>NW_024609882.1:53686935-54919170 GCF_016920785.2 Ixodes scapularis
ACAATTAGTTCATTAACTTTATAATTAGTGAAAATAGACATCATTCTTCAAATATAAAATTGATAAGTTTGGTTGAAAAAAACTCAATAACTAATTTTAGAAAGATGAAAACATGAATAGGATTATACCACGTTCTGAAAAAACGACCAGTTTAGACGGTTTTCTAGATTTTGTTTTCCTATCGGAGCACATCGGAGCACCCGCGGTCCTGCTTCCCGGTGGTCGCAGCTAGAAGCCGCTGCCCCGCTCCGTCGTAGGATGTAGGGATGTAGGGCGCTCGTATGTTGCGCGTCTGAGCCACTGGAGAGCAGGACGCAGAGGTGCGTCCGAAAAGGAACCCAAACCTAGAAACGTGTCCAAACTGAGCGTTTTTTCGGAAAGCCCTAAAGATTCTGCACGTTCTTATATCTACTAAAAAGAGCTGATATAGTGGTTTTTGATGACGCCCAGCAAGTGTCTGATTGAAATCATGTCTATATTCTGACTAAATAAAAAGTTAATTAACAAATTTCACTTAATTAGCCGACTGATCCTTACGATTAGCTTCGTATACTATATAAGCCTGGCCATACATCTAATCTGAGCAAACCGCATAAGTTAAGATTTTACGTTTTTTTTAAACAAATCTCTAAAACTTAAAAAAAAGGATTCTCTGTATAAGAAATTTTGAGATACTTCTAATCACTTTTTTAACTTCTTATATAATCTTTAGGGGTTGGCGAATATTCAAAATTTTGAATACGAATCGAATATTATAAATTTAATATTCGTATTCGATTCGTAAACTAAGTGTTTAGTGTTTTTCCAATATTCGTCGTCACACGAATATTCGAAATTAATCGAATATTCGAGAACGTATTCGCAAGCGTAAGTTTTGCTTCAGGCTTCGGTTTCGGTAAGTGAGGCCCGTTGACAGCGACATAGCTAAACTGGTGGCGTCGGTGTCGGTAGCGGTAATCTGCGAGCTTCTGTGCCCTTGTGACCCCTAACTTTTTAAACTGCTCATTTTCACGTTCGCTCACCCATGTTATGGCGGATAGAGGTGTTTAAGGGGAACCGCCTGTGAAGCGGAGAAATGAACGGGAAACGGCACCAAAACGAAGACAGACGATCGCTATTTGGAAATATCCTGCGAGGGTGACAGCTTCGACGGCGCAATGCACGACGTGCGAGTCAACACTTAAAATGCCAACAGGTAGGAATACACCTCTTGTCAACCATCTCAAAGTACATCCTGCGTTGTTGAAAAAGTATCGTGGGATTACCGCTTGTACGCCAGGAAAAGGTCATACGACGCTGACGGACTTCGAGCGCCGCACGGAGCCCCTGCCCGAAAGGAGGGTGCGAGCGCTAAATAACAAGGTGGCCGCCACTGTGGCGCTTGATTTACAGCCTTACAGCATTGTGGAAGACCGCGGCTTCAAAGAACTTCTGACAGAAGCTGTTCCCAACCATCGCCTACCATCCCGCTCTACACTCTCGCGCGTGCTCGTGCCACGGATGTAGGACGACAGCCGAAAGAAGGTGAACGCAGAGCTCAACAGTGCCTTTGAAGGCGGCACTACCGCTGTTGCCTTCACAAGCGACATGTGGACGTCGCGAGCTAACAAAAGTTACGTGAGCTACACCTGCCATATTCTCACTCAGAAATTCATGATGAAGCGGATCACATTGAACACGACACATGGCTGCGAGTCACAGTTCTGTTAACATTGCAACCATGCTAGACTAAATGTGCCATGACTGGGAGATACCCGATGAATGTGCGAAGTTTATTGTAACGTATAACGGACGCAACATCCGTGTTGTAGTAGGGAGACTTACGTGGACTGAAAAAGCGTGCCTCGCGCGTACCCTTCAACTGGATATTAATGACGCGAGATACCGTTCGCCGGCCATTGACCACCTGTGCAAGAAAGTGAGGCATATTGTGGGACATTACGAGCACAGTTCATCAGCTCAGAAAAGGCTTGAGGAGTACCAAACGAAAATGAGAAAGGACACACTACGTCTGGCGCAAAACGTGGAGACGAGATGGAATAGCCAGTATCTAATGTTGTCTCGCCTTCCGGAACTCAAAGAAGCAGTCAGTGTGGAGCTTTCTACCTCAGACTGTGACATTGATCGACTTGGTTCATCAGAGTGGAACGATGCTTCTGAATATGTACAAGCATTGAGGTCATTGTCTGATGCCACCCTTATTGCCGGTGCTGAGAAGTATCCGTCTTTGTCCTTCCAAGTGCCTATTATTTTTGGTAAGCCCCACTGTCTAGGTAACTCTGCTGGGGCATCGGAATTTCCTGCAGAACTGATAAGATCCATCAAGGCAAGATTCACTTTGTGTAAGGAGGACAAGGAAGCGTGTCTTGCTATCTTATTAACCCCACGCTTCAAGTCCACTGTTTATAGGGCTATAAGGAAACATTATTATAGCTAAAAGCTCTGTACTGCAAGAGCTAGCCTCATGGGATGCTACTGAAGAAACCCAGCTGGAAGCTGCAACACAGTCAAAAGAGCAACCCTCAACGCCGTCAGCAATGTCTGACAAGCATTTGACCAATTACCGAAAAGTGCAATGGAAAGCAAAGTGGTTTCAACTTCAGAATGGGTAGTTGTAGCGTATGCGGAGGAGGCACTGCTGAAGAGCGCCAGTGATCCGTGTGAGTGGTGGCGAACTGTCGGGTGCTTAAGATATCCGAGTCTGGCGAAGCTTTGCATCAAATACCTGGCAATATCTGTTCCTTCAGTGCCGAGTGATAGATATTTTGTTGTGGCTGGGGGCGTAGTTTCTGATCGAATGGAGCGCCTCCTACCTGACCATGTGCAGCAGTTGATATTTCTGCATGACAACTTGTGGTCTTCCCTACAACTAGAATTTTCGTTTTTGTGTTTTCGTTTTTGAGTTTTCATTTTTTATAGCACAAGTGCCTGACTGGTGTTAACGAGAATAAATGCACAAAAACGAATGTTCGCGTTGTAGGAAAGCTTACAAGTTGTCATGCACAAAAATCAACTCCAGTTCTGCAGTCCAAAAATTAAAAAGCTAAAAAAAATTAACTGCAGTTCCGACAAGTGAAAATAAAAATGGTGTAAACAAATGCACCTGCCGTCGACTATTCAATTTTAGATTCGATATTTGAAGCTAACTATTTGTATTCGATTCCTATTCGAGAATATTATTAATCGCACAACCCTAGTCTTGATAAATTTTTGCCACAAAATATTATTTGTCTTTTCTGAAAAAAAAAATCCTGGGAATGCTCTACTCTCATCAGAAACGCGAGAAGACGACTCATCTATCATCTGTACTTTACAGTGAGTTAATACTTTACGGCCAGAAGATCGACGATACAGATTAGCAAAAGACGGTGAGAGTGCAGGCGAGCTGGTGGTAGCTAATCATGTCGTATTACACCTGAGACTGCGGTGGAAGAAATCGGAAGAACTTTCAGTAGAAGGAACAGACACAGAGGACGTCTCAAACTCAGCTAACTGGTTTATTTCTCAAACAGCCTTTAAGTACCCACGGAACTTTTTCCCAACCACACTCTACAGATAAACTCCTTTGTTGCAGACATTTCAAACCGGATGGATACAAAACAACCCACACATGGGACGAGGACTTAACAATGGGACACTGCGGATCATCGCAGTGACCTTGACAGAGATATGTCCCGAATTATCCTAACAGTCGCGTCAAAGCGCACAAAAAAAAAAAAAACCCACACACAGGTGGTCTCTAAACCGTGGCAACGCATCCAGACAAAAAAAAAAAAAAAAACAAAAAAAACACCACAACTAACACTTTTTTTTTTTTTCTTTTTCTTTTTTTTTTTTTTTTTTTTTTTCCCTTTTTTCCCCTTTCCTTTCTTTGGGAAAACACACCCAAGTGATCTCAAAATCGCGATCACAAGCACTTTAAAAAAAACAAAAAAAACAAAAAAAACAAAAAAAATTTTTTTAGATGTATATACACACATACATTGTCTCTCCCCCACCTTCTTCTCGTAAACCGAATGCGTTCGTTCAAAGTCTGAGAAACTTTTTGGAGTTGCGTCCAAGTTGCATCGATGCTTGGCTTATGCAGTTTCCGATAGAACTTATTCTTATTGTTTCTTTAACGACCCTCTTAATGTCATTTCGCTCTTTATGCGTCAGAGACAGAAGTTCTGATAAAGAGCGAAATGACATTAAGAGGGTCGTTAAAGAAACAATAAGAATAAGTTCTATCGGAAACTGCATAAGCCAAGCATCGATGCAACTTGGACGCAACTCCAAAAAGTTTCTCAGACTTTGAACGAACGCATTCGGTTTACGAGAAGAAGGTGGGGGAGAGACAATGTATGTGTGTATATACATCTAAAAAAATTTTTTTTGTTTTTTTTGTTTTTTTTGTTTTTTTTAAAGTGCTTGTGATCGCGATTTTGAGATCACTTGGGTGTGTTTTCCCAAAGAAAGGAAAGGGGAAAAAAGGGAAAAAAAAAAAAAAAAAAAAAAAAAAAAGTGTTAGTTGTGGTGTTTTTTTTGTTTTTTTTTTTTGTCTGGATGCGTTGCCACGGTTTAGAGACCACCTGTGTGTGGGTTTTTTTTTTTTTTTTTTGTGCGCTTTGACGCGACTGTTAGGATAATTCGGGACATATCTCTGTCAAGGTCACTGCGATGATCCGCAGTGTCCCATTGTTAAGTCCTCGTCCCATGTGTGGGTTGTTTTGTATCCATCCGGTTTGAAATGTCTGCAACAAAGGAGTTTATCTGTAGAGTGTGGTTGGGAAAAAGTTCCGTGGGTACTTAAAGGCTGTTTGAGAAATAAACCAGTTAGCTGAGTTTGAGACGTCCTCTGTGTCTGTTCCTTCTACTGAAAGTTCTTCCGATTTCTTCCACCGCAGTCTCAGGTGTAATACGACAGATTAGCATTCAAGAGTAAATTTGGAGAATGCACTTTTAAGTCGAAAGGTGTACTGTCCCCAAAAAGGACTAGAATAAATAAAGTGCAAATATATGCTAATAAAAACGTACTTTAAGTAAAGTACATATTTTCTATACCTACTTGAAGTAGTACTTTAAGTACAATGTAGTTAATTTACTTCCCCACACTGATTCTATGACATGAATAGCATAATTTCACTCACTAGTGCACCCTACCGCCCGAAAAGCAATAGGCAGGCTGAAGGGTTGCTGCCAAAACTCTAGCAGGCTTTAACTTCCATAGAAAAACAGGAGCTGCCCTGCTTTCTGGCGAGTTTTCTATTCAAGCAGCACACGACGGTTCACGTGGCTAACTGCAAGACCCCTCCGTGACTGATGTACATTAGGGATATAGCTTTTGCACTAAATTGGTTGAAGTCATCGGTTTTTGTTATCGCTTATAAAAAAAAGTGAAAGCCGTTTACAACTCCCTGTAACGCCGAATTTGAGCGCAGCTCTTGAGGAGGAGGGACGGGTACTGGGGGGGGGTCACGTGACCTTGGGGGGTCACGTGACGATGCCGATGACGTCATCAGTGACGTCACTAGTGACGTCATCAGTGACGATAACGATGCGGATATCGATGACGTCATCAGTGATGATGACGATGACAATGCGGATGACGGTGACGTCATCAGTGACGTCACTCATGACGTCATCAGTGACGATGACGTCATCAGGGGGCCACGTCACCTCGGGGTGAGGGGGTCACGTGATCTCGGGGGAGGGGTTCACGTGACCCTGAGGGGGGTCACGTGACCTCGGAGTGGTCACGTGACCTCGGGGAGGGGGGGGGGGTCACGTGACCTGGAGGGGGTCACGTGACTTCGGGGAGGTTCCCGTGACTTGGGGAGTCACGTGGCTTTGGTTGTCATGATCTTGGGGGGTCACGTGACCTCTGGGGTCACGTGACCTTGGGATGACCTTGGTGGTCACGTGACCGTGTGGTGACCTTGGGGGTCACGTGATCTTGGGATGACCTTGGGGGTCACGTGACCTTGGGGTGACCTGGTTACGCCGACGCCGACGGCGACGCCGCTCAAGCCGGGAACGGGCCCCTAAGAGCTGCGCTCTAGAAATGAAAACATCCCTTATCAACTGACTAATTTACACACAGTATAGATTCAACATTTTTACCAACGCCAGGCATCACGGTGCGCTGCGAGGAACCTCAATCATGGATTGTCAAGACTTACAGTGGCGAAGTGATATGTCTGAGCGCCATACATGCCGTGTCTGAAGATAGCTGCATGTGAGGCTCCATGACCATCATGGTAAGACATGAGCCTAGAACATTTCTAAAACATCCGAACACGAGTGCATCAGAGCGAAGAACGAGACAACCCCATTCAGACGACGGTCGTTCAACCTGTACGGCCATCACCATCCCCAGGAACGTCTTCTATATTTCTGACGCTTGTGACAGCCCGCGTTCGTCGATTATTGAAGAGATATGGTGACACCATCTAAGAAGGAATGGTTTGTACGGCTCTGACAAAAGCCAGTCGGGGCCCCAGACTACCGCTGTCTTTGCATGAAGGCGACCGTGGACCATCGAATCGCGATTTGACTATTTTGACTAGTAGTAGCTGCATAGAAGAGGAAGAAGCCGGAAGACAGGGTCTCTGTGATTGGTCCCGGATCGATTCAATGCCCTACGATTATATTCATGTAAACCCAGCCTATAAGAGTTGCCAGAGCGTGTATTGCCATGAGAGCAGGGCGAGTATCTTGGGATATAAAAATTGACCGAGCCGGATGCTCAATTACACTGTCGGACTATTTGTCTATCGCAGGACACACAACATTAACCACTATAAATTGTACATAAGAGGTGTTTGTTTGGATATGAAACAGGCCAAAGTGACAGGGGAAGTTGAGCGGATACATTTGGTGTAGAGAATTTACAGTTGGTGATCCAAATTAAAGTAAAAAATGTGATTGTGAAGGCGCAGTCCTTCCTTTTCCGGCTTGTCGGTTTTATAGTACACAGCGGATATGTGTGCTAGTCCGGATTAGGCTGGGCGGAAAACAAGGCTGCCCTTCCGCTTAAAATGAGTGCCGGCGTCTGATTTCCAGTGTGTTTGGAGCATGAGAAGGCACAGTGCCCCGTTCGGATTTTCTAATTGGCACTGGTACTTCGAACAGAATTCATGGTGGTCGAAGAGTGGCGTGGGTTGGTGCGGTGAAGATGGTTGACACTTCAGACCCAACATAGATTTGGGAGTCAGGTAAGCATTCCCGACTATATGGAGCTCACGTCGTCAGAGCTGAATCGCTTCAATAAAACCTCAAGAAAGCACGCTTTAAGGTTGCGTGTACCTTACGTTGCCGCCTTGCTAAACAGAGAAATCATCGCTCCTCAGATACATGAAGTGGTGCCGGCTGTACCCGCTCACGCGAGACAGCGCTGATCTCTCGGTCGCTACGAGCGATGTAAAAATCGTGCTACTAGAAAATATACCACCACAATTCTTCCTGTGATAGGCCCGCGAACTACAGGGGCTTCTTTAACCCAGCAGTGGGGCTCAGAGAGTTGTCACCGAAATGTACTGGAGACACAAACAATATACAAAAAACCTGCGTGCTGGAAAAAAAATTTAGGAATGTGCCGAAATAAAGCCTAATATCTCCCTTAATTTCAATCATAATTCTCTTGAACACTGTTACATCAATAGTCAAGGATGGGAATCAAGCTCCGATCTTTGTCTGAAGGTTGCTCCCCCTCCTGGGAAAAAACAAAAAGACTATAACGCGAAGGAAGAACTTCAGGAGCTGTGACCGATACACTGTCACCCAAAAGCTTCGGAAGGCATTTGCTAAGCACGGGCTGACTGTCGAAAACACTGCCATTTGGTTTTAAAATGAGCCACGTACCTCAAACGGCGCCTAAAAAAGGTCGGACATCAAACACTACGATGCCATGAACACCTAGCCAGTGAACTGGCCGAAAGTGACGTGGGCTGGTCTTCTATTGCAGCGCAGGAGGCCAAAATCATTCTTGAATATTACATGCTACTCGGTTACATGAACGAAGGCCGCTGGGCTAAGAGCATTTATTCGTACATTCACTTCACGACTATCAAATCTTGTTAGAAATAATTCACACTACTTGAGACAAACTTTGAGGTCTTGTGCATTGCCCATGAACCCTAAACTGGAGAGGAATGGGTGAGTACAGCTGGGCAAGCAAGTGAAGAGGGTCATGCCACCCTTTACATGAGTGGTGTGCAGAAACAAAATAGCATGCACAAGTACGGGTCTTTGAAAGCTGACATCGCCCAGTCGACCTTGTGCGTGAACAGGCTAGACTGTCACCTGCCTTTTGGGGCTCGTTGTAATGCCCTGCGTGCCCGATTATACTGAAGAGATACGACTGCAACGGCGACTGAAACAATGTGCAGTGCTGTTGAACGAACGAACATATTATTGAACACTTGCTGCTGGTGCGCAGGGCCAGCAGCAACTGCCTATCGTGGGCTCCCGCATAGGGTAGGCACATTATTTCACCAACGATTACAATCATGTAGCATGCTCAAAGTCGAGGCCCAAGGCATGGTGGCAGACTCGCCTGTAAGATGGTGGGCGTAACCAGGAGGTCCCCTAGTCGCTGCTATTCCTTTGGCCAGAGGTCAAAACAGTCACCTGATGCCTACGATGTTACGTGAACTAACTTTGACTGTCAGAAAGTGACGGGTCGTGGACATAGGTCGCAAGTGCAATCGTCTTTTTGTTTTTTATCTTCTTTCTATCGAGTGTCCTGTAATGACACTCGATACAAAGAGATTGCACCTCAAATATACATACATATATATTTACTCAAAAATATACGAAAGACTCAGACGAAGAGGACGGACAGGACAAACCGTCCTCTTCGTCTGACTCTTTCGTATATTTTTGAATTTATTACCAACGCGCTCAATCCAAGTGTATACATATATTCATTCACAAACACAAACAAGGTGCATTGTTATCGCGCTGTTGAAAATATTAAATTGTGATGCGAGATCGAGCTCGAGGGGTATTTGACCAGTAGCAGCAAGAAGTACTTAAAAGACCAGAACTAGCGGGAGCGAACCTTCCAAAGAGCTTACAAAAATCCTCCATGCCATCGGAGGGCAGGTGTTCTGGCTCCTAAACACGCTGTTCGCTGAATGTATTTTTAATTCGCATAGCCTTTAAAGACCTAACCTCAAAACAATATAAAACTCATCCATACTTAGGACACAGCCTTCTTAAAGGTTGGTGGCACCGAAACAATATTTAAGGTGCTCACCACTTTGGGGCACGCGCATTTTTATGTCCGAACGTATCATTAAAAAAAACACGATAAGTACACATAAATGAGAGAATCTGCATGCTGTTAGTATAAATCATTTTCAAAAGAAATAACTTACATTAGCGAACTCAGACAGCCGGGCGAAGCAGAGCCGGTATACTGCGCAGGATCGGTCAGCCTCCTGTTTGATTTTTTTTAAGAGGAAGAAAGGACGGGGGAAAAAGACGTGACAGAGTTTTTTTTTTTTTAATATCCTTTCTATAGCATCGACTGAAGAGCTATTTTATAGCTTCAACTGACGCTATTGCCGAAGTTACGGGATACTTTGAGCAATACTTCGTTTCATCTTAGGTCCTGAAATAGCCATCGCTACTGCCTAATGGGTACAATATGCAGCTTCGAAAGCCTAACTCCAATGTCATTTTTTAATTATGATTGCTTCAGGGATAATAAAACAAATACTTACACATAATGAACAGCATGATGGTCCCCTATCGGTTCTTTCTGATCGGTCCCATGATCTCATAGCGTCGGTTCTCGTCTTGACTTAATAGGAAACGAAGTATAAAACATCCAGAACCCTGAATAATGCACACAACCTACGAGCACTGTTCGCTCCTCCTGCGCAGCCAGACTTGCATGAAGGTTTCATCGAGACGATAATATTGTTATCCTGTAATTTGGAGGCGCCCGTTTTTGTACACTTGCGTCGGAAGCAGTCGAACACGATGATATGTGGAGCACACTCCGTCCTGAGCCCCAATTAAGGCAAACCGTTTACATGCACTGTTCACCCCTCTCGCGCCGCAAAGCTTGCACGTTGAAGTTTTAATTGATAAGTTAAAATATGGAACCTTTCTCATGGAAAGGCATCCCTGTTCCTGCATGCAGTGTTGCAGCTTACGAACCATAGTTGCGCATACGTGCCCATTGTACATGTGCGCATCGCGAATCGATCACAGCGGTTTGCTCTGCAACTTCTACGAAAACGGTGCGAAGTTTTCATCCGAATAACCTGTATTTCCGACGCCCATGTCTTTTAACCATGGAGTCGAACATGTCATTATTGGAGAATCAGTTGGGGTCCGGTTCAGTCATGCATGCGAATTATCGGTTTGGTTACAGGACGTGTCGTGCGTGTCGTGGTATACCCGGCATATATTTCCACACATCAATAGGATATTGCACTATATTTATGGGGTTTCAAAAAGATGTCCCTCGGGTTTACTTCTGCTATGTGGGTTCACACTTGTACAATTCTACCTAAGACCATGGCAGCCCGCTCATTTTTCGCGCTAAATATTAAAGCATTGATAGCTCCCAGTCAGTAGAAAAAAGTGCGTTTAACACGGGGTTTCGTACATAAAAAAGCATCTGGTTATTGAAAGTCGCGCTGCTGAAAAGAGGACAGTACAAATTCATTATTATTTTTGTTTACTTATCACGTCTTCTGATCGAAAACGCTACTCCTTGGAAAATGCGCGGTCATACAAGCGCCAAAAAAACAACCAAAAAACACTACTCGTATGCGGCGTCAGCCGCTTCGACGGCTCTTAGAGAAAGTGCCGGCCTAAGGATCCTCAGTTGGCGGTTTGGAATTCCGCCCGAGGCGCCCGCCACCTTACGGAGGCTTCTAAAAAAAGGGACGCCTATAAGCGAGAGTTTGGCTGGATGGCGCAGGAAATCCAAGTGGCGGAAGCTAATCCTCAGTATTTTGTTAGAATGTGCCAGATTTCCTCAGTTGGTTCGGCAAATAAATCCCCCAGCTTTACATTTACATGAGATATCAACCAGACAGCAAGCACCGCGCGCGCAAACCACCCGCATCAAGTGGCTGATTTGAACACGAGAAAGAAAATGAAGGAAGTCAAAAGATGATTGAAACAAAATAAATAAAATAACGCCAAAATAGGCGAAGTGCTGAATTTCAAACGCATTAAAAAATAAACATCTCAGCAAAAGAAACGTCCAGAGATCGGGGCAAGCGGTTCCCTAGAATTCAGCGCATTTGTAGTGGTCTCATTGCTGCTTTACATTAAATATATACAGCTTTCACTGCAGAACGGACACGCGCTGACTGTTCGTTGGTTTTGTTTTACAGCGGTAGCGATCTGTGCATTATTAGCGAGTTTTAGTAGACCGTGTTTCCCCCTCCGCTAAGCCCCTCCGCTACCCGCAACTCTACAGCCAAGGCCATCGGCACAGAGGCGCATTGGCGGTTTCTTCGTAGTTTAGCGCAGGGAGTAACACGGTCTACTAAAACTCACTATTATGCCGGCCAATCTGTTGTGTGTGACCCTCATAACGTTTGCTGGGGTAACCTGGTGGTCTGTCTAGGCAACTGTGGTAGGGAGAGCAGCGCGTCGCGGTCGAGGGAAGCGAGTGCAGATGGTCTGACGTCGTAGTGCTGAAATGCGACTCAGGCGACGGTTGGCGGCGCCCGCTTCACGTGACCGGAAGATTTTTACTGTGCGGCTGGCGGCTAGCGAACAAAATTTCTGTATGGATCTGGAAGGCGAACTGAGTTCTTCACAAGACTAAATGTTCCACAGAATCTGATTTTCGCAAATTTCGCGAGTTGGAAGCAGTCGCGGTAAATATTTAAGGCTACTATTTCAGCCCAAGGTAACGAATATATAGCATACCGATATAAATTGTGAAATATCTTGTATGCAGAAAATTCGAGACATTGGCAATTTGCCAAATTCGCGAAATAATAAGATCGGAAAAATAGAGTCGTTTACAGTGCCTATAAAAAGCGTGCTGCAGCACCGTGGTTAAGTATATTTCAAGCACATCATGTTTGCGATCCGGTGGGAGGTGATCCTGAAAACTAAAACGAGCCAGGGTGGTGGAGAACACACTAGAACTGTTTTCACCACCTCCTTTCCATGGTATAGCAATGATACGAACTTTTTTTTTTATTACTGTTTTTTTCTTTTTTTAAGTGTATTGTTTACCGACAAGACACACGAACAAAAATGAATAGGTATTTAGCCTTCGTACATAGTAAGCTCGACGTTTCTATCTTCACATCGACTTCCCTGCGCCGAATCTTGCGGCCGATAGGCGTACCGTTTATTTCTTTGTTTCATTATATATATGTTGTATCCTCGTCGCTTTTTTTTTATGCAAACAACACAGCGTCCCTGACGCCTCCACTGTGAATGTTATAATTCACCTCGCGCTGCCACACGAAACCAAATTAGCTGCATGTTTGGTCATTCTTCCACGGATTTAAGTGCAGCAGCTTTATAGGGTGGGTGGCTGTCTTAGTTCGGCTGGTGCCCAGGGTAGGGCGACCCTTACTCTCTCAGTGCTTGGAGGGGGTGATGTTCTTAGCTTAGGTAGTGCCTAAGGAAGGGTTTTGCATGGAAACAAATTAGGTCTCACCATTGTTTCTTTCGGATGATGTGTGCACTTCCCTTGTGCACCACCCGGTTAGAAATCACTTGCGCTGAATATTCCGGGTCACCAAAACAGAGGAAGTGCGTTTTCCGTCATTTCGTCTCCTTCTTGTTCCGGGCACCCTTTCTACACCACCTGTTTCTGCTCCTCTCTTTACCTTCTTTTTCCACAGCTCTCCGCGCCCCGCGCGTTCTCACGCCACTTGCTCCTGATTCTCCCATCCGTGCGTACTGGATCCTTACATCAGTCAGCAGAGCACTTAACTTCCAAGCCAGCAACCAGGGTTCAACGCCTTTTTTTTTCAATATCGTTTAGCGGTTATGCAATGACCGACCAGCACATTTAGTGCTTAGGAGGCTCCTCAGGATGGTTGCCATTACAGGCCAACACGCTGTTCACAAACAATCCGGCGTTTCCCTAAACCCATGGGTGGCATTGCGCGTGAGCAAAAACCAGATTCACGTAAGGTGAAGCGTCGGCAACTACGCGGTGCCAACAGCAGCACCACCGTAGCGGCGTCATGTCAGAGCCGCGTGTTATTGCGTATAAAGCTACAGTTTTAAAACGGGATCCTCACACGCCATCACACACTGCGATTCTCTGATGCACTGGTGACCACCTCACGTGATCGTGGTCTGACGTCCTACAGAGCCCACAATTATAGAAAAAATTAATTGTGTCAGCTATCGAAAACAGGCCCCATTTTCCCATTGATAAAATCAGACAATTAATTTTTTAATAGGTTAACAACAAGTTCTGAAACCTTAACATCTCTGCCGAACAGAGGTACATTGCATGCGGACTGTTTTTGGTGATTTGTTGTTTACTGTTGCGGTGAAAACCACTATATTTGTTCTAGAAGACTCGCGACACTGGAAGAGTGTTTGACAGAAACATTCAGCTTTTTTTTTTACCCAACAAACACTGTACTATCCGGACATATGTATCTAGCGTTTACTCATTTGCGGCAGGTTTTTTTACCCGCATTGCTCGAGGAAAACCAAGCGATATCTCACACAGTTATAGACATGATTAAAAAAATTTAAAAAAGGCGTGCCGGTGTGTAATGCGTTTCATTTACAGAGCCCCATTAAAAGAAACAAATAAAGTTCTTAAAGCACGTAGAGTCCACCAACCTGAATGATAGAGGGTTTGATGTTGAGCTTGATAATCACATCCTTGCAAGAGGCAAATATTCTCGTTACGATCCTACCTGCCTTGGCTGTGTCTAGCGGGTCTGCAATAAAGTGGTACTTCAAGTAAGCTATCAATATTGGTTTTAAATATCTATGGAAGAAACAACTCGTGTGAAATTTCTAGAACTGAAATTTATTCGGTTCTTTTCTCTCCTTACTTTGTGCGGCGGTACTGTTATGTAAGGTGCCAATGTGCTCTACACATTGGTACCTTATTGAAATGTATGAAAATAAGTAAAAAAACTGAAACACTGCACACTATGGAATTTCACACCCTTAAAAGTGCGAAACGTTGTTCCAGAGATATTAACTTTGGCCAGGATCTTTGAGAGACAATATCGTATACTTCTAGCCTCTACTAATGATTTTTACTTAGAGAAACATTCCTCGAACGTGAATATGTTATGCACTGCGCGATATATTGACGAGGAGAATGACTCATAAGTGCAATATTTGTAAAAACAGAGGCAGTCAGCCTGTGAATGTGCGTGATTAAATTATCGAGCATTAAAGGTGGTGCGAAATTAACCAGGACCAAGCGCCCTTCCTCGTGCGTTATCAATTGTTTCTGCTTATGCTGTTTGTGGTGCTCGTTCGTAAAGTATCTGCTTGTAGATATTATCACTAGAATTTGGGATTTCGGTGGCCGAGTGGGCTAGCGCACACCATCTCGGAGCATGTGGAGCGAAAGCTTGAGCCGCAGAACGCTGAAATATTGTGTCCATTCACCCTTCTCCCTCTGCGCGTTTCGATCTGGATGAGCATCGTACCGGCGTGCGGTCGTGTATCACTACTGCGTGATGCAAGTTAAAGACCCCAGGCTAGCGGTTGTACTGCACTGGCTAAATTTCTCATCTACAGCGAATGAATCGTCGCAACTTTGAAATGGCTGGCCCACTACACGCTGTATAAATATCTACACAACCTCGATTATTATGATTCACTAGAATTTTCCCAAGATCGCGAGCATAAACTTTTTTGACGTTCACAAGCATCCTAAGGACGTTGGTGTAACACCCTTGCGATGCAGGCCTTGGGACAAATTGATTTACTGATCAAGGGCTTAAAACCTTCTAGAGTGCCTGTATGCTGCAAAAGGTGTACTTGCAATTATCATCAGGGCAGTGCTTAACCGATGAGGCATGTTTATCTCGGTAAATATTGTTAGAAGCATGTACCAGTTACATTTATTTGAACACAGCTGCGTTCTTCCATACCTGAATGAACATTTATTTCGGGATAAATCGAAGTGAATAACATTTTTTTTTTTTTAAATCCGATAAAAAATGCATCTAGCTATGGAGTTCCAAGCAGCACAGAAAAGGCCAATCATTGGCTAATGTCTGGCAATAGTCCTTTGGCCTGTGGCCAGAGAGTCGCTAGAGATTGGCCGATGACTGGCTTTTTTCTGGCCATTGGCCAATTTCCAGAGGCCATCAGCCATTGGCCAAGCATTAGCCAATGTAGGGCCACTCTTTGGCCACCGGCTAAAAAAAAAACTAACATCGCCAGCCATTGGCCATTGCTTCGCCAAAATCCGTGCTGCTTCAGGTGTTTTCTTATTATTCGACTCGAGTTGCCCGATTTCATTTTTATTTATATTATAGACATTTCTAGTAAAATAGCATCCCGTATATGTCTGTTTGCCTATGATTGTGCTTTTGTATAAGATCGTTACGTCTTAAAATTAAGGATGTAAATGAAAGATTAAATTGAATCCTAATTGTGCTCACCGACCTTTTACTAGGGGTAAAGAAAATTTATAATGAATAAAGTGAGAATAAATGCTTCATAAAACAAAATTTACGTATAAATATACGGGTCTTAAGTTGTAGAACGACTTTTCATGGAACGCTCAAGTCGACAATGTATATTTAAAGGGCCGGCAGGGCATGGAACATTAAAATGTTCCAGAACCAACTTAAGGAAAACGGCATATCTGACATATATAAGACCAATTTTAGGATATGCTTGTGTTACATTCTACCCTGCACAGAAATATCTAAGTGGAAACACTATAAAAATAACCAAAAGAGCAGCGGGATTTGCTATGTGACGAAACGGAGAAATAGAGAGTTGCACTGGCGAGAACAAGAA
Source organism: Ixodes scapularis (assembly GCF_016920785.2). NCBI lineage: Eukaryota > Metazoa > Arthropoda > Arachnida > Ixodida > Ixodidae > Ixodes > Ixodes scapularis. The sequence continues at coordinate 53,702,881 of NW_024609882.1, forward strand.
ATGGGAATCGCTGTAAGCCCTCAAAAAATATAGTCTTATTAGTTTTTTTTTTATTTGTTTGGGAGATTTTTCCGCCCAGGGGGCAGAGGTAAAGGCGTGACGCCTGGCAGAGTCTCTGCCCCCCAACAGTTCAACAGTCAACAGTGCAATGAATATATTCAGCAATTGGTATACTCAGTAAAAATAAAAAAGAAGGCACAATGAAACAGCTACTTTAACGTTCAAGATTGTGAATTGTAAAAGAAATTAAAACAGCACAATAAAACAACTAGCATAATCACAAGTTACACAACAAGCATGAATTGAAGCGTAGAACACATTTTACAGAGAAGCATCATATCATAAAATAAAAACGTTTTACACGGAAAAATAAAGAAGGACACATCCTAAAATAGGACTGATGGAATATATTCTCAATATATTTAATATATTGATCATATAGAAAATATATTCTCAATATATTTATTGTCTGAATAGGTCGAGTAACACCAATCATTGTTTTAAAATAAAATAATACCGTGCCAGAATGAACGTGTACGTCAATTTGGTTTTGTCAAAAACATCTAAAAATGGAACGAGCTGACAGGAGGGCAGGTATGCTCTGCGACTGAAACGTTATTTTTTTTCCGCGTTCGTCACAGCTTTTTAGTAAGGACTTCGTACAAAGTGGGGAAACTTCTGAATACAAATAAACAGAATTACTTTTGCGATCATTTAAAACATAACGTAAAAGGGAGAGTTTGGAAAGCTCCTTGAAAGGAATAAATATCCTCTAGAAGCAGTTAGGTAAGGTAGAAACTAACAGTAATTCGCCTTGAAAAAACAAGGTAACAGGCATTACGTTTGCACTGAACTTACTCATGGGTGGTCCTCCACACCACCTCATTGTCTGATTTACTGAACTTGCAAGTCCTGCCTCCAGAAGTGCTAACACGATCACAAATATCAGTGCTCCCATTGTAGCGACCGGGATCAAGTGTGCGGATATCGGTCGCAGATCGCGAGCGCATACTACGGACTATTGCGGCAGCTGCTACAAACATATTAATTTCAAAGTGTCAAGTCAAGGGCAGTCGCTGGATTTAGGTGTATTCAAGTCATTAGTGAGATGTCTCCATTCGTGAAGTCAATGTATTTAATGGGTCATACGAAACACTTCCTATTATAATAAAGTGTTGTTTGTTCGACCTCGTCGCAAGATAATTCATTCTCTTTCGGTGCACATACTGCCAAAAGAAACACTTTGAAGGTTGGCAATGCGAGCAGAACGCATCCTTTCCATTGAAGACAGAAATTCAAAGGCCTCTTGTGTGAGAGTCGGAAGCGATTTCTCATTAACGAATAGAGTGAGTCCCACATATTCTACGCAAACAAAAAAGGATGCAATAGAGGTGTGATTTTCTACAATATTGCGGTGCTATAAACGTAGCTTAATGATCGAATTATATTTTATTATATGCACACAAAACAAATAAACCTTTTCAAACCAGCATTTTATTGTCAGTTTCATGGAATGGAACTTGGGAAATTGACCAACCAGCTCGCGCAACGTTTGGCGTAGTGTATTCCTCGCGCGATGGATCCCGAGCTGATTCGCCGATAACGCAAATGCCATACAATAAAACGGAAATTACCTTTACCATGGTAGAAGAGCATTAAAGTGTTTCAACACTATGCTCTACCGAATAGAGAGGTGCCGGGGTTGGATGTAATATGCTAAAAATTGTTGCTGAATTCGTTCCGCATATATACGTTGATTTCCGAACGCGTTTTGCTTCATATTGTACTGCATAAACATTTATTTACTAAACTCCTTAGGATCCACTGTGGAAGGGAAGGTCTAGGAAGACGTTTGTTAGACGTCCATAATGTTTTTTTTTAGAATCATTAAAGCAAATTAGACAATTCAGCGTTGTAACTGTCCACTTCCCCCGAGTATAGTCTCATGCAACCAACTAACGACTTCTGTTGTAACATTACTGCCATTCAAAAGTGTTCTGATCAATAAACCCACATAAAATAACTGTATATAGAAGCATAATAACACCTGTGATATTTGGCATTCAGAAGCTAATTTACCATGTGACATTTGTTAGGAGCGTTAGTTTCTTTATGCATAATTGAAGAAGGCTCATCACAATTTCGTCATAATGTAGAAAACCCGAGACTGTGGTAAAAGCAGGGAAACGGAGTCAAAGAAGAAAGACAGGGGAAAAGAACGTCTCAAGACGTTCTTTTCCCCTGTCTTTCTTCTTCGACTCCGTTTCCTTGCTTTTACCACAGTCTCGGGTTTTCTACATTATGATCAACATCCACCAGCTCGCCTGCGCACTCACAGTTTTTTCATTCACAATTTCGTGCTGCCTGCTTCATTTAGTAACTGGTCGACCGACAGAAAACTGCAGAAGGTTCGCTTAGGAAAGCTGTCTATCTTAATTGAAGTCGTTGTTGGTAACTCACTACTTTTTTTGTTAGCAAGTGCTAAATCGCATGCTGCAAGCGAGAACGAGGAGCGTTTTGTGTTAGTCGGAGGGCAAGAACGAGACCCTCGTGCCTGGAGCATTGAGAAAAAATCTCCTTTAACTAGTCATCTCATGAAAGACTGTTTCTCCGCACACGATGACACAAATGTAGTACAGTAAATTATGTTTACCGGGATTCCATGTAATAGGAGACGCCAACCCTTGGGGGCTTCACAACGGCTTGGGAAGTTGCACTGCGCATGGACGCTGCAAAGCCCCAAGCTGCTCGGAGCCGCCCCCCCCCCCCTTACCCCTTCCCCCCCCCCCCCCCCGCAAATGTAGGGCCCTTCATTGTACCTTCTGTGTATAAGGCAAAATTGTCCGCACAAACTTAAATAAAAGGGAGGAGCCATTCCCCTCTGTGAAGTTGGATGACCAGCGAAGCCGTTCAGCGCCGTCCTGTCGTGTTTGTTCCTGTACTCTTGTCCAAGTTTCTTTCCGCTGTTTCCTGCCAAGATGTTCACCTCAAACTAACGAACCCAACACGACACATCTTTGTTTAGTACACGACCCAGACTTGACACAAAATTTTGAACAAGGGTACCAACAGATTTATTCCTTTAAGGACGTATGTCGCGAATTCGCGACATACCACTTACGTCCACTTTATAAAATCTTTCAGTCAACGATGGACCCCGCGCCGACTGTTTCGAAATCGCGACGTACCTTCCGAAGCGCCATGGTATGCTTTCGCCATCTGTCGGCCGCCCAGTGTACATTGCGCCGTAAACAACTTTTGCCGGTGGACGAAATTTCAGAGTACGTGGTCTTCAAATTTCCAGCCCTCCTTTTAGCGTAATCGAGAAGTAAGCTTTCGTTTTTTAAATTGTTTCTAGCTTATATGTGGTCCCAACTAACTGTGCAAACCACACTTCCTTTTAATATTGATGTCTTTGAGAAAATAAGGTGTTCTGTTCGCTTTGTCACAGATTCGTGACAGTCGGCATTCAGTGATTTGCAACTCGCAGTTTGGCTAATCTGAAAAAAATTTCTGGCTTGGCACTTCGTTTTAATGAGCCAAACTTTATATTGCGTAGGTCGTGGAAGCTCGCACCTTCGATGGAAAGAAGACAATCATGTGTAGGATGCATTTACCACCCGAAGACGGAAGCGACGACAGCTGCCTAAGTGACACTGACAGTAGGATGTGCACTACAACCCTCCCCAACAGTTCAACGCGCACCCCGATAATGACACAAGCGAAAAAAGTGAATACGAAAAAGAATTGGGTGCCAGCTCCCTCGAAAAGAGTGAATCGGCCAGTGCACCGGTCAAGAACATCTTCATCTCTGAGTAATGACGTTCCTCAGTGGAAAGGCTCTGCCCATGAGAGCGAGGCCGTCAGGTCCCCAATCGAGTACTTCCAGGGATTCTTCGACGACAACGTGTTCAATCTAATCCTGCAGCAGAGCAATCTCTAAGCAGTACAGCAAAACCCGAAAAAGCCTCTCGCCTTGTCCCGGGTGGAACTTGAGCAGTTTTTCGGCTGCACATTCTACATGTCGATCTTCCAGCTACCACGATCTCGTTTTTACTGGTCAGCTGAATGCAGACTACCAGTTGTGGCCAATATTATGACGCGCGACAGGTGGGAGGAGATCAAATCCTCGCTGCACTTCAACGACAACCTCAGCATGCCACCAGCCGACAGCTCCCCGGAGGATAGACTGTTCAAGATTCGCCCGCTTCTCGAGATGCTGCTCCCGAAATTCGAGGAGATTCCTCAGGAACGATGTCTCTGTGTTGATAAACAGATGGTTCAATTTGAAGGGCACTCCAGCATCAAGCAATACCTCCCCAAGACGCCTCATAAATGGGGTTATAAAATATTCATACTTTGTGACTCCAGGGGTGTTGTACACTTTTTTGACGTGTGCACAGGCCACATCGATCAAGTGCCGGGGTTTCCTGACATCGGGGCCAGTGGTAACAACGTCATAAAGTTAGTTCAGTGCGTGCAGCCTCAACTGGGCCACCTTCTGTACTTTGTCAATCGGTTCACGTCTCTGAAGCTTCTCGTTACTTTGGCACGAAGAGGCATATACGCCCTTGGTACTGTGCGTGCGAATCGACTCCAGGGTTGTATATAATATGGCCTCGGACACAGAGCTTTGCAAGAGAGGACGAGGAAGTGCAGAAGAGTGCGAGGCAGTGGTGCATCGCCAGTAGGTGGTCGTTTTCAAGTGTTACGACAACCCATCGGTTGTACCTTTGCCTGCGCACAACCCGTCTTCACTGTTATGAGGTGGGATAGAAGTGAAAAGAAATTTATCCAGGTTTAGTGTCCTAGCGCAGTTACGTACAAGAAGTACTTGTGAGGCGTTGATCTCCTTGATGCACTGATAGCACTTTATCGGATCCAGTTGAGGTAAAAAAATGTTCCCCAAGATTTTTTTTCACTTTTGGATATTGTGATTGTTGTGAGCTGGCTCGGCTCCTCTACCGACGAGAGTGTCAGTCACTGGGCGTACCAAAGAATAAGCAGAGAGACCTGCTGAAATTCCGGCTTGGAATTGCGGAAGCCCTCTGCAAGCAAGGAAAGCACCTCTCCTCAAAAAAACGGGGACGACCCTCTGGCTCTCTTCAAGCTCAACTCTCTTAGATTTCTTAGATTTCGCCAAGGCATTCGATAAGGTGTGTCACGAGCTATTACTGTTAAAACTTTCAAAACTTAACATTGACCCTAACGTTCTCGCATGGATTCGGTCTTTTCTAAATAACCGTTCACAATTTGTAACGATTCTCCTCCCGTGTCTGTGAATTCTGGAGTTCCTCAAGGGTCGGTTTTAGGCCCACTACTATTTTTAATCTATATTAACGATCTTCCCATTAATGTGTCTTCATCCGTTTGTCTCTTTGTTGATGACTGTGTAATTTACCGTGAAATCTGTCACGATTCTGACCTGTCTACACTTCAGTCTGATATTAACTCTGTCTCTCGTTGGTGTGAATTATGGCTAATGAAACTAAACACTAGTAAATGTAAACAAATGAGAGTGTCCCGCAAGCCTAACAACAGTCCCTGTTACCACCTAGGTGGCAACCTTTTGGAGCAAGTGGCAACGTACAAGTACCTTGGTGTTCACTTAACAAATAACCTTTCATGGAAACCCCACATTCAATATGTTACTACCCGTGCTAACTGCATGTTGGGCTACTTAAAACGCAACTTTTCATTGGCACCTATTTCACTAAAATTGATCCTCTACAAAACATTAATCAGGCCTAAATTAGAATATGCAGCCTCCATCTGGGATCCCGGTCACGATACTCTAATCACTGCATTGGAATCTATTCAGAATAGGTCAGCCCGTTTCATTCTTTCCAACTACCATCGTACTGTTAGTGTCACATCAATGAAAAATAGTTTATGTTTACCACTTCTCTCCTTGCGACGTAAAATTTCACGCCTATGTCTATTTCATAAAATGTATTTTCATAACCCTCTCCTACGCAATCGGATGATTACTCCCCCCTTTTACATTTCATCCCGTCTTGACCATCAGCATAAAGTTGGAGTTCCAAGTTCGTTTACCACTACATTTCAATCTTCTTTTTTACCCCGCACAGCCGAGGAATGGAACCACCTCCCCGGTTTGATTGCTACTATAACTGATACTAACTTGTTTAGAAATTCCATCACTAGCTATTTTAGCAGTGACCCATGACCTATTATTATTATTATTCTTTGTTTGTTGTACATTTAATATTGTTGACTTGTTACTATATTACTATCTTTGTTTCATGTATGTGCTCTCCCCCTCTGTAATGCCTTCGGGCCCTGAGGGTACTTTCAATAAATAAATAAATAAATAAATAAAGTGAAGAAGCGACGAGGACCCACGAGCCACATCCCCGACGAAGACGGCCGCACGGACAGTACGGGACATTGGCCGGTCGTCACAGACACGAGGCAGAGGTGCAAGAAACCTGGTTGAAAGGGGCATACCAACGTAATGTGCAGCAAATGCAACGCACATCTTTGTCTCAACAAGAACACCAACCGCTTCTATGATTTCCATCAGCCGTAAAATAGAAGCCAGATGCTTTCTGTGCTGGTCTTGTTCGTTTTGGGAACAAAGTGAGCAAAATTGTCTTTCACTCCTTTCGAAACATTTTTACTACGCTAATATTATTGGTGAAGAAAATAAATTTTATTCATATGGGCGTCGGTAAAATTATTAGCCTCGTGGCCCGTTGTCGCGAATTCGCGACATACCTCTTTTAGCCAAATAGGATACTCGTCACAATTCACAATGCTTGTATCTTTTTAAGAGCACCTTATGCAGCACATTCCAACAAAAATATATTCTTTTAGTCGACTGAAAAATATATTCGGCGTCAAAGGGTTATTGTCTTAACCGGTGGTAATTGTGACGAACGGTACGCACACATGTCGAAGTTATCGCCGCCCCGAGGAGCCGGAGGAAACTAGACATGGATGACGGAACCGCCAAACGGCGAAAGGAAACGAAACTAGGCACGCAAGCGCTTGGAACGACGACAGAGAAAGAGCGGTGCGCTTCCCTCCTCCTCCTCCTTCCCTCCTCCTCTCCTTCTACCGCTGAATATGTTCATGGGTGACGTGCCACAGAGTCGTGACGTCATTTTTCCCGCCAAATTTATGGCTAGGGTCCCGTGGATTTTTCGGGTGCGACAACAGAATTGAAGTAGCATATTCTCGACGTCAAGTGATCTCACGACTTCAAGTAGCGTGATCTCAATTTTTCCGATTAATTCGGCGGGGAACCTGCATTAATTGATGTTGAGGTCACGTGACGTGAATTTCCTCCCTAATTTTATCTGGAAAATTTTCCCGCCAAATTTAGCGGAAACATTTTCCCGCTAAATTTAGCCGGTGAAAATCACCTCACGTGACTCGACATTTTGACGTCACATAACATCACGATGTTGTGTGACGTCATTCAAATTATGAAGTCGTGTGCTGTCACGGATACGTAACATCACATGACGTAACGAAGCCGTGACGTAATTGCTGTTGCCGCGCACGAAAAATCCACGGCACCCTAGCCCTAAACAGCTCGCCGTAAAAGGGATCACACATCCTGCGCCGGACTCCGCAAGAGCGACTCTTTCAAAGCGGCCAATCAACACTGCTTCTATGCACACCGCTTGTTCACGAAGGTTCTGACCCAGAACACCTGATCACAGCCGAGAAAGAGCTGTAAATTTGCAGAAAAGAAAACATTGGTAAAGCAAAGTCCTGGGCAGTCGGGGTTCAAGCCCACTATCTTCGCGTGGCAGAACCTTGCGCCGCCAAATGTGCCAAGCACGTTCAAGCATATCTCACTTAACACCTCCTTCTTTTCGTCGGCTAGTGGTGAGATCTACAAGATCAAACTATTCGCAAGCTGAAATATCCGTCCTCTTCTATTGTTGAAAGTAGTGAAAGCGCACAATAAAGACGACCTGCATCCCCACATTAGTTCTCTTCTATTGACCGTCAAATCATGTGGCATGATTGGATTAGCTGCTGGTAGGTCAGGTGATACTTAACTCTGTCTCGCGAGCCAATATGTTCAGATGAGTTCGGGCAGATTTTCGCGTCACTAAAAAAAATATGTAAGAAATTTGCTTTACGACTACCCAAGGCCAAACTCTAAATAATTACGTGACAGTTCCTCCTCTATAAAATTTAGTCAGTGGTACAGCAAAACGTAATTCGTTAATATCTCGGCGTTAGTTTCAAACTTACTGTACTTGCGTAATATATGAAACACAATAGTTAAATGGAAGCTTTTGTTTTTGTCGCCAGTCACAGATGTGTGACCTTGTCCTTGACCCGAAAGTTCTGTCAGACATCTTGCCTTTTTTCTTAGTGAAATTGTCAGGAAAGCCTCACGCACTGCATTGCGCGTTTCTTACGAATAGTGGAACAGCTCGCTGCCTTGGTAAACGCTCAAAGCTTCATTGTTATAGTGGGAATTTTATGATACTATCGGAAAACTGTAAAATGTGTCATACTAGTAATCAAACGTCGAATCCGATCAATGACTGTAAATCTAAATATATTTCAGTCAGCAAATATGGCCAAGCTGTGGTAAAAGCAAATAGAAAAGCACTGCAATCACGCATAATATAACATTAATACATTATGTTTTTTATATGAACTTCTATTAGGTCTGAACACAGATTTCAACGCACTTACGTATCCGAGTCGACAACGCGCTATGCTCACCCGCAGGTGGCTCAGGTTTGATTCCCTTCACTGCAGGCCCTTTCATCGTTCTTTTTGTAAGTAGAAGATTCAAGAAGTTTCTAGAATCGTCTAAGTTGTTTATGTTCAAAATGTGTAGTTTGAAAATGATCGTGGCAGAAAATTCCAGGGTCCCGGAAACGCTTAAACGAAACTGCACCGCGCCGGGGAGTCTTTCGCCCACGCTCGGTCCCGCTGTTACGCCGCCATCGACGCAGGTTATCATCCGCCGAATCTTATCTTGCTTGGGCGCTAGCTCACCCTATGAAACATTTATTTTTCTTCAGTTTTCACCGCCTCACCAAGTGTCATTCGTGCCAATATTGAGTTTTGGTTGAGACGTCGGTGTATGAGAAGATGGAACATTTTGATATGTAGCCAGCAAAAAAACAACAGGGATTGACTTTTATAGCAAATGTGGAATGGCGATCAAAACACAAAAATGTGGCCGCACGTTTCTTGATTTTGTCCAAAACAAACTTTGCGTGATTCGGCTGTACCAGGGTCCAGTGCTGTTCAGCGAGATGTCAGGTGAGGCAACGGGTCTTCCCCACAGCGAAGGCAGGTGACAGTCAGGTTTGTAATCTAAAATCTAGCATTCTTACTGAATATAAGAAAGGTGGCGACAGCCTTTATATAAAAAGGAAAACGAAGAGACTAAAATAACAAAACAAAAAACAATGCTAAATAGACGCGCAACGATAAAACATCGAGGATCGAACATTGTCATGGAATTTCATGCAAAACAGAAAGCGCAAGGCAAAACTTTTACCACGAAACTGTGCATTATTCATCAGAACAGAACCAGATGCAATTTATAGATACATAAACCCAAGTAAAGAAAATATATCACACAGCACCAGAAAGAAAGATGAACAAGGCTAGAAACTTGAACGACTATTTTAGTAAAGTCCTCATGGAAAATAACAACGTATTGCTTGCCTGTATAGAACGTTTACTGCTGCGCATTACTATTAACATAGCAATAGACCATATGCGAAACTGCTTGGTGGTCTGGCAACGCTGTGCACGAGGACATCTTGTTAGGGTAAAGTATCTTGGGTTTCGGTTTCTCAGCTTTTCGAGAACATGAACGCACTGCCACTAAGTGCGATACAGACACTTTATTGTTTGTTTACTTACGATCACCCAACGTGAACAAAGGATTAAGCCATCACGCCTCTCATCTCTGAGGACACTTTTAATTCTTTCTTCTATGAGAATCTGCAGAAGGTCGTGCTGTTTAGTGGTAGACTGCTCCACGCCGATACATGCGACAAGAGATTAGTTTTTTTTTATTTCCTTTTTCGTTCTCTCAGCTGTTGCTAGTGATTTTTTGGGGAAAAGTATTGTGTTTTTTTAAAGGAAACTGTGCCCTGGGCAATATTTTTCAGTCATTGAAAAGAGCTCAAACTGGTTTCAGATAACAATGACATCAAGCACAAATGGGCGGATGTTGCGCTAATAATGATGTGTTCAACCCTGGTAGAATAACTGCATTAAGTTTCTCAAAAATGCCCCCGAGCTTCATTGTACTAAACAACAATTTTACTTCGGCCACGCCAAAAACAAAAACAAAAAAAAAGAAAGAATAGAAGATTATGAAAAGAAGTTGGCGCAGGTCGTGTTTCTCTACACGACGTCTGCAACGTACGTGTCAGACGTCGACATCGGTGTTTTGTCGAAGTGGCGTTCGAGAAAATACACAGGAAAATCCCGTCTCTGATAGTGTTTAGCATTTTAAAAATAAATAGCGTGAAGGTCAAGTGCTCACTGACGGAACAAGCGTTAAGAATCTTGTCGGCAGGTTGAAATGGCGATTAAATAAATATAATAAGAATCTGGGTCTGAACAGGATGCACACGGAAAGGGGCACATTGCAGAAAGAAAGAAACTGTAGTTAAATATTATGGTGGGCTAGTTGAATATGCATTTTAGAAAACTGTCTGTTGAGCAAAGAGTCACGTCGTCCGTGTCTGTTGTGTTCTCTATTCTACGTGACCGCGCTTTAAATATCCAAGTATATTATATCAACAAATTATCCTGTTTATTATTAGGGATATCTTACAAGCTTCGTTTACCGACGCCAAATCAAGTGTATAGAAATCGCCGCAAAGCAGTGAGATTGTTTCCTGGATTTCTAAAGTATTTTTTTTTAAATATATGACATTAAAATGAGGGACCTCTGGTGCTTTCAGCTTCTGTTGTCTATAGTGAACCATACGCATCTTTAATTATGATTGGTGGCGTAAATTAATAAAACTGTCATCTTCTTGCCTCGCTTAACAGCCTTGGTCTCGTCCGCATACATTGAGCTGCTTGTGCATCAATAAAAACGCAAACCGAAAATACAACGCGCATAAAAAAAAAAAAAGTGCAGAACAAATTTGGTACAACTGTGTGAAAAGATTAGGGCCCAGTTCAATAATTGTAAATGGCTTCACGCCGCGCGATAACGTCCAGATGTTTCTTGGCGTTGTCACCGAGTGTTTTTGTCAAACGTCTGAAGTAAAAAATCAAAATAAAAAAAAAAAAACTCTGAACTCTGTTCACGTTTGCGTTCACGTCACGCACGAATCGATGGTTTGTTGCTGCATCCGCAGTGGAACGCAGCAGCGCGTTGGCATCGCATCGCTCGCATGAAGCGCGGTCGCGTCTTTACATGGGGTCTTTGCCGGTCGCGTCACTGGTTTTCTTCTCTCGCCGCTACCAAAATGGCGGACGTAGTTCTCGGCGCGTTACTTGATGGCGCTCTATATTTCTCATGTGGTCCATAACTCAGCCGAACATACTGAAACTTCTAAATTTTTACAGCAACAAATGTGCCTGACCAGATAAAATCGCACTCGTGCTTTTAAGACGTATGATGAGTGGTCTTCAGATGCTTAGCACTAATACTTCAAAACCACTCGAGGAATTTAAAATTCCACTTGATTCGAAGCAAGCTAATATAATCCCTATCTAGAAATCTGGGGTAAAAAATTTCTAAAAAAGAGACCAATCTCTAAAATCAGCCTGTTGCAAAGCAGTATGGCATATAATATTAAAGTTTATATCATTATTTGTTGCTGACAACAACATGTTTAGTACCTGCCAGCAATTAAGGCCCCCTCTTGGCTTTGCCAACAGCCTGGTACACAAAAGCGGTGAGTGGCGAAAGTAAAAGATACGTTCTAGCTTCAAAAAGACACTGGACGTGTCGTCATTTTTTACCATACAAACCATTGCGTTAACATAAGAAATGCCATGGCAACTCCTTTGTTTGCTCTCTAAGAAATGACAGCGCCCGCGTTGACAAAGCATTCCTATTGATGTCGTATTACACCTGAGACTGCGGTGGAAGAAATCGGAAGAACTTTCAGTAGAAGGAACAGACACAGAGAACGTCTCAAACTCAGCTAACTGGTTTATTTCTCAAACAGCCTTTAAGTACCCACAGAACTTTTTTCCAACCACCCTCTACAGATAAACTCCTTTGTTGCAGACATTTCAAACCGGATGGATACAAAAGATACAAAACAACCCACACATGAGACGAGGACTTAACAATGGGACACTGCGGATCATCGCAGTGACCTTCACAGAGATATATACGATATGTCGTATATGTAATACGACATGATTAGCTACCGCCAGCTCGCCTGCACTCTCACCGTCTTTTCACTAAACATTCCTATTGATCGAAAAATTTTGGGCATTTTCTGACCACGTGATTTTCGTTGCACTTCGGGTAGAGGACACGGACGCTAGGCTCTGCCTATATTTAAACGTCCTCGGTCACCCGTCAATGGCAACATTTCTAGTCCATGGTGGCCATCTTGAGAGATAATTGTGTTTATTTCGATTGACAAGCAATGACTTCTTTCTAGAAGAGGTACGCTCATGCTCAGGCCATCGCGTTCCAGCGGCAAAAGCTCGCACTAAATTTTGTTGTACAGAGCTCCAATGGGAGATGCGATTCCCCTATATCATTCACCGGAACTCATGTCTTGACATTCTACATGAGGGCGTGGCTAAGCGAAACGCACTCTTCTCGGAGAAGAACGTTTGTCCCCCAACACAGGAGAGACTAAGATTTAGGACGCCACCTTGTAACTGCGATACGATCGAGACTATAACCGGTGTCATTCCCATACAAACTTTGGGAGAGTGATGTCTAGCCTGGATCGCTTCGATTGTTTTATTCTCATTTTATCGCTGAGGCAGCATGTAATATAAATGCTAAAAGAGACTGCACTAAACAAAATGAAAAAAAAATCAATCAAATACGTTTTTAAAGTGTGATGGTTAAGGTTCTATAGGCAAAAATGCTTCTGTGTCTAAATATTGCTAGAACATGGAAGCATCCCGGCGATGTTGCCGCGATTTGACTTGTGCAGTGCCGTCATTCGGAGTTGCAAAACGGAGCCCGATATACCCTTCAGATATACGAATTATAGAAGTTTATATATATTCAGCAATATCGTTTAGAAGCTGCTAGAAATGGCAAATGTTGCCGTCATGTAGCCGGGATGCTGCAATATTGTTTGGATGCTGGCAGAAACGGCAAACGTTGCTGTCATGCAGCCGTCATGTAGCCGGGATGTAGCAGTATCTTTTGGAAGCTGGCAGAAACTAAAAATGTTGCCGTCATGTGGCCGTCATGTAGCCGGGATGCAGCATGATGTTTTGGAAGCTGCACTGTAAAAAAATTAGCTCTTTTACGGAGAAATTCTTTGGCGAAAAGTGCTGCCAGAGAATTTATCCATAATCCAACTTAGTGCGGTGAATTCACCCGTAACCCAATTTAGTGAGGGGTCTGCTAAAATACGGACACCTTTACGCTCTAACCTTCACGGAATTTTCCGTAAAGGTTAGAACGGAACGTGCTCCTTAATTGGAGAATTTAGATCTCCCGTAAAGGTGTAACGGAAAGTGCTCCTTCATTATGTAGTTGCAAGCACGGCCCCTGGGTGCCGCCATCTTGCTAGCTGGGGTACGCTCTGGGGTGCACCACAGTCTGATTACGACGCCTTAGCAAGGCATTGTAATCAAATTATGGTGCGTCGAATGCGCACCCCAGCAGGCAGGATGGCGGCGCCCAGGGGCCATACTTCCAAACGTGTATACAGAGAACCGTCTTTGAGGAGGTGAACACAAATATGCCTTTTGTAAAGAAACAACCAGAATATTGTTATCTAAAAAAATGTTTTTTAGTGTCTTATTTTGTGTTACTCACAGAAGGCATTATTGCCTCCGAAGAAGTGGGTTGAAAATAAAAACGCTTAGTCACCTTGGAGTGCTTTATTTAGGGTCCTCAAAGGTTTCAGTCAAAATGGATACCCTATGCCGTTTTGCCTCTGTTCTCACGTTCTGTGTCGGATTTCGTCCATCACGCCCAGCTAGAAAAGAATAAGAGGGGAAAAATAGGTGTAAATTGAAGTATAATAATAATAGTAATAATAACTATTTCATCGATTATTATGGAGCCCCAAGGAAGAAAGCTGCAGCACGCAGCTTGACTGGTCTTCTGGCCCCTTACATTAGTCAATGACAAGCACACTGAAAATAAAAAGAGCACATATAGAGTAGGAGCACTGCACATCTAAGATTCATATGCATACAAACTAAGGTTCCCATACATACAATGCAAGAAGCCCATGCATCAGGCACATCCATACTCCCACAAACATGATAAATCTATTAGAAGAGTGGTTCTAAAACACTCGTGGCTGGGGGCAACTCTTCTGTTCTGGTAAAAGTGACGGGGACCCCTCCATGACAAAGAAGGAGAAGGGTGGGGAGACTACAATAATAAATGAAAGAATAACCCTACCATATTTGATGGAACACAAAATATATGAGTAGGCCCCTAATTAAAAAAACTGAGCACAAATGAAGCAGATGTTTCAATGTAGGCAGGCCCAGCCTTCAAAGAGAAAAATGTATTTCACAGAGCGCTCGCTGATCCTAGGTAAAATTCATTTATCGATCGTGCTGGTAACATCAGCCTCTGAACTTCCAGAACCAACCACATGCCTCTCCAATCTGTGGTGCTTGCAATGAGACACTCATGTCAAGCTTACTGTTTTGCACCAGTGCTGCGGCGCACAGCTTTCCCGCATTGCACCGTGGTTCGCAGAGAAGCGGAGGCCAGGGGAAAGCTCTTCCTCGCAGTCAGCTATACCCGTTTTCACCTCAAGAAAAAAAGGAAGTTTTGCTCCATCTTCCTACGCCGCGCAAAGTAGTTCTCACAAAATTTGGTCGTCGGACGCAGGAGCGCTGCTTTTGGCGTTTGAAACGTGTACGTCTTGATAAGAGAACACGTATTTAATCTAAAATACACCTACATATATCTCAATTCTCAGCATAAAAAGGAAAATTAGTAATGCTCCGCGAGGAGCCGGACTTTTTTTACTACGGTTCTGGAGGTAAAAACGGGTATAGATGGAGTACAATTTTTTTCTCGGGATCATAGATCGGCCCCTAACTTCAAAATCCAGTGCGAAAACAAGTAGGCCTCTATCCGAACCAACGGTCCGATTCTATCATCAAATCGACTTGCTTTATAATAGTGATATTAGGAAACATCGCATAAAGTGTGACATTTGTTGTGTCTATAATAAGAGCGAAAAGTTTCATTGCTTAGCTTCAGTAATATTGAGGGGGTATGCATACTCCCATTTGGGAACCACTGTACTAGACGTCAAGCAATTACTTATCATAAAAAAAAACTCCGGTGCTGCCAACTTTTTTTCTGATCCAAAATATCACAAACTGCAGGCCATTCTGCAGACACTTCACTATACATTGTTTGAAGTTTTGTGACCAGAATCTAACATCCTGAAAATTAATATATACGTTAATATAAATGCCAGTACGCAAATATAAACAAGCTCTATTCATGTTCCACAGGCAGCCTTAACCTCAGTTAAGCTAACCATGGTTCGTGGCCTCTAAACTGAACCGAGATGCTATTACATGGCTCCCTAGCTTCAAATTGACACGAAAACAAAACGAAGCGTTGGGTTAGGTAATCACTATGAATACTGAAGCAGATTAATTATCAGGGCATATTGTATTGTTCATAGGCATCTGCAACCGCTTTCAACTGATTTTAATTGAATATCCAACGTAGAAGCCTCGCTGTTATCGGCCGCACTAACTTCCAAAAACAAAACAATAACCAAAAAAAATAATCAAACAGTATTCTTCTTGTTCCCAGAGGTGCTGCGATTGCTATAAAAGCAGCTTCAACCACTAGGTATGGCTCCTCCAAGAGTATTCGCTACTACGATTGTTTCTGCATGACTCCCCCAGCACTATAAAACAATGAGTACGTTGCCACAACTTGCGGACGTGGCGAAGTGGTGGACGGCGCCATATTGAAAGCGGTTAGCAAGCACTAAGTGTGCCCGCCAACGTCCGTCTGCTTTAGCCATGGTTATCGGGCTAACTGCAGCTTGGTTTGCTGTGTAACTGCGGATAACTGCAGTTAAATGTGACTGCGGTTGGCTTAATTGAGGTTAAGGCTGCCCATGTAAGAAGGGTACTAGAGTTGCATAAATTGCAACTGGCACTATAGTTACGTGAGGCAGTCTTTCAGTACATGCATGGGTGCAAAAGACTATCAGAGAGGAGATGATCTGTGCTGTCGCAAGGCCGAAAACATAAAAAGGAATCCATCATGCAATTTCCTCTTCTCAGAACTCATGAAATGATCTACCAAGAATGAAAATATAAAAACAATGGCTTACAGACGCTTTTTGAGATCCAGCATGGTGGTGTTCGCACAGAAGCAAAATTTTAGGTCAGCTTGATTATGCTGACAAAGACCGGGAATGCCCGGAATGTGTTGACGTCACTCAGACTCATGCTGTGCGTGCTCGGGGAAAATAGGTAATTGTCACGTGACCATATGACCACCATTGGTCACTATTTCCAGTGCGATCACTTGGTAGACTGGACCCCACTGACCATGATCACGTGAACACCAACGGATGACCGTCTCGGCAAAGATGCGACTCTCTTGTTTTCCATACCCTTGCCTGGCTGGTGGTCACAGAAAATTGGGATCAACAGCCAGCAGGGACGCGGTCTCTACCTCTCTACTGAGCTTATTCAAGGAGGGAAGGAAGTACAGCACGTGTGAAACTGACACCTTATGCCGAACAGACCAAGAGGAGTAGGTCTCGGGCCTGTTGATTCTTTGTTTATTGGCGTCTCAGCTTTCGCAACCATGGATGGCGCACCTCTCTCTGCCTGACAGTGAAGAAAAGGCTATGTTTTGTATAGGCCAATAAGCTGTATACAATTTGCTACGTGACTGCCCTTCTAGAGATGTGCATGCAACGCCAAATTTATACCGATTCTCCACACATAAAGAGTGCAGGCCCATGACATAAGAGAAAAACGTTGAACAAGAACTTCTTTGGCATTTGGGATTACATGCCAAGGATAGTTTTGCTGGGACGGTGGTTTCAGCCTTTCCCGAGAATTAGGGGGATAGCAAGTCATTTTTACACATAGCTACTTTTTTAAATTGTGGAGCTGAAGTTGCCCAAGTGGAAAGATGCCCGTAGATCGCCCGAGCTAGCAGTCCAGACTTCTTGTTCAGAGGGCGACAATGAGCACGCAGCGTGCTCGTGATGTGTCTGACTCCCGACACATTTATGTTTCACAGCTTTTTTATGGTAATTGTTAACTTTTTATTCAAGAGCCTCACAAAATATGTGGTGCATTATACTTGAAATGCAGGACTTCCTTTTGATGGTCTACTAAAAGTAAGTTATTTTCCTCTTATGTATCACTGGATAACCAGCTAATTTCGCTTAATTGGCACATTGAACTCTTTGCAAGTATTCCAAACTGTTATTTTTGCATACAGGGGAAAGTTAGCATAAGAATATATTCCAGTAATAATTAAACGTTGTGAAAGTCAGTACCATGAATTCATGCACATGCAAGCTGACGAGGTAGCCAATACAATAGTGTGTATTCACATAATGTCAGACTGCCTTTGAATGTGAGTTACCACACACAAACATGGCCGCTAAAGGTACTAAAGTCTATGAGTCACTCTCCTTATACAACTGGCTATAGTTAATTTTGTCTTTCTTCAGTTCCCTCAAGGATTCTGAGTGAATTTTTAGATTTACCTACAGGCACTCATGTTCGTAGGTGATGATTCAGTCTGCAGATCATCGGCAATGCGGAATCCATGGATCAATTTGAAATCGCGATGTACTAAGAATCTGTGGATAGTGTGAAAAACCTCCTGGGCGACATTCTGCACTGTGTTGGACTAGGAATATTAAACAAGCTGTGTATGAAAGTGTCGCCCCCTTTACCCTCCCTCCCCCAAAAAATAATGTTGGTTTGCCCCCACCGAGAGAAAATTGTGCTGACACTCGCGGGTATGTCAGACAAGGCTTACTCGCACAAACATGATAAATATATTAAAACTGAAGCAATCATTTACCGTAAGTAAAACCAGTTCTGCCAACTATCCTTTTGATCCTATATATCACAAAGTGGAGACATTTATCCAAACATTTGACTATAAAACATTGCTTGATGTTTTACGACTCGAAGCAAACCTCCTGCAAAGTACAAATTTCCATTAACATAAATGGCAGAATGAAAATATAAACAAGTTAGAGTTTCATATTTGCAAATAACAGTTGCTATGCAACGCAATGTTGCCGTGTATAAGCATGGGTGCAGAAGACTGTCAGGGATAAGGTGAAGTGTGCCGTGAAACGCCTCTGAAAAAACATTTACCATAAAAAATGAGAAAAAAAATGGCTTAAATTATTTTTCAGATAGTCATGGTGATGTTTGCACATATCAGGACAAAACCTATTTCAGAAATTTGTGTACAGGGCCCTTGCTTGTGACCTGTGATTCAAATGAGGCAAGTTCCTGAGCTACTAGGAGTCAGCAGCTACTGCCTTGCTTGTCATGTGCAGCATCCCCAACAACCTGGATTTCCGTCGGCTGGGTGTTGTTTTATTCATTGTGTCAACTGTCAACACCGCTAAGGCAAAAATATTCATTTGACCAATAGTGCCATTCTTAAATATCATACCATATGACAACAATATTACGCACATCAGATGAGCCTGACCCTCTAAGAAATGCTAGATCTGCAAAAATGTAAATTTTCCCTTCCTTAAAAAAGTTCAGTGTTGCAGGCTCTACTTTAAGCTCTTCAGGAGCTTCAAAATCTTGGGATGGACAGTTGTCCGCTTCCTTGCTCCCGTGCTCCTCGAACCCTTCTCTGGATTGATTTGGGAGATTTGGCTAGGAAAGCCTGACATATGGTCTGTTAGACTCTGCCCTGTAGATATACGAGGGGGACCCTCCACAAGCAATGAGAATTGTTTTGTTTTTTTTATTCTTATATTTCTCAAAACATTTCTAAAATTTAATTACCCTCAAAGTACTCTCCCTGAGATGCAACACACTTTTCCCGCCGATTGTTTCATAGTTCAAAACAGTTTTCGAACTCTTGCATAGCAAAAGCATTCAGTGCCTTCGTCGTTTTCCTCTTTACCTCCTCCATATCTTGAAAACAATTACCTTACTTTTCAGTTTAATTAATTTGTAATGAAAAATGATACCAAGTGTGTCATTGTCTGACCTCTCTATATGCTCATGCATTGCCCAAATGATTTTCTCACCATTGAATGAACCCGAGGGTCGTCGATGCTTCCTTTGGGTATGAGAGGTTCAGCACATGAAATGTGGCGAATTGAAGACATACTGCCTCCAAAAAGGGCACAGGATCATTGTACATCTTTCGATGCTCTGTTATGACGAAACAGGTGCCACTGAAGATGCGTCTGGAAAAGAAATACAAACTTGCATCTCAGAAGATATGTATGGGCGAGGCAAGACCTTGAAAATTAAAATTCAAAAGAAATTAATTGTGCTATACTAAAAAGCTCTTGAGGCAAAGGCAGCGGTAACACGAAATGTATCATGCGCAGTACTGGAGGGCATAAAAGAGAGCCTCGTATGGCGATATTAAGCCGTTTTGTTTCACAACGCTTCTTTTTCTTCTGTGCCGCACGTGAAAGAGTGTTCCCCGGCTCGAGCTTGTATATGCACCTGCCCAATGATGGTTATATGTTACCTGCTATTTTATCTATGTTTTTCAGTCAGTCCTTGATAGGCATCCGATACTAGAAAGGATGACACTACCTTAAGCAAAGCAGACATGATGGCACCCTTTCTCTTCTTCAATACTGTTAATCTCTTTCGAGATTGTATATAAAGCATATGAAGCAAACGAAGCATACATTTTTTGTGGTCTCTGGTAGCTTTAATATATTGCTTTACAACCAGAGGGCTGCAGGTTTGAATCCAAGCATGACCAGTGCTTCTTCATACTGTTGCAAATTTTATGTGCGCGCATCCATAGGCGAGGCATATTACAAGAAGTGCTTAAGCGCAGCCTCATGACACATCTTGTGCAAAAATTAAAACAGAAACGATACATACTCGGTTTTATTACCGTCCCGACTTATACCCGTCACACGGGCAGCCTTAACCGTGGTTGAGGCTGCCCGGCACGCAGCAACAAAGATTCATTTTCGGCAGGTACAGAAGTACTTGGTAGAAACAGTCTACATTCTAATTCTGGCCAACGGTAGCAAACCACAGCGCCCGCGCGTAGTTTGAAAGGCCGGCACTAGATGGGGAAAGTTTTTAAAAGTTCTATCTTACAAGAATGGAAGATGACATAATTTTTAATTGAAAATCAAAGAATATGTTTACCTGACCAGTAAACAACATTATAGTGGCATCAGTCACACACACCTACGTTTCAATATGAGAAGCAGTTCTTATTAATGTGAAACGGAGCAAAAGAACCATTTGTGCACTCAGCTGATGAATTAATGCATATAATGGCTTTGGCAGTATATGTGAAGAAGTAAATAGGTAAGCACCTCATTTATGACATATACGCTGAACTCGCAGAGCTGTCACATCACTTTGATATGCACTTACCCCGAGGATGTCAAAAAGTGTCCTTGTATCCTCTTTGAAGTGGAACGCCAGAATCGGTAGGAGCATCTTTTCCTTGGCCGTGGCATCGCCACGCTCCTCTGTGACCTGTCTAGATGACATCCAGTGCACAACTTCCCTAGTCGGCTTGCTTGTGAGGTACCCCATCAGGACGTTTGCACAAAAGCTTACTCCTTGAGTGAAACTCTTCTGTAAAGATAAAAAGGCTAAGCAACATTAGAAAGAAAAATGCTCACTAAGACATTTCACCTTGATATCCCTGCCAAGGAGTCTGTCAGCGTGGTGGTGAGTTCACTTTGCCCGGATGCACATTATTTTGAAGGAGAAGAAAAATTATTAATTTTTTTACGCCATTCAATGTGGGCGAAGCCAAAGCGAATCCAGCGTAGCCATCTGAAATTACATCGTCAAATGGGTCTTTCGTATTGCCGGAGACTGTAGACGTATACTGTCATACTCATAGCCTTTGTGCACAGTTGAAAAGAGTCAGTCAGATACAGCTTGGCTTGGCTAACCCACTCACCTTCTATCGTCTTCTCTGAGGCGTTTCCAGGAAAGCCTAATGATTACGAAAAGGACATCAAGAATCAGTCTCAGTATGCAAGTTATAGTTACGCCAGGCACGTAGCCAGGGGGGGTGTCCAGAGAGCCGACACCTCGTCCCTGAAATCCTCCAGTTTTGCTAGAGGATTTGAAACGCACGAAGAAGCAGGGCGGTTAAGTGTGTTTTACGATTTCTCCTAAGCTTGGGAAGTTCGAAACTCATTGTAGTGTCATGATGCGGCCGCGCCGCTATCACTCTGATAACCCGACCGCGCCTATGTTTGTGTTTGTATTCTTTGTTTGGTTGACACGCGACTGTATAAAAGGAGCGCTTGTGGAATAAACGGGTCTTTTTTCGGCCACCAACAAGACATGGTATCAGAAGTGGGCCCCGGCAGCGGATAGCAGCGCACCGAGGAGACTGGACACATCGAGACCAGCGGCGCCATGGCACCGCTCAAGTCGCCGCAACCCTTCGACTTCGACAACGCGAGCAACTGGCCGGCGTGGCTCGAAGAATTCGAGGACTTCAGCTTCGCCTCCGGCCTCAACGAAAAGGACGAGGAGACCCAAGTAAGGCCGCTTCTTTACACTATGGGAAGGAAGGCTCGAGAGGTCCTCAGGTCGCTTGACGTAAAAGACGCTGACTTCAAGAATTACGCGCTAGTGAAGTCGAAGCTTCAAGGTTATTTTGTTCACACGACAAACATCGTCTACGAGAGCGCTTGCTTTAATGGACGAAAACAAGAGCGCGGAGAGACAGTAAACCAGTTCATGACCGAGCTGCACAAGCAAGCCGAGAGGTGCGAATTCGGGACGATGAAAGACCGACTTATTCGCGACCGCTTTGTCGTAGGGCTCTTAGACCAACGTCTGTCCGAGACTCTGCAAATGGACCCGGATTTGACCTTAGCTACTGCGCTCGCCAAGGCAAGAACCAGCGAAACGGTTAAGAGGCAGCAAGTAGATCTCAAAGGTCCAGCGCACGCGGAAGTTAACGTCGACACGGTCCGACACAAGAAATCCCAGTAAAAGACCCTTGCAAGAGCGACAGACAAGCAAAGTTCATGCAAAAAATTTGCGGGTACTGTGGGTATTCCGCCCATCAAAGGAGCGACTGTCCAGCTCGTCGCGAAAATTGCTTGTCATGCCACAGAATGGGGCATTTTGGAAAAGTCTGCCGCAACAAGAAACTAAATTCCACCAAGCTAGACGGAATCACCGTGATGCGTCAGACGAAGATAAGTTCCTTGGGACGGTCGACGGCGATATCGCAAAGTCATCCGTACCCGCCCGCTTTGTCGATCTGCAGATAAACGGGTGCGGAGTGCGAGCAAAAGTTGACACCGGCCCGGAAGTAACCGTCGTCAGCGAATCTTTTCCCGGTCGACCCAAGCAGCTTATCAAAGCAGAAAATCTTCGCGGCCCAAACCGCGAATCCATGACTACGTTAGGAAACTTCCAGCAGAAATGGCTTGGAAAGGGAAGTCGTGCGAAGCCACTATTTACGTCGTTCAAAACCTTCGAACACCGTTCGTGGGGCTCCCAGCCATTAACGCTCTAGGTATCGTCCGATTCATGGATGACGTTGCCGTTACAGAAGTCGATTACGTCGCAAAGTATCCGAAGCTGTTTTCCGGCGTCGGCTCAATCTCGGGTGAACACACGATCCGGTTGGTATCCGACGCTGTCCCAGTAGCAGTGGCAACGCCGCGGAAAGTAGCCATCCAAATGAGATAAGCTGTAAAGAAGGAACTAGACAGCCTGGAAGCGGAGGGCATCATCCGCAAAGGCAGCACTCCCGCGGCTTGGTGCGCCCCGATAGTACCTGTCCAGAAACCATCGGGGGCAGTCAGAATATGCGTGGACCTAACTAATCTGAAGAAGTCTGTGCGACGAGAGCGATTCCTTCTACCAACGGTGGATCAGGTGATGGGCTGCCTAGGAAACCCGAAGGTGTATTCGAAGCTGGACGCAAACTCCGGATTCTACCAAGTGCGCCTGTCCGAAGAATGTCAAGAGCTGACGACATTTATCACGCCCTTCGGTCGCTACTGCTACAAGAGACTCCCGTTCGGAATGACCTCAGCGCCAGAAACATTCCAAAGGAAATTCTCGGAAATTCTCGACGGGGTGGAAGGCGTACAAAACTACATGGACGACATCTTGGTTTACGGGAGAGACAAGAGCGAGCAGGATTGTCGCTTGGAAGCCGTTTTCAAGAGGCTCCAGGCAGCCGGAGTTACACTAAACCGGGACAAGTGCAAGTTTGCAGCCTCAAGGATCCGGTTCTTGGGCATGGCCTTAAATGAAAAAGGAATCTACCCGGACCCAGAGAAGGTACGAGCCATCAAGAACCTGCCTCAGCCGAAAACTACGTCGGAAGTCGGAGGATTCCTGGGGATGATCCATCAGGTGGCAAGGTTCCTCCCAGAAGCCTCCGTGACGTCGGCGCCTCTACGTCAACGTCTACTGAAGAACAGAGAGTTTGTCTGGGACAAACCCCAGGAAGAAGCGTTCAATATGATCAAAGAAGCCCTCAGCTCCGCTACCTGCGTGGCAAGGTACGACCCGGCATACCCGACTATCGCATCGGCGGACGCTTCTTCGTACGGAATCGGCGCGGTCATCATGCAAGACCAACCCTCGGGAGAGCGCAGGGCAGTAGCCTACGCGTCACGGGCATTGACGAAACCCGAGATGAGGTACTCGCAAATAGAAAAAGCTCTCGCACTAACATGGGTAGCGGAGCGCTTCGACGAGTACCTGAGAGGACTAACATTTCTTTTCGAGACCGATCACAAGCCATTGCTCCCTCTCCTAGGCCGTGATCAGATAGACTCATTGCCACTCAGAATTCAACGCTTTAGAATGCGACTCATGCGGTATTCTTTTAACATGACGCATGTTGAAGGAAAGAGTATCGCTACGGCGGACACCTTATCCAGGTCAAGGATAAGGTGTCCGCCGGGACACCTTATCCTTGACCTTAAATTATCCAGATGCGGGCCACCGGGACTCCACCCTGACAGACGCCGAAGTTTCGTCGTTCGTCGTGGGTTCTTTGCAAGCACTCCCAGCGACCGAGTCTCTGCTGGAAAAGCTGCGGCTGGAGCAGAAAGCGGATCCGGAATGCGTGGCCCTGTTCAACGTATGCCAGTCGACGTGGCCGCCCAAAGATAAGCTCCCTTTTCTTCTCAAGCCTTATTGGTCACAGAGGGGCAACATAACGGTCTGCGATGGACTCTTACTGAACGGCGTTAGGCTAATCATTCCCAGGAGCATCCGAAAAGAAATGCTAGCGCGCGTCCACGAGGGGCATCAGGGAATCGTCCGTTGCCGCGCCAAAGCAAGGGAGTCTATCTGGTGGCCTGGCGTCAGCGCCGCATTGGGGGAAGTTGTCGCCAATTGCTCAAAGTACGCCGAAGTAAGAGTGCAATTCCGCGAGCCCATGCTTCCGACGACCACACCCGAACTTCCGTGGCAAGAAGTGGGCGTTGACTTATTTGAACTCGAAGGCTCTCAATACCTGGTCGTTGTCGACTACAATTCCAGATACCCCGAGCTGGCTCTACTGGGTAGAGACACAACATCGGCTCGTGTCATCGGGCGCCTCAAAAGCTTCTTCGCACGACACGGAATACCAGGGATCGTCCGGTCCGACAACGGGCCGCAGTTCGCCTCTTCCGCCTTTGAGGGGTTCTGGAAAGAGTACGGCTTCCGCCACATAACGAGCAGTCCTCGATACCTTCAGTCAAACGGAGAAGCAGAGCGTTCGGTAAGGACCTTCAAAACCCTACTAAAGAAGGCCGACGATCCTTATCTCGCCCTATTGAACTATCGGAACACACCGGGTCCGTCCGGTTACAGTCCTGCCCAGTTGTTGATGGGGAGACGTCTACGCAGTAGAGTTCCTTGCCATCCAAGTTTGCTCGGGCCTAAAACCGTGAACCACGCAGACTGGAGACGGCGTGATGAAAGAAATCGGAGAAAACAAAAAGCAGACTTTGACAAGCGTCATTCATCGAGGTCTCTGCCTAGCCTTTCTGCAGGTCAGCGGGTTTGGCTTACGGAAACAAGCACCGAGGCGAGGGTGGTCCAGGCGTCCTCAACCCCAAGGTCCTACTGGGTCGAGAAGGACGACAACCTTCTGCGCAGAAACCGACGCCAGCTGGTTGCAGTACCCGGGGAAACAGCCGGCCAGAACGTCTCAGAGCGCCGGGTTCCGGACAAGCCAACACCGGGGGGTCAAGACGGAAGCCTTCCGTCGGCTTCATCGGCTAATCAAGTGCCCGACATACCAGACGACACCGGAGAGTCGGTGGTGACGCCTGTCCAGAGTCCCCAACGCCAGAGGCCGGTTCCAGCCAACGCGATGCAGCCTCCGCAACAAAGGCAGTCTCGCTTCGGTCGCCTAATTAAAACTCCGAAAAGGCTCGAAATTAATGATTAATTGTTTGTGTAAGCTAGCTGACTGTAAGAACGTAGGTTGTTGTGAAAAGGGAAGATGTAGTGTCATGATGCGGCCGCGCCGCTATCACTCTGATAACGCGACCGCGCCTATGTTTGTATTCTTTGTTTGGCTGACACGCGACTGTATAAAAGGAGCACTTGTGGAATAAACGGGGCTTTTTTCGGCCACCAACAAGACATTCATAACTAAGGTTCCGTGTTTTGCTGGTTATTTTTCTTCAAATTGGGGGGTGTTTTTCCTGTGTTTATTATTATATCCTAAAATCTGTGTGTTCCGGTATCTAACTTTAGTGTCTGCCAGAAATTGGTGGTTATCGGGGCTTATGTTGTAGATATGCAAATGCCGTAGATATGCAAATTCATATCTACGGCATTTGTCGAAAGTACAACTCTATATGCGCAATTTATTGCTAAGCGGCACATATAGAAACAATTTGGGAAGGAAGCAGCAGCCCCGTGGACAGTTCAGTGCGGTCAGTGTCCGGGGTCAACACAAATGAAGCTGATGATAAAGGTTCTTTGCCGTGGAAATGGAGTTTTTCGTATCGAAAATCCTTCAATTCAAAGTTTTTTGGATTTTTAGTGGAAATGAATGTAAGGTAGGAAACAGCAGTTTGTGAGTTTAGTATTTACAGGCAAGACATATTTGACCATTGTCGCACTACCGACAGCACTGTTAGCTATGAAGCGGCAGTAGTCGCTGTTCCGTACCCCCAGCGCCACATAGCAGGCGCCCTTTGAAGCGCTGCGGAGTATCATATTCTCTCTCTCCGTCATCTGCTTGGCAAAAGAGAGACGCCGCCACAGCGGTTTAACTACTTTGAAAAGAAATAGGAAATAAATAAATGAAATTTTCTGCGCATACCCATAACAAATGTAGTGCTAAATGCTTACCTTGATATTCTGCATTTCGAAGCCAGTTTTGGAAATGAGGGAAGACTGTGAACAGTCGTCTGTCCGATTAATAAAAGTAATCTACCTAGATATGTATACAACCATCGGCAACAATTATATTAGCTCGGTGCTTCATTCGAAGTTCGGCCGAGTTGTTTGCAGGAGTCAAAGAATCTTCGTACCAAAAGAGGCACGTATAAAAGCCTGTGAAGGAAACAACGGCAAGCGCTGTGGCGGCATCTGCTTTCCGCCTGGCAGACGACAAAGAGAGTATGATATTTTGCCGCACAGGGTGGGTGCGGCGTTTCGGAGGGTGTCTGCTGGGGCCACGGCTGCCTTGTAATAGCTAACATTGCGTCGGCGATAGCACCTAATTTTTGTGATTTGGGGGGGGGGGGGGGGGGGGGAATCAAGGATACCCTTTTGTGACGCTCACAAACAAAAGTTGGAACTA
This sequence comes from Ixodes scapularis, assembly GCF_016920785.2. Lineage (NCBI taxonomy): Eukaryota > Metazoa > Arthropoda > Arachnida > Ixodida > Ixodidae > Ixodes > Ixodes scapularis. Next base: position 53,729,999 of record NW_024609882.1, read on the forward strand.
ATAAATAAGGAAATGGAAAACATGTCCGAGGGTCACAAGAAAATATAAAAACTGGTCAGATTCGAACAATTTACAGTGCCAAAATTATGTTTTTTTTTTATAAATCTGACTTTGCCCGATTTTTAGTGGCAAGTGTTTTTCGGATTTTATTTGGTTTATCTGAGAACACAGAACTCTAGCCATAGCCAAATCTTGTCTACAAGTATAGCTTTAGACTGTCAGGCACTCTTGCCGGTCAGCTCGAGCAGGATAGTGCAAGGCTCCCGTTCAGCAGAAACGCGGGAAAAATTTAGAACACATACCCAACACCCCCATAACACTCCCCTAAGCTGAGTCCGGCTCCCCTCCCCCCCCCTTCCCCCTCCCAAGAATTTCCTGCACAAACAACACACAAGGCTATACACCCCCCCCCCCCCCCCTTCCCGAGTAAAAATTTTGAATAAACCCTGTCCTGGTAGGTGTTGAACCGGCCCTGGGCATCGTTATCGCGGCTGTGGGGACCGTAAGGTAGATCTCGACTGTCTCGACCTCAAAATGCATCGCTCACTCAGCCCCCAGCCCCCCAGCCCCAGCCCCCCCCCCCCCCTCCTTCAACCGCCCACGCCTAAACCGCGGAGGCAACAGGGATTGTCATACCCCGCCCACCATTACTTCGTCTACTGGTTACTTGGCTGAAGTAGGAGACTGCAGACGCATGCAAGCCACCACGACCGCTGGCCATTGCACAAGGTCAGCCGTAGGCATGAATACGCGAGAGGCGCTCTTGAGCTCTCTGAGTGACGGGCCGCGCTATCAGTTGGCTCGCGACGAAATACAACATAAGGGTGTAAATCAGGTTTCGTAAGAACGTCAAACGCGAACGGGAACTGAGAACTGCGACCATCGTCATCAAATACGAAACATCTCGGCTGCAAGACTCCGTGGTTTTGTTTCACCCCTCTGGGAACACGAGTTTCAGAAAGGTGGACCCGTACCTCACGTACAAAACCTATATTTACAAGCGGAGGAACTCACCGTTTGGTCAACAGATCGGCCTTTTTATCTTGAGGTTCAACACCGAGGACGTCAAGGCGAGACCGCCAGAAGACCAACGCGAGCGGGAAAACCCGGAAAATCAGAAACGGTATGGGGAAATAAATAAATGTAGTAAGATTCTGCTAGACCAACACCGCATCTTCTTTTGTTTTGGGGCGGTATTTAGCGCCACCTATTGCTCATAGTTATCAAAAACTGTCTAAAAGTACGTTAAATCTTTTTTTTTTTTTTCAGATAGGGGACGCATTGTGGTGATGCTCTACATCTAATAGAACGCATTTAAGCTTATCGTAGGCTAGCTACTAAATTGTTCAAATATTTGTAATTCCAGACGAACGGACAAGTTCTCCTTAATTACGATTTCGGAAACTTCTCATTAGCGATTACGGAGAACTTATCATTTTATTTACGGAATTTTTTTACAATGTGGCACAAACGGCAAATGTTGCTGTCATGTAGCCGTCATATAGCCGGGATGCAGCAATATGTTTTGGAAGCTGGCTGAAACTGCAAATGTTGCCGTCATGTAGCCCTCATGTAGCCGGGATGCAGCAATATGTTTTGGAAGCTGGCAGAAACGGCAAATGTTGCTGTCATGTAGCAGAGATGCCGCAATATTGCTTGGACGCTTGCAGAAACGGCAAATGTCGCCCTCATGTAGCCCGTTCAGTGCCAACATTATGAAATGCTGGGTCTAGACTGGTCAACCTGGTACCATATGGGTCACCTTAACCACGCTGAGACCAATGTTGGCACAATATCTTGGGCTACCTGGGAGAAATAGCATCCAGATGTGGGACTTTCAGGAGAGAGAGATTCATCAGCGTTATTGGCCAAACTTGAGAAGGTAGGAGTGCAGTGGACGATAGAAATTTATTCGGAATGTTAAGAATGCTGCAAAAAAAAGGTTCTGGGAAAATATGAAAGCACAGGGAAAAATAACGACAGAATGTCAAAAGGTACTGACTACACAGGACGGGACAAGGGCAGAGGGGAAGAGGCACGAGAGTACATTAGACGTTCAACTGAAGCAGCCTTTTTGGAACTGGAACCAAATCAGACTTTAGGGAAAGGTAACAACATAGCACAAAACTAGGAGTATAAAAAACAGATGAGATATCCACTGGGGAATGTGATAAAGGAGAAAGTAGGGTCCCTGCTGGAACTGCAACAGTCCCAGATGGCATACCAATGAGACTGATTAAAATGCTAGGCAGAATAATCAAACTAAAGCTAAGACATATGAATGACCAAATAAATATGGGATTGAAAGTACCCAATAATTTGAAATTAAGCCGAATGTGACGATTATATAAGGGCAAGGGACACAAAGACAGTATCACATCGTACCGATCAACCACAGTAACATCAGTAATCTACCAAATAGCTATGCAGATTGTAAAGAGCAGAATGGAAGAATGCGCAAAGGACAAGCAGATACTTGGAGAGCACCCCTACTGAAAAAAAAAACATTTCGCGCCTATATGAAAATAAACGGGTCCATACCGGTAACAGTTTAACCATACCGGTCACCAGTTTGTCAAAGGGGTCGCCCGTATGGCTCAAAGGGGTCCCCCGTATGAGCCATAACGGTCACCTATTTGGACAAACAGGTCACTCTTTTGGCAAATGGGTCGCTCGTCTGGGTAAATGGGTCGCTCGTCTGGGCAAATGTGCGACTCGTTTGGGCAAAGTTGTCGCACGTTTGCTCAAACCGGTGACCATGTTGCAAACTGTACCGGTTTAATCAAGCGGCTCTCCGGAGCCCGTTTGATATTGAACGTACAGATCGGCGGCGTGGGCACGCCTCGCGTTTCAGCCGTGGCAGCCAATGATTCTGGAAGGCTGGGAGCGCCGGTTCATCGATTTCAGATCGGTCGCGTAACGCAAGTAATTATATTTATATATCGATTGCGCTGATGTTCACTTATACTGCAACTAAAACTAACACCTTGTTTTTTTGCTGTTTTAAGTAAACACGCGACGTTGGTGAGCCGATATTTTTGACAGTACTTTAAAACTTTGTCCATTTTTGTTGCTTCAATTCACTTATTCAGCTCGAATCTCTCTCGCAGAAGACGCGACCGCGTGAAAGAATGTACGTCTAGACTCCGTTTCACTTTTATTCAAGACGCAGCGAAGGTAGCACGCGTACACGCGGCTGCAAGAACATCGAGCATTGCGAGAGCACGCCCGCCGTTGCAGCAGTCAAACTACGAGCTCGGGCTGAGTACTTTCTTCGCTCGGGCACAAGCCGAGCTTCTGGCCGCCCCGCCGCCATTTCCAAGGTTCAAACGTAGTAAAATGCGCGCGCGCGCGTTTTTTTTTTTTTTTTTTTTTTTTGAGGTTACAAAAGCACATCTCGTTGGAAAGCCTGTGGAGAGGGAGAGGGGCTGTCCCTGTGGTCTTCGCCCCCTCCCTCCTCTCTTGTCACCCGTCACGTGACCCTCAGCCGCGCGCGAGCTACACGCTGATAAGCATCGAGATCCGGAAGGGTGCGCCTGACAGCCGCTTTTTTCTTTGTCTGCTTGTCATTTCCAGCTCGAACTTCGCGCGTCCACCTGCTTCGATCTGTCGCCTAACCCTGCGGTCTTATTAGGATGTCTCTCGACAACGTATTTGATGTGCACGAAAGCTCTCAGTGTTCGAGAAGTCCTACGCATATATCGGCAACAAGCGATTCTTCAAAAAAGTCAGGAATTCTTGCGGTTTGGTTGGGTTCGGCAAATGACAGCTTGTGCGCCACATCGTGTTGAAACTTCCCAGGAGCCGTTCCCTCTCGTTTGTGTTTGTGTGGTTGTCCTGCTTTGACCGTGTCGACAAATATCACGGATTACATCATTCAAGTCCGCTATTTTTATGGTAAGTGCACTGCACCCTACTTTTTGGCAACGATTGACCGTTCTTCTACTCGTACTCTTCCAGATTATCTATATAATTATGCAGCCGCTATTCTCGCGGCAGCCGGGCGAATAATTTCCCGAAAGTCAACCTTCATAGTCTAGAATTACCTCGGCTCTTGTTTGGTTTGCTATCTTCTCAGTTGTATAAAAGCTTAGAGTGCCTCTTACATTTCACAGATCGCTTGCTTGTTTGTACTTGTCTACAGAAGACGTAATAAACTTTGAGGAGAATTGAAAACAATCTTTTGTGTCTGTTTTCCTGTCATTTGCAAGCACCTACGTGAGCACATTTGTTCTACGTCTTTCCTCCATGTTATAAATAGGTTTCTGAGTTTCGGAACGTCTTAAATAAGTTTAAGATAACCAACCTACCAGACGATTCCCATTTAGGGCTAGCGCATAATTTCCCGATTCGAATGGCACGTTCAAACGTGTGGTCACGTGCAAGGTCGAACGGGCAGACGTATCAAACGGGCACTTATATCAAATGGGTACCGTTTCGAGCGGGTACCGTTTCGAGCGGGTACCGTTTCGAGCGGGTACCTTTCAAACGGCTACCCGTATCCCATAATCACATTTGATCCAAACAGGTCGACAAGTTTACACCCGTTTGAATTTCAAATGTTTTTTCTTTTTTTCAGTAGGGTCAGAAATAGTTTAGGAAGGAATAGAAGGCTGGAGGATTATTTATCCGTAATCACGCAGTGAATAGAGTTTGAAACGACAACACAAAGACTGTTATGGCTGGCATTTTTGGACATCAAAAGAGCATACTTCAATGTAAATCAGGCAAAACTTTAGAATCAACTGTAAATATATGAACTAAATGAAAATGTTATTAGATTTCTAGAACAGACATTTGCGGATAACAGGGTAGTCATAAATTGTAAAGCCAAAACCACAAAACTAGCAGCAATAAAATGAGGACTTATGCAGGGCTGCCTATTGTATCCTATGCTCTTTATGATATACGATAGTGAAATGGAAAAACAGTTAGAGCAATGCAATTTAGGATATGATCTGATTTCCATTGAGGGAGGGAAAAAAACTAAATCAAGTTTTACGTGCGCTGATGTATGCAGATGACATTGTACTTGTAGCAGAGAGTCGAGAGACAAAGCAGAAACTAATCAGAACTTCTGGCGGGGAAGGGGACACTTTAGTCCTAAGCATCAGTAGGGAGAATTCTTGGATACTAGTTTATATCGACGCGAAGGGCACCATGTGAAAGCGCAGCTGTTCTTTACAACATTCCGGTGTCATGTGGGAAATGCTACATCGGACAAACTGGGCGCTGTGTCAATGACCGCACCAGAGAACACGCTGCCACCGTGCGCACAATTGCAGCAGTGGGCCATCTTTCAGAGCAGTGTGCTCCCTTTTTCTGAAACCTTACCAACATGGCTAGGCACAAAAAACAGATAGCAAGGGAAATTATAGAATCCTTAGCCATTGAGGAAAAGAAGGACGAGGCTGTAAGCACTGCCTCTATTGTGCTACATAGAAAAGGGAATAAGTATTTGCCGGAAACGCCCACTGAGTAAAATAGCCTGAATGAGCCCACAGAAGGCGTTACCTCTGGGGATGCAAGGTTTTTGAAAATGAAGTGATGAAGAGGAGGGGTAATTATTTTATCCAGGCAATAATTATTATCGGCGATGGAAAAGAAGTTCTACATTCAATGAAAGTCGACGAAGGAAAAGATGTTGTTGAAAATTAAGATTTAAACGATCCTTCCTAGCGCGCGGGCATGGGTGCGCGAAAGAAAAAAAAAAAGAGGAAGTTGAAGTAAATCGTTCACCAAAGCTGGGTCGTCCTGCTCCTTTTCCCTACGAGCGCTCTCAAGGCGCAACATTTTGGTGCCGAAACCCGGGAGTTGAACAAATTCGGACGCCGCATTGGTAAATATGGATCGACTAAAGAAGAAACGAGCGGTTCAACGCAGCCGGAACACCGAGCTCATAAATAAGATACGAGCTGCGCTAGAGTCGGACCCTATATGGACTCCAAGAGACTTGAAAGTTTGCGTGACAGACTGCTCGCTAGCAACGACTAGCTTCGGAAGGTCAATGAGGAGACAGAGCCCCTCCTCGACGACAACGACTTGGAGGAGGACTACAACACCGTGACTGACTTCGAGGACGAGGTCGCAAGGATTGTCAGTGACGTTCGAGCCCAGACGACACCGCAACCGCCACGCTCCGGAGGCGACAAAAGCAGCAGCTCCTACTTGACTGGAATCAAGCTCCCGAAACTACAACTGCTGCAGTTCCAAGGTGAGCTTACAAAATGGCAACCATTTTGGGAGCAATTCGACGTCACGGTACACCTCAACACAAGTCTTTCTGAGGCGATGAAGTTCCAGTACTTGCGATCACTTCTCGTTGGACCAGTAGCCAGTATGAGTTCTGAATTACAAGCCACTGCGGCATGTTACCAAGATGCGGTAGAGATGCTGACTGAGCGTTTCGGTGACAAACAACGAATCGAACGCGAATATTTGGGAAGACTGCGTAAGCTACCAGCTGTGAAGTCTGAGATCGACGTACAGGGACTACGGAACGTCTACGATCACGTGCAAACAAACATCCGTGGCTTGCGTTCCCTGGGTATTTCGAGTGATACATACGCAACTATGCTCGTTGATATACTTCTGAACAGGTTGCCATCACACATCGTAGTGGAGTTCTACCGTGTCAAGTGTTATATGCCACAACTGGCTTCTCCTACTCTCCCCGAACAGACTACAGCCACTTCCAGTAGTGCGACACGTTGTGAGGCTATGGTTGATACATCGAGGAATACGGGAGAAGAGCTGGCTAAGCTGCTACAATTTCTACGGGTGGAAATCGAGAGCCGCGAGCGATCCTCACGTGACGAGTGTCCATCGGCGAATCTTTCACCATGGGCTTCCGGACCTCGACAGGCTATCTCCATTCCTTCAACAATGGTGCTGCGAAACTCAAGTCATCTAGATGACGCTTGTTTCTTCTGTGGAAAGGAGGATCATGCTGCCAGCACATGTTCTTCCGGGAGCTCCTTAGATGAGAAGAAAAGGCGCCTTGCACAGGACAGCCGATGTTTCCGATGCACGAAAAGAGGCCATCGCTCTAAGGATTGTCGCACCAAGGCTCGATGTACCACGTGCAGCGGGAGACATGCCGTCTCTATGCGGAACCCAGAGTGGCGGTCAAACTCACCTCATCCGGGAGCTACGGCCAAGAGCGGAGAGGCCACCGACGTCTTAACGACAGGTTCCAAATCTTCACCTCGCGGCAACGGCGTTCTCCTGCAGACTTTCAGGGGCTGGATTGTGACTGACAAGAAACCTGCTTACATCCGCGGCAACGTAGATGGTGGAAGCCAGAAAACATTCATTCGAGAAGATGTGGCCACAAAGTTTCAACTGGACACTATAGGGTACCTCGACTTTAAATTTAACACTTTCGCAAGCTCAGAAACAAACATTACCAGCCAACGATTAAAGGTCGTGCGTCTCCATCTGCGAAGCCAGTACACTACGGCGAGCCATATATTGGAGACTGTGGTTGTTCCGTTCATATGTAAGGAGCTTGCAGAAACACCGGTCGACCACTCGTTCATACGAGCCATCTCAGGCGAGCTTGCGGACCAGTTGAGGTTGCCCTCAGTGAAATCAGAAACTTGTATAAGCCTTCTGATAGGGGCTGACCAGATGTGTCGACTTCTCACGGGAGAGATCCGACGCGCTGAAATTGCCACCGAGCTGGTGGCCATTTCAACTGTGCTAGGATGGACCTTCCAAGGGCCGACCAGCGCAGCGCAAGTGCTATCATGTTCTATGAATGCGGTTGTGTGTGCTCTCAGCGTTAGGGCTAGTCACAAAGATGATTCTATCGCTTTGCAAATGTTTTGGGAATTAGACACCCTAGGCATCGTGGACGAGTCAACGACTACAATGCAGGACCATAAAAACGTAATCGAATACTTCAACGAAAACATCACGATGAAAGGAGGGCGCTATCAAGTCGCTCTCCCCTGGAGAGACACCTCACCAGTCCTGGAAAACAACTATGATGTAGCCCACAAAAGACTAAACAGCCTGATCAGACGACTGAAGCGGGATGGCACCGTTACAGAGTAAGACGAGGCAATTAGACGCTATATGGTTGATGGGCACGCAGAAAGAGTCGAAGAGGACAGCCAGAACTGTGTACCTTTCTACTACATGCCTCATCGACCAGTGGTTCGAGCGGACTCAGCGACCAAGAAGCTTCGAGTCGCCTTCGACGCCTCAGCGCACGGACCAAACACTAGATCCCCGAACTACCACCTTGAGACGGGCCCGACGATGAACACGGAACTCCTGCCATTGCTGTTCCGGTTCCGAATGCAAAAAGTGGCGGTCACTGCCGACATACAGAAGGCCTTCCTGCAGATAGCCACCGCAAAAGCAGACAGGGATGCCCTTAGCTTCCTGTGGTTTTCCAGCGCACCTCGACCGCACGAGCCACTGCCTGTCATAGAGGAATGGCGAATGACAAGGGTACCCTTTGGGACTACTGCGAGCCCATTTCTACTTGCAGCGACCCTACGCCATCACCTGGAATCTGCGAGAGACCAGAGGAAACCCATCGCAGATACTCTACTTCGCTCGTTCTACGTTGATGACATGCTGACAGAGGCGGCAAGCGCGGAAGAAGCCGTGAATCTCGCAAGCGGTGCGAAAAGGCTCCTCCAAGAGGCTGGAATGGAGCTTCGGAAATGGAGCACAAATTGTCCTTACCTCCAGCAAGCCTTTGATCAGCAAGAAGGCGGTAATGAGAGAGCGTGCAAAAACACGCTTATTCACTCACACGCAATAATTAAGGTTCTATGTCTGGTCTGGGACAGAACGGCTGATTCTTTTACTTTTTCGGGTGTGCACTTGCTCAGTATACTCAACTTGAACCGAAATACAAAGCGCTCCGTGCTGCAAGCTTCTGCTCGAATTTTCGATCCTCTTGGATTTCTTGCCCCCTATGTCATCCGGGTGAAGATGCTGTTCTAGCAAATGTGGCAGCGAGGATTAGGATGGGACGATGAGCTGCCAGATGACCTACGTGAAGAATGGACGGCGTGGTCCACCGAATTGAGAGATCAAGGGTTAGTCACAGCACCGAGATGTCTGCTGCGGATGGATGAGAAACTGAATTATTTTTCAAATACATCTATTCACCGACGCCAGTCCTAGCGCATACGGGGCCTGTGCATACTTGCGCGTCGTGAACAACACAGCAGATGTTATCGTGACTTTAATTATCGCGAAAGCCAGAGTTGCTCCTCTCAAGACGCTGTCCCTGCCGCGTCTCGAATTGATGGGAGCACTGTTGGGAGCACGACTTGATGTATTCTTGCGAACGAAAGTATTTGACACTGGCATCGAAGTATGGCACTGGACGGACTCCATGATAACGCTGGGTTGGATCAGGGGATCTTTGACAGATCGGAAACCATTCGTATGCAACCGGGTAACGGAAATCCAAGCCAAGAGTGATCCCTCCAGCTGGCACCATTTTCCTGGTAGCATGAATCCAGCTGACTTGATGACTAGAGAAAAGACCGTGAGGCAGCTTAGTGTTCATGATGAATGGTGGTTCGGACCAGATTGGCTTAGGCGTGACCTGGTAAACTGGCTTCCTGCGGCCTCTCCAGCCAATGGTCTGCCCAGCGATATCGAAGCGGAAAGACGACATAAAGTGAATGTCTTGCTCAACGATGCAAGTGTGCCTAACCCGCGTCTGGCTTTGGAGAACTTTGGAAGCTACACGAGGATGCTACGGGTCACGGCTTGGGTCCTGCGCTTCGTCCAAAATTGTCGACTACCGACAGGGTCAACGGAGCTCCCCTTGTCGGCAGCGGAAATTTGAGACGCAGAGCACTTGTGGATCATACATGCTCGGCATGAATGCTTTGACGCTGAGATTCGTGCCCTCTCCCGAAGTGAAGAAATCTCGGCGAGATTAAAGATAAAGGATCTACAACCTTTCATTGACGAGACTGGCGTTATGCGGATCCGGGGTCGATTACAGCACGCCTTATTTCCGGAGGGGTGCTAGGCATCCCATTACTCTACCGAAAGATCGTCACCTGAGTAAGCTAGTAGCCGCCTTAGCCCATCAGCGCACCTAGCATGGAGGCGTTCATAGGAGACCTGGTGATAAAATGAGCGGCTTGCTTATTTGGGGGGGAGGGTGTTGAAAATTACGATTTAAACGATCCTTCCTAGCGCGCGGGTATAGGAGCGCGAAAGAAAAAAAAGAGGAAATTGAAGAAAATCGTTCACCAGAGCTGGGTCGTCCTGTTCCTTTCCCCCTACGAGCGCTCTCAAGGCGCAACAGATGTTATTCAGTACATGGCTGTTAGTCAGCTGGAGTGCATGTGTATATTCCTTGTGTCTTTCTCTGTCCTGTATATTTCTTCCTTCGTTCAGCTGGCATACCTCATAAGCATGAATAACTTCCCTGCTCAGCTTCATGCAATCACAAAGTATCTGAAGCGTACTGAGCTTCAACTAATTTATTTACACTATTTACATTATGTTAAATCTGAGACGTGACGAGCCGACCTTGCGCGTGCCTTTGTTCCTCGATTTCTGTCCTGTCTCGAGCTCCGAGAGAGGCCGTGATCGCTTGGGCGCTTCTTCGCGCTTCGCTGGCAGCCGCTACATGGTTCCCCCTCTTGCGAGGTTGTGGGTAATACGAGCGATGTGCGTGATGTGCTTCTGAACGAAGTCGCATCAATTTCTTGTAGCTCATTATTTGCGAGATGTGCAGGCTTAAGGCGGTCAATGGAAATTACTTTTGTTTGGCCGTTAACAGAAAGCGTGAATGGTTTGTCAGCTCGTTGCGACACTGCATAGGGTCCGTCATAGGGACACTGTAGTGGACGTCGCACAGTGTCGTTTCGCACGAACACGTGACTGCAGTGGTGAAGGTCGAAACTTGTGAAGACCTTGCGTGACTGAGTCCTGGTTTGGATGGGTTGGATGTTTTGGAGAACCGAGCGTAACCGGCTGGCGTAGTTCTCGCAGTCTGTGTCACTGTTTTTTTTTTTTTTTTGAGTTCTCTGAAAAAAGTTACCTGGTAGTCGGAAGGTAGTGCCGTAGACCATTTCGGCGGAGGTGCATTTAAGTTCGTCTCGCACGGCAGTGCGGATGCCCAGCAGCACCATTGGTAGGACTTCGGTCCATGGGCTAAGTGACGTGTGCTCTCTGAGTGCCGCTTTCATCTGTCGTTGAAACCTTTCCACGAGCCCGTTGGAGGAGGGACGGTATGCCGTTGTTCGGATGTGGTGTGCACCGAGAAGAGTTGACAGTGTATGAAAGAGAAGACTTTCGAACTGTCTGCCTCTATCGGTTGTTATTGTCGCCGGCACACCAAAACGGCTGGTACCCATGGTAATAGATGTGTGGGCGACTGTCTCCGCGGTCATGTCTTTCATAGGCATTGCCTCTGGCCAGCGAGTGAACCTGTCCATGCATGTCAGCAGGTAACGACAGTCGTGAGACGGAGGCAACGGTCCCACGATATCTAGGTGTCCGTTGTTGAATCGGGACCCGGGAAGTTGGAATGTGCCTACGAGATGTTGGCTCGCTGGCACTGTTGGCACGCCCGTGCGAAGTTTCTAATGTCTGACTTCATCCTTGGCCAAACGAATCGAGCTTAGACGAGGCTTTGTGACGCACGTATTCCTGGGTGGGAGAGTGAGTGAAGGGTGTCAAAGACGACTCGTCGTAACGGTGTCGGTACGTAAGGTCGAGGATGGCCGGTAGAAGTGTCGCAAAGAAGTGTTTTGTTGCATTCATGAGTTGCAATGTCTTCAAGAACCAGCGCTGTTGACGAAGAACGAAGGTGCTGAAGTTCTTCGTCGAGCTGTTGCGCGGCGGCCAATTCCTGGAAATCGATAGCTGTCTGTTCAGTTGTAAAGGTGTTGACACCGATGCGGGATAGCGCGTCGGCGACGGTGCTTTCTTCAGAAGGGTTTGGATTCGGGCTAGTTGGTTGAACATGTTTAGGGGTTAAGGGTGTGTCTCTCCTACTCGTGAGTCGTTTTTAGCACTTTTAACCCCTAAATAGGCGCTTTCTTCGCCTTTGATGAGACGGATGTCGCTAGTGTATTCCGAGATGTAAGCCATCTGTCGGACTTCCCTTGCTGTGTAAGAGGAGCTGTTTGATGTCACGGCATATGTTAGGGGTTTGTGGTCTGTCGGGATAACAAATTGACGTCCTTCCAGAAAATGGCGGAAGTGTTTAACGCCCAGGTAGATTGATAAAAGTTAACACCCAAATGTACTATACCGGGTTTTGGAGGGTGTCATTTGCTTTGAGAAAACGGAGAGTGGCTGCCACCCGGAGTCGGTAAACTGTTGGAGTACGGCACCAACCGCTCCATCGGAGGCGTCGGTCACAAGGGAGAGTGGTGTGTTAGGCTTCTGATGAACCAATGTTGTGACTTCGGCAAGTTGTTTCTTGAATGTCTCGAAGGCGTTGAGTGCAGGTTCGTTCCACTCGAGTGGGATGGATGGCTTGGGGTCTCCAGTGAGAAAAAGGTTGAGTGGCTGGAGGGTTCTAGAGCAGTTTAGAAGGAATCGTCGATAAAAGTTTATGAGCCCTAAAAACTCACGTAGTTTCTTTGTTATTTGTGGTTGGGGAAACTGTCGAATAATGTTCACCTTGTCCGGCAGGGGACGGATGCCGTGCTCGTCCACATGATGCCCCAAGAAATCCAATTCGGCGACGCCAAAGTTGCATTTGGCCGCATTGAGGACGAAACCTTAGTTGTGGAGGCGAGAGTAGAGCTGTCGGAGGTGGTTCTCATGTTCTTCGCGTGTTTTGCTGAAGACGAGGACGTCATCGATGTAATAAAAACAGAAGTTAAATCCACGAAGAACTTTATCCAATAACCGTTGGAAGCTTTGTGCTACATTCCTGAGACCAAATGGTATTCGTATGTACTCAAACATGCTAAATGGCGTTGTGATTGCAGCTTTGTGGATGTCAGATGGTTTGACCGGTATTTGATGATATGCCTTTGCAAGATCTATTTTTGTGAAGATTGTCGATCTGTGTAGTGCCCCAGCAAAATCTTGGATGTGGGGAATTTGGTACCGATCCGGCACCGTGATTTTGTTGAGGGCTCTATAATCCCCGCATGGCCGCCAGTCACCAGATTTTTTTGGTGCCATGTACAGGGCGTTAGACCACACGCTGGACAATGGACGAATGAATCCGAATTCCAGCATGTGTTCGAATTCATTTTTAGCGATTTTTAGCCTGTCCGGGGCGAGTCGGCGTGGCTTGGCCAAGACTGGAGAGGAGAGCCTTTGGTGTCGATGCAATGTGTGATGTTGTGTTTCACTGGTGCCTCGGTATTGCATGGCTGCGTTAGCGTTGGGAATTCCTTTAAAAGGTTTTCCTATGGAGCAGCCATTTTGAGGTGTTGTAAAGTAGAATTTAACGATATTGCCATTGATAGTACGCCTCGGATGCTGAGGTGTGTTGCAGAGTCAAGGAGAAGACGGCGCTTGACATCCACGATGAGGGCAAAATTTCGGAGGAAGTCTACCCCAATGTTTGCGAAACTCACGTCTGCCACCAGAAATACCCAGCGGAACACCCGCCCGACTCCCAGATCGAGGGTTAGGGATCTCTGTCCATACGTTTTTATCGCCGATTCATTTACCGCCTGGAGTGGTTGAGTTTGTTGTTGGTGCCGACGATCCTCCAGCGTAGGACGGATGATACTGACTTCAGCGCTGGTGTCCAACAGGTATTGGATCTTTGTCTGGCGATCAGTCACGTGAAAAAATCGACTGATTCTGCTTCCCGCTGCACTGGCCGTCTTCAGTGTGTGGCCGAGGTGTTTTCCGGAAATGCGCATGGTGGGGTACATTTTTGGGCGTCGTCTCCAAACGATCGGTGGTACCATCACAACCTGTTGGTATCATCGCGGGTTGCGCTGGGCCGACGTCCTCGAGATGTGTGTGGAGAGGATGGTCGTGAAGGGCGGCCACGTAGGTCTCGCAAATTCCTCGCTAGCTGGTCAACTTGCTCTAAGAGTCTCTTGTTCGATTGGAGGAGTTGAGAAAACTTCTCCTCCAGGGAGTGAGCTCCTGATGACTGGCCAGCTGCTGGTGATTTTTGGCTAACTGCGGAAATCCCGAGAGCGGAAACAACCATGATTTTATATGCCATTTGGGCGAGTGTTTCCAAGGGCTCCGATAATGTGGACAGGATCATGCGAACTTTTTGGGGAACCCTACTGAAAAAAAAAAAAATATTTGGCGCCTTTATGAAAATAACCGGGTCCATACCGGTAACAGTTTAGCCATACCGGTCACCAGTTTGCCAAAGGGGTTGCCCGTATGGCTCAAAGGGGTCCCCCGTTTGAGCCATAACGGTCACCTGTTTGGGCAAACAGGTCACTTTTTTGGCAAACGGGTCACTCGTCGGGGCAAATGGGCGACTCGTTTGGGCAAAGTTGTCGCACGTTTGCTCAAACCGGTGAACATGTTGCACAAGCGGGTGACCGGTGACCGTCAAACTGTACCGGTTTAATCAAACGGCTCTCGGGAGCCCGTTTGATATTGAACGTACAGATCGGCGGCCTGGGCACGCCTAGCTGTTTGAGCCGTGGCACCCGATGTTTCCGGAAGGCTGGGAGCGCCGGTTCATTGATATCAGATCGTCCGCGTAATGCAAATAATTGTATTTATATTTTAAGTGCGCTGACGTGCGCTTATACTGCAACTAAAAATAACACATTTTTATCTTTTTTTACGTAAACGCGCGACGTTGGTGAGCCGATATTTTTGACAGAACTTTAAAACTTTGTCCGTCTTTTTTGCCTCAATTTTCTTATTCAGCTCGAATCTCTCTCGCACAAGACGCGACCGCTTGAAAGAATGCACTTGTAGAGTCCATTTCACTTCATTTCAAGACGCGGCGAAGGTGGCGCGAACACGTGCCTGCAAGAACATCGAGTATTGCGAGAGCACGCCCGCCCGCCGTTTCAACAGTCAAATTACGAGCTCGTGCTGGGTGCCTTTTTGGCTCAGGCGGAAGCCGAGCTCATGGCCGACGTCATTTCCAGCGTGCGTGCTGAAATGCGAGCGTTTCGCCTGCTTTCCAAGGCTGCAAACGCGACGTGCAGTGGCACTCCAATGGCGCATTCACACTGGAAGCGGATCCGCGTTCGCGAAGCGGTCGCGGATGCGGTTCGCGAGCGACCCCGTTCAGACTCACCGAGAGCCGGTTGGCGGTTTCTCGGCGATCATGCGTGATCTTTCGAGACTTGCAATTCGCAACCCTGTTTTACAATCCAGAATCCACTTTAATTCAAGATCCAAAGCCAAAGTTTGGCTATTTTGGCACTCGGAATATTTCTCTCCGGGATTATTGTTCGCGCGCATCACGAGTTCAGGCAGCGAAAAGGGAAGCATGGACCCGCCAAACCCGCCTGTGATTCCCTCCACTTCGCCCACAAGCAAAGCTCAGCTAGGCGCGCCTTGCTGACTCAGAACGGGATGCCCCCGACCTTTTCTTCGAAGTGGACCCTTCCCGCATCAATAGCTGACCTTGTTTTCGGGATAGAGGGCCAGTTTTCCCCCTCGTTGTTGTTCGCTCTTATCATTTTCGAAGCTGTGAGCGGTGGGGTGGACCGTGGTGCGGGGAAATGTGTTCGGTGCTAGCCGGTCGTGGCTTCGTTGGTGGCGGACTCTCCTCTCGTCACTTGCTCGTCGATCGAGTCTACTGTTTGTTTGACATTAAGCTCAAATAAACGCCGTATGGATTACCTCTGCATTGTCTGGTACGTACACTTTATTCCTTGAGTAGGTTTCCTTTATTTATGTTATTAGTAGTAAACGTTACAGGTCGGGCTAGCGCAGGTACCCTGCCCCCTCCGCGGTAGTGCGTTGGCTACGCAATCAAGCTCACGACGTCTCTATCGGCCTTCGTGGTGGTCGTGCACGGTGTCGAAAGCTTTCAATAGTTCACGCGACTATCCAAGGGGGTAGAAAAGCTGACATTTCGGTCGATCAGGGGCGGGTTCCGACGTTCTACAGGCAGAGATTAACAAGGCAGCGAGCTTGGGCTGTGGCACCCGGAATAATCAACAAACTTTTACCCGAACCAAACCACTGGTGCGAAGCCCGTTAAAATTACCGAGTCAATTCTTTTCGCGGCGGATTCAAGTGACGGACGTTAACATCAAGTTTCTCCGTTGATTTGTCGAAAGCTAAGACTACAGCGTTAGGGCTACATCGCCTTGGACGCCTCACCAGCGACAGGTGCCATCTTGTTTCGAAAGTCACTGACGTCACGTCAGCGTCGCGTTGTGATTGGTTGCCGCTTTGCGGTTCGTGAAAGCGGTTGGGAGAAATCGGTCCCGAAGCGGTTGGCAGAAACACGCTCCAACCGCTCGATCCGAGCCGCTTTGCGGTTGAGAACGCGCGGATCCGCTTCGCGAACGCGGATCCGCTTCCAGTGTGAACGCGCCACTCCAAGAGAGGAGAAAAGCTCGTGTACAGCGGTCCGTGCACCCTCTCCCCTAGCATTGACTGCACTGCCACAAAAAGCCAACCGCAAGTGTGTTTTTTTTTTTTTTTTTTTTTTATAGAATGCTTGAGGAGGGGGTTGCGAGGGAGGGGGGTGGTGTGTCCCGGTGTCTTGCTCCTTGACCTCGCCGTCGCCCCCTTCCTCCTCTCTGGTCGGCTCTGTCACGTGACCAGAGAGAGGGTAGGACACGCTCCACGCTGATAAGCATAACCAGATCCGGCTGCGCGCGCGTTGACAGTCGCTTGTTTCTTTGCCTGCTTGTTTTCCGTTGCAACTTCGTTTGTCCTGCCTGCTTCGATCTGCCGCCTTTCCCTGCGGTCTTATAAGAATGTCTTTCGACAACGTATGGGATGTGCACCAAATGCTCGAAAAGTCCTACGCGTATATCGGCAACAAGCGATTCTTCAAAGAAGTAAGAAATTCTTGCGGTGTGGCTGGGTTCGGCAAATGAAAGCTTGTGCGCCGCATCGTGTTAAAACTTCAACGAGCCTTCCTTCTCGTTTTTGTGATTGTGTGGTTGTCCTGCTTTGACCGTGACGACAAATATCACGGATTGCATCTTTCAAGTCCGCTATTATTACGGTAAGTGCACTGCGAAATACGTGTTGGCAACGATTGACCGCTTTTCTACGCGTACTCTTCCAGGTTATCCGTAGAATTATGCAGCGCCTATTCACACGGCAGCCGTGAGAATAATTTCCCCGAAAGTCTAGCTCTATAGTCCAGAATTACCTCGGTTCTTGTTTGCTTTGCAATCTTCTCAGTTGTATAAAAGCTTAAAGTGCCTCGCACATTTCACAGATCGCTTGCACGTTTGTACTTGTCGTCAGAAGAGGTAATAAACTTCGAGGAGAATTGAAAACAATCCTTTGTTTCTGTTTTCCTGTCCATTTGCAAGCACCTACGCGAACGCATTTGTTCTACGTGTTTTTTCCATGTTATAAATACGTTTATGAGTTTCGGGACGTCTTAAATAAGTTTAAAATAACCAACCTCCCAGACGATACCCATTTAGGGCTAGCGAATCCGAATGGCACGTTCAAACGTGTGGTCACGTGCCAGGTCGAACGGGCACCCGTATCAAACGGGCACCTGCACCAAATGGGTACCGTTTCGAACGGGTACCGTTTCAAACGGGTACCCGTATCCCATTATCACGTTTGATTTAAACGTATCGACAGGTTTCATTCAATCGGGTCGACCAGTTTGAATTTCAAATGTTTTTTTTTCAGTAGGGAAGTCGCTGAAGGAATAGTTCCTTGAAGGTGGATGCGTCGAGTGATTCGGCGCGGTTTCCCAGAAGATGATGCATTCTGCGGAGGAGATCGACAGGTTTTCAGTCGCCCAGCTCCTCCGTGGCGAGGAGCTGCTGGATGCGGCGTTGCTCAGATTCTGCAGTCCTCCGAGTTAACTCCATTTTCAATTTTTCGTATGGATTGTCAGCTGGAGGCGCTCGACGTACGTCCCGGACGATGCTAGCTATGGTCTGCGGGAGGGCAGCAACAACGTAGTCGCATTTTTACAGTTGCGTTGTGATACGGTTTTTTCGGAAGATGGACTGAATAGTGATGAACCAAAGCTCCGAGTCCGTGGTCCAAAAATCAGGTAGCTTGACCGTGGCAATGCTTGGAGGGGAAATCTGGTTGCCGGTGGATGTGGATTCGGTAGCTGGCAGAGACATTACCGTTGTTGCTGAGGGCCGGGTCAGGGCTGAGGTCGCTGTTGCTGAGGTTTCGGGTCACCAATTTGAAGCGTACTGAGCTTCAACTACTTTATTTACACTATTTTCATTATGTTAAATATGAGACGTGACGAGCCGACCTTGCGGGTGCCGTTGTTCCTCGATTTCTGTCCTGTCTCGAGCTCCGAGAGAGGTCGTGATCGCGCGGGCGCTTGTTTTACTTCTTTCGCGCTTCGCTGGGAGCCGCTACATATCTTTCTAATACTCTGAGTTCATCTTTTATATGTTTTAATTGTCTTGAGCCGCAGGATCTTAGCCATCTCACTGGTTTCATCACCTACCGAGCACGGCTGCTCTCCCTCAGCATCGAAAAGAAGATTCTCCTCGACGAGGTACGACATTTCTTTGGCCATTTTGAACCATCGCAAGGCCATGCCCAAAGAGTCTCAAAAATCTTGAGACCCAAAACATAGCGACAGGTTCACATACTCACGGATCTTCTAAGAGTCAAGTGCCCTAGCCACAATGTTTTTTTCGAACCACCTGACGATGACAAGACACACTACGGGATACCCTTGGAAAATGTGTTTCCTTCCAACATGGAAGCACCATCTGGCAGGAGACATACGAAAGGTCCGAAAACCTCCGCACGCCAGGTCATCGGCGAAGTATCTCTTTCAGCACAAGCGCGAAGCGTACTTGAACAAGGGCGGAAAATTCGCCCTACCACCAAGTCTTGATGTCATCGACAAGGTCGCGATGGTACGGGAACTTGCATCTAAAGTGCCTGAGGAAGCATCCCCAAAGATCATCAGTGAAGGACTTGACTGCCTACCTGGTGTACGGAGTCAGGGAAATCAAAAATTGAGTTTTGCCACAGAGGTACGTGAACTACGTCGCAAAGATGTTAGACTATATCTTTCCGACAAGGAAGGAGACTTTGTGGTTATGGATTCGGGGACGTTTGGAGAAAAAGTCCGACAAGCAATGGCGAAGAATTTCACTCCAGTTGATCCAAAACAAAGTTTTTCAGCAAAAAGGACCATCCTCAAAATACTCGAGGAGGAGCAATGTGGAAGTCTTGTGATCAAAATCAAAGAAACAAAACAAGGTAACCTATGTGCATTTTTTCGGCCAAACACACAAGGGCGAGGTTCCCTTTCGCGCCATTGTTTCAAAAAATCAGACCTGGCAAGGCCACCTCTCAACCGTTCTCGCAAAAATACTTCCCTAGGTTCAGATAAAAAAAAACTTTCAGAATACCCAACTCTAAGCGAGTAATCTGCTTTCTTCAGAGAATGGGACGCCACATTGTTTCAGGCTTTTCCGTTGATATAAAGGACATCCCTACTGAAAAAAAAAAAACATTTGAAATTCAAACGGTTGGCGAACTGGTCGACCCGTTTGAACCAAGCGGGTGGCAAACTTGTCGATCCGTTTGAATTAAACGTGATGATGGGATACGGGTACCCGTTTGAATTAAACCGGTGGCGAACTTGTCGACCAGTTTGGATCAAACGTGAATATGGAATACGGGTACCCGTTTGAAACTGTACCTGTTTGAAACGGTACCCGTTTGATACGGGTGCCTATCTGATACGGGTGCCCGTTCGACTTGGCACGTGACCACACCTTTGAACATGCCATTCAGATATGCCAATTATGCGCTAGCCCCAATGGGTATTGTCTGGAAGGTTGGTTGTCATAAACTTATTTAAGCCGTCCAGAAGCTAATATACCTATTTATAACATGAAGGAAACACGTAGAACAATTTTGCTCGCAGAGGTGCTTGCAAATGGGCAGAAAAAGAGCCACAAAAGATTGTTTTCAATTCTCTCCGAAGTTTATTACAACCTCTTTTGTAGACAAGTACAAACGTGCAAGCGACCTGTGAAATGTGACAGGCACTCTAAGTTTTTATACAACTGAGAAGATTGCAGAGCAAACAAGAACCGAGATAATTTTAGACTATAAAGGTAGCTTTTATGGGATAATATTCTCTGGGCTGCCCCGAGAATAGACGCTGCATAATTCTATCATAATCTGGAAGAGTACGCGTAGGACTGTCAATCGTTGCCAAGAAGTAGGTTGTAGCGCACTTACCATGATAATAGCGGACTTGAAAGATGTAATCCGAGATATATGTGGGCAGGGTCAAAGCAGGACAACCACAGAAACACAAACACGAGAGAAACGGTTCCTTGGAAGTTTCAACACGATGCGGCACACAAGCGGTACTTTGCCGAGCCAAACCAAACCGCAAAAATTCCTGACTTCCCTATTGGAAAACCCCAATATAAACAGCGTATTATGGATATTGGTAAACAATATCTTTTTATTGTATTGCAATACAATATAGACAGTGTATTGGAAAACATTATATTTATTGTATTGTATTACAATAAGGATTTGTTATGGGATTCCAATATCCATAATACGCTGAAAATATTGGAATCCAATACCGTATAAACCCTTATTGGATCCCCATGTGTCGTATGGGGATCCAATAAGGGTTTACGATTCCAATATACTCAGCATATTATGGATATTGGAATCCAATATATTATATCGGCTACCAATAAAACTATATGCGAGTTGGAATATCACGTTCAGCACTACTTTCTTTGCAACGCAGTCTCTTCTTGTGTGTATTTCTGAGTGATAAAATAAAAAGTGTTGTTGTTGTCAAATTATGAATAAAGAAGCAAAACACTGGGCTTATCCATACCAAATATATTTAACATATTCCTGAACTGGAGGATCTGGCATTTACTGCAAAAGAAAGTTAATTGTTTAGGACCCTCATTCAAAAACTTGCTGTTTGAAAACAGAATGTGAAATCCTCACCTTTTAATGAAAGCAGCACCTGCTAGCTGTAGCCATATAGAAACTGCAAAATAAAAATTTGTGATTAGTTCGCAACAAGTAGCAATCCTTCACTAAGCCGGATAGATTCAAAATTATGTCTGCGTTTGATTGTGGAAAAATAAGCTTTCATTCCACTGCCACGGATCATTCTGAGCTCCGTCAATTAAATAAACCTATCGGCTCGTCTGGCTTTACAGTTCCTGCTTTGCACCTAACCACGGTGAAAGATACACTCTTTAGGTGAGGACACGCCGGGGCTGAACGCGCGGCGCGAGGAATCAAATAGTGTTCGTTCGACGGGCATCCGAAAGACTGCATCATTCGGCTGCCACCGTGCGCGCGACTGACAGTGTCACCGGCGGCCAAACGGCGGAACTGTGTGACAGCAAAAAAACATTATCTCGTTGTCATGACACCCCGGTACACCATGGTCTTTCTGCACGTGTGACAACCTCGCTGGAGCTCTGCGCGGGTGGTACATTAGGCGGCACGAGCCGTCTTTTATTTATTTATTTTTATTTATTTATTTACATACCCTCAAGGCCCTGGGGGCGTTACAGAGGGGAGTGAGTGAAAAAACAACAACAAACAGTAATAGAAGACATGGAATAGGTCACGGGTCACTTTCGCAAAAATAATTAGTAACAGCACTTTTAAACACATCTAACGAGGGTAATAATATTAATGACGCCGGAAGGTGGTTCCACTCTGGTGATGTCCTAGGAATGAAAGATTCGTGATAGGCTGAGGTTCGAGAATGAGGAATGCCGACTTTGTACTGATAATCAATGCGTGGAGAAACGTAAGGTGGGACGAGGAAGAGCTTTTCTTTAAGAATGGGGTTAGAATTATATAATTTATAGAAAAGACATAGACGAGAACACTTGCGGCGCAAAGAAAGCAGTGGCAAGGAGAGAAGAGATTTCATGGATGATACACTAGGTGTACGGTGATAATTGTTAAGTATGAAACGAGCGCCGCGGTTCTGAACTGACTCGAGATGAGAAGTGAGCGTCGTCTGACCAGGATCCCAGATTGAAGCTGCATACTCTGATTTTGAGCGAACCAAAGATTTGAATGATATTAGTTTGAGAGAAACTGGTGCTAGAGAAAAGTTACGTTTTAGGTAGCCTAACATAGAATTGGCATTAGCAATGATGTGGTTAATATGAATATGCCAGGAGAGGTTAGAAGTAATATGCACACCGAGGTATTTATATGAGGTCACACATTCTAAAGAAACGTTATCAAGATGATAGATAAAAGGCGTAGTGTTACGGCGAGACACTTTCATTGTTTTACATTTTTTAGTATTAAGTGTCATGGACCACAGCTTGCACCAATCAAGAACATCATTTAAGTTGTTTTGAAGAAGGAGAGAGTCAGAATCATTAGTAATCTTACGATAAATAACGCAGTCATCCGCGAATAAACTAAGCGATGATGAGACACACAACGGCAAGTCATTGATGTATATGAGGAATAACAAAGGACCGAGAACGGAGCCTTGAGGGACGCCAGAAGTAACAGAAGACACTGAAGAATTAGAGTTATTTACATGAACAAACTGCGAACGATTTGTAAGAAAACACTCAATCCAAGTTAGTATCTTGAACGTGCCCACGGGTCGACGAGTCACCTGCTGGCGTTGCTTGAAACCAAAGTGAGAGAGTGTGAAGAGCGAGCTTCATCGGGCCGTGGCCAAGAGCGCGCTGTCCTCACCTGAAGAGTATTATCTTACACCGTGCACCTAATTAAAGTATCTGGAATGCTCACCTTTGAGGAAAAACGAACTGGTGCTTGCTTGCTTGTAGGCCGTGGAAACTGGGACAAACTGGGAGAGAGACTTGCGATTAGTTGCGTTCAAGTAGCAATTACATTGAGTAGCCCCGTAAAGTACACTAAGTCGATAGGATGGAAGCTTGGGCGAGTTGGTGAACCATACTTGGCGGTGACAGCGCAGCAAAATTAATCTCACACCAGACACTCAGGAAGACAAGCACACGCGCTGAACTTACAACTCTTGTGTATTCGACTGCTTCATTTTTCTCTTCAACGTCTGGGTTGACTTTTCAGAACGTGATAAGTAGAAGAAGTAGCACGAAATACAAAGGAAAATTCCAAAGAGAAGGCAAAAGAACAGTAAAAGAGAAGACAAATGAAGAAACGGAAAAAATATCTAAACGAAACACTTTTCCAAATTGTCCCTCTCCCTCATCGCTATCATTTAGATAGAAATTGGAGCTCTTTGGTCGACAGCGCTATAGAAGGACTACTTACAGACTTGCCCTTCAGCTGTGCTATCCTTTCCGCTTCCATTATTTCTCTAGTCAATGCGTCTCTACTCCTACCTATTACAGAACAATTTTCAAAATGTGCTATACAGCCACAATCGCGACAATGGATTCCCAAGTGTCCAGCTACGACTCGGTGGGTGTTATAAAAATGCTCTCTTAAACGATCATTCAAACACGTTCCAGTCTGGCCTACATACTCTCTAACACATGAGAGTGGGACAAAATATACGACTCCTTCAGTACAATTTACAAAGCTCTTTTGGTGCTTTTTCAAACAACCAACTTCCCGGTGTGCCGTCATTTACCTTCCTGCACAGGCTTAGAAGCTTATTTGGTGCTGAAAAAGCAACATTAATGTTAATGCAGTTACCTATCTTTTTTAGACCGTGCTAAACTTTATGTATATATGGAACAATGGCCGTCCTTTTCTTTTCTGTATTGCGTTTAGGTCGTTCACCCCATCTTATTCTCTTTAATAAATCCTCTGCAACGGCTGTAAGTAATGCACTAGGATATCCTGTTGACTTTAACCTGGCGATTTGAGCATCAAAGCTAACCTTAAGTGAATGAATGAAGAGAAACCTAGGTAATCAATACTTCGACACAGCAGTCTTTGAGTTAGAGAGGAATTTTTGTAGCAGCGTATATTTTAAACAAGAACATGAATGTTGATGAACATGCGGCGGTCCTTATGTTTCAGTTTAGGAAACTCTATATCTGCAATGTCGTGTGGCCGTTGATTTCAGGAGCGAGAGCTTCAGCTCAAAAAGCAACGCCCGCCGCGCCAAAACAGTTTCGTTTCACAGCGCCACGTCATGGCTGGTACCCAGCACGCTAGCGTTGCAGCACACACACACGCCAACATCTATCGTTAAAAAAAAAAATTGCGAGACGAGACTATTGCTTACGAGACGACGAGAGCGTGAAAGAAGAGACGGCATGGCGGGAAAAGACCATTAAAAAAAACCATGGACGATTGATGCAGGATATTTTGTGTCGGGCGGCCGTTCGTGCCGCCTAGCTCATGCATGCTCAGTTACGGTACTTAGTTTATTTTCGGTTTTGAAAGGCGACCAAAATTGGCCCTTTGGCGCAGGCTCGGCGCAGATTACCCATATTTTGACAAAATGTAGCAGGGTTAGCCCCTTGGTGCAGTTTGGCGCAATTGGCGTAGCATTCACATCACTGATATAGGCGGGCAATAGCTCGCCTTGAAAATACTTGCTCTTGGTGGCCGAGAACAAACTCGTGTTTCTGATTGGCAGCCATTTGCTGCGAAGGATACCTGCACATATCCTAAAGAACCCAGTCTTAGTCTAATACAGATGCTTTGGCCAGACAGAGACACAAAAGCCTGACACAAGACCACTATAAAGACCGGAAATAGAGTGTCTGTGAGGAATAAAACACACAACTCAGATAGGCATCAATCACTCACGTTGAAAACACTTGCGATGAGCGGCAAAGAGCAAACTTCTGGCCTTGATTGGCTGGTGCTTGCCACCAAGACCTGCATGTATAAGAAAGAACCCGGTCTTAATTAAACTTGGGTGTTTTTGCAGAAGGGAGACAAAAAATACTAATGCAAGACCACTACACATAGGAAATGGCATCCAAGGGGAAGGAAACACTAAACGCAGTGTGTTAGTGTTGACCGTTTTTTCCCCCCGAGTCACCCGTTTTCTCGGGCGAGCCCCTGGGCTCGATCCTTGGGCCACTTTTGTTTTTAATTTTTATTAACGATTTAAAGATACACCACCCCAATGTACAAAGCCTATTTTTTGCTGACGACTGTGTTTTATTTGCTAAGGTAAACAACCCGTCTGATCAAGAAGAATTAAATTAATGTCTATCTTTGGTTCATGCATTGTGCATAAAATGGAATATGGTTCTAAACTGTAAAAAGTGTGTTCAAATGGCCTTGACGCGGAAGAACAACCCTTTGTTTTTTTACATATTCTATCAAATGAGTACCACTCGATACTGTTAACCAATATCAATACCTCGGAGCTTTAATTACCTCTGATTTGTCATGGAGTGCACATATTGAGTTTATAGCTCGTAAAGCAATGCGGAAGCTCTGGTTTTTAAGACGAAATATTAACCTGTGTTCACCTGAAACTAAACTGACTGCTTATAAAACCATCATAAGACCAATGCTAGAATATGCATGTATTGTATGAGACCCTCATACGAAGCTGTCAATCGATATGTTAGAGACTGTGCAAAAACAAAACAAAAAAACATTGCAGTTTGTGTACAACCAATATGGTTTTATGTCATCAGTTTCAGATTTGTACCCAAGATCGGGATTGAGTGATTTAGCAACCCAGAGAAAAACAGGACGGCTGAAGTTTCTTTATAGAATGATACAAGGTAATTTGCGACTGTGTCCCTGTGATTACACTTCATTTAACGAAACAAGGCCCATGAGAGGCAAACACCAATTAACACTTGTCGAACCATTGTGTGGAACCACTTTGTTCAAAGCATCCTTTTTTCCTAGAACCACGTGTGAGTGGAATAAGCTTCTTGAAAGTGTTTTGATTTGAGTTCATTAGATGCTTTTATTGAAGCACTACTCTCGCACTTTGTTGAGTAGTGGCACTGTCTGATTGTTTGTACTACTTCCGCTTGTCTTTGAATATTGTTTTTGTACACCTCCTGCCTGGGCGTTCCACAGAATGCTGGCAGTATGACCAAATAAATAAATAAATAAAATATAGGCAGGCAATAGCTCACCTTGAAAATACTTGCTCTTGGTGGCCAAGAACAAACTCGTGTTCATGATTGGCAGCCATTTGCTGCGAAGAATACCTGCACATATTCGAAAGAACCCAGTTTTAGTCTAACACAGATGCTTTGGTCGGAGAGACACACAAATGTCTGATACAAACCACAAAAACCAGGAAATAGTGTCTGCGAAAGATGGAAACAGACCCAGGTGGAAAGGCTCGTTCTGTTTCACCTTAGTCAAATAGTGTAGCTCATTTTGCTAAAACAATGCATATTTGCTAAAAAATGTATAATATATATTTTGCCCCATTTAGCAGAGTTTACTGCCAAGGGTACCTGCACACCAGAATAAGTCAGACTTAGTCAGTTTTTTTTTCTTTTGATGAGCGACAACAGAATCCTAAACGGGTGATGAAACAGAATATAAGCCTACCAAGCCAGGCTAGTTTGCCTTGATGCAAGCACAGTGCCTCGGCCGACAAATGAGGTTCTATTCTTGGTCACTTGCCATATTTGCTGGGAATAGTAAAGTAAATGAAAATAAGGCTATCTCTCTTGCAGCCCACAGCTGCAAACGAAATTCATATACCTCGATAAACGACCTAAAACTAAAATTGGGTGGTGGCCAAGTGGTTTATGGTGTCAAATTTCAAATTTACAGACTGTGTTGTTCTGGTTGAAGTCCTCCTGGTGTATATTTTTATCCTTATTAATTATACTTAAATTGTTTGTATTTTTATTTTTGACGCACTAGCACATAATTTATACGCTAATTCAGCTTTAGAAGCGTTTTAAGAATACTCCACGGCTTCCTAGTGCTTGTAATAAATTCTCAATAAGAGCGGCTTTCAATTTTTTTCTTGCTCTCGCTGCTGCTTGCTTCCTCACCCTTAAAAATGCTGACAACTCGACACAAAAGTAATAAAAAAATGTGCTTCAAATGTGATGAAGATGAGCATTTCCAAGTTGTACCCCTGCTTCATGCCCTGACCATGCCACCATACCACAGCTGAATGCAGCGACGAATGGTCCCAGGTGCTGTGACCCGACCGTATATAGCCTTACGGTGTGGCGCGACTCATGCAGCCCCTATGCTTGATGATGGAGCCAGTGTGCGAGGTGCGACCTGCTAGAGCTGTGCAAGCCACAGCTTTACAGCCTGCAAAGGGTGGGAAGATGCCCCTCCCTTTGCAGAGCTTGCAATAGCTTAGCAAGAAGCTATTGCAAGCACTAGGGAGCCACAGTGTGTGAATGAAAGCACTTCTGAATGTAAATTAGTGTGTAAATTATGCGTCTATACGTCAAAACTTAAAAAAAAGTATTATTTATAAAAATAAATATATATATATATATATATATATATATATATATATATATATATATATATATATATATATATATATATATATATATATATATATATATATATATATATATATATATATATATATATATATATATATATATATATACTGTATACTAAAAAAAAGGCAAAAAGAAAAGAAACGTCTCCAGGTGGGTTTGAACCCAGAGCTCCACTGCCCTTGATTTCAGTTCCCTAAAACCCGCTTCAGATGGGGCAACTTTTCTAGCAATTTTGAGGTTGCTGGCGGGTAGTTCCCTAGGTTTTCCCAGATCAGCACGAATTTCTGAGATCAGGTTCGGCTTAAAACAGACACGCAACTCGAACAAACTGGAAAAGTTTGAAGTGGCAGCAGCCAATCAGGGACGCAATATTTTCACGTGACACCCCTGTGGTGGTGAGGATGACAGCTGAAGACTTGGTCCTGGTTTCAAATGGATCGTTTTTGGAAATAAACTTTTTCAGAAACATGAGTGAGTATTAATGCCAGTCAAAGATATAAAAACACGTTTTTAGCACGTAGTTGTGCGTCTATATAGTGCAAGAAAAATCAAATTTCATGAGGATGATGGCAAGTCGTAGCAATTTGGTTGCAGCGTCTGAACGCAGGCGGCCTGTGTTGCTGGTGTTGCGACGTTAAGTTGCTGGGGGAAATTGCCCCGTCTGAAGTGGGCCTTAGGCTTGCTTCCACCGTTCACGCTCAGCGAGCAAGCCCGCTTCAACCGTTCACACCTCAAGGCAAGCTGGACAGCTACAAGCCACCTAAATGTCTACCGCCGCATCCCCGGCCAGGCCGTGACGCGACATAACTTATTAAAAGTCTTGCTGTCAGTGCCACGACCGGCCAGAGTGAAGTCGAGAAAGAATCATCTAAATCAATTCGTAGCTTTCTTGGAACGACCCCCCTCAAGGGAGAGTCGTCCCTCCGCCTTTTGTCGACTGTTGGATTGACGCGAAGAAAATAGCCGTCTTGGCCGAGCAGTTACAAATCATAGTGCTCATTAACTCGCCTGCCAGCGTTCCAGGTGCCAACCGCAATTTCCGCCAGTTTACCCGACACCCGCTGACAATCTCGTCTGCCAGTGTTCCCGGTGTCAACTGCCATTTCAGCAATCTTTCCAACACCCACTGTCAAAAACCCATCTGCACTCCAGGCATCGACAAGCGCTTACTTGCCTACCGCATCACCCCAAGCCTAAATCCTAAATCTGCAATGAGTCCTGGCTGTTTCCCCTCCTGCCACTCGTTATCCTGCCTTCCAGCGAACATGCCGTGACTCTCCTCTGCCTCTGGAGACGACTTTCTTACATCTTAACCGCGCTCCCCGTCTTCTGCCAACCACTATTCTAGGGTACCCGAGAAAGCGTGTATTCAACCTCGTTCTTCGAGCTCTTTAGGTACTTGATTCGAGGAGACACCTGCTGAGCTCTGCCGTGAGACAAGTCGCCAAAATTCCAACATATTTGTCTCAACGGGCATCGTTAGCGTTAGTGAACAACCCGCTCAACGAGTCTGTGAGACTCCCTGGGGACGACTAGAAGCAGAGGCATACCAAACGAGCCCCACGTTGGATGTGCCATTTAAATACTGGTTTCTTTATGGAGTTCGCTTAGCTACTAATAATCACCGCCCAAACGGTATGCGCTCCGCCCGTCACCCAGGGAGTGACATACAGCACCGAGAAGACAGCGAATAAGTTTACTTCCTCACGGTTGCCCGTCGTTCAGAGCCAGCAGTCCAGGCACGCTGACCCTTGTTGTCGTCCGTCGATCAGAGCTCACAGTCGGAGTCAGTGTCCAGGCCTGCGGATCGTCCTTCCCATGCCAGCGCTGCGTAGGCTGGCTGTCCCGGGCTACCACTGCCCGAGTCTCGCTGCGGAACCACCCCGGGATCGTCGTGGCCTAGGCTAGATGGCCAAGACTCGCCGTTTCTACCGGTCCGGTTTGAACCTCGCTGTTGGACCGCTCCAAGCCAGGCAGCCCGGCTCCGATGTTCCTGCCCAGCTCCAGCCTCGCTCAGCACGCACTGTCTCGCGCCAGCTCGTGACTTCTTTCTCCGCCGACCGCCTGTCACGTGCCCTCTGCGTCGTCTTTCACCATTTGCTCTCACAAAGTTAAGGAAAGGGAATGTACCATTATGCTCTGTGAAGTTCGGTGAGAAGACCCGGGACTCGAGCAGGAATGCCTTTATCCTTGGTGTGACCCTACGAGACTCTCTTGCTGCTTTTGCTGGGGTTTATCTAACTGAAGTACCTGTCTGAAAAAGAGAAGAAACATATGTGCATAACACTCATTATTCACAAGAAAATTTGTCAACATCCAAAATGACCCATGGAGAAAATTATGTGAGGACTTTGTTGGCCACGTTGGCCGAGTCACCTCTCGTGGCCAATGTTTCATTGCAACTTTAATTGTAGTAAACAGTCAAAGGGTATATTACAAGGTGCAATTTGGTTTTGTGCGAACCTACAACGCACAAAACAGCACTCTAACACAGTATGTAGAGGTACCTCTAAACAAATTCCAGGGTTTCATGGAGCCTCCTTCAGATAACTGATGTTGAACATAAAATGTGTGAACCAAGGAGTGAGCAAACAGTGACTTCCAATTAGTCTCAAGCACCAGCGACAAGGAGTGCAATGTGTAGAATGTCGTCTAGAGGTGTGCAGCCAAGATGAAAAGGCGAGATATAACGATATCAGAATAAGATCACACCAAAAAGGTTCCGTTACAATCTAGGCACAGTAATGAGTCAGCCGACGTTCAGCCGCGATTCACTTTGCGTTGAGGTGAAACATGGCCAACAAAATATAAAAAACGGGGTTTTTTTTGTTTTTTTCTGTACATTATTTGCTTTGCGCCGTTGATAGAAGCACAGTTGGGCGGCGTCACAAAGTCCCTCGCTAGCGTTTTTCAAATTCGTTCATCGGCACTCATGGTCTACCCGGGAGAAGAAAAGTACGAGCTCAGAGCCGAGCCGCCGAGCGTCGATTGCGACTTTCCTAAAGAGAAGCTCCGGTAACACTTCGGCGACTCGTCAGCTTCAAACAACGCATCTTCGAACCAGCTTCGAACGAGCCTGACGTTCCCGCGAATCCGACGCGCCCGCGAATCCAATGCGCCGAACGGTCGCGGCAGAAAGCACGCCAGAAGGAAGGGCGCTGGAGGCTGAGTATCCGAAAGAGACGCGGCGCTGGTTTCTACGTCTATTTAGCACATGAGATAACAAACTGGCAAAGCTAGCCGAGTGTGAACAGTGACTGACGTCACACTGGAGCACACGCAGTCGAAATGACGCCTGCAACAGAGCACAGCTAGGTGCTTTCAACAGGGGACACAGGCGTTCAAAAAGGCCTCGATTTGAAAACTTCACGTCTCCTTTCTGTCCTTCAGTGTTTACTTTGATCCGCGTACGCCAAAGCACACAATGCTGCAAGTAATAGAGTCGTGTATACGTACCTTTCGAAGCAATTGAAAGTGTGTAGGTTTCGCTCGATGCCCACGAGTACAGAGTGCGACGAACGCCAATCACGCCGGCTGGCCGGGTCGCCGGGTCGCGCAACACAGTCGTTGACACAGACACAGCGGTGACAGTGGCGCTACCAGGGCGCAACCGACGCCCGCCCGCTGCGCACTGCGCATGCTCGTCAGCGGCTCGCCAGCACGCCGGCATCGCGCCGGGCCAGCCGGGCTCGCTCCCTTCGAAGTTCGAACGTTCGAACAGTTCAAAATCCAAACTGCTTGCGCGCGCGCGCGCGTGTTGGCGATGGAAACTGTTTTCTCGAGAAACGAGGCTGTAACGTATCGTTTGATGGCGCAAGTGCACGTATTCTTCACGTCGTTTTTTGGACAGTGTGTGAATCTCGCGAAACAGGCGACGAAAAGTGGTGGGTGAAATGTGCTCGCATGTCGTCGTGGATTTTGTGTACCACGTAGGATTACCCAGAAAGGTGGGTCAATATCGATAAATGTGCGCGTAAGAAGCAACTACATGCACGTGACCTGTCAAATCTATTCACCCTCATTATTTTATCGTGCGAACCGACATTGTCGATTGTCGATTTCGGTCCCAACACCGGTAACTAGTATATCGTGTCATGATGTTGTATTTCTCACCGTCGGTAACTTCGTATTGATATCGTATTCGATGTGGTGGTCGTGTCCCAACACCGATAATTTCTTGTTGTATTGCGATGGTGTGTTACAACATCGAATTGTATCCCGGTACGTTGGGTTTATCGTTTGGCGATCAACTTTTGTTGCATTACAACTGCAATAAACATTTGTTGGAAAACGATCACTCCAATGAGCACGTCGTTATTGGGCTTTCTCATTAAAAGGTAGGTCGCGGCGGGTGTTCCGGCTAGTTATTCTGAATGGTTTGGTGGTTGTCTAGTTTCAAGCGCGCGAGGCTGTGTGTACTGTGTGCCGTACTAACAGCTGTATACATACTTGCACTGTCGATCAGTGTTAATGTGTTCGCAACGCAGAACGCTTATGTTATGTGTGTATCCACACCCAATATATTTTTCGCGTATTGCCGTGTGGATATGCCAACGTAATGCATGTTGGTAACTTGGTACCCGCGTTCTGAGATATATGCACGCGATATCATATTGTATTCTCCTGTGGTCCCATGATCGACGACCAATATTTGTATATCGTGTGGCCGTACAGTATGTCCATGTCGGTCACCAATATGCACGCGATGTCGTATTCTATTCCAATAACCGTGTAGTATATCGGGGTATTGTGCTCCGATATCGTGTTGTATACCAATAACCGCAAGTTATATAGGGATATTGTGCTCCAATATCGTGTTGTATACCAATAACCACATACTATATCGGGATATTGTGCTCCGATATGAATTCCCATCGTGCGTATTGGGTTAATCGGATAACAATAAGTTTTTATTGGTTTCCATAATCTTCATTGGAATACAATATTTCCAATAAGCCGAGTTCATATTGGCCTTTTTCAATAGGGTTGTTTGAAGAATCACTTGTTGCCGATATACGCGTAGGACTTTTCGAACACTGATAGCTTTGGTGCACATCGAATACGTTGTCGAGAGACATCCTAATAACACCACAGGCTTAGGCGACAGATCGAAGCAGGTGGGACGAGCGAAGTTTGAACTGCAACGGACAACAAGCAGGCAAAGAAAAAAGCAGCTGCCAGGCGCGCCCTTTCGGATCTCGGAGGCGATGCTTATCAGCGCGCAATTCTTAGGCTTCTGTTGCCATCCTCTCCCTCGGGTCCCGTGACAGAGGTGACAAGGATGGAGAGAGGGAGCGCGGTGAAGCAACACCTCCTAGAAGACAAGGCCGTAGTGCTCTTCTCGTGACGTCGCAAAGGAAGGCCATCGGGGGCGCGCGTCGAAGCGAATGCAACGCGCGTAGATCGACCGTCGTAACGCGTTTTTAGTCACATACGCGTGTCATATTAGCTAAATTGAAAGCTGCAGATAGCAACGGGTCTAGAAAACATTTTATTACACGAGCAAAATATTACACCGCTAAATAATCGGTACGAAATGGCACGAGGTATGCGTACAAGACGTCTATCGAAAAATGTGATTGTTTTAAGTCGAAAACATTGAGTCATGCAATTATTGTTGTAGGAATGCATATTTTATACAGAAATACTTTGACAAAATGGCGAGACACGCAGTGATTTTGAAACAGCAAAACAGAACAGTTAAAAATCAGGTAGACACAGTCAACGCGGACAAGGCAAGACAAGCGTTTCTCACGATCATGTAAGCGACGTTATTGCGTGCAGTCACTGAATTCTTGCATCATACCCCGGCCACATGGCAAAATTATTGTAATTTCGATCGAATGACATTATAGGGTCGACAAATCCGCTTGCGGCGCTCGTATAATCACTCAAGACCGCGTGCTGATTAAATCCTATATCACTGAATGAAAATATATTAACGTTTCCCTGTGGCAGGGGTACTAAACTTACTACTTAGTCTACTAATTTACTTCTCCCTATGGGCTCGAGCTGCCTTAGAACAAAACATAACTTATTTTGTATATAATAATACTATCACCTTAATACAGTTAAGATTCTAGTATAAACGCGGAAAAGGCCATAAAATAACTTTAGTATAAATAAACACAGAACCACAAACAACTCACTTTCAATAATCACACAAACTTGATTTTCATCTTCCAGTTAAAACTAGATTAGCGCGCATATTTACAAATGTCGACGCAACTGCATACGAATAATGACAAGGAACAAAATTGCAATTTATCATGCGATTAAAAAAAAAAAAACGATTGCAGCATCTTACTTGCGGCCTACATGAACAAGAAAGCCCGTAAATAAGTTGTTTCTCACCTGTCGATCGTATCCATACGTCCCACAATATCCGTGACGAACACATTTGAACACGAACTCCAAGAAGCCTCTCTTTGTCGAGAGAGAGGTCTATCGATTAGTCGACCAGAGCCTTCGTTGGCTAGTTGTCACACGTCACTCAAACCGTAGCAGGACTTGTTTCACGAATGCACGTAAATGCCGTAGTATCAAGCGAACACAAAAAAAAAAAACTACCCGAGACTACGGTGATGACAGAAATACGACGGGAAACAAGTCTCAAAAGTACCACACACGAGAGCAGCGGCGACGAAAGGCTTAACGTTGTCGACCCACCTCTTGCTGGTGTGCGCTCACTGCGACAACGACTGGATTTCTTTTCGGTTTGCTTCCCTTCTGAGATGTTTCAGCGTTCCTTTTCAGACAGTCAGCAGCTCACACACAACGTACATTTACCAGAATCGGAGCCATGTGGCATCAGCAGCATCGCAGCCGGTCCTTTCGAAAAGTGTGGGGTGCTGCGGAACTGCACGTAGTCCCGCGGTTACGGGAATACTCATAAATATCATTTTGGTACTCTCAACCTTGGTAGCGCGTTATATAATACGTTTATATTATATATATAATAAATTGTACAAGACTGCGCCTTTAAAACGTATATTAATGTCGGATAAACGCGCATGAACGAACACCACCGCGCCGCTTGTCAAGCGACATTGTTTTCACGTCGATAGCGTATTCTCACGTAGTTGCGCCATGGACTTCCTTCCTCCGCCATTGTGACGTAACGTCTCAGAGCGCTCTGGCCTTCTTCTCTAGGAGGTGTTGGGTGAAGGCGCAGGACACCGGGACACGTCCGTACCCTCTCCCCAGGCATTCCAGTACGACGTGTTTGTAGCCTTGGAGAGAAGGCGAATCGCGCGTAGTTCAGCACGCTTGAACGCTGGAAATGGCGCTGGCCAGAAGCTCGGTTTGCGCCCGAGCGAAGGAAGTACTCAGGGTGAGCTCGTAGTTTGACTGCTGCAACGGCGGGCGTGCTCTCGCAATGCTCAGTGTTCTTGCAGCCACGTGTTCGCGCGCTACGTTCGCTTCGTCTTAGATTGAAGTGAAACGGAGTCTAGAAGTATATTCGTTCACGCGGTCGCATCTTCTGCGCGAGAGATTCGATCTGAATAAGTAAATAGGGCAACAAACAACGACAGTTTTAAAGTTCTGTCAAAATACCGGCTAACCAACGTCTCGCGTTTACGCAAAAAAAAAGTTTTACTTTTAGTTGCAGTATAAGCGAACATCAGCGCAATTAGAATATAAATATAATTACTTGCATTACGCGGAGTGCCCCGTTTGTCCAAATAGGTGGTGACCGTTATGGCTCATACGGGAGACCCCTTTGAGCCATACTGGCGACCCCTTTGATCAATTGGTTACCGGTATGGCTAAACTGTAACCGGTATAAACCCCTTACTTTCATATAGGCTCGAAATCTTTATTTTTTATTTTTTTTTTTTTTTTTCTGTAAGGGACCAGAGAAAAATTGGCGACTTCCTCGCAGGTGGGAGAAGGCCGGGGTGCGCTTTTTTTATTTTGTATTAGCGCGATCCCTGAAAGGTCAGCCTGGTGGTTCGTTCCCCCTGTCCGGGGATGATAGCAGGGATGTAGAGGGAAAGCAATTGGCTATTTATTTGAGGGAGTAAAGCATTGTCTACTGCTAGGTGGCAAAAGCTACCGCGGGTTTCAAAGGGCATAGCCAATATCGTCCATCCATCCGCACACTTTAATCCACTGTCCAAAACCAAATTCATATATTTTAGAACTTTGACGACTTTTTTTCAGATGTCCGCATGCATCGCGATTTCAGGGAGCAAAA
Organism: Ixodes scapularis; assembly: GCF_016920785.2. Classification (NCBI taxonomy): domain Eukaryota; kingdom Metazoa; phylum Arthropoda; class Arachnida; order Ixodida; family Ixodidae; genus Ixodes; species Ixodes scapularis. The sequence goes on from NW_024609882.1 coordinate 53,765,663, forward strand.
AGAGACATGAACTCGCAAAACCCGCCTGCGATTCTATCGACTTTGCCCACAAGCAAAGCCAGCTAGGCGTGCCTTGCTGACTCGAAAGAGGATGCCCCCGAAGCTTTCTTCGAAGTGGACCATTTCCGCATGAGTAGGTGACCTTGTTTTCAGGGTAGAGGGCCCTTTATGCCCCTACTTTGTTCGCTTTTATTTTTTCCGGATGGTGAGCGGCACTGGTGGAGCGTGATCGGGGGGATTGTGTTCGGTGTTAGCCGGTCTTGGCTTCGTTGGTGGCGGGCTCTCCTCTCCTCATTCGCACGTCGATCGACACTACTGTTTATTTGACATTAAGCTCAAATAAACGCTGGAAGGTTAACTTGTGCATCGTCTGGTATGTACACTTTATTTCTTGAGTTGTTCCCTTAATTCCTCTTGGTAGTAGTAAACGTTATAGCGCCAGCGCAGGTACTCTGCAAGATCCGTGGTAGTGTGTTGGCTACGCAATCGGGCTCACGACGTCTTCATCGGCCTTGGTGGTGGTCATGCACGGTGTCAAAATTTTTCAGTAGTTCAGGCGACTGCCTCAGTTGTTACAAAAGCTGCCATTTCTATCGATCGGGGGCGGGTTTCGATATTCTGCGGGCAAATTCTAACAAGGCAAAGAGCGACGGGCTGTGGCACACGGAACAATAAACATACACTTACCCGAACCAAATAACCGCAATGAAGCTCGTTAAGATTACAAATGAATTCTTTTCCCTGCGGATTCAAGTGACGGACGCGAACGTCGCGTTTCTTTGTTGATTTGTCTGCTGTTACTCTAGGACTACAGCTCCGCGGACTACTCACCAGCGACGGATGCCATCTTGTTTCGAAACCCACAGGGGACGTCAGCGTCACGTTGCAACTGGTTGCCCTTTAGCGGTTCGCGAAAGCAGTCGGCGCAAATCGGTTCTGAAGCGGTTGGCAAAAACGCGCTCCAACCGCTTGGTCCCAGCTGCGCTGCTGTTGTCAACACGCGGATCCGCATCGCGTTTGCGGATCCGCTTCTAGTGTAAACACGCCATAAGAGCTGCACTCTAGAAAGTTTCGCTCCTTCACTAGTAAATATTGTAAGTCGCAAAAATAATTTTTGTGTTATGCAATGGGCGCAATGACGCCTAAGGTCTAGCTCTACCTTGGGGAACTTTATAATCTTGCTACGTCACGATGGTTTTGCAACACTAAGTGTTTCTTATTAACCTCCTGCTCTAATGTTGTCGGTAGCTAGCATTTTATATTCTGTACAGTCCTTAGATTGACTTCTTGAAGTAGTTTGTCTAATCTACACTATATTATTTTAGTTAGTCTACTTTCTCGCTGAGCATTCGGCAGAGTCAAGCCGTGGAATGTACGGAGGAATGTCACCGACTGACGGTGTTGACAGTTTTTTTAGATGTATTAGAAACACTCGGCGCTGCAACACTAATAATGACATGTCATGGGCTTATTTACTGCTTATTGTCGAAAAGAAACAGTTTTCTTTTTATAACTACCCTCATCTTCAGTTGACTAATTTACCGAGGCTCCTCTCTCGACTGCAGCGATTGGTTCTACGATGTAATTTTCAGGAACGCATTTGCAACGGGTTACTTCAGGCCGGTTCTCACATCTCGCGAAGCACTGATGTAGCGCTGCTCATGTGTCGTTAGCTACTTATCGTCTGCCATGAGCAACAGTTTTGACGGTGCGTATACAAAGCTGGTGAACGCACTCGTCAGTAGGCGCCCTTAGCGCGAGGTTAGCGCTATGCTTGTAGCGCTCCGCTGCATGTGTGAACAGGCCTTTAGAGAGTGCGTATGACATATATTCTTCAGATTTTGGATGTGCTAGCTGCATCTTTGAGCATATCCATATTTGTATAAGCATTCTACCTAAACATTTTTTTTTTTTCATTTTGTCATTTGTTTCTTCGACATAACTTACCTTCTCAGATGGGCTTGTTCAGACGAATTAAAGCCCATACATTGTGTCTTTCACTATTATGGCAATATATAAAAGTTTTGATACCAAGTGAGTGTCCAAGGTACCGAATATGTACTCCGAGGTTAGCGCCAATAAAGAGCTGTACAAAGAAAAGTTTGGTTACTGGGGCAGTATGGACATCACAAGAGCATATGCCGTGCTAAAGAAATTCAACTTCTTGTTAGATATATATTAGATGACAGTGATGCCCCATTTCTAATGTTTCACAAACAACTGGGTGGCATAAAGTGTTCCTCATGTGTGCTTAAACTGTCAAATTCACAGTTTACAAGTTTAATACAACAACGTTCCTCACTACAAATGTGTTTAAAGATAAGAGCCAACCCCCTTATGCATGACAATGTGGCAAGCATTTATTTTAATATCCATATGGTTTAGAAGGTCTAGGTATCTTCACCGATTTATATAATTTATGCAAAAATTGGGAGGGGTTCTCAGGGCTACGAGTGAAAATATAAAATAAAGTTAATTGAATTCAAAACATTTGAGAACTTTTAAAAATATATTATTGCTCCACCTTAGATTCTCCTTCCCTTAGCTTATGTGTAATTTAATCTTTATTGAATGCGAGGCATTCATTGCTTTATCTGACGCTTATTATTATCTGTTTTTTTTATATTGGAGGTGCGCTCGCAGCACACATCGGGGTTGTAGTGGCCCTCATCCCACAAGCCCGGAGCTTCTGACTGGCGAGAGCCGGAGTTTGATCTGGCAGCTCCTGTGGCACCTTTGTTGAGATATTAATTTATAATTATCATATTTCTAGTTGATTTGAGCTTTCATCGTGTAATTGCTTTCGAGAAATAATTGCGTCCTAAAAAAATTAAGAAGTAACTACATCTTGCTTGCCAAGTGCTGCTATAAGTGCTCCACGAGGACGTCAAAAATGAGTGTATCGGTGTGCAAACATCACGCATGCCTGAAAACACTACGCTGTTGCAGAGAGTCGCGGACATTCAGCGTTTCCATTGAGCGAAAGCTCATATTAAATAGTTATTATATTTTGATCGCCAGAAGCGAGTAGTGCTAAAGTGCACTTGTAATTCTAGTCATTTGCAAGAGGCAAAGTTTATCCTTTTGATATCTCTAATTCTTGTCCGGTTTCTTGCAAAAAGTAATCAGTGCTTTTTATTGTCTTGTAAACCTTCATTAGCCGCCAGCATGCATTTATGGTTATAGCCTTATTTACAGCAGAAATATTTGATTGCACTTGAAAACGTAAGTTCAAATATATTTTTATTGTTCTGGTACAAATTGCTAGGATACAGTTGGCAACGCAGCGTATGTTCCAACATCTGCCAGGCGCACCAAACGGAAGTGGGAAAGTCCATGTCCCACTGCCCATCCGAGGTATTCACAAAAACGGGCGAATTCACTCTATTTTAGTTTGATTCGCCGAGTGAAATGAGGAGTAGCACCCAACACACAGAGAGACATTGAAGATGAAAAAAAAAACGAAATCCTGTTCGGACTTTCTTGCTCTGTGTGGAGCACAACCGGTTTCTATTCCGCGTTGCACAGCCAAATCCAGCGCACGAGCTAGGTTTGTCGTCCCAAGACGCTTTCGCGCCCCAGCCTATTCAGTGCGTTCTTTCAACCGGTCTCAGCTGATTAGACGATGTTCTGGTAAGCTGGCGCAGGCTTCCCCGCCCGACCGGGAGCGTCTATACCCTGCTGCTAAGCCTAACAAATGCACACGTCCAGGCGCAAAATAACAAGTCAACCACTTTTTGTTTATTAGAAGGGAATACACATTTTGCGCTAATTCCTCGCATGTTCCAGAGCATCAGGCACAATATTGAGGGAACGAGGACTTCGTTTACAAAAAATGGGTATCTGCAGTCACGTTTTTTTCAAAAGAAAAGCCAAACTCAAGTACATGTTCTAAGCCTTGTGCCATCGCTTGGATAGAAAGCGCCGTGGCCAAACGTGGGACGTTGTTGCCCCACGAAACTCAAGAAACTCTATTGGACCCATTCTCACATGTGTCCCGCTCAATAAATGTTAAATGTCAAGGAATTAGAAATGTTTTAAGGTATATTTAATTGTTATAATTGTGCAATATTACTATATTAACTACTTCTTTACGTTGCAGGAAGCAACTTTGTAATATATTTGTAATTAGCCATTCTAGCATCAAAATAAGTGTTTAATTTGAGTATTTATAAGCTTTTCTAGTGGCAAAACCAATATTTTTTTTATATCTGTAATTCTTGTGTCCTGGGTGGCAACTGTTTTCATATCCTCTTACATATTGTTGCACACTTTTATTAATGTTGCAGTGAAAACGAACTGACAGTGCACCACATAGAAGGCGTCATAGCTGTTAATGGGCACTGAGGAAAATTAAGCATGATTATTATATTATTTTTCTTTGAATTCTGGTCACTGGGAAGTGTCCAACTACTTTAGATATTTGTAATTCTAGATCATTGAGTTTATTTTGAAATAAAAATGGCATAACAAAGCGTGTCTCAAACAATGGCAAGGGGAATAATCCACATTCATTTTACAACATGTTACAGTATGATTGCATGCCGCTTATGCCTTCGTTTTTACGTTATCTGAATGACGTAATTATACTGGCTAAAGTGAACTACAATCATATTGTAACATATCGTATTATGGTTAAAGTCGTATTGGTTTGGGTGACGCAGGCATTGTGGATTCATTATGGATCATGATGGATGTGATGACGTAAGCATGATGGATTCATCATGTTTATTTCGCCCGTTATGAATGGTCCCGTAATGCTGATATGCATTTTTTTCAATGAGGTTTACGTCATTCAGATTTTAAAACAGGGTACCTGCAAGCTGGGCTGCGCGGGGACCACCCGAACGTAGTCTTATGTAAGTTACTTTTAAAAATTAATTATCTACTGTTGCAAATAGCGTGTCAGGAATGTATTTAAGTTCCAGTTACAGTCGTTTAAAATGTAAGTAACGTGCTACATCTATAGTTACTTCGTCATAGTGACTTAATTTCTTTCAAGACACTTTTTATTTTTGTTTGAATTTGACTATGAAGACATTGACGAGAACACGCAATGACTACTAATTATATTTGTTTGAAACTCTAAAAATACTTTTATATCACTTCTTGAAATATATAATATAATCATTGGTCGTCTTTGTTTAATTAAAGCATTGGCTGCTTCCCTACAAGATTGGCTAAATAATAAATTATTAAGTTAATATAACGCAGCAGCACTTGCTTGGTGAGAATGTCGTTGAGGCTGGAGAGCGCTGTCAAGTTTCATGCTTCCATCGTTCCGTCTATATGACTAGCGGTAGTTTTCAGAAATGAAAGTAGTACCTCACCCCGGTGTGGTTGCGAAGTTTGCAGGAAGGAGACCTCCTAGCTACGTATATTTTTTGCAGTGTTTACCGGAAACAGTGAAGTTATCGCTGCTATATTCGACAAAGTCAAAGTGCAGTTTATAGCAATCCCACGGTAACACCTGTCGTTTATCACTCATGTCATCCTCTTGTTTCGGGAATAACGCTTAATTACCATCCAACTATTTTCCTTCTTTCATTCGATGTTTTATCTCTCTTCCAATTTCTCTTAAGACATATTTTTCCCCTTTCTCTGCTGACAAGAGAAAGAGATCCCGATGAATAGACGAATCCTTTACAATAATAGAAAGGGGAGCAGGAGGCAAACCCCTTTGGGACTGAATAAAGGGAAATATACCTGTTGTGTCAAACAAGGTAAAGACACGAGCTGACAAAAACAACCCGAAGTCGTCAAGGAATGTGTTCCGGTTTCTCTTTAATTTCTTCTGTGCGACGCATAACCATAGATTCCACCGTGAATCACGGGCTCTCAGCCCCTGGCAAAAGGCAAGTCGACCAGTTGTAACGTCGTCGGTGGCCCCTGCCAGACAGTGTCTACTGGCGGCGACTCGCTATCGCAAAGAAAGATATCGCAGCGACTGCCGCGGAAACTGCGACAGGCGCTTTCTTTGGGCGTTAAGGTGTTCACCAAGGTGTCTATGCGTCACGTGGTACCAGGAGGCGGCTCTGCTGCTTGTCTGAACAAGCGGGGGTGTTCGCTGAAGCCGGATGGGTGAAGATCGAGAAGGAGCGCTTCTGCGTGCTTCTGAAAAAGTCGAGTTTACACTTAGGTCAAATCTTAAAGTTAAGGAGGCCAACATGACTTTGCAGAGTCTATCTCAACCAAGCACAGTCTCGAATACTCTACGTTAAATCTTCCAGAAACAAAATATAGTACATAAGGAGCCTTGCGTGGCCTTGAAGAATCGTTGTCATGACGACGAGACACACATTCTCTCTCTCGCTGTCTCGCTCGAGCCAGCGGTCCGCGACGTTGTCTGCGACGTTCGCTGCTTTTGTCTCGACGCTCATTCTGTATTTGGTTTCTGGCACAAGTTCGCCCCTTAAGCCTTTATTTTCCGTTTACTTTCGCCGAGCCTCTTTCCATCCGCGAAACTATTTTCCGAGGGTTTACAAAGCGATGGGAAATCCGGGCACCCTGCAAATAAAACAACAATGGTGTATAATATAAGTACGTTACCGTGTTTTTTATGAATGCCGGTTAATCCCGGATATTTTTCCCAAACCTGTTTTTATAAAAATCGAAGAAAACACAAAAAAGCCAGAATCGGAGTAGCTCTTAATAAGTAATCCCCAAGCTTCACTCGAGGGGAACCTTATGTATAGCTCTCTTTAGGTTTCAAAGGTATCTTTATTTCCTTTAGCATACGCCAATTAAGCAGCAAGTTTTTTCGGACACCAACATTTACATCGAAGAACACGGAATCTGTGTGAAAAAATACAGAAAAAAAACAGACCCGCATTCGAACAGAACTAGATCCCTAAAACACGAATCGATACTAGCAGGCCAAGTGCACAAACATTCAGTCAATTTTTTCTTACCCTGAAGATTGTTTCGTTTTTAGGAACGTACCACTTCGCTTTAACCAAATACGAAGTATTTCACCTAGTTAATAGCGTACAGAATATGTCGAATGTCCGTCATTAGGGTTCCGCGGGAACAAATCTGTGAAGTAGTCAAATGTGAAATCAGGCCCTTGCCACATTGAAGTTAAGAACACATGGTATTGGACGTCTCAGTCAAATACGAATTGAAAAAGGCAGCACTGTTTTGAACACTCACGTCTAAAGTTTGCGCGATCACGAATATGTGTAGTTTAGTGGAAAAACGGATTTCCACCATTTCATGGTACGCGACTTCCTCTGTGTAAAATTGTGTTCTGCGCAATTTATTTGCATTTTTATTACATTATAAATTACGGAATTACATAAACATATTTAGGTAAATATGTCGAAAAGGACCCTTTGCTATACCATATATAAATAACTAAACATCTTAATATATCAGCATATGATTTCCGCATCGTTCGGCACAGACGTTTTCATAGCAATCGAACATTTAGCGATGCCTAGGGTAATTACTCGAAGCATCTTTTTCAAAATCTTCCAACATTAAAATAATACTTAGAAAAAGGTACCTACTGCGTAGAGAAAATATATTGAACCAAGTACAACAACCCAATGGAGGGGGAAAGACGAAGGGGGCGGCGGAGCGGTTATGCAACAGTTCTGACTAGGAATCTCTCAGCGCGCTTTCGGCATGGCCGATAGAAGTAGCCGCCGATTGCGCGGAAAAGAAGGCAACGCGCGACGCTTTACTGTCATAGAAACCAGTTATTTTCGATGGAAGCTTCGTCATCTCTTTAAATGCCAACTGTGCAAAACATATGGGTTAGGAAGCTGATTTCCTTAGAGTGGCAAATTAGTATTGCATAAACGTTTTATATAAAATGGAAGGACAGGGAAAATGTCTATCAAATTATTGAGCTAGATAGAGTTTGCTTTCAAAGACATAACTGAGAATGATGTAATGTTTCTCACAAGATAAATTATTTATTAAGAATACTTGCCAAAAATACATGATAAAGAATGATTGAAAACAGCATTTCACATCAGATTACGATACGGTTGACGTACCAAACACATGTATAATATATGCATTCTTGCCTAAAGCTAAGCAGTGTATTTAAAAGCACAGACTAGTGGTCTGATGCTACTTTTTGCGTTGAGTTGATATTTCGGTTGGAAATTTATACAATGATTTTTATTTATTCTGAAAGACACCTTGCCTCTTGTTGCAGCTAGAGTTACCTAGCATCTTGTCATATATCTTTCAATTCAAGGTTCGGATATCTGTCTTAAAATTTTAGTTTTTGTGCTTACACGGCTACATTAACACGATAAAATTATAAGGTTATTCCTGTCATGTCTGCAACAAGTTGTAAAACTTTAGATTAGCCAGTAATGTAGTCATGAACCTGGGTCGTAGATACATTGGTGTTGCAAATCTATTCCGTTTGTTTTCTATATACCATTCACATCACATCAATTTAACTGTGTCGGGCAGCAATTCTTTAGAGGAGAACTCTAAACATCTCACCTGGTACAAAATACAGAGGGGGGGGGGGGGGCATAACATAGGACATCGCATCTCTCTTGATGAAGTTTTGTTACTGACGACACACAACGCGTTAGCCAATCTTAACAAGGTCACAAATCACGTCCCTTAGCAACTAGTGCAGAACCTCTGTGCAAGCTGGATGCACAGGAACAACATGAGCTACTTTCTTGAACTTGAAAATGAGGCTTTGAACCAAAAAAACCAGGCTGCTGTTGGCCGTTTCTGTAGAATTGAACGCCGCAGCGGTGATGCTCCCGCCTTTGTAATAAAAACGTGTTTTATATGGATCTCTTCTGCCATCAGAGTTACAAAGGGCTGCTGATCGTCAAGCTCAATTTTTTATATGTTACTGAGGAATGTTGTATTTTGGTGCACTGCTTGGCGGTTCATTCCGTACATAGAGGAGACTGACCGGATTGGTGTCAGATGTGGAAAAGAAACTTAATCAGTGCTCTGGACATATTTGTAGACACGAGGAGATAACGTAAAAAAATGCAGCAGAATATTGCGAAGTCTACCGAGTACCGTCTTCGCGTCTTTTTCTTTGAGAACAACTCCAGCTGGTCGCATAATTTTGACACCAGTCTTTTTGTCAGCGTTTTCACCATGTGAAAAGTAATACTGAGGCCGGCGTTCCCAACGATAGAGTATTTGATTTATGGTTCTGAGTTTTCAACAGCGTGGACCAAACTTCGCCTGCCATTGCTTTCAATAGCTTGCCAGAATGCACACTGCTTGCTTCTCTTCTGGTCGGCAATACCTTTTGGGTTCAGAATATTCTTCTTGGTCGCTGGCAAACGGGTCCATGGAGTCGACCACAAAGGTTTCCGCGGCTATTAAGTCGAGCCGCATTCTTCGAGCCCCTGGGGCTTCTATCGCTTGTGAGTAATCTGTAGACAAGTACCCGGGGCAGTTTGGAAACCTGCTCGACACCCTCCCAGGGCGTAGCATGAGATGCTTTAATCGAACGGTGACCTGGGTCCCTGTAGCATCATCCACTTGTGACGTATCTCAAAGGATGTCACTCTCGCAAACCTGAAACACAAATTAGCCTTCGTATAAGTGACAGCAATTTGCTAGTACTCTGCATTTAGATCCCACGTGTCGCACAAAGTACATATATCCCGATAATATATTCGTGCACGAACACACGTGTCAACATTTCTTCAGGTGCATGTGTTTTTACACGGATATATGCGCCATTTTACACCGCTCCTTTCCTTTAGAGCGCAGCTCTTAGGCGCCAGTTTCCGGCTAGAGCGGCGTCGGTGTCGCCGTCGGCGTAGCCACGCGGTGCATTAAGGGTAAATTTCCCCCCTAAATTTAGCGAAAAAAGTTCCCGCTAAATATAGTAAAAAAAATTCCGCGCCAAATTTAGCAGGAAAATTTCCCCGATAAATTTAGCCGAAATGTCACTGCTAAATTTAGCGAGAAAAACTTTCCGCCAAATTTAGCGAAAAATATTATCCTAAATGGGAGGTGAGCTGGCGAGGAGAAGGGGCATAGCCTCCTCTCTGTACCTTCCCCCCCTTCTCCTCAAGAGCTGCGGTCTGATTTGGCGTTACAGGAGATAGATACGTCTTTCAATTTTTTATTGGCTTTACGGCATAAATAAAAACTGAGGAAATTTTCCGGTTGCCCAGTCGTACTAATAGAATACTTGTCTTATGAGAGAGCCTCTAGCCTGGCCACTTGGCACAGCCCTCAACGACATATCAGTCCGCGAGAGGAATTACACGGTATCTGTATGAACAGGTCGTCAAAGTGCCGGTCGGATCTTGAGTCCTCGACGTAAGCTGTCTAAGGTAACCATATACTACTAAGGCGCTTTGAGCATATTGAACCGTTCTTGAATGACGAACGATACGGTTTCAATTGATGTTAGTCGTTCGACAGAAGCTCAGGAGACTTAGGAAGGGACTGAAACTGTCCAAGAGACCCGGCGAATGGGAACAACAAGGAGTTCTTACCCTGCTCTCTTCAGACACGGTAAGCTTCTACCGGAAGTCGGGTCTAGTTCACGATTGCCGCAGGTCACCGTCTTGAGGTAACTTAAACAGATGCACTTTTTTGGTGTTTTCGTAGTTGCCACGACATCCTGCAGTGCAATATTTGTTCGGCATGCCGATCCGCCGAGCAAACACGTACGCATGTAAGTTTTAGAACAAGAAAGGGCAGACGGGGCAGGCAATCGGTGGAGAAAAACAAAGAAACAGTGCAAACAGTTTCAACGGCTCCTCCCTATTTGAACAGGCACGCAGACGCAGAAGGCCGGTTAGTGCCACTCCGCGGGCCACAACCACCACCGTCTGTACGCAAAGGCTTCATACTTCATACTTTATTGCACTTAAAAAGAAGAGGAGTATGGAGGGCGTGCGAGTTTTGCGGAAAGGCGGCGGCCATGCAACATGTGTGCCCGCAGAACTGACCCTACATACCCCAAAATTAAATAAATAAATAAATAAATAATAACAAAACACACACACACACACACTATTGATACACTTAGTCATTGATGCCGCTACACATATCTTGCTGCCTCACTCTGGAGCGCTCTAATGTCCCCACGGTTAGATGGCAGGGAGTGAGTCATTGAAGAGGGTAGGCCTCGCCACACTGAGACTGCACGTAGCAGGCACGACTCCCGGTGTCGGAGCGTACGAGCGGGAACGGGTTGAACGGCACCAGTTCGCAGGTTGAGACGAGGGCGGTCTGGGATATCGGAGTAGGAGGGCTGCATAAGCAGAAAGAACAGACGGACGGAGGCGAGCTGTCTTCTGTGAAGAAGACTGCACCATCGGGAGGTCTGGTACAGCGCAGCTTGGGTGGTACCCCTGTAGGTAAATTCCGTGGCAGGATCGGTACGACGCACGTATATATATCCGGCCCGACGCTGCACGGCCTCCAGGCTTGATTGCAGGGATGAGTGGTGAGGATGCCAAACTTTGGAGCAGTCCAGGATGGGGAGGACGAGGGCAGTGCAAAGGTGTCGAAAAGCCGCAGGGCTCATTCTGCGGGTAACGCGGACAACGAAACCAAGTAGGCGACGAGCTTTAGTAGTGGTTAGTGTAATGTGCTCGCCAAAGTGGAGTCGACTGTCCACACTCTCTCCCAAAATGCGCAGGTTGGTAACCTGCTGAAGAGGGACACCACCAAGGCAGAGACTCTGGGACTGAGCAGATGAAGGTCGTTGTGAAGTGACAGTCATGGAGCAGCATTTGGATATATTGAAAGGCAGGAGGTTCTCCAAGGACCACCGGTAACAGTGGTCAAGGTCGGATTGAAGGGAGGTGTATGAAACCGGCGTTTTGATAGGGTGAAGAAGGGCCAGATCATCAGCAGAGAGGAAAGGTGTGGAGGATAGGCTGGTCGTGATGTCGTTTATGAATATTATGAAAAGGGTTGGACGAAGTACACTTCCTTGAGGTACACCAGATGCCACAAGCCAGGGATCTGAATGTGGTCCCGCGAAGCCAACTGACTGAAAACGTCCAGTGACGGAGCTGGACAGCCAGCTCAAGAGGCACACGTCCACGCCAAGACGGCGGAGCTTTCGCAGAAGCAGATGGTGGTTGATCCGGTCAAATGCCTTGGAGAGATCCATTTGAACTATCTCGCATGGTGTGTGAGAGTCAAGATGGGCACTCGCAGTGTGCACCAGGGAGGCAAGGGCGGTTTCACAGGAGCGGCCTTGCCGGAAACCATGTTAGGCCGGGCTCAGGAGTGCTGAGGACTCAAGATGAACGAGGAGCTGCTTGTTGAAAACCCGTTCCAATGTGCGGCAGGCAACAGAGGTTGAGGCCACAGGACGGTAGGAGTCTGGATTGTCAGAGGGTAGGTGGGTTGCCTTTAGGATGGGGGTCACATGTGACAACTTCCAAGCAGTGGGGACGGACTCCGAGTCAAGAAAATGCCAGAACATCCGGAGGGATGTTCTGGCGGGGGTTGGGATGTTCTGTAGGACACGCCAAGCAGGAGACCGTCGGGGCCAGCGCGCTGATGTACACGAAGTAGGGAGAGGGCGTGAGACAGTTCATCTTCTTTGAGGGTAATATTGCTGAGTTTCGTGGTACAAGAGGAGGTGGTAGACACCTTAGAATAGGCATCTCCAGGGCTTGAGGAGCCAGCCGACCAAAGGGAGGAGAAATGGCGGTTTAAAAAGACAGACTATATCTCGTGGTGAGGACACAGGGGCACCAGATGAAATGAAGCAAGGATCCGTAGAGGAGCGCCTACGCTGAGATGTAATATAACTCCAGAAGTGTTTTGGGTCTTTCATTGCTCGGGCCGATATCTCTTCTACATATGACCTATGGGCCAGGTGGACAGCTTTCTTGATAGTTTTTTGTTACCTCTTAGGCTCGAGGTAGCTGCGGTTGCACTGTCGATGTCTGGCACGTCGGAAAAGCCTACACTTTTTGTGTGTGAGAGCAATTATATCGGGGCTGATCCAAGGAGGAGTGCGTTTGCGTCGTGCCTTGAATTTTGGGACACATACCGCCGCGATAGCTGATATAAAGTCAAGATAGAGCTCGTGCATTTCTTCAGGCGAGGAGCTATTCAGTACAACACACCACGGAGCATAGTGAGCAGGGTGTTGCAAATGAGTGGTATCTGTGCGACCGTAGGCATGGATAATCTGCGCCTGACGACCGATGCGAGGAAGGTCAGTGTAGCATTGCACATAGACGGTCAGATGGTCACAGCGGTTTAGGCTTTCTTGAACGGAGCACTCTGCGATGAGGGCTGGGATTGAGACGAAACAGAGATCTAGAAAGGAGGGTGTTCCGGATGAACTGCAGTACGTCCTTATTGAGCAGATATGTGCAAAGCCCATCGTTTCCACAATGTCGAGAAGGGAGGCTGAAAGGGAGTCTTCTGCTACAGGGGTGATGCAGTCACTTCAGTCGATGTGGGCATTGAAATCACCCAGGAGAAAGATGTTCTCGAATGACGTTTTGTATGAGTGAAGCCGCTCAAGGGACGTGCCAAGAAGATCATACGAGCCGGCACGGAGCGTGGGCGGGCAGTACATGCAACCAAGAAGAAAGGTACGGGAACCGAAACCTCATTCCACGAACACTGGATGAAACAACGACCATCACCACACCCCCACGGGCACCAGTGCGCCGATCTCGGCGGAAGACCACGTACTCGTCACAGTTCACCAGTTCACCATCGTGAACTGAGGCATCGAGCCAGGTCTCGGAAAAAGCGAACACCGTACCGCATGGAACACTAAATGCGCGGACGGGAGCGACGGTAGCTTCGAAGGCCACCGCCGCCTGCCGCCGATACCATGGCCCCAACCGTCCGCCTTCTTTGCATCCCGACTCGCAAGCCCTGAGGTCTTCCTAGTCTAGAAATGTTGGCTTGTGTGCTTTACCCTCTCCCTGAAATCCCGCTTACGCTCCAGTGCAACTCCCCTCCTCTGCATAATATTCTTATCTACGCTGCCGCAACACCATATGGACCAAACCCGCGACAAACTAAAGTTGCCACAGAGACGTTGTACTGCTCACGCTGACGAACTATTTTACACAATCAACTTATAAGGCCCTTGTATGTATCGGTCATCTAGCCGTCAGTCATTCACTCAGAGAAACGACCTTATGAGCGATACATCGTCTTCTCGCGTTTCATTTGAATGTAAAAATTTCCCAGCAATTCTTAGACTTTAAAAAGCGTTATTTTATGATACAACTTAAAAAAACGCCAAATTTGAAAAATTTAGTTTGAAGTCGGGTGTTTTGCTTTCCTTAAAAATAACAAAAAGTTGTTTAAGTAAAGTAAAATATAAACTCAAAATAACACACTTCAAGCAAAGCACAAACATTCGAAACCTTTTTGAAGTAGAACCTTAAGTACACTGTAGTTAAATTACTTGACAATACTGTTCAGTCCTCATTTATTCATGTCTTACTTTTTTTCATGACTGGCTTTTTTTTTAAATAAATCCTTTCCCGTGCCGAAGATCCCAAATTTGTAATTATCGAGTCAATTTCAGACGCGTTAGCCTGTTTGAATTTCAGGGAGTTTATCAATGCCGTACATTTATATGCACATGTGCTTCAATATTGTATTTCCTCAACAAGTGCCACAGTTTCATGGAAATAAACAGGATGGGTGGTGCGATTAAGCCCGATAAATGAAGATATTTTTATTCTTGTGAGCACCTATAATCTTAACGTTTTTGTATAGAAATTTAGTTGGAAAGCTTCTATTGCATTAGATTCCATAAAAGATTGCGGCTTACCTCAAGCTCTTTTAGAAACGTCTCCACGTTTATGTTCTACTTCTTTTCCAAGTCCTATTTAAATTTCAAGTGCGGAAAAATATGTCAGAGCATTCACGTCGAGTAAAATAATCGCTATCAAACTCAAACTCTTCCAAGGTTGCTCATACCACAAATCTCAGATAAGATGATCGGAGGACTAAATAAATTAGTATAATTAACTAAGAACGTTCAGCTGATGACGGTGTTGCAAACATTTTTAGCAAGAAAGTCCTCGATGAATTAGGTTAAATCAGGCGAATATATAAAAGTGTAGGCTGAGTATTACCTCAAAGGTCTTTTTGAACTTAAAGGCTTCTCAGTTGTGTCAATTTTACGGTTTTCTTAATCACCAATTAATGATACCGGTTTGACGGTTATCTTGGTAAACTTTGTTGTTTTTAGCGTTAAGAGCAGGAGATATTGACGTTTTGTGGCTGGTTAGATTTGAGTGGTTTTATGTCCCGTTTTTTCCGGGCTATAATCCACGGACTATACCCGTGTAAAAGTTGAAATTTCTTCCAGTGCGGACTGACTGCGTGTGCAGACTACGCAGTAATTCTGACTTTCAGGACAGTTCAAGGTAACGAGACAAGACAAGTTTTGTGAATGAAACAGTAAGTTAATGATGATTTATGTATATTCAAAGCTTCTTTGTGAGCTAAGAAAGCAGACATCTGTCAAGGCGTGCCGTCTATAAGAAGATGTTTTTCTGTCGAGTAAGCCGTGCAGACTATACACCGGGTGCGTATTATATGAGCAAAAACTTTTGTTTTCGGCCTAACTTGGCCCCTACGGAATACACGCCGGCTGTGGAACGGAAAATACATGAATATTACCGTGTTTTTGAGCGCAGCTCTTAGGCACCCGTTCCCGTGTTTCGTGGTGACGGCGTCCGCGTAACCGCACTAAACGGGAAAATTGACGCCACACGGCCTGAAGACGGATTCAATTGCCCGCTAGATTTAGTCGAGAAATTCTGTTTATCCGCTAGATTTAGCGGACAAATTCAGTTTCTCCGCTATATATAACTGAGAAGCTGAATTTGTCAGTAGGGGATGTGACACCAAGTCATGTGACGCCATTTGTTTCTGCTAAAGTTACAGGGCTAACTCAATTGGTGTTGAGGTCACGTGGCGTCAATGTTTTAGCGAAATTGAGCAGGGAGATTTCGAAAGGAGGGTAGGGTATGGTGGAGGGAGAGGGTTGGAGGAGGAGGACGGGAGGTACGGAGGAGGAGGAGGAGAGGGAACAAAGCAATAAAAGAGGAGGAGGGGCATACCCGCCCCGCCGTACCCTCTCTCCATCTCCTCAAGAGCTGCGCTCTAATTTTGCGTTGCAGAGGTTTGTAAACGTCTTCCATTTCTTTGCCATAAATTGTTCTAAAGTTTTTTGTTTAGTACCTTAAAGAGCTAAAAATTTCGTGGTTAATCAGAAATTGGATCGACGCTCTTGCTTAGTTTCAACAAAATCGTTGTCGCTAAGAGTAAAGAACGCTCCATTCGTCTTTACGGTGTTACACTGGCATACGGTGTAACATACTTTAAACTATACTGTAGGTTAATGTTTAAAATAAACCCGATCAAAATTTAAGACTTCCAAATCAAGAGGAGCTATAGGATTTTCAAATTCGAGACCGGTTCCTGGGCGTCAAATAAGTCTATACTAATTTCCTTTTTTCAAAGCACATTTGTTTGGTGGATGACACTTCGAACCAAAACCAAACTTTACACAAGATATCAGAAGGATAACAATGTACTTGAGCAGATACCGCAAAGCATTTAGGAATAGCGAAATTATGCAGTGCAAATTGCTGATTGCAAAAAAAAAAACAGTCTTAGAAAAAAGTAAAACTTTCCAAGTTTACATTTATTACTGTGTTTTATATTATTTATTTAATTAAATTGTGGGACGTATTTCTTGCTACCTGTCTGCAGTTTTATAGGATTTGGGAGATTCCTCTTGTGTTTTTTTGTGTTTTGTTCTCCGCTGAAAAACAGTCTTAGCTAGACAAAAGTAAAAATTTCCAAGTTTACATTTATTACTGTGTTTTATATTATTTATTTAATTAAATTGTGGAGCGTAATTCTTGCTACGTGTCTGCAGTTTTATCGGACTGGGGAGATTCCTCTTGTGTTTTTTTGTGTTTTTTTTCTCCGCTGGAAACTTTCAGAGTAATTGCTTCATTGGACTCTATGACTGCTTCCATTGTTTTACATGAAGTGGCGTCCGTTTTCTTATAATGCACGTCATTATTCCTACAAGTTCTCTGCAGGATAAGAGACCCGGTGATGATTTTTAAAAAATGAGCCCGGCCGGGTTTTGATGAAATAATCCAGCCATTTTTTTAACATATATTTCGGTCGAGACCAAGCAAGGCTTTTAATAACGACGTCCCACCCATGACTACTCTATCTATAGACTATAGAACGAACTTGTATATTGTCTGCAGATGCAAGTTAGTGATAAAAAAACAAAAAACTTGGAGACCGCTTAAGGAGTGGAACATATTTAGGAGTGAAATGCCGTAGCTAAACGTATACAAACTCCCGCTCGTTCACAACCGTGAAAGTGTCTTTGCGTGGTCTAGTGAGTAGCGTGTCTTACTCGCAACCGAAGTGTCGTGGGTTCAAATCCCGCACAATATTGTTAATTTGTGTTGAGGCGAATAAAAATTGTTTCGCAAAATAAAATAATTTGAGACATGCGGCGACCTCTATTTCGCATTACATGTAATGTTTTAGTCGCTCGAATTCCACGCATGACGTCAGGCTTTACGTGAGCGTTGTGGGTTGTTTGAAATTCCGGCGCAAGGCCATGTGGCTGTGACGTCATGACCCTATTGACCAATCAGGAATTTTTCATCATCGCCACCGAGGCCGACGACGGCTCTTCTGCGACACGAGCTCCTTAATGCTCTCGCGTTAAAATGCATTTAATTTTGTAGTCCCACCTAGTGAATGTAGTCCCACCTAATGCTAGTGAACAGGTATCAAACAGGCCGCTCATTTAGAAATGCATGCGTTATTAACTCAGAGAGTCTCTCGTGTTATAAATACATCATGACTGACTCACCCCGTCGTTAGAAAACCCATCACGTCTCATTATGATGAACGTCAAGTAACAAACAAATATTCGTTCATGCGGAACTGCAGGTGGTCCGTCCCCAAAAAATATGAACTTTCAGATTTTTCTGGTGCGCTGACAAGATACAGAAAGATATGACACATAAAACCCTAGCAACATGCCAGTCGCGCACGCAGTAACGACGAAAGTATTCTCTTTGCTGGGAGCCACGCTTTTGAATCGAGATGCGTGATATTACATGGACATGCGAAATGTTAAAACATGTTATCGGTATTCAGCTTCAGAAAAATGAAATGTTTGATCAATGCCAAATTACATGTGCATTTTATTACTATCTGGCCCCACGAAATGCGTCGCTAGACTGATGGCATAAGTTGACCCTGAGACTCGCCGGTGAAAGTGTGGCCGCGGCAACCAAATATTTGTGAAGGCAAGCAAAGAACTTCGTTCGAAACATCTGTGGGTTCTTGAAATGAAAACGTCGTCCAAACAAAAGTGAAGATAAGATTGGCAAGATTCCTTTCTAGATTCTGTATATTGCAAGACGTTCTCGTAAAATACCTTCCCATAGTATACCTAAAATGGAAATCAGGTAATTCAAAGGGCGACAACGTAAAAGTTGTGTCATCTACCGTGTTTTTTTTAATGTTATTAAAAAAAAGAGGTATGTCGTACTGACAACTCTGCAGTATGTAGAATGCATTTCCTTCGTACAGTTCCTCGCAATCGTCCATGTAGAGGGTGCCTTCTGCGATGACAAAGGCTTATGTTATAATCGGCTTGGCAGTTTTCAGAGAAACATGGTAAGATTTAGCGAAATGTTAGAAGTGAAAATATTAGAGGTCCGTAAATTATGACCTGTAGCTTGATGTAAAAGGCACACGTCAAACACTATGCTGATATGGAATCACCAGTCAAGGCACACTTCCGCGGTGAATGAACTGCCTAAGGGGTGGCTTCCAGGGTGTTTGTTCAAGCTTCCTTCTGGAACATGTAGTTCTTTATTTTTCACTTTACTTCATTCATCCCTAAGCTGAAAGTACGATGTTGGGTACCTGCTCTTCGACCAATTGACTTCCCTAATAGGACACTTGTCTAGGATGAATGAAATAGAGTCCAACTTTGTGACAACTTAACACGCGTTTGATAAAAAAGCGAGTCCTCCTGCTCAGGCTTCGTAACTGCCAGGACCTTCGTCATGGGTATCATGTAAATCTCTTTGACACATGTGAACCCTCAAGGCTCGGACGTATATACATTTCGTATAAGTTATTCTAGTTAAAGCAAGTCAGCAGCCAAGCTGGTTGAGGATAGGGATTATAACCCTGGAGCGGGGAAGGAAAAGACGGTCAGACATAGAACTCCCAACGCAGCTAACGATTTTTTAGGCCACATACTTAAATAGGCCCACAACCACACAAGGAGAAATACACTCCCTGAAATCACACAACCGTGTGATAAGACCAAAGAATAAAATAACAGAATACCGTGCGACCGACAAGAGGTCCCTAGTTTGTGAGACACAAGGAAACCCTGGAAGAAACAATGCTGTCTCTAAAGGCAAGCAACCAACGCAAAGCAACCAAGATACGCATCAACCACAGCCTTTTTTATGGCCGGCTTCCGACCTGAGGAAACTAGTTCAAAAAACAATAAAATTAAAAACTGTAAATCAACGAAGTGTTCATAAATGTTCTAACAGGATTCGCAAGATCAACAAACATGGTGGTAAAACGTCCACTATTCCTGGAGTTCACGAACGACGCCTTACAAGAAATTTTAGAAGTCTTTTTTGTTGTTTTTACAAAGTCTCGCTGACTTGCTACAACAGAACGATCCACGCAATCAGACCTGTGTTTGGACAGCTCGGAAACCTGGTTGCTATTTTCAAGAGGTCACTTGTGCTCACACAGAACGTCGTTAATGCATCTAGTCTGGCCAAAGGAGCAAGAACCACACTTCACGTAAATTATGGAAACTACACCAAGATCACAACTCACAGAAGTTTGCGTATAATTGTTATTACAGCCACTCTTTTTCCTAAAAAAAAAGTTAAAATATCCTGACAAATGTCGGGTTTAGAAACTACAATAATATCGAACTTCCCTGCCAAGCCCGTCAGCTAATGACTCATGTCATGGAAATATGAAAGATAGACAACCTTTTTATATCTATTGCATAAGCTTTTCTGTCATCACTGTGAATTGCCATCCGAAGGATAATAAAAGATACAACTCACTGCACTAACCATCCAAGGACAATCTACGTAGCTGTTTTCCCAACCCACGTACCAGACGGTGTACACTAGAGTATTTCAGCGAATTAAGCAGCACAGATTTGACTACGCCCTGCTTGAGAATTTTAGAATGACAACTGAACCTAGACAGAAAGCGTTTATATTCATCCTTTACAGGTATCATTTTGAACAAAAACAAACGGATGCCTAAAAACTGTAGAAGCCACCCTTGGCCTCTTCCACTGAAAAGGATGACACAGCAGCCGCTTGGAAAAAACAGGCCTTCACAAGGTCTTCAGGTACCGAGTCCGAAGTGCGCACACAAATATCGTCAAAATACCTACAGGTTAAAAAAACACTAGCAAAAATCTGTATAACTCGGTCGCCGAGAGGTCAATAACACTTGGATCTATTTCAGCCAAGACACGGCTGAAATACACCCGGGAAACAATGCAGATCCCAGTTCTCTGAATACCAACTTTCCTTCAATGCTCGTCGCACTAGACCTTAAGTAAAGCTCATCAAGTTTGAAGAAACGTCCTACCCCTATTGAAAAAGGCCAATATGAACTCGGCTTATTGGAAATATTGTATTCCAATGAAGTTGATGGAAACCAATAAAAACTTATTGTTATCCGATTAACCCAATACGCACGATGGGAATTCATATCGGAGCACAATATCCCGATATAGTATACGGTTATTGGTATACAACAGGATATTGGAGCACAATATCCCGATATAACTTGCGGCTATTCGTATACAACACGATATCGAAACACAATATCCCGACAGAACTTACGGTTATCGGAATAGAATACGACACCGCGTGCATATTGGTGACCGACATGGACATACTGTGCGGCCACACGATATATAAATATCGGTCGTCGATCACGGGCCCAAAGGAGAATACAATATCGCGTGCATAAATCTCAGAACGAATTACAAGTTACCAACATGAATTACGTCGGCATATACCGCGGACTAAGAGGATACGTAACACAGTATTAATCGCCCGTGAAGCAACATATGGATATCGGTACGCCCACATATACGACATCGCGTGAATGATATCGTAGAACAGCAGGAGTTACCATACGGCAATACGAGAGAGAGAGAGATATTGGAGGTGGATACACACAGAACACAAACGTTCCGCGTTGCAAACACATTCACATTGATCGAAAGCGCAAGTGTACGTACGGCACACAGTACACACAGCCTCGAGCGCTTGAAATGCTAGACAACCATCAAACCATTCAGAATAACTAGCTGGCACACCCGCGACCTACCTTTCAATGAGAAAGCCCAATAACGACGTGCTCAATTGAGTGATCGTTTTCAAACAAATGTTTATTGCAGTTTTAATGCAACAAAAGTTAGGTTACCGATGTTGGAACCCAAATCGAACGCGATACGTGACAATGTCAGTTCTCACGACGAAATAATGAGGATTAATGGGCTTGACAGGTCACGTGCTTCTTACCCGCACATTTATCGATATTGACCCACCTTTCTGGGTAATCCTACGTCGTACACAAAATCCACAACCACACACGAGCACATTTCACCCACCACTCTTCGTCGCCTGTTTCGCAAGATTCACACACTGTTAAAAACGACGGGACAAATACGTGCATTTGCGCCATCAAACGGTACGTTACAGACTCGTTTTATGAGAAAGGTTTCCATCGTAAACCCGCGCGCACGAAAGCTCGAGCGCTCGAGCTTCGGAGGCAGTTCGAACTCCGAAGGGAGGCGAGCCGAGCGAGCTGAGCGAGCCGCGAGTAGCCCATCGAGCCATGGATGGATGGATGAATACGGCTGAGCCCTTTGGATCGGGCGGTAGCTTACGCTACCTAGCCATTTTGTTTTACCATTTAAGCTTAGAATATTTAAATGTGAAATCTATATTCACTCCACAGTGCAAAGCAAGTGAGGCTATAAAACCCCCTTGCCATCAGTGAATAAGAAAATACTTAGTTTTCTCTCAATTTCTGCCACCTCCACCTCGGCGGAGCGAGCCGCCGAGTGGCTGAATCCGCCGATCCAGCCAAGCCTAGCTGAGCCGCCGAGATTGCGCGATTGCGCCATTGCGCAGCGACCGCGACCGCGCCAACCCGGCGAGACGGCGGCGATGGCGGCACCGACGGATGACAGCTCGTCAAGTTCGCCGCGCACTTTGCTTGTGGGCTCCAAGTGAAACCAACGCACTTTCAATCGCTTCGAAAGGTACGTATAGACGACTTTATTACTTGCAGCATTGAGTGCTTTGGTATACACAGATCAAAGTGAACACTGAAGGACAGAAGGGAGACATGATGTTTTGAAATCGCAGCTTATTTGAACGCATGCGTCCCCTGCTGAAAGCCTCTGGCTGTGCTCTGTCGCAGACGTCATTTCGACTGCGTGTACTCTGATGTAACGTCAGTCAGTGTTTACACTCGGGTAGCTTCGCTATCTTGTTATCTCATGTGCGAAATAGACGTAGAAACCAGCGCCTCGTCTCTTTCGGATATTCAACCTCCAGCCCCGTGGCTCCCAGCGTGCTTACCGGCGCAAACCGTTTGACGTGTTAAATTCTTGGGCTCGTTCGAAGAGGCGTTGTGTGACGCTCACGAGTCGCCGAAGTGTTACCGGAGCTTCTCTTTACGAAAGTCGCGATCGACGCTGGGCTCTGAGCTCGTATTTTTTTCTTCCCTGGTAGACTAAGGGTGCCGACCATTCATCTGTGGTGCCGACTGGCGCCGTACGAAGTTGAGAAAAGCTAGCCAGTCTGTCAGATTTTGGTGACGCCGCCCAACTGCTCTGCTACCGGCTGCGCTCAACAAATAATGTTAAAAAAAAAACAAAAAAACGCGTTTTCTAATTTTTGAAATTTTTTTTTTTTTGCCATGTTTCATTTTAGTCGCCGCAAAGTAAATCGCGGCCGTACGTCGGTTGACTCCCGATTACTGTCTCTACATCATAGATTGTCTCACCACAATGGTGCCTCGTTGGTGTGATCTTATTCTGATATCGTTACATCTTGCTTTTTCATCTTGGCACACTTCTAGACGACCTTCTACACGTTGCACTTCTTGTCGACATGTCGCTGGTGTTAGAGACAAATCTGAAGTCGCTGTTTGCTCACTCCTTGGTGCACATATTTCATGTTCAACATCAGGTATCTGAAGGAGGCGCCATGAAACCCTGGAGTTTGTTTAGAGGTACCTCAACATACTGTATTCAAGTGTCGTTTTGTGTGTTATAGTTTCCTACAAAACCAAATTGCACTTTGTTTGTAATATACCCTATAACTGTTCACTACAATTAAAGTTGCTATGAAACATTGGCCACGACAGGTGACTCGGCCAACGCAGCCTGAAAATTCCTCGCATAATTTTCTTCATGGGTCATTTTGAACATTGACAAATTTTCTTGTGAAAAATGAGTGTTATGCACATGTGTTCTACTTTTCGTACAGGTACTTCAGTTAGATAAACCCCAGCAACAGTCTCATGGGGTCAGACCAAGGATAACTGCATTCCTGCTCGAGTCCCGAGTCTTGTCACCAAACTTCACTGAACATAATGGTACATTCCCTTTCCTTAACTTTTTCTTCTGAAATGTGTTTTTTTATTGTTGCTTTTTTCTATTGAAAAAAGGGTAGTACAATGTTTAAACACCCAATGTTTTTTAGTTTTTCTTGTAACATGTGTAGTACATCGTTTAAACACTCAAGCGTTCAGAAATGGTCTCTGTACCAGACAATAGGGTGTCTTATACACTGTTTCATACTTAGCGTGCAACACTGTCCAAGGTACTAAAGTGGTGCGCATGAAAAAGTAGAAAAAGTGTTACTACGCGCGTTTCGTGGACGAGTGGTAGAAGGCACTGCTCTGGCGATATTGACGTCTCGGTGGCCGTGGTTCAAACCCATTTTCTGCGCAAAGTTTTTTTTCTTTTTTTCTTTCGTTTTTAGACATACTTTTCGTGCAAGATTGTGCGCATTGACGAAGTGCATATTTCAGTTCCTCCTTCTTGATTTTTATTTATAAGTCGCCGAGAGGCCAGATTTCTACCATCTGGTCTGCCGCTTTGCAAGTGTTATTTGCCTTTAGCACCGAGTTATATTTTTCTTTCGTGCAGCGTGGAATGAGGAATCGCCCTGATAGCGGCCTTGTCCCAAAATTTATAATAAGACGTTAATCGACAATAGTTGTGGCCTGTACAGTTTATTTTGAAATAGCTGTCAAGTGGAGGAATCTCCCTCTCGGAGCACTTGCGATGCACCTTCAGGCGAATGGCGTTCTGTGTGAACTCGTCAAGCTTGACGGTCCCTGTGCTCGAAACTTTCACGTTGCGAGGTCTTTGCTTCGGGGACGCCACCTTGCCAGATAGGCACTGCGCCTTGCACTTCGCGACAGTACAGGGCACACTCTAGTGTCGTTACTGGCCGTCTCCAGGACTTCACGACTGAATTCTCTGGGGAATGTGTTCTTATACTCCCGTACACATTGGCGATCATCTGCTTGCACTCTTTCAAGATTTTCGCACAACGAATCTTCGAAAACATCCGAGCAGGAGAGGTACTTGAGCTTGCTGCGTAAGACGCCATCTTCTGAAAACCAGCCGGTGCCACACAACCCGAAAACAAACAGCGGCTGCCACACGGATGAACACGAAAACAATTTAAGGTGGTTTTACATTATCTTTTCCTTTTTCTTGAAAAACATTTGTGCTCCGTTGAAATCATAACGCCACTATCAGTTACTAGCCCCGACGAGGCACATTTTCCGACTTTTTAAAATTTTTTTGCAGGGGACGCTTTACCTTATGGGGCGAACGTAGGCACGGTCAGCAATGCAAACCGGTGCGCTAGCTTTGAATGCGTTGCACTCTATGTATGAAACAGAGTATAGGATCGCTTCAGACGGGGTAACCTTTCCAGCAATTTTGGGGCTGCTGGCGGGTTGTTCCCTAGTTTTCCCTAGATCGACACGAATTGCTGAGATTGGGTCTGGCTCGAAGCGGACGAGCGGCTCTGACTACTCGGAGAAGTTTGAAGCGGCAGCAGCCAATCAGGAATGCAATATTTTCACGTGACACCCCTGTGGTCGTGATGATGAGAACTGAGGACTTAGTTCTGGTTTGAAATGGATCATTTTTGAAAATAAACTGTTTCAAAAAGATGAGTTAGTATTCTCGCCGCAATTTAAAGATATAAAAACATGTTTTTAGGATATAACTGTGCGTCTAAATACTGTAAGAAAAATAAAATTTCATGATGATGAAGGCAAGTCGTAGCAATTCGGTTGCTGTATGTGAACGCGGGCGGCCCGTGTTGCTGGTGTTGCGACATGAAGTTGCTGGGCGAAATTGTTCTGTCTGAAGCGGGCTTTAGGGAACTGAATTCAAGGGCCGTGGAGCTCTGGGTGCAAGCCCACCTGGAAACATTTTTTTTTTCTTTTTTGCCTTTTTTAGTATTTAGATATATATATATACATATATACTTTTTTAAGTTTTAACATATAGATGCATAATTTACACACTAATTCATTTTCAGAAGCGGTTTTATTCACACTCTGTGGCTTTCTAGTGCTTGCAATAGCTTCTCGGTGAGCTAATGCCAGCTCTGCAGAGGGAGAGGGATCTTCCCGCGCTTTCCAGGCTGTAAAGCTGTGGCTTGCACAGCTCTAGTGTGTCACACCTCGCTCACTGGCTCCATCGCGAAGCATAGGTGCTTTATGAGTCGCGCCACACCGTAAGCCCAAAAAACGGTCGGGTGACAAACCTGGGACCATTTGTCACTGCACTCAGCTATGGTATGGTGGCATGGTCGGGGCATGAAGCAGGGGTACAACTTGGAAATGCTGGTCTTCATGACATTTTAAACACATTTTTCATTACTTTTGTGTCGAGTTGTCAGCATTCTAAAGGTGAGAAAGCAAGCAGCAGCGAAAGCAAGAAAAGAAATATTTAAGACCGCTTTCGCCAAGAATCAATTACGAGCACTGGAAAGGCATGGAGTGTAATTAGAACGCTTCTAAAGGTGAATTAGCGTATAAATTAAGTACTTGTGCCTCAAAAATAAAAAAAAACAATGTAAATATAGTTATAAGGATAAAAATATACACCAGGAGGACTTAAATCAAAACTAGTCTGTAAGTTTGAAATTTGACACCTTAAACCACTTGGCCACCACCGAATTTTATTTCCAGGTCGTTCATTGAGGTATATGAATTTTGTTTGCAGCTGTCGGCTGCAAGAGAGATTGCCTTATTTTCATTTACTTTACTACTCCCACCAAATATGACAAGTGATAAAGAATAGAACCTCATTTGGTTGGCCGAGGCACTGTGCTTGCATCAAGGCAAACTAGCCTGTCTTGCTGGGTTCATATTTTGTTTCATCACCTGTTTAGGATTCTGTTGTTGCCCATCAAAAGAAGAAAAAAATTCTGACTTATTCTGGTGTACAGGTACCTTTGGCAGTAAACTCTGCTAAATGGGGCAAAATATAGATACCTTTTTTAGCAAATATGCATCGTTTTAGTAAAATGAGCTACACTGTTTGACTAACGTGAAACAGAACGAGCCTCTCCGCTTGGGTCTTTTTTCATCTCTCGCAGACACTATTTCCTGCTTTTTGTGGTTTGTATCCGACTTTTCTATTCTGTCCGGCCAAAGCATCTGTGTTACACTAAGACTGGGTTCTTTAGGATATCTACAGGTATTCTTCGCAGCAAATGGCTTCCAATCAGGAACACGAGTTTGTTCTCGGCCACCGAGAGCAAGTATTTTCAAGGTGAGCTATTGCCCGCCTATATAAGTTTTGTATTTCATTCCTCTTGAATGCCATAACCTATGTGTAGTGGTCTTGCATTAGTATTGTGTTGTCTCTCTTCTGCAAAAACACCCAAGTTTGACTAAGACCGGGTTCTTTCTTATACATGCAGGTCTTGGTGGCAAGCTCCAGCCAAACAAGGCCAGAAGTTTGCTCTTTGCCGCGCATGGCAAGTGTTTTCAAGGTGAGTGATTGATGCCTATCTGAGTTGTTTGTTTCATTCCTCACAGACATTCTATTTCCTGTCTGTATAGTGGCCTTGTTTCAGGCTTTTGTGTCTCTGTCCGGCCAAAGCATCTGTGTTAGACTAATCTTTAGGATATGTGCAGCAATTCTTGGCAGCAAGTGGCCGCCAATCAGGAACACGAGTTTGTTCTCGACCACCAAAAGCAAGTATTTTCAAGGCGAGCTATTGCCCGCTTATATGAGTTTCAGCATTCATCAAGGAGCGAAAAATCAAAGCCCGGGGGTTGGCCATTGCAAAAATGTTGACTCGGAAGCGCATAGGGAGGAAGCTTTATAAAAGAATCCACCTGCTTCTACAAGACAAACCAAAACTAAAAATGTGAGTTCCATTTGAAAAAAAAAAATATATTGTCAGCCTGAATTAACTCGGGGGCGGCACTGAGCAAACAAGCCACGGTACGAGTATGCTTGGTTCAGGCGTTTGTAGGGGTGGTAGATGACTCGGTGTTTTCTAAAAAAAATATTTTTGTTTCTAAAAGTGTGGTGGTCGAATATTCAGGGATGGGCATTGAGTCGGGATGTTAAGGTAAAAATTTCATCCACATGCCGGGATTCATGTGCCTTGTCCCCCTAGCGAGGGGGACAAGGCCTTTTCGCAAAAGGGGTGCGTCAGTATTATCGTCTCATTTTACATCACGCGTCTCAATTTAAAACGCACTATAAATGACATGCCTGAGATTCGTTTGGGTGTACTTCCTCTCAGCAAGTATATTGTTCTGTCTCAAAAAGGTCTAATCTGATGTTGACCGCTCCTCAGGTCTCCACCGACGATTCATCAGGACGAGGCCCAACCGGGACACTAGGGGGGAACGGCTTAAGCAAGGGAGGCTACATATACGACAGCTTCTTGCGGACAAGAAACGAAAATAGATAGATAGTGGGTGTTTCATTTGCTATGCCTTTTGTTGTGCACATTATGTTTGTTCTGTTTCAAGATTCCTGCAGAGTTCGGTTTCAACTATTGTAAAATACCGAGCATGCGCCCAGGTCGCAGAGGCGCCTACCCTCTGATTCGGAACGATCCGCAAATAAGCAAAGGGCATACCAGACACCCATCCACCTGTTTTGAGCCGTGCTCAAAATATTGAAAGAGCACATCAAGCGCCAGGTGCTGTGGCGTCTTTGCCACAATAGCGCCAGTCGCAGAGCTGACAGATCCGTGACTGGCGCAAGCCATGGCATGGCCTTTGGGAACCAGGGAATCGAGATTAAAGAAGTAGCGCAGAAATTGGAGGCGAGTGGTGAAGGTGAGCAGAGTTAACAGAAAACAAGGACGAAGGGAGTTCCGTCGCATGAGGCATCTGTGTCCCGTGCATGTAATTTTGAGTGTGCTGTAGGTGACTACCCAAAATAATTGTTACTTGGGTGTAACTAATCACAAACCTCTCTTGCAGTTTTCATGGCCCACAAGCCAGCCGGCGCCAGTTTGTTCTCGTTCAAAGGTGAGGATTCTAGATTTTCTAGATTGCTCTCAAGCAGCAATACTGAAGCCAGACAAGCGGTACGGCATATTTAATTGACAGAACGAGTGGGGACGCTTTCACTGAAGCTTGTTTTGCTGCAATACACGTGTGTATTGCAGCAAAACAAGCTTCAGTGAAAGCGTCCCTACTCGTTCTGAGCCCCGTCAATTAAAGGTGCGTATCGCTTGTCTGTCTGGCTTCAGTGTTGCTGTAGGCGACAAAACGTGTGCCCAGTTTTGTCACAAGAGGCATATTATGTCACGCACATGTAATTTTAAATTTATCCGGCTTAGTGTGCTGTAGGTGGCTAGTCAAAGAAATTGATACTTGGACGCAGCTGATCGCAAATCTTTCTGGCAGTTTCCACAGCCTAAAAGCCAGCAGGTCCCAGTTTGCTTTTCTTCAAAGGTGAGAATTCCAGATTCCCGAAGCAGGAATACTGAAGGCATACGACCGGTAGAGCATTTTTTAATTGACGGAGCTCAGAACGACTGGGAGCTCCTGCATTGAAGCTTATTTTTCTGTAATACAAGCGGGCGACATTGACAGGTGCCCAGTTACGTCGCAAGAGGATATCTATGTCCCGCGCATGTAATTTTGAATCTTTCAGACTTAGTGTACTTTACGTGGCTACTCAAAGTAACTGCTACTTGGACGCAACTAACCGCAAATCTCTCTTCCAGTTTCCACGGCCTACAAGCAAGCAAAGCACCAGTTCGTTTTTCCTCAAAGGTGAGCATTCCAGATACTCTAGTTAGGTGCGAAGCAGGAATAGTGAAGCAAGACGAGCGGATATGTATATTTAATTGACCGAGCTCAGAATGACCTGTGGCAGTGGCATTGAAGCTTATTTTTCCACAATCAAACGCAGACATAATTTTGAATCTACCCGCTTGGTGAAGGATTGCTACTTGTCGCGAACTAATCGCAAATTTTTATTTTGCAGTTTCTATATGGCTTCAGCTAGCAGGTGCTGTTTTCATTAAGGTGAGGATTTCACATTCTGTTTTCAAACATCAAGTTTTTGAATGAGAGTCCTAAACAAATAACTTTCGTTTGCAGTAAATGCCAGGTCCTCCAGTTCAGGAATATGTTAAATATATTTGATATGGATAAGTCCAGTGTTTTGCTTCTTTATTCACAATTTCACAACAGCAACATTTTTTTTTAAGTTATCACTCAGAAATACACACAAGAAGAGACTGCGTTCCAGAGAAATGTTGCGCTGAACGTGATATTTTAACTTGTATATAGTTTTATTGGTAGCCGATATAATATATTAGATTCCAATATCCATAATACGCTGAGTATATTGGAATCGTAAACCCTTATTTGATCCCCATACGACACATGGGGATCCAATAAGGGTTTATACGGTATTGGATTCCAATATTTTCAGCGTATTATGGATATTGGAATCCCATAACAAATCCTTATTGTAATACAATACAATAAATGTAATGTTTTCCAATACACTGTCTATATTGTATTGCAATACAATAAAAAGATATTGTTTACCAATATCCACAGTACGCTGTTCATATTGGGGTTTTCCAATAGGGACGTTAATCCCCGATTGGGTCTGGAACAGCACCAAATTTTTCACAAGAAACTCTCTAAGTCTCCGAAACTAAATAATCTAACGAGAACACCTTTACTGGCTTACAGTGCAGCAGTTAATTATGAATCAGCAACTGCTCAGCATTCTTCAACACTAAAGGCCTTGAACACACAAACCAAGACAACCTTGGATAATGCCAGAAACTACCCTCCGCCAAGAGCCCTTCTCGTTAAAACCACCCCCAAGGGCAAATCAAGTTTGTGGTCCTTAACTAAAAAGCTTTACGCATGAGAAACTCTCAGTAGCACTCATAATCCTACTAAAGACCGACCAACGAAATCATTTTCCGCAAGGTAGGAAAATGCACCTCGCGCCCTCCTCTTTTCACCCTCTCCCAAAAATCACGTGACGGCAGGAGCTTCTCTTGTGTCGGCTCTTTCTGTAGAGATAATCCTCAAAAAGCGCGAAATGAGCAGCTAGCTACGAGCGCCACAACGACCTTGAGACGTCTAGGTGTGTTCCCTCGTTGACGCGGGCACGCTCAATCCGTGAGATTGAGGAAGCCAGCGCGACCGAACGCTTTTTCCCATGAGCAGCAGGTCAGAGGCCGCTCGGTCGGTGGAGATCGAGGGGTCTTGGTATGCTGGGTTCGTTCCAGCAGCCGCCCTCTGACATCGCGCGGCTGCTGGAACCATTCCCGTGTTTGCACAAGGATTGGCTTGCGCAATAGAGGGTTCAGGTTGTCGATAATACATTTATTTCTGAAACTTATAAATAAAGTGGCTTTCCCTAATCTCTTCATTACTGTTTGAAACACATCTCCTTTCATAGGCTGTTCACCCCATTTTGGGCTCTTTTGCGTATTTATTCGTCCTTACCCCTGCTTGATGACTGTGTTATAACTTGATAAAGACCTTAAAATATTGGCGCGGGCTTGCGCGATCAACGCTGTCCCAGATTTATCCACAATTGGAAAGATTGGCGTCAGGAGGGGTTGAAAAGCAAACCGAAATTCTCGCTTCTAATTAAGAAGGCACAGTCATAAGATAGGTCTCTGCTTCACTTGCCTCCACAACGCCCCATCGTTTACACTATCGCAACTTCTCAGTAACATAGCTGTATACCACATTATACTCGTGGTTACTATAGATGTGGCCCCACAGGCTTTACCGTTGTCAGCGAGTCGACTTTTTAACGACCGGCGACTCTCCTGATTGAGAATAAATATTATCACCTTCCCACAAAATCCACCCCTTACTCTGCCCCCCCCCCCCCTCTCCATTTCCCGAGTTGGTGAGATATCAGGCCACTCCAGGAAGCAGCCTGCAGACTGCGCTTTTCGGCTACTTATTCTCAACACATTCGAACCTGGAAGTAAACACATCGCATGAACGACGCCCAGTTTATTTGCAACTTAAATAATGTGGCTCTACTGTTGGGGCCCATCAATTTCATCATCAATCATTATTTGTTACGACTTCATGGTGAAAGTGCGTTCGTCGTGATGCCACAAAAGTGGTCGATTCAAAGGGAGAGATAGGTCCTCGTAATTATTTTGCTGAAATACTCGTTCCTGTGACGCTCTGGTGCGTAAGGTCAAAGCACCCGAGGCAGTGCGTAATACTTTACAACTGTCGTTGACGATAAAATATTTCTGGGGAGTGCGTAAAATTGTTTACACCAAAAAAGCATACCTAAAGACAACAAAATACCGCAATAGCAAAAAAAAAAAAAAAAATCACCTTGCGAAAACCGTTGCTTTCCTCTCCCTCTCTCTCTTTTTTTGCGCCACTACAAAAGATAGCGGCCGAGCAACGAAATTCTATCAAAACCTCGCTTCTTGGAGGAAGGACACCAGGCTATATGGTAATGAATCTGCCAGGGAGTTTGTAGAAATAATGGGCTGCCATTGAATCTAGCCTTCTGCACGAATCTTGCCCGGAATATTTTCATTTTCCTTCCACGCGATTAGAAGGCAAGACGCTGGTAGAATTCATGTGCACTAACATGCTGCTTCTAAAAAAAATAAAAGTCTGACCCTTGAAATGCAGGCGTGACGAAAAACCCAGAGGCGTCTCGTTCGCCCACCGTTCTTCCCAGGCGGCGGAGATTGTCGTTTAGAGGGGATTATCTTCTGAACAGATCCAAGTTACTCGAGCAAGCTCGCAATCTGCTCGCAAAGCCCAGCCACTAAGCAAAGCTAACGGACGGTGGTTCGAGAGGCGTGCAACCCTTGTCCGCTTGACCCTCCCAACCACTTCTCCGCTTCCGTAAATTTTTAATGTAGGCTTGTCCAGTGGCTTAGAGCTCACTTCACCGAGAAGTGACTCACTCTAAATAAGAAGCCGTCCGCGACCTTGTCGAGTCAGTCTCGCCCCAGCGTTCGACTCTGCTCTTTCGCCGATTTCGACGCCTGTGACGCTCCGCTGTTATCTTCTGTTTCCTTTTTTTTATTTTTGGGCACAATTTCGCCCCATTAAACGTTTCAGTTTCCCCAGTTATTCTTTGTTTCACCTTGTCATTCGTGACATGTTGGCGGAGGTGCGGGGTACCGCATGGGGGGTCCGTGCAGCACACCCCTTCAAGTTCCCGCAGTACAAGTCCGAACTCAAGCTCCGGAGGACCGGACGAAGTCCAGATCGAGACCCGATCAAGTCGCCGCATCCAAGGTCTACCCCCGAAACACGGACTTCTGCCACCCACGACCAAGCCGAAGACGACGATGGCCAACCAAGCGCAGACCCCGGCCGCTTCTGCCGTCGTGTACCTGCCGGTCGCACCCAGGACACTAACGACTTTCCACGCAGACGTCCACGAGGATATTGGAGACTGGCTGCAACACCATGAACGTGTCGCCCGCCACAACGGATGGACGACTGAGGAATGCCTTTACATTCTCTACTTCGCGCTTGAAGGAACTGCGAGGCACTGGTTTGAAAACCACGAAGCGTCCTTCACTACGTGGGAGTCCTGCGCTGCCGAGTTGAAGCGAACGTTCCTCAACCGTCGGCAGCGTGTGGAGGACCTTCTCCAAACGAGGGTGCAGGGCCCCAACGAAAGTGTGACCAGCTTCGTAGAGGATGTCATGCGCCTATGCGCCCGAGCCGATCTGGAGGCAGCCGAGGAGAAGAAGCCTCGGGTCCTTATGCGTGGCGTGAAGGCTGAAATTTTTGGGGGCCTTGTCCGCAATCCCCCGACAATCGTCGATGGTTTTGTGGCTGAAGCCACGAACATCGAGCGAGCGCTGTCCGCCCGAGCAAGCCATTACCATCGACTCGCCGGCGTGCCTGCTCCTCCAACCGCCGCATCTTGCCGATTAAACCTAAACACCATCGGTGTCGACGGCCTTCGGGAAATCGTCCGTGACGTCGTTCGGGAGGAGTTCCGAAAGCTGCTACCTGCCGCTGACCAACCCGCTTCGCTCTCCATTGCCGAGGTCGCGCGGGAGAGGTGCAGAGAGCCATTCAGCCAGAAGGTCCCAGAGGCGTAGCAGTCCCCGAAGAACCGACGCTAACTTACGCCGCAGTGACCCGACGGCCACCGCCTCCTCCTCGGGCCTGCGCCGCACAGCACGACCGACGCCACGACGACCAGGTCCAGTACGCCTGCCAGGCGCCCCGCGCACCCCGGAAGACCGACTGTGGCGAACGCCCGACCAACGCCTTCTGTGCTTCCACTGCGAGGAAGCAGGCCACACCCACCACCCATGCCCATACTGACGACTTGGGCTGCGCGGGTTTCCCCCGAACGACCCGCGGCCCCGTTAAGGTGAAGGGCCTCGGGAGATTGACGGGTACCTTCGACGACCTCAGTCCTCCGAGCCTGCGTCCCGCCGAAATTTCCGGTCGCCGTCGCCACGACGTCCAGCTTCGCCGATGCACGGACCCCGACGTGAAAGCCTGTCACCCCTCGATTATAGTCTCCAGAAACTATGATGTCACGGCTCTATTTACGTACAAAGACTGGAAGTGTAATCCTTTCTCAGGGTTATAAAGGTAGAATTATGGCCTGCTTGTGGCAGTCGGGAAAGTTTTTGTGTGGTTCCTGGTTGAGGTGGCACAAGACCGTAACCAGCGTTGCAGAACTTGGGGGTGACTCAATCATTTATCTCGGACTGAATACCACTGCATCCATGAATACCTTCTGAGAAGGCCGTAGTATGTCGTTGGAAAACCACTTGTGCCTCTGGTGGCGAGCGCTGCCATTGCATTTGAGCAATCCGTTGAACTCTGATGCTTATGTCTTGCAACCCACACCTCTAAAATTTACAGCAGGATTTCGTCATTAGCAGACGCTAAAGAATGCAGTCTTTCGACCCTAATCTAACGGCAGCATGGAGAGGTACAAGAAGTTTTATCCATCCAGACTTGGTAGTGCAACGTTATTGTGCATGGAATTTGGGGGTTAAAATTACTTGACAGAACATTTATGCTCGCCAATATTTTTCTTTTTACCACATATATGAGAGTTCACTACCCAAAACACAATTCGCGGATCAAAATTCATTTTCTTTCCGCCTGGTGACCGCCGATGGATAACTGGCCTGTCTGAGTCGCACTCACTGTCTTCTTCATGATCCCGTGCAGTTTTTTATTGCTTTGACAGAACAGCCAAATATGTGCTAAATCTTTGGACATCAAAAGCGCACAGTCAATATTGAAGAAAAGAAATCTATTTATAATACCCATTTTTTTAATTTTCTAAAACTGGAAATCCGTTGATTAAAAAAAACGCACTGAGAACCGGAAGCACACTGCGCATTCTCTGCGTAATTCTCAACATGGCTTCGTGTGGCGGGAGTCGTGGCATGGATGGCTGAACGAAGCAGAAAAAGCGATGGCGGTGGACGCCTGACGTGGGACATCTACTAGAGAACAGTTTCTCACGGTACCGGCGAATCTCGCTAGCTTCGAAAGAGAAATATTTTACCCATCAAAATAATAAGGATTTATTCTGTACGACACGCCCGACCATCAAGCTGTTTCGCACGAAGACCCCGCTGAGTCTTCGCCCTTTCTCCCGGCTGAAGACGTCGCTCTCCTAACGAACACGAATCGGTAAGAGCTTGAAACACGCGCCAATGTCAAGCACAAAGTGCTTTAATTTTTTGCGTTTTTGTGCGACGTGCGACGTGCGCTTTTTTTCGTTTGCTTCGTACGGGCAGACATCGAATGAAAAGAAGGAATACTGGTTGACGCGGTCGGATGTAACCACATGACTTCCAGAAATACCCTCCTCCTCTACATTAATTCTTCCTGCTCACTAGATTTCCGGTTTCTGTTTTGAGCAGTTGCACTTTCTGCCTGTATTGAAAAATCGTCACTTTGTGGAGGCGGATGACCAGCGAAGCTCAATTGGACGCACACAAAAAAACCCACGGAAACCTAACCTTTCACAGCTTCGCTGTAAAATATGCATGACGCTTTTGCAAAATATTGATATACTATTTAAAAGCCTGACAAGAAACTTTAAAAAAATATTTGGTAAGTGTCATTTTCCTTTCAATATGTCGTAACGTTTTCTTCACTGATCAGTCTGTAGGAACCAACATAGTTAAATTTTAACTTGAATGGCCTGTATCTACGTCGAAACCCTGAATTCTCGCAAGCTCCCTGAGCCCGGGAAGTAAGAACGTAGAATTGGGTTCAGCCAGTATTACTCATGCCCCACTTTTATAAACCAGATGGTGTCGTTACGCGGTTTGCTTCCTCGTTCTCTTATACCCTTTTTTATTACGTCCATTCTTGTCAATTTATCTGCAGTTCGAGTGGTAAAAACGGCACGTTTGAAGGCCATGTTTTGTTGTGTACCCAGCTAGTAACGAAGTCCCGGTTCTGACGAAAATTCCTTGGCCGTTTTAGTCTTACGGTTTTATTAAGATATATATATCGTTTCCTTATTTCGACGCGCTTTGACAACAACCTCAAAACATTTTAAATATCATGTTTTTTTTTATTAACGACCCTGCTGAAAAACACAGTATAACTTTTTACTGTCTGGATTACAGAACTGTAAATCTAATCGTAGACATTCCTGGAAACCTGAAATCTAGGTTTGCAGTAATCCGTCGCTCTTGAATAAACCACAACGGCCGTCCGATCTATTGCAGTGTCGTGACTGAAGTCCCAGTTACAACCTTGAAGTGAAGGTGAAATATGTTTGGTAATGCGTCGATGCCGCAAAAAAGCAGTTACAGTTGGAGCAGCTCTTGATCATTTTGTTTATCTATTGAAATGGCAGCTTGCTTCAAATTCTTTCAGCCGACATAGATGTTTATAAATTTATTGGCAAGATGTCTCAACATAAGAACTTATACACGGTAACAGTGGAGCGAAGGAACCCAACGGGCGGAAATACACGAAACTCCGAACGCAGCTAATGATTTTTTTTTTGTCTTTCAGACCACATCCTTAAATAGGCCCACAACCACACAAGGCCTGCCTGAGGTCACACGACCTTTGCAGATAAGTGGCAAATTCCAAAAGTACAGAAATGAATTCCGGCGACCGACAAGAGGTCATTAGTTCGTAGGGGCACAAAAAAACTCTAAAAGACCAACGCTCTCTCTGAAGGCAAGCAACCAACAAAAATGAACAAAGACTAGCACTTCAACCACACCCTTTTCCACAGCCAGCGGCCGACCTGAAGGGACTGTAATAGTTTTCAACCGAAACACGAAGTAAGAAAAGACTTCCTTTTCGCCGGAGCATTGCTAATTTTCCTCTTTTATACGGAGAATTAATATATCTGTGACATTTAGATTATATATATGTTATCATAGCAATACGTACACGTTTCAAAGGTCAAAACCATCACTTCTTTCGCTGACGACCAAATAATGTAAGAATTGCTTCCTCCGTCGTATGAGGAATGCGGAAAACTTTCTTTTCTCTTGATCTGAAAACTAGTAGAGTGTAAAGGACTATAAAAGAGGACGGTACAGAAAAAAAACGAAGTGTTAAGAAACCTTTAAATGGGTTTGGTAAAAGTAACGTACATATTGCTAAAACATCCGCTATTCCTGGCGGCTATCAACGACTCTTTTACAAAGCGTTTACAAAGGTCTAAGTACGGACACAATTATTTTCTTACACATCTACTTGATATTGTTGCAAATATTCACGAAGTGGCGCTTAAGATTTCGTCTATGATGAGCGTTCTGCTTTTGTGGCTGAGTCGGTGAAGAGATTGAGCAAGTTTGTAGACAGTTCTTTTAAGTGGGAGAGTCGATCTTTTGGTTGTGTAAAAAAGATAAGGGAAGAGTTGGACAGCGCGGATTTGGTTTTGCTGAAAACCTACAAATCGGGGTAATTCGGCGTGTTTGCGGCCCACGCGTTCAACCAAAAAGTAGACAAGGTGGACGACTTCCTTTTTCTTCCTTTCGTAGGATCGCTGGTTATAGACAACCAGTTAATTGCCTCTAACAAAAGTGTTGAAGAACGCCTGTTTCCGTCCGTGCTTAAAGACCGACCAACGAAACCATTTTCCGCAAGGTAGGAAAATGCCCCTCGCGCCCTCGTCTTTTCACCCTCTCCCAAAAATCCCGTGACGGCAGAGGCTTCTTTTGTGTCGGCTTTTTCTGTAGGGATAATCCTCAAAAAGCGCGAAATGAGCGGCTAGCTGGGAGCGCCACAACGACCTTGAGACGTCCAGGTGTCTTCCTTCGTTGACGCGGGTAGGCTCAATACGCGAGATTCAGGAAGCCAGCGCGACCGAACGCTTTTTTCCATGAGCTGCAGGTCCGAGGCCGCTCGGTCGGTGGAGATCGAGGGGTCGTGGTATGCTGGGTCCGTTCCAGCAGCCGCTCTCTGGCATCGCGCGACTGCTGGAACCATTCCCGTGTCTGCACAAGGATTGGCTTGCGCAATAAAGGGTTCGTCGATAATGCATTTACTTCCGAAACTTATAAATCAAGTGGCTTTCCATAATCTCTTCATTACTCTTTGAAACACATCTCTTCTCATAGGTTATTCATCCCATTTTGGACTCTTTTACGTATTTATTCGTCCTTACCTCTGCTTGATGACTGTTTTATAACTTGATAAAGACCTTTAAATATTGGCGCGGGCTTGCGCGATCAACGCTGTCCGTGGTTTACTCAAAATTGGAAAGATTGGCGTCAGGAGGGGTTGAAGAAGCAAACCGAAATTCTTGCTTCTTATGAAGACGGCACAACCGTAAGATAGGTCTTTGCTTCACTTGCCTCCACAACGCCCCATCGTTTGCACTATCGGAACTTCTAAGTGACATAGCTGTATACCACATTTTACTCATGGTTACTATAGATAATCGCTGATAAAGGAAAGCTCACAGGCTTTCCCGTTATCAGCGAGTCGACATTTGAATGACCGGTGACTCTCCTGAGTGAGAATAAATGTTATCTCCTTCCCACAACATATTCTGTCAACTACACCGCTAAAGTCCCTGACATCGTCGGAACTCACAACAGGCTGGGTCTTGTCGAGTTGAAATTCTACTAAAACATAAGACATTGTAGAGCCCGGGCAGGATCGACAGGTTGGAGCAAGCGGGCAAACAAAACGAGTCGAGAGCGATCGTTCATGAAAGCTCGGCGAAGCCTCTATGGGCGAAGCGAAGTCAGCGAAATGGCGTGTTCGGCGGGTTTCTGATCAAGGTTGTCAGTCGGCTGCGTGTCATATCTCTAACATCAGCGGTTTTATGGGCTCACGTCCCGAAATCGTTTTCTTGTGCATAGATTATTTTTCGTATTCATATATTTGACGAAATAGTGGTATCCGAACGAACTTTACGTCCTTTGACCGTACGTCTGTCTGCAAGTCAAAGCTTTTTGACGTACAATCAGAGCCAATCGATGACAATCAGAATCACCATCAAGACATCTTGATGGCATTTCGCGGCGGCCGACTGCCACCAGGAAACCATCAGAAAGCCGACAAGTGGAGTCTGACTGGAGCTT
Organism: Ixodes scapularis; assembly: GCF_016920785.2. NCBI lineage: Eukaryota > Metazoa > Arthropoda > Arachnida > Ixodida > Ixodidae > Ixodes > Ixodes scapularis. The sequence continues at coordinate 53,804,788 of NW_024609882.1, forward strand.
GACTGTCGGTTAGAGTAACTTGTTGGCCAATCAGACATGCTTGACGTACAGTCAGACGCAGTCAGCGGTCCCCTAGAAAACATTGACTGCCAAACAGGGTTACATTGATGGATTTTTCCTTCGGGTAAATAAAAAGTTAATGAACAACATTCACTTAGTTAGCCCACTGATAGTTACAATTAGCCTCTCGTACTAGGTACTCCTGGCGGTATATATCACCTGCTTAAGCCTCATCAGTGTAGTTTTCACGTTTTTTTAAACAAATCTGTAAAGCTTAAAATACGCCCCGTTTATGAAATCATAAGACACTTTAATCAGTTTCTATTAACTTATTATAAAATATTATATTGTTTTTATATGTCATTATAAGGATTTTGTACATAAGCTCTTATATTATCTTATTTGATCATATTCTTTATTGGACCAAGACATTGCTTATACATATAATGGTTTTACCAGGACACCTTCGAAAAATAGCTAAGATAAACAAAACCTTTTCCAACATAACCTCATACCGCTCAATGCATCGGCTACGAAATATATGACCTCCCTTAAAGTCGAAAGAAAACTCAGGGATTTTAAAGTGGATTCAGGACACGCTTGTTTTAAGATCATCCAGAGTAAAAAACAAAATCTGGCAAAATTTTGCGTCTTATTTGCATAAGAAGAATCTTACGCTTTGCCCATGGTCCCGGAAAGAACTCTTTTTCTCCTATCAGCAGAACTGCGGGTTCGGCACCAGTCGACAAACTATCCGCTTCCTCTAACCTTAGCCTTATGTTCAGGTGAACGTCTTTTTGGAATAAATTATTTCCCTGCATTAATGATATCAGTGACCAGAATTGACCACCTTGATGACGGCCAGACCCTGAAGAATATGTTTTCGGCAAAGATTGAAAGGTTCTCGTCCGATTCCCCGGGCCTCTGTCTCCGGATGAACGTGACACAGCAACGTATACACCAACTCAACTCTCCTACGTCACGCCGGGGTGGTGGCGCGTCGGACGCACTTCCGGTCTGGGGCGGTGGGCAGAAGTCGCCGTGCGAGACATGCATTCTTGTGTTCTTCTCGGAGGAACCAGACAAAAACCTGCGTTCTCGTTAAAATGCTGCGACGGGGGCTGTGCCAAAAGAGTCTGGAAAGGTTTGAGATCAGCTGTCATGTGGTTCTGCCCGCTCGGTTCGTCCGAGTACGTGGATAGTAACCGTGAAAAGGGTAAACCAGACGCTGTCAAACTACGATTGCTTGTGCGGACAACACTTTGTGGTCGCCAGATGTATTTGTTTTCTTCCAACATGAACGAGAGAAAACCGCCAAGTTGTCTGGGCCACCCGCGGGTTCGGTGCGTCTTCAAATTCACACGGCCGCCTGATCGTTCGGACTTTCGTCTGCTTTTTCCAACTTGTTTGCGTTTTGTCGTCTGCTCGTTCAAACAAAAGCGGCCCGTTGACCAAACTTTGACCCGGTGATTGCAATAAGAAATAATTGCAGGCCTCAAACGACTTAAATAGGCTAGGTGTAAACAGTACATTCAAGATGTTGATCATTGGTACCAGTGGCCATCACCGACTTGTTGCGCTTGGTCTGTTTCCGCTTCCGAATTTCAGTATCGACGTCGATCATCGCCGCTACCTTCCACACTTTTGCAGCACGAGCGACGTCGCGACCGAAAATATCTAAAAGATTCTCATTGTGGTTTTGGCGTCCATTCTGGGGCGTTCACGCGAATGAATCGCCGCAGGTCAGATTATTTACGCAAAGTTTAGCGGTGTAACGAGCCTTGATAGTTTCGCTCAGGCGATTAAAGTGGAAAGACACTGCTATGGGGACGTAGATTCGACAATTCCAACGCGAAAAAGAATATGCAGACTCACACAGACGCCGACAACGTGACATTCCTAAGGTTTGTGGACGCGGGACGGGGTGCTTCTTGCCCGTACTCCATTTCGCATGCGTTCGAACTGTCGTCAGCTCTTTCAAACTTGTCTGCTTTTTGTCGTCAGCGCGCTCAAACAACAGCGGCCGTAAACCAAACGTTGACCCGGTAATTGCGATAAGAACTAAGTGCAGGCCTCAAAACACTTTTGAAGGTTGGTTGGGGTAAGTAGGCTAAGTGTAAACAGTAGATACAAGATGTTGATCATTGTTACCAGTGGCCATCACCGATTTGTAATGCCCGACTCTACTTGCGGTTTTCAATATCGACGTCCACCATCTCAGCTAGGGTCCACGCTTTTGCAGCCCGAGGGACGTCGCGACTGAAAATAGCGAGCAGAATCTCATCGTGGGAGTCAGGCTTTAACGCCCATTCCGCGGCGTCCACGTGAAATGAATCGCCGCAAGTCACATTATTCACGCAAAGGTTTGCCTCGTTAATTTTGCTGAAGCCGCTCAAGTAGTCAGGCATTGTTAGGAGGACGTAGCATCAATAATTCCAACTCGAAAAAGAGCACGGGGACTCCCACCGACACCGAAAACAACGCAATGCAATGGTTTGTTTATGGGCGACGGCGGGCTTCTTGCCCACCGTCCACCGCGCATGCGCGGCGCCGGTGGCGTCCGCTAGGGGCGCTCCGGTTTGTTTGTAAACATGAGTTGGCTCTCGGCAGAAGGGGTTTATTCCACTCGCATTCTGCTGGGGGGTTTCGGGATCGGGACAGGTGATCGAGGAAGCCTGGAGGGGGTACGCCGCCACTGTATGCTGCATGCCGATCGTCCGTACGGTGCTAGTCTACACCACATCCTTGTGACGTCGCCGTCGAGAGTCGAATCCGGGGTCTAAATCCGGATCATGTCACCGGGCCGTCGCCCAAGCCGGCGGCGCAATCGCCACCAGCGCGTACGTCCGTTGTGGCCCGTTTCCCGCGCAAGAGTCCCCTTTGCCAATCTCCGTCGTCCGTCGTCCCTGCTTCCCCCGTTCCCGCCGTCGCCGCGCACCAGACCGGCGGGGGCCTCTTGTCTCCCCTCGTGGGCGGTCTCTCGCTGGAGCACCCCGTCTGGCTCTGCCGCGGCACGAGCAGTGCCTCGGGCGCCGACACTGTCCGGGAGGGGGGTCCTATGATGTTCACCGCCCCCGAGGGAGGAGGCGCTCGGGAACCAAACCTCAAAGGCGCCGTCCTTGCCACGGAGGGGACCGAAACGAGTCTCCAGGCGCCGGCGTCCCGTTGTCGACCAGAAGGAGGCCGACGGGACACCACAGGGTTAAAGTTTTTTTTTTTTTTTTTTTTGACGCAGAGCTTAACGGGCAGAAGTGGACCTAGTATTTCTGGAGCTGAGAAAGACGTGCCAGCGCGTTTCGTAACTGCAAGGTCGTATTTGTAATAAAAAGGAGGTGTCTGTAAGTATTTAGGGACTCTTTAGCAGCACAGTGAACGCGGAAGCGAATCCAGTCTTATATCCGAGAGCGACTGTAAAAGAGAGGCTTCCAAGCGTGCAGGGAGTCCTCATGTTTTAAACGCTCGACCTCACCCAAGCATATCAAAAGCTGCATGTAACACTGTAGTTTGTAAACGTGCTCATTATGAACAAAACCAAGAGGCAATGCCGAGTAAGAAAAATACTTTTGGGACTTCAGCTGCTTTGCGATATTTCACCTCTAAATGGAGGTAGTCTAGCCGACTTTCCGGACGTTGTTAACTATCTGGGTAATGTCATCATCAATGCAGTCACAAAACAAGAGCACCTGGAACGCCTCGATGCAGTTATGAGCAAGTTGCTCAAAGCCGGATCTCGTTTAAAGAGCTTCAAGTGTCATTTTGGGGTGGAAGAAGTCAGATTTATTGGACACAGGATGATTGCATCTAGACCGCACACCAGAGAAGAAAACTCAGGTATATCAGGGAGATTTCAGAACAAACGAGTGGAGTGAGGTTGTAATATTTTCTAAGCCTCTTAGCATTTTACTATTGGTTCATACAGAATCGAGCTTTACTAGCCAAGATTCTGTACACGCTACTGGAAAAGGACTCTCAATGGCAATAGAATTACCGGCATCACAAGCATTCATATAGCTCAAACAAGCCTTCGGTGATAGCACAGTTCTGAGATTTTATTGCGATAACAAGCCGCTGATATCACGACGCGACGCGCCACCATACGGCACATTTGGGCAACAAGGAAGGTCGTGTGGCTTTTATTTCTAGAACGCTTGCAAAATAAAAAAAAAATAAAACTAATCCCAGTGGAAAAAAAAAACTCTTGTGGGAAACTGGACGGTCATCATCGTTCAAGCAGGTTACCCGCATATTAAATCATCTCTCTTTATTCCTACCAGGAGTTTGTGACGCGTAATCGGCCACCCCAGTGGCGCTCCGACGTTGATGGAGAACCGACGCAGAAGTATGCGCCGGGCATTCTGGGCCACGGCGGCCGGTGTGAACATACAATAAATATCAGTCTTGTTGAAGCAGTGCGTACTCCGAGGAGGGTAGCACCAAGGCAAATCCTACACTGGCGTCCACACTTGTTATGCTGCTCGTCGGGAGTTATGCGGCTATTGACCAAAGTGCAAAACGTCCATGTTGCCGTTTACCAGAACTTCTCTTTTAAAAATACTTGTGTATCGCGCACTTTAGAAGTCGCGATACCGAACAAATGTACGGTATCATGCGCCCCTCAAAACTACGTTAATGTCTCACTTATTGCCGGCAGAGCCATTCCCCTCAAACAGGCACGCGGCTCGTGCAACCCTTGTCTTGAGAGCCGTTGCTTAGTATCCGCGGTCCGGCTGGTGCGGCGATTTTTCGAGCAGCTCTGTTACGAGAATATTTGGGTTGCCTTCCTAATAGACCTAAGTAGATTCGTTTTCTCTTTATTTCACAAGAATTGGGAGATTGACTTGACTGATGATTTTTACACGAACGGTTCCTACCTGAAACACAGCCTTACAGATGTCGACGTGCACGTTCGGGTCCCTCGAAAAAAATCACAGGGTCTCTTATGGTATCCCTAAGACGACTTGAAGGCGAAAGCTCTGATCCCGCTGATAGCGAACCTCCGAAGACAGCCCAGTCTCTGACGACGCACTTTTGGCGCCGTTAGTCTCATGTCATGTCGCAAGCCCACTCTTTACCGCTGCCCAGGCGAGTGTACGCCTCTCCCGCTGGGTTTGCGCCGCAAAGCGACGCCACCTCGTGGTCCACTGGCGAGCCGTGAGCGGATCGCCAGTGGACCACGAGTATCTTTCGTGTCGCCGACGTGTTTTCGCTTAAAAACAGAGCGATAAGGCATATAAGGCTTTCGCCTTAAAAAACGAACGCAGTTGCGAACGCCTCCACAAAAGCCATAACTGGATACATACAACGCGACCACAAGCGACATCGACATACCCCTCGCCCTGCTTGTAGAAAAGCGGTAAGAAAAGCGCAACAAACCCGATGCAAGGAGGCATTCTCTGCACGAACTCCCCCAGCAGACGTAGCGTTCAACGGCGGCCTAACAGACTTAAGAGCAGCCATGACCTTGTTACTTCAGATGCAGTGACAGCAGACGACGCGTTCCTCATCCCCGGCCTGTACCATCACGAAGGCTCGTAGGGATCAGCTAAAACTTTCGCTCGATATTCTCACACATGCAGGTTGCTAGGAAAACAGAAGAGTAGCCACTTTTTTTCCGCAGCTTCAGAACAACCAGGCGGCATCGGGCTCCAAAGACGAAATTACACTTTTTATCATTTTGCCAGTCACATTAAAGGAAAGTGTAGCAACTGGGAGGCTCCGGCGAAAATACTTCACGAGCATGGCTGACTTTCTCATTCTTTTCAGGGCCAAATTCCTCACAAGGGATTACGTAATCCGCAAATAATGACGATGTGGGTGCACGAACTCAGCATCCTCAGGACTCGCTCATTGAGTTTGTAAGAGCCATCTATCGGTTATGGAACATTGCAGACGCCACCGCAACAAACCTTGAGAAGATGGCACGGTCGATTCCCCAGGTACACCTGCGCGCCGAGGCCTATTTTTATGGCCGGAGCTTCGAGAATTTGGGCGATATAGCACGGGCCGCACTGACCATTGAAACTAACACGTTTACTGAACTTCGCAACCGACCGCCTTCGTTACGTTATTAAACTTTAGACTCGGATTACGCTTGGCCTGGTATGGCTCAGGAAACGCAGACGGATGCTCCACAATGACGTGAGCGCATGCGTCACACACTGGCTCCCCGAAATATAGAGAAGATAGAGTTCACTATGGTCAGCAGAGAGTGCCAGGCTTGGACACAAGTGACAGAACACTACGAGATCAAAATAGGTCTTGAGACAGCCGGTCGGCACCGCTTCGCATTCACCTGGTGGAACGGGTGAATGCGATCTCTGTCGGAAGATGGTCAGTTTTACCAATCGAGCGTTGATTCGAGGCGTATCTAAGCACATCAATCTTGATCACGAGACACCCAATTGCACTGCTTCGGTGATGAAGGAGCCGGTCAATGCAATCTCGTTTATGAGATATCCGGTTTGACCGTCTCGGCATTGAGCCGCGTTGGGCCTCAGCAAATGAATATCTGCCTTCAGGCAGGTAGTTTTTCTGCTTCTTCAACACCACTCTTGGTCGTCAGATGCCCGGGTTACAAAGTGCAGAAATGCAGAGTAGTCCGTTCTAGCACAGCACCCGAATGCAATCGACCTTTTCCGAGCAGCCTTCTGCGCACGCGCGAGCGTTCGATGCTAAGCGGAGGAAGTAGGCACGATAAACCGAGGACATTCGGAAGGAGGCTGTGGATCAGAAAGTAGAGCACGTAATTGGAGCATATATATAATTATGTTACTCAACTCCGTAGGGAAAAAGTGCCTAAAATGGCGGCTGTACCTCTAATCTTCGTAGTCACCAGGTGTGCAATCTGTCCTTTACAGGAACAATCGGTTCTCCGCGCTTTCACCGCCTTTTCCTATAGATTACGGCCAATCCCCCATCGCGCGGCCGTACCCATGGTGAACCAACTTTAAAGAATCCGCCATATTGAGGGAAAGTTTCCTAATGTGTGATTGGCCGTCCCTCAATGGGGCGGGGCGCCGGCGTGCCCCAAGGTCAAGACAGAACTGGTATGCCGAAACAAACAACCATAGACATGTGCGCATCTCTGAAGGCTGATATCGCCCAGGTGACCTTCTCTGTGAACACGCTGGGCACTCAACTGCCTTCGGAGGCCCGCCGTCATGATCTGCGTATCTGATTATACTTACCAAGTATCGCAACAAAATGGCTGAAACTATGTGCGGTGCGTGTGGAACGAACTAAAAGACTATTGAACACTTGATTGCGGCGTGGAGGGCGCTACACTAAAGCCTATCGTGGACTCCCGCATCCGGCTGGCACTTCGTTTCACCAACGAGTACAACCATGTAGCATGCTCAAAGTGATGCCAGCAGGCATGGCGGCAGACTCGGCTGTAGGATCGTGAGCGCGACCAAGGGGTCCCATAGCAGCTGCTATTCTTTCGGCCAGAGGTGAAAACAATCAATTGATACCTAGGGCGTTACGTGAACCAATGAACTTTGACTCTGAAAAAGCAACGGATAACGTACAAAGGTCAAATCCGCAACGGTCTTTCTTTCTTTCTTTTTCTTTCATTCGTTTTTTCGCGTGCCTTTCGGGACTCTCGTTACAAAGATATTGTGCCTCAAATATACATACAGATACATACATATATACATTCATACATATTTGAGAGGTGGATCCGCATGCCGCTCTGAAAATATGAAATCCTGATGCGAGATCCGGCTTCCGGGGTAATAGAGGTTTAGTGTCGAGAAGCACTTAAATATTTCAGAGCTAACAAGAGTGATCCGGCCAGAGGTGACAAAGGAGCTCCTCTATGCCATCGGAGAGCGGGTGTTCCGTCTCCTGAACATGGTAATTGCAGAATGTGTTTAGATTTACCACAGCATTTAAAGCCTGATCATAAAATAAAATAGCACTTATTTACACTTGGGACGCAGATTTTTAAAACTACTTCAGACGTCCCAGTATCTAAAGTCCTCGCCACTTCAGGGCAGGCACATTCATACGTCCCAAAGAATCATTTTAGAAAACCACGTAAATACGTTTAAATGAGGTCACCTGCATGCTGTTAGACTGAATTATGTTCAAAATAAATAACTTACATTAACAAAATCAGCCAGCATGGCATCGCAGAGGCGGTATACAGCGCAGACTCGGTCAGCCTCCTGTTAGATTTTTTTAATGAGGAAGGGTGGAGAAAGGGGAAATACGTGGGTTACATTTTCTTAATATTCGCTCTATAGCATCGATGCAGTAGCTATTTTATAGCTTCAACTAACGCTATTGAAAAAGTTATGGGAATCTTTGAGCTATACAGCGTTTTAAGTCCTGTCGCAGATGTCGCCAGTAGGACCACCAATGCAGCTTCTAAAGCGTTAAGTCACCTAACCTTCTTTACTTATAATTGCTTCAGTGCTGATAAAACACGCACACATCAAGGCGAACAGCATGATGGTGCGCTTTCAATTCTGTCTGATCGGTCCCGTCACCTCATAGCGTCGGCTGCACCTTGACTTAACGGGAAAAAAGTATAAAGAAACATCCAAAACCTTGAGTAATGCAAAGCACGTACAAGCGCTGTTCACCTCTCCCGCGCCACCAAGTTAGCATGTTGAAGTCTTGATCGATAAGGTAAAATATGAAGCATTTTCACTGAAATGGTATCCGTTTTTCCGCACTCAGTGTTGCAAGCATACGAACGCTAGTTGAGCATACATGCCTCCTGTACAAGTGGGCGTCGCCAAACGATCACAACGGTTTGCTTTGGAACTACTACGAAAACAGTTCAAAGCACTTTTCATCTGAATAACCTGTCTTTGTGGGGCTCATGTCTTGTGAAAAAGGAGTCGAACATTTCATTATTGGAGGATCCGTGGGGGTTCGGGTTCGGACGCCGCGCGCATTTCTCTTCAGCACCACCCCGATACAAATCCCTTGCGCAGAATTTCCTGGGTCACCAAAACAGAGGAAGTGCGAATCCCCGCCCTTTCCTCTTATCTTGGTTCAGCGCAGCCTTTTTACTCCATCTGTTTCTGCTCCTTCTCTTTTGCTTTTTACACGCCTCTATAAACCGCACGCTTTCACACACCACCTGCTCCTGATTCTCCCGTTCCTGCGTGCTGGACACTTAGCTCAGACAGCCAAGCACTTGGCTGCCACGCCGATAACCCGTTTTCGATCCTTTTTTTTTGTTTCAATATCGTTTAGCAGTTACAGAATAACCGACTGGCACACTTCGTGCTTACGAAGCGTCTAAGGATGGTTGGCCTAACAGGCCAACATGCTGTTTACAAACAATCCCGAGTTTGCCCATTCCAGTTGTCGGCACTTCGCGTGCGCAAAAAACAGATTCACGTGAGGTGACGCATCGGCGCATGCGCCGTTCGGACAGCAGCACCACCGCAGCGGCGTGATGTCATAGCCACGTGTAGGCACGTATGAAGCACAGTTTTAAAACAAGAAATCCTCACACTTCATCACACATTGCGATTCTCTGATGCACTGCTGACCGCCTGACGTGATTGTGGTGTGACATCCTACAAGGCCCACAAATATAGATAAATTAATTTTGTCAGCTACCTAGAACAGGCTTTATTTTCCAACTGATTAAACCAGAAAATTATTTTTTAAATAGGTTAACAGCATGGTCTGAATCCTTGGCGTCTCTTCCGGACATGGCGACATTCTGTGGAGACTAAGCTTGTGGCGATCGGTTGTTTTTCGCCGCCCTGAAAAACATTATATTTATTCTCGAAGACACGCGGTATATTAATAATTTTGGACAAAACACCATCAGCATTTTCAACCGAACGAACGCTGTACTATTCCGACATATGTATCAAGGCAAAAATGTTTTTGCGTTTGATTTTTTATTCTTATTGTTCGAAGAAATCCAAGCGATATCTCGCTCTGTTATAAACTTAATTAAAAAAAAAGCTGCCGTTGTGCAATAGATTTCACTTAAAGAGCTCCATAAAAGGGAACTAACCAAGTTCTTAAAGCACGTGCAATCCACCAACCTGAATGAGTGAGAGTTTCACTTTGAGCTTGATAATGACATCCCTGCAAGCGGCAAACATGTTCGTTATCATCCTACCTGCTTTAGCTGTGTCTACCGGGTCTGCAATAAAGTGAGGCTTCAATAAGATTTATGAAAGTTGGTTTTAAACATCGAGGGAAGAAATAGCACGTAGGAAATTTCTAGCACTGATATTTATGGGGTCTTTCTATCTCCCTACTTTCCTCAACGGCGTTGCTACGTGAGGTACCAATGTGCTTTACATATTGGTACCTCACCATGCACGCATGTGAGGTACCTTAATGTTATGCATAAAAAGCTAAAAAAGTAAAACACTGCACAGTAAGGAATTTTACATCCTTAAAAGTGCCAAAGCTTTGTTCCAGAAATGGGCACCCTTGACTGCACCTTTTCAGCACCCTTAAGGGAAGGAGACGGACATTACCAGTTTTATCCAGGACCTTTCAGGGACGATACCGAACATTTTTAGCCTCCTTCAAGGAATTTTACTTAGAAAAATATTCCTTGAACGTAAACAAGTTATGCATTGCGCGATATATTGACGAGGAAAAGGACACATGCGTGCAATTTTTGTAAAAGCGGAGGCGGTGAACCTGTGAATGTGCGTGGTTAAATTGTCGAGTGTAGAAGGCGTTGAGCATTTGCCACATAATTAATTGGGGGGGGGGGGGGGGGGGGCTAGTTGGTTGAACATCTAGACGGTGGTTTTAAAAGCGCAAAGGACTAAGAAGAAAAAGAGAGGACAGACAGAGCATTTACTTACGACTCAGTTGTAAGTAGGCGCTCTGTCCTGTCCCCTCCTTCTCTTAGTCCTTTGGCTTTTAAAACCACCGTCTAGAGCATTTGCAATTTTCAAGCGTCATTTCTCGTGCGCGATCCACAGCCTCTGCTTATGCTCTTTGTGGTGCTTGTTTGTAAACTATCTGCTTGTCGATAATATCACTAGAAATTTTCAAATATTGCGAGCATCAAATTTTTTGGGGTTCGCAAGCATCGTAAGGGTGTTGATGCTACACCCGTACAATGCGGGCCTTGGGGCAAGTTTATTTAGAGATTAAGGGAGTAATACTTTGTAGGGTGCGTGTATTGTGCGAAATGGTGTGCTTCCGGTTACCATCAGGACTGTGCTTAACTGCAGAGGCATGTCTATCGCTTTCAATATTGCTACGAGCATGTTCCGGATACTTTGTATGAACACATCTCCATTCGTTCACGCCTGAATGAAAATTTATTTTCGTGGCAAATCGAACACCATAAAAATGCTAAAATCCTATATAATAATACATGTAGCTATGGAGCGTTTGCTCATACTTCGACACGAGTTGCCCGACTTTTTAAAATTTATATTACAGAAATTTCTAGCCAAATAACATGCTGTATACGTCCGGTTGCCAATGATTCTGCTTTTGTATCCAATCATAACGTCTTAAAACTGGCATTGTGAGTGAAAGATAAATTTGAACCCTAAGTGTGTCCATGGAAGTTTCACAAGGAATAAGGGAAAATATATACTGAATACAGTGTGAATAACGGCTTCATCAAAACGTAATGTAGGTACAAATATATGGGTCTTACGTTGTTGAACGACCTTTCAAGGAGCGCGCTCAAGTCGGCGATGTAAATGTAAGGGCCGGCAGGGCGTTGGACTTTGAAATGTTTCTGAATCAACTTAAAGGAATGGCATATCTGACTTTTATAAGACCAATTCTAGGATTTGCTTGTGTTGCATGGTACCCCGCACAGGAATATCTAAATGAATAAAGTAGAAAATATCCCCAAAACAGAAGCCTAGCTTGTTCTGGGACCAAAAAAGGAGGAAAAGAGAGTTGTACTTTCAAGAACAACAATTGGGATTTGCTCTCAGCCCGACGGAGCAAACTAAGTCTTATCCTTTTATTCTCAAAATATTTAACGGCTGACTGGGTATTAACAAAGCTACTTCAAAAAAAAAAAGTATTTCCAGTAGTAACGAGCATTGTTTTAAAATAAGAGAAATACAGGCACACTACACTTCGTTTCAGCTTCGGTCCGAGCGCGGACGATGTTATGAGCCGAAGGGCCAATCAAACAGCAAAATAGGCCAAACGTCATGGCGTGCTCTCTGCGCTTGATAAGACTAGTCTGCGGAGGAGCAGGCGCAGGGAGACGGCGAATACCGGCTGGTCCTATCAACTCCAGAGAGCATGCCATGACGTTGCGCCTCTGTGGCTGTTTGATTGGCCCTTCGGATCATAATATCAGCCGCGCTCGGACCTAAGCTGAAACGAAGTATAGCAAACGCAAACAATGCAAACACGAGGCGTATCAGGACTGCGAACTTCTGCTGACGGCGAAAAATAGTGACGTTGTAGATGTCGCAACGAGTATGGACAGCATAATACATATTAAACATAACCTAAAAAATCATCCAACTCAACATGCTTAAACTAAGTTATTATGAATAAGTAATACTTTTATTTAAAGCAAACTATAATAAACACCGAAAATGTCTCTTTAATGTTTTATCAGCTTAGTGTTTGGCCGCGCAAAATACAGTCGCGCTGCGGTAGTGCGGCCTCCAGGGTGATGACGCTGACGATTGGTTTTGGGACACTTTTCTGCTCCACTTTCGCGACCCATATGAATTGACCTTGGGGGAGCCTTTCGTCCACGCTCAATCCTGCCCTTACGCCGCCACCGACGACCGTTATGTCGGTGAATCTTACTTGTTTGGGCGCTGGTTCGCTTTCTTAAACATTTTCTTTTTGTCAGTTTTCGCTACCTCATCAAGTGTCATTCGTGCTAACCCTGGGTTTTGTTTGAGACGTCTGTGAATAAGAGGATGAAACTTTTGAGATATATAAACACAAAACAAAATCATGAGGGGTATATTTACGTAACAAAAATTAGAATGCGTAATATAACAAGGATATTTAGCTGCACGTATGCCTTACCCAACGTTTCTTTATTGTAGCCAAAACGCATGTAGTACGGTTCGGCCGTCCTCTAGTTTCATTCAGCTAAAAGTGAGGTGAGGCAACAGCAGCGTCGCTTCACAGCGACTGCAAACTAGAGTAAACTTGGTAATGTAGAATGTAGCGTTGTTACTAACAGCAAGAAAACTGGCGTCGGCTTTTTTTTTCTTATTAACTGCTTTAAGAAGACTGAAACAAACATCACAATATGTTTTGCATCAAAGTACGCATTCAACCGATGACGTGCCATGCTATAGTAAAAAAATAAGAAAACATTATCGTGTATTTATTTTAAGAAGCTGACCCACAAAAATGGTTACAGGTTGTAGGCAACTTGGAGCTTTTTGAACATGTGGCGAAAGTCAGCCCGAATGCAAATAACCGCTCGCATCTCCAAAATATGGGAGGTGCTCTAATATCTTTTGAGCCGCATGCCATCTTTTGGCACATCTTTTTGAGTCAATATTCGTGTTGAACATCATTTCAGCAGAAGACGGAGCGTTACCTCATGTTTTGACATTACAAAAAACTGTTGTAGTGAAATATAACTAGGGAGGGCATTGCTAATTACTGTACCTATTGTGAGGCACGAAATCGCTTGGTGTTATACTCTCCGTGCCTTCGTAAGCAACAACCAAAAAAAAACGTGATGGGACCAAAAGAAAAGGCGCACAGATCCGCTACACCAATTTGCTCGCACTTTGATTTGTATTGAGCTTTTCTTGTAAGAGTTTGTCTATTCTTGTTGTCATTGAAAGTGCGTTTCTTTATAGCAGTGTGCTTCCCCTCCGTTGTGGGCGAGGAAGCTGACGAGTGACGATCTGCATTCAACCAAGCATTAAAAAAAAGAAATAAGACTCGAGTCAAGTTGTAATGCGTCGTGATGATAAGCCTTAAGCACCTGCAGTATGTAAGACCTTGCGTTTTGTAAGTTCAGCTGATACTGTGATTCCAATAAGACTTAGTTTCACAGAAACACCATTTTTTGGAGATGATTTATTTTGTTGACATTCGAAATTCCTGCTCTTTCCCACCGCGATTGAATTCCAAACTAAATCGGATTCAGATCATTTCCTCCCGTAAATAAGTAAGGAAATTACTTTGCAAATATTCTGTGAAATAGGTGATTATTTCCTAACAAATAACTGATGAATGTAAGGGATTCCAAGTATATTTGTTATTTCTAACCGATTACGTACATGTCTTACTTTAGGGGGCAAGGGTGCAGATGGAATATGTCACGCTTAAAAATATCACTTTCTGTTTTCACTTGGTGGGAGCGAGGTGCACAAATGGGTGGCGACGACTATGCTTTTCCTATGGGTTCCGATTTTGGCCAAGGGGAAAGCGACACCATTTCCGTCTGCTAATTGGACGTGACGCCGCAGCTTGCGCGATATCAGTCAAAGACATTTTCGTCCGGTCCGCGACTTTACAATCGGGCATTATGTTGCGAGAACGTCTCACCAGAATACATATAGCGAGAGTGGTCTTGCTACCACTGATATTTTGTGATTGTCGATGACATCTTCTGTAGACCAACAGAACAATTTGAGACTTTAAAATGAAGTGAGAGTTGTCAATGGCTTCCAGTGTAAAATAGGAGACGATCAGAACTTCAGCCTACGCGTAGACTGAAGTTATGATCATTAACTGAATGCTACAGACGCTGCGATAGAACATAAGACGCGTCTTATCTTACATCGCAGCGTCTGTAGAAGTCAGTTGATGATTTTCTGCTCTGTTAGCAGACGACGTACGGTGTTTGCTTGTTTCATTTTCATATGCGAGTGACGCTTCCTAGAAGACAAGCAGTGTTCACCGCTCTAGCACAACACTCTAAAAAAGATATATTCTTAGACCCCTTGTCAGATATACGACACCCCAAAACTTCAGTTGGACGTGCAGCGCAGTGGTGTTCAACCGACACTACCAAATTTCACGAGCGGCTTGAAGGCCGAGTTGTACCACTTATTAAATTAGCTAATGTATATATAACTAACTGCAAAAAAAGGCACTGGGGTTTCCTTGGCTTTACTGTGAAGCCTCTGTTTTTTGTTTTTTTTTTGTAGAGTTTGATGCGTACTTTAGCTGATTCATGTGTTATATCGCGCCGCCATCAACCCTCTCGCCAAAGTTCGGGCAGTTTGTTCGACGACATTTTGCTGCACGTCGAACTGAGATTAAGGGGTGTGGTACATGTGAAATGGGGTGTAAGAATACACCCTTTTTAGGGTGCATCTGCCTACAAACGCTAGGCTCGATCGCTCCACAGGAGGGAGTTTAGATGACGTTCTCGCTGCCACTGCGAAAAAAATTGGACCCCTGGTCAATCTTCTGGATGCGCCGCCCCCTCTTCACAAAATTCAGCGTGTAGGCTGCTTGTCTACGGTAAAATATTCGATTCCGTTCGTTTTTATGTTTCTCCCAATTTCGCAGCTTTTGAGTTTACAAATTAGAAGGTTCAAAAAACGAACATAACACTTCGACAGATATTTATATTATCCGACTCCTCAAAAGTTCAGCTGGGATAAAGCTACCGGTAAGATAGGTAGTATGGTACGCTTCTCACGCATGCTAAGCGTCGTCAGTCTTTTTCCTGCGTCACTTGATGATATAATCTGCGGCTTCTTCTAAGCCGCTTCTATAAGAAAACATTAAACTTGAAGACTTTTTAAGGAGCTCCAGTTTTTTGGGTACCTTGGGAATCTGACAAACGTTGGAAATGTAACAAGAAGGACAACCACATCTCGTAGTGCTTGCATTATATGGTATTAAGAGTGACATTCTTAGTGGATGAGTTCATGATGCATCGCGCAGTCAAAGAGCAGTTGTTTTCACCTCTTTCCAAAGGCGCTGTGCCACGGCAGCTTTTTTATCACCATGTTTCTTCATTTACGTAATAAAAAATAAAGGCAATCCACTTTGAGAGCAATTGCAAGAATATACCATTTCCGAAATTCGGTGCCATCTAGTGGTTGATATTACGGTTTTATTTTTACCGTACTAAAGGCGGCAATGGACCTTTAGTCGGCAGTATTTTATCGGGTACTGTCACTTGCAAATGTCAACGGGAAACGAGAATGTGTTCTTCACTCCGCAGTTTTGTCTTGATAAACTCTTTACATGTCGATCCCAGGCGAAAATCAGTCCACTTCCAGCTGGATTGTGGAACTGGAAATGAGGCAGTCCAGCTGGGATCCAGCTGGACCCAGCTAGAATCCAGTTCAACTATTTTATTTCCAGTTCCATCATCCAGCTGGAAATGGACTGATTTTCGCCTGGGATGGTCACAAAGGTTCAACCAGTCAGAATGACGCGCCAACGCAGATAGACTCCTCGGTAAAGTTCTATACATCAAGGGTCTTCAAAGTCGAGTGTGCGCTACGATCTGCTTGACTAGACCTGCATTAAAAATGAACGTCTACGCAGCTCTTGCATTCAATTCCCACTTCGCATAGGGCTAAAGTCTAGATTACATAGGCCTCGAATCTTCAGCTTAGGAGTAGCTTCGACTCGTTCTTTCATCAGTAGACAGAAGGCCGCTATTAGTACGGCACATTGCCATTTGTTTTTTTTTTTTAATTATGATTGTGATAAAAGTGGCCAGACTGAATTTCGAAAAGGGTATTTTGCAGATGGTTATAAACAGTTTTAGAAGAAGGGTCTATACATATCATTATAAATGGACGAACGATCTTCTCCCCCTTTTTACTTTAGAAACGGAGCAACGTTCGTTCCTGCTAACGAGGGAGAAAACTTCTTCCCTCGTCTCCGGAGCATTATGGCAGCTCCGAATCGAGTGAATTCTGCACAGTAAGGCTTAAAAAAGAGGCTTGGATGATACGAATATCACCTCTCTTTTTGTGGAACGCTGTCGCGATTCATCCGAAAACACTCAGCATAGTTTTCGGACACGTAGATACATCGCACCACTGGTGCCCCCCAAGCCTGCTAAGCAGCTATGTTGAATACCCAGACAACCACCTCACATACATTGAGACAAATTTCTGCTTTGGGAGCGAGAGCTGTATCAAATAAAAGCATACAACTCGAGCTTTTCACTAAATATATTTATCGCTGACGCCGGCTTTCCGTGCAGATTATATAACGCGTTTTGAACGCAGTCAATCGGTCATTTTGTTTTCAAAACTGCGATGTTAAGCGGAAACAACCGAAAGTCTGCTCAACTTAAGTTGCAACGTCTGAAAATGGGTCAGATCTCTGGCCACCAGATCCCAGGCACAGGCCGAATAACTCAAAATGTGTAGGCTAGGTGGCGCTAGGCACCGTTAAATTAATCGTCCACAAAATAAATGTTAGCTCCAGTCTTGACACATACATATTTATTATACACACACATACATTTCACGTGCTACTACATGCGGCACAGTTCACATAGAATGAGAACGTAGACATACACAGCACATAGAAACAGCAAAATAAACGCGCACTTTTGCTTTAATTATTTCAAATTCTTTTTAAAAGATGGCACGAGTTAGGCGAGTGTTGTTTTTACCATTCATTTATCAATCTCAACGGATATAACGATATAAGATACTCGTATTTGCAAGTTGGTTAACGCGGTAAACATTTTAACTAACCTTTTAATCATTGGTTTTAGGGATCTTGTTGTAATCGCAGCACTGACTTCATTTACTATTAGAGACCAAACGAATTCAGAGAATTCGTAAAATTGTAATGGTTTTTGAAAATATTATTTGGCACATGTTCGGGTTTTATTAATGCATCTAAAATTTGCGCCCGAAAAGAAGGCTGAATGCCCTGCCCGCCATGACGCTTGAAAGAGTGACGCGTTCGTTTGAATCACGTTGTCACTCCCTCTGCAGCCTCTTTTTGGGCGGCGCGCCCACGACATAAGTAACGACGTGACATAAATGGCTACGTCACTCTTCAAAGCGGTATTGAGTTCATGGCTAGCGGCGCTAATATTTTTGCGTCCCATTTTTTTTAAAATGTAATCATAAAAACGCGATAAATAGTTTATTAATTTTTAAAAGAAAGATTGCATTTTCGCTAAATCGTAAACTGTTTTGATATCTAATAGTAACGGCCTGCAATTGGTGCAATTGCAACCTGGCCCCTAAAATCAAATAATCGAAAGTTATTTGACACAATTAAGTTAATAGACATATTGCTAAATTGAGCAAACTTTTCGCGCAATAATGCGATAACAGGTATACCCATCCCAAGCGATCACCTTCAAAATATCAAAGATTCGAATAAAATAAAATCAATTAGGCCTTCACGAACGTGGCAGCACGATTCCGTTTGTTTTAGAAGGCATCATCAGTAGTCACCCAAATGTAACGGAGCCACAAAAACTAGACTGAGAACCTGAGTGCTGGAAAGCAAACGTAATAATGTGACGAAATGGAGCTTAGTGTATCCCATAACTTCCACTCAGGATACCCTTGAACCCAGTCACATCTATAGTCAAAAATGGGAACCGAGTTCCGATATTTGTCTATAAGTTCCGCCCCGTCCCGGAAGAAAAAAAAACAAAAAACAAAAAGAGGATACTGCGAAGGAATAGCCTCAGGAGCTGTGACGGGTGCATTCTTCCCCAAGAGCTTCGCAAGGCATTTGCTGTCCCCGTGCAGACCGTTGAAAACGCTGTCATTTGTGTTTTCAGTGAGCTACGTACCTTGAGCGGCGCCAAAATAAGGTCGGACGTCAATCACTACGATGCCGTAATCACCTAGCCAATGAACTGGTCGGAGTGTCGTCGGCTGATCTTCTATTGAAGCGCAGGAGGCCGAAAGCATGCTGGAATATTACAAACAGCCCGTTTAGAAGAACGGAGGCCGCTCGGCTAGGAGTATTTTTCCGTCCGTTTACTTCACGTCAATGAATTCTTGGAGGAAATGAGTCGCGCGACTTGGGGCAAATTTTGATATCTTGTGCATGGCCCCTGAATTCCAGATTGAAGAGGAATGGGTGAGTACAGCTTGCGAGCAAGTGAAAAAGGTCGAAACAAACCTTTGCATGACTGGTGTGCAGAAACACACTACCATGCACATGTACGCGTTTTTGAAAGCTTACATCGCCCAGGTGACCTTCTGCGTGAACAAACTAGGTTGTCGACAGCCTTTAGGGGCTCGTCGTAATGCCCTGCGTACCCGACTGTACTGAAGCAGGTACGACTCCAACATGACTGAAAGGATGTGCAGTGCGTCTAAAACAAACCAACAGACTGTTGAGCACTTGCTGCTGACATGAAGGGCGCTACTCCCAAGGCCTATCGTGAGCTGCACATAGGCCAGGTACAAACGAATACAACCAAGTAGCATGCTCAAAGTGGAGGCCTGATACAAGGTGGCAGACTCGCCTGTAAGGTCGTGGGCGTGACCAAGAGGACCACTAGTCGCTGCTATCCGCTTGGCCAGAGGCGGAAACAGTCACCTGATGCCTACGATGTTACGTGAACTAATTAAATTTGACTGTGAGAAAGTGTCGGAAGGTGGACATTGGTCCCAAGAGCAACCGTCTCTTTCTTTTTTTCTTTCTTTCTCTCTATCTTTTTTTTTTGTTTACTCTTTTTATATGATGACATTCCTTACAAGACTCTCGATACAAAGAGATTACACCTCAAATATCGATATACATATATATATATATATATATATATATATATATATATATATATATATATATATATATATATATATATATATATATATATATATATTGTAGCGGTGAAGGTAGAAGACGTGGACTAACGGAAAAAGAGGTAGTTGAGGACGAAGAAACAAGACTAGAACAGCGGTTCTTGGCTTACCCGTAACAAATGGTGGCAGCGGTGGAATTGTGGGGGAACCTTAGAGGTAACAGAGAATAGAAAACTTTCATTTATGTTCGACAGACAACTTTCACCCATGTTCTGGCTACCAGTTGGATGTTTCCCGAAAGCATTTGGAAACACTTGGCCAAGTACTGCAGTAGACCTTAGATGTACTAGAAAACTGTACTAGGTTGGTTAATGTCCGGCTTAGTATGATCACAACGGAACGAGGAAACGTGTCCTTTGACGTCGTTTGGGACTTAAATAGCTGTGATGATGACAAAGCTGTGTTACCACGTGCAAAGGATACTTCCAGCTCCGCCTCGGCACACCAGTCACACCCGACAATGACTGGTGGGTTTACGTTTTCCAAATAAAGAAACAGAGATTGACAGTCACGCCCAGAACTTCGACGGTTAATTCACAACACCCTAGGTAAGGTATGAGAGTACTGTTTTCTGACACGGGTCGAGTGTCCTTACAATCGGTGGCCACTGCACGTGGTCCATGGGTCGCAGCAAGTCAGCATCAGTGATGCTGACACCAGCCCCCGTGTCTATAATAACATCGATCGATTGCGTGAATCCATAAATTTGAAGTGAGAAATGAGGCGTAAGCGAGCTGCTCTCCGAAGTTGTGTCCAGAGGGACTTGATGGATTACGCGGGACCCTGCCCCGTCGGGCCCGCGGGGGTGTTTTCCTAATGCTGACAGGTCGGATTCAGGCGCGAGCGAGCAAGGTGACCTGGACGTCCCACTCTAAGAAAAAAAGGGTGTAGTCGGGTGCATCAGGCGCTCATACACCCTTTTCCTGAAAGACGCACCCTCGGTTGCCCAGCCAGTGTGCTTGTACACCGACAATGAGCATCCCTCTCTCCCTTAAAAACATCTAGGTGTACCAATGCACCGCAACGCTAGCCACGCGCCCCGATCAGCTTGTGCTTGGATTCCCCCATGGGGGTCACTCTTTGGGATGGGCAGTTTCTTAGGAAGTAAGGAGCTATCGTGTTCCCTCGGTATTGACAGTAGAGTGGACGCTATGCTTGTTTTAGGCCAATCGGGTCTCCGGGTAGGATCACGTGACTACAGTCTCCAAGCTAGAGATAAGGCAGAGCACGACACCAGCCTGAAGGCCAAGGCAACGGATAGCATCTACTGCACTATTAACTTTGGGTCGAACTTATAAGAGGATATAAGCGACAAATCCTTTCATTGTTGGGTTGCCCCTGAAGATAAGCCTTTGCGAGGGTGGCCCCTTTTGGCCTTGAAGGAGCTGCAATTTTCATACTCATTTATTTTTCTTTCTCTCCTTAAGCTGAAAGCATGGAAGAAGGCGCGCAGTTGCCGGACCAATGAACCGAAGGCTTTTTTTATCCCTTGACTCCTCTGTCTGAGCGCGGATACGGCAGGAGCGTGATCATGTGGTGAAGGTTTCACGGATGACGTAGTAGCTTTTTTCGACCTCGGAATGTCTGCTTCCCGGCCTAGTTGCTTGTGTGCTGTGCTGCGACCAGCGGGGCTGCCGTAGATTTCGCCCGCGACAGCGTATTCGAGTGTGCCACGATTTCCAGTGTTTGAAAAGTCCTACGCGTGCATCGGCAACAGGGGATTTCTTCAAAAAAGCCCAAGGAAGTTATGTGATGTGTTTAGTGTTCGGTTCGGCAAAATACTGCTTCGGACAGATCGTGTTGCATCTTCACGGACCCCTTTCTTTTCGTTTTTGTGTTTGTGTGGTGCTGCAATGCCCGGTATATCGGATTATATATTTCAAGTCCGGTATTTTCATTGTAAGTGCACTGCAACCTACTCCTTTGCAACAACTGACCGTTCCGTTCCGGATTACCTCTAGAATTAGGCAGTGTCTATTTTCTATCAGCCGGGAGAATAATTTCCCTGAAATTCTATCGGCAGTCGCCTGCCATTAGCTGTATAAAATCATGTGACAACTGCAGGTGGAATACTGACTTTCTTATTCCCCTGGCGTTTTGTGAAAACATGTTTTTGTCGATACACGTTTTGTAGACACGTTTCATCGACACTAACGTTTCATCTTCACTCGTTACGCAAAATGCACGCTGTAGGGACATTTTGTCGCGCGTTTGTCTCTGAGGCGCGTACTCACCGACCCAGCCGACCCGTTTGCGCCGCTTCGTGGCGACAGTCTGCGGCGGCTCATTACAAAAATGTTAGCCCACCTGTCCCACCCATTCACGTCACTTCGCGGGTACATTCTGGGGCGGCTCATTACAAGAAAAGAAAGGAGAGAAGCTAAAATTGTAAAGCTAATCTGAGCTGTCGATGAAACGCCGTTCGATGAATTAACGGCGACTGCCGGTGGATATTTGTGGAAATAAATCTACGAGCTGCTGGCAGAATGGACACTACCTAAGACTCACCCCGGTTCTTGTTTGCTTAGTAATCTTTTCAGTTGTGTAAAAGCTTCTTTGTACGTCTTCAGATATCACGGATTGCTTGCAAGTTTGTACTTGTTTACGGAATAGGATGTCTAATAAACTTCTATGAGATTTGAAAACAATACCGTGTGTCCGTTTACCTGCCTTTTTGCAATCACCGGGGCGCATACATTTTTTACTCTTTTCCTTGATGTCTTCAATAGGTTTATGAAGTTATGAAACGGGTGCATAAAGTTGTGTAACCATGCACCTTTGAATCGGGTGCATCTGTGTTCTCTTCGAATTCAGCGAGTGTAGAAAGAGGTGTAACAATACACTATTGAACGGGGTGCTCCTGTGTTCCCTTTGAGAGCAGTAGGTGTAGAAAGGGGAGTAATGGTACACTATTGAGCGGGGTGCGTCTGTGTTCCCTTTGAGTGAAGCGGGTGTATGAAGAGGTGCAATGGTACACCATCGAATGGGGTGCATCTGTGTTCCCTTTGAGTGAAGCGGGTGTAGAAAGAGGTGTAGCCGTACACCATCGAATGGGGTGCAGCTGTGTTCCCTTCGAGTGAGATTTCTGTAGAAAAAGTTGTACATGTGTGCCACACCAACGGGTGTACATGCCCAGGTAGCACGCCAGAGGAATGCCCAACTTGGGCAAAGGTCTGGCAAACATAAGGGCCCAACTTTGGCGCAGTTCGGTTTTTGCACCATGGCATTCATCAGTGCCAAAGTACGGTGCCTAACTATAGCCTAAGTTGGGCGATCCTATGGCATGCCAAAGTTTGGCTCTTCTCCGGTACGCCAGAGGAGTGCCAAAGTTGGTGCCATACTTGAGCCATAACTGCCATAGTAAATCCTAATCTGGGAATTCGGGGCATGCCAAGGTTTGGCATTTCTCTGGTCTGCCAGAGGAGCGCCAAAGTTGGTGCCATACTTCAGCCATAACTGCCAGAGCAACGCCTAATTTCGGTATTTGGGACGTGCAAGGTTTGGCGTTTCTCTGGTCCGCCAGAGGAGCGCCAAAGTTGGTGCCATACTTCAGCCATAGCTGCCAGAGCAACGCCTAATTTCGGTATTTGGGACGTGCCAAAGTTTGGCTTTTCTCGGGTCCGCCACAGGATTGCCGAAGTAGTGCAATACTAGAGCTATAACTGCCACAGCAAGGCCCAATTTGGGTATTTTGGACATGCCAAAGTTTGGCGTTGCTCTGGTCCGCCAGAGGAGCGCTAAAGTTGGTGCCAGATTTGAGCCATAACTGCCATAATAAAACCTAAACTGGGAATTCGGGGCATGCCAAGGTTTGGCGCTTCTCTGGTCCGCCAGAGGAGCGCCAAAGTTGATGCAATTTTACAGCCATAACTGCCAGAGCAACGCCTAATTTGGGTATTTCGGACACGCCAAAATTTGGCGTTTCTCTGATACGCCACAGGAGTGCCGAAGTGTGCCATACTTGAGCCATAACTACCAAAGCAACGCCTAATTTCGGTATTTCAGCCTCGCCGAGTTTGGCTTCTCTCGTCCGCCACAGTTGTGCCAAAGTAAGTGCCAGACTTGAGCCATAACTGCCGCAGTAAATGTTAATTTGTCGATTCGGGGCATGCCGAAGTTTGGCTCTTTTCGGGCTACCCACTGAAGTGCCAAATAAGTGCCAAAAGTGGCAAAGAAAGCCGAGAGGCCAGCCCAAGTTTTGAATATCTCTGGTGTGTCACAGAAGTGCTCTTTTACGCGTCCCAGGAGAGAAATAAAATAAATAAGCGTTGGAAGCACGATAGTAAGATGTCATCACCTCCGTTCCCAAGCAGCACGGCAATACTTTGCAGTATCGTGCCAGTGCCGGCCGTAAGTCGGTTACAATATCGCTCAACTGTCCAGTTTTGCACCACCGTTTGATACCCGGCAGGTATTGCCGTACAGCTGTTTCGCCCCGGCCTAGCGTTCGCGTAATATTGTGCGAAAACTCTACGATGCGTCTGCTTCGTATTGGCCGAACGTCGTGCAAGTATGTGTACGTTACATGTCATTTGTTGCATATCCAATCACTTATACGGACAAACAAATTTTTTCGATCGCTCCCAGAAGTTTATTAAACAACTATCATTACACACAGTGTATTCTCAACATATTTACAAAGGTCACACTTCTCTGTAGAATGAAAAGCAAATTATAAAATACAATTAACACTGTCCTCATGCCAAGCAAAACTCATCACACGTAAAACCGCGGAGAATGAAAGGAAAGCAGGGCGACTACCAGAATCATGCTTGCAGTGCACTTACTAATAAAAGAGCGATATCATGTAATCCTTGATAGATGCATAATCCAACTCAGGCACCCCACAAACACATTCGAGGAAGAAGGTTGCGCACATTCAGCTGACGTCTCGTCGTCGGCGAAGAGCAGTTTTTGTCGAAGCGTGTCCAACAAACACATCACAAGTATTCCACGAACTCCGGTGCAAAAAATGACTGTTACCGAAAAATTGGCATGGACGTATTCCGACCGTTTACGACGAAAAAACACGGCCGCGTCTGCAACGCACGAAAGCAACAGAACACTGAAGAGCCCAGTTCGAAAACCGGACCTACGTGGCCTGCTTATTTCTATAACTAGGCAAACGGCGAAAACGACAGCCCCAGAGATCCCATCAGCGTGACAGAAAAAGTCACGTGACAAATTTTCGTCCAAACTTTTTTGTCCTACGCGTCCTATGCAGAGAGGTCACGCTGAGTAACGCGTTTCGCTTCATCCTTTTGATTTGCTTAAAGCGGCTGTCGCGCTCGCTGACAGCCACACGAAGACGCAAAAGCAGGTGGGGAGGATTTGCAAAAGGCGAGGTCGAAGGGGCATCAACAACGGATAAAAGGAAAGGCCGCTTCTGCCGGTGACCTTGTCGCCTTGCCTAGTCTGTCAGCGTGCGGCTTCCATTAAAGGGGTCATGAAACGCTTTTCCAACTTTTTCCAGTTTCGCTTTCCTCCTGAACTCATAAATCGCGCATTCCACCAAACAGTTGAAGAAGACGAAAAGGGGGTGTCCCCTCTTGTTCGCACTCCCGTTTGTGTAATCCCGGACACATCCATTCTCCCCCTAGAAGATTAGCCCGTCGCTCAAAATTCAGACAAAAGTCGCTTTCCCCACCCCATTCATTCCGAAGCTGACAGTGCTGTTGAAGCTACGTGCTCGTTGGGCCAGCCACACTTGCCACGTGAGCGGGGCAAATGTGGCTGCAGAGAATGAAGTCAGGTGATGAAAGGGAGGCGGCTGATTGGTCCGGCAAGCGTGTAGCTTCCACCACAATGTCAGGGGGTGAAGGGAATAAGTGAGGTCCGGTTGCGTGTGACGTCAGTTTGGACCCGATAACACGCTTTTGGGACCGCGGTTGTATCACAGTGAAAAGGCAGAGAGGTTGCGAAGGGGAGGAGGTACGAAATAGTCCGCTCTGTTTTCAAATTTTCGCACTGAAAGTCAGGCTTTTGACTTTCTACCTTTTTCTTTTGGTCCACTGAACGATGTGCTATTAGTAAAATCCCAATCTAAAATGATTTATCCCAACCCAAAAATCGTTTCATGGGCCCTTTAAGGGCCTAAGAAAGATAATCTCCTTTCTTGAGAGCGAAATGGACGGGGTGGTTATGTTTTCCGGGCTTGTCGCCATCCGATAGGCCTCAATTATTTCTCTCCCCATTTGCTTGCAGTGGCCTCCCATGGCTGTCGTGCCGGTGAAATTAGGAGCGCAAAAATACTCCACAAGCCGGGCGAAGACGTGATAAATGTAATAACAAAAACGGCTTGACATCACAAAAATAACAATTTAATTAAACGTTTCGTCTCCCATGCGGGGGGCATCTTCAGTAGAGCGCAGAGCGAGTGAGAGTCGCACAAAAAAGTTCGGTTATTTAGGCATAAGGTTTGTGTACACGTCCGGCAGGGGGCCACGGTTCTTGTTTACCAGCGATGAATCACTTCCGCGTTTGTCGTTCTGGATGAACTAAGATTCCAGCAGCTTCCTCGGTTCCCACCTTTTATCCCCCTCCAAGGTGGATGCCTTGTCAATGTCAAATTGGTGTCCTGACGTCCATGCGTGGTCGACGAGTTCGGACATGAAGCGGGTGGCGGTCCCGTGCGTGTTCTTTTAGTCTTGTTTTTCTTTTTCGTCTCGTCGCTCCAATGTAGGAAGCGTCACATTCCTTGCACTGTACCTGGTAAATCACGACCCTTTCTGCCTCTGGCAGGGTCGGATCTTTTGGCTTGGAGATAACATTGGCGATTGTTCTGTAGGGTTTGTATACAGTTCGTACCCCCAACGGCCCAAGGCCGCGTCCCAATGCCTCCGAAACCCTTAACGTAACGTGTTCGTTCGGCTCGATCCAGGCGCCGATGGGACATTTGTTTGTTGGTCAACAAGAACGCATTGGTCTTAATGAGTTGAAGTCAGACAGCTCCATCATGATTTTAAAGGCCGACAAAGGAAAAAGAACCGTTGTGCTTGATAGGGATGACTACATGAAGAAGATGTATGAAGTTATAAACGACAGTCACTATTTCGTGAGGCTATCAAGAGATCCCGCTGCTAAGTCCGAAAGAGAGTTAGTTGACCACCTTCGAGAGCTGAAAAAGAAAGGACGCATCAGTGACGACCTATACCGTCGTCTCTTCTCCTTTGACGCCGCGACACCCAAGATGTATGAACTCCCCAAAATTCACAAACCGGGTTGCCCCCTACGCCCGATTGTATCTTTTATTAGTTCATCCACTTACAGCCTTTCCAAATATCTGGTTATGATTCTGAGCCCTCTTACAAGAAAAAATGAGTTTAGCCTCCGGAATTCCCATGACTTTGTTGAACTTATACGCGCTCAGACCCTGCTACCGCACGAGGCTATGGTATCCTTTGATGTGATTTCATTATTTACGAATGTCCCCAACGCCGTGGCGGTTGATGTCGCCCGTGACCGGTTGTTGGCAGACCAGTCGTTGTCCACTCGCACAACCCTCCTTGTTGAAGACGTTATACTCCTTTTGCGTTTTTGTCTCAACCAGTGTAATCTTAGTTTTAATGGGGACATATATCATCAGGTCAGCGGATGCCCTATGGGGAGTTCAGTTTCCGTCACCGTCTCGAATCTCGTCATGGAATATGTTGAGGAAAGGTAATGTCTGGCATTGATTTCCCCGTGAAGTTCTACCGTCGTTATGTCGATGACACTTTTGTAAAGGTTAACAGAGAGAACGTAACTGATTTTCACCGCAATTTGAATAGTGTCCACCCATTCAGTTCCCCTGCGAACATGAAAC
Organism: Ixodes scapularis; assembly: GCF_016920785.2. Classification (NCBI taxonomy): domain Eukaryota; kingdom Metazoa; phylum Arthropoda; class Arachnida; order Ixodida; family Ixodidae; genus Ixodes; species Ixodes scapularis. Next base: position 53,832,283 of record NW_024609882.1, read on the forward strand.
CGATAGTACCTTGCCGTGTTTAGATGTACGTGTCCATAGAACTAGTGAACCTTTTTTTAAGATGGAGACATCCGTATATCGTAAACCATGTGACAGACAAAACTTTCTTGACTACCACTCTCATCACCCTACTCAACACAAAAGCTCAGTTGTAAGATCGTTACTTCATCGTTCAGAAACTGTCCCATCTAAGTCAACACTTAGCATTCAAGAACTTAGCCATGTACGGGAGGCTTTGAAAAAACGTAACTACCCCGACTGGTTTGTCAATCACGTTAAGAAACAAATGTCCCATCGGCGCCCGGATCGAGCCGAACGAACACGTGACGTCGTGTGCCTCCCGGAGGCATTGGGACGCGCCCTTAGGCCGTTGGGGGTACGAAAGAACAATTGTCAATGTTATCTCCATGCCAAAAGACCCGACCCCGCCAGAGGCAGAAAGGGGCGTGATCTACCAGGTGCACTGCAAGGAATGTGACGCTTCCTATATTGGAGAGACGGGACGAAAAAGAATAACAAGACTAAAAGAACACGCACGGGATGTCGCCAATTCCACGAACGCCACCCGCTTCAAGTCCGAACTCGTCGACCACGCATGGACGTGAGGACACCAATTTGATTTTGTCAAGGCATCGACCTTGGCGAGAGATATAAGGTGGGGACCGAGGAAGCTGCTGGAATCTTGGTTCATCTAGAATGACAAATGCGGAAGTGATTCATCGCTGGTAAACAAGAACCGTGGCCCCCTGCCGGACATGTACACAAACTTTATGCCTAAATAGCCGAACTTTTTTGTGCGACTCTCACTCGCTCTGTGCTCTACTGAAGATGCCTCCCGCATTGGAGGCGCAACGTTTAATTAAACTGTTATTTTTGTTATGTCAAGCCGTTTTTGTTATTACATAAATTAGGAGCGCAACCGGGACATTTTCTCCCGTGAATGACTATCGGGTGCTTTGACTCCGAAGCAGCTCTTTCGGCGTCCATTTGATGTTCTCGGAGTCGGTCGTTGAGGCATCGCCCCGTTTGCCCGATGTACCTGGTCCTGCAGGACAGGGGGATCGCGTACACTTCCTTCGGTTCCTCTCCTTCCGCCAAGATTTCTCTTTCCGGTACTCCCACGGAGCGGGCGGGTTTTGAGGTTGAAGCCGAAAATAAAGTTCGCTCTTTCCACTTTTTTTTGCGTTTCCTCCTCTCCTGCCCTCCTTTCCTCACTTCACCGCCCTCCCCCGAGGGGCCAACACGGAGAATGGATTAGGAGACGCCTTCGTTAATCCGGCATAACCCGCCGTAGAGGGGGCGTGCTGCTTGACTAAAAATTATCTCGCTGCACAAAAAAAAAAAAAAAAAGAATAAATAAATAAATAAATAAAAAGAAAAAAGAAAAAAACGTCGCGGGCAGCGATTTAATGCGCTTTGCCGGATGCGTAATGCTTCGTCCGCCTTGAACAAGCTGGTATGCATTAGACTAACATTTTTCGAAGCGCGGCAGGTTTAGTGTAGGTGCTATCATAATGGTCCTGCAAGACTTCCCTGTCCGCCACAAGCTAGCCAATAATTCAAGGACATAACGACGGCAGCGTATTCAAACAGTGTAAAATAAAATGTATATAATATTTATAAGAACACCATCGTCTTCACTGCTTGGCTTTCAAATTTTTAGCGCCGCAAATAATCGTAATCAAAATATTTTTATAATTGAAGACCCCTCGTCGTGCATCGAACCCAAAATTACGCTTATGTGAAACATGATTCGGCGCGGGAGCAGCTCGAGTCACCGTAATTTTTTTTTTTTTTTAACGTGGATTTTGTTTTTTAGTCTTACTGAGGTACCACTGGCAGAACACGAATCGCATACTTGGAAGGATCTGAAAACTCATATAGCTGGTTGAGTGAATGCAATACTATCGCATTCGTTGAAGCTCGATTTGTTGATTCGAACTTCAACAAATCACACGCACCCATTCTCCCTATTTCTGTTTACCCAGTCATAGTCGTTCCCTCACGATGCAATACGAGTACAAGTAACGGCAGTTTATGCAATGTTGACGATACACAGCCGTGATCGCACGGTTTTTAGAAGCGCTATAGAACGAGCACAAGCGTCGAATTTCGGTACTCTGATTGATTTCTGTCTTCCCGCCGTGACACCACACGAGAAAAGCGATTTCGTTCTGTCAGTGAAACTAGGAACAAAGAAATCAAGATATAATCCCGTAATAAAACAACGCGAAATGGATCTCTGCAGCCAATACCCAACCGTTCGCGAGGTGACTGGGCAAAAGCATATATTACCTCCGTGCCTTTACCCTCTCCGCACCGCCAGAGAGAGTCATACAAACTCCTTTGCGCTATTATCAACACGATTGCGTTTGCAAGCCGGTAGTTTGACTCGGCTGGGATTCGTCCCTTCTGACTTTCATAGCTCTCTATGAAACCAGAAAGGTAGATACTTTTCTCCATTGGGTTGGTTTGCCCGGGGCCTCCAGTTATTTACGGCCAAAATCACACTAGAGGCGCTTCAGCAATGTTTACTCTGGTCGACACACGTGCTCCTTAAAGATGCCTGTCGTCAACTCTTTCTCAAAAGATACTTGAAGAGCCAATCTTAGAGGCCGACGGATAACGAGGCCTTAGACCTCAAAGAAATGATAACAGAAATTTGGCGTCGTCATTCCCAAACTGGTTGCCGGACGAAATCCAGGGTTGGTAATAGTAACATAAGATACGTACGGCAGAATTCCCTGCCATAAATAAAATGATTTGGCTAACGCCAATGTAACGCGAAATAGGTGCAAAGAGTTTTGCGATAGGAAGCGTAAACCGAAAAAAAGAAAAAAAAAGAAAGAAAGAAAGAAAGAAAGAAAGAAAGAGAAAGGAAGAAAGACTGAAGAAAAGGAGAAATTAGAAAAAAAATCTCTGGTGACTTGGCCAAAAAAAATTCTGTTCATGTGATTTTTCTTGCCACGTGACCAAACAAAAAAAAAAAGAAACGCAAAAAAAATAACACGAGAAAAAAAAACCTTCCCTGCCCGGTTTCGAAGCTAGGCCCTCTTGATCGTGAAACTAGCGCGCTATCCGTTGCGCCACCATAACTTTTTTTTTTATTTCTTTATTGCAGCCAACATAACTTTTTTTTTCTTTCTTTATTGCAAGTTGCGGCAACATAACTTTGCCAGTAATGCTCACGCATTCCCACATCATAGGCGAAAGCTTAGGTGCCTTCGCAGTTTTTCATGCATGTGTTATTTTTATTTGTGGCAAGGGTTCACGCCCAGAATGCTTTTAGAGTTTTCGACCAAAACGAGTTTTCTTCATCCGAGTCACCTTCTAGAACCAGTAGACCGCACTGGGTCGTCCGGCTAATCAAGCAGCTATTTTCAAATTCTCTGGCGTGCCCGTCCTCGGATCCGAGGTCGCCGTTTGACAAGCTTAACTTTCTTCCACCTGGTAGCCGGAACCACCACGGCCAGCTTTGTTCCGTCCCCACTCCCTCTCGAGAGGATGACCTCGCCCCGAGGCTAATCCCATTCTCTAAACCTCCTTCCATCCAACGCTTGACCTTTCCCTCCCCGTCCCCCAGCTTCGGGAGAGAAGGTTCTTCTCTGCAGAACGTCCCGTTTGTACAGCGGCTTTAAAGTTCAGAGATTGTCCTGTCTTTATCGTCCCTTTTGTGTCTCCACTTTTTAATGTTTAAAAAGTATCAACACGCTAAAATAGGACAATTTCCGGGATTTCATTTTCATCCCCCAAGTGTGATGCGGGAACCGCGCCATAGAGCCACGGTCGTTTCCGCACTTTGTTATCGCTAGGATTTGACAGTGCTCAATCACAATGCAAGACACGCACAGAGCCACGCTCGCTTTTGCAATGCGCCGCATAAAGGAATGTCCAAACAGGACACGACTCCGACAAATCGTGAAAATTGAAGCGGGCTTGAAGCGCGCGCGTCCGCTTCAATTTTCACGATTTGTAGGAGTCGTGCGTTTTGTAGTGTCCAGTTTGGACACCCCTTAATAATGATATATTCTTGTTGAGACGTGCGCACATCCGTCTTGCGCAGTGTTAGCTCAATGGCAGCACTTTCTGTAAAGGCGGATTCACACCGGGGATAGCAGTCGCGCGATCCAGCTAAATCGCATCGCAAAAAAAAAAGAAGAAAAAAAAAAAGTAATTAGTTGGTCAATTTGGCGTGCGCGATGAGCGAGTCCAATGCCTTCGTTGGCGAGTCGCGTCTCAAAAACTCTCGCTCCGAACGCCGTTGGTTGGCTCGGCCTCTCCGCGACTAGAGTGCATCGCAAAACGTCGGGTCAGCAAGCGACTGCTCAAAACCCGTCACTTTTTGCCCGCGATGGTCGCTTTTGCGATGAAAGTTATGGCGCGACTAGATCGCATCGCCGGTGTGAACGCGCCATAATGTCGAACCAGTCTCACGGCGCGTCCCGATATTGGCTTGTGTACCTACGCGCGAGTAAAACATCTGGCACAATTTGCGTTTGCAAAGCCTGCTCCAGCCGCGTCAAAACATTCAGCCAACCTTTGGACTGCAGAAATCAAGAGACAACCAAAATAAGATAAAGTTGCCAGCCGAATAGAACTTGATTTCTATTTAATTAAGATGAAGACCACCCGCGTACATCAAATACCTCATCAGCCGAACTCCAAGGCAGTAAGCCTAGTTCTGGCACTTGTTTGGCACCTTTGGCCCGTCGCTGCCAGATCACAGCCAAACTATCGGGAAGCGAAGCCTAACTTGGGCACTCGCTTGGCGACTTGGGCCCAAAGATGCCAGATCTCAACCGAACTACAAGGTAGTAAGCCTAACTCTGGCACATTTGTGGCGATTTTGGCCCGAATGTGCTAGGTGACAGCCGAACTGTCAAAAAGTGAAGCCTAACTTTGGCATTAGTTTGGCGATTTTGGCCCGAAAATGCCAAAGCTCTGCCGAACTACAAGGTAGTAAGCCTAACTCTGGCACATCTGTGGCGATTTTGGCCCGAATGTGCCTGGTGACAGCCGAACTGTCAAAAAGTGAAGCCTAACTTTGGCATTAGTTTGGCGATTTTGGCCCAAAAATGCCAAAGCTCTGCCGAACTACAAGGTAGTAAGCCTAACTCTGGCACATCTGTGGCGATTTTGGCCCGAATGTGCCAGGTGATAGCCGAACTATCAAAAAGTGAAGCCTAACTTTGGCATTAGTTTGGCGATTTTGGCCCAAAAATGCCAAAGATCTGCCGAACTAACGGGCAGTAACCCTAAATTTGGCATTTGTTAGGCGATTTAGGCCCGAAGATGCCAGATAATAACCGAACTACCCGGGAGCGAAGCCTAAGTTTGGCACTTGTTTGGCCAATTAGGGCCAAGATACCCAGACTGTTGCCAAGGGAGGTCAGGTTTGGCACTACTTTGGCTTCTTCGGGCTTTTTAATGCCCTAAACTGCCAGACGCAAGCCAAGTTTTGGCCCAGAACTCGGTGCTGCCTGGGTGTACTCCCATATTTGGAATGCACTTGTATTTCCCCAAAGGGTGTAGTATATGTGACCAGCACTTACACCCCCTATGGGTGTACCCCATGACACCCTTTTTTTTAAGAGTGTACGTGCACAGTCGAAGAAATGGCGCCAGTCAGGCCTACGAGGCGTGTATTGCGGGTTGTCGGGTAGAGGAACCTGAGATATGGGGTGTACGGTGGAGGCGGTGGCTGTGTTCGCCTTGTCCATTCCCAACGCGTGACCTAGTTCAGTGCTGCATGTGGTAGGTCACGCGAGCCGCACACATTGCTGAATTTCGGTGTTGTGGATGGCACCTATGAAAGCTCATGTAGTAATCAGGTGAAGCGTGTCTTCAGAGCACCCTAGAAGTGCTTTTATTGCCAATCTATTGATAGTATTGGCCAGTTGTTGAAGTAACTCTGTGCCCTGGACATAGGTATTGAGTGACTTGAGGTGTGGCTGCTGCAGATAGGCTTCTAGGGCTTACAGAGGGAGCTCACACGTGGTTCGACTTGAATCCGGTACACTTTCGAAAACGTCGGCAGCTTTCCCACGGAGCTGGGCCACAATAGCTGCAGTGTTGCCATGGAAATGTCAACCGGTTATTTGGGCTACCGCTTTAAATTGGATGATGAATGCGCGCCAAGATCCAAGGCCATCAAAAGTTTGAGGTTTGAGTGGCATACCATCAGAATGTAGATGAGCTAGTCGAGCCTGGGGTCTTACAGCTTCGTCGGGTAGGCGGAGACGTGCGGTAGACGTCCTTTGAACTTGTGGAAGGTCACCTGAGTCTCCTGGTCGCATAATTGGGACAGCATCTTCAAGGTGTTGCAGGTGTGTCTTGTACAGACGAGGGGCGGTGGTGAACCTCGGTGAGTTGTTGGTTCACGTTATCTTCAACGCAAGTGACGCGGGTGGCGAGATGACTCTCAAACTGTTCAAGCAGAGTTGCGGCATCTGCCGCGCTCTTCTCCGCGAACCGCTTGTAGAGCTCTTCACTAAGCTCAGCCCACGGTGTCTCCGCTATCGCTGCGTGGAAGCGGGTATTCATGCTGTCTGGAAAATATGCTACCAAGATTCTCGTGGCCGCTTTGATGGGTGACGTTCGGCGGCATGTCGCTTCATGTACCATTTGTCAAATGCGCATAACACCACCGAACCTAGGCAAACCAGACCTTCAACAGATACAACCCCCACGGAGTCCATTCGAAGTATCATAAATAGATCTCCTTGGCCCCTTTCCAAAATCAAATACTGGCAACAGACACATTTTTGTGACGACCGACTACTTAGTAAAGTGGGTTGAGGTCCAAGCAGTTCCCGATACGTCAGCAGTTCACCTTGTCAGCTTCGTAAATAACAATCTAGTTTTGCATCATGGAGCTCGGCAGATGACAGTCTCTGACAGAGGGACATTGTTCATGTCGCGAGCTTTCAGCGATACCCTTAGAAATTACGGGATTCAACATGCAGCTGCCTCACCATACCACCCTCAAACGAATGATATTGTCAAGCGCATTAACCGCACATTCATCGATATAATGGCATCATTTGTCAGCGTGTCCCACAAGAACTGGGACCAATACGCCTGAACAGCCATGTTTGCACTAACTGCGCCTCAAAAAATACAAGTCTATCGCCATTTTGGCTAGTCAACGGGAGACTCCCTACGCTTCCAGAGGAGGCGGCAATCAATTGACATGGACCCGCCGGGCAGAAGACTATGATTGTAACTTCTTCGCGCGATTAACCGAAGCAAGGGAGAAGACTCGACTTGCCGTCCTTCAAAACCAGTCGCTGCAAGCCGGGCAGCCACGTCGAGTAACTAGAAGACCCTCGTTGAACCTGGGAGACTTAGTGCTTCTAAAAGTCATTTCAGACGCCCATTTCGATAAGAGAAATTAATGCCAAGATACTCCGGACCCTTAAAAATAAGCAAACAGCTCGGTCTAGTAACATATCGCCTCGAGAAACTTCGGACGCTGCTTCAAGTAGGTAGGCACCGGACACTCACTGCTCACATTGGCCAGCTGAACCTTTACGTAACGCGCGAAGAACATGTTGCTTCCGTGCGAGACGGACAGCCCAGTCGGAGGTGCGAGTGTAACAGTGAAGGTGGAAAGGTGGACGAATGGAAGAAGTACTTGAGAACGAAGAAACGAGACTGGAACAGCGGTTTTTTGTTTACCCTTAACAATATACATTCACACATACATGCAACGTGCATTGTTATCCCGCTGTGAAAATAGAAAATGGTGATGGGAAATCGGGCTTGCGGGTTATGTGAAGTGTAGCAGCGAGAAGTACTTAAATATAGCAGAACTAGCAAGGGTGACCTCTGGCTCCTAAACATTCTGTTCGTTGAATGTATCTATATTTCGCATAGCATTTATAGGCCTAATCACAAAATGATATAGCATTTATCAACACTTGGGACGCAGATTTCTTAAACATTGGTGGCACGTCACAGTTTCTAAGGTGCTCGCCGCTTCGGGGCACGCATATTCATGTCCCAAAAAAAGATTAAAAAATAACGTTAAGTACGTGTAAATGAGAGCATCTGCATGCTGTTAGCATAAATCAGTATAAAAAAAAATCTTACATTAGCGAACTCAGACAGCATGGCAAAGCAGAGCTGGTATACTGCGCAGGATCGGTCAGCCTCCAGTCTGATCTTTCTTATGAGGAAGGAAGGAAAGGAGGGGGGGGGGGGAGACGTGCTCCAGTTTTTCTTAATGTTCTTTATATAGCATCGACAAAATAACTATCTTATAGCTTGAACTGACGCTATCGTCGAAGTTACGGGAAACTCTGCGCAATACTTCGTTCATTTTAAGTCCAGAAGTAGACGTCGCTACTAGCTAATGAGTACCATTATGCAGCTTCAAAAGCGTACCTCCACTGTTCTACACTCTAAGAAAAAAGTTGGCCTCAAGGGACTAACGGCAGCATTTGGTCCTTTGAACTCCCAGTTGCTCCCCGAAAGGACCATCTGGTTCAAGCTAGGTACCGTGCGCAAAAGCTGGGGACTAACTGCGCTCGACTGGGACCAACCGATAGGCGTGCGCGAGCGAAAGCATCCATTAGTCCCCCTCAGACAGGGTGCATATGTAGGATTTAGTCCCCGAAGGCAAACGGAATGTTCGCCAGGAGGACGGATGATATTTCGCTTGTCTTGGGGATCGGCGAGACTCAGCCCAGCACGGCTGAAAGTGTTGGCAAAACTCGGACGAAACTGGCGAATTTGTTTTACGTGCCACGAACGTTAAGACATTACATGGTAGAGCTTCACGCGTTGTGTCAATGCGAGTGAACGAATGTGTAGACTCGACTTCACCCAACTATCTCGTCAAAAATGATCTGTTGACATTCCACAAGTCTCATTTACGTAATTTGCCTTCGCGCAAAAAATATGCATTTATCCAAACGCAACACCTCCAAACACTAACACTTTTTTTCTTTTAAAAATGAAACTTAATAGTTTGTAGGAGCCACGCTTTTAACACCGGAGTCTCGCGGTCAGAATAAATGGTCACTTCAATCGCTAAAACTGAGCATTCCCACCGGCGATATAAGCAGTCGCGCGATGCGACTAGATCGCACCGCAGAAAAAAAATTAGATGGACACACCGGCGTGTGCGTTAAGCGAGTCCAACGCCTTCGTTGGCGAGTCGTTTCTCGAAAACTCTCGCTCCGAACGCCGTTGATTGGCTCAGCCGCTCCGCGACTAGATCGCATCGCAAAAAAGTCGGGTCGACAAGCGACTGCTCAAATCGCGTCGCTTTTTGCCCGCGATGGTCGCTTTTGCGATGAAAGTTATCGCGCGACTAGATCGCATCGCCGGTGGGAACGCGCCTCCGTCTCTGTGTGACAAACCTTTCTGGGTATAGTCCAATGTCGAACTCAAAATCCGCACTGAAACACTTGATGCACGGCAATTCCACTTAAAGGGGTACTCCGCCGATTTTTGAGCTACCTCAACTAACTATATTTTCAGACTCCCAGGCCTTTACCCTTTCTGGTATGCTATTTAGTATGGTGAAATTCATAATAGTTATTGCGAAATCGGCAAATGAAAATGATGCAAAAACAGAAATTCAAATATACCCGCCCTTTTCAGGGCCGTGACGTCAGTGGAAGTTCAGCTTGCCAGTAGGGCGAGCAGTCTAAAAAAATAGAATATGCCAATCATTTGTTCCGTGCTGGAGCGCGGGAACTGGAGCGAGCTTCCAAGGCATTCATTTGACACCATGAAACTGCTTCGAATCAGTTGGGAACAAATTCTACAGTCCAAAGAGTGAACCCCTGCACTTCCAATGACGTCACTTTTTTATTGTTGCCAGTAGAGACTTTCAGTTTGAAAAACACGGTGAGGACCAAAATTGTAAATTCAATAACTTCGTGAAAAAAAATTATTTTGACCTAATATTTGGGATACTATTTTGGCGATGTTGTTTGGCGAGTTTAGCAAAATTTCAAGCAAATCGGGGACCATGAAGAAATCGGCGGAGTACCCCTTTAGCACATTCAGGGGCAGTATCCAGACGCCTTCATGCCATCGTCGTCGCTGTTTCCAAAACAATCCAGATGAACAACGAAGAACGAACCACGCCCGGAACGTCACACCTGGCAGCACCCTACTAATACAAAATAAATGCAAACTAAAAAAAAAAAGAAAAAAAAAGCCATTTGAGAAAGCTGAAAATGCTTGAGAGAGAGAGAGAAAAAAAAGAAAAAAAAAAGTGTTTGCTTGAGGTCACTCGACCGGCGTGTTGAAAGTGGCGACCGTCTCCCGTCCTTGGAGCTCTTCGGTGTCCTTGTGTCGTGTGTAGTGGGAGCGGGAAAAGAGATTATCTTCTGCGCGCACTGCCCCCTTCCCCCAATCCCCTACCCCGCATTCTTTGCTCCTTGTACACGCGGGGGGTTGGGCGTTGGTCAGGTGGGGTCCGTCGGGAAAACGGGAAGTGTCTTTGTTTGAAAAGAACCTATTTTTAGTAAGTTGAAAGTCGAAATACAGCCTTCGTCGGAGGTTGCTCGCCTTGTGTCGTCTCCGATCATGCCGGGATCGGGTTTGGATTCGCGGTACTGAAGCACTGCACTTGATCTGTCCTGACGTCACAAGCCAAGGGAACTCCATTAAGGTATGTCGAAGTGCTTCTGTTTATGGTATATTTATTAACTTCGGCTTCAGAAAGTGTTTTATTTTGAGCGCGTTCTCTAGCTTGCAAATCGCGCGCCATGCTCTATTCTTTTTGGCACCATGGTTGCTGATTTTGTTATGCAGCACAGAGACCTCATATTCAATCATATCGAGCGAAACGCCAGTTCTACCTATGGCTTATTTTTTTTGTGTGTGTGTTTCGCAGACCCTGGCAGTATCGCTTGACCATAAACGCCTGTCCACACATGCAGCGGAGCGCTACAGGCATAGCGCTGACCTTGCGCTAAGCGCGTGCTGACGGGATCGGTCACCAGCTTTGTATCGCACCGACAAAACTCATGCTCATGGCAGACGAAAAGTAGCTCATGACACGTGAGCAGCGCTACATCAGCGCTTCGCTGCCTGTGAGAACCGGCATTAATGGAGACATTTATTCGATTGTACACTAGACTTTCACGTTGATGGCGGGAGATCGTGCCGTCACTTCGAAGCATAGTTTGAGCACGCACGCGCTGGGTCTGTAATTCGCAGTGAAAGGTCTACTAAGATCTAATATTGCGCTGGTCTGCTGTCAACAGACCGCATGTTGGATGTGAACCATTGTATCACTTATGCAGCCTATTTGTTAATTTATTATGCGTGTGTTATAACTTATATCTGATATATTTGTCAAGAGATTGGGTATTTACGCTGCCCTGTTACTAATAATCCGAATTCCTCGCAAACATGCAAGAAGCTGTCGGTGCCCCAATAAACGGTGCAGGGACCACGACCGACTTGGACAGACGTCCCAGTGTCCAAGCCATCGTCCACGCAAGTGCACTCTTCGGAATTTGGCCTTATCGTGGATTCTACCGCCCAGGAACTTCGACTTCATTCATCCTTGAATGCGATGTGTATCTACGAGGCAATAAAGATACGTTTAACCTGAACTCCACAATTTCGTTTCGGAGATTTGTGGCTCGGGACCAAATGAAAAGGATAAACCTTTAGTCCCAGAAGCCTAAATCCAAGGGCGCAGCGTTTAGACCCAGGGGTCCAAGTGCAAGGGCCTAACAGTTAGTCCTCGGGGTTCATTTGAACCGGTGTAACAGTTAGTCCCAGGAGTACAAGCGCAAGGGTCTAACAGTTCGTCTTCGAGGTTCAATTGAAACGGTGTAAGAGTTGGTCCCAAAGGACCAAGTGTAAGGGCCTAACAGCTAGTCCTCGAGGTGTAACTGAAAGGGTGTAACAGTTAGTCCCAACGGTGCTAGTGTGAGGGACTAATTGACGGGGCGCAACAGTTTCTCCCGTTACAGTTGCTCCCCTAGGGGACTAATGGTGGTGGCAGCGCCTTTAGTCCCCCAAAGGACTAAGTCGCGCTCCCTTTCTTCTTGGAGTGTATTTCACTTATGATTGCTTCAGTGATAATAAAACACGTACAGAAACATGATGAACAGCATGATGGCCCCTTTCGATTCTGTCTAATCGGTACCATTTGCTCATAGTGTCTACGGCGTCTGAACTTAATGGGAAACGAAATACAAAACATTCAGAACCCTGAATAACGCAAGCCACGTACGAGCACTGGTCGCTCCTTCCCCGCCGCCAGGCTATACTCAGTCTCATCCTACGATGGACCACGGGCCGCCAGGTCCAATCACGTTCCACGCTATACTATGACACACTTAACATTGATTAGGGGTGGACGAATAGTGCTCAAATCCAAAAGCGCCGCATCATTTCTGTGGCTTCGACGCTGTAAAGAGCCTATATGTCGTGGCTTTCTTTGTGAAGTAGACTTGTTGTGTCTCAGTGCTCTTCGATTCGAACCACTGTCCACCCGTCCCCTCATCAGTGATCCGAGGCGCGGGTACGTATACGTGCATCGATGCGAAATACCGCACACTTTCTAAGTGGCTCGTGATTCGATCTGGCGGTCCGTAGCTTTGGCCTTTAGTCCAGTGTAGGGTGAGACGGAAGTATAGCATAAAGTTTTTATCGACACAATAATATTGTGATCCTATCACTTAGAAGACGCTCATATTTGTACTCTTAAAATCCGAAGCTTACGAACGCTCGATTCATTTCCATGCCTCTTCTATACACCGTTTCACCGTCCGACCGCAGCTGTACAATCCCTCGATGGCAATCAAGCAGCACCAAAAGGGCATCGTCAGGGCGCTTATCGCCTTTGTACGTTTGCTATCATCGCTTAAACTAAACACTCACAGGAAAGCCGCTGTGACCTTGCGCGTGTCTCTCTGCGTGAACGGTTTAGTTGTTGAGAGGAAGCCGACAGCACAATAAGTGCAGTGGCGATGCACTTCTGCCCGGCTTAATTGGCTCCAAGGAATAGAAGCGTCGTATGTGGTCAAACATAAAGATATACGGAGCTCATTGCGTCCAGATCCCTGATTAATGCGAGCCGTTTACATGCACTCTTCAGCCCTCCCACGCCGCTAATTTAGCATGTTTAAGTTTTAATCGATAAGGCAAAATACGGAACGTTTCCACTGGGACGCCATCCGTGTTCTTGCATACAGTGTTGCATGCTTACGAACGCAAGTTGCGCATACGTGCCACTTGTAAAAGTGGGCACCGTGAATCGGTGAGAACCGTTTGCTTTGAAACTTCTACGAAAACGGTGCGAATAACGTTTCATCTGAATGACCCGTCTTTCTGGCGCTCATGTATTTTGACCATGGAGTATTTTGACCACGAGAGCCACAAGCCCTCGTGGTGGTCGGCTACTGCAACGCGCCGCAGCCGGACTGGGGTACCTGACGGAGACCGTGAAAGGCAGAAAAACTCTTGCATAACGCCCATGACAAAGGACTGACTCTAATTATTGACCCGGATCAGCCCACCAACAGGGGAGATGCAAGGCAAATGGACACCACGCTGGACCTAGCATTCATCGGGACGTGAAAGGAGCGGAGTAGATCAACACCTAGGAAGATCTGTGCAGCGACCATTTCGTGGCGGCGGCGACGGTCATAGCCGGCCCGGAAAAACCGAAGGGCAGAAGGATTAGGATTACGGAGTGGGACGCCTTCAGAGGATTGCTAGGAGAGTTTGAGGAAGAGGACATTGAGAACATCGAGGAGTGGACGGAAAAGTTGAGGGCCTGCGCCGAGCACACGACCAAGACCGTGTCACAGGAGTCGAACGTGCTGACTGCAGACGGTAAGCTCTTACACATGTGGGAGACCAATTCCACCATGCAGAGGAGGTTGAGGATTCAGAGGCGCAACCGCAACCATTAGCGTGAGATCGTCAAGTTAAGTAAGAAGCCCATGCCAACAAAATCACGCGGCAGCAGTGGCAAGACTCCTGCGACGGCTTCGACCACCAGCTTAAAGCCCCGAAGAACTGGAACATCCTTCGGCATCTGCTTGATCCAGACGGCACCAAGATGACCTTGAAGAACAAGATGAGCGAGATGCTGCGTCGCCATGAGGGGATCGAGGACGACCTCATGGAGGAGATCCGCGAGAGGTACATAGGGGACAGCCCACCCCGAGCTCCCAAGGAGTACAACGGCCACAGCAACGTAGCGTTGGACGTGCCCATCACCGAAGCGGAAGTGAGGAAGGTCCTGCTCAGACTCAAGTCCATGTTGGCCCCGGGTCCCGACGAGGTGACGAACAAGATGCTACGCAATCTGGGGGACGGAGCCGTTACCGGCATACTGATACATGAAGGCGTGCTGAGAGCGGGGCTCTATTCCCCAGCGGTGGAAGACCGCCAAGGTCGTAATGATCCCCAAGCTGGGCAAGAGGCCGCAGCTGAAGTCCCTTAGATTCCTTTCGTTAACTTCCTGCGCGGGCAAGTTCATGGAGCACATCGTCCTAGGAAGAGTGAACCGGCCCATGGAAGAGAGGGCGGCTTCAGGCCGCTCTTGTCCACTGAGGACGTGATGCTGCGCCTGAAGCATCAGAGAGTAAATGGAACGGGGAGCTTCCCCTCGGCACCACAGCGATCCTGGGCTTCAACCTGAACAAGGCCTTCGATAACATAATACACGACGCAGTCCTCGACAACCTCAGGCCGCTGGTCGCGGGCAAGCGAACGTATGAATACATCCAGGACTTCCTAAGCGGGAGGAAGGCGAGATTGGCGGTCGGCGGAGTCCAGTCCGAAAACATCGGCCTCGGGAGAAAAGGAGCACCACTGGGATCTGTGCTGTCCCGGTACCTCTTCAGCGTGGCCATGATCTGCCTGCCCGCGAAACTTGAGAAGATAGCCGGACTGTAGCATAGCATCTACGCCGATTACATCGGGGTGGGGGTGACAGGCGGCAGCGATGGCTACATAGAGCAAATACTGCAGGAGGCGATCCGGGTCGGAGAAGAGTACGTAGCTCCCAGGGGACTTGCGTGCTCTCCGCAGAAGTCCGAGCTTTTGCTGCTGAGACCCAAATGCTGCGGGAAGGAGAAATCGAACATCGAACTCTTCGCGCAAAGGCCCCACATCCTCCAGGTCGAGAGCATAATAGTGCTAGGCCTGTGCGTACAGGCAGATGGAAAGAACAGGGAGATGATAGAGGCCCTGGGAGGGACGGCCTATCAGGTCGTCCAGCTCATTGTCAGGATCTCCAATAGAAACTACAGGATCAAGGAAGGCAAACTTATGCGCCTGGTACAAGCTTTAGTGATGAGCTGGCTGGCGTACGTGGCTCCCTTCATGAGACTCGGAGTGGCCAAAAAGTCCAAGCTGGAATGTATGATACGGAAAGCATACAAGCGAGTTCTAGGGCTGCCGAACTCGGCGTCAAACGAGAAGCTGGCGGCCCCAGGGGTACACAATACCATCAACGAGCTCATCGAGGCTCAAAGAACGGCCCAGCTGGAACGGCTCACGAGGAGCGCGACTGGCAGGCACATCCTCAATGGCCTCGGCCTCCGGTACGTGACACAGGGAGGCGAGAAAGTGGGCGTTCCCCTGCACATCAGGGATATGCTGCAGATTTCCCCCATCCCAAAGCACATGCATCCTGCACACGACGCCAAGAAAAGGGAGACGACAGACAAGGGAAGTGGAGCAATGGCGGTGGCGGTGGTAAAAGGTGACGGACACCTGGTCGCGAGCTGCAGCGTGACGACCGACATCCCGGAGACGGCGGAAAAGGTGGTGGTGGCGCACGCGCCAAGCACGCCCGGCGTCAGGACAATCGTGCGCGACTCGCAGAGATCAGTTCGCAATTTCGACAAAGGGAGAGTGTCACCAAAATCTCTCCGCGTCCTCAGGGGTGCGACGTGCTTCTATAGGAGAGAAAGTTTGAGACTCGTGTAGACACTGGAAAACGCGCCCCTTTCTGGTAAAAAGCAGGCTCACGACGCGGCCCGAGGACTTACCGTCGGGACCCGCGCAACGTCGGGGGCCCCCGTCGCATCGTCCGGCATAGACAAGCTGGTGACATTTAGATAAACTCTCAACCACTATGCGGACGGGAGGGCGAGATTCCCCCCCCCCCCCCCCCCCCCCACGCACCACTCGCTAAAGAAGAGAAGTCCACGGTGCGAAGACGTCTGCAAACGAACACCTATCCGTGTCCAGCTTTACTAAATCGGGGGTACCCGGACAGATACACGGGCGCGTGCAAGCTATGGGGGCAGAGGACGACCTTCAGGCACATCGTGTGGGAGTGGAGTAAGATAGGCAGGGGGGCGTGCCCGAATAAATTACTGCCGCAGCTCAGAAATGAAGAGAGCTGGGATTCCACTCTGCTCAGCTCGCACCCTCGGGTCCAAGACGACTTATTCTGACTGGCCGATGACGCCGCCGGGGTCCAGGAGTTCCTGGCCATCGTCTGAGAGGGGGGAGGGGGGAGGGAGGGCTGGGAGGGGACCCTTAGTGGGCTCCTCACCACTTCCTAATACCCTTTTCGGGCTACGATAAAGTTGTGCTCACTGACTGACTGACCATGGGGTCGAACAGGTCGTGATTGGACGATCAGTTGGAATCCGGTTTAGTCATGCATGAGAATTATCAGTTTGGTTACCGGGCCTACCAAGCGTGAGCCTTTTCTCATACAAAACATATTATCTCAAGAATACGCACCGAATCTAAAAATTTCCTTCTCGGGAAACTGCCATCCCTAACAAGTTCTTAGGTTATCCAACGAGGTACATTCCGGTTCACGTACCCGCGCCACATCCTGGCATATTCCGCAAGTCCCGAAGCAGAACTTAAATAAATGCCTAATATTCAATGTCAACTTTCTGTACTTGTTTATAATGGTTTATAACTGAAACAATTCTTCGCCTTATCATCCAAAAGATGACGCAGATAGCCTTTTCGATTACAGTGATCAGGAGGATGAGGCAAGTGCGCTCGAGGACTCAAATAAATTTGCGTAATATATCCGCTTTCGATGTGATCACGGAGGATATGTGGGAGGCAGCTTTCAGAGATTAAGAGGTAAGGCTGCAGTTGAGCCTCAATGTTCAAAGTAGACATGTCGACTAAACAGCTTAGCCAACCATTTTGTAGAGATTTGTAGCTACTTTGACAGCGGCAACAATCACGGCTTTTATTGATAGGCTTTTTTGAGGGACATTAATATTGTCTATCTACAGTGCGTGTTTTAGCCCGCCCCCCTCCCCCCCTTTTCTCGAAAGTGCAGTGCAAATAGTGCCCAAGGGGAAACATTGTGGCAGTTTTCTCATCGAAAACTCAGCGTCGAAAGGTGTGGCGGACCAGCGAAATAAAGCAGACCACATGTATGCAGAGCAAATCCGTCGACAGCAAGAGCGCCATATTATGCACCAGCATTTTCTTTTATCACTACTACAAGATTTTCTACTATTGTCAACGTCCAGTTTTAAACCATAAGAACTTTAAAAAAAAACATTATGTTGATTTTAGTAGACCACGATCGTCGGGGGCAGCCTCTTTATTTTTATTAAATGCTAGCCGGAACAAGGACGTAGCGCCATGTATCAATAGATATGTCAAACACGCCCCGCCATCCGACTCAGTCGTCTGCGTCGTCATCCACGTTTGACCCCGGCAAGCTTATGGCCTTATTTGTTTGCAAAAGGGTAGCTGCGCCTGGAAAGAACAACCCGGATGAACAGTCACACTCACAGGCACACGTATAGGAAACAGACCGAAGCAAAAATTTGAGTCTACAAATTTTGTAGACTCAAATACGTGAGATCGAGCTTCTGACATATTTTCTTGGCCTCAATTTTTACTTTGACTAACGAAACCTCACGGTGGCGGGTGAACACAGAGTCGATCGCAGCTAAGGCTCTTTCTCCAAATGTAGCCTTATGCATATTCACGAACCCTCCTTCTTTGTCTGCTGGTAGGATGGACATCGACTTCTCTTTCAAGCAGGTTTTGACTCTCTTAATTGGCATAGTTGTGCCTGGCTGTCTGTATCCAGTGTGTAGGTCAATGCCTTCAGATATACAACGCTCACTTTCTGCTTCTGGCGCCCGCCTGGACACTTGCCTTACCAAAGAGAGGAGTTCCGCTGCCGACCTCGTTGGTTCAACTGCAAACTTTGGTTCAAGGCTGAGAACGTGACGCACATATTCCGGCACATTAACATCTCCTACCACGTGCACTGGGTTGCGACAGGTTTGCCCTTTTTTTAGAGTAATCGAACGGAGGTGGCTCAAAGTAAGACCCCACAAAGCCTCAGTTGATATTTTTGAGGTGGTAAAAAACTCACGCCATCTTCTTCTACCAATAAGAGGACTCACGTTTTCACACAATTGAAGGGAGAGGCAATAAATGTAATGTCGGGTCTGTATGTGCCGCTCGGATTGCAGGACTTTGCATATCCTTTTTACATGGCCCCACCATGGAGCGAAGCCAGGAAGCAGAGCCAGAACTTCCGGTAGTAGCAGCTTGACACGAGCGCAGTAACCGTAGGTCCGCGCTTAACAGATTGATATGGCAATCAGGGTGACAAGGAAGCTAGGATTCAAGGAAGAACTCTTAAATGGGCCCGATGTACTAGAAATGAAGCTTGATAATGTGGATGCTTGGGCTAGTTGGTAATTCATGCTTGGGTGGAACAGCGTGGATGAACAGTCACACTCACAGGCACACAAGAGAGAAACAGACCGAAGCAAAAATTGGAGTCTACAAATTATGTTCAGTGCGGAAACACAGAAAACGGACTGTCCCTTAAGAGTAATAGTGTCGGAAAGGCGAACCTGGCAGAAGACTATTGACTTATTTTTACAAGAGAAGCTCAACTGGCTGACAGTTGACGACCCTTTATTGTTAAACAACTTTTATTAAGTCATTAGGTTCTTAAATGAACACAACAACAATGACTTAAAGGCCTTCTCCATTGACATCAAGGACTTGTATTATGCTATACCCCAAGAAAGACTTTTAATGTGCATTGAAACCTGCATTGACTCATTTGGCATTATAGCCTTCCGAAATGCTTCAGGAATGTTCGAAAGCGCTTTTCTTGAATTGCTTACAGTCTACCTGAAATCTACTTTCACCACGTGGGATGGAAACATCTACCGACAAACGAAAGGTGTTTGTATTGTATTCTCCATTGCACCTCGTCTTAGTGACTTATACCTAGCACATCAGGACAACATCCTACAAAGGCGTTTGGACACTTCAAAAGTTGTGAAAGTGTTCCGCTACGTAGATGAGTTTTTTTTTATTTTCTTGACCCCTGATGGCAACGACGCTTCAAGTACTGTGTCCAATGTCCTCCCGATATGTAAGAACTATTTGGATCCTTTGGACATAACCAATAAACTTCCGGTTGAAGAGTCCCTAAGGTTCCTAGACCTCAGACTGTTTTTTCTTTCTCATCATACTTGTTGGTCATACGCTCAGAGTGGGAAGAAGGCACTCTTTCATTATCAATCAGTCCACTCCAAATACGTTAAGAGGGGTGTAGTGAACCTATGCCTTAAAAATGCCATGAAAAAGTCATGCCAGCATACTGTAAAAATTAACTTTGTCGCGCTGATAGCTAGGCTACTACCAGGGGGGTACCCTAATCACGTAATAATATCTGCCGCAGAAAACCTCTTTCAGACGATCAAAAATACCGATTTAATCCAATGTAAAGAAGGGGACAGAAACCAAAGGCCAGCGGTTGTGTTTTATATTCGCAATATTTCTCATGGTCTCAAAAGAATAGGCAACCGCGCAAACGTTAACGTGGTATTTTCTGCTCCATGCAAGCTCTCTAGTTTATGCAAAAAAGTCACTTCATCCTCCGATAGAACCTTAGGTTGTACCGAAAATAATTACTCCCGTTTTGTTCCATGCTCTGAAGGGGTGGTTTATGCAATTCCCTTCTAATACGGAAAACGGTATGTCGGGCACACCGGGAGATGTCTCAATGGCCGGTTAGGAGAGCATCATTATAACACAAACAGAGTAATATTAGTGAATCTAGAAACCGATTGCCGGGATTGCGGGTGTTCAGCGGACCTGCGTAACTGCACTGTCATTGCCAGAAGTCGTAATCAGCTGACACGAGACATCATCGAAGCTGAAAAAATAGCCAGGTTGGACAAACAATGTGTTAGTGCATCATCCTTAGCTTTACCCAAGAAATGAGTGGATTATCTAGAGATATCATCAAAGCACCAATAGTGATGAGAAATATTTCGCTTAATTATATTACTTTTTTTTAATTTAATTTTTAGTTTAATTTACAATTTTAATATTATTCCTTTAGTTGTCTTTTATTTATGTAATTATTAGTTATTTATTAAGTTATTAATGTTTATCGGCTATTTGGTCTCTGGTGTGTAAAAATTCAAATTGTTCACATTAACGGCGAAGGCGAAGATGTTGAAGATTTGAGGAAGAAGAAATATAGAAGTAAGTTTTAAGTCAGCGCTGCGAGCCTGTTTCCTTCTAGTGTGCCTGTGGGTGGGACTCTTCATCCGCGTTGTGCCATCCAAGCATGACTTACCAACAGGGCCGTAACCAGGGGGGGGTGGGGGTTAGGGGGTTCTGAACCCCCCCCCCCCCCCCCCCCCCGAAATTTTTTTCTGGGTACGGCCCTGGTCGGTGCACTGGCAGCCAGCCGATTTTAATCTCCACCTCTGCGCACGCGCAGTGGCGCCGGTCGGCTACCGGGTACCAAACCGGGACCGGTTCTCCGGTTTGCTGTAAATCTCCATTATATGCCACCGATGCACATGATTCATAGGCGAAAATAAGACAATAGACACTTTCAAAATGGCCGCCGTTGTCCCCGTAAACCCCCCCAAATTTTTTTTCTGGGTGGGGCCCTGCTTACCAACTAGCCCAAGCATCCACATTCTCTAGCTACGCCTTTTAATTTTGCGAATTGATACTTACCTGTTAAATAAACCTTTGAAGGAAAGCTCAGATTCCACGTGCAGGCGCCGATGTATTCGGCTCATTTTAGAAAAGGTCTTGGCATTTCAGCTACCCTATTAAACACTGTCTGAAATGCCGAGGCTCGATCTAAAGGTAGCCGCAAAGATAGGCTCCTGCAAGTTCTAGTGTGAAATTTTTGTCAAATGTGTATTTTGCAGGTATGTTTTATCTTGTGAAATCACAAGGTTTAACTTCCTTTGTGTAAAAAATAGGGCCAAAAGACATTCCAGGGTCAAGAGCAGAAGGCGACGAAGACGACCGTGTCAATTGGCGAGGCTCGTTTTTCAAGAACATATGGCACAAATTGTGAAGCCGAGCAGGAAAAAAAAGTATTCAACATGTAGAAAACGTTTTCGGCAGCAAGGGCGCTGTTGTTATGCAATCGTCATCTATTTGATTTTTATTATTTTACATTTTGCCATCCTTGTCCGCCTTTCTTTCTAAACCAAAGGTAGGTTGGGATAAAGATTGTTAACTTTAATAGTTCATGGCCATCGCGGGCAGTGTAGATATCAAGGAGGTATGGCCATCTAATATTACGTGGGCTAAACGCGCCAGGACAGTCAACTTGGTCGTTTTGGGTTGCCGTCCGCGTTGACACTGTCAAGTTTCTGGCCGTATTTTTTAAGAGAATGGAAAAACCTGTGAAATACACCTTTGATGATAAGTTGAAATAGCTACGTCCATGCGCCGAATTTCACGGCCCATTCTGTTGGGACCTCGGCATTTCAGACACCGTATGTTTGAAACAAAAAGGGTTCTATGATTATCAAACGAAAAACAACGCTGCAAGAAATCGGCGCGGGTTACTTTACGCGGGTTTATTTTCTGAAGAAAAACACAAACACCCTTGAACGTCAGAAAAGCTAAAATATTTAAATGGTTATAGTCTTCTATTTATAAATGCAGTTTTGTAGAACATCTCATTGGGATTTGTTTTGTATCCTTTGCACATTTTCATTAGTGTTGCTGTAAAGACGAACTGACGAAACGCCAGATAAAAGGCACCATAGGTGTTCATGGACACTAAAGGAAGATAAAGCCTTATTATTATATTATTTTCGCTTGAATTTTCGTCACTGGGAAGTGTCCAATGATCTCAGATATTTGTAATTCTAAAATATTTAGTTTATTTTGAAATAAAAACAGCATAACGAAGCGCGTGTCCAACAATGGCAAGGGGAATAATCCACATGCATTTTACATGATGTTACAGTATGAATGTATGCCACTTTGCCTTCGTAATTACGTTAGTGGAAAATCTGGATAAGGTAATTATGGTGGCTAAAGTGGAATACAAGCAAATTGTAACATATCTTATTATGGTTAAATTCGTAAGGGTTTGAGTCACGCAAGCATAGTGTCTCACCGATGGATTTTGATGGATGTGATGACGTAGCATGGTGGATTTATTATGTTTACCTCACTCCACACGTTATGAATGGTCCCGTATTTCGATATGTTACGATATGCTGCTATGCCTCTGTTTTAATCATAATTACGTCATTTTCTTTTTAAAACAGGGTACCGACAAAGTGGGCTCCGCGTGAACCTCCCGAACCCAGTCTTATGTAAGTTACTTTTAAAAACCAATTATTTACTGTTACATATAGCTTGTCAGAAATGTATTTAATTTACGTGAAATTAAAAGTAACACGTTACATCTACGGTTACCTCATCATAGTAACTTTGTTACTTTCAAGATTCGTTCGATATATTTTTTTTAAATTTAACTATGAATACATTGATGACAACACGCAATGACTACTAATTACATTTATTTGAAACCCTAACAAAACTCTGATCTCACTTCTCGAAATATATAATATAACGTTCGCCTGTCTTTGTTAAATTAAAGCGTTTGCTGCTTACTTACAATATTGACTTAATATTAAATTATTGGATTCATATAACGCAGCAGCAAATGCTTTTCATGATATAATCACTAAACTTTCCCCTTATGAGGCACATCTCTTTCCTTGGTAAGTAAGCACCCAACGGGTGCGCTGGACGGCATTGCAGTAGTCAGGCGTAAAAAAATTTTTCCTAATGGTGAGAATGTCATTAAGGGTAGCGAGCGCTGTCAGGTTTCAGCCTTCCATAGTTCCGTCTCTATGCCTAACGGTAGTGTCAAGAAATGAAAATCGAATCTCGCCCTGAGGTGCTGGCGAAGTTTGGAGGAAGCGGACCTCCCGGCTACATATACCAGTCTGCTTTGTTTACTTGGAGCAGTAAAGTTATCGCCACTATATTCGGCAAGGTCAAAGTGCAGTTCATAGCCGTCCTACGTTAACATCTGGGGCTTGTCACTCATTACATCCTCTCGTTTCAGTAATAACGCTTAATTACCATACAACTATTTCCTTTTAGAGCGCAGCTCTTAGGGGCCCGTTCCCGGCTTGAGCGGCGTTGCCGTCGCCGTCGCCGTTGGCGTAACCAAGGTCACCCCCAAGGTCACTTGACCCCCAAGGTCATCCCAAGGTCACGTGACCCCAAGGTCACCCCAAGGTCACGTGACCCCTCCCCAAGGGTCACGTGACCCCAAGGTCACGTGACTCCCAAAGGTCACCCCAAGGTCACGTGACACCCAAAGTCACGTGGCTCCCCAAGTCACGTGACCCTCGATGACGTCATCAGTGACGTCACTGATGACGTCACCGGCATCCGCATCGTCAGCGTCATCATCAATGATGACGTCATCAGTGACGTCACCGGCATCCGCATCGTCATCGTCATCATCACTGATGACGTCACCGGCATCCGCATCGTCATTGTCATCATCACTGATGACGTCATCAGTAAGGTCACTGATGACGTCACCGGCATCCGCATCGTCATCGTCATCATCACTGATGAATTCATCAGTGACGTCACTGATGACGTCACCGGCATCCGCATCGTCATCATCACTGATGACGTCAGCGGCATCCGCATCGTCATCGTCATCATCACCATCCACATCGTCATCGTCATCGTCATCATCGCTGATGACGTCACCGGCATCCGCATCGTCATCGTCATCATCACTGACGACGTCACCGGCATCCGCATCGTCATTGTCATCATCACTGATGACGTCATCAGTGACGTCACTGATGACGTCACCGGCATCCGCATCGTCATCGTCACCATCACTGATGACGTCACCGGCATCGTCATTGTCATCATCACTGATGACGTCATCAGTGACGTCACTGATGACGTCATCGGTATCCGCATCGTCATCGTTACTGATGACGTCATCGGCATCGTCATCGTCACGTGACCCCCCTAGGTCACGTGACCCCCACCCAAGGTCACTTGACCCCCCCCCCCAGTACCCTTCCCTCCTCCTCCTGAAGAGCGGCGCTCTAATTCGGCGTTACAGGGAGTTGTAAACGGCTTTCACTTTTTTTTTCCTTCAATGTTTTCTCTCTCTTCCGATTTCCCTTCAGACACCTCTTTTTTCCTTTTCTCAGCTGACAGGAGAAAGAGATCCCGATGAATAGAAGGATCCATTACAATAATTGAAAGGGGAGCAGGAGGCAAATAAATTTGGAACAGAATGAAGTGAAATATACCTGTTGTATCAGACAAGGTAAAGGAACAGCTGACAAAAGCAATCCGAAGTCGTCAAGGAATGTGTTCCCGTTTCTCTTTAATTTCTTCTATGAAACGCAGAACCAAAGCTTCGACCGTGAATCACGGGCTCTCGGCCGTTGGAAACAGCGGTGAACTGAACGCGCGCAGCGCGCTACCGGTGCTTATATTCACACTTGAAGGAGAGGAGACTAGAGGAGGAGAGTTGCGCATGCGCGCGCGGTGTGAGTAGAAGCGAACGCACGCGAAGTGCACGCAGCTGGTAGAGAGAGAAAGCGGAGAGAGTAACGCACAGCTGTTGGAGAGAGGAAAATAGGAGAGTTGCGCATGCGTAGTGTGAGTGCGGACTATGACGCCGCGGGACATAGATCCGAGCAAGAAATGCTCCGCATGTAAAAGGCAAGTCGACCACTTGAAACATCGTCGGTAGTCTCGATCAGACAGTGTCTACTGGCGGCGACTAGCTACCGCAAAGAAAGCTATCGCGGCGACTGCTGCAGAACCTACGACAGACGCTCTCGCCCGGCGTTAACCAGTTCACCGGAATATGTACGTGTGGCGTGTTTCCGGGAAATGGTTGTCTCGCTTGCTTGAAGAGGGGGAGGGGGGGCTTCGCTGGGGCCGGAAGGGTGAAGACGGTGCAAAAGAGAGCCGCGCACAAAAAAGTCGAAATGAAGCAAATGCTAAATCCGATTTGTCGCGCAATAAAAAAGAAAAAAAAGTAGAAAAACATTTCCCGACTTCTTCAACATATGCTCTGGCTAAAAATAAAAGTTGAGTTTTTATTTTAGTTTGTTTGCGTCTAAAGTGGGGCCCAACTTCCGCACGGGGTCGAAAACGATCTATTGTTAAGAAAATGGGTTAATGTTCTCGCAAAAAGTATCTGTATCTTTGCAGGCAATTTTCAGTCACTTCAAAAAGAGTATTTAAGTTATATTTAAACTCACGTTAAAATACCTATTGAGTTACGATTAAAATCCAACCACAAATGTTATGAAAAACACTATCGCGATACTACCAAGGACTGTCGGAACGACACACGCCCAAGGTACGGTGAGCGCGCACGAGAAATCGGTATCTTCGCAGTTCACCATCTCCTCCCCCGGCTTCGCCCCGAGGAGCTCGCTCTTCACAGCGACGCCCTGCATCTACCATTCGTAGGTTCTGCTAGGAAAGCCTGTCTACCCTGCCTTACAAAAAAAAAAACTGAGTGCGGCAATACCGGGAGAGGGTATTGCTTCGGATGAGCGACGCAGAGATCATCCAGAAGCGTTGAAGGGCTCCGTCTCAACAAACAAGGGGCATTTAAAGGACGCTCCTATTATGGTGTCCAATAACCTCAACGTGGTCATCGACGGACAAAACCTGACGGCACTCATCGACACCGGAGCCGATTATTCCCTTCTGAATGGGAAGCTTCTTCGCCGCCTTTGAAAAGTGATGCGCCGAAGGATGGTGCGAAACTTCGTATCGCCGAAAGACACATATCCACGCCAAAACAAAAAGGGGGGGGGGGGGGGGGGGGGGTGCACGGATCGCGTCAAAATCCATTGTGAAGCGTTCCCAATAAGATTTGCAGTCCTCAATGACTGTGCAAGGAACGTAACTTTCGGAATGGACTATCTGCCTGAATACGGCACCATAATTGACCTGGGGTTGGAAGCGAACAAGTTGGCGCTACGGAAACACCTCTTAACGCAGGATGAACCCGAATCAACATCAACCGCTGCCCGGGTCGTCGCCGAGCATGTTGATTCGGCGCCGAGGTCAAGTATTTCGCAGTTGGAACGATCGCGCAGTTAAACATAAAAAGCTATTTGGTTCAACGTTTTGTTATCTTATTTAAGGTTCCATCCGGACGATGCACATCCGGACCGTGCAATTTTAAAGAGGGGAGTTTCGCCGCGTGCATGAACATGAAGTAGCGCTTCTGCGTATTTATTGAGGATCCCAGTTTACTCTTACCCCAAATGTCAAAAATAAGGAAGCCATCATGACCTTGCAGAGTGAGTCTCTATCGAGCTCACTCTCGATCATTCTAGGCCGTATCTTGGAGAAACCAAGTGTAGCAGACAAAAAGCCTAGCGTGGCCTTGAAGAATCGTTGTCTTGACGACGAGGCACACCCCCTCTCTCGCAGTCTCGGTCCAGCCAGCTGTCCCGCGGACGGCACGACGTTTGCTACTGCTGTCTCGACGCTCATTCTTTATTGGATTGTGAAACAAGTTAGCAGTTTACTTTCGTCGAGCTCATTCCATCCGCTGCAAAATCTTCCAACGGTTTAGAAAGCAATGGGAGATTGAGGCACCCTGCAAATAAAACAACAGTAAAGTATAATGTAAGTAGGCTACCGTGTTTTCTGCAAGTACCAGTGTACCTCGGACAATATTCCCCAAACTGATTTTGTCAAAATCGAAGAAAAACCCCGAAAATGTCAGAATCGGAGTAGCCCTTCACAAGGAATCCCCAATCTTCACGGGAGGAGGACTTTATGAATAGCTCTCCTAAATTTCAAACATATCTTTATTTTCTTTGAAGTACGCCCCTTTAGCACCGAGTTTTTTTGTTTTTTTTGAGACATTAAAATTGCCAATAAATAACACACAATATGTGTGAAAAAAAGGAAAAAGAAAACACCCCCGAATTTGAATAAAATTAAATCCCGAAAACACGGAACGATGTTTGTAAGCTAAGTGCACAAGCATTCAGTCAATATTTTCTTACCTTGACAGATTGTTTGGTGTGTACGAACGCAACACTTCTTTTTAACCGGATACGAGGTTTTTCACCCAGTTAAGGGCGTAGAGCATATATCGAATATCCGTCGTGTAGGCTACACGCGAACAAACCTGTGAAGTAGCGAAATGTCAAATTGAGCCCTTCCCACATTGAAATCACTACCACATGTTAGAAGACGTCTCGAGCAAATTCAAATTCAAAATGGCAGCATTGTTTTAGAACGCTCGCATCTAAAATTTGCACGATTACGAATCGGTGTAGTTTAATGTCATGCAGAATTTACCACATTAGAAGAAACAAAAAAAAAAAGGAAAAAATCGTTACCAAGAACTGTATGTGGCTTTGATGGTTACGAATGTTACCTCCGGGTACTGATTCAAGCTTAACGGATGCAGGACAAAGACAATGATCATGGCAGTTTGAAGTTTTCGCTTCATTTTATTATATACGTGCTGGTTGGCAAGTGCCAAATGTCTTACATGTAATAGACCTCACAAGTATTTCTTCGAGAAGTCATCAGCACGGCAAACGCCAAACACACACGCTGCGCCCATAGTACTGTTTTTCTATTTCAAATATTAGTAAAAGTGAATATAATTTTTGTAACTATGCTATTGACTGCTACGGCTATCGTACTATATAATGTCCACTGAGCCCAGTTAATATGCAGTGACTGCGTACGCATGTATGATCACTTCGTTGGAATTAAAAACAAACATCTATTTTATTTCTGATTTCCAGCTTAACTCTTCGGAAAGCGACACGCCCTTCGAGTTTTTATATTTTTTCATGTAATGAAAACACAATTACAAAACCAGATCATTTATTATTGAAATCTATTTTAAGTAGCAAAACATGTTCAAGCAACGAATATGACCTGACTTTCGTAAGATACTTCCTTGTTTTTGTTAGAAAAGTTGCGTCTGAGAGGATGTGGCGAAAAGTTTAGGGCCACATAAAGAGTAAATAAAACTTTCTTAACATCTCATTTTCGAGTTTTAAAATGGCGCAACCAGAAACTTTTTGGAAGTAGCGTCTTCGCCATGCGTCAATCCTAAACGTGATTTGAGATCGGGGGTGGTGTCGTGGCGACGTCACTAGATTTTGTGTACGCAAAGCTTTTGGGTACGCAATTCTAAATCTTCTAATGGTACTACATAGCTCATTTAGTAACAAGTGTGATCACACCGGCGGTGAGTGAAAATAGGGATGTCCACCATTTAATGGTACATGCCTTTCTGCACGAAAAAGACTGTGTTCTGGGCAAATGTTTGCATTTATTTACAATATAAATCACTTGCGAAATTACATAAAACTGTTCAGTTGAATATGTCAAAAACGACCCTTTGCTTCATCTCATATGAATGACCACCACCATGGAATGGCATATAAATGGCCACCATGACTTATCAGAACTATTTCCCCATCATTCGGGTCAGAGGTTTTAATAACAGTCCAGCATTTAGCGATGCCTAAGTAAATTATTCGAAGCATCTTCTTCAAAATCTTTCCACATTAAAATTATTACGTAATAAAAGGTACTTACTGCTCAACGGAAATATCTTAAACCAAGTGCAACAACCCAGTGAAGGAAGAGAGGTGAGGGGGGGGGGGGGGGGCATGTCGAACAGCTCCTAGACTATGACTGGCTCAGCGCTCTTTTTGCATGGCCTAAAGAAGTGGCTATCGAGGGCGCGGAAGAGAATACAACGCGCTGTGGTTCACCGTTATAGAAACCAGTTAATATTAATGCAAGCTTTGTTGATTTTTTTAATGCCTACTGCACACAACAGAAAACTGATTTCCTTAGACTGGCAGATTATTGTTCCATAAAATAATTATGTGAATTGGAAGGGCAGGGTAGGTCTGTATCGAAGTGTCAAGCTAGGTAGTATTTGCTTTCAAGTACATATTTCTGAATTATGTAATTATCCTCGCAAGAGGGACGATTTTTGAAGAATACTTGCCAAACATACATGGTGAATAATGATTGAAAGCTGCATTATACATCACATTATGACACAGTTGACGTAGTTAACACATGTATAATAAATACATTCCTTCCTAAAAATTAGCAGCGTATTTAAAAGCAAAAACTGGTGGTCTGATGTCTCTTTTTCGCAGATTTGTTATTTGGGCTGGGAGTTGACACAAGCATCTTTATTTATTTTGAAGGAGACTTTACCTTATTTGGCAGCTAGAAGTATCTAAACTCTTGTCATGTATCTTGCGTTTCTAGGCTCGGATATTTATCTAACAATGACCTTACACCACTATATTAGCAAGATAAAATTCTAGGGCCTTTCTTCCCATGCCTGCAACATAGTATAAAGATTTTAGATTAGCGAGTAATGTATTCCGTCGTGAAAACTGGGTAGTAGATGTATTGGTGTTCTGAATTTATTACGTTTGATTGCTATGTAGAATTCACATCGCATCAATGTATCTGTGTCTCGCAGCAATCCTCATAACAAGGACTCTAAACATCTTTCCTAATTGAAAATATAGTGATCTCCAAAGGCATTTGCTTTTAAGTAAGTCTGAAAAACAATGCAACCTCAAAACTCAATATTCTTTATTAATGTAAGCAGTTCAGAGAGCTTTTTTTCAAAAGAGCCACTGACATTTGCACTTGAAATCAAGATGAAATTTCGGTATATCTCACTTATGAACGCTGCAAAAAAAATCCTGCGTATTCATGCAGAACATTCCTGAAACATCACGTGTATGGCATACCGACATCGTGTTGAAGCGCGAACATAACAGTTAAAAGAGAGCTCGAATGTTTCGTCTGAAATGTGCTACATATCGCGGCACGTGCACACTGGTACGTCCATCTTCACAAACGTCGAAAAGTCGTTGTTAATGGCTAGATTCACCCTAAGAATCGCTTTGAAAGATATTCTCAAATGAAATCTTTTATATCAAACCGAACACATTTCACGATACAGGTTGACTCGTTGGTCCATTTCAACCGGCGCGGAAATCGTAAAGGCTCGTAGGTAAGTAGTATTTTCCCTGAAAGATCTATATTGGGATGGGCCAGAGTTGGTAGTTATTTACTTGGCTGTCAGAGTTCCAGCCTTCCTTTTCCTTGCTTTTCCGTTGGCGTCAACACTCTTGTTCTTTAATCTGTGGCAGAAACTCTTCAGAAAGATGCTAGTGCTGCATCACAGTGCGTGTTTGAGGACAAGTTCGCTTGTGTGTCCGTCCTCGGATATTTCGAAATAAGATGAGTCGGCACTGGCTAGGAGCGCCACAGTGAGGTCTGCGATGAGCTTTCGCTAGTTCAGCATCTAAAGTACTCCAACTGCTTTGAGAGGTGTGCCCCATTGACGCACTTGCTTGTAACCGCATTAACGGCAAACAATGGGAGGTGTTTAAGCTCTCCTCTGTCAAGTGACATCGCAAGATCATATTGCTTTTCCGATAGGAAACTTATAATGCCTGGTCTGTCGTCGACGCGGCCCTGCATTTGTCGTGCTTTGGATTCTTCCACGTGGCATGAACCGAATATTCTTTCAAGTAAACCAAGACAGGCAGGATATCTTTTGCCTTCGAGAGTGCTTCTTCAGACAATACTACGTTGCAGCTGAACCGTGGAGCATCTGTGCGATTGTAAATATCTTGATATTTCTCGTCTTCGTCCCTGTCTCTACGGAAGCTGCAGCAATCTTCGCCATTGCGCTTTGGAGGCACAGTTTGTGTTCCGCTTCAAACACCTGCCCAATTGAGATATGATATTGGGAGCCATACCATTTTCTGTATTTCCCAAAACGTGCAACTAAGCAGACAGTCTTATCTTCACCAGGAGGACATAAAACAGCCATAGGGCATCAAAGCAGAGTCTCGCAACCTCAAACAGTGCGTGAGTTGTTTGATGGAGAGCACCATGGAAGTCACATCCGAGCTTGCCATCATCAAACCCCTTGTTTTTACAGTAGTCCATCCAGTCCAAGAACTTTGGCTTGAACCACAGGTTGGGGTCGTCCACTGAAGGGAACACTGCTTTTTGAAAGTCGTCCCTTGGGGCAATTTCTTTGTATGGAGCTTTCACATTTACAATCTACCACCATTTGAGTATAATCTCGATGAAAGTTACTGTTTCCTTACTGTGTGTAAGGCCCGAACCTGATAACAGGTAACATAATTGCATGAGGCAGGGAGTCATGAAAGATCTATAGAGCTAGGTTTACATTTTGTTACTCGAGGCTCGACGGATTCAAAGCCTTCCTCGAAACACTGCGACAGTAGCCCAGGACCTGTTTACATTAAAAGTTTTAAATTTTCCTGATGATTGTAAAAGATGCCAGCAGCATGTGCTCCCCAGTGAACTCCTCAAGCTGATTAAAGTAAAAGCAGAATGTGTAATTCTTTTGGTTAAGCCAATTATTTCATATGCACTTAACGATGTGTACAGAGTAATTGATGACGAACCGTGGCCTGTCAGGGTCAGGTGGTGTGGATAGCGAAGTTGTGGTTTGTGAGGGGGGGGGGGGGGGGGGCTAAATAGAACATCCCCTTTCTGTTGATAACTTTTTTGTTACTGACGACACACAGAACCCGTTACCCAATCTTCTCCAGCTCACAAATTATGTCTCTTAGCAATTAGTGCAGAATCTTTCTGTAAGCTCTCTGCACAGGAAGAATATGAGCTGCTTCCTTGATCTTGCAGGTGGGCCTTCGGACCATAAAAACCAGAGCGATGTTGGCTGTTTCTGTAGAATTGAACTCTGTAGCGGTAAATGCCTGTTTTTTTTGTATTACAATGAAGTCTACCTTTAGAGTTACACAGCGTTGCTGATTGTCAAGCTCAAAGTTTTATATATATATATATATATATATATATATATATATATATATATATGCTG
The DNA here is from genome assembly GCF_016920785.2 of Ixodes scapularis. Classification (NCBI taxonomy): domain Eukaryota; kingdom Metazoa; phylum Arthropoda; class Arachnida; order Ixodida; family Ixodidae; genus Ixodes; species Ixodes scapularis. The sequence goes on from NW_024609882.1 coordinate 53,864,465, forward strand.
TTAGGGAATGTTGCCTTTTGGTGCTCTGTTTGGCGGTTCGTTTCTTAGGTAGAGCAAGTTGACCGGATAGTTATCGGGTGTGGAAGAAAAAGAAACGTCTCCGGTGCATCGGTCACATTTGTAGACTTGAAGAATTAAGGTGAAACAAATGCAGCAGAAGATCACTAAGTCTACCGAGTTGCGTCTCCGCTCTTTTTTCTTTGAGCGCCGCTCCACCTGGTCGCAGACGAACTGGGTGGCACACACCTTGTCCTCCTCTGGCAATGTGCACAGTATTGTGAGCAGCTCGCGAATGGTCTAAAAATATTATCGTTTTTGTTTTCGTTAATGCTTTTGTTGCTTACGGCGCAAACTCGTTTTAGAATGCCATCGAGGAGGTCCTACCGCCCTTCTGCTCTTGACATCTGATGGCATACATTAGTGTGATCCCCGTTTTTTTGGCGAAGTTTTCAGCACGTAAAAAGTAATGCTGAGCTCGGCGTTCACAACGATCAAGTTTTTGATTCATGGGGCTGGGTTTTCAACAATGTGGACCGAAATGACCCGACTATTGCTTCCAATAACTTGCCAGAATGCATACCGCTTGCTTCTTATTTGGTTGGTGATATGCTTAGGGCTCATATTCTTATCTTCTTAATCACTTTCAAGCGGGTCCACGGAGTCGGCCACAGCGGTTTCCGCCGCAGTTAAGTCGAGCCGCATTCTTCGAGCCCCTGGGGATCTATCGCTTGTGAGTGATCTGTAGAGAAGTAGCCAGGGCAGTTCGGAAACCTGCTCGGCTCTGTCCCAGGGCGTAGGAGGAGATGCTTCAATAAAACGGTGACCTGGGACTCTGTAGCATCATCGACTTCTTAAGGCTCTCAAGCTAAGTCTCCCTCCATGAAGTGACGCTCGCAAACCTGAAACACAACTTTGCTTTCGTGTAAGCGACAGCAATTTGTGAGGGCTTTTTTTGGTTCCCACGTGTCACACAGAGTACATATGTCCCGATAATACATCTGTGCCCCAACACAAGGGTCAAAATTTTTTCACGTGCACGTCTTTTTGCACGGTTACAGGGGACATATTACACAGTACCTTTCACTTTTATATGCTTTGCAGCATAAAAAAAACTTTGGAAATACTGCAGTTGCCCAGTCCTACTAATCTATTCTTTTTTTGTAATGATGTAGCTGTTAAGCTGACCACCTTGCACAGCACTCAACGACGTATCAATCCAGGAGAGCAATTACATGGTGTCAGTTTTTACAGGCCACGAAACTACCGGTCGCATCTTGAGTCCTCGACGTAAGGTGTCGAACGTAATCATATGCTACTGAAGGCTTTTAGCACATAGGTACGTTTTTGCATGACGCCCGACATGATGCCTTCCGATGTAAGTCATTCGAGAAAAGCTCCGGAGACTCAAGAAGCGACTGAAACTGTACAAGAGACCCGGCGAATCGAAACAAGGAGTTCTTACCCTGCTCTAATGAGACAAATTAATCTTCTCTCGGGCGATGGCTCTTGTCCACGATTGCTGTATATCAAAGTCTTGAGGAAGCTTAAACACATTAATTTTTCTGTGTTTTTGTAGGTGCGCAACATCCTGTAGCGCAATATTTGTTCGGCATGCCGATCCGCCGAACAAACACGCTCGCGCGTACGTTTTAAAACGAGACAGGGCAGGCGAAGGGTAGAGAAAAACAAGAAACAGTACAAATAGCTCTAAAGCCCCTCCCGATTTGAACAGCCATGCATGCGCAGTCGGCCAGTTAGTGACACTCCGCGGGCCACCACCGCCACCGTCGATACGCAAAGGCTGGGCGAACGGAACGCGCCGACGGGAGCGGCGGTAGCTTCGAAGGCCACCACCGCCTGCCGTTGGAGTCAGTGCCCGAAACGTCCGCCATTTTTCCATCCAGACTCGCAAGCGTTGAGGCTTTCCTAGTCTAGGAGGTGTTGGCATGTCTGCTTTAGCCGCTCCCCGAAATCCAGCTTACGCTTCATTGTAACACCCCCCTCCTCTCCCCAGACAAGTTGTTTTGCTCACGCTGACGAACTATTTTGCACAATCACCTCACCTTGTCTGTATCGGTCTTGTAGCCGTCATTAATTCTTTCAGAGAATTGACCTTATAAGCGATATACCGACTTCTCGCGTTTCTCGCGTTTCCGAGTATTTCTTCAGATTTTAAAACACGTCATTTTATGATAAAAATTTAAGAATGCCAGATTCGGGGATTATAGTTTGCAGTCGAGTGTTTTGCTTTCCTCGGAAAGAAAAAAAAATGATTTAGTTAAAGTATAAATATATACTCAAAATATTATACTTCAAGTAAAGCACAGGCTTTCGAAACCTCCTTGATGTTGATAGAACCTTAAGTACAATGTACTTAAATTACTACACAAAACTGTTCAGTCCCGATTTATTCATGTTTCAATTGAAGTTTCAGTTTTAAATAAATTTATTCCGCGTCGAAGTTTCCATATATGTAATCATCGTGTCAATTTCAGACGCCTTAGTTTGTTTGAATTTCAGGAAGTTAATCCAGAGGCATACCACCGTGTCTTTGAGAGGGGAAGCAAACCAGACCTGCCCTCCCAGGTCGGGGGGTGGTGCCCATGGCATCACTTGGGTGCCGACGGACAGTGTTTGCCCTGCCCAAAGGCGACTGCTTCAGGGGGGTCAAAAACACATGCCTCTCCCCCCCCCCCCCCCCCCCCCCCCCGGCTGGTACGCGCATGAGTTGATCAATGCCATGCATTTATATGTACATGTGCTGAAATATATTTTCTCCAACAAGTGCCAGTTTCATTCCAATAAACAGGATAGGCGGAGCGATTAAGCGCGACAAATGAATGCATTGTTATTGTAATGAGCATCTATAATCAACTTTTTCGCATTGAACCGTTCTTGGGAAACCTTCGATTGCATTATATTCCACAAAAACATTCCGGCTTACCTCAAGCTCTTTTACAAACGTCTCAACGTTGATGTTGTACATCCTTTCAATGTCCTATTTGAAATTCAAGTGCAGAAAAAAAAAGTGTCAGAGCCTTGACCTCGGGTAAAATAATCGCCATCAAACTCAAAATGTTCCAAGGGAGCCCATAGCAAAAATTTCCGATAAACTGAACGGAGGACCAAATAAACTAAGGTAATGAACCAAGAAAGTTCAGCTGATGACGATGCTGCAAACATTCTTTAGCAAGAAGGTACTCGATCAATCACTGGAGATTAGGCGAATATATAAAAGTGTAGGCTTAGTATTACATCACAAGCTGTTTCTAATCTGAAAAGGTTTCTTAGTACCCCCGATTTCACGGCTTTTCTCATCACCAATTAGTGATACCGGTTTGACAGTTATGTTGGTAAACTCGGCTGTTTTTAGCATTGTACAACGAGATAAATTGCAGTTTGTGGTTGGTTCGAGCGGTTTTCGGTACCGTATTTTTCTGGCTATATTCCACGGACTATACACGTGTAAAAGTTGGAATTTCTTCCAGTGCGGACTAACTACGTGTAGAGACTATACAGTAATTTTGAGTTTAAGGGTGGTTCATTTTGTCGAGACTCGCCAAAATGGGTGAATGAAACAGTAAGTTAATGATGATTTATGTACAATAAAAGCTTCTTTGTGAGCTAAGAAAGCAGACATCTGTCAATGTGTGCCTTTTTTGAGAAGATTTCCCTGTCGAGTCAAACGTGCAGAGTATTCACCGGGAACGTACTAAGCAAAAACTATTTCCTTTCTACCTAAATTGGCACCTGCGGGCTATACGCAGGCTGCGGAACGGAAAATACGTTAATATGGAGTTGTAGTAGATCGTTTTTTCCTCCGCTACGTTATCCCCAAAGAAAACGCCGCACCTGCGCAGGAGCGCCCCCAGCCTTGCCTGCATAGTTCAAGGTCTTGTGGCGGATTACGGAGTGTTATCCGGGTGCTTAGCGGGCTGGGGAAACGCTCTGCTACAATTCCCTAATATTAGCGTGTTTTAGAGCGGAGCTCTTAGGTGCCCGTTTCCGTGCTTCGTGGCGAAGGCGTCCGCGTTGACGAACTAAATCTAGCGGAATAATTGACGTCACACGACCTCAACGCGACTTCAATTCCCCACTAAATTTGGCGGTTAAAATTCAGTTTCTCCGCTATATTTAACGGACATATTCAGTTTCTCCGCTAAATATAGCAGAGAAACTGAATTTGCTTATAGGGGACGTGACACCCCACTATAGTGACGTCATGTTGCCCGCTAAATTTATGTGGGCGACTGAATTGGTGTTGAGGTCACGTGGCGTCTATTTTTGAGCGAAAGTTAGCAGGGAAACTGTGGAAGGAGTGGACAGCATAGTAGAGGAGGAGGGGAGGGTACTGAGGAGGAGGAGAGGTACGAAGGAGGAGGAGTAAGAAAGGAGAAGCAGAAGGAGGGGTGGAGGAGGAGGAGAAGCAATGGAAGAGGAAGAGGAGCATACCCTCCCATCCGTACATTCTCTCCTCCTCCTCAAGAGCTGCGCTCTAATTTCGAGTTACAGAGATTTGTAAATGAGTTTCACTTGTTTGGCATAAAATGTTCAAACGTTTTTTGTTTAGTACCTTAAAGAGCTTCAAAGTTCGTGGTTAATCAGTGATTGAATCGACGCACTTGCTTAGTTTCATCAAAATCGTTGTCACTGAGAGTAACGTTCCATACGCCTTTGACATGTTAGATTTGCATACGGTGCAACATATTTTAAACTATATTGTAGATCACCGTTTAAAATAAGTGCAATAAAAATGTAAAAATTTTAAAATAAGGGGAGCTATAAGATTTTCAATATTTAAACCAGTTTCTTGGTGTCAGATGAGTCCATACTAAAAAAAAAAGAATTTTGTTTTGCAAAGCACGTCTGGTTGGTAGTTGAAACTTCGAACCAAAACCAAACGTTCCACAAGATATTGGTACGATAAAAATGTACCTTAGCAGATACCGCGAAGTATTTAGGAATTGCGAGATCATGCAGTGCAAACAGTTGATTTCACAAACAGGGCATCCGAAAAAAAGTTAAAAAAAATAATAAGTTTTTATTTGTTATTGTGTTTCTATATTAATTGTAGAATTAAATTATGGAACGTCATTCTTGTTACTCGTCTGCAGTTTAGCGGTTTTTTGGGGATTCCTATGTTGTTTTTTTGGTTACTACGCTGAAATCTTTGGGAGTAATGGCATCATTTGACTCCATTACTGCTTCCCTCGTTTTACATGAGATTCCGTCCATTGGTTTTATAATGCACGTCATTATCCCTCCAAGTTTTCTGCAGGATAACAGGCACGATAATGATTTTCACCAAGGCACCCGGCCGGATTATGATGAAATGTCCCAGCCATTGTTTCGACATTGAGGTCGACTGATAGCATGCAAGGCTTTTAATAGTTACGTCAAAGACATGACTACTTTGTTTATAGACTATTGTACGACTTAGCGTATAGTCCGCAGATGCAACTTACAGTGGATAAAAAAAAAAAAAAAACTTTGAGAACTCTTAAGCTCCGTTTTCAGTAGTGGAACATGGTACCTTAACATATAAACCCCTGCTTGTTATCAACCGCGCTAGCGTCTTTGCGTCGCCTAGAGACTAGCGTGTCTTACTCGCAATCGACAGGTCGGGGGTTCAAATCTCGCACGAAATTGTTAATTAATTTTAAGGCGAATAAATTACTTATAAATAAAATCATTTGAGGCATTCGGCGACCTATATTTCGCATCAGATGTTATGTTTTTATCACTTCTATTCCAGGCGTGACATCAGATTTTACGGGAGCGTTGAGGGTTGTTGGGAATTTCTGCGTGAGGTCACGTGGCCGTGACGTCATGAACCTATCGACTATTCAGAAACTTTCAACATGACGCCACCGACGCCGACGGCGGCTCTTCTGCAACGCGAGCTCCTTAACGATCTTGCGTTAAAATGCTTTTACTTATGTAGTCCCACCAAGTGAATAGCCTGCCTGTGAACAGTTATCACACAGGCCACCCCTTCACAAATGCAAGCGTTATTAACTCAGAAAGAATCTTGTGTTATAAATTAATTATGACTGACTCAACCCGTCATTAGAAAACGCGTCCCGTCTTCCTATAATGAACGTCAAGAAAGAAGAAAATATTTGTTTATGCAAACCTGCAGATGATCCGCCGCACAAAACAATGGTGAACTTTTGAAATTTTTATGATTCACGGATAATATACAGGAACATACGACGCACAAGCGCCTAACAACATGCCAGTCGTGCGCACAGTAACCACAGAAGTATTGTCTTTGTTGGGAGCGACGCTGTTGAATCGAGAGGCGTGATATTAAATAGAGATGCAAAATGTTAAAATATGTTATCAATATTAAGCTACAAAAAATTGTTTAAATCAATATCAAATTCTATGTGTATTGTAATAATACCAGACCCCACAAAACTTGTCTCTAAATTGATGGCATAAGTTTATCCAGAGACTCACCGGATAGAGTGTTGCAACGGCAACCAAATATGTTTGCAGGCAAGCCAAAAACTTCGGTCGATGCATCTGCGGCTTCTCGAAATGAAAACGTCGTCAAGACAAAAGTGAAAATTAGGTGGTGAAGATACATTTGTAGCTTTTTGTATATTTGTCACAACGTTCTTGGAAAATGGTGTCCCATAGCAGACCTAAAATGGACCTTTTAAACATACCGACGGCACCAGGCGGTGGCTGCACGAACTAAAAATCGAGGAAGTGACCTACCTGCGCTACCACTCGATACCAGGAGCTACGCTACCAGTTTCTTCGCTCTCCGAGCTGCGTCGCGTGCCCAACGCGAGCTTAAAGATGGGCATCTCTGGCCTCCATCTTGTGTTTGTGTTTTTCCTTCCGTCCACTTTCTTTTTTTGTGTAACCCAATTATATATATGCTGCAATTACCTGTTCTGCTCGCTTATCCACAGGCTCATTCCGAATTTCCTCGATTTTTCGTTCCGACATCCGCCGCTTGGCATCGGGCGCTCGCGCGTGCGCAGAACGCTTCTCGGAAAAGGTCCATTGAAATTAGGCGATTCAAAGGGGGACAACGAAAAAGTTTAGTCAACTAACGTGTTTTTCAATTGTTTTAAATAAAAAAAAAAGATTTGTCGTACTGAGAACTTTGCAGTATGTGGAATGCATTTCCTTGGTAAAGTGCCTCGCAGTCATTCATGTACAGGGTGCATTGTGCGATGCCAAAGTGTTATGTTATATTCGGCTCGGTAGTTTTGCAGAAAAACACGGTCAGGATTAGCAAAACGTATGGAAGGGCACGACATTAGAGGTCCGCAAAACATGACCCGTAGCTTGATGTAAAAGGCACATGTCAAACACTGTGCTTCAATGGAATCACCAGTCAAAGGTCACTTGCGGCGGTGAAGGTACTGCCTAAGGGGTGGACAACAGGGTGCTCGTGATAGGTTGTGTCTGCAACATGTAGTTCTTTATTTTTCACAGTGCCTTTTGACTCCATTCATCTCAACGCTAAAACTCAGGTAACATACCATGCCGGCGGATACTGGGATTACGTCGGCCAGTACCGGGAGCTGTACGGCCGATCCCGGCCAGGCACGCCGGTAAGAAACCTTCCCCGGCCGATATGGGGACTCGTTGTCTAAACTGGCCAGTACCAGCCGGAAAGTTCCCGATACCGGCCGACATCGTTTTCTTGCTGTAGTTACCGGCCAGTCTAGCCATTGAGTTTCCGGTGACTGGCCGAAATCATTTTCTTTATGTAATCACCGGCCAGTTCAGCCACGGAGTTCCCGGTGACTGGCCGACATCGTTTTCTCGCTGCGTTCACGGGCCATTCGAGCCATGCAAGACTTGATATGTAAGCGACAAAGCTTTTTCGCTGGTGTAGAAACTATATGATGGTTACGAATGACCGTTAGGTTGGACATGCCTTCAATATGCTAAGAAGTGACACCTAATATTATACTTAGCCTAATATTAACGTCGCGTCATCCCTAAAGCAATTAATAAAGGCTTATTTCAGTTTTGTTAAATAGGATGGGATCAAACATGGTTGTGGAATGAAAATTTAATTTGGTTTACACCTATTACTTCTTTAGAGCGCAGCTCTTAGGTGCCCGTTTCCGGCTTGAGCAGCATCGCCTTCCCAGTCGCCGTCGGCGTAGCCCCGCGTTGCATTATGGAAAACGTCCCATTAAGCGCGGGTCTCACTCGTGACCCGCGCATTTCATTATCGGACGTTCCCCATAATGACGGCATGTGTGATGTCACGAGGGTCCCGCGCGCGTCATTACGAGAAGCGTCGCATGATGCAACGCGCAATTACGCCGACGGCGACGTTGGCGTCGCCGTCGGCGTAATTGCGCGTTGCGTTATGGGAAACGTCCTATAATGCAATGCGCCGTCTCATTCGTGCCCCGCAAATTGCATTATGGGACGTTTCCCATAATGACGTCACACCTGACGTCACGTGTGACGTCACAAGGGTCCCGCGCGTTGCATTATGGGTGAAGTCCCCTAATGCAACGCGCGGGTCACTCGTGAGCGGCGCGTTGCATCGTGGCGGCGAAAGTTGCTTTCATTGAGTTTGGCATTTGTACTGCGGCACTGCGCTTCTGTAAAAATCTTCACGTGTTCTTAACGGCGAGTCTCACGGCTTACACAGGGCTTTAAAGAGCGTCTTCGGCGAATGACTGTGAACGAGTAGAAAGCGTGTCTTCAGCATGCTCCTGCCAGCCTTCGCAATGCTCCAAAAACGCGATTGTTCAACATGCAAGATTGCCGACCGGTGGCTTCACTCTCGCGCTGCAGCTGCAGCGACCCAGCGTGGATGCGCGATCCAGCCCTTTCCCCAGGCAGGTGCCGAGCGCTCCCCGGTAGCGATCGTTGAGTAGTCGGCCTCAGTGAGCGATGGATTACGTGATCCACCCCAGTGGCACGCGCTGCCACCGCTTTCATAGCGTCTGCCCTCGCTTTTTAACATTTTCATTTCCCATTGCTGTCTTGCTCAAAGCATGCAGTTACGATCGGAACTCCACGCTTTTACAAAGATGTTGGTTTAAAAGTAAACATTTGACAGCGATCTGTCTGGTTGGGAGTAATTAATATTAAAAAAATTCGAACACCAACCAAGCCCTTCTGTAGGGACCCAATTGTCTACCAGACACACGACGTAGAAGAAAAAGAAAAGGACACTGCTCCTCAACGGCCATAGCCGTAGTCGCCCCTGAAGAAGAGGCCGAATTGGCCTTGAAACGTTGGGTCCCTACAGAAGGGCTTGGTTGGTGTTCGAATTTTTTTAATATTAAAGATGTTGATTGTTACGACTTTATTAACGGTGACCCTGACGTTAAAACATTATTTATTTTTCCTTGGAGTTATATAAACTCAATGAAGACAAGTACAAGCACTTTTGCACAAGCCGTAGGACGCAATAAACCGTTTGCGAAAATCCCAAAAGCCCGCGCGTGCCGCGCGACAAATATAGGAGTCCTCGGTACGCCCCTCTTACCGCTACCACGTGGCATACGCGAGCAAGCCCAGGTTACCACGGCAACAGAGCAGCCGAGTTGGGCGAGCAACGAAACGACGGCTGTGTTAGCAAGTGTCATGCACCACCACCAGACGGAGCGCGCGAGAGCTCTCTCTTTCTTGTGTGCTGTGTTTTCTTCTTCCTCCTCGTTCGAAGATAGTCCTAATAAAACAGCGATGTGACGCTATAGAGGCTACGCCTCGTTCCTCCTCGCCGGGCATTACGTTTATTCCCATTGCGCGCCGCGACCCTGCACTCTAAAAAAAAGGGGGTGCAGACGTTACACCCCTTGTCACATATACGACACCCCAAACCTTCAGTTCGACGTACAGCGCGCTGACGTCGTACTGACTGCCCCAAACTTTTGCGAGGTGCTTGAGAACGGTGAGATATAACATGTTAAGCAGCTAAAGTCCGTACCTAAGTCTTCTAGAAGAAAACACACAGGTTTTGCAGTTGAGCCTAGAAAACCCCAATAACTTTTTTTTTGCAGTCAGTCACACTTGCATTACCTACTTTAATGAGTTGTACATCTCGGCTATCAAGCCGCTCGTGAAATGTGGTAGCGTCGGTACAACGTCGGTGCCTTGCACATCCAACTGAAGTTTTGGGGTGTCGTATATGTGAGAAGGGGTGTAACGTCTACACCCCCTTTTTTTTTAGAGTGTGCATATACTCAATAACCAAGAGGTTATGGGCCCAGGACGACGCTATGCCGGTGCGCAGAGCGGTGAGTGGCATTAATGTCCTCTGAGCAGCGACTCAACTACGACAAAGACGCCGACGGAAAACCATGCCGCTGGTGTGAAACTGAAAACGCGGATAACGAGCTCGGCTGTGCTGCAAAATAAGAATTGATCGCAGCAAAACCTGCGTCGACGGTTTGTGGAAGACGTCGCCAAACCAGTACCTGTGTTCCTGCTTCGCTGGGTGCCGTAAGACGTGCAACGGGAACTCAACTCAAGTTCATCGCTGTAAGCCTACTTCGAAACGCTCTCGACGAAGCAAAGCGATACGATGGCGGCGCTGGCCGAATTCAAGATGCCAAAACTCTCAAGCGAAAATACCATGCGTGGGCGATTCGAGCCAGATTGGCATTAGTCCAGAAATGCTGTTGGGAAGCCATCGAGCCCGGCTATAGTGGAAGAGAAATGACGAACGACGAGAGAAAGATCAATAACAAGGCTTTGACAGTCATTTTCCTAGTAGTGGAAGACATATACCGGGACGTCATTGGGGAATGTTCGACAGCTCACGAGGCCTGGAATACACTGGAAGATATGCATTCGAAGTGTGGCCCACTACATGCTCTTCAGTTGATGAGAGACTTTTTCAATACTGAAATGAAACCAGATGAAAACATAAAGGATTACCTGGGTTGAATAATGAACCTACACAGGAACCTTTCAACGGCAGGATACGCCTTCACCGACAGGGAAGTGGTACTGGTGATGCTTATGGGCTTGCCAGAAGCGTATGAACCACTTATTCTAAATCTTGAGCAAGACGAAGGAACGCTCACGACGAAGAAAGTGAAAGCAAGGCAGCTGGTGGAAGAAAAGCGGCAAGTCAAACGTGAAGAAGACAGACTGAGTGAGAGTGAAGAAAACAAAGCCCTCATGACGAAGAACAAGCCCACTACACAGAGCAGCCAGCTCCATAGATGTTATGAGCAAGAACATTTTGCAAGAAAAGAAGAAACTCGCACTGCTACGAGATCCTCTGAACCGAAACGACGAGTCCGGTGTTTTGCATGCGGAAAATTTGGACACATTGCCAGAGAATGCAAGGAGGGACCCGATGACGAAGGGTGCGGCTCACAGAGAAGAAGAAATTCCAGTGAACCGAAGAAGGCGCTCTGTGCCAGAGGTGGGAGTTCCTCAGGGTCACACATGTGGTACCTTGACAGTAGAGCAACTGACCACATGGCGTCAAACAGAGCCAAATTCACCACCTTCCAGTCATGGTACTCGTATGTTGAGGCTCCAAAAAAGGAAGTCATGAAGGTTCTCGGGAGAGGACAAGTGGAGATTGATTTCTCGAAAGACAGCGGTGGCATCCCCGTCGAGCTTAGAGATGTCCTTTACGTACCCAGCTTGGACGGCAACCTCTTGTCAGCTGGGAAGATTGAGGAACGTGGTCTGAACGTGACTTTCAACAACGGAACGGCTAACGTGAGTGAAGCCAATGGTGACCTGATTCTCATAGCGAAGCGTGATGGTAAATTGTACACTGTGAGTGAGTCGTGTGCAACGTTGAGGTTAGCAAAGGCGACAGACGTTGCCTTGTGGCATCGACGCCTTGGCCATCTCCACCATGAAGCTGTCGAAAAAATTTGCCGAAGTGGGAGAAGCAGTGAAGATGCGAAGTGCTCGACGTGTGCACTCGGCAAGCTGAAGAGAAACAGCTTTCCGAAGACTGCTGGAACGAGGGCTAAAGCCCCATTGAACCTGGTTCACTTGGATGTTGTTGGAAAGATCACACCTGTTTCGAAGGGAGGGTCGAACTACTTTGCAACGTTCATTGATGACTACTCCAGATACACTGTAGTGTACCCAATAAAGAAGAAAAAAGAAGTGCTGGACAGATTCTACCAATACAGACAAATGGTCGAGAACCTTCACAAAACGAAAGTGAAGATGCTACGCAGTGACCACGGAGGTGTATACATCAGCTGGGAATTCACCAAATAGCTTGCTAAGCATGGTATCTTGGGACAGCATACGGTGCACAGAACGCGTCAGCAAAATGGGGTGGCTGAGAGGATAAACTGAACGTTACTAGACACAACAAGATGCCTACTGATTGAATCGGGCATCACAAAAGAACTATGGGCTGATGTGGCGACTGCATCGCACATTTGCAACAAGTGTCCATCGAAAGCACTCGGCGGAGTGACTCGCGAAGCCATGTGGCTTGGCAAAGAGGTCAAGTTGAGCCACCTAAGAGTGTTCGGATGCAAGGTATGGATGGTTGACAACAATAAGCACAGGAAGACGAAGCTCGACCCAAAGGCAGTGGAATGTGTGCTGGTGGTTTATCAAAAGGGTGTAAAAGGGTATAAACTCTGGGACTGCCGCAACGATGAGTTCTTTGTCAGTCGTGACGTGACCTTCGACGGAAACAGCTTCCCATGCAAGACTGAGGCTGTAGGTCGACTCACTGAAGGAGGAGACTGTGCTGTAAACCTGATCACAGCCACTGTTGATGAAGAAATCCAACCATAGGAAGAGAGAGGTGATGATGGCACCACCTACTGTGACGAAGACGAGATCTCGGAAGAGGAAGATATTTCTACTCCTCAAGCGGCAGAGACCACCGATGTGTTAAGACGTTTGGAGAGGCTGGCAGTAAAGAAGCAACTTCCGAAACCCTCTCGTACCTGTTGTCTGACGAGACGAAGTAGCTTGGAAGATCCTCAAACAGGGGAGAAAGCACTCTCAATGCCTGATGCGCAGGAATGGAGAAAAGCCATACAGGAGGAGCTAGACAACCTGAAGAAAAATGACACATGGGAAATGGTTCCAAGAACAAAGGACCAACGAGTCATCAAATGCAAATCGGTATTCAAGAAGTTTGACCAAAATGGTGGCCTATAGCGTTAAAAGGCTCGACTTGTTTCCTGTGGTTATTCTCAGGTAGAAAGAGTTGACTTCATGGAGCCCTTCTCACCGGTGGTGACGCTCAAGTCTATCCGAACACTGTTAGCAGTAGGAGATACGAACAGCAGATACGCAGTAGCGAACACTGTTAGCAGTAGCAGTTGAAAGAGACTAGAAGATTCATCAAGTTGATATCACTGCTGCATATTTAAATGGGACCTTGAAGGAGACCGTGTACATGGAACAACCTGCGAAGTACGAGGGCCGAAAGCACGACGTATGTCTCTTGAAAAAGAGCCTGTATGGACTACGTCAATCCGGACGGGATCGGGACCTGGAACTCGACAAGTTTCTGAAGATGGAAGGGGTTTCTCGGTCGTAGGCGGATCCATACGTGTACTTTAAGCAGGGGGGGGGGGGGGGACATCATTGTAGGTGTCTACGTTGCGGGCTTCTTCTAGCTCCGATTCCCTCCAACCCTGTCTCCGGATGAATATGACACTTCAATACTGCGCTCTCGTCAAAAGGGTTTATTCACTCACTCATTGCCTTGGGGGGGGGGGGGGGGGGGGGGGTTCGGGATCGGGGGACGGTCATCAGCGAGGCCGGGGAAGAGTCCGCTGCAACTGCAGCTGCTCCAAGTCCCAGCGGTAGTAGTCCATACCGTATCATGGAGACGTCGTTGTCCAGGGTCGCTGTCCGGTCCGTTTGTCGAGTCCACCACTCGACGCCTTGCCCGCACTTTCCCCGCGCCTGCGTCCGTCTCCCGCCAAATCCGGCGCCAGCGTCTTCGTCTCCTTGTCACCGCTGCACCATCCTTCGTGTCCCGCCGTTCGAGAGCGCTGCCGTTCAAGAGAGGGCTTCCTTTGTCCGGCTTCCCCTTTTCAAACCTTGGGTCCTTTCTTCTGGGAAGCCAGTCCCTTGATGTCAGACGGCTGAGGGGAGTGGTCCAGCCGTACCTTGTGCTGCGCGAGGCCATGGCCGGTCCCCCGAGGCATGACGCATGTCGGAGGCATCGAGTGCGAGCTGCCGGAAATTGGGGTCCGGAGGTTCGGCGCGGGGGAGGGCAGTCAGATCTTCACAACCTGGATGACCTCCTGATTCTCGCAAAGAACGAAGAGGCGATCAAGAGCTCCAAGAGAAGCATTGGACGCACATTCAACACCAAGGACCTCAGAGAAATTTGCCACATCTTATCAATCAGAGTTGTGCGACATGAAGGTGGAGCACTCACATTGGACCAAACAGCGTACGCCGAAGAAATCTTGGAGTCATTTGGGATGACAAGTGCTAAAGGGGCGCCATCACCGCTTGATCCTGGAATAAAGTTTCAGAGATCTACTACTGCCGATGAAGACAGGGAGTTGAAGCCCAAGTACCGGCAAGCGGTTGGAGCGCTTCTTTACTTAGCGGGAGGCACAAGTCCATATTTGGCATTCGCAACCACTTGTATGAGCTAATTTAGTGAGCATTCCACCTTGCAGATGTGGAACAGCATAAAGCACATATTGAAGCATGTGCAGCAAACAAAGAACTATACCCTCACATACACGAGGACAGGAGGCTGTGTGCAAGGCTTTTGTGATGCAGATTGGGGGCGAATGATACAAATGACAGGCGGTCATTTAGTACGTACATTTTCATGCTGGCTGGAGCTGCCATTTCATGGAGCAGCAAGAGGCAGAAGTCCACTGCATTATCTAACATGGAAGCCGAATACCTTTCAATGTTCCAAGCGGCGAAGGAGATATTGCGGCTTCAACACTTTGTCAACGAAATAGGTGCCCAGGAGTTTGTCGTTGAGCAAGTTTTGCAAGCTGACAACCAAGGAGCTATCGCTCTTGCAAGCAAGGAAGTGACATCAGAGCGCAGCAAACATATTGACCTGCGTCATTTCTTCTTGAGAAAGAAGCTTGAAGAAGGAAGAATAAGACCGCTCTATGTGGAGTCATCAGACAACTGCGCCGACGCCCTGACCATGGCACTCAATGGAAGAAGAACCCGTGAACTTTGTGAACACTGGGGTCTTCACGTGTGTAATGGGCGTGGTGGCACATGAAGGGCGGTGGGGTGTTAGCAAGTGTCATGCACCACCACCAGATGGAGCGTGCGAGAGCTCTTACTCAGAGCCGTATATTGGGAGAGTTGGGCCATTCATTGGTATCAATAGGGCGAAAATCTATTGGCCGAAAAGTTGATTGACAGGCCGCTCATGACCAGTCACAAGCCGCAAAACCTCCCCTAGCGGTGGTCGTGAGCCTCACAAGTAAAGCAAGGTTCGGTAATTTCATTGTAGCGTCGCTTGAGTTAATAAAGTTAACGCCTGGTGACTGAAAACTTGGTGCATGTGAGCTTTTCGTCATAGCCTTTTTTAATGGTAGAATAAACGAATGTGCACGCGGACACGTGCGTTGAAATAACGTAAAAAAAAGTTTGTGTAG
Organism: Ixodes scapularis; assembly: GCF_016920785.2. Classification (NCBI taxonomy): domain Eukaryota; kingdom Metazoa; phylum Arthropoda; class Arachnida; order Ixodida; family Ixodidae; genus Ixodes; species Ixodes scapularis. The sequence continues at coordinate 53,880,019 of NW_024609882.1, forward strand.
CCGCGGGAGTTCCGCCGTTCCGGTCTTGTTTGAAAAATGGGTCATTGTTGTGCTTTAAGTGCCGGAACAGAGCTTCCAGGGGAATTCGCTTGTTCAAGCTGCCGAAATCCTCGAGGAGACGGAAACTGTGGCTTTCGGGAATCAAGCGTGGCGCGGGGTGGAAACCTCCCGACCGGACGTACCTTTGCGAGGTGAGATATTGTTCATTGTTAATATTGTGACGCGAGCACGGTGGACGCGAGTGCACTGTGACAAAACCGTGCATTCGTCCTGTGCGCTTTCGCTTCACCGCAGAAAGACGAGTGGTTCAGGTCTGTGGCGTCGTGCGATGATGGATATGTAAGATCGCGTATTTTGAAAGCGTGAGCCTTTCGTGAGCGGAATAACTGTACTGTGACTTGAGCGGCTGAATACACAGTTTTGACGTCTACCAAAACGTTATTCGCTGCAGGACCACTTCGAGCCCTCCCAGTTCCAGACGATGTGCTCTGACGGCTGGAGGAAACTGAAAGCCACAGCTGTTGCAAGCTTGTTTTCACAATCTGAAAGTCAAGTGAGTGCGTGTAACGAGGAAAAGTGAGATTTTTGTTCTTTTGATGTTTTCTTAGATTATGAGAGTGAGTTAAAAGCAATAATTTATCTTCTGTTAAGATGTTTTTACTGATATGATTTGAAAGAGGCACAGCTGACCTATAATAATGTGGACTTGGTATGCTGTTGACATCTCTGTTCCATGACAGAGACCTTTTTTTTAAATCGGAGTGGTCCTTGTGCAAAAGTGCATGAGACACCATCAGTCAGTGTTGCAGCCTGACACAGCACAAAACCCCGCCTCATGCAAATATAAGTCAAAATCCAATAACTCATATTCTGTTGCTTCTGTTAAGTTAATGCATGAGGCATTCGTCACTCTCAGCTGCCTTGTAATGCAATGACAGCCTCACCAGCTAGGTATCTGTCATGGTTCTTGCATGGCTTGGAGTGATCTCGTGAGGTGGGCAACACCCAATGCACCATTTGCAGAATTAGTGATTCGAGAGTACATGGCTGGAAGACGAGAGTTCCGTGTCCGCAGGCACGTCCACTGCGTCCCGTTGGCTTGTTGTGTCGCAGTGACCTAGATAGAGCTTCCCCAAAACCACTTTTGTCCCTCTTGAGAATTATCTTTCATCCCGAGGTAAATACAAAGAAGCCTTCGTCCCTCTCCGCTTGGCCAGCACGAAGAGAGAAAGGGCGACAAATTCATTTACTCTCGAACCCATATTTCTGCAAAACGAGGATTCTTGTACCGTGTTTGCAACAACCAGCAGCCAGGACCTCTGGAGCGACCCTGCAGGTCGGCTTGCTGACGCAGCTGCTCCCCACCACTAGCCGGGCGTGCTTCATAAGCATCTTCCAGGGTCCTGCGTACCCCCGTGCAGCAATACCACCACGCTCTTCGCTGCAGGTGACCAGTGACAACCAGCGCGGCCAGGCCAGCGTAGCTGCCCGCGGCACCTTGGTATCGGCGGCCTCCACCAGCTGGGTATGTGTCATGGTTCTTGCACGGCTTGGAGTGATCTTGTGAGGCGTGTAACACCCAATTCTCGTATCGTGTTTGCAGCAAGCAGCGGCCAAGACCCCTGGAGCAGCCCTGCAGGGCGACCTGCTCACGCAGCCGCTGTCCACCACCAGCGGGGCGTGCTTCCTAAGCATCTTCTAGGGTCCTGCGTACCCCCGTGTAGCGATACCACCGCACTCTTTGCCGCAGGTGACCAGCGACAACCAGCGCGGCCAGGCCAGCGTAGCTGCCCGCGGCACCTTGGTGTCGGCGGCCTCCACCAGCTGGGTACGTGTCATGGTTCTTGCACGACTTAGAGTGATCTCGTGAGGTGGGCAACACCCAATTCTCGTACCGTGTTTGCAGCAACCAGTGGCCAAGGCCTCTGAGCGAACCCTCCAGCCTCTTTCTCCATCACCCGTTTCACCTAGGCTCACTAAAAATGTCTTTCTTCAGATAAGCCGGAAGCTCAAGCAGCTGGAGAAGGAGAATCGTCGCTTGGTGAGGCAGGCTGCCTTACAGAAGACAAGGGAGCGACATTCCGGTCTCACTTGCACAAGATCTTCACTGTAAACCAACTAGCAGCGGTATCGAGATCCAGCAACAGGGGGTCCAAGTGGTCTAGTGAGACGGTGAAGAAGTTGCTGCTGATGCGATTTGCATGTGGCAGCACGGGCTACGACTCGCTACTGGAGGGGAACTTCCCATTGCTGTCGTCTATAATTCTGGGGCGGCGGCTTGAAGGCAAGTTTGTTGTCAGGCCACTCAAGTGCTTCAAAGCTCCCTGTTGATTATTTGCAGATATAATATACTTGTTAGTAACTGTAGTGTTATCGTATTTTACACAATTTGTTTTTAAATGAGGAGTTGGTGTCACGGTTCCTTTTTCACTTATTTGCAGTGTGGTATAAAGGGGTAGATTATTGATAATGTTTTGGAATGATTCTCTCATCGCAGGCATACTAGCACTAGTTTGACCTCAGTATCTTGCACGCGTCGAGATGTGAATTCAAGTTTAGAGGGGGAGTGTTTTCTTCACTCCCAATTTTTGCAACCTTGCTGATGCGACCATGGAGGTAATTATGCTGACGGTGTCTAGGATAGCACCCTGTGGTGATGATAGTCGAATGAGGCTCATGGATTCCATACGAGCACTGCATGAACAGTTGACTTGGGCTCGTGACAATAAGTGCCTCGGCAAACATTTGGGCAGTAGCTCATGACTAATCTCTGCGCACAAATGGCAAAAATTAAACATTGTTTACAGCTCAGCACATGCTACACATGTTGCCATCCCCAGCCTATGGCTATAAACAGTTCTCACGTGACGTCATTCTAGTCACCATTCCCAGGTACTAAGCGTCCCATTAATGTAGCGGAAGGTAGGTCTAATCTGCACCCCGTGATTGGCGCGGCCCTAGTAGAATAAAACGTCATCATCTCACCTACCTATCGAGTGTGTCCTGTGTCCTGTGATGTCGTGATCGCTCTAGCGCTCTTATCAGTTGCCCTTGGGACTCACGATGAATTGGTCGCTTGCCGTTCATTCGGCGATGTGCACAGTTTCTAAGTGCTGGCAAAGTCGCGATTGCAGCGAGTTAGCGCGGTTGAGTGCGTTTCTCAACGAGCACCGGTGCGCTGTGGAGAAGCGACACTTACAGAAAAAACACCGTGATCGTGCGTATTTCGCAGGCACTGTGATTGTGCATTGAGGGAAGGCACACCTCCAGAGAAGAGCAGGTCACGCGCGTGTGCGACGAATTCAGGAAAACATTGTAATATAGCGTGATGATTGTTCATGTTCCTGCTCAATAGGAGTGCTTACCTCAAGACCAAAAAACAAAATGGCTTTTACCATGAATATGTGTTACGCTACAATTGAGGTCCCGTCAAGCTGTGTGCACCATTGCCCGTCATTTCTTTAGTCTAAGATTTAAAACGAATATTTGGGTATAACAGAGGACTGACAAATCTCTCATCTACTTACAATCTCCATGTAGGCCTTGATTTATTTGAAGCGAGAGTCATTCAGTAATTTAGATCAGAATTAACTGAGCCTTGGCAGTGGTAGGCAGATACTTGAGAATAACCTGAATAAAACCGGATAGATTTTTCTTTGCAAAGTATAATCATTGCTCGCATGCTGAGTTTGTGCACTAAAAAGCTATCTCTACAGGAAAAATGCTGTTGACAAGGAGAACTAAATGACAAGCTTCATTTGTTGCTTCGATTAACAACTGCAGAATTTAAGCACAAACTTGAGAACATGAACAAAACATACTCAAAATTACTCTCGTCTAACCTCATTTCAGTGGATTACTGTGTGCCCCTTGATATTAGGTGTTTTAGGTATGATAGTCTTTATATCATATCTAAAATGACTATTTATTCATACATGTTCACGCTCATCCATCATTCAAATACTATAATGTTTTGAAAAATGTGTGCTAAGGTAAGAGTGATAAGCTATATGCTAGCTCCTGCTAAGCTAAGTTAGCATGTAGCTTAGCTTAGCTTGTTTGTAGCTAGCTAAGCTAGTTACACACGACCGGAAGCTAGCTTAGCTTAGCTTCCATTAAGCTAAGCTACCTTCCGCCATCTTGACATCAATACTGTCAAGATGGCAGAAGCTGGGCGCAATGGCAGTGTCAGAAAGGCACTGCAAGTATTCAATATGCGATTCGGAATTATTCGACCCAAGTCACTATTAGCTTCTTATTCGCTTGAAACATAAAATTCGTTATTCGCACGTGCCTGCTTAAGGGGAAACTAAAGCGGTTTTGTACCTTTAAAAAACACCTGCATCATCTTCATATGGCCTCCAGTATCACGAATATTAAAATTATTTGTCAATTTGAGGCCCGGAGTAGCCATCAAAGCATTTTGACCATAGCGCTGAAGGCCTGCCCTCCTGAGGTGTAAGAAGCAAGAAGGAAATTTTTGAGACAGCAGCGTCGCAACAAGGATCCTCGGAATCTCTGCAGCTATTGCAAGCTTATTTCACTACCTTGAACGATTACTTAAGGGACTCGCCACGCATATTCTGGCAGTACCTGTAATGTAAGGAACATAGAGTTAACGAAATCATGAAGGATGAAAACGTATGCAGCAATCCAGAATGTGTGGCGACTGAATTTAATAAGTTTTTTCGTTCTGTTTTTTCCGAAGATAATGATCGTGAAAGGGTCATAACTAATGTTACTGGTCTGCCTGAAACAGAGATTGTTTTCTCATATGAGGGTGTTCTTTCTATGCTACTGAATATTGATGTAAAAAAGCACCAGGTCCAGATAACATTCCAAATAAATTTTTGAGGCGTTACTGTCTAAGAGCTGCTGAGTTTCTAGTACTTATTTTTCAAGTGTCATTGAGCCAGGGGAGACTACCTAAGGATTGGTTACCTGCGCGAGTAGCCCCTATTCATAAATCCGGGAGTCGGCTTGATGTTGGGAATTATCGGCCGAAAACCCTTACTTCTACTGCCTGCAAACTCCTCGAACATATTATTTGTAAACATCTCACAGACTTCATCCAACAGAATGGTTTGTTTTACGAAAAACAACATGGTTCTAGAAAGAAGTTATCAACTGTCACCCAGTTATTTGAAGCGACTCATTATTTGGCATCTGTTTTAAATGAGCGTGGTCAAGTAGATGTGATGTCAATTGATCTGTCAAAAGCATTTGACCGAGTCACGCACTCGAAGCTGCTAAAAAAATTGTTGGATTTGGGGGTAAGTACGCCTATTGTTTCCTGGATCAAATCTCACTTGTCAAACAGATTTCAATTTGTTGAGATCGCGGGAGAAACTTCCGCGCTGCTGCCAGTCACTTCCGGTGTGCCTCAGGGCTCGGTTTTGGGACCAATTTTGTTTCTTGCGTATATTTATTTATTTTATTTATTTATTTAGGGATACTACCAGCTCCAGTCAAGGAGCTATAGTAGGAGTGGTTCCAACATAAACACAGTACACAGAGCAACACCAAGCGATAAATGGCATTGCAACTGAAATTCATTTATCTGTTGAAGTCCGCCTTTTTGCGGACGATTGTCTAATGTACATCAAAGTTAATTAACAATGGGACGAAATGCTATTAAATGACTCGTTAATGACTATGCACGAGTGGTGTCACAAATGGGATATGAAGATAAATTTTGAAAAGACAACTTCTGTAACAATCACAAAAAAGAGGTCGCCTAATATATTTCCGTATTCCTATAATGGTGCACTTTTGAAACAATCCGAAAGTTTTAAATACTAAGGGGTCACAATTTCTAACGATCTAAACTGGAGGGTACATATAGAAAATGTCTGTAGTGCGGCTTTGCGAAAACTTGGGTTTTTAAGACTGGCGCTCAAAAATACAACGCCTGAAGTTAAATTATTTGTGTATAAGACTGTAGTTCGATCATCTCTTGAATACGCGTACGTGATCTGGGATCCATATGTCAAATATGAAATAGAACAACTTGAGCGTATCCAGCGGCGGGCAGTAAGATTTATTTATTCAGTGTATCGCCGCACGGAATCGGTAACAGAACTATTAAAAAAAGCGGGGCTGCCAACCTTGGGTCAACGCAGAAAAATTGGACGGTTAAAATTTTTCTATCAACTCTACAATGGGCATTATAACATCAGTTCGAGTGACTATATACAGCTTCCTGGTAGAAGGTCCCCGAGAGTTAATAATCAGTTTGGAGGCAAGCCGTATTTACCAAATCTCGATGTCTTTAAGTAAACTTTTCTTGTAAGAACAATTGAGGGGTGGAATAGTTTGGATGGCGACCTTTTTGTTGGGATTGGCAGTGCCGATAAGTTTGAAGCTGTATTATTTGATTTATATGCGGAGCCATACTAATATCCCTTGGTGGCGGTGACTTTCGGTGGTGTCAACCGAAATTGTACTCAAATGATTGTATTGCGGTGATTGTTCTTGATCTTCGGTTCTTTATTTCTGTTGTTTTATTGCTGTACACTCATGAAACAGCCCGAAAGGGCTTTCAGTAATAAAAATAAATAAAAATAAATTTGAGTGGTCGACGAATTGTGTGCTATTCACCTCATGCTCACGATTTTCGCTCGCCTGTTTGTTTCGACATAAGTTTAGTACACCTATAAACTTTCATGAAAGATTTAGGCGTGAAAGATTGTAGCGGGAACTAGGCGTCTGTAGCAGATGACGCACCATTTCACGAGAAAAAAAAAAGCGCTGCATAGGGCAAGGCTGGTCACATGTGCCGGAACACTGCACAAGAGATGGTGCTTCGGCTTCGGTGGCCAAGTGAAAGTTCTTGACATGACATCATGCCGAGTGAATTTTTTTAATATTTCTTTGCGTTGGGTGATACTTCTTGAGCAAATAGTGCATATTCAAATTTGAAGGATACGAATACGAAAGAATTTACCTCTAACTCATTTTTTTGGAGAACTTCTTTAGCTTCCCTTAAAGTGTTTTCAACAAAATCAGTCAGTGCTTCACAAATCGGAGTCGGTGACACTTTTAGCAACGCACAGCTACCGAAGTAACCATGGAGTGTACTTTACTTCAGTGCTGGCATTCCTCACCATTGCTAATGTAAAAGCAAAAATGTTTTGCTCATGAAGTGGCACTGCCAACTTTAAGAAAGTGGCAAGGAATCGTAAAAAAACAGCAAAAACCATTGGTATGGACAACAGGAATGGAAGTTAGCAGCATTTTCTTCGTTTAGTGCCCATGCTGTTCTTTTATTGACTGAGGGGGAAGTCTCAAATCATTGATTCCTTTCGTTGAGTTTACCAAACATTGCATACACTTGATGATCTAAAGTATTTATGTGTTTGTAGGTGAGCACTGCCCTACGGGTCCTCAGTCACTCTACGGCCACTGCCCCGCGCTTCCTGGTGGAGAATCATGGCTGGAGCACCAACTTCCTCACCACGGCTTGGTTCTTGGAACAGGTCAGCAAATGGTTTGATCTTATGAGCAGCAGGCACCCAGTCCTTGCGATCAGCAGGCAAAATGGGGCCTGCTCACCCTTGACTTTCTGGTGAAATTTAAATATCGTTTTCTCCACCTCACTATTGGGGATGAGGCGTTCAAGCCAGTGCAGGCGGGGTAATCCTCTCTACTAAGTCCTTTCTGGACCTGCAGCAAAGTCTCATTGAGAGATATTCTTTTTCATTCGTGCTCACATCCAGATTCACGCAAGACTGCCTTGAAAACTTGTTTTCGGTAGTGCGACAGGGCAACCCTATCCCAACTCCCTTGGAGTTTAAGATGGCCTTGAAAATCCTCACACTCTCCCAGTACCTCAAGGCGTCCAAGGCAGGGTCCTACGAACTGGACGATGCCTCCTTTTTCCTGGCTGACCTCGCAGACTTGGATGTACAACCTGCTGTGCCCACCGAAATTTTTCTTGAGGAGGTAGAACTCACCATGTCACAACCTGAGGAGAATAGCTTTGATTATTACTGCGTGTATGTGGTACGAACAGTTGTAAAAAATAATGCTATATGTGGCACGTTTGCTGCAGCTGTTCAAGTCCCCATGGCACCTGCAAATAGCCTCCTCAGGCTAAAGAATTATGTCCCTGACGCTCTGACCTGCCCCTCTGAACCTGCACGCGCCCTCTTCACAATTTGTGAAAGTGTCTTTCGCAGCCTCATTCCGGATTTGATGCATGCACGGGGCATCCTGGACGGGCTATCGGCGAGGATGGCTGCAGAGAGCCAATGCGCTCAGCTGCCCGACTGCCATGAAATCAAAATGAAGCTCATCAGGCGATTCTTCCATGCATGACTGCAACTGTTCATGCGGGAAAAAAGTCGCGAGTTGGCGGCTGGCGCAGCTGAACGCAGGGACTTCAGCAGCAAGTCGATGGCAGGACCTCGGAGAAGGAATTAGTGTTTTAGATTGACTTAGTTGATGAAACTGTTGTCCCGTTCTTATTTTTTTTTACTTTGCATTCTTCTTTGTCTTAAGGACAGATTTCATTTTTTGCGTTCCTTGTTTACTGAGGCACTTCTGAATTTTGTTTTACTCTTGCAACGGTTGTTTGTGCGAGGCCCTTTTTCTTGTGATCTCCATGTAAGCCTACGTGAAGCGTCTGCATTTTTTTTATGCTTGCTACACATGTTTCTGGGAAGTTTCTTGTGCTGTGCGTGTAAGCATCTGTACTTTTTTATGTTTGCTACGGGTCTGTGAGAAGTCCATTTTCCTGTGCTCTGCCTGAGGCCTCTGAATTTTTTTTACGCTTGCTATGGGTCTTTGTGGAACGCTTTTTTTCTTATGCTCTGCCTGTAAACCTGTGTGAGGCCTCCGAATTTTTTTTTTGCGCTTACTAGAGATGTTTGTAGGAAGTTCTTTTTGTTATGCTCTACATGCAAGCCTGCATGAAGCCTCTGGATTTTTTTCATGCTTGCTTCAGATGTTTGTGGGAATCCTTTCTTTTTCTTGTGCTCCAGCTGCGTGTAAGTTTGCATGAAGCCTCTAAATTTTTTTCACACTTTCTTCAGCTCTTTGTTGCAAGCTTTCTTTTTTGTGAGCTCTGCGTGTAAGCCTGCGTGAAGCCTCTCAATTTTTTCACACTTTCTTTAGCTCTTTGTGAGAAGCTCTTTTTCTTATGCTCTGCGTGTAAGCCTGAGTGAAGTCCCAGAATAATCTTTTACTTTTAGGCTTGCTTCAGATGTTTGTGGGAAGCTTTTCTTTTTATTGTGCTCTGTGCGTATGGCTGCATGAAGCCTCTGAATTTTTTTACGCTTGCTACGGTTCTTTGTGGGGAGCACTTTTTCTTCTGCTCTGCGTGTAGGCGTATATGAAGCTTTCGCTGTCATGCAAACTTGCTCTTCTGTATAAGTTTTTTTTTTCTTGTCCTCCCCCTTGCGCTGTGCACTGCTTCTGTTTCACTCATCCCTTTTTGCTTCATGTGGATGTATGGAGCCTACCCTCTCTTTCTTGGTGTCTTGCATGAAAGCATATGCAGAGACTTCCTGCCCATGTTAGCTTGTCTTTTCCCCTGTCATTTTTCTGTTCGCTTTCCTCGTGTCATTCGCACACCTCGAAATATGCACTCTTTCTGTATCCACAAGTTTTCACTTCTGCACTTGCTTAAGACATTTGCAAGCCATCCCTTTACTTCATGAGTGGAGTTGGCTGGCTGCTGATGCCAGTGGTTTCTTTCAATCTTGGTAACTGTTTACCACAATTAGCACCGTTTTACCTTCGATAGGTGCAGTGCAGTCCATGTAAATTCTTGTCCATGGAGCCGTGGGTTCTGGCCAAGTTTGTGGCTCCGCTTCTGGTGGTATTAATGCAGCCTGTTGGCATATTTTCAAGGCTGTACGGCATCATCCATTGCCTTCCCTCACTGCCTTGATACCCATGCGTGTGTCATGGAATTCTTGGAAGGAGGTTAACCTCCTATGGGCCTTTTGACTCCGTGGATGTTGCGTGACGACACTGGTCCAACTGCCTCTGGGGGTGTGGCACGCTCAGGATCAGTTCCTCAGTGTGGTTGCCATACACCAGGAGACCTGACGCAGCAGTGTCTACTTTGCCTTGTTAAAGCCGTCGTCTTCCTCTAATACACACCTCTATTTCACATTTTTCCGGAGCAGGTGGTTGAATGGTGCCAATGGCTGAAACATTTGAGGCAGGCAGCTTGCATGCTATAGATGATGAATCCTGAGAAATAACAAAGTGCATGGCAATTCCATGGAGCGGAAGCCTTCAGGTTGGCTTTCAGCTTGTTGAGATAGGTAGGTAAGCCTACCTACCTGGTTATCGAGCTGAACGACCGACTTGCTTGCATCCAAACTCGCAGGAAAGTCCTCAGAAGTACTGGCCCTCTGGTAGCCGGACCCATCAGTGACATTGCCTTTATCTTTCATAATTAGGTGAAAGCTTGGTAACTCACTCGGGTGGACAAATATCAGATTTCTGCCATTTCACATCATTCATGCTATCTGCCTGACCAAAGCAGCTATTTCCTGTGGTAATGTGTTATGAATGTTTCGTGCTCACATGCATCGAAACTGATGTCAGCATGCCCCCAATGTCTGCCTGTGTTATATCAACACCAAAAAAGGTTCTCCTGTGACAAAGTAGTTAGTTACAGTCATGTCTCATTAATAGGCTTGTGCAAATAGTTGATTTTGGGTTCAAAGCGAATAGCAGTTCGGGCCGAACAATTTCGAATCCAATATCGAATAGTTGCTCTGCCTTTTTCCAAGCCCGTTACTGCCATCACGTCTAGCCTCAGCCGGCTCAAAAGTTTGCACTCCCTCGGTTGCTTCAGTACATTTTTAGAATGTACTGAAGTCACCGCTCTTTAAACACTTACGTGATTAAAGAGCATGAACTTGGGCTAATAGCCTAATAGTAATTTTAGGTATGACACAAAGAGCATCAGATCTAAAATAGCTAATATATTAAGACGAAAATACTAATCCGCTGAGGTGAAGAGAGTTATTCTGATGCCACATTGAATGTTGTTAAAATTCCCAAGGATGTGCTGAAATTGTGCGGTTTTTAATTAAAGCAACAAACAAAGCTTGTTATTTAATTATGCTTGTCAACGGCACTTTGCATGGAGAGACACTTCGAGCATACAGCATGAGCATGTGAGCAATGAATATACTTTTTATACAAAGATCCAGCTGATCTCAGTAAAGTTAATTGCAATTATCTGTCTATCCACTACCAAAGTATAGGTAGTTAATTTTGATATAAATTATTTAATGACTCTGGCTTTGAATATGTCAAGGCCTACATAAAGGCTGTAAGTAAATGGAAGATGTAACAGTCCTCTCACCATACACAAATATCCTTTCTTAAATATCAGATTAAAAGAAATGCTGGCCAGTGGTGTAGAGAGCTTGTCACGAAATCAACTGACGCCTAAGACAGAGAGAGAGAGAATAAACTTTTATTTTGAGCTTTTCGGCACGGTGTGCCGAGCTGGATGGAAGTAGTTCCTTTTTTACGAGATCCCATATGCTGTCTTGGCCACCTGGCTCTTTGTGACCAACCGAAGTTGGTTCTAAAGGGCGGGGCTGGACAGCAAGTTCTCCCATCGCTCTACAAGGGGAAGGGGGGTAGTGCTGGGAGGTAGGGGTGGTGGGTGTTCCTGATTAAATCTGCACTCCCCTACAATGTGTCGGAGGGTTCCTATCTCTTGACACACTGGGCAGTTCCCCCGGTATTGATTGGGGACCATGCAACTGAGAAGAAGGGGGTGGGGGAAGGGCCCTGACTGAATTTGCCTGTATGCCACTTGTTGCCCCCGCGTTAACTGAGGATGCGGGGCCGGCAGTTTTTGCCTTTCCTTGTGGTAGAACGTGACCTTGTTCTTGTAAGTCACCATGGGTTGATCCTGCACCTCTTCCATGGCTGTGGCCTGGTAGTTCAGCGCGCGGGCCTACTGGTGACCAAGTTTGTTGCCCTCCACCACGGAGTGGACAGGTACCCATACGAGTTCTATCGGCTCCTTTGGGGGTCTCTTGTTTTTGAGCACCCACAGCGCCTTTTGGGACACCCAGCCCAACTGGAAGCTCCTGTATGCTTGCTGTGAGTCGGTGATTATCATCGCTTTTCCTTTCAGGGTTAGGTCCAGGGCGATAGCCACTTCTTCCGCCTCTTTCACATCTCTTACTTCCACCGACACTCTTATCAGCATCTCCTCCTTGGTTGTCACTACGGCCGCAGCCCTAGTAGTTCCCTGGTCCTTGGAGGCGTCAGTGTAGACGGCCTCCTCCTCGTTCTCCAGTTCTCGGATCAGTGCCCGAGCCCTGGCCTCTCTTCTGCCGCCACAATGAGCAGGATTCATGTTCTTTGGGAGGGGCTTCCTGCCATTCATCTGCCAGTTGTTCTCTCTCTCCCAGGTCTACAGCACTCCTTCCTATTTTTCGTAGGATCTGTCTTCCTGCTTCTGTCTGATTCAGCCATTGCTTTGGTTGGATAGGCGTCCCTCGATCAATTCGTCTTATGTGTTGTGTATTCTCGTGTCCAAAAGTTTGCTTGTCGAGGCGCTCATGGGGACTCCAAAGGTCTGCTTGACTGCCTTCCGGATGATTATGTCCGCTTGCGTTGTGTCCTCTTTGCTATGAGATGTTTACCTTGAATTTCACTTCAAGCTAAACACCTACTTCCTTCAGAAATATAAACCATCATCGCACCACATTACATTCTTTTTCTGAATTGCTCGCCTGCATGCGCAAACCGTTATGCTGTGGAGGTGTGCTTTTCTCCTAGAGCAGGAGACTGTACCTTGGGAAAGCCGCAGTGAAGCCTCGTTGCATTCCACGCGATCGCGTTATCTGCGAGATCCACGCGACTGCGGTGTCAGCTCCGCGAGTGTGGCTTTTCCGCAGCACACCGGTGCATGCTGAAAAGCACAGTCAGCATGGCCAACTTTCCGCAATCATGACTGCGAGCACCTATAAATTTCAAATTAATTTCGAAGCCAATGTCGAATACCGCATTATTCTAAACTAATATTCTAAATTTTGAATATTCGAGCGGGCCTACTCATTAATATAAAATTTTAGGGGACAGATGAGGTGTCATACAATTCTGCAGTCTGAACTATACACACCTGTTTTCGGGAACGAACTGGACAAATTCATGCATTCTTGTGTGGGTATTATGAAAAGAAACTTCCGGAAAAAAGATAAAAATAAAACAATAGTGAATCCGTGAGGTCACAGTGCGCATCCATAATTCGCTATAGCAAGTTGATCGTTGTCTGGACATATCGCATGTGCACCTAAAAACGGTTTGGTTCTTCAGGGCTTTTATGCCAAATGGTTCACTTGCCCCTCCCTTTCTATTTTTTGTTTATGGAAGTAGATGAGAAACCTAAAGCAACATTTTTCTTTTTTTTTGTTAAAATACTTGAGTGAGAAATATAGAAAAGAAAAATGCAGGTAGGAAAAAACAGGGAGACAGCATTCAGACGCTAACTCCCTGTCTTCTTGTCTATTTGCTTGTACGTGGATGTTTCTTATCTTCAGCACCCCAGTCTCACATAGTTTTTACATAATGGTAAACTTAGTTCATCTCGCCTGCACCTTCACTGTTTTTGGAGTCATTTGCAACCTTTTTCATAAAAGGCAAGGCAGGGTCAGATAGAAGGCCATGTCAAACTAGAAATGGAAGTGAGTAGAGATGATGGCAAGTGTAAAACATAAGCACACTGAGCTTGCTGCTCAGGTGGAAAAAGAACTATGCAAATCCCAAAGCCTGAGGCCCTTGGCACTTGTGCGGTATGAACTGCAGAGGAGAAAAAAGTGTACGTTGGATGTTTATAATTTTCATGGTTGACAGTGCCTGCAGTTTTACAAGACTGGTAAATGAATGAGCGTGGCAGCAGCCAGGTTGTGTGCTACCTTTGGGTCGAGAGCTACGTTTGTCTAATATTTGTATTTTAGACCCTAATTTGTTAATGTGGACAATTAGCATTATAGACGATTTTTCAGGGGAACGGAAAAGTTCATATTAATGAGACATGACTGCATGTGCATTTTCCATGCGACAGGCTATTGGTCCAAGCTCTCTTCCTTTTTAATTGATGCACGGTTCCTCTTCTATTCATAGATGGTTCTTTGTGTGCAAACGACATTTATTTTAATTTGCTTTTTGGAGATGTTTGCTGCAAACATTTTGTGGTTCATACTAAGGTGCCAACAGGCTGCAGTTGTGTCGCCACCTTGTTAATCCCATCATGAGTGAGGGCAGGTGTGGTCTTGGGATTTTATTGTCATCTTCATTTGCTTCAAATCTTATTGCTTGGTGTACAGCTCACGTCATAGACAGATTTCCAATACTGATGCAATGTTTTTGAGCCATCATGTGACTGAGGCCACTAAAGTATTGGTTGTGTAATGGCTTCTTAAATTTGTTTCTAAACTGGCCGGTATCTGCTCTTTGTTTATGTCTGGTGCACAAAAACCTGATGAATTATTTCACCTCCATTCCTGCTTTTGAAGTTTGTGGATAACACTAACTACCTTGGGAGTAGAGTTGGTTCTCGGGTTGTGCCAGGTAGGCGCCGGTCCACATGCTTGGTTGTGTATAGGAGGTGACAAATCCAAAAGTTGGCAATATGTTTCTGACAGACTGACTGTGTTCAAACAGGCACTTTTAGACAATCGGTTTTCACTTCGTTTTTCCACGACCCGAGATACACTTGGAGGTATGTCTCATACTTCTTCTGGCGTGCACCTTTCTTCTAGAAATCGTTCGAATGCGATACGTCATCCACGGTTGAGTGTTGCTTGCCCCATCGAATTTTCGCTCGGCGTATAGAGAGTTTACCTCCACTTCATATTGTCACGGGTGGTGACCAATAAACAATAAATAAACAGAAAGAAATAAACGTTTAATGTGGCGAACTTGTGCCAAAAATAAAAGGGTACAGAAGATAATAACGGAGCGTCGCGGGCGTCGAAGTCGCCGTAGCAGCAGAGTCGAACGCTGGGCGAAAACTGACTGCAGATCAGCACGCAGAGTCCCTTATGTACGCGCGTTGGGTTCTGGAACAATCGGCCTAGATTGTTCGGCGACTGGAACATTCAGAATTCGATCTGACGAGAATGTTCTCGAACTCACGAGAACGCAATGAAAGAACAAATAAAAGAGCATTCCACTGACTGGAATCGAACCCAGACTTTGTGCACGACAGTCAAGCACGGTAACCACTCGGCCACGCGCGCGGTCACTCGGTGACGAGCGTGGCATTACTCCCCCCTTTAAAAAGGCATCGTCTCGATGCCACGTAAAAGGCAGCAAAACAGAGCGAAACAAACCAAAAATGGGAACGTACGGAGGCTCGCAAAACGCAATCCTATCAAGCGGTGCACAAGATCACGGTTCGCAGTCTTATCGCGCGTAGTACGGCTTGAGGCGCACGACGTGGACGACTTGCGGTCGTGGAGCGCGGCGTGATGAAGTCCGTGTTCCGTCGGGCATCACCTCGTAGTTCAGATCCCCGAGTCGACGAAGTACTTTGTAGGGTCCGAAGTAGCGCTTTAGGAGTTTCTCACTGAGACCACGGCGTCGGATCGGCGTCCAAACCCACACCCTGTCTCCGGGTTGGAAGTGGACGTCCCGACGACGAAGGTTGTAGCGGCCAGTGTCGACACGTTGTTGGGCTCGAATACGGTGTCTGGCGAGCTGGCGGACTTCTTCTGCCCGTTGGGCAACCACCTGGGCGTCGTCGCTTCCGTCGAGAGCCGGTTCGTGGGGTAACATCGCATCCAGCATTGTCGTTACTTTACGACCATGAACCAGTTGGAAGGGTGTCACCCCGCTGGTCCCTTGCACGGCCGTGTTGTAGGCAAATGTGACGTACGGCAACACCTCGTTCCATGTCTTGTGCTCCACGTCGACGTACATGGAGATCATGTCGGCGATGGTCTTGTTGAGTCTCTCCGTCAGCCCGTTGGTCTGCGGGTGGTACGCCGTTGTGCGCCGATGGCTGGTGTGGCTGAGACGAAGGATTTCTTGCGTCAGCTGGGCCATGAACGATGATCCACGGTCAGAGATCAAAACTTCGGGAGCGCCGTGCCGGAGGACGCTGGATTCGATAAAGAACTTGGCGACTTCCACAGCAGTCCCTACACGAAGGGCTTTCGTTTCGGCATACCGTGTGAGATAATATGTGGCGACAATAATCCATCTGTTTCCTTGCGTCGATGGTGGAAAAGGACCAAGTAGATCTATTCCGATCTGCTGGAACGGTACGGTCGGGGGAGCGATCGGATGCAGGAGACCTGCCGGCTTCGTCGGCGGTTTCTTGCGTCGCTGGCACTCGTGGCAGGACCGTGTGTAGAAGTGAACGGTCTTCGGCAGCTTGGGCCAGTAATACCTTTCACGAATTCGGGCCAGCGTACGGCTGTAACCAAGCTGTCCGGACGTCGGGTCGTCGTGACAGGCTTGGAAGATCTCCGCTCTAAGGTCGGTGGGGATTACCAGCAGCCATGATGTGCTGTTGACTCCGAAGTTCTCCTTGTAAAGTTCACCTTGTCGGAGGACGAAAGTCGGCAGGGCTCTCGAGAAGACACGGGGGACAGTACCCCCTCGTCCTTCGAGGTGCTCGATTAGCGCGCGCAACTCAGGATTGTCTCTTTGACGTCGTGACATGTCGTCGGTGTTCACTGCACCTAGGAAGCACTCGTCGTCCTCGTCGTTGCTGCTGCCGGAAGGTGTTTCGATGGGGGCTCTGGACAGGCAGTCGGCGTCGCTGTGCTTCCGGGCTGACTTGTAGACCACAGTCATGTTGAACTCTTGTAGTCGTAGACTCCATCGAGCGAGGCGTCCTGACGGGTCCTTGAGGTTCGCAAGCCAGCAGAGCGAGTGGTGGTCCGTGACTACACGGAACGGGCTCCCGTACAAATACGGACGAAACTTCGTGATTGCCCAGACGACAGCAAGGCATTCTTTCTCAGTCGTGGAGTAAGTTTTCTCCGCCTTGGACAGTGTCCGACTTGCGTAGGCGATAACTCGCTCGGTGCCGTCTTGCACTTGAACCAGTACCGCGCCAAGTCCAGCGTTACTTGCGTCCGTGTGAATTTCGGTTTCCGCATCTTGATCGAAATGTCCTAGAACAGGAAGAGTCTGCAGTCGTCGCTTCAGCTCGTCGAATGCCTGCTGTTGCTTCTCGGCCTATTCGAACTTCTCGGCGTCCTTTGTGAGGTTTGTAAGTGGTGCGGAAATCCTTGCAAACTCCCGGATGAAGCGCCGATAGTAGGCACATAGTCCAAGAAACCTTCGCACAGCCTTCTTGTCTGTCGGTACTGGAAATGCTGCGACGGCCCGAGTCTTCTCTGGGTCGGGGCGAACGCCTTCGTTACTAACCACGTGACCGAGAAACTTCAGTTCGTCATAGGCAAACCGACACTTTGACGGCTTCAGGGTGAGTCCGGCGGTCCGTATGGCTTGGAGAACTGCTCGGAGTCGTCGCAAGTGCTCGTCGAAGTCGCTGGAAAACACTACGACGTCATCGAGGTAGACGAGACAGCTCTGCCACTTCAGTCCTGCCAGTACGGTGTCCATGACACGCTGGAAAGTTGCTGGAGCCGTGCACAGTCCGAAGGGCATCACCTTGAACTCGTACAGCCCATCTGGCGTGACGAAAGCTGTTTTCTCTCGGTCCCGTTCGTCGATTTCGATCTGCCAGTAACCGCTCTTCAGTTCCATGGATGAAAAGTATCGGGAGTGGCGCAGCCGGTCTAACGTGTCGTCGATGCGGGGGAGTGGACAGACGTCTTTCTTCGTCAGTGCGTTCAGCTGCCGGTAGTCCACGCAGAACCTAAGCGTTCCGTCCTTCTTCTTAACCAGTACAACTGGAGAGGCCCACGGACTGCTTGAGGGTTGGATTATGTCGTCATTCAGCATCTCTTGCACTTGCTCCTGGATCACCTCCCTTTCTTTAACGGAGACTCTGTACGGCGATCGATGCACAGGGCGCGCGTCGTCCTCGGTAACGATGCGGTGTTTCGCAATGGTGGTTTGGCGCACCCTTGACGACGTCGCGAAGCAGTCACTGTATTCGGCGAGAAGGTCACTTAGCTGCCGTCGTTTCGGGCCTGGAAGCTTGCGGTCAATGTCGAGCTGTAGTGGCGCCGTAATGCGTTGCTGAGGTGGGAATGATTCTTCAGCAATCGCGGCGATTTCGGCGGAGTTCCGAATTTCCTCGACGTGGCCTACAGCGGCACCTTTCGTGAGGTGTTGCGCTTCTTGTCGAAAGTTTGTCACGAAGACCACGGTGCGCCCATCCTGAAGTTCAGCCACTCCTCTTGCGACGCCTATTCCTCTTTCTAGGAGTAATTGAAGGTTGCCTTCAAGAACAACTTCGCCGCAGATAGCTACATCGCCCACTACGGGTACGACAACACTTGATCGCGGCGGCAGGTTCACGTGGTCGGCAGCGACTCGGACGGCGGCTGACGCTGTTTGAGGTTTCTCTGAAGACAGAACGGGCTTGCGCAGCGTCAATCTGTTCTCACCAAGGTCGATGACGGCGCCGTATTCACACAGAAAGTCCATGCCGAGAATAACGTCTCTGGAACATTCTTGTAGAACGATGAACTTCACAGGGCACGTTTCACCGCGGATCTCGACGCGAGCAGTGCATCTCCCGATGGGTGTGATAAGGTGCCCCCCGGCAGTTCGTATTTGAGGTCCATCCCACGGCGTCGTGACTTTTCGAAGGCGGCGGGAGAGCCTCCCACTCAAGACTGAGTAGTCTGCTCCAGTGTCCACGAGTGCAGATGCGTCGTGGCCGTCGATGACGACGTTTAGGTTATTGGACACCACTGCAGCGGCGTCGTTTTGGTCTCTGGTAGCGTTCGAGTGGGGGCCCCCCGACGTTCGTGGAGGATCTTGGCGTCGGTCGTCTTCGGCAACTCCACCTCCAGGGGTTGCCGCGCCTACTTTCCCCGGCGAGGAGCGAGGGGCGACAGGCTTTCACGTCGGGGTCGGTGCATCGGCGAAGCTGGACGTCACGGTGACGGCGACCGGAACTCTCGGCGGGACGCAGGCTCGGGGGACTGAGGTCGTCGCAGGTACTCGTCGATCTCGATAGGGCGTTCACCATGACGGGGGCGCGGGTCGTTCGGGTGGAACCCGCGTAGCCCGAGTCGTCGGTATGGGCATCGGCGGTAGGTGTGGTCCGCTTCTCCGCAATGGAAGCACAGAGGGCGTCGGTCGTACGTTCGCCACACGTCGGTCTTGCGGGGTGCGCGAGGCTCCGGGCAGGCGTACTGGACCTGGTCGTCGTGGCGTCGGTCGTGCTGCGGCGCAGGAGACTGACGTCGGGACGGCGTGACATAGGTGTGACGAGGAGGCGGTGGCCGTCGGGCCACTGCGGCGTAACTCAACGTCGGTGGTTCCGGAGCGGTGCTGACGAGAACCTCAGGCTGCAGCGCTTGCTGGACTTCTTCCCTGACAATCTCAGCGATTGAGGGCGAAGCTGGGCTTGCGGCGGCAGGTAGAAGTTTCTTGATCTCTTCCCGGACGACGTCTCGGATAATCTCGCGGATGTCCATGGTGTTGCAGCCGGAAGGCGAAAAGGAACCGACGCCGGGAACTCGGTGATAGTGGGTGGCTCGTGCGTGAAGGGCACGGTCGATGTTGGTGGCCTCCGTCATGAAGCCTTCGACGGTCGTAGGCGGGCTCCGCACAAGACCACCGAAAATGTTTTCCTTGACGCCACGCATCAAGACTCTGAGCTTCTTTGCTTCGGATGCTTCGGGATCGGCGCGGTTGCTCAGTCGCAGGACATCTTCCACGAAGCTAACGACGCTCTCGTTAGGGCCTTGAATCCTCGCTTCAAGAAGCTCTTCCGCGCGTTCTCTTCGTTGTTGGTTCGTGAACGTTCCTCGCCTTGAGTTGCTCCCAGGAAGTGATCGAAGCTTCGTGGTTCTCCAACTAGTTCCGGGCGGTGGCTTCCAAGGCGAAGTAAGCGTTTTGCAGACACTGTTCCGGTGTCCACCCGTTATGACGGGCCACTCGTTCGTACTGTTGGACCCAGTCGTCGATGTCTTCGTGACTTTTGCCGTGGAAGGGAGCCGGTGTCCGAGGAGCGACGGGTAGATAGACGACGGCAGGAGCGGCGGGGGCCTGCGACTGGTTGTCCATCGTCGTCTTCTTCGGCTTGGGTTTGTCCAGGAGCAAACCGTACTCCGGATCCTCTCCCTTGGTGCGGCGGCTGGTCCGAGTTTCAGGTTCCGCGCTGAGTGGTCTTCTCAGCGAGCTTGGAGTCGGGCTTGCATTGCGGGTCCTGGGAGGGGAACGCTGCACGGGCATGCGGTACCCCGCACCTCCACCAAAAATGTCACGGGTGGTGACCAATAAACAATAAATAAACAGAAAGAAATAAACGTTTAATGTGGCGAACTTGTGGCAAAAATAAAAGGGTACAAACGATAATAACGGAGCGTCGCGGGCGTCGAAGTCGGCGTAGCAGCAGAGTCGAACGCTGGGCGAAAACTGACTGCAGAGCAGCACGCAGAGTCCCTTATGTACGCGCGTTGGGTTCCGGAACAATCGGCCTAGATTGTTCGGCGACTGGAACATTCAGAGCTCGATCTGACGAGAATGTTCTCGAACTCACGAGAACGCAATGAAAGAACAAATAAAAGAGCATTCCACTAACTGGAATCGAACCCAGACTTTCTGCACGACAGTCTAACACGGTAACCACTCGGCTTTTTTTTTTTTTTTTTTATTTACATAAAATGGGCACTATGTACATGGTTAAAAATGCATATTGACGTAGGGAGTGCTCAGCGTTCCAGTTTGACAAAACAGCACCCATCACCTCTGGCTTCGAAGTGACCTTGGCGCTTTGAGACGCGCTGCCAAATCAGACCATCCATCTAATTCACAGCTTTTTGCTGCCTCAACGAGGCTGGTCGTGATCATGAAGCTTTCTTCAAAGTGGCGCCACGCCGGCTTGCCTCCTTCAAGAATCAAGAGGTGATCTGTGCGGGATTTCCATATTGCATGCAACCCGAGCAAAGCAAGTACTTCATAACATTTACTGTCGGGGCCAGTGCCGAATTCGAGGTATTTTGCACTGTGCCAGTCCATGTACAAATCAACTTTCAGTTTAGAGCGTAAGTCCGCCCAGAACAGTTCTGCATTTGGGCAAAAGATGAAGACATGCTGCAGAGTCTCTGGCGTTGGACACAGTGCGCAGTTCAAATTCCACGGAACAAAAAATCCTTTTTTCTCCTGCCACGTCTTCACTGGCAGTACTTCGGTGTGAAAGCAAATAAAGAAGTCCATTGCAGCTTTTCGGACGGGATAAATTCGGAGGCGCTTAAAGACTGTGGATTTCTCACTGGTCCCTTGGAAGGAGCGATAAAGTGGCGGTGGAAAGACAGTGTCTATGGTGTCCCAATATAGCGCTTCTCTTTTCACTTTGCTCAGGTATTGCCTAGAGAAGCGCGCTTCAAAAAATTTAATGGCATCAGCGATTTCTTTATAGAACCTCAGTACTGCACTTGACGTCGCTCCTTCCAGGGTTACAACAAGCCAGGGGGCTAAAAAACGTCCGCCAAGTTTTACGAATGATCTTACTATGACCGAGTTACGCTGGTCACGAAAAAATAAAAACCTTTGAACTTTTAGCTTGATCTCAAGATTCACGACTCCGAAACCTCCTTTGGCTTGACTGATAAAAATGTTTGCGCGTCTCATGCGTTCAAAACTAGAATTCCAGACGAAGGTAGCACAAAAACGATGCATCTTATGGACTTCGCTTACATGACACGGCACAACCTGAGCCGCATACCATACGGTAGGGAAAAAAACGGAGTTTCAAACAAAGGCACGGTTTAGCATAGAAAGGTTTCGGCCGCGCCAGTCCAGCACTTTGGCCCTCAAACTGTTGAGATGAATTCCTCCCTTGCCAGTACTTAAGCAGTGAGGTTCTAGACTAACACCAAGGTAGTTTTGGATACTTAAGCTCCAGGTAATATTTATAAAACGCTCTGGCTTTACGTCAAAATTTCCTAGCCACGCGCCTGTAGATTTCTCGTGATTCATTTCAGCCCCAGACACTTCACAAAAATCAAGGAGGTGTTGTACGGCGAGGACAACCTCATGTCTAGATGCAGCAACAACAGTAACGTCATCTGCGTATGCTAATATTTTCGTTGCATTTCTGGCAAGGGAGACTCCCTGAATTCTATTATCGTTAATAATCTTTCTACACACAGGCTCAAGATAAAGTGAGAAAAGTATTGGCGAGAGCGGGCAGCCTTGTCTAACAGAGGCTTGCACTGCTATCTTTTCAGTTACTATTCCATTGATCAATAATCGCGTGGATATATCTTTATAGCACAGCTTAATATATTTGGCTATAGTTCTCCCGACACCAGAGGCCTCGAGTACACTGAACAGAAAAGAATGCGAAACCCTGTCGAAGGCTTTACTTAAATCAATTTGTAGCACTGCTGCGGATAAGCCTGTCGCTTCAGCGGTTTCGGTAAGTATACGCATAGTGTGAACGTTGGAGGTGATGGACCTCCCTTTAAAGCCATAGGCCTGGTGGTCACCTACAACAAACTTAAGACCCATCTCCAAGCGTTTTGCTAGTATTCTCGCCAGTAGTTTGTAATCAGTGGTGAGGAGACTGATTGGCCTTAAATTGCTCGATGTGAGAGAGTGGGAGTTCGTGTTTTTCTTTTTAATAAGGACCGTTAGTGCCTGTCGCATAGAAGGTGGAAGTAAATTTCTTTGAAGGATGTCAGCAAACACGTCACATAGCATAGGAGCTAAAATATCAGCGAACTTTTTATAGAAGGCTGAGCCTAGACCATCCACCCCGGGGGATTTTCGCGTTGGAAGCTCTTTTATAGCCCTCTCGATTTCAGCTTTCGTGATCTTTTTGTTTATGCGTTTCCTTACACTTGAGGGGATCTTTGGGAGCTCTTTGATCCACTCATCCAGCGGGTTGTCTGCCGCCTCGTCTTTCCTAGTAAATAGTTGTTGGAAAACTCTTACGAGTTCCTTCTCAATGTCTTCTTGTTCTGTTAGCACTTTGTCGTCGACACTGAGTGCGTCTATCCTGCTACGCTGCGCTCGCGTTCTTTCTATGGTTTTAAAAATTTTGCAAGGATCTTCCTCCCTTTCTTGTGCTCGGAGTCGGCATCTGATCATTGCGCCTTTGTATTCGCTTTCCATTAGGTGAAGCAAACACTCTTTGCAATCACGTATATCTTCCCTGAAGACTCCAGGGGTTTTGTTTTCTTCAGCAATTAGCATTTCAAGGGCTTGTACTAGCACATACTTTGTTTCGCGCCCTTTTTTTGCCTGTGTTTGTCCGTGTTCGAGACAGAGCAGTTTAATTCTTTCCTTGACCTCTTCCCACACTACCGCGTCAACTTTCCCTTCCGCAGTTGCTTCTGATAAAATATTTCGTATCTGAGAGGACAGATTCTCGTCGTCAAGAAGACTTTCGTTAAGTTTCCAAGAGCTCCACCAGAGCGGCTTTCTCGTTCGCCGGTCCGCCTTTCCTATTCGCATCGTGACCATTGCGTGGTCAGAAAAGGCTACTGGGGACACCTTGTATGCAGTGACCGAACTTGCAAGCTCACTAGACATATATACCCGGTCTAGTCGTGCGTGACAATCGCCTTGCCAGTGCGTGTATCCAGGAAGAGGGCCTTTACACCCGTCGGTTATATCGACGAGATCAAAGTCGCGTAATAATTTCCTGAGTTCCGCAAGGCTTGAGTCTGATTGTAAGCCGCGCGAACAGTCCTGAGCATTTAAAACGCAGTTAAAGTCCCCCGCAACAATTGTTTTGACCGGCGTGCCCAAATATCGCCGGAGATTGTCGAAAAAAAAGTTTCGATCCGACGCTTCGTTGGGGGCGTATACTGATATCACTTTTAACGACTCATGCCGCCAGATAACTTCCACCGAGCAAACCCGCCCGTTCTTGTCAGATTCCCACTCGGGGTACACTGTGAAGCCTCTGTCTTTACGTATCATGATAGTGCTACCGCCGCTGTGCCCAACCGCCCTCGCGTGATAAGAAAAGAAGTGTCTATCAAAGAAAAGCGTCATGTCATCTACATGGGCATCGGAAGAAAGTTTGGTCTCCTGCAAGCAAACTATGTCAGCGTTCTCTTTCAGAAGCAAATTTAACAGCCACTGTTTCCTTATTCTCGAAATTAAGCTAACCGAGTTGAACGTTGCAACTTTAGCTTGCTTCATAGTTTAGAACATGAAATAGAACCAGAAAGTACAATGAAGTCAAGTTCACCGTGTTGCGAGCGAGACTTGGCCTTCCCGGAGTGCTTCCTCCGGTTGTCGCCTATGAGGGGTCTGGGCGCCGCCGGTCGTCCGGGGGAATGCGGGGCATAGGACTAAAGCGTCCTATTTTGGAGAGTCCTCCCTTCCACTTCTGGTCAGCCTTGCGTGGCTTGTCCTGAGGGTCCGTCGGAGGATAGGGGCCAAGGGGTGGGAATTCTGGGAGGTCGTCCATCTTTGACAGGTCGACGGTGTCGGCGGCAGTTGCTTCTTGTGGAGGAGCCTGGTTCGCAAGTAGGGTGTCGGAGTTCGCCGCCGCTCCTTCTGTGGAGTCAACAGCTGCAACGAGTTCCGTGCCCTGGGTTCCTCGCTCCGTGATGTCCGGGAGGACCTCGTACAAAATCTTGGCCTCGGCCGGCTCGGTGGCAGGGTGGGCTTCTAAGCTCTCCTGGACGTCATCAGTCGGAGCTTGTAGTTCTTCGCGCCCTTCGCTACGTGCTGTGGCCTCTGCCTCGTCTTCATCCATCTCGAAGTCATGCGGTTCGTCTCGAGTGGTAACATCCGTGACGGCGGCATACGTGCGGACGCAGTCTTCGGTCACGTGTCCGAATCTGCGGCACTGCTGGCACCGGGGTGTTCTGCAATCTTTCCGGATGTGGCCAGTTCTTTTGCACCGTAAGCACAGCGGTGCGCGCCCGGGAGCCACAATCAAGACGTTACCGCCGCAAACCTTGAGCTGGTGTGGAAGGCTGTCGATGGTGACACCCTGCTTCATGTCGAGGCGAACCACCCTGGTAGATGACTGTATTCCTTGAAAGCCTTCTGCCCTCCACGTGTCTCGGGATATTTCCTGCACTTTCCCGTATGGTTCGAAGACCCTGCGCAGGGCGTCGTCGGGGACTGGGAAAGGCACCCAGTGCACTTTCAGACGGACTTCGGTTTTGTCCGGGTCGATCACAAGACATATTTTGTCCTTCACCGTAAGCTCTCGCGCTTCGACCATCCTCTTCTTGGCCGCCGCCGAGTGAAATGACAGCATCCACAGATGATTCATCTGGTAGGCACCTATCGCTGCGGTCTCCTTCATGACGCCCAAGGGTTCGAGTTCGGCCCTGAAATGTTCCACCCGGTAAGCGCGACCGGTCACGTCGCAGTGAAGGAAGACTGTGTTGGCAGCGAAGATTCCTGATGGCAGGGCGGGAAGAACTACACGGTAATCATCCGTCGACGAAAAAACAGATAAGCCGCGGCCAGAGTTGGCCGTTATCACTGCTCCATCGGAGCCAGCCATTCTACGTCTGTGCGGTGCGAGCGCAAGAAGCAGAATGTCACGGTAACCACTCGGCCACGTGCGCGGTCACTCGCTGACGAGCGTGGCTATATGACCGTGTGGTTAATAATTACTTTATTCATTTTATTTACAGCCAATACTGTAAAGAGCGTTTGCTGATGTAAGAGCTGCCACTTGGGCTGCAGGGAGAGTTTGGCTGGAGCTAAGTACCACAGTGGTCGTTAGGAGTCTGCTGCTGGGGCAGTACATAGTGACACCGTATTTGGATAATGAGTAGACCTTTGGGTAAAATGCTGAACGTAAGAGGTCTTTTCTGGACCCTTCACGTTTATGTAGTATCTCAACCGATATAAGTAGGGTTCTGCGTTTTAGGATAAATCCGATAAAATCAGAAAAACACTCGCCGGCAAAAATTTTGCGGATCTGGATTTATCTTTAAAACTCGCGATTTTCGGAACTACCAGTTTTACAAAACCGCGTGGTTTTCATATTTTCCTGTGTCTCCTGGTAACGTTTTGCTTTTCTCTTTAGTTTTTAGTGTCAACTCTTGTTTCTAAAAGTCACAAAAATGCATCTCAGTCTCTTATCAAAACAACAAGGTGTCATCCCTACGACAATAGTCGAACAAGTCTCACCTATGATGCACTAAATTAGTAAACTGCTGTTTTTAGTTTTCGTTCCCTTTATAGAGAAACCCCGAATTTTACGTCTCACTAAAAAATGCTCAGAAAAACTGAATTTGTGGTAAAAGATAAACTCTGAAAAACAGCGACAGGTTCTGTCCAGAAATAAACTCCGAAAATGCAGAACCCTAAATATAAGCTGGAATGCCAGGATGCATAGTGTGCAGTGCTATTGGAGCTGCCTGTTGTAGAATTTCGCATACTTTGATGCATGCTGAAGCGGAGGCAAGTCCCCTCCTTCGCTCACTGTGCCAATCGGCTCTCCTTTGCGTCGTCTGCTAGCAAGATGTCAGTAGTGTTGGGATGAGCTTCTCATTCGTCAGGTTGCTCAGATTTTGCACTGACTGGAAAGTGTTCAGCGATAGTTTCAACAAGCTCGGGGTCCCACCTGTCCACTGTATCTTAAGGACGCCTTATGCCTGGTGCATCCACAGGCCGACTTTCGTCTCTAGGCCTGAATTATGCGATTTACATTCTCTAAAAACCGTCCTGTCATGGCTGCTATTGCACTCTGCAAATACCCTTTCAAGCTGAGCTCTACTATGTTCCTTAACTGAATATGGCGACGCATCTGGTTCGAGTTACTCAATTGCAGAATGCTTATAGCAAGTTGTACGCTGCGGTGGAGAAAAAAAACTTTTCAAAAAATGCTTTTACCAGTTTGTGGGCTGAGTGATTAATTCATTCAATCATGCTTTATTGTCTTCCCAAACAGCTAAAAAAACCTCAGTAGGGTGCACATATAGGATGTTGCCTCTACTCGCAATACAGAGACATATTATCAAGCGCAACTGAGTGAAAATGCACAAAATCCCTGTCAGACAGTATGCAAGGAAAGTTGAATATGGAAAAGAAATATACGGGGCTTAAGCGCCACAGCAACGGAGGCTATGTGAGATGCCCCAAAGAGACATTAGCGATCTATATGCATGCCATATGGGGATACTTAAAGGGCAGCCTTGATCTCGGTCGTAATATTTAATTAAACATGCAAAGGTTTGATACTGATACACCATGTAACGACCACCCTACATAAAAGTTTGAATTAAGTTGATGGCACAAGTAAAACGTTCCACTCTATAAGCCTCTATGTATTGCACTTCTGCCTTATGCTTGGCATAAATTGTCGGTAACTATAAAGTGTAAATTACCTGGCCTATTTTCCTAATGGTGGCAAGGAACCTGAAACTACAGGAGTAGTTAGCAGTATTTTAGGAAGCTGGATTACGTGTTTATATGCTTGTAATAGTTATTGTGGTAAAGGCGACTACCTAAGTTGAAATTCCGAACCCCTTAGATTTGCGTTTTTTTTTTGTTTAAACAAGCATACACTAATTAAGTATTTGTGTGGTAGCTTCCATAACAAAAATTATGCTGTACTGACCACGGTGACTCAGAGGGCCTATTGAAAGCGGTATAATGCCGTAGAGTTTATTGGATATTTGTGGCGTTCCTGAAGAAGAAAATTTCATATTTACATGAAGCCCACACGTCTTAGAATTAAATTTCTATTAGCTATGCTGCAGATAGACATGGTGCTAACATATTTAATCTTCAAAATTCGGGCAAAATGCATTTGAACCGCAAGTACAACGCATGAAGTTGCGTTAATGGGACCTTTCTTTTTATATCGAAATCAATAGAGAAGCCAACTCTTTTTGAGGTTGCTTTGTTGCTATGAAATAGTCTTAAAAACATACTCGGCTTTTTCAGTCATATCTAATTAAATACACCGCAAGGCCTGGAACTACGATTTCATAGGCACATTGGCTAATCGTGCAGACGCTTGCATGGTAGCGCTTAAAACGATTTGCAGTTCATAAAATATGTTTCTCGACACAGTGTGTGATACAGAGAGAGCAAAAGTGTGGTACATTACAATGCATTTTATCGTTCGTTGCTCTCGCAAAACACATGCAAATCAGATGATCATAAGGTGAGGCCTCGCACATAGCACCATGCAAGCATACAGCTGCACGGTGCACTCACTGTGAAATGGTTTTGCCGACCGATGTTCTCTAGCAGACGACCCAGCAGTGTAGAGTGGCGTGACGAGTGCAGGTGAAAATTGGAGACACTCGTCAGCCTCAGCGCGCATCCATGTTTGCGGAGTATTGCAGCAGGCAAACCTGATAGTACCCCCGCGCACGCTTTGTGGCGTTTCAGCTCATATTGGAGTGACAGTACAGGATAGTGTGAATGGTTCAGTGAGAGAAGTGGGTACATCTTGAAGTATGCTTTGCATGTTATATTTCTCAATTTAGAAATGACTAAGTCTTGATATATTGATTGGAACATGTCATAGCATCAGTAAACCTGAGATGCAAGGGACAAAGAGGAGATAAAAAAAGAGGGACAACACAGACACCATCCTGTTCAGTGTTGTGACTCTTTTTTTTGTGTCTTCTCCTTTCGGTCTTCCTGCACCTAAGATTTAGTAATGTTTGAAATTCACGGCCTTGCCTGTGCCGTGATATGTTACAATGTCTGCTATGTTACAACTTACAAGTGAAGAGAGATGCCTATATTGTTGCCATAGCACGCTATTTCTAATGGCATGCAATAGCGTTTTAAATGTTTGGGGTGTGTATGTATGTTGCCATGACGAAAATTGTATAAATTATAGGAGGCACGTTGTCTCTAAAATGTTGTTTTATAAACTTTACTTTAACTTACCTAATGCAGCATGAAATGCCCCGGGTTAACTTATTTGCCTTCCTTTCTGCACTTTCTTTTCCTTCTAATGCAGCAGTAGTCACTAGTAACCATTAATGTTTTTAACTTTCCGTGACACATAACACATCATTTCGATGCATTTCTACTACCCACTATTGTGATAGGCAAAATATTTGCCTTACTTTTTTATCTCTGCCATTCCATGTGCCATAAAATGATGAGCATGTGCTCATATGGCAATAGGTGCCCACCCTCCACTTTTGAACATTTAAAAAGTGATTAAGAACATATCAAGCACCCAGGCCAGTAAACTTCTGAATGTATTGAAAGAAACAAGGCGCTCCTCCGCATCAACCACATATCCCAGTGCGCTGGTGCAGAGCGGTGAAGCTTTCCATGCTCACTCCGGTAAGAAGCAATGAAGCTTCACATGAGAGTGCCAGCACAAAGCTGGCTCGATGCAAGCAGTGCAACTGCTTTAAGAAAATAGGGGTCCCGCCAGACTACAACACTGCTCCTGCACCGTTCTGACTTTCAGCGCTGGAACCTGCAGAGTGCCCATCCCATATTTCTTACAATTATCTCCAACCATTTGATGAGCGCTTTCTCATTATTTTACGGCACATGGCTTCTGGTAGGAATGCCAGTTTCTTTGTCTTAAACACCAGCTGGTGGAGTACCTGCGAAACACTTGAAAACCCATAGACGAACTTGGGGATTATGATTCTAACCCATTGTTCATAAAGCAATTGTGGTAAGATTTAAGATTTGTTTGTTATACCAAGCGCACAATAACACTGATCCTGGGAAGCTGTTTTTAACCACATTTTGATATCATACATGCATAACGTGCCATTTACTGCAAAATTAACAGGACACCTGAGCATGGTAAATCATCTTGAGTATTTATCATTCTTCTGTTTTTTTTTGGGATGAGTTTTGAGTGGAATCCCCTTGCTTGAATGGAAACAATATAAGGCTTAAAATTTCACTGTTATTTATTCTTCAGGAGTGCACAAATCATTCTTCTCTAAGAAGCTTAAAGGCTTTACTGAAGGTTGGTACTCGGGTAACTGACACTGCCTCACACTCTTTATAATAAAATGTCATGCTTTTGCTTTAACATTTGTGGTACACTGTTTCCCCTCTAATGTGTGGTACATACCTTAATGCTTTCTATAACTCTAGTGGGATGTCCGGATCACCAAGTGGAGAAAGGTAATGTACTCCAAAATTTATGAAGGGGCAATAGGCTCTCAGAATTTATTGTTAAAGGTTCGCCTTTTGTCACCAGATTTAAAAAGAAACAAACAAAAAAAAAACATGTGCACAAGTTGCGCCGATAATGGTAGAAGAGTGGCGTAGTAATTCCGTAAACACAATAATTAGGAGGTGCATCCACAAAGGACACGCTGTCGATATAAATGAGCATCCAAAACAACAATGTTATTATTCTATTATCATCATTGGTGCAATTTCCGGCGCTCTTTCCAGTGCACCATTTGACCGTTAACCAACAAAGTTGCTCTGCTCTCTCTCTGGAAGCATGATTTATGCCTTTTGTGAGTGACTCTCAAAATAAATTTGCATATTGGTAGCTGTGTGTGTTTCTTTTTATGTAGCATCATATTATAGTTCGTTGGGAGTAGTTTATAACAGACTCCGTGACCAATGAAAGAGAAGGTTAGGCATACTAAGATGTGATTCTCAGTATAGTGGGCACACCTCTGTAATGCAGATTTTTTTTGTTGAAGCCAGGAGTGCAAGTTTTATGGAGGTGCTAATAAAACATTTGGCACGATGCATGTGTTGCTGAAAAATTATTGGCCCATTCACCTCGTTTGGACAGAAGGTAAATAAAAAATGATCAGACTGACGGACTGCCAGCACATCGAAGCAAAAGTGTTGCAGCAGGTGAGGAAGGCACAGGCACAAAAAAGGTACATGGACACCAACTTTGTGCACATGCCTGTCTGCCCAAACATAACTTTACATTTTAGCTCTGATATGGAAAGATTTATGCTCCGCTCTTATAAAAAGGTACTTCGCCAATTGTCTTTTTAGTTGATTGCAAAGAATGAGCTACAACAGCCTTTTTTTAGGAAAAAATCGTAAGGGTGCAGGCGAGCTGGTGAATATTAACCATGTTGAATTAACCCGAGACGGGGGTAGAAAAGAGACATCAAAACGTAGAAGGGACAGAAAATAGACAGGACGACGTCTCAAACTCAGCGAACTTATTTATTTAACCCACCTCCTAATATAGTCTTAATCTCAAGGTCATCTCGAAAGGACGAAGTCTATACAGATCAAGCGCCACAGCCTTCATCACACAATGCAAGAACGCTGACGTTACAGGTCGACGCGATAATGCAACATCCGTCCACCCTCAAATTTGAACAGAAGTATGAACTGTGTTTAGAATAGTAGTGGAAGAGATCCTTTCGTTCAACTTTGAAGGTGGATGGATGTTGCCTTATTGCGTCGACCTGTAAACGTTGTCAACGTTCTTGCATTGTGTGATGAAGGCTGTGGCGCTTGATCTGTATAGACTTCGTCCTTTTGTGTTGGTGGAAATGACCTTGAGATTGAGACTATATAAGGAGATGGACTAAATAAATAAGTTAGCTGAGTTTGAGACGTCGTCCTGTCTATTTTCTGTCCCTTCTACGTTTTGATGTATCCTCTCTACCCGTCTCAGGTTAATTCAACATGGTTAGCCTTTTTTTGGTTCTTTGCCACATATCTTCCTGTTTTTGAAGTTATGGCTAAGAGTAGGACTGGAATACAAAGTTTCAGTCCCAAACTTTCTACTCTAAGAAATTTGGAGATCGCTCGTGAAAATCGCAACAGTACCAAAAAGCCAGATTGAGTGGTGTAGCTCGTAGAACTTGGAATGGTACTCATTTGACCACATAGGCAACTGCAGACAAGAAATACACCCAACTAAATGTGATGGACTGTTCAGGTAAAGCTCCTATTGGACTGTTTTTATTAGAGCAACAAAGAGATACATTTTCCAGTGCTCGCTTCAACTATAAGTATTTCTCTTGCTGTAATTAAACTTGTAACCAATCCAGTGTAAACACACTATGACAGCCACCTGGTTCGGGCCTTCGGCCTACATGTTCTACCCCCGTCTCTCGTGAGCAAAAGAAATGATATTTTCAAATTAACTGATGTCACCTAGATGAAGTAGTGGTTCGAAAATGTTTACTGACGCTGCTTCCTCTATGCACTGGTCCAAATGAGAGTTGTCTTTGTCCTAAACGCTCAAGTGACTTTACATTACGCGAACGTGGTGTAAAAGGCAACCTCCACTGGACAAAACCGCAACACCCTGGGAGCTTCATCTCAATCTAGCTTCTTTACTCCCGGTGTGGTAGCGGAGTCTGCTAAGCATACTTCCGGGGCAGAAATTATTAAAGTGGTGGAGAAATTTTAATCAAACAAGCCGCTTGTGTGGCTCAGAGGTGTAGCTTCTTTTCCGGCGCCGGTCATCGGGGCTCTGATCGATGCATCAACCACTTCGGTTTACGACGAACCAACGCAAAACACTCTAGCAGCGCAGGTGGGTACAAAAGCGAGGTGCTCGCCCTCGCAGGATAGCATGATACCGCTAGCTTCCGCCGGTTGCGAGTTGCTTTTCAATACGCACTCCGACACCGGGCGGGATGTACTACAGTCCACTCTGGTGCAGAATATAAGTTCTGGTACATGCAGCTTGTAAGCAAGGTGCTGCACAGAGCCGTTAGGTGTCAGCGGAAATCTCGATGCCTTCTCTCTTCGATCAGGTTGGCGCTCACTCACCTGTTATTGAAAAAAAGGAAATCTAATTTCCACGGAAAAGAAGCTACCGTCTCGATTATGGGAACGTTTTTATCAGTTTCTTCGTAGCCTCAGTCACGCCGCAGTCAATCGGCGACCACCGTTGCTTTGTCGCCGGTTGTGTCACCGACCCGACCGACCGCTACCGGCTGCACCGACTGAACGCTTCACTTACACGCCTTCAATGTCGTTTTCAATGTTGTGACGTAAAGGTTAGCTGATTGGTGCAAATGGCTTACTCAGAGTTCGCGCTATAACCGCTTGGGAAATAATTGGCACTATCGGCGGCCCTTGCACCTCCCAATGACCCAACTCTCCCAATACACGGCTCTGCTCTTACTTTCATGTGTGCTGCGTTTTCGTCTTCCTCCTCGTTCAAAGTTAGTCCTAATAAAAACAGCGATGTGACGCTATAGAGGCTACGCCTCGTCCCTCCTTGTCGGGCATTACGTCTATTCCCATTGCGCGCCGCGACCCTGCATATACTCAATAGCCAAATCGGTACGCCCTTCTTCCCGCTACCACGTGACATACGCGAGCAGGCACAGGTTACCACGGCAACAGAGCAGCCAAGTTGGGCGAGCGACGAGACAACGACTGCCCCTTTCTCATCCCTCTTCTTTGTACCTACTCTGTCGTCTGCTGCACCAACGCTCTCTCGAACCTGCTGGTCGAAACCTGCCACGGTTGCGGTGCAAACTAAATGGATTTGGTGACACTTCAACACGTGAAGGTAAGTTACGACGAATAACGTATTGAAATGAGTTCAACTGTCGCTATGCCTTTACGCTGCCACAGATACGGTACGCCGGCAACGACGTACGACTCGGCGGATAGGCGGGATGGCGGATGGCCGCAACGGCTGCTGGCGGTAGCTGCCGGGACGCGCGCTCTGTCGCGAAAGCGCAACGAGAAAGGGCGTGCGCGTGATCTTTCACCGAGGGTTCCCGAAATCCCCTGCCGTCGTGGCGTTGTACGTTTTGCAAAGGGTCTATTAGGAAATACCAAAAACGTATGCCGTAAAGTCACCGTCATCTCCGAAGGTGAGTTCTATCTGCTGAGTATTCGGCGTATTTTATTCTAGCAAACGACATACGTAGCTCTTCATCCGAATAGGCGCGCACAACGTCTTCGACGTAACGCCGTATCTTGGGCCTCTTCGCTGGCAAGGCGAATGAGTCGGCAAAGACTTCGCCGAGAACGGCTGCCTCGTCGTCACTCGAGCTGGAGCTAATCTGTTATCTTTGTCGCTGTCGCTGATTTCGCTGCTACTGCGTTTAATTAGACTTTCTGAAATGAACTGCAACGATGTCATCACCGTAGAATGCTCGGACGAGTCGGTCATGACAAGAGGAACGAAAGGAGGCACAGCAAGAGAGCCCACCTAGCAATCCGAACAAAAAGAAGCGAAGCTCCTTCGTTCTCTTGCGGCCACGTTGATAACGAAACTGAAATGTCGAGAGTGACTACAGATGGTACTCCTCCGTAAAAGGCTGCGCGGAGGACTACTCCGGGCGCGAGCAGTCTGTCCGAGGAAGACATAGTTTGGGCGACTTATTCATTTCTTACATATTTCTGCATGATCATAACCGAAACATCACGTGCACCCTATTTTCAACCAGAAAGGGTTACTACATTGAACCCTTACACGCTTAATGAAACGAGATCTGCTTCTCCCTGCCACTGCTAGGGGACTCTATTCGGCACCAGATCTGCTTATCGCTACCACTGCTAGGGTACTCTATTCGGCTCCAGGTTGGCCAAAAGAGCATGTCAAGACCCGTTTCTTCGTCGAAACGTCGTGTATTCCTTCCTGTCCACGTTTTTTTTTTCCTTTACAGTAGCATAGTAGCACAACCATATATTTGCAACTTCGTGTTTAGATCAGAGCAGACCTCATCCACCATCCAGTTAGCTATCGATAG
The DNA here is from genome assembly GCF_016920785.2 of Ixodes scapularis. Taxonomy (NCBI): domain Eukaryota; kingdom Metazoa; phylum Arthropoda; class Arachnida; order Ixodida; family Ixodidae; genus Ixodes; species Ixodes scapularis. The sequence goes on from NW_024609882.1 coordinate 53,914,710, forward strand.
ACTTTGCTAAAAAGCCGATCCAGCATTCAATCGAAAGCCCGATAAAATAAGCAAACAAAAATGGTGAGCGAGACAACGCATGCTTTGGGGGACGCCTTCTTCGGAGGTCGATACGGGGAGTGACGTCCGTGTCGTCACTGCCGGAAACACAAAAACAAACAAAAATATAAATGTTTTTTTTTTTTAACGTTTTGCGGAGAGTTTGTTGCGGGTTGCTTGTGTCCAGTGTTGGGGCGGGGAGAGCTGCTGTTGCGGTCTGTTATTGTTGCAGTGCCATGCCCTAAAGGACAAAGGCCACATTCACGAAACGATCTTACGCCAAAAATTTACGTATGACAGCAGATCTCGATTCGTCTTTCTACGATAAAATCAACATGAGCGACAACGTCGCTCAGTTACTTGGTCGCGACGACAAACGGACATTTATTTTTCTACGTGCTCTTCTCGTGGGGGCCGATTTCAAGCACCAAGAAGAAAGAAGGAGGTACTTGAAACCGACCACGACGAACACGAACGCTGGATCCACAAACACCCGGGAAAAGCTACAACGGCAATGATGACACCGACCGAGCAAGCTCGGCAGAATTTAGGCCTACCGGAAACTTCGACTCGGCGTAGTGTTGCTCCAACGGTCCTTGGCCAAGACCGTGCGACCACGACCGGCTGGCTTGCTGGATGGAATACGTGCCCGCGCAACCCTTGTGGAACCTTCCCGTATTATAGTTTGATCGCTAAGCCTAATTTTAGGCTATGAGGTCATTCTCTTCCCCTTGTCATCTCCTTGTTTTCCGAGGCAGCCGTGACGAACGCTGTTGTCGAAAAAGGACTTTCATCAAATCTATCTCCTCGTTTTGTGTGATATGAAGCTGAAATAAACGCCGTAAGGATTACCTTCGGGAGACGGTACGTACACCCGCCGGCATTATGATGGTGAACACCTTACCTGGTTTCGTGCCTGTTTTACGGCTCCCTAAAACTATATTAACTCTCAACGTCTCAATTAATACGTGGCTTGGGGGTCTCAACTTTGCGTTCTAGCCCTCTTCTGAAACAGAGCTTGTTCCAAAACTTAGAGGAGCGTCGAAAACAAGAAGAGGGCTGTTCAACTTCATATCGCTCACGGGTGTACGTACACTTTGATATTATTATGCCATTTTTATTCTGACACAACTCTACGTCACTGTCGAGCTGTTAACAGTCTGTGCAAGCTACGCAATGCCGGTCCCACCCTTCTTTGCTGAGTGGCACGTCAGTATCAAGTGGTAATCGTAGAAGATCGGTCACGAAGCACTTCGATCAAACGCGCGCGTGCGCTCCGAGTGTGCACAGGTATTTACGTGGCTCTTGGCACTCCCGTAGTTAAAACTTTAAACGTCGCCTCACTCCTGCATCTCTGAGGCCGCGAAAAGCGCCGCGGCAATATGTTTCCATCTTCGCTTTGCAGACGACTGACACGGGCCGTCCTTTACTAACTATGACAGTGGCGTTCACTTTGAGGAACGAGGTGGCAGCACACTCCGGAGGAGTGCCCCAAGTGCAGGGGTGAAGATGTCAAGGTAACAAAATAGGTAAAAATCGCTCTATTTTCGCGAAAACCGGACATGACGTCAGGGACGTCAAAATACTACTCTGATTTTTGCTCTGCCTCGTATCGACCTCCGAAAAAGGCGTCCCATGCTTTGGCGTGTTATGCGGCATGGTTCAAGTACGGCGGCTCCAGGGTTAGAGTATTGTATGTGACCGTGGTGGCGAGTAAACACGCAGCATGTACATTTATGCGGGGCAGAAATAGCTCGAAGTTACCCGCCCGTGCTTTGATTTTGATGTTCGTGTTCTGTCAATTTGGTCGTGCGTAGGCCTAGTGAACTAACTTCCACTCAACAACGCCAGTAAGCACCATGCTGGTGGTTGACTCGACAGCCCTTCGCCGTATCCCGACGATCGTTTCGTCGGCATGTCCCGCGAGACGGAGTAGCCGTCAAGTAAGAGAAGGTACGAGCAGCAGGAAAGGGATGCGGCTGCGGATTATTTCATAGCCGCGAGCGACGGCCCTTCTCTACCGTTTACTTTCGCGCACGCCATTGCATCGATTTTTGCCCGTTCGTGGTGTAGATACACTTTTCCTTTCGTTGCAACGCGCCGTTTCCGCGCTTCGAGCACACCTTCGGGGCTCCCGGCCGAGGACGAGCGAGCGTCGCGCCGCGAGCCCAACGAGACGGCGAGACGGCGATCGGTCGGCGGCGGCCTCTGTCTGCAAGCTCGCCGAGACGCCGCTGCCGAAGCATCGGGTTGTGCCGTCCGCGAGACGCTTGTCCGTTATTGTAGCGTAAGCTACACTGGCCGAGTTTGAGCAGTTTCGCGTGGCCCTCATAATGAGCTGTGCTCATTATGCGACCCGTGCTCATTATGCGGAGCTCCGCCGCCGCCGCCGCCGCCGTGGCGAGCTCTGCATAATCAGCACGTCTTGTTATGAGTGCCACGCGAAGCCGCCGCCGTGCGCTCCGCCTTCGCCGCGCCCACCTCGTCGGTCTGCGCATTCTAGAGGACTGATGTCAGAGCAGCGGCTGACGCACTGGCGTCGCCGCGTGCCCAGCTGTGCGCCTCCGTTGCGCAGTAGCCAAGTCTGGCGCTACACCGGAGCCGCTTGATAGTGCCTCTCATTTGTGCGCAGAAGCTCACGCTACGTATATCCTGGCATATCCAAGATAAGCCACGGCAATTTCTTTATTTATCCTTGCATCAGGGTTTAGATGATAACGGTAACCTTGCGTTGCTTACCATACTTCGCAAGGTCGTAACAATGTTTCTACAGGCGACCCCTAGAGCCGCTCGTCAAATTTTGCGGCGCGCAATACAACTTTATTTTTTCTTTAAGGCAAAGCTCCTTAGGCGCTAGCCATGTCCGTAAGTCCATCCGCCGTCAGGTGCACGTTCTCCTTCTCGTGAGCTCACGCGCTCACGTGTTCAAGAGCACGTGAGCACGTGCTCCCGTGCTCGTGTAGGGCAAAACGAAAACCGCATCTCCACGTGGTGAATCATATCGATTGGGCGAAGCTCTGCTGGTGCTTGTCTGCGTAGACGGTGAGCCGTAGCATGCCGAGCTTTTCGGTTGTTTTTATTCATGTTAGAAAGAGAATGTGTGGTATGGAACGTGGTTATATACGCATTTGAGCATTTGACCGCAGCGTGACATGGATACAAACGAACCAAAGGCTCGGCATGCTGTGGCTCAGCGTCTACGCAGACAAGCACCACCAGAGCTTCGCCCCACTCAACAACATTCACCACGTGGAGATGCGGTTGTTGTTTTGCGACACGACATTTTTTTTTGCATTATAACTTAGCGGCATATCGAAACTGTCTGCTCGTAGTGCAATTGCACCAATGCCGAAAAATTCTGCACGTACTGGTGAAACGTCATCATCGTAAGCTTAGCTCGTTTTTCCAAGTTCATATCAAACAAAACTAGGTACAGTGCTAATCACACTGGTCTATAACGCGCGAGCGTCCGGCTTTCTCCGGGGAGCGCTAGACTGGTGGCATTCCCGGAAACTAAGCTAGTCACGTGGTGCAACATGAAACGGCCCGCTCAAGGGGTGTCCTGCCCACTCTATCAGCTTGATAAGCGATAAAAGTAAAGTGCTTTATGATGTATTTTGGTTTTTTGATGACGAAATTGTTGATACGCCTTCATGCTTTAGTTTGTTTATTGTTAGAGCAATGAAGTTTAAAAAAGGCGTGCGAGCAGCCTTCCGCGTTCGCCGCCAGCTGATAGAGTGCGCAGGACATCCCTCGAGCGGGCCGTTCCATATTGCGCCATTGGACTAGCTTAGTTTCCGCGAATGCCACCAGTCCAGCGCTCCCCGAAGAAAGCCGCACGCTCACGCGTTATGGACAAGTGTGATTAGCACTGTACCTTCGATGAAAATACGGTGTATGTCCAGGCAGTTAGCGTCAATCTGCGCCTTGTAAGCACGTCCGTGCGCTGTGAAGTCCACCACCAGCATCGCTCAGGGTCCCCTCCTTACCGAGCGTGTCCTCATATGCAAGAAATGTATTCTCCGATCGCTCTTAAGCTGAGACTAGAATCTCCGCCTTTAGCGCGAGCTCACTGGCTTCTGCAGTCCTTTGGTTGCGCGTGCCTGAACGTTCGCACTTGTGTTAGCAAGGGCAGATAGCTCGCGCTGAAGGCGCAGCTTCTAGTCTCAGCTTAAGGATGACCGGAGTATAGTCGAAACTCCATTGCCGTTGCCTGAAAAACTGAATGTAAATAAGATACTCGCGCGAAACCTCGGTATCACGGAACCAGTTGCAAGCAAAAAGCTACAAAGTACGGTGTAGACAGATCTTTACGTGAAAGGGGCACCGTTTGTTTCTGTTTTACCGTTACTTCTATTACTTGGCGTATACCAAAATGGGACGTCGTCGTGTTTCATTGTGGCCGAGGATGGGGATCTAGCCATGGAGTTATTATAATGTACGTTAAAGGTTACGAAGACGTGACAGTGTGAAGTAACTTGAATGAACATCACGTCTGACCACGCCGTTCATTCTAGTGAGCAGGAGTACAATTCATCGAGTGAATGACGAGATAACGGTGGCACCCGTCCCCCTGTTGAGGTTGGACGTGAGTATTGTAGGGTTCTCGTCCGATTCCCCGGGCCCCTGTCTCCGGATGAACGTGACTCAGCAACGCAAATCTTTTGGCAGAACGGGTTTATTCGACTCACATTCTGCTGGGAGATTTTAGGATTGGCAGGGGTAATTGAGGAAGCCTGGAAGGGGTGCGCCGCCACTGCTCGCTCCATGCCGATCGTCCCTGCGGTGCTAGTCTACAGCGCATCCTGTGGACGTCGCCGTCGAGGGTCGAATGCGGGGTCTAAATCCGGACCATGTCACCGGGCCGTCGCCCAAGCCGACGTCGTTGTCGCCACTATCGCGAACGTTCGTCGTGGCCCGTTTCCCGCTCAAGAGTCTTTTTCATATCTCCCGTCGTTCGTCGTCCCAGCTCTCCCTGCAGCAGACAGGCCGGAGCCTCCTGTTTCCCATTGTGGGTGGTCTCTCGCTGGAGCTCCCCGCCCATCTCTGCCGCAACACGTGCAGGGCCTCGGGCGCCGACGCTGTCCGGGAGGAGGCGTCGTAAGATGTCCACCGCCGACATCGCCGACGTCTTCGAGATGGGTCCCGAGGGACAAGGCACTCGGGCACCAAGCTTCAAAGGGGCCGTCTTCGCCACTGCGGCATTCGAAAAGAGTCCCCAGGCGCCGGCGTCCGGTTGTCGACCAGAGGGGGGCTGACGGGACCCCACACCATCCCCCCCTCAAACCAAGGCCCGGAGGTCATGAAGGTCAGAAGTTGAGGTGGCGCAGATGACCCAAATACCGCACGGGAGCTCATCTGAGTGTCAACCTTAATGGCGATCACCCTTAATGATTGCAAAAAGGGTGCCAAACGAAGCGAGCCCACAAGAACCGTTCATTCGCCGGGAAGCTCGACCAGGTAGCATACAGTCCAGAAGCGGGCCCAGAGCGCCAGCGCTCACAACGCGCACGGCCACTAAGGCGCACAAAATACACCGAAATTAAAAGTCCCTTCCACCCCAGTGTTCCAGAGAGGAGAACAAACGCCAACAAATTGCGGCACTGAATATCGTACAGCGTGACAAAACCAAATTGTCAGCTCAGTGGGCGTGCCCGAAGATCCAAACGAATCTCTTCGTGCTAAAACTATTCAGTATACACTCATCAAGGTCTTCCCGCTACATGTTCAAAAGACGTACCCCCGAAAAATAAAACTAATCATCAAGTCCGGAAGCATGCAACGACACTAAATTATTTTCGAAATGTTTGCTCATTAAGCAAGCATTCTTTTTATACAAGACAACCCAATCGCTCTCTACTAAAATGTTCCATAATCTACGAGAGCGATAGAGAATCGCTTCTCCGACAACAGAAATCACTTTCCTCACAGCTAAAATCACTTGTGAAGAAAACTCAAAACATCAACACAACAGATAACCGTCTGCACGTCACAAGCAGCTACCAATCCTGCACTGTTCGCGAGGTGCGATATACAATAACCGTACGAACAAAACCCGCCGTGAACGTGCGTAATTAACATTACGCACATTCACGTAGACATCGTTCGCAACTCTTACGCCATAAGCAAGCCACAACTACTCTGCGAGGATACCGAAATCGGGTTGGATAACCACCACCCTGAGAGGCCCGTGTCCCGTGGTACCGGCCACTGAGGCCAGCACAGGGGGTCGACGTTTTGACACGCCGGATGGTGTGCCCAGCAAGCCTATTTGGTGTCCTTCTTACAAGGCTTTGTCCGCAACGTTAGGCCGTGTACCGGAAGCTGCCGCGTCGCTGATCGGGGATAATCTCCAAACAAGAGCGATGAGCGTGCAATGGGGGTACGCACCGACATGTAGTAAAGTACCCACTGTGAGTCCTGGTCCTGCACAAGCTCGAAAGTTGTGATCAAAGAATTGATGGACATTCGAGTTCTCCCCCGGACAAGCCACAACACCGCATGACTGAAAAGTCTTCTTGCGACTGTCAAGGTCGGCCAGGATCATACTTGGGTAGTAATTCAATTACAGTAATTAAATTACTGTAATTTAATTACTGTTCCTGGTAATTTGTAATTGTAATAATTACCTTTGGCCTAAAGAAATTGTAATTGTAATTTAATTACTTTCTAGCGTCAGTAATTGCTAAATTTCAGGCACAATTACAATTACTTTTGCAAGATTTTGTGGCGGCGGCGCTTTTCCCCCCTGGCCACGGAGACGACAGCACAGCCAAAGCGACAGGGGAGAGAGCGTCTCCCAACCTGCTAAAAAAAATGGAAAAGAGGGATGGGAAAAAAAGGCTGGGATAGAACGGAATGAAGGATTTTGTAGACTGTAAAACGATTTAATGAAAAATTTGAAAGATAATTTGATAAATGAGGGCTACATTCGCGTCCGTTCTCGTTCCTGTCGTAGTTGAATCTGACTCTTCGTCTCGTTTGCTTCCTGTTGCTCCCGCTTCTAGGGGTCTTTCTTATTTCTCATTCCCACACGGGGGCATCGGGGGTCGAAGTCGAGCTGGTTGGCTCCGATCACATCATCCGGTCGAGGCGGGGAGGTTCGAGGTTCTCCCTACGCGTCTTCGCCGCTAGCATATTCGCTTACATATTTCAGTCTAGCTTGGAACTTTTTTGTTCATGAAATTATTCTCTTTTCTTTATGAGTTTTTCACGTCCTTCTCCTCTATCTCGTATGTTGATACCACTAACAGTAAGTCGTGCTACTCTAACATCGAGGCGAAGAAGCAAAGAAGCAGCAGGTCTCATTAACACGACTCACCCTGCCTTACTTCCAACTGTTCTTGCTACACTGCTCTTCCTTCTCCCAATCCTCGTCTACCTTTTTGTATAAATCTTCATTATTTAGTGTTCGCTCTACCTAACCCTTTCAACCGTTTGTTAGCCTCATTGGACGAGATTCCAAAACTTACAAACCGCGGCTTTAGCTGTAGGGAGCTTGTTTTTGCACTTGTTGTTCGTTGAAGGCTTCTTTTTTTATAGAGGGCTTGGCTTGCACATTGTTTATACACCTCTATCGTGACCCTCCACGCGTTGTCCTCTCGTCTTGGCCTGTGGAACCGCCCCGAGGCGCGCAGTGCTGCTTTGCATTGAGAAGCTGCAACTGTCTTATCTACAATGGAAAAGGAAAGGCTGCCGGGGCCTTGTTGCGAAAAATTCTCTAAACATATTAGCACCAATGTAAAAAACTATAATTGTGAGGAGCAAACTCTCCGGACCGTTTCTGAAAACAAATTCAATAAACCGAAAGGCGACCTCCAATTTGCGGAAACACTTGCAGGTAGGCAACTTTCTTGTTACTTTGAATAATACTTACAGTTATAAAAAAAACTAATAATAATAGCTCTTCTATATCTTCCAGCTGAAACACGCTCAAGTAAATCGTGAAATCGAGGCGTCCAAGAGGCCGCAGTTTTGGAATAATTCGCGGATACTAATTTTCGCGACGCGGTGCGGTCGCGATATAGATTCCAATGTGTTTACATTTTTTTTCGCGAATTGTAGGCGATTCGCGAAATTCGCGAAAATAAAGTCGTTTGCACTGTATCATGAATTTTTCGAGGTTGTTCTTGCCATGCTAAATTCAAATCGGTCTTCTTTATGAGACGCATAACATCGATACAATCATTGCTATCCTAATGATTAGCTACATGACGATCCTAAATTTATTATTTATCTCAGGAGCTTTTTGGGTGTTACCGTGCACTGAATTAACCCAGAATCCCTGGCAATGGAGTTGCTGCTATTGTGACTCTAGTTTTGTGGAAGCGACCACAGTTCGTGTGCTACGGTTACCCACATCCGGCATGTTGCAAGTCCACAGACAGGGATAGGCAGCGAATCATCGTGGCTGAAAAGTTTTCGTAAGTTGTCGTATCCTTTAATGTTTGACGTCGTTTACAAGTTTCTCTTATTAGCCATTTTTACGTGAGTTTTATGATACCAGTACTGTCGCATATTTGTTTCCTTATATTATTTTTAAGTTTATTTTTTCTTGGTTTGATTTGGATACCATTTGCATAAGTTCTAAGGAGATTCACCTCGCACCTGTGAATTTTGTCGCCATTTTTTTATGTTTTGAGAATATATGAACGCAGGAGTTCATTACTCCAAACTATTAAGTTCTATAATCCATTTAACAAATTTCATGAAAGGAAAGTACAATGCGTGACATTTATACAGCGGCCATATAACTTGTTTACAGTTATATGGCCCAATGTGGGGGGTAACTCTCAGAAATAAGTAATTGTAAAGTAATTGCATTACTTTTAAAGAGTAATTTGAAATTGCAATGAACTACTTTTGCGTAGTAGTAATTGTAATTCTAGTTAAACTACTTTTGGAGCTAAGTAATTGTAATTGTAATTAAATTACATTTTGAGAGTAATTTACCCATGTATGGCCAGGATCGAGCAATGGAGGTACCTCATCTACGCGTCTCGCAACACTTCTATTCACGATCCAAGCAATGAGCCCTTGGATGAACGCAGCAGGGTAGGCGAAAAGCCCGCCCCAGACCAAGTGAAAACACCGCATAAATCAAAAGTCTTCTTGCGTCTGAAAAGACTGGCCAAGTACGAAAAATGTAAGCACCCCGCACGCGCCTTTTATGTTCCGCGCTACAAGCGCGATACCGAAACGCCATATAATCTAACCTGCCGATCTTGGAAAGGGACGAGTTAATAAACTATATTGGCCCTGCATAAACCGTTTCCGCAGAATCGAAATTTTTACCGCATTTACCGCTGGATTCCAACACCCGCTGGTCATTCATGCAAAGGCTGCAGTTTTTACGGCGACAGCCTGACCTAACGCACAACAGTTGTAGGCCGCCGACGGTCATGCCGCTGCCGTGATTTCTAGGCTACCAGGGCACCCGCAGACGTCAAGCGTACGTTTTTCCGTGCCTCCCGCGCAGCTGTACAGGATAAAACTATGAATAACTCGTCCCATTATTGCAAGATCGCGACCTTCCCCGTGAAACCTTTCGCTACACGAAAACGGCTCCTTCCCCACCTAGCCGTCTTTCCCCCCTTACTCTAACCTGGTATCCCTCCGCACGCCCTGGCATCCCATAGCGTACACAAATACAGCGGAGAACCGGCACCATGCCCAGCGGCCACGCAGGGCACGCACTTCCCCGCCCCCTCTCCGGGCATGGGGACAACAACTCGAGAGTAATCTTCGCCCGAAGCGCAAACTTAGATATGGCGGTGTGACGGTCCGGCAAGAACTGCACGAATTAAGCGGGATCATCCTCACGACTCTACAGCCAGGGACGAACAGAACATGACAATTGCGTCAACCTGGACCCAACGGAGCATTACAAGCAGCCACTGATAAGGTGGGCACGGAAACTTGGTGGCTCTCGGAGTTCCGATGCATTCACACCATGCATCGCGTGTCCTGCAACACTTGGGGGGATTAGTCCCGAGGAGTCACCTGAGGCCTCAAAATACCGCGTCAGTGCGGTCGGAACCACAAGAGCACATATTGTACCCAAACGCTGTGAACGTACGGAACTCAAAATAGCGCCGACAGCTCTAACAAGGCCAGCACAGACCGAGCGTGCAGTAAAACTAGAACGCTAGGCTCCCCCCGGACAAAATGCAGTTCGGGAATAATTTCCCAATGCAGCCCGTGCAACCGCCGTCTGTAATGGAAGTAGTTGTTGTAAGTTTGAACTCTGACTCGGAGCTCGGGAGGGCAAGAAACAGAAAAACCGACAACGAGATGGCGATAAATCTCACGTGGTACGGCGCAGCGTAAGAACGTAAACAGACAAGACGAAAAATAAGCACACACAAAGAGAAAACACCGATCACGAGGTAAGCACGTGGATGCTCGGGTAACCTCGACTGGCACCTGACGGACTGAGCTTTGCCCGCGGCCTCACGTCATGTTTACACCAGCTCGGGCGAACTTGAGCAAGACGAGATGCCTGCCGCCGCCATCAACCATCTGGGGGTGCGAAAAGCGGACGGGAAAAGAAGCGGAATTTGAAACGTCGGTGAGAGGAGAGAGAAGGAAGACGCGAGCAACAGCCACAGCCTGGTGTGGGAACAGGACAGATCGGAAACGAACGCCACGAAAGACGCCACGCAAAAGAGCTCTTCTGTGTTTAACGAAGCTTAAGTTGTAGATTTAGAATAATAAACAGTTCGTATTGGGTTGAACCTTGCGGTTGTCATTAAACAACAAAACTTTCTGGTGCCGAAACCCGGGATTAACCGCCAACGCAACCCCCGAACGAAGAAATGGCAACTCAAGCTACAATCGACCGACTGAGACGCAGAAGAGCAGTGGTCCGAACGTCAGCAACGAAACTCCTGAACGAAATCGATGTTCTGCTGGCCGCGGAAGACACGCATACGGGTGAGCTTCAAGAAAAGTTTGAACTTCTGGTGTCCAGAGAATCAACGTTAAAGGAACTAAACCGTGAGATGGAAGCAGTGGTGGACTGCGAATCGATAGAAGAGGAGATGACAGGTGCGGAAGTTTACCATGAAAGAGTCAGCGTAACGAAGACGCGATGGCGAAACAAGCTGACAGAACGTGAACAAGCCGCTGCCAGGTTATCTTTGATGCAGAACACGGCCGTCAAAACTATCGCAAATCAAGGACGGATGACTACGACAGTGAAGCTCCCGAAACTTGAGATAACGAAATTCCAAGGGGACATACGAGTATGGCAAGGATTTTGGAGCCAATTTGACTGCACCATTCACCAGAACGAAACTCTCTCGGAAATCGACAAGTTCAAGTACCTCAAAAGCTACCTGACCGGCAAAGCTGCTGCGGCAATTGAGGGACTCGCCGTCACTACCGAGAACTACGAAGTTGCAATCGACCTCCTGAAGGAAAGATTTGGTCAACAGGAGCTGATCATCGAAAGCCATCTGTCACGACTGCTAGAGATCAAACCAGTCCATGACTCCAGGAACGTCAATGCACTCAGAGCGTTATACGATGAAGTGGAGACGGGAGTTCGAAGTCTTGACGCCCTGGGGGTTCAATCGGATACCTATGGAACGATGCTCCTTACCGTTCTTCGAAAAGTAGTGCCGGCCGATCTGAGCCTGGAGTACAACCGGAGGTCCGCCTCACGAACAGCGACAAAGCACAACGAGCTGAGAGACTTTCTGGACTTCCTGAAAATCGAGATAGAAAGCCGAGAAAGAAGCTTATATGGGTCAGGACATTCCGTGCCACGAACCGAGGATCAAAGAACCTTTCGTGCAAGGAGAGATCAGCAGAGTCGTTATCCTCCTTCAGCGTCTGTACTAACAACAGCAGCAGGCCTGGATGGAAAGAACTGTGTGTTCTGCAAATCAGGTGCTCATCTGACTGCGGACTGCACATCCTCAATGACCAACGACGAACGCAAGCGTGTTCTGAAGGCTGAAAACCGATGTTATCGTTGCACCAAGAAAAACCATCGAGCAAAAGATTGCAGAAGTGCAAAGTGGCTGAAGTGTGCGCAGTGTGCAGGGAGACACGCAAGTGTCATGTGCGACCCGAACTTCAAGCCTCAGCATAAGACTACGGTGAAAGAAATGGCGAACACCGGTGAAACATCAACTTCGGAAGGAACGACACTCCAGTCAACGCTCAAGATAACAAACTCAGAAAGGAACAGGGGAAAGCGAGTACTTCTGCAGACCGCTCAAGCCTGGGCAGAAGGTGAAAGAGAGCGTTGCCGGATTAGACTTCTCATCGACGGAGGAAGCCAGCGGACTTTTATTCGCCAAACCGTTTCCAAGAGGCATCACCTGAAGGAACTGGGTGAGGAGGACTTGACTATTTTCACGTTTGGAGATGCAGCAACGAAAACGAAATGCAAGCGAGTGGAACTGTGGCTCCGCAGCCAATACGACAGAAGATCCGTAAGAATAGAAGCCCTAGAGATTCCTCACATCTGCTCAGATGTCATGAACAACCCCTCCCAGGAACTGCGGGGGCTGCCTGACGATATGAACCTCGCGGACGTGGAGCTCTGGGGCAATCCATGCGAGGAGGGAATCAGCCTTCTCATCGGAGCCGATCACTTCTGGGACATTGTGAACGGCGGAGTCAAGCGCTTGGATGGGAAGCTGATGGCAGTCGTCACCATCCTTGGGTGGACACTTCAGGGTCCCGTTACCTCTACTTCTGCGACAATCTACTCGCCAACAACTGGAGTGATGAGGGTGACTGTGTCCGACACAAACGACGCGGAAATTTCGGCTCAGCTCAGATCATTTTTGGAACCTGAGCACATCGGCATAGCTGACAACGTGACGAAGACTTCACAGACGGAGTTGCTCAGCGAATTCAAGAAATCCGTGAAGTTCGCGAACGAACGGTACCAAGAAGGCTGGCCAAGTCAAGTGGAAAATGCTTGCCAGGTTCCGGACAACAAAGCAGAAGAAAAAAAAGGCAATGGTGTTACAAATAACTGCACCAGCTCTGCTTCCAGTTATCGACTTGAACAGGCACAACTCGTCAACCAAGTTGATCCGCGTAACTGCCTGGATCAAACGTTTCGTGAAGAATTGTGCCAAGACAGAAGACAAACGAAGCGGACCTCTCTCAAGCGAAGAACTGATAGAAGCCGAAATTTATTGGCTTACAGTTGCACAAAACGAGACTTTTGTGCCAGAAATCACGAGCTTGCGTGAAGACAAACGAGTTGACAGGAAATCGACTCTCAGGAATTTGAACCCATTCCTGGACAGCGACGGATTGGTTCGAGTGGGTGGACGATTGCAGCACAGTGACAACAGCGAGAATGTGAAGCACCCAATCGTCCTTACCGCCGATCACCCTTTCAGCACCCTTCTCATCGCTGGAGAACACCGTCGGCTGCTCCATGCTGGGGTTCGAGACACGTTAGGACGGCTACGGGAATCCTACTGGATCATCAGAGGACGACAAGCAGTAAAGAAAGTAATTCGCAAGTGTTTCGCCTGCCGAAAACAAAGTTGTCTGCCCGCATCCGAGCCAATGGCTCTCTTACCGGCGGACCGAGTCACAAGAAGCGACCCTTTCAGCATCACGGGGGTAGACTTCGCAGGACCTTTGATCTGCCGTCAACGGAAAGGAAGCAGCAAGTGTTACATCGCTTTATTCACGTGCGCTGTTACACGGGCGGTCCACCTGGAGCTGGTGAGTGACCTCTCTTCCGCCACGTTTTTGTTGGCTTTCAAGCGCTTTGTCGCACGACGCGGGATCAGCACGACAGTATATTCTGACAACGCTTTAACATTCAAACGAACGTCGAAAGACCTTAAACTAATCATCCGTGCCATCCGGTCTGAAGAAGTGCAGGCATACTTCTCGAATCACAGAATCCGTTGGAAATTTATCGTCGAGAGGGCTGCTTGGTGGGGCGGATTTTGGGAAAGAATGGTGCAATCCGTCAAGGTTTCTCTGCGCAAGGTGTTGGGAAGCAGCAGCTTGGATTTTGAGGAACTAACGACTGTCCTGGCCGAGGTCGAGGCCGTCATAAATTCTCGCCCTCTGACGTACGTGTACGCAAACGCCGAGGAACCAGAGGTGCTCTCCCCAGCTCACTTCCTAGTGGGGAGGAAACTAACGAGCCTTCCGCCACATCGACTACCAACGGAAGCGCTACCAGCTGGAGATCAGCTTCTCGAAGATGGAAATACCGCACTGCGGTGGTGGACAATTTCTGGAGACGGTGGCGGCGTGAGTATCTGCTCGAACTAAGGTCAGCGCACCTGGTAAAACCGACTGCCTCATCGGGACTCCAAGCTGGTGACCTAGTTCTTCTAAAGGAAGACCGTCTACCAAGACACATGTGGAAAACCTGCAGAATAGAGGAGACTATTCAAGGAAGGGACGGCAGAGCAAGAGCATGTAAGCTGATCCTACCCGGGGGAGGAAGGCTTCGCCGGCCCATTCAACATCTGTACCCGTTGGAGTTAAAAGAATGACCGTGCCCGCTCATTCCGGGGGAGATTGTTGTAAGTTTGAACTCTGACTCGGAGCTCGGGAGGGCAAGAAACAGAAAAACCGACAACGAGATGGCGATAAATCTCACGTGGTACGGCGCAGCGTAAGAACGTAAACAGACAAGACGAAAAATAAGCACACACAAAGAGAAAACACCGATCACGAGGTAAGCACGTGGATGCTCGGGTAACCTCGACTGGCACCTGACGGACTGAGCTTTGCCCGCGGCCTCACGTCATGTTTACACCAGCTCGGGCGAACTTGAGCAAGACGAGATGCCTGCCGCCGCCATCAACCATCTGGGGGTGCGAAAAGCGGACGGGAAAAGAAGCGGAATTTGAAACGTCGGTGAGAGGAGAGAGAAGGAAGACGCGAGCAACAGCCACAGCCTGGTGTGGGAACAGGACAGATCGGAAACGAACGCCACGAAAGACGCCACGCAAAAGAGCTCTTCTGTGTTTAACGAAGCTTAAGTTGTAGATTTAGAATAATAAACAGTTCGTATTGGGTTGAACCTTGCGGTTGTCATTAAACAACAGTAGTATTACGATACTCCCATAGCAGACCCTCTCTGACGCGTACAATCGAAAACAGTCAACCAAAAACACTCAACAATACGCGAAAAAAGGCAGCTGCGCGCGTCTCATCGCCTAATAAATGAACTGAGATCTCACCCATCGGACTTGGACGGCCGGAGGCGTAGTTGGGGCGACAGAACACTCGACACTCCAGGCCTCAAAGGGGGCGGATATCCATGCACACTGAACACTTGCGCGGCATCAAGAGGCTGAAGGATAAACCAGCCAGTATCCGACGGCAGAGCTAAACAATGAATTAAGGCGCTCCTCGCCAAAGGGGATAAACTCCTGGTTGATTGGGACAAAGGATTGTCAGCAAAGACAACGTCTATGTCCGCGCTTCCACATCAAGCAAACGATCATGTAGGGTGTCGTGCGGCGTTGCTACAAGGATCGCCCCCAAAAGGAGTGCGGAAGCAATGCCCCAATCCAACCGGAAAAAGCTGGAAATCGGAACTCTAGCCTGAATGTAAATCAGGCCCCAGGTTGGGCGCCAATTATGTAGAGTTCTCGTCCGATTATCCGGGCCCCTGTCTCCGGATGAACGTGACACAGCAACGCATAGCTCTCGGCAGAGCGGGTTTATTCAACTCACATTCTGCAGGGGGATTTTAGGATTGGGAAGGGTAATCGAGGAAGCCTGGAAGGGGTGCGCCGCCACTGCTCGCTTCATGCTGATCGTCGCTGCGGTGCTAATCTACACCGCATCCTGTGGACGTCGCCGTCGAGGGTCGAATGCGGGGTCTAAATCCGGACCATGTCACCGGGCCGTCGCCCGAGCCGACGTCGTTGTCGCCACCACCGCGAACGTCCGTCGTGGCCCGTTTCCCGCGCAAGAGTCCTTTTAAAAAAACTGCAGAAGAGTAGTAAGTTGGGCGAGTTGGTAAACGTTGAACATGGTTAAAATCGCGCACAAAGAGACGAGGATAAACGAGGAAGGAACACAGAACACAGACAGGCGCGCACTCACAACTCTAGTATTTTAAGTGAAGAAGAGAAAGATGAAGCACTATTTTTTAGTGCTTGCTGACGTTGTCCCCTGTAAAAAATAGTGCTTCATCTTTCTCTTCTTCGCTTAATATACTAGAGTTGTGAGTGCGCGCCTGTCTGTGTTCTGTGTTACTTCCTCGTTTGTCCTCGTCTCTTTGTGCGCGATTTTAACCAAGTCCTTTTCATATCTCCCGTCGTCCGTCGTCCAAGCTTGCCGTGCACCAGACAGGCCGGAGCCACCTGTCTCCCATCGTGGGTGGCCTTTCGCTGGAGCTCCCCGCCCGGCTTTGCCGCAGCACGTGCAGGGCCTCGGGCGCCGACGCTGTCCGGGAGGGGGGGTCGTAGGATGTCCACCGCTGACACCGCCAACGTCTTCAAGATGGGTCTCGAGAGAGAAGGCACTCGGCCACCAAGCTTCAAAGGTGCCATCTTTGCCACGGCGGCGTCCGAAAAGGAGTCTCCAGGCGTCGGCGTCCTGTTGTCGACCAGATGGGGACATATGGGACCCCACAGTATGAAACAACGGCTGTGGCCAAGCAAATTGTCTGGGGCAGACATTTTGACTCGTGTGCAAGCGGGCCAAGCACCAGACCCTGACTGGCCTTCGTTCAGAGCATCAAGTTTGCAGAAATGCAGTTAGTACTATTTTGTACTGTTCCTTTTCATCTAAACTCCTGATGATGTGATAGAACACGTTTTTGATCTGCCCTCGATTACCATGCGTGACCACATTAGCTTGAGTGCAGTTGCTCAATTTATCTAGCTTCATAATCTTCGTAGTGACACATGCACATTTACAGTGACACATGCACATTTACTGGTCACAAAACTTTCTCGTAATGCTTTGGAAAAGCATTGCATGCTGTTAAGAAGGGCCGTGGTGTTGTAAACTCTGGAGAGGCTCGACGGACAGCTTAGAGGCTTGTTTATATGTGCAGGAAGTTCGCT
Source organism: Ixodes scapularis (assembly GCF_016920785.2). NCBI lineage: Eukaryota > Metazoa > Arthropoda > Arachnida > Ixodida > Ixodidae > Ixodes > Ixodes scapularis. The sequence goes on from NW_024609882.1 coordinate 53,931,782, forward strand.
TCGGCGCTGTGCTGTGCAGCTTGTTTTTGTAACTTGAAATATTGCACCAATGGCCAGTATAAATAACAGAAGGCACCAATGGCACGGGCCTTCTGTTATTTATACCAGCAGAGTGCACGCACAGCTAATGCACGATGGAAGGCTATTTATTGTAAGGGACATCCTTAAACTGAACGCTGCCATAGAATTATGTCAAGGTAATACAACGCTGCCATAGAATTATGTCAACTGAACGCTGCCATAGAATTATGTCAAGGTCGTTACATTTTTAGCAACATGTTCTTTGGAAGCGTGTTCGGGGGGCTGGAAGAGAAACCACAGTGGGGGAGAAACTGATGCTGAAGCATATGTGTGTGCGTGTAGGTTTTTGTACGTTTCCCGTGTGTGCAACGAATGCTCTTCCAGAGGACTTGCGGCGCGGCGTTTCTTTTGGCCCATCAACACGTACACATTCACCTACACAATGCGCAACCGCGCCGCGGCAAACCATCTGTACACAATAGTGCGTGCATTCCCATAATGGGTGAAGAGGTTCCCCTGAGGGGTGCTTTTTCCTGAACACTTTCCCGCAGACTAACGCAAATGACGGCGATATTGCTTTATAATTTTATTGTTTAGGCTGGTGCGCAGTGAGAGTTGGCAATTTAAAACTTTGCACGTGTTTTGCCCAAACCCGTGAGGACTTTTCCTTTTCTTTTCAACTGTGACACGTGGTTTTTTTTACTGCTGCTTGTCATTTTTGTTTTTCCGTCCTTTCCGCGTGGGTTTGGTCGAAGAAAAGGATAATTGGGGTGATTTTTTTTTGACAAGCTATTTAGGCCTGCAGATTGGACTGATTAATAATATCAGCAAAAAAATGTTTAAGCATTTAATATTGGAATCTCTACATGAACTGGGTTGAAAGTTGGAATAAAGAAAAAGTAGGTTGGAACAAGGTTAGAATTTATAAATAAAACAGCATATTTTTATAGATATCACTGACGTTTTGCGTAACAAGTTACATCAAAAAGTGCCAGTTACAAAACAGGTTGTGATGGTTTTTGCTATATATGCCAAGAAGTAGGCGGTTACTAGCAAACTGCCTACCTGTTTAATCAGTACTTCGAAATATCACGAAATTCATAAAAGGAAAAGGCAATATCATTGCGAGACGGTAGTAGTTTACCTCCACCATTTTTTCTCCCTAAACGTGCTTATAGTACAAGCAAACAACAATACCACCTGCATAATTTACATGATGAATATAAACAAAATACGAAAAGAAGGATGACACGGTTACTGCACTTTTGTGGAGTAACCGTGTCATCCTTCTTTTCGTATATATATATATATATATATACAACGGGCATGGTAGCGGGAGGCCGAAGGCGTGGATATATAACTGAGAAAAAAAAACCTTAGTGAAAACAGCAGCAACAACGGACGGTTTATTCTTCGACCTTTCGGCCGGAGTCCGGCCTTCGGCAGGAAGAAGGCTAGAATTTATAAATAAAGCAGTATCCATTTCCTTGAGATTCCATTGTTGGTTTGTATATCAATTAAGTTACATAAACAAGGTGCATAACGGGATATGGTGGTTTGTTTTACATGTGCCAAAAAACTAGACGTTTATAACGCCCCACCTTTTGAATCAGTACCTCAAATTATCTCGAAGTTTATAAATAAAAATACCAAATCATTGCGAGGTGTTAATATCTCACAGCCATATTTTTTGCGATAAAGCCGGGTGTCGCTGCTTGTACATCATACAAAAGATAGTCTGCAAACAGATTCCAACGCGAGTAACCACGAGATTTGAGCTTCGAATGCAGCACGGCAACGAGTTCAAGGAGGCACTTGGCACGCGGCATTTAAACCACGGACACCGTGGTGGCTGATATCTGCAGACTGTCGTTATATATATATATATATATATATATATATATATATATATATATATATATACATATATATGGGGTTCCGACTTAAAGGTACTTCTGGTAGAAGCAAACGCTCCAATATCTCCCGAAAAATGGCGTAATAAATATTAAATTATTAAAAAAAGAACAGCACGGATTCCACCATATAGTATCAAACCTCCTGGTCAGGCTCAGAAAGATACGTCAAACAACGTGCGGAGTTAAAAAAAGAACTGCTGCATGATTATTTTTATCTAGGTACGGAAATACATTTTTTTAATGTACGGAGCTAATTTTTTTATTTGTTTTATGCGCGCTACAAACTACAGTCAAATACATCAAAAGGCGCGCGTGTAGCGCTAGCTACCTCATGTCCACATGAATATCTCAAATTTAAAAAAAAACATCACAACTTGTCGATTTACTCCCCCAGAGCAGCTGTTTGCCGTTCTACTACAATACATAAAATTTTGTGAGCGGAAGTTGCAGTAACTTGACGTAACAACACTTTTTCTTGGCTTCTGCCTCGCGCCATGCTGTCGATGGCTGGGTTGGGAGCGCTTTCCCGCGGAGAGACGCCGCCTCCTCTTTTAGGGTCGAAGCTCTTAGGGTCTAGACTTGTCCGGCGTCTGTGGTGACATCGATTGCCATCCCATCTCTTCTTAAAAAAAAAAAAAAAAAATATGGTTGCGCAGTCGGGAGGATTCAAACCTGTGCGGGGAGACCCCAATGGATTTCTAGTCCGTCGACTTAACCACTCGGCCACGACTGTGGGACAGGTAGGGGGCTCTGAGATATGCTAGTAACTCAAGAGCTGGGGATGTCATGAATGACAAGACGCATGTAGCCGCTGAACGTCTATACAGGAGAGGGCGCTGCGGTCAAATGCGTATATAACCGCGTTAAACTTTGCATCCATTGGCTCAACGTTTAGAGACGAGAGGGCGCTGCTGTCAAATGCTCAAATGAGTATATAAACACGTTTCATACCACACATTCTCTTTCTGACATGGACAAGAGTGGCGATGTGGGTTAGTTTGTTTGTACTGACGAAAAGGCATACAGCGAGCTGTAAACGAGGACTAAAGGAAGTGCAAACAGGACAAGCGCTGACTTTCAAGTGAAATTTAATCACATGGAAACAAAACAAAGTAAACAGCAACTCCGCCCACGTTACATGATACATTCACCACGTGTCCAAAAAAACCATCTCTTTGCTACTCAGGCCCAGTGACGTTTGGCTTACGCAGTTCGCGCCGGCTTTGATGATTGCATGCGCCTCTAAAATTTCTATATTCACTCTCCCCTTTACATTGCCAATGATACTAGTCCTACTGAAGATAGGTTCGCACCCACAACCATGACAATGCAATGGCAAATGCCCCCTACAGCTCCCACCACAGATCGCAACGAAAAAGCATGCTCCCGCAGTCTGTGATTAACACATCTGCCCGTCTGCCGGACGTAGGCCTTCCCACACGTTATTGGAATCGTGTAGACAACTCCCACCTTGCAAACAACATATACAACATACGTCGGGCAGACGGGCAGATGTGTTAATCACAGACTGCGGGAGCATGACTTGTCGCTGCGATCTCTGGGAGAGCTGTAGGGGGGCATTTGCCATTGCATTGTCATGGTTGTGGGTGCGAACCTATCTTCAGTAAGACTGGTATCATTGGCAACGGAAGGGAAAGAGTGCGTGGAGAAATTTTAGAGGCGCATGCAATCAGCAAAGCCGGCGCGAACTGCGCAAGCCAGACGTCACTGGGCCTGAGTGGCATAGATATGTTTTTTTTTTGGACACATGGTGAATGTATCATGTGACGTGGGCGGAGTTGCTGTTTTCTTTGTTTTGTTTCGATGTGATTAAATTTCAGTTGAGAGTCAGCGCTTGTCCTTTTTGCACTTCCTTTAGTCCCCGTTTACTGCACGCATGCCTTTTCGTCAGTATGAACCAACTAACCCACATCGCCACCCTTATTCAGTTCATTTCTTCTACGGTGGTTTTTTTTACGTGTTATAACAGCAACTACGACCATGCCATCACCTGAATTAACCTCATCGCCGTGTCGACCTGCCGTGCAAGATACCTCTCGGTTTGCATTAAGACGGGCCAGGCTCCTCCTGAAGTCGAGGCCATGTTCGGGTGTCTTCGTCCATCTGATGGGCAATCAAAACGCATATGCAAGATTCTGCGGTCAGAAAGCTGGAGGCAGGTGCGTTTTCTTCACGACTACCTAAGGATGTAATGTTTCCGAGGAGGTTCTACCCCCCTGGCATACCGTCACCACCGAGAGCATCGGAGGCTTGTGGCCCAGGGTACAGAGTTTTTGTGGCAACGCGTTCGAACTGGGATACCCAAGAAGTCTCGTTGGCCTGGGATCAGGCCTAGTGGACTGGTCGTTTTGGGAGACGCCCAAGTTCCTGAGCATGTGGCCCGAATTCTGGAAAGAGGGCCAAAATATAGTGTTCAGCCTAGCATGAAGGCGCATGAATTGTTGGCTGATGTACGGCGAGTGTCGGAAAGGGCAGCGTCTCAGGATAAGGACCACTGTGTTTCGGAGGGGGTTGACTGCCTACTAAAATGTGCTACAAAATGGCCTTCTGCATCTGGGGTGGGTTCACTACAAAGTGTTGTTACCTATTTTCAAGACAACGATTTCAGTTTGCTGCAGGCTGATAAGGAGGCGGGATTTGTTGTGCTACCCCGGAACCTACTGAACATTAAGGCTGACGATGCGATTAAGAAGAACTTCGAGATTACCAATCCTAAGCCAAAAAGGGTCAAATGTGCGGCAGCCAAGTTGTGCAAGGAATTACGAGTGTCCAAGCTGGAAAAAGAAACTGGAAAGACCTCGAAAGGTAATCTTGATGTATTCTTTGCTGTTAAGACACATAAAGTGAATGCACTCCTGGGGACTATCGTTACCGAGAAGGGGACGTGGCAGGGACAGGTCAGTCGATTCCTGCAAGAGCACTTAAGTCGGCTAGAGATCTGTGATCCTTTTTTGGTGCGCAATTCGCAGTCTGTCATAGATTACCTTAGTAGTGGTGCAGTCAGAGATTTGGGGGGCTTTTCCTTAGACGCTGAGGACCTTTTTTATTCCATTCCTCATTGCACTCTGTTTGTCGCGGTTCGTGAATGTATTGAAAGAAATGGCGAGATTGGCTTCCAGAACGCTAGCGGTGTGTGTACTGATGGGCTTTTAAAGCTTCTCAAGTTTTATCTGGAGTTGACTTTTATCCTATTTAACGGTAAGCTTTACGTTCAGGAAAAAGGAATTTGTATCGGTTCGTCTGTGGCGCCTGTGCTTTGTGATATTTTTTCAGCCAAGTGCGATCGGGCCATTTCTGAAAAACTGAATGACGAGCGCGTTTGTAAAGTATTTCGTTACGTGGATGACTTTGTGGTTTTGTTTATTAGGTTGGAGGGCATATGTGAAGCAGATGTCGTGAGGTCTGTTTTAGAAGTTTTCACACATCATTCGGAGGGGCTCACTTTCACTCACGAACTTCAGGATGGGGCTTACCTACAACTTTTGGATTTGAGATTAGAACTCATTGCTAAACACGTTTGCTGGTCTTATCACCCCCGCTCAAAGAAGGGTCTTCTTTGATATGATTCATCGCACTCTAAGCTGGTCAAGAGAAGCATTCCCTCGTCTTGCCTACAATCTGAGCTCGAGAAGTCATGTCATCATGTCGTTAACGATAGTTTCTCCCGGCAGGTTGAGAGACTGACCGTGGCAGGTTTCTTTACTTCGGTTTTATTGAGCGTTGCGGAGGGTTTGTTAAAGAAACTCAAGGGGGAACACCGTCCCCGGAGGGAAAGGCCAAATAAGAGACCGCTCGCTCCATAAAATTTCACATAACTTGAAAAAAGTTGGCTTGAGGTACGATATGCCATTGGTGTTTTCCACTCCGTGTAAGCTAGCGCAATTATGCGCGAGAGTTGCCGATAAGAAGGACAAGGGTCCCGCTTGCTCGGTGGAGCATGAGAATCAATATGTTGTTTGCAAGGTGGGAGTTGTTTACACGATTCCACTAACGTGTGGGAAAGCCTACTTCGGGCAGACGGGCAGATGTGTTAATCACAGACTGCGGGAGCATGACTTGTCGTTGCGATCTCTGGGAGAGCTGTAGGGGGGAATTTGCCATTGCATTGTCATGGTTGTGGGTGCGAACCTATCTTCAGTAAGACTAGTATCATTGCATTGGCAATGGAATGGAAAGAGTGAACAGAGAAATTTTAGAGGCGCATGCTATCATCAAAGCCGGCGCGAACTGCGTAAGCCAAACGTCACTGGGCCTGAGTAGCAAAGAGATGTTTTTTTGGACACGTGGTGAATGTATCATATGACGTGGGCGGAGTTGCTGTTTTCTCTGTTTTGTTTCCATGTGATTAAATTTCAGCTGATAGTCAGTGCTTGTCCTGTTTGCACTTCTTTTAGTCCCCGTTTACTGCGCGCCGTATGCCTTTTCGTCTGACATGAACCGTTGACTTGAGCGGTGGAGTTGCGTTCCCACGGCTTCTAGCGGATCCAAGCTGATCCGCTAGAACCACTGGCTCGGCATTTCACCGATCATAAGCCAGTAATAATAAAGTCGAAACGCAACCCGGAACTTAGCACTACCTGTGAGCAATAAAAAAGATCAGCATCATCAGCACTAGCTATGAACAAAATCAGTATTATCAGCACCACCAGAGCTTCACCCAATCAACATCCGTTTTCCGACTACGCCCTCTCCGCACGAATAGGGCGGCCGGAGAAGCCTTTGTGCGCTTCGGCATCTCGAAGGCCATGAGGGCGCACGTGTGTTGCGCGTCTCAAGGGGTGTCCAAACAGGATGACATTTAATTGCAACTTAATCATAACCTTAAAATGCAAGCCTTTCACCCTTGCTGGTGTTAGTCTGGTGGCGGCTGAGAAAATCCGTTTGCTCTAATGACGACCTAACCCCTGGTTAGCTCAGTTGGTACAGAGCTCCACTGGAAATGGAGAGGCCCCGGGTTTAATACCCGGACCAGGCGGATTTTTTCAGTCGCGCACCAGTCACCTAGCTGTGTTTGGAGATTTGTGTTCGTCCTTTGTTCCTCTTGCTCCCTTTCTCAGGGATTATTTTCGTCATTCCTATCCAGCTCGCTGGCACCTTTGCATTTAATTGCAATTTAATCAATTAGAAAAATCCCCGGGCGACGCGACTCCCACAGATTGTTCGGCGCCCCGCTTCCGGCCGGTTTTTCTTTCTTTTTTTTTTTTTTTGCCGGGGGTAAACTTTGCCGAAATACTTTACGCTTTAGCCGTCAAATCCTCCACGCCGGCCTTGCTCTGCTTATTACGTGGGTGCGGAGAGCCCCTCACACGCTATGTTGGCTGCCGGTCAACCACCCAAGGCCTCCGCCGTTTTTCAGATCTCGGAAACTGGAAAGAAAGTGACACGAAGCTGTCATTCCCTTTTTCTGAGCGAAGCGAAACCCACGCTTCGAAACAAAATCTCCCAAATCCACGCGAAGCCGGACCTCTTTGGCCTTCCTATTGAGTGGCGGTAGCGAGGTCAACGAGCCGCGGGAAGAAACATGTGGTAGGTGGCGTGTGACGTCAAATCGGACGAGCACCGGCGTCAATGAAGAGTGGAGGAGCCGAGGAAAAAGTCGCGTTGTTGGCTTGCCCACAAAAATCGTCAGGCGGCACGACTCCTGCCAAAAATCGCCAAAGTTGAAGCGTCCGGTTTAATTTTGATGATTTTTGCAGGAGTCGTGTCGCCTTCCGATTTTTGCAGTGTCCTGTTTGGACAGGCCTTCAGCCAATGGGGAGCATTAGCGTGGGCGCAGAGATGCGCTCCTATAAGTGATTGAAACCTAGAAACAAGTCCAAATCGAGCGTTATACTGAACGCCAAAAAATGCCGCCCCTTCCAAAAAGTGTTCATTTAGTGGTTTTCGATGACACTCAATAAGTTTATAATTGGAATTATGTGTCAAATTTCACTAAATAAAAAATGTTGATGAACAAACTTTAGTTAGTTAGAGGAGTGATAGTTACGATGAGCCTCCTAAACTATGTCCCCCTCGCTGTATAATCAACTGTTGAAGCCTTATAAGTGTCGTTTTTACGTTTTTTCAACAAATCTGTAACGCTTAAAAACACGCAGTTTATGAAAATATAAGAAACTTTAACAGTTTATTTCAACTTCTTTTAAAAACTTATATTGTTCTTATATGTTATTACAAGGCTCTCGTACATAAGCTCTTATAATATCTTATATGATCGCATTTTTCTATTGGACCAAGACATTTCTTTTACGTTTCGTAAAGGCAAAGTCGGTTCCCTTCCTAATGCATACCTCAGTGAAGGCGGAGCTCAGGATGCAACCAAGCCATGGCAATATCGAGCCGACACAAAACTCTTACTACAACAAGTCACAACTGTGTCGTATTACACCTGAGACTGCGGTGGAAGAAATCGGAAGAACTTTCAGTAGAAGGAACAGACACAGAGAACGTCTCAAACGTTCTCTGTGTCTGTTCCTTCTACTGAAAGTTCTTCCGATTTCTTCCACCGCAGTCTCAGGTGTAATACGACATGATTAGCTACCACCAGCTCGCCTGCACTCTCACCGTCTATTCACTCAAGTCACAACTGGTTGTAATAAAAAGGACGTCTCTGTACGTATTTACGAACTCTTTAGCATCACAGTGAACGCGCCTAGGAATGCATCCTTATATCCGATGTTGATTGTAAAAGAGAAACTTGCAAGCATGCAGCTTGTCATCATATTTCGGACAGTCGACCTTCCCCAAGCATATCAAAAGCTGCGTGTAACATTGTAGTTTCTGGATGTGCTCATTATGAACAATACCAAGGAGCAATGCAGAGTAAAAAAAAAAAAAAAGCTTGGGATTTCAGGTGTTTTTGGAATTTTTTTAACTCGGTATGGAGGTAGTCTAGCAGGCTTACCGGGCGTTGGAAATAATCTGGGTAATGTCATCATCAGTGCATTCACGAATCGAGAGCACCTGGAACAGCTCGACGCAGTTTTGAGCAAGATGGTCCATTTCGGTTTCGTTTTAAGAGGTCCCAGTGCCATTCTGTGGTGGAAGGTTGACACGTCAGGCCCGACAAAGACTTCAAAGACAGATGAGCATTCCCAACTATGCAGAGCTCACTTCTTCATAGGTGTGTCACATTATAAGCGCCTCACGAAAGCACGCTTTAAAGTTGCGTAAACGTTACATTGCCGAATCACAAAAAATATCGGTAGTCACATCACCCTGACATGGCGCCGGCGGTATTCACTCACGCCAGACTGCGCGGATCTCTTGGTCGCTACGACCGATATGAAGATCGTGCTAAAACGAGATATATCGCCACAACTCGTGTTGTAATAGGTTCGCGAACTGCAGTTCTCGTCCTAGGCTTAGATGAATTGTCGCGCAAATGTAATAGAGCCACAAAAACTAGACAGAAACATGTGTAATAAAAAGCAAACCTTGGAATGTGCCGAAATGAGCCCTAATATCTCCCTTGATTTGCACTAGGACACCCTCGAACCCAGTCACAAAATAAAGATTGGAACCAAGTTTCGATCTTTGTCTATAGGCAGCGCCCATTCTTGGGGCGCTTCTTATAAACAAAGATTTATAATTGGAAGGCTGTTGCTGAACCTCGTGCGGCGCCGAAAAGAGGTCGGACGTCAAGCACTCCGACGCCATATTATCACGTAGCCAATCAACTGGTTGAAGGCGACGTCTGCTGGTCTTTCTTTGAAGTTCGGGAGTCCAAAAGCAGGCTTGAATAATACAAGCAACTCCGGAATATTGACGGAGACCGCTAGTCTAAGTGTAGTTTCGTGTACATTCGCTTCAAGACTATCAATACTTAAAAGAAGCAAGACGCGCGACTTAAGAAAAGGTTCCAGATATTTTGCTTAGCCCCTGAACCCTAAACTGAAGACAGATGAGTGAGCACACTGAGTGAGCAAGTGAAGAGGGTTAAGACAGAACTGGTAAGCCGAAACAAACAACCATAGACATGTGCGCATCTCTGAAGGTTGATATCGCCCAGGTGAACTTCTGTTTGAACACGCTGGTCACCTGACTGCCTTTGGAGGCCCGCCGTAATGATCTGCGTACCTGACTATACTTACCAAGTATCGCAACGAAATTGCTGAAACTATGTGCAGTGCGTGTGGAACGAACCAAAAGACTATTGAACACTTGCTGGTGGCGTGCAGTGCGCTACTCTAAAGCCTATCGTGAACTCCCGCATCCGGCTGGCACTTCGCTTCACCAACGAACAAGCATGTAGCATGCACAAAGTGGTGCCAACAGGCATGTCGGCAGACTCGCCTGTAAGATCGTGAGCGTGACCAAGGGGCCCATAGCCGCTGCTATTCTTTCGGCCAGAAGTGAAAACAGTCAATTGATACCTAAAGCGTTACGTGAACCAATTAACTTTGACTCTGAAAAAGCAACGGATGATGTACATTCATCACATCCGCAACGGCCTTTCTTTCTTTCTTTTTCTTTCATTCGTTTTTTTTTCTTTACAATTTTTTCAATTGATTGCGTCCCTTTCAGGACTCTCGTTACAAAAATATTGCGCCTCAAATATACCCTATAGATACATAGATATATACATTTACACATATATGCGAGGTGGATTCGCATGCCGCTCTGCAAATATCAAATCCTGATGCGAGATCCGGCTTCCGGGTTATTAGAGGTTTAGTGTCGAGAAGCACTTAAACATTTCGGAGCTAACAAGAGTGATCCGGCCAGAGGTGACAAAGAAGCTCCTCTATGCCATCGGAGAGCGGGTGTTCCGTCTCCTGGACATGGTAATTGCAGAATGTGTTTAGATTTATCACAGCCTTTAGAGCCTGATCATAAAATAAAATAGCACTTATTTACACTTGGGACGCAGATTTTTAAAAATACCTGAGGCGTCCCAGTCTCTAAAGTGCTCGCCACTTCGGGGTAGGCACATTCATACGTCCTAAAGAATCATTTTAGAAAAGCACGTAAATACGTCTAAGTGAGGTCACCTGCATGCTGTTAGACTGAATTATGTTCAAAAGAAATAACTTACATTAACAAAATCAGACAGCATGGCATCGCAGAGACGGTATACAGCGCAGACTCGGTCAGCCTCCTGTTTGTTTGTTTTTAATGAGGAAGGGTGGAGGGAGGAGAAATACGTGGGTTACATTGTCTTAATATCTCTTCTTAAGCATCGACTCAAGAGCTACTTAATAGCTTCAACTGACGCTATTGTGAAAGTTACGGGAATCATTGAGCTATACTTCGTTTGAAGTCGTGTCGTAGATGTCGCTACGGGCCAATGGAACCACCAATGCAGCTTCTAAAGCGTTAAGTCACGTGACCTTTTTACTTATAATTGCTTCAGTGATAATAAAACTCATACAAATCAAGAAGAACATCATGGTGGTGCGCTTTCAATTCTGCCTGATCGGCCCCGTCAGCTCATAGCGTCGGCTGCATCTTAATAGGAAAAAAGTATAAAAATCATCCAGAACATTGAGTAATGCAAACCATGTACGAGCAGTGTTCACCCCTCCCACTCTGACGAGTTAGCATGTTGAAGTTTTGATCGATAAGGTAAAATATGAAACCTTTTCAACTGAAATGGTATCCGTCTTTCTGCACGCAGTGTTGCAAGCATACGAACGCTAGATGTGCATACATGCCTCCTGTACAAGTGGCCGTAGCGAAACGATCACAACGGTTTGCTTTGGAACTTTTACGAAAACTGTTCGAAACACTTTTCATCTAAATAACCTGTCTTTGTGGCGCTCATGTCTTGTGGACAGGAAGCCGAACAGGTCATTATTGGAGTATCCAGGCGGTTCCGGTCAGTCATGCAAGCGAAATATCGGTTTGGTTACTGGACATACCAAGCGGGAACCTTTTCCCAGAGAACACAGATTGTCCCTAGTATACAAGCTGAATCTAAAAATGCCACTCTCGGAAAATTCCCAACGCTAGCCTGTTCTTAGAACACCCAGGTCGGTATATTCCGGTTCATGTATCCCCGGCATTTCCTGGGGAGTTTGCGTCTAGGATATGAATGTTAAATTTCTTTTCGCATTCCTTAAATCCCTAACCAGAACCTTAATATTTGCGTCTTTTTAAATATCGCCTCTTCATACCGGTTTATACATCATTTGTACCTGAAACAATGCGTTACCTTATCATCCAAGAGAAGGCACAAGTAGTGCTTTGGATTACAGAGCCCGCTAGAATGAGGCCAGTGCGCTCGAGGACTCAACCAAATGTGTCCATTATATCCTCTTTCGATGCGATCACGCATAACATACGGGAGGCAGCCTGCAGAGATGATAAGATAATGCTGCAGAAGTGCCTCAAAGTTCGAAGTGGGCATGTCGACTGAAGAGCATAGTTAACTATTTTGTATATATGTCTAGCTACTTTGACAACCGCGAGACTCGCGAGCTTTTACCGGCAGGCTCTTTTCAAGGCCCTAATGTTGTTTATGCAGAGCGTGTTTTTGCAACCTCCTTTTTCTCAAACGTGCACTTCAATTAGCGTCCAAAGAAAAACTTTCTGTCAGTTTTCCCTCGAACCGTGCCAGAAATGTCTCGACAGCAGCTTCTAAGGGTGTACCCGACCAGCGAAAGAACGCAGACCACACGCAGAGCAAATCCGTCGGCAGCAAGAGAGCCATCGTTATGCAGCCGCGTTTTCGTTTATATCTGTTACTTCAAAATTTGCTACCATCGTCCGCATTTATTTTTAGGCCGATAGTACTTTGTAAAACGATTATGTTAATAGGAATAGACCGCGGTCGACGGGGGCTGCCTCGATATTTGTTTCAAAAGTCAGCCGGAGCAAAGAGGTAGCACCATCTACCAATAGCTGTGGCAAACGCGCCGCGGAAATCGAATCAGTTGTCTGCGTCACCTCCACCGCTGACCCTGGTGAGATTTTCGGTCCTATTGTTGTGCAAAAAGGGAGCTAAGAATTGTAATTTTACAAGGTTGAAAGGGCAGGCGGCGATTTCTACGGCCATTTGAGATCGGGCCTCGGCATTTCAGCTACCCTGTATAATGTGTGTCTGAAATGCCGAGTCTCGATCTAAGATAAGCCGTAAAGATAGGCCAATGCAAGTAGCTGTCTAAACTTTTTGTCAAAGGTGTATTTAACAGGTAGGTTTCACCTTGTGCAATGACAAGGCGTAGCCCACTTTCTGTAAAATATGGGGCCAAAACCATTGCCAGGGTCAACAGCGGAAGGCGGCGCAGACGATAGAGACAAATGGCGGGGCTCATTTTGCGAAATAAGATGGCACAACTTGTGAAGCCGTCCAGAAAAATAAAGCATACTAAACACGGAGAATGTTTTTGGGCAGCAAGGGCGCCATCGTCTTGCAATCGTCCGTTGTACATGATAGGGAAAACAATCCAGAAAACACGGACTGCGAAGGGTAGTATACACGACAGGCCAATGCTGCAGTCGGAACTCAAGCATTTTAATCAATGAAATGATGTTAGAAAAAAACATAAACAGTATCTTAAAAGATTGCACATAAGCAAAGGAACACACTCGCCAAACCTGAAGCGTGTCAGTAATATATCTGTTCGCTTCGTCATGTATTTGCCTCGAGGAAGGATATCTATTTTGCTGAAAGCGCCAATGAAGGTTCAGTAACACATGAATGGGCATGACATGAAATGGGAAAGGTCTCTATAATCTTTTTCGTCACCCTATCCTTGGGTGCGCCCAGAATGGCGACCCTGCCAAAGTCAGGCCGACATTTGCACACTCTACAATCAATTGAGAAAAGCTCAAAATCGTGGCTCCGAGCGAACATGAAAGCTCTCGTAATTTATCATTCAAACATATAACTGTTGGCCCCATGTAGCACCTGTTACATGACAAAGGGATTATACACACCACACACGAAACACAAGGGACAAAACGCTTTCTTTGTACTTTGGTGCACTTCGAATTCGAACTACCATCTGCCCCCATTCCAACGCTGGAACGTATCTGGCCTATTTGTTGGGGCACCGAAAACACTCTCGGTACTCCACATCTAACACCTACTTGTTTCAAGGTATGGGAAACACGGGGGAGGTAGGAGACCACTACTACACGCTTCTTTTACCTTTGAGCTTTCGTCCTCTCTAGACCCTTAGGTTTCTTTAAGAAGTGTGCTGGCTACTTCTGCCGAGAGTGTCAACGGGAACCCCGACTCTTTCAGTCAACCAACTTGTCTTCCAAATCCTCTGGTCATCTTGTGGGCACATGATGTTTCGAGGGCCGACACAAGGCATGAAACCGCTATGGGCCTTTTGACCACCTTTGAGTGGGAAAATGTAAAATTCAAAATCGTCTTTCTAGAAAGCGGCCAAAACGACCAACAGATATCACAATTGAACCTCAGACACCCACCACAAATCTCAAATGCGTCTAAAACAAAACGCCGCGTATAGTTTACTCCTATTTCTTCTTCTGCGGATTGTTTGCTTCTCTTCCCTTTTAGACATCTTTTACATGTGTGTGTGTGTGGGGGGGGGGGGGGGGCTGACTCTCACGTGTAAAAATCCAAATGAAAGGGCTCTAAAGTTCCTGGATTTGACGTACCTGGGCAATGACACTCTATATTGGTCGTTTGGCACGCGTTTGGAAAGGCGACTTTGGATGTTGAATCTCCCACTCCAGGGTGGTCAAGAGGGCCACATCGGTGTCCTGCTATGGGTCGGCTCTGAAAAAAATTATGTGCCCACAAGGTGGCCGAATGTTTCGGAAGATAAGTTGGTAGACTGAATGAATCGGCGTTCCCGTTGACACTCTTGGCAGAAGTAGCCAGTACGCTTTCTAAAAAGCTAAGAGTGTAGAGAGAACGAAACCGGGGCAGAGAGAAAATCATCGTGTGATAGGGGTCCCCCCCCCCCCCCCCCCCGCGTTTCTCAGAACTTGAAACAAGTAGGTGGTAGATATGAAATATCGGTAGTGTTTCCGGCGACCCCTTAAAAAGAGGCCAGATATGCTCCAGTGTTGGTGCGGGGCAGATGGTTGTCCGAATGCGAAGTCCACCAAGGCGCACAGAGAGCCTTTTGTCACTTGTGCTTCGTGTGTGGTATATAAGATACCTTTGTCGTGTAACAGGTGCGACATGAGGCAAACAGGAAGACGTTTAAATAATACATTACGAGAATATTCTTATTCACTCGGAGCCACGGTCGGGGGCTTTTGCTAGTTCATTGCAGAGAGTGCAGATGTCGGTTTGACTTTGGCAGGGTCACCGTTCTGGGCGCACACAAGGATAGGGTGATGAGCGAAATTATAGAGGCCTTCCATATTTCGTGTCTTGGTCATTCATATGATAGTGAACCTTCATTGGCGATGTCAGCAAAATAGATATCCTTTCTGTGGGGAAAATTGACTCACGTAGTGCACACGTAGATTACTGACACGCTTTACGTTTCGCGAGTGTGGTCCTTTGTGTGCAATCTTTTAGAATACTGTGTATGTGTTTTTTTTCTGTCATTGTTTCCTTCATGAAATTCTGCAGTTGCGAGTACAACATTGTCCTGTCTGTCGATGTTCCTCTTCGTATTCCGTGTTTTCTGAGCTTCATTTCCCATCATGTATAACGTCAACCAGCTGGCCCAGTACGCCACCTTATTACAATCGTCATTTACTTGCTTTGCGTTACTTTAGGGTTTAACATAATTTCCGCATATATTTGTAAACTAAACATAGATGACAAAAAGAAATCGTTTACGCGTTTGACCACGGTCGTCGAGGGCAGCGCAGATATTTTTAAAAACAAGCCGCAAACAGGGGGTAGCGCCATCTATTATTAATTGCGCCAAACGCTCCCGCCAGTCGACCGGTTTGTTTCTATCGCCGTACGCCGTCTACCCTGTCAAACATGATGACTGAAACCTGAGACTGCAGCTTGAGAAACGGGAACTCGTGAAGTTTCCATTTTTCAACGGAAACCTTGAGTTTACAAATAAATGCGGTCATATCTCTCTCTCTCTCTCTCTCACTCTCTCTCTCTCTCTATATATATATATATATATATATATATATATGTATACTTCACGAGTTTCTGTTTTTCAGACCGCAGTCTCAGGTTTCATTCGTCATGTATAACTTACACCGGCTCGCCTGCACTTTAAGCACTTTAACCGCTTTTTATTGATCGTACTTTGTCAATTTTTTTTTTTAACATTACAGTTTTACAGAAGGGAGTTGCGCTTCGTAATTTTAGAAGAAAAAACATACCTGTGAAGTACACTTTTAAAGATAAAAATATTGTTGCTACGTTCATGCGCATATTTTCATGGCCCATTTTTGTTGGGGCCTTGGCATTTCAGTAGCCCTATGTTAAAAAAAATCTATAACTATTATTAAAGAACAAGGGCGCCACAAATTTTGGCAAAGTATTGTACGAGGGTCTATTTTTGAATAAAAAATTTAAAAAACACAAAAACGTTTTAGCGTCAGAACAGTCCAATATTTAAAGTAGTTATATTGCCGCGAGCGCAGCTGACGAAGTAGGCAGCGCGCTCATGGCCTAACGGTTATCGCGCGTGCCTTCCACGCAGAAAGCAAGGGTTGAATTTATGGCCGCGGGTACAGATTTTTGTTGACTCTAACGTAATGTTCCGGCAAATTCGAGAACCATGTTGCTGATTCGAAATTCGAATGTTCTACACGCCGAACCTTCCACGCCGATTGTTCCAGAAGCCCACGCGTGTTCAAAAGTGGCTCCGCGTGGCCAGCCGGAATCAGTCTCGCCCAAACGCTTGATCCTGCTGTTACGCCGCTATCGACGCCCGCGACGCTCTGTTATTCTCTTCTGTTCCCTTTTTATATTTGGGCACAAGTTCGCACCACTAAACGTTTAGTTTACTCAGTTATTCGCCGCCTCATCACTTGTCATTCGTGACTCTCGTATTCCTACTGTAACCTGGTGTGGGCAACCACGACCGGTACAAAGCTTAATAAACTTTTTTTATTGCAGAAGAGAGCAATTCGAGTCGTAGCCAATGCGTCGTATTACGCACACACCGATCCACTTTTCTGTAAGCATAAAATAATAAAAATACAAGAATATTACAAATATAAGCTTGCGACAGTATACGCGGCATCCCTTAAGTATTTTAACCACCCATTACTGCGGTTTTCTAGACTAAGTGTTAAAAATACGGTATACGGAGTACGTAGCGCCGGGTCCCTGAGAGTACCTCGTCCTAGAACAAATTATGGGCTTCAAATGTTACAGCATAAATTGCCAACATTACTGAACTTTTTAAGAGACCACCATGTCTATCTTGATGCACTAAATAAGAAAACAATACGTACAATATTCACTTCTAGCATTTAAACTTTTTTCTCCTGCATAGAACTGCCTGTTTCGTTTTTTCGCCTTTAAAATGTTTCTGTTAACGTTTCCTGTCTGCCGATCTGCCGATAGGGGGCAGGGGCTTTGTCAAGCTGCACATTTTGCAGCTTTTTTCCCTGTCTCCGTCACCCATATGTACAAATGGGAGTAAATAAATGAATTGAAGTGAATTGAATTGACATTTTGGTGGACGTGCGGGGTAGACGCATGTCCGTGCAGCGCACACCTCTAAGAGCCTGCAATGCAAGTCCGATTCCAAGCCAGGTGAGAAGACCACTCAACGCGGGACCTGAAACTCGGACCAGCCGACGCACCAAGGGAGAGGATCCTGAGTACAATTTGCTGCTGTACAAGCCCAAGCCAGAGAAGACGACGATGTCCAAGCAGCCGCAAGCCGCCGCCGCTTCTCCCGTCATCTACATGCCCGTCGCACCGCGAACGGCTGCCCCCTTCCACGGTGAACTCTGCGAAGACGTCGAGGATTGGATTGACCAGTAAGAACGTGTCGCCTGCCACAATGGCTGGACCGACGAGCTGCGTCTGCAAAACGCATACTTCTCGCTCGAAGGGACTGTCAGGTACTATTACAAAACTCATGAGCCTTCTTTGACATCGTGGGATGTTTTCAAGAGCCAGCTGGAGGCAACATTTCTCAGTCAACACCAAAGAGTGAAGGCCGACGATCTGCTGCAATCGTGGACCCTGGGCCCCATCGAGAGCGTCACCGGCTTTGTAGAGGACGTTCTGCGCCTGAGCGCCCGCGCCGACCCTCGGGCTACAGAAAAGAAGAAGCAACGAATTCTCATGCGCGGGGTGAGAGACGACATCTTCGGAGGCCTTGTCCGCAACCCGTCGGCAACCGTGGACGCCTTCGTCACCGAGGCAACAAACATTGACCGCGCCCTGCAAGTGCGCGCTTCCCATTACCGGCGGCATCCAAGCGTCACTGAAACTGCTCTGCTTAACAGGAAAAACGCTCCTAGTACGGATATCCGCATCCGCGAAATTATCCGGAAGGTCGCCCGGGAGGAAATTCGCCGGTTGCTGCCAGCCGCAAGCCGTCCAGCTAGACCCTCCATCACCTAGGCCGTGCGCGAGGAAGTACACCGGGCGGTTCACCCTAAAGTTCCCATCAACACGGCGACAACGGAGGAACCGACGTTAAGCTACACCGCAATGGTCCAACGAACCCCACCAGTCCCGCGTCCGTACATGGCGACCCCCCCCCCGAAGTGTGCCTCCAGAGCCGCAGCATTCCCGACGCCAGGAAGATCGTTCTCACGTTCATCCAGAACAAGTTCGGCCAAGAACGACCGACATATGTAGGACGGCCGACCGACGCCCGCTGTGTTACCACTGCGGTGAAGCGGACCACATCTACCGACAATGCCCCTACCGCCAGCTGGGCCTACGAGGGTTTGCATCCAATGACCCTCGACCACGTCTCGGAGAGCGACCTCGGGACATCGAGGACTACCTCCGCCGTTCTTCATCTCGTGAGTCAACTACCCGCCGAGGATTCCGTTCACCGTCCCCCCGACTCTCGCCATCGCCCTTTCACCGGTCTCGCCGAGACAGCCTGTCACCCATCGCTTCCCGTGGGAAGGCTAGGCGCGGCAACGCCAGGGGCTGGTGTTGCCGAAGACGAACGATGTCAAGATCTTCCAAGACCGTCGGAGCACTCCCACTCTAACGCCGCAACGCCCCGAAACGACATTTCTGCAAGAGTGTCGAATAACCTCAACGTTATCATCGACGGCCACGACGCGACGGTACGCGACACCGGAGCAGACTACTACGTTTTGAGTGGGAGGCTCTCTCGCCGCCTTCGGAAAGTTACGACGTCGTGGGACGGACCGGAGGTACGAACCGCCGGCCCACATCTCATCACACCTGTTGGCAGGTGCACCGCTCGCGTTGAGATCCAGGGTGAAACCTGCCCTGTGAAATTCGTCGTTCTGCAAGACTGTTAAAGGGACGTGATTCTGGGAATGGACTTCTTGTGTTGATAGAGCGCCATCATCGACCTTGTGGAGAACACGCTGACGCTTCGAAAACCCGCTCCATCTGCGAAAAATTTCGATTCGACGTTAGCTACAGTGCGATTCCTTACCATCCACGTAAACCTGACGCCGCTGTCGAGTGTCTTTGTGCCCGTCGGGACCGAACAAGTCACCTGCGATGTAGCACTGTTGGAAGGAAGCGTCCAACTTCGCGTTGGATGAGCGATTGGCATTGCAAGAGGCGTAACCGAGCTCCAGGATGGGCGTAGCGTAGCCCTCGTCACCAACTTTCGGCAAGAGTCGCAGCTCCTTACAAAGGGTACAGCTGTGGGATGCGTCGAGGAAATTCAGGACTCAGCCGCGATCGCTGCGATCTCAGAAGACGCCTCTCCGACGCAGCACAAGAGAACCACGCCGTCAGAGCTCGACATCGAGCCGTCCCTCCCAGCCCCGCAACGACGGCAACTCTGTGACCTTCTCGCCGAGTTCAGTGAGCGCTTTCCACGTCGTCAAAGGTACGCCAAACGACGGTTGCGAAAAATCGAATAATTACTGACGCGACGCACTCCCTGTGCATCAGCCACCGTACCGATTTTCCGTGAAAGAAAGGGAAGTTATCCAAAAGCATGTCCAGAAAATGCTTGATGACGACATCGTCCAGCCCTCAAACAGTCCGTGGGCTTCCCCAGTAGTCCTAGTGAAGAAAAAAGACGGAACCTGAGGTTCTGTGTTGATTACCGCCGGCTGAATGCAGTAAAAAAAGAGGACTTCTATCTGCTGCCCCGCATCGATGACACCCTGGTCCGGCAGCGCCACGCCCGATGCGTTTCTTCGATGGACATGAAGAGCGGGTACTGGCAGATTGAGGTCGACGAACGGAGATCGTGAAAAGGCGGCCTTCGTCACACCGGACGGACTGTATGAATTAAAAGTATTGCCGTTCGGGCTGTGCACAGCGCCGGCAACCTTCCAGCGTGTTATCGACACCGTCCTTTCCAGCTTGAAATGGCAGAGCTGTCTCGTATACCTCGACGACGTTGTCGTGTTCACAAGCGAATTCGACGAGCATCTCAGACGACTGCGAGCCGTGCTATGGGCCTTCAAGGCTGCTGGGCTGACACTCAAGCCTTCGAAGTATCGGTTTGCCTATGGCGAACTAAAATTCTTCGGCCACGTCGTTAGTGCTCAGGGCGAGAGCCCTGGTCCTGCAAGGACGTCCGCTGTCGCCGAATTCCCGAAGCCATCGAACAAGAAGGCCGTCCGAAGATTCCTTGGGCTGTGCACCTACTTCAGACGTTTCGTGCGTGACTTCGAACAGATCTCTGCACCGCTGACGCTCCTCACGAAGGACGACGTGCAGTTGCAGTGGGGAGAGGAGCAAGAACAAGCGTTCGGCAAACTGAAGCGAAGGCTGCAGTCGCCCCCTATCCTCGGACATTTTGATCAGTCGGCGGAGACGGAAATACATACGGACGCCAGCAATACCGGTCTCGGTGCGGTACTCATTCAGCGGCAAGAAGGGGCATGGAGAGTGTGGGCGCTCGGCCCGCCACCCCGCGCCCATCCGGCCAGCGACGCGCCCATCCGGCCAACGACGCGCCACCGCCCTGGGGGGGCGGCTCCTCGGCACAGGCAGACAATGTAAGCGCGTGCGGCAGCGAAAAGGGGGACTGTTCACCCAGCCTTCAAGCGTACCCCGCAGATAGTAATAAACCTCAGTTTGTGAAAGGGACGAGCCGTCTGGTCAATCTCCCGCGGCGGACGACGGAAGTCGAACGCCACACCTGGCGCCCAACGGGGATTCCTTCGTCCGTCGTCGGGGGATCGTCCGGACCAGACGGTTCGTACTGTTTTCCTATTTTGTATTTGTCGCGCGAGTATCTCCTCTTTTCACTGTATTTTCTTATCTTCTTTGTGCCCGGCGAGTACAGTGTTCGCTGTTCGCACGTCGCTGACGGAGCGGTTTTTGTTTTGAATTCTTTTTCTCTACGTGAACTCTTCTCGCGTTTTTTTTCCTTCTTTTCGCGTCCGCGTCCCTTTTTCTCTTGCCGTGTTTTTTTTCTTTTTCCTTGCACATGCCACCCAAGAAGAAGCTTCAGGACCAGCCCGCGGATGGCGACTCCAGCGAAAGCGACGTGGAGCTCGGCCCGCCCACCTCGGACGTCCTGACGCTGATGCAGCAGATGTCCACCAACGTCACGCTGGTGACAGCGCCTGGCAGCCGGCATGGGCGGGACCGGCGGCCAGCGACCGCGTGAGCCTGAGCTTCATCCTCGACTCACGATTCCCGTGTACACGGGTTTCGACGACCGGAAGTCTGTCGCCGACTTCCTTGGAGAGCTGGACGTCTACGCCCGGGCGTCCGGCTCCTCGGAGCGCCACGTCCTCGAGAGGATCCTCCCCATGGCCCTTCAGGCGAGCGCGAGACGTTGGTGGGCGCAGCAACCCGCTTTTCCTTCCCTCGCAGCCTTCCACTCCGCTTTCCGCGAAGAGTTCCTGCCAGCAGGGTACGCGGTCAGGGTCCAGCGTGAACTCGAGCGTCGCACTCAGCACCCGGAAGAAGGCCTCGTTGAGTATATCCGGGCCATGCAAGAGCTGTACAACAGAGCCGCGAAAGCTGCTCCTGAGTCGGAGAGGGTCGCACGCATCATCCGCCAATGCCACCCCCGTTTCCACGTGTATCTGCATGGACGCACCTTTGCCAACGTGGAAGACCTCGTACGCGCGGCGCGCGGCGTCCAAGACATGCTCCTGGCCAGCGACGAGTACAAGCCGCCGCCTCCAGCGGAAGACGCCCTCGAACCCTCCTGTGCATGGGTTCCTCCCGCACAGCAACGCAGCGTCCACGCCCGTGCCCCTCCGACTCGGCGCCCGCCTGAAAGGGACAGCGCCTTCGCCTCCGACGAGAATCCCGATGCCTACTTATCGGGCGGGGTTAGCGACAGCTTAAATTCCCGACCGAGGGAAGCCCCAGGCGCCTGGGACTGGTCCCCCCAGGGCCCGCACATGGGTGGAAGCCCGCCGCGGGTGCCGCGAAACCCCGAAAGGGGCCGGCTGCAGTTCCGTGACGGCGAAAGCCGGCTGCACGAACCCCTGCAAGATCTCCAAATGGCCGGAAGGCCCCAGCGGCAGCCGAGAGGCGGCTGGCATCGTGGGAATGATCCGGCGGAGCCGAGAGGCAACCGGCGACGGGGGAGTGAACGGGGCAACGTGGGAACCCAGCGGCAGAATGACTCCTGCTACAACTGCGGACAGCGTGGCCACTTCCGCAGCCAGTGCCCACAACGGCGGTCCCGTGAGCAGCGAGAGCTGCCTAACCAGGGAAACCAACGAGGCCCGTGGCGCTGAACCCGGATATCTCGCCGCCAAGGGCCGCTACCAGCCCCGGAAAATGTGAGTCGCCAGCACTCCTTCCTTCTGTATGTCGAGTTCGACCTACACACCATAGTATCGAACCACGCATGACAGTTTCTTTACTCGGCGTGCCTTTTGTCGCGCTTCTCGATACCGGCGCGGGAGTTTCGCTTATCGGCGACGTAGTTTTCGAACTCTGCAAATCGAGGAAGGTTAAGCTCCGTTGTTTGAGCACGCTTTTGCAGTTAGCGTCGGGCGCGCCAACAAAAGCAGAAGGCGCAGTAAGGCTGAGGATTTCTTTCGACGGAAAAACGCGGCGTCAGCGTTTTCTTTATCTGCCAGCTCTCTCCGTACCGATTATCTTGGGCCGAGATTTCATCGCAGACGAAAACATTTCGCTCGACTTTGCTGCCGGCGGGTATCGGCTGGACGACCAGCCACACGTGACCCCCTTCACCAGACGTGAAGACTGCGTCACCGGCGCAACCCTTCCGGCCCATTACATAGCGCGGCCAGCTGAAATTCTTCCTGACGGCATCCGAGACGCCCTCAACGCATGCCCAGCAACCAGCTTGCAAAAGCAGCAACTCCAGAGCATCCTGCAGCCGTTCAAAACGATGTTCACGGAAACCCCGGGGAAGACCGACGTGTTGCTACACCGCATCGAGACTGGTGCCGCCCGACCACTGCGGTGCAACCCTAGGCCCCTCAGCGTCCACAAGCGAGCCCTACTAGACGCAGCACTACAGAAGATGCTGGACACCGGAGCAGTGCAAGAGTCCCAGAGTCCGTGGGCCTCCCCCGTCGTCTTGGCTCCGAAGAAGGACGGCTCGGTACGACTTTGCGTGGATTATCGCCGCCTCAACGCAGTGACGGTGAGAGATTTGTACCCCTTTCCTTCCATCGACTCGGTTATGTACGCGATTGGCAACGCGAAAGTGTTCACCACTCTGGACTGCAGTCGAGGTTTTTTGCAAATCAAGATTGATCCAGAAAACGTGCCAAAGACTGCGTTCACTTGCCACAGAGGATTGTTTCAATTTACCCGCCTCCCCTTTGGCCTTTCCAATTCACCCGCTAGCTTCCAGCGTTTACTGGATATCGTTCTCGGCGACACAAAATATAACTTCGCCATGGCGTACATGGATGACGTCGTTATTTTTTCCCAGACTTTCGAGGAACACCTGAAGCATCTTGGAATCGTCCTCGAGCGCCTGCGCAACGCCGGCCTGACGATTCACCCCGGCAAGGCGCAGCTCGCTTCACCGCAAATTAACCTCCTTGGTTTTGTAGTGGACAATGGAGTTCTTCGCCCCAACGAGGACAAGCTGCGTGCAATAACAGAGTATCCGCAGCCACACGACGTCAAACGTTTGCAGCGGTTTCTTGGATTAATCGGGTTTCATCGCCAGTTCATCCCTCGCTGCGCCGACATTGCTAACCCCCTGACTTCGCTCTTGCGTAAGGGCGAAAAATGGCAGTGGGGGGAGGATCAGCGCGTCGCTTTCCTTCAGCTCTCGAAAGCAATCACCGACGTCGCCTCTTTGAAGTTGCCGGATCTCAACCGACAATTAGTCGTCCAAACAGATGCCAGCAACTTCGGCCTGAGCGCAGTCCTCCTTCAGGAACACGACAACGTTCTTCGCCCAGTCGCCTTCGCTAGCCGCACGCTGACAGCGGCCGACCGAAACTACTCCGTGACGGAAAAGGAGTGTCTCGCCATCATCTTCGCCCTCAAGAAGTTTAACATGTATCTCGATGGCGCTACCTTTCAGATGCAGACGGATCACCAAGCGCTCTCCTGGCTGAAGAATTTGCAGAATCCAGCCGGACGTCTTGCACGATGGGCTCTGACACTGCAAGCGTACGACTACACTATCGCCTACAGGAAAGGAGCAACTAATATTGTGGCAGACGCACTGTCACGGGCTCCTTTGCAGGTCCCTCCCACTGAGACGGAACCGAAGTTGGTGGGATTAACCGACATCGTGGCCCGCACTTCGGAGTCACGGTGGGGGACGTTGGTGTGCAGAGCAGACCTCCGCATGGCCCAGCAGGAAGATGGACTTTGTCGACGCGTGTGCGAGAGGCTTACGGCACGAAGAGCAAGCGGCACCGGAAGCGACGACGAGTACGACTCGTACCTGCTGAGCGAGAACGGACTTCTTCTCCGCTACATCCCCCAGGCAGACGACGACAGCGATGGATCGCCTTTCCAGATTGTGATACCTCGGAAGCTGCGCAAATCATTCAACAGGTACTTCCGTGATTCAGCATCAGCGGGTCACAGCAGCGGCAGTAAGACTTACGATAAGTTATGTCGTGCTGCGACTTGGCCAGGAATCAGGCAGGATGTACTGAAGTATGCTCGCAGTTGTCCAGTGTGTCAGAAGGCGAAACCTCGTGGAGGCCAACCACCAGGATTAATGCAGCCAGTCGTTAGCCAGTCGCCTTGGCAGATTGTCGCATGTGATGTCATGGGACCGTTTCCACGTAGTCCTCGCGGAAATCAGTACCTACTTGTTGTGACTGACCACTTCACCAAGTGGGTCGAACTGTTCCCCTTACGGAAGCTTCTTTCGCAGCGGATCTGGGACTGCCTTCTGTCCGTCTTCACCAGATTCGGCTTCCCGGCAGAGGTCATCACGGACGGTGCTTCGTACTTTCGAAGCAAGATTTTCGTCGACACATGCGCTGCGCTTGGAATACGGCACAAGCTTACTTCGCCGTATCATCCGCAAGCCAACATCACGGAGAGGATCAACCGCAACCTCACAATGATGTTGATTTCCCACACAGCCCGTCACAAGGACTGGGATGCCAAACTCGACGAGATGGCATTCGCAACGCGCACAACGGTCAAGCGATCAACTGTTTTCACGCCCGCGCATCTCACCTTTGGTAAGGAGCTAACCTTCCCAATGGAAAATTCCTTTTCGTACACAGACGTTGCGCAGAATGGACGCCCATACGCGCAGTTCGCCCAGGACGTCCATCACCGACTCTCGTCGGCTGTTCGTGAAGCACGAGAGAACCTCCACGTCGCTCGTCTTCAACAGGCCGCCCAGTACGACAAGGGCCGCCGCAACGTCCACTTTCAGGTTGGAGAGCTGGTACTTCGTCGGACACATCCCCTCAGCGACGCGTCGAAAGGCTTCGCCGCATCCCTCGCCAACCGTTGGGACGGACCCTTTCGTGTCACGGAAAAAGTTTCTCCGTTGAGCTACCGCCTAGCACGTCTGCATGGTACACAGGTGTACGGGCCAATTCACGTGTCTGAGCTCAAGCGTTACTACGAGCCAGCAGCTTTTCCGCAGGTCCCGGACAACCCAGCCCCCAGCCAGCCCTTGGATCACGGAACCCCACCCAGGCGGTACAACCTGCGCCGGCGATGACTAACCATCCGCTGGATGGCCATATCCTTTTTGGCTGGCTGTACTCCTCTTCGCGGAGAGGGGGGAGAGACGACCTCTCCTTCCCGCGGGTCTGCCTTTTGTTTTTCAAAAGGATTGCCTGATTTCGCGAGTGCCTCCGAATTCAGTTTTATATCAGACCCGTAATATTCTCCCTTCGTGTTTTCTTTTGTCATGCCGTCTGTCCAGATGGACCCCTCCCGCACCTACGACCGCCGTTATGGCACCCGGTTCTCGGACCGCCACCCGAGTTTTTCCCGTGGCCTTCGTGACCACCCCCGCACTGCCAGCGTGGCCACTTGGACGGTCCTGGTCGAAGAGCGTCCCGTGGCCTACGCCTCCAGGCTGCGTTGGCGCGAGCAGCCGCGCCCGGAACGCGGTGCCCCACTAGAGTCCGTTCCTGAGCCGTTCCGGGGGAACACCCTGAAGTCCGCCACCCGGTGGAACCTCCCGCTATCTATAGTGATGCCGAACGCCGGCTCATCTGCCCCCTCTGCGGCGTCCCAGAGATTCACCGGGCCACACACCTCGCCGGGGCCCTTCATCAGTCTCGGCTCGCCGCCGAGTGGACCCACCGCGCTGTCCAAGCAGCGCATCGTGCTGAAGCCCGCCCGTTGGAGGTAGCAGAGGCCCTCCGCGTGCTTCGTCAGGCCCGCCCTGACCTTTTGCGAGACCCTGCGGCCCCGGAGGACGCCATCCTAGACATGGACCTCTGAAGGGGGGAGAGATGTGGGCGCTCCGCCCGCCACCCCGCGCCCATCCGGCCAACGACGCGCCACCACCCTGGGGGGCGGCTCCTCGGCACAGGCAGATAATATAAGCGCGTGCGGCAGCGAAAAGGGGGACTGTTCACCCAGCCTTCAAGCGTACCCCGCAGATGGTAATAAACCTTAGTTTGTGAAAGGGACGAGCCGTCTGGTCAATCTCCCGCGGCGGACGACGGAAGTCGAACGCCACAAGAGTAATCGCTTACGCAAGCCGGGCGCTGTCTAAGGCAGAACAAAATTATTTAGCGACCAACAAAGAATGTCTCGCTGTCGTCTGGGTGATAACCAAGTTCCATGCGTGCTTGTACGGAATCCCGTTCCGCGTGGTTACAGACCACCACGCCCTCTGCTGGCTCGCAGACCTCAAGGACCCGTCAGGATGCCTCGCTCGCTGGAGCCTTTGACTGCAAGAATTTGACGTAACCATTGTTCTCAAGTCTGGCCGAAAGCACAATAACGCCGACTGCTTGTCTAGGGCAACAGTCGAATCTCCTCCCGGCAGCGCCGACGACGACGGTGACGCCCGTTTCCTCGAAGCAGTTACAAACACCGACATGGAAGTACTTCAACGAGACGACCCGGAACTTCGCGACGTGATCGACCACCTCGAACCTCAAGAAAGTTTCGTTCCGCGAGTCTTGGCCTGACACTTGTCAAGCTTTGTTCTGCGGCAAGGCGAGCTCTCTTCAAGAAGAACTTCGGAACCAGCAACCCTGCCTGGCTGCTGGTTGTGCCTGCCATCCTGCGAGAAGAAATCTTTCAAGCGTGCCACGACGACCCGGCGGCTGGACACCTTGGCTGCAGCAGGACGCTCGCCCGGATTCGTAACAAGTACTACTGGCCGAGACTCCCGAAAACCGTACATTTGTATACACGGTCGTGCCATGAGTGCCAACGACGTAAGAAACCTCCGACAAAGCCAGCAGGGCTCCTGCATCCGATATCTGCCCCGACTACGCCCTTCCAGCAGGTCGGAATGGATTTACTTGTGCCGTTCCCAAGATCGACGCAAGGAAACCGGTGGATTATCGTCGCCACCGATTATCTTACCCAATACGCCAATATAGAAGCCGTTCCAGCAAGAACAGCGATGGAAGTCGCAAGTTTTTCGTCGAGTCCATTCTCCTTCGACATGGCGCACCTGAAGTGCTGATCACAGATCGAGGGTCATCTTTGCTGGCACAGCTGACTCAAGAGGTAGTCGGTTCAGTCACACCAGCCATCGTCGAACCACCGCTTATCATCCGCAGACCAACGAGCTAACAAAGCGGCTGAACAAGACCATCGCCGACATGATTTTCATGTACATCGACGTAGAGCACAAGGCGTGGGACGAGGTGTTGCCGCACGTTACAATTTCGTACAACACAGAGGTACAAGAAACCACAGGAATGACGTCGTTCCAACTGGTGCGCGGCCGGACGGTTACCACGATGTTGGACGCCATGATGCCTCACGTGCCAACCGACGATGGCAACGACGACGCTCAACTCATATCTCAACGCGCGGAGGAAGCTCGTCAACTGGGAAGAATCAAGATTCAAGAGCAACAGCGAGTGGACGCACGCCGGTATAAGCCTCGTCGCAGAGACGTCCACTTCCAACCCGGAGACCGCGTATGGGTGTGGACACCGATACGTCGCCGCGGTTTCAGCTAGAAGCTTCTCAAGCGCTATTTCCGGCCCTACAAAATCATCCGACGTCTCGGCGATCTGAACTGCGAAGTTCTACCCGACGGAACGCGCCCATCTGCAAGACGCCAGCCACGACCCGAAATAGTGCACGTCGTCCGGCTAAAGCCGTATTACGAACGATAGAACTCTGGACACTCGTCAAAGAGTGAACTGTGGCTCGCGACTCTGCTATCCTTTTGTTGTGTACTTGTGTTTTAGCTTTGTGCTACATCGGAACGATGCACTTCTTTAAACGGGGAGGGGGGGATAATGCCGCGAACGCAGTTGACTAAGTAGGCAGGGCGCTCTTGGCCTAACGGTTATCGCGGGTACCTTCCACGCAGGAAGGCAGGGTTCAATTCCTGGCCGCGGGTACACTTTTTTGTTGACTCTAACGCAACGTTCTGGTAAATTCGAGAACCACCGTGTTGAGGATTCGAAATGCGAATGTTTTACACTCCGAACCTTCCATGCCAATTGTCCCAGAAACCCACACGTGTACAAAAGGGGCTCCGCGTGGCAAGCCGGAATCAGTCTCTCCCAAGCGCTCGATCCTGCTGTTACGCCGCTATCGACGCCCGCGACGCTCTGTTATTATCTTCTGTTCCCTTTTTATTGTTGGGCACAAGTTCGGCCCATTGCATGTTTAGTCTACTCAGTTCTTCGGCGCCTCATCACTTGTTCATTCTTAACAATATTCTTCTCTTCAGACAAGCATATATTTGTGGAACGTCACATTACAATTTGTTTATCATTTCTTGCTCTTTTGAGTCTTCACTCTTCACGCTTAAACCTTTCTGTTGAAATATACCTAACATATTAAAGAAGGTCATAATCATGGAAATTACCTAACATATCAAAAAAGGTATAAAAATCATCTTTAGAATGTAGTGGTATTTCCTCAGAATTTAAAAGTAAACATTTGACAGGGATCTGTCTTGTTGGGAGTAATTAACATTTAAAAAAATCGAACACCAACCAAGCCCTTCTATAGGAGCCCAACGTTTCAAGGCCAATTCGGCCTCTTCTTCGGGGGCGACTACGGCTATGGCCGTTCAGGAGCAGTGTTTTTTTTTTCTTTTTCCTCTACGGCGTGTGTCTATTCTTCTTCCTCTACGGCTGTGCCTTTTCAATAAAGTGATGAAGCCCGTTCACATAGGTGGATCGTAAAGCTCCGAGAGATGTATTGATGTTCTGTGCCGTTGTTTGAATATGCCATGATTCGACGAACAGTTTTTTCGAGGATTTGTCTCAACGTCAATGATGCATGCATTGTTAAAGTCAATGCGATGGTCCTTGACATCGCAGTGCTCAGCGACCGCGGTACGCTCGTGATCGAACTTGCGCATGTCGTTTTTATGTTGACGGATTCTCTCTGTGAAGTTCCTCGTTTCGCCGATGTACGTGGCCACGCAAACCCCGCAAGGAATCTTATATATAACGCCTTGTGCTCTTTCTTTACCAGGGCGATCTTTTGGGCGTGGCATGAGTCGTCCAAGGGTAGACACAGGTTTGTGCGCTAGTTGGATACCCTCCTTCGCAAGCACACGTGCCAGTGCCTCGGTTTTTCCGTTGATGTAGGGAACACTGATGCGCGAGGTTGGGCGGGAATTCGCACTTAACTGTTGTTGTACATGTTGATGGTTTCGGCCTTCATGGCGGGCAACGCGATGGATGCAGCTGCTCGTGTAGCCGTTTCTTTTTTTTTTTTAAGGTCAGCAATGACGGTTTGTTCCTCCTTTCTTCTGTCCTCTTCTGATGAGCAGAAAGTCTTTTCCCTGGTTAAGAGTGTCCTGACCACCGACGCCTTATGATTGGCTGGGTGGCTGCACTCAAACTGGAGGTAGAGTCCAGTGTGCGTCAGTTTTCTGTATATAGAGAATTTTAGCTCTTCCCTTTGCCGTTTTACTAGCACGTCCAGGAAAGGTAAGGCGCCGTCATTTGCGCGCTCCACAGTGAACTGGATGGCCGGCTCAATGGTGTTGAGATGCGCCAGGAGTTTGTCCACTTCAGACTTTTCCAGGAAGCAGGAGCAGTCATCTACGTACGGCAAGAAAATCTTGGGTGTTGTGGATAATGACTGCAGTGCCTTCTGTTCCATAGCTTCCATGCAGAGGTTTGCCGTGGTGACGGAGATGGAAGCACCCATTGCGGTTTCAGTGATCTGTTTAAAGAACTCCCCCTAAAGCTGAAATATGTACTGTCGAGGCAGAGCTCAAGGATGCGGCACAGTTCATCCACGCTGAGTTTCGTTTTGTCGCTGAGGTTTTTGTCTTTTTCTAAAGCGTTCCTAGCCGTGGCGACTGCCACGGGAACAGGAAAACTTGTAAAGACCGAGAGGACGTTGAACGATACCATGGTGTTGTCGGCGGTGTGTTCGAAAGCGCCGGAGAAGAAAAAGGGACGTCCAGCTCAGAGCTTTGACAAAAGGCATATATTCTGTTATTCCGCGCGGCTCCCGAGGCCACGCGGTAGCGTGAGCTGGCGCGCTCACCGGCACTGCGCCCGGCGCAGTGGAGCCTCGGTTGTTTAATCTAGAACAACGAACACTCGGGTGGTTTCTACAACCCGTGTGGTTGTGGCAGCTGTTGGCTCTGCTACAGAATCCCCCCCCTAGTGTCGTGGAACAACCCGTGTGGTTGTTGCCCACGTCACGGTCCTTTGGGGAGTCGGTGACTTGACGGGGGCTTTTGCTTGAGTAGGTGTAACTTCTGATGGATGGTGCAGGAGAACAGGGTCCGTCAGAGAAGAGTCCAAGTAAGCGGGTTTCACTCGATCGAGTGTGACAACGTCATGACGACCATTGATGTTGACCGTACAAGTTTTGTCGGTGCGTGAAATGACTTCGAATGGTCCGTCGTACGGGGGAATGAGAGGTGCGCGTACTGTATCCCGTCTCACGAATACGTGAGTGCACGTGTCCAGATCTTCACTTATGAAAATCTGTCTCTGTGTTTGTTGTCTTGGTGAGACCGGCCGTAGAGAAGTGAAGAATTTTCTCATCTCTTCAAGGTATGAAGGCATGTCAGGCTGTGCGGATGGTGTGCACGTAAAGAAATCTCCTGGTAATCGAAGTGTAGTGCCGTAAACCAGTTCGGCTGAGGTGCAAGTTAGGTCCGTCTTGAAGGTGCCGCGAATTCCAAGGAGAACGAGAGGAAGATGGTTCACCCAATGGTTTCGATCTTCTCTAGTCATGAGTGCCGTCTTCAGTTGGCGATGTAGGCGCTCAACCATACCATTTGCGGCAGGATGGTACGATGTCGTGTGTATGTGGCGCGCGCCCAAGATGTTGGTGAGGGCCTTGAAAAACGCGCATTCAAATTGTCGGCCACGGTCGGTCGTGATGATAGATGGACAACCGAACCGTGAGATCCAGGTGGTAATGAATGTGTGGGCCACGGTCTCTGCTGTGATGTCCGCGAGTGGAACAGCTTCAGGCCATCGCGTGAATCTGTCTACACATGTCAAGATGTAGCGAAATCCGTTGGATGATGGTAGCGGGCCCACGATGTCTATATGTACATGATCGAATCTGGCATCCGGCGGTCGAAATGGGTGGAGCGGTGTCTTTGTGTGTCGAGACACCTTCGAGCGCTGGCATTTGCAGCAAGTCTTCGCCCATAGACGGATGTCTGCGTTGATCCGGGGCCAGATGTATCTTGATGTAACTAGGCGTTGTGTGGCCCGAATTCCCGGATGACTGAGGTCATGCAGAGCGTGGAAAATGACCTGACGAAATTTCGGAGGGATGTAGGGTCTGGGTGTGCCAGTCGACATGTCGCAAATAATCTCACAAGTGGCGAGTGGCAATGTAATGGACTGCAGCTTGAGAGATGTTGATGACGTGCGTAGCTTTTGCAGTTCGGCGTCTTCCTGTTGCGCCAAGGCCAATTCCGAAAAATTGACTACGGGAGACGGGGATACATTTCCAATGCGAGATAGTGCGTCTGCTGGCGTGTTGGCAATACCGGCGACATGGCGTAAATCTGTAGTATATTCTGCAATGTAAGCAAGGTGTCGAATTTCTCTTGCAGAATAAGAGTTGTGGTTTCCGGCGAATGAGTAGGTGAGAGGCTTGTGGTCGGTCATCACGTGAAACACTCGGCCTTCCAAGAAGTACTGGAAGTGGCGAACTGTTGCGTAAACTGCAAATAGTTCGCGTCCGAACGTGCTATAGCGTGTCTCCGCCGGGGTGAGTTTCTGAGAGAAAAATGCCAGTGGGAGCCACTCATTGTTGTTTTGTTGTTGCAACACTGCTCCTACTGCAACTTCCGAAGCATCAACCATGATGCGCGTTGGAGCGTCATTTCGAGGGTGCACCAAAAGTGTGGCGTCGGCAAGGGCATTTTTTACAGCGGTGAAAGCCTTTAGTGCGCTGTCTGACCATGGTATTTCTGTGGAGGGTTTCTGTTGGCCACGTAGCAAGTCTGTCAGAGGTTTTATAGCTTGTGCGCAGTGTGGAATAAATCTTCGATGAAAGTTTATGAGTCCAAGAAACTCTCGCAGCTTCCTCAAAGATTTTGGTTGGGGGAAATCTCGGATCACTTGTACCTTGGACTGGAGAGGTTCGATGCCAGCAGGTGTGATGTGGTGTCCGAGAAATTCCAAAGCCGTTGCCCCAAAGGTACATTTTGCCACATTGATGGTCAGTCCGTATAGACGGAGTCGCTCGAAGGTAAGGCGTAGATGTTCGTTGTGCTCTTCGGGTGATGCGCTCGCAATCAAGAGGTCATCAACGTAGGCGAAGATGAAAGGAAGTCCATGAAGGACTTCGTGGATGAACCTCTGAAAGGTTTGCGCGGAGTTGCGCAACCCGAAGGGCATACGGACATACTCAAAGAGGCCGAAGGGGGTGGTGATTGCCGTCTTCGGTATATCCGCAGGTTCTATTGGGATGTGGTGACACGCCTTCACCAAGTCTATCTTGCTGTAGATAGATGTGCCATCCAGGTGCTGTGTGAAGTCGTGGATATGAGGCAATGGGTACCGATCGGGCTGTGTTTGATTGTTCAGCGCTCGGTAGTCCCCACACGGCCTCCAGTCTCCCGGATCTTTCTTGGGGACCATGTTGAGGGGTGTGGCCCAGGAACTCTTTGATGGTCGGATGATGCCGAGCTCCTGCATGTGCTCGAATTCTAGTCGGGCTACGCGGAGGCGTTCGCCCGATAGACGACGAGGGCGAGCAAAAGTGGGTGGGCCAGACGTGACAATATGATGTGTCACTCCGTGTGGTGGTAGCACTGATATGTTAGACGTCTTCGTGATCTCTGGAAATTCCTTTAGGATATCGGCAAAACTGGAAGCCGGCAGGATGTTTTGAATGCCAATTGAAGTTAAGTTGGTGAAGGCTCCATTGACCGCAAGGCGAGTTCTGTTGTCAGTCAGGCGACGGTGGTGCATACTGACATCCAAATCAAAGTGGGAAAGGAAGTCAGAACCTAAGAGTGGGTAGGTCACATCGGCTATGACAAAGATCCATCGGAAGACTCGTCGTAATCCCAAGTCTAGGGTCACCGAGCGCATTCCGTATGTTGGAATATTGGATCCGTTTGCCGCAACGAGGTGTGATCCGGGCTGTGGGTGTCGTCTTTCCGCTAGTGTTGGAGGAAGGACGGACATTTCAGCTCCGGTGTCGACCAAGAAGCGGCGGCCTGAAATGCGTTCTGTGATGAAAAACAGACGGCTTGCTGTTGGGCCTTGGTCACTTGCCGCCTCTAGTGACGGGCCGGAGCGTTTTCCTGCCAGTTGCATGGTTGTTCGCACTTGCGTGCCCTGCCGCCGAATGTCTGGTGGTACCAACAGGTACCGCCTTCTCGTCGTTGCGATGAACTGCGACGTCGAGATGATCTGCGCCTTCTTGGTTCACGCGATCTGCTTCTCGTGCTAAGGGCCGCGACGCTAGCTGTTAAAGCGTCAATGCGGGCTTCGAGGGCTCGGGTGGAGGAGCACTGGTGTGAAGTGTCCGTGACGCTCGACAGGCTAGGTGTAGCGTATTCGGCGACGCGAT
Organism: Ixodes scapularis; assembly: GCF_016920785.2. Lineage (NCBI taxonomy): Eukaryota > Metazoa > Arthropoda > Arachnida > Ixodida > Ixodidae > Ixodes > Ixodes scapularis. The sequence continues at coordinate 53,966,306 of NW_024609882.1, forward strand.
CGGCCATCTCTGCGAGGCGGTCAAGACTTAAGTCTGCAGCTGGGGCGAGGGCCATGCGCATCCCTTGGGGCAAGCGATGGAGGAACAATTCCCGTAAAATGGGATTGCTTGTGTCAGACGCTTGCTCACCCAGCAGTTGCCGCATGCGGTGGAGCAGCTGGGATGGCCTACGGTCGCCTAACTCTTCAGTGTTCAAAAGCTGCTGAAGCCGCGATGTCTCGGACTCCGTCTTTCTTGCGAGGATTGTGCGCTTGAGGTGGTCGAAGGCGTCGTCAGGAGGTGGCATTGCCAGTATGTCGTCAAGCTCATCAGCCAGTTCCGGGGGGAGGGCCGACACGACATGATAGTAGCGTGACAACTGGGTGGTGATGTGCCGCAAGTGGAACTGTGCTTCCACTTGGGAAAACCAGGCCCGTGGATTTTTCGCCCAGAAGACTGGAAGGCGGAGCTGGACGGTGGTGGTCAAGCCTGCGTCGTCGGTGGAGTTGCCGGCGCTCTGGTTCATTGTAGTCGGACGTCCGGGTCACCAATTTGTCGGCGGTGTGTTCGAAAGCGCCGGAGAAGAAAAAGGGACGTCCAGCTCAGAGCTTTGACAAAAGGCATATATTCTGTTATTCCGCGCGGCTCCCGAGGCCACGCGGTAGCGTGAGCTGGCGCGCTCACCGGCACTGCGCCCGGCGCAGGGGAGCCTCGGTTGTTTAATCTAGAACAACGAACACTCGGGTGGTTTCTACAACCCGTGTGGTTGTGGCAGCTGTTGGCTCTGCTACAGTGTCTTTAGTGCTCAACTTTAATTGTGCAACCTTTTCGACAAAAGCGCTGGAATTGCGCACATAGGTCGTCGTATTTCCCACAAAAGGAGAAAGGGTGCGATGAAGATAGTTGGAAAGAGCACGAAGTGGCGAGGTGGTAAAATCTACAATAGGTCGAAGAGGAACGCTAGGCTTGTGAATCTTCGGAAGACCATACAAGCCTGGAGCAGATCCATTCCTACAGAGAAGTCGCAGGTGGAGGCTTCTTGAATCAGGGTGCTTCTTGAAAAGGTCCGCTAGAACTTTGTTCATTCTTGCCTGGACTTGTGATGTAGGATCCTTTGGCAGCTTTTGATAAGGGGAAGTATCAAGAAGATCGTGAACCTTTTTCTCGTAGTCATCAAGGTTTAAGACGAGAGTCGAGTTGCCCTTGTCAGCTAGAAGGAACACCACCTTCTCATCTTCTCGAAGCGCTCGAAGTGCTTTTACTTCTTCTTTTGGTAGGTTGTGTTGATGATGTTGCGTTATCTTAGACAAGATGCCGATCACCTTTTGTCGGGTTCGTTCACGAGAGCTTGGATCCATGTGCGCAATGCCGTCTTCAAGGGCTGAGACCATTTTTGGCAAAGGCGGCCTCGTTGTGGTCATGTTAAACCCATGACCCCTGGCTAATACATTAATCTCACAAGGGGAGAGTAGCCTGGACGGGAGGTTCGTGACAAAACTAGCGGTGAGAGTGCTGCGTTGTGTTGTTTGTCTTTTCTGCAGTCTCGAAACCTTTTTGCCTTGAGATGCTGTTTTTCAGCAGTAGTGGAGGCGACACTTTCGGCGAAAGACTGTAGGTATGAGAATACGTCTGGAATGCTATATTCTAGCTGCCGTCGAGTGAAAAACAGGTCCAGTCTCTTTTTCTTTAAAGTGGCTTGGCATTCGTGGATGCGGGTTTTAATGAGATGGCGCTCAGCTTGCTCGAGGACCTTGTGTCCTTCCGGCGTATGAACGAAGCGCTTAATACGAAGGCATTGAGGAACCACATGGGAGTCCCGGCAGGCCACCGTAAAGTCCAGGTGAGTCTTGAAAATAGAGACGCTCCGAACAATAGTCGCATACCGTTTAGAGAACTGCGCTGTCTCCTCTCCGAAGTCAATGCGTAATGATTTAAAAGTGACCATTTGACAGAGATCTGTCTGATTGCGCGTAAAAATATTAAAATAATGTAAAAAAAATAATAGTAGAAACATTAAAAAAACGAGGCGCTTAACATGGGTCTAACATGACCACAACGAGGCTGCCTTTGCCGGAAATAGTCGCAGCCCTTGAAGACGGCATTGTGCATATAAATCCAAGCTCTCGTGAACGAACCCGAAAAAAGGTGATCGGCATCTTGTTTAAGATAACGCAACATCAACAGCACAACCTACCAAAAGAAGAAGTAAACGCACTTCGAGCGCTTCGAGAGGATGAGAAGATTGTGCTCCTTCTAGCCGACAAGGGCAACTAGACTGCCGTCTTGGACCTTGATGACTAAGAGAAAAAGGTTCACGATCTTCTTGATACTTTCGCTTATAAAAAGCTGCCAATGGACCCTACATCACAAGTCCAGGCAAGAAGGAACAAAGTTCTAGCGGTCATTTTCAAGAAGCACCCTGATTGAAGAAGCCTCCACTGCGACTTCTCTGTAGGAATGGATCTGCTCCAGGCTTGTATGGTCTTCCGAAGATCCAAGCCTAGCGTTCCTCTTCGGCCTATTGTAGATTTTACCACCTCGCCACTTCGTGCTCTTTCCAACTATCTTAATCGCACCCTTTCTCCTCTGGTGGGAAATGCGACGACCTATGTACGCAATTCCAACGCTTTCGTCGAAAACGTTGCACAATTAAAGTTGAGCACTAAGGACACAATGGTATCGTTCAATGTCATCTCGCTCTTTACAAGTGTTCCTGTTCCCTTGGCAGTCGCCACGGCTAGGAACGCTTTAGAAAAAGACAAAAACCTTAGCGACTGAACGACCCTCAGCGTGGAGGAACTGTGCCGCCTACTTGAGCTCTGCCTCGACAGTACATATTTCAGCTTTAGGGGGAGTTCTTTAAGCAGACCAGTGGAACCGCGATGGGTGCTTCCATCTCCGTCACCACGGCAAACCTCTGCATGAAAGCTATTGAACAGAAGGCACTGCAGTCATTATCCACACCACCCAAGATTTTCTTGCGGTACGTAGATGACTGGGCACCACGACAGAACAGCACACGACAAAACGGCACGCGACAAAACAACACGGTCAAAACAGCACGCGTCAAAACAGCACAGCGTCAAAACAGCACGACGACAAAACAGCACGGCGTCAAAACAGCACAGCGTCAGAACAGCACAACGTCAAAACAGGACATCGAAAATATAGCTAGGGTTTGGCGTTTTTGGTTTTTATTATTTAAAACTCGGCGTAAATTTTTCGGTTTTTATTCCAAGCAGAAGTTTTCGGTTGATTGCTGAAAATATTTGTAGACGCATAAACGTTTCAGTTCTTTTCGGTTTATTGACGGAAACCAGTTTACTGACGAAAATGCAGTATTCAAAGGCGTTTGTTTCAAATGAAAAGTGATTAAACCAGGTACTGGATTTCTCATTTGTTGCTGTCTGTGGCAGCCGACGCAACCTGTTCTACAAGACGCACTGGGGCCCTATCGTGATCTGGCATTGTCGTCGCATTTGTACACAGGATGAATATGAGCTTTACTATCACTTCGGTCGGAGAAGCAAATATCAAAATCCAAAAATTTGTAAGCATTGTACTCAGTGCGTCTTTCCCCGATTTTCACGACTGCGAGAGGTGGTTGATTCGCGCAGACCAAGAAACGGCAATACTGCAATCGTATTATGCCCTCCTCTAGTAGACGGAAGCTAGGGGTGCTAAAAACTGTGCAGTAATTACGAATGCCCTTTAATTTCATTTTACAGTTCGCGATTAAACTCTATTTTTTTAACAAAGAATTCGGCACACAAATCTCTATCAGGTGAAAACCCAGATTTTTTCCTGAAGACCATTACGCCGGTTCAACTTTTGTTGAAAGTTGAACCGATCTTGGAGACAAGCTGAAATTTGCGAAAGGAAGTGGTTATACGGTCAGTAATGCATTCCCCCACCCATCTCTCCAAAGGCCCTCGAAAATACTGACCTTTTACAGTTAAAACTGAATTCGTAAAAAATATTCGTCGTACTTTTACCGGTTTTATCGCTTTAAGTCAAAAACGCTGAACCGACGTAATGGTGAAAAGGAATGGAGGGCCTAAGCCAATTCGTCGAAAGCCAACTGGTCGACGGCCAATATGTCGAATCCGTTCTCATGGTAGCAAGTTGGGAGTGGGGAGCATGCTCGATGCGCACATGAAGGCTCCGTGGGCAGTGCCGAAGCCCCCGCTGGTGCGTATTATGGCTTTTTCTCGAGCAGTTCTGCTAATATTGACGCGCAAGTTAGCTGGTGATGTAGTCTACAATAAAGGAATCAATCGCACGGCAATGCGTTTTTTTTAGTTGTTAAAATTAAAGAAAAAAGAAGTGTGTGCGGCAACGGTGGTGCTTAGCCTATGATGTACGGCAACAGCATTGAGGCTATGGCATGTTTCTGCTTCACCGGTTTCCACTCGTTCGAGGCCCCCTTTCGTCGGAATAATCTGTGAATTTAACTCAAAACAACTTCTCGCCTGCAAGCCGCAGCCGCGTGTTTCCGGGAAATCTTGTTCACGGCGAATGATCTCCGCAGAATCCGTGCCCATGGTACACCTTGAATTCGCTCGACATTAAAGTTGCCTTATCTTCTCGGTTCTATCAATGCATGTGTAATCGGCGCATCTCCCGCTTTTTTGGGGGGACGTTTTACGCTGAGGTGGTAATTACGAAACGACGAGTACCCTCACCGGACCGCCGGAAACCAGACGGTTCATAACTTGAACTTATGGATTTCTTTTTCCTAATAAATTTTCCTTTTTCGCTGGGTCTAAAAAAAAAAATTAAAAAAGACCAAACAACGCGGCCAACATTGACGCGAAGATGTCACCTCTAACTACCCAATCTCTTCAGAGATCAGCGCAGTTAAGCAGTAGTAACTACTGCTAACTTCGTTTGTTTATAGCAATCACACAGCAGCACCAGTCGGGACACTGACTTAGCAATAAAATAGGCAATAGATTCTTGTATAACCTAGCGACAGTAAATGAAAGGGTTAGGGAGTTTCGAAAATATTCGCGCAAAGGGAGGTGAAGAGCACGCATGAAGTTGCTACATACGTGCTCTTTTGTCGCTGTGCTGTTTTGACGCCGTGCTGTTTTGGCACGTGCTCTTCTGTCGCTTTGCCGTTTGGACGCTGTGCTATTTTGTCGCGTGCTATTTTGACGCCGGCGTTTTTTTTTTTTTTTGTCGCCGTGCTGTTTTGACGCTGTGCTGTTTTGACGCGTGCTGTTTTGACCGTGCTGTTTCGTCGCGTGCTGTTTTGTCGTGTGCTGTTCTGTCACGTTCCCAGATGACTGCTTCTGCACCGTGGAAAACTCTGAAGTGGACAAATTCCTGGCGCATCTGAACATCATTGAGACGGCCATCTAGTTCACCGTGGAGCGCGAAATGGACGGCACCTTACTTTTCCTGAACGTGCTAGTAAAACGGCAAAAGGAACAGCTAAAATTTTCTATATACCGAAAACCGACGCACACTGGACGCTACCTCCAGTTTCAATCCAGCCACCCAGCCAATCATAAAGCGTCGGTGTTCAGGACACTCTTAACTAGGGCAAAGACCATCTGCTCATCAGAAGAGGACAAAAGAAAGGAGGAACAAACCGTCATTGCTGACCTTAAGAAAAGCGGCTACACGAGCAGCTTCATCCATCGCGTTGCCCGCCGTGTAGACCGAAATCAACGACACGTGCAGCAACAGTTAAGTGCGAATTTCCGCCCAACCTCCCGCATCAGTGTTTCTTACATCAACGGAACAAGCGAGGCACTGGCACGTGTGCTTGCGAAAGAGGGTATCCAACTAGCGCACAAACCTGTGTCTACCCTTGGATGACTCATGCCACGCCCAAACGATCGTCCTGGTAAAGAAAGAGCCCAAGGCTTTATATATAAGATTTCTTGCGGGGTTTGCCCGGCCACATATATCGGCAAAACGAAGAACTTCACAGAGAGAATCCGTCAACACAAAAACGACATGCGGAAGTTCGATCACGAGCGTAGCGCGGTCGCTGAGCACTGCGATGTCAAGGACCATCGCATTGACTTGGACAACGCATGCATCATTGACATTGAGACAAATCCTCGAAAAAGACTGTTCCTCGAATCATGGCATATTCAAACAACGCCACAAAATATCAATAGATCTCTCGGAGCTTTACCAACCGCCTATGTGAACGGGCCTCATAACTTTATTGAAAAAGGCAGAGCCGTAGACGAAGAAAACGAGACACACGGCGTAGAAGAGAAAAAAAAAAAAGACACTGCTCCTGAACGGCCATAGCCGCAGTCGCCTCTGAAGAAGAGGCCGAATTGGCCTTGAAACGTTGGGTTCCTTTAGAAGGGCTTGGTTGGTGCTCGAATTTTTTAAATATTTCCTCAGAATGCACTGTACTCTTCTGGAATGTTTGCATGTCCTGATGATGTATCCAATATTATGCAGCTTATATTGCCACGCATTAAACTGACATTGCACTATATTTATGGGACTTCACAGCGATGTCCCTTAAGTATACTTCTGTTGAGTGGGTTCACACAGTTTTAGAGTTCCTACCTGAGACCGTGGCAGCCCGCACATTTCCCGCGTTTTATATAAAAGCGTTTATAGCTCCCAGTTAGCAGAAATAAAGTGGTTGTAGTTTAACTTTACATGCATAAAAATAATATGGTTATTGGAAGTCGTTGTGTTGAAAGAGGACAGTACAAACATAGCATTAGAGTGGTTCACTGATCGAGCTCTCTGATCTGAAACAACACTTTTTGGAAATTGTGTGGTCATACATGCGCTCGGAAAAAACAGTACTCGCTTGCCGCGCCAGCCGCTTCGAAGGCTCAAAACAAAAAGTACCAGCCTAGGCATCCTCAGTTTGCGGGTTTGAATTTCGGTCAAGGTACCCGTCAAGTTACGGAAGCTTCAAAAGGGAAGGGTACCACACAGACATGAGTTGGGATGCTTGGCGAACAACATCCCAGGTGGCCGAAACGAATCCTCAGTATTTAGTTGGAGTCTGCCAGATTTCCTCTGCTGGTTTGGCAGATAAAAGCCCGGATTTACAGTTACACTAGCGATAAACTTGCCAGCAAGCACCGCGCTCGGAAACCACCTGCTTCGAGTGGCTGAGTTGAATACGAGAAAGACAACGACGGAAATTAAGAGATGATAAAACAAAACAAAAGAACTGAGAAACACGCCAGGTGCTGAATTTGAAAACCGGAAAAAAATAACTGCTCCACAAATAACGTCCGGAGATCCGGGAAATCGGCGCCTTGGAATTCAGTGCCTTTGTACTACCCTTATTGTGGTTTACATTGAATCCACAGCTTTCACTGCGGAACGAACTGGCGTTGACTTTTCGCCGGGTTTGTCTGCAACGGTAGACATCTGTGGACCATTACGCCAACCGATCAGTAGTGCTTGGCCCTTCTAACGATTGCTATGGTAACCTGATGGGCTGTCTAGGCAAATGCGGTAGAAACGTAGCGCGTCGCCATGGAGGAAACGAAGTCCTCCCGGTCTGTCGTCATTTCGCTGAGACGCGACGCAGGGGATGGATGACGGCGAGCGCTTCACGTCACCGAGAGAATTGTTACTATGACTGAATCGCTATATGATGCTTGGGGGTGAACGAGTTCTCCACAGGACTCAATATTTCACAAAACCTCATTTTTCGCAAATTTCGCGACTTGGAAATTATGGCGCAAAATTATTGACGCGAATATTTCAGCACAAGGTAACGATTACGTAGCATACCGATTTAAATCGCGAAATATTTTCCATGGGGAATATTCGCGAAATTGTCAATTTGCCAAATTTGCGATCTTCTGAGATTGAAAAAATAGAGTCGTTTAGAGTGTGTAAAAAAAGCTTGCAACAAAAACGTAGTTCAATACATCTCCACCCAAACATGGCTTTCGATCCGGCGGGAAACATTCCCAAACACTAAAAGGAGCCAAGGCGGTCCAGAAAAGAGCCAACTACCTCCACCACCTTCTTTGCATGATAGAGCAATATCACAAATAACTTTTTTTATTATCGCCCATTTTGTTTTAGTATTATTTAGCGTTAACACACGCAGAAGAGTACAGGACATTGGCCTTCTTGCATAGTAAGCTAGAATTGTGTCTCCAAGTCGACTTCCCGGCGCCGAATCGTCTTGATGAGAGGCGTGCCCTTTATTTCTTTGTTTCATTATAATTGCGTTGTATCCTCATCGCTTTTCTCTATACAACCAACATGGCGTCATTGACGCCTCCACCGTGAATTTTGTAATTCACCTCGCACTGCCACACCAAACCAAATTAGCTGCATGTTTGTTCATTCTGTCAAACGGGTTTAAGTGCATCAGCTTCATAGGTTAGGTGGCTCTCTTAGTTCGGAAGATGCTTGGGCAGGATGACCCATAGTTTTTCAGTACACCTGAAAGGGGTTGTGTTCTTAACTCACAAGGTGTTTGGGCAGTGTTTTCTATGGAAACAGGTTAGGTCACATCATTTGTTCTTTCTGACGCCGCGCGCATTTCTCTTCGGCACCCCCCCCCCCCCCCCCCCCCACACACACACACAAATCCCTCGCGCTGAATTTTCTGGGTCACCGAAACAGAGGAAGTGCGTATTCCCGCCTTTCTTCTCATCTTCGTTCCGTGCACCCTTTTTACTCCGCCTGTTTCTTTTCCTTCTTTGTTTGCTTTTTTCACACCTCTCTGCACCGCGCGCTTTCACATCACCACCTGATCCAGATCCTCCAATTCCTGCGTGCTGGATCCTTAGCTCAGAGTGCAAAGCACTTGGCTTCCATAGCGGTAACCAGCTTTCGATCCTTTTTTGTTTTGAGATCGCTTAGCAGCTACTCAAACACCGTCTGGCACATTTCGTGCTTACTAGGAGCCTAAGGATGGTTGGCCTAATAGGCCGAAACGCTGTTCACAAACGAATCCGAGTTTGCCCATTCCAGTTTTCGGCATTTCGAGTGCGCAAAGAACAGATTCACGTAAGGTGAAACGTCGCATGCTTTGAGCCGACAGCAGTGCCACCGAGCGGTGTGACGTCAGAACCGCGTGTTTGTGCGTGTAAAGCTACAGTTTTAAAACAAGAGATCCTCACACTTAATCACACATCGCGATTCTCTGATTCACCGGGTACCGCCTCACGAGATTGTGGCCTGACGTCCTACAGGGCCCCTAAATATCGACAAATTAATTGTGTCAGCTACCTAGAACAGGTCCCATTTTCCCATTGATAAAATCAGAAAATCTATTTTTGAATAGGTTAACATCAGGCACTGAAACCTTGGCATCTGTTCCGGACATGGATAGATTTTTTGGAGACTAAGCGGTGCGGTTTTTTTTTTTTTTTTTTTTTTTTGTCGCCCTGAAAAACATTATATTAAATCTCGAAGACAAGAGTTACATTATAGTTTTGGACAAAACACCTTCAGTATTTTAACCGCACAAACGTTGTACTATTGTGACATATGTATCAAGGCGTTTACTTTTTTGCGTTTGATTTTTTTCACTGTTGCTCGAAGAAAACCATGCTATATCTCGCTCAGTTAAAGACATAATTAAAAAAAATCACTGCCGTTGTATATTACATTTCGCTTACAGAGCTCCATAAAAAGGAACTAAGCAAGTTCTTAACGCGCGTGCAGTCCACCAACCTGAATGACGGAGGGCTTCACGTTGAGCTTGATAATGACATCCTTGCAAGCGGCAAAGATGCTTGTTATAAACCTACCTGCCTTGGCTGTGTCTACCGGGTCTGAAATAAAATGAGGCTTCAATAAAATCTATCAAAGATGTTTTTGAACACCAAGGGAAAAAACAACACCAATGAAATTTCTAGAACTGAAATTTATGAAGCTTTATATCTCCGTACTTTCCGCAGCGGTTTTGTTATGTAAGGTACCAATGTGCTCTACAGATTGGTACCGTCATGATATGCATGAAAATAAGTCTAAAAATGAAACACTGCACACTAAAGAATTTTACACCCTTAAAAGTTCCATAGCGCTGTTCCAGAAATGTTCACCCTTTCAGCACCCTTGAAGGAGGGAGACGGACATTACCAGCTTTATCCAGAATCGCTCAGGGACGATATCGAAAACTTTAGCCTCTGTCAAGGAGTTTTACTTAGAGGAACATTCCTTGAACGTAAATACGTTATGCAATGTGCGAAATATTGACGAGGAAAAGCACACATAAGTGCAATCTTCGTAAAAAAACCTGTGAATATGCGTGATTCAATTGTCGAGCATATAAGGCGGTGGAGAATTTATCATTCCCAAGTGTACTTTCTCGTGCGGGATCCATTGCGTCTGCTTATGCTGTTTGTGGTGCTGCTTCTTTGTAAACTATCTGCTTGTCGATAATATCACTAGCATTTCGATAATATCGCGAGCATCAAATTTTTTCGCGTCCACAAACATCCTAAGGGTGTTGGTGTTATACCCTCCCGAAGGAAAAATCCATCAACGTAACCCTGTTTGGCAGTCAATGTTTTCTAGTGGACCGCTGACTGTGCCTGACTGTACGTCAAGCATGTCTGATTGGCCAACAAGTTACTCTGACCGACAGTCAAACTCCAGTCAGACCCCGCTTGTCGGCTTTCTGATGGTTTCCTGGTGGCAGTCGGCCGCCGCGAAATGCCATCAGGATGTCTTGGTGGCGATTCGGACTGTACATCGATTGTCTCTGACTGTACGTCAGAAAGCTTTGACGTGCAGACAGACGTACGGTCAAAGGACGTAAAGTTCGTTCGGATACCACTATTTCGTCAAATCTATGAATACGAAAAGTAATCTATGCACGAGAAAACGATTTTGGGACGTGAGCCCATAAAACCGCTGACGTTAGAGATATGACACGCAACCGACCGACAACCTTGATCAGAAGCCCGCCGAAGCGCGGAACACGACACCGACGACACTTCGCACTTCGCTTCGCCCATAGAGGCTTCGCCGAGCTTTCATGAACGATCGCTCTCGACTCGTTTTGTTTGCCCGCTTGCTCCAACCTGTCGATTCTGCCCGGGCTCTACAATGTCTTATGTTTTAGTAGAATTTCTACTCGACAAGACCCAGCCTGTTGTGAGTTCCGACGATGTAAGGGACTTTAGCGGTGTAGTTGAAGACGACAGGGTGTACCAGGTCTACTGGGCCGGTGATGCGCGAACAAAAGGATCGTTCTACGACGCGAAAGTACTCTACATGGCAGGTGAGTAGAACTGAAGTACGGCGAGTGATGTACGAGTGCTTTGCATAACATGCTGAAGGCTTAATTGCATATGCAGCCGAAGCATTTCGTATAAAACGAATACTCAAATGAAGTTTCTCTAACGGTGGCGTAGCATAGCGGTTAAGGTGTCCGGTTTGTACGCATGTGGTCGCGGGTTCGATGCGCGGTGGTGCTGCTTTTTTTTTTTTTTTCTCGAACATTTCGTTTTATCGAGGCATTTGGCGATATTTATGAGTGCGCATAGCTTTACTCTTATATAAATGCTGCCCTTGTTGATGAAATTCCCTTGGCAGTGGCAGTCAGACGTCATCCGATGGACCATCAGATGACGTTTGATGGTCCATCACGTTCCACCAAGGCTGCTGACTGGCAGTCAGTGTCCCAAATTACGTAGCTTGATGGAATTTTCAATAGGGCTTACCATGCAGGCCTTCGGACAAGTTGACTACGAGATTCAGGGCGTGAAACTTTCTAGAGTGCGCGTATTCTCCAAAATGTGTACTTGCGGTTATCATCGGGACGTTGATTAACTGCAGAGGCATGTTTATCGCCGTCAATATTGCTACGAGCATGTTCCGGTTACATCATATGAATACATCTGTATTCTTTCATACCTGAATGAAAATTTATATTTCGTGGTCAGTGGAACTGGATAAAAATATCTAAATCCGATATAAAATACAAGTATCTGTGGAGTGCTTGCTTATAATTCGACACAAGTTGCTGGACTTTTTTTATAAATTTGTATTAAAGACATTTCTAGCCAAATAGCATCAGGTATTAGTCGGCTTGCCCATGACTGTGATTTTGTATAGAATCATTGCGTGTTAAAACTGGTATTGTAAATGAAACATGAATTGGAACCCAAAGTGTGTCCATTGACGTTTCACTAGAAATTCGGGAAATTATATACTAAATGCAGTGTGAATAACGACTTCATCAAACATAGTGTAGGTACACATATATGGGACTTACGTTGTTGAACGACCTCTCATGGAATGCTCAAGTCAACGATGTACTTTTATGAGCCGGCAGGGCATTGAACTTTAAAATGCCTCTGAATCAACTTAAAGAAAAGTGTATATCTTACATGTATAAGACCAATTCTAGGATATGTTTTTGTTGCATGGTACCGTGGAGTGGAATATCTAAATAAAAAGAAAGTAGAAACAATTCCCCAAAGAGAAGCGTGGCTTGTTCTGGGACGAAACGGAAGAGAGGAGAGTTGCACTTTCAAGAAAGACAGTTGGGATTTCCTCTCTGCGAGACGGGGCAGATTAAGTCTTATTCTTTTATCCTCAAAATATTTATTGACGGGCTGGGTATTAACAAAACTTATTACTTAACAAAAATATATCCAGTAATACTGACGATTGCTTTAAAACTAGAAAATACCATGCCAGAACGATCTTGAAAGGGATTTTTTTTGTCAGAAATATCTTACAATCTGACAGGCTGTGGGAGAAACAGGTATGCTCTAAAACCGTAATTCTCTGACTTCTTTTTCGGCGCATGTAACCCGCGTTTAGTGACGCCTTCGGGCAAAGCGGGGTAACTTCAGAATGGAAATTAATACTGGAGCAGTACTTTTGTGATGTTCACCATCTTAAGGTAAGAAAAAGCAGATTAGAAAGCACCTTGTGAGGAATACATTTCCCACACAAGCAGTTTGGTATCGCACAGACTAACAGTGATCAGCATCAAAAGAACAAGGTAAAAGTAATTAAGTTTTTACTAAACTTACTCAAGGGTGGTCCTCCACACCACCTCATTCTCTGCTGTAGTGAACTTGCACGTTCCGCCTTCAAAAGTGCTAGCACGATCACAAATATCAGTACTGCCATTGTAGCTACCGGGATCAAGTGTGGGAATATCGGTCGCAGATAGCGAGCACATAGTACGGTGTATTGGGGCAGCTGCGAAAAACTATACATTAGTTTGAAAGTGTCAAGTCAAGGGCAGTCTCAGGATTTAGGTGTATTCATATCATTAGTGTCCTGCTTCCATTCGTGATGTTAATGTAGTCAATGGGTCATACGAAACACTGCCTGTTATAATAGAGTAAGTGATTCTGCTTCGACCTTGTCGCAGGATAATTCATTTTATTTTTGTGCACATACTGCCGAAAGAAACACATCGACAGCTTGGAACTGGTAGCAGAACCCATCCTCACCAACAAAGGCTGAAATAGAAAGGCTTCGTGTATATACACCGGCCGCTATTTGTTATTACCTTATGCAATCAGCCCCGCATATTCTGACGCAAAAAAACACGAATGCATAGATAAGTTATTTTTTTTACAATATTACGGTGTTCTAAAAGAAGCTGATCAGTCGAATTTTATTTTAATATATGCGCACAAAACAAGTACCGATGTCAAAACTGACCAATCAACTCGCGACACTCTGAGCGTAGCTTATTACGCGAGCGATGGATGCCGAGCTGATTTGCTGATAACGCAAATGCCATACAATAGAACTGGATCGCCTTTTTCATGCTACAAGAGCATTAGAGTGTTCCAACACGATGCTGTACCAAAATGAGAAGTGCCGGGCTTGCGTGAAATATGTTTAAATTTGTCGCTGAAATTGTTGCGCAGATGTTCGTTGTATTGCGAACGCATTTTGCACCATCATGTATTGCGTAAACATTTCTTTAGTAAACTCGTTAGGATCTACCGTAGAAGAGAAGGTTAGGGACACCTTTGATCGACGTCCATTTTTTTAGAACAATTAATACCAATTCACACATTCAGCGGTGTAACTGTCTACTTACCGCGAGTATGTCTCTCGAAACCAAAACGCGAAATTTGTTGTAAAATTACCGCAATTAAAAAAAGTTTTCTTATCACTAAACTCACATAAAATAAATTTGTACCTACACATAGTAGCCCCCTTGATATTTGGCATGCAGGATCGAATATGCCATGTCATATTCGTAAGGGTCAAAACGTCCTCCATGAATTTATGAAGTAGGCGCATAACAGATTTGTGCTGGCTGCTTCATTTTCTAACTGGCCGATTGACACAGAGCTGTAGAGAGTTTGCTGAGAATGCCTGTCTATCTTAAATGAAGTCGTCGTTGGCAACCGATTAATTTCTTGTAACCAAGTTCTTGTTTGCATGGTGCAAGCGAGAAGAAGATCCGTTTTGCATCAGTTAGAAGAATAGAACAAGACCCTCCTCTCTGGAGCATAGAAGAATCTCCTTTAATTAGTCATCTCATAAAAGGCTAAGTTTTTCCACACATGATGATACCCGTGAGAAAAACATAATGAAAAGGGCGCAAAAATGTAGTACCGTAAAACACGTGTAACAAGGATATTAAAAATAGGAGACCCAACCCTTAGGGGCCAACAAAAACCTTGAAATGTTGCACTGCGCATGGACGCTGCAAAAACCCCAAGCTGCTCGGAGCCTCCCAAACGTCGAGGCCCTTCATTCCGCCTTTTTTTTTGTATAAGGAGAAATTGTGCCAATAAAAAAGAAATATAAAAGAAGCCATGCCACTTTGTAAGGGTGTATGACCAGCGAAGCTGTTTTCGCACACGACACAGACGTGGCAAAGAGTTTTTAACAAAGCTACGAACACATTTAGTGTCTTGATCGGTGGTCATCGTAAGGATTGGTATTCACAAGCATGTCGAGGACTATCACTGCCCCGAGGAGCAGGAAGGAAGTAGATTCGCGTGACAGGGCTGCCACCTGGTGGGAAGAAAGGAAACTATAGCACGGAGGTGCTTGGAACGACAACAACGAGAAGGCGGTGCGCTTCCCTCCTCCTCCTCTAATCCTGCCGCTGAATTTGTTAATGCGTGATGTGATAGGAAGTCGTGACGTCATTTTGCCCGCCAAATGATGGCTAGGGTGCCCCTAGAATTTTCGTGAGCTGCAACAGAATTGACGTCGCGGCTTCGTGACGTCACGGGACGTCAGGTGTTCATGTCCCGTGACGTCAATTTTACCGCTAACGTTAGCAGGAAAGCTGCACTTGCATTGAGGTCACGTGGCGCCAAAATCTTAGCTACATTTAGCCAACAAATTTCCCCGCTCAATTTAGTGGTGAAGGTTTTACCCTATATTTGGCGTGGAATCTTTGTTCGCTAAATTTGGCAGGGAAATTGATGTCACGGCTTTCTGACCGCACTCTACGTAGCAAACTAGTGTGACGTCACAGTTTGCTGGCCGCACTTGACGTCACGGAGCCGTCACGGCATTTATGTGGCAGCACACGAAAAATCCAGGGTACCCTAGCTATAAACACCTTCACTGTAAAAGGGATCACGATTCCTGCGCCGGAGACAAAAGAGCAACTGTCTCGAAACGTCAAGTCACCACTGCTTTTTTACACACCGTAGGTTCACAAAGGTTCTGTCCCAGAACACGTGCTCACAGCCGAGAAAGAGCTGTTACTTTGCCGAAAAATAAACATTGGTAAAATAAAAGCTGGGCAGTCGGGGTTCTAGCCCGCTATTTTCACGTGGCAGAAGCTTGCGCCGCCAAATGTGCCAAGCACGTTAATTAAAGCGTATGTCGCTTAAAGGGCAACTCCACTCAAAAAGTCGACCCTTTCGAAATGACTGATATCGCTTTAGGAGGTCAAAATACGGCCATACCCAAAATATCACGTCAAACCGACGCCGCGTTACCGATTAAAACCAATATTAAAAATGTTCTCCCGGCTCGATTAGCGGCCCGAAAGCGGGTGAGCAACGCTGGCACCGGGTGAGCTAGTGAAGCCACACTGGACAATGACGTAGGTCTGGTCCTACGCTCTCGTACGGACACCGCGAACGCTTCGTTTCCCGTGGCATTCTGCGATTCTGCTGACGGAACGAGGTGTTTACCACATTATCCTGTATTCTCCTACTTTTATTAGCGTCCAGGCAGTTCCTTTAACTCCAGCATTGCTACCGCGACGGCGAGGAAGAGAGCGAAGCGGTGCTTCTTGCTCACGCGCGCGTCGTGGAGCCGGAGAGACTCGCCGGGCTCGCGTTGGGCAATGTGGAGCATGACTTGTAGTGCTGTGGGTTGCACCAACAAACCGGTGCGCAACCCGGAGCTGTGGTTCCACCAGTTCCCAAGAGACCGAGAGAGGCACAAGGTGTGGGTCGGTGCCGTTCGCCGGATAGACTTCGGAAGACCGTTGACTCCGAGCTCCAACGCGAAGCTCTGCTCCCAGCACTTTACGTCAGACACCTACACGCGGGATCTGCGGCTGCTGACTGTTGTGGGTTTCTCCACGAAACATGCGTCTTTGAAAAACGATGCGGTGCCGTCGCTGTTCGCGTACCGCCCGCCGGCTGCTCCAGCGCGATCGGTCGGACGCAGCAGGTCGCGACTGATCTAACTAGCGTGCACATAAAGGCACCTTGGCTTTAACAACTTAGACCACTTGTGGATACATCTGTCCATCTATCTCCTATTATTTCGTTTTTTCTCGGTCCGCGAGCAAGAAACAAATACAGTCACGCTGCGCCGGCACCGACCGCGCGTCATATTTCTAGCAGTCGGATTCGCTTTTCGGTCGGCAAATTTATAAATACACACTAAAACTTACTACATTTGGTGCATATTAACAAAGTGAAGCGGTAAAAAAATAAAATGTGCATCTAGCTTTCTGTTTTGAAACTCCACGTGCGACAAAGCCGACATTGTCGGTGCGTCGGCGCGTCGCGGGACGACGACGCGCCACTAGTATCAGTGTTGCCAAGCTGCTTCAGTCGGTAGTTTCGGTTTCGCAGTGCCGCCGGAACGATACTTGGATTCGCGATATCTACAAAACTATACACACTACCGAAAAACAAATTATATGTCGTGATTCAGGGTCGCCGGCTTCGACTAAACAGATCATAAACCAAAAATTGTAAAATTGGAGTGGAGTTGCCCTTTAAGACCTCCCTCTTTTGGTTTTCTATTAGTGAGATCTACAAGATCAACCTTTTCGCGGGCGCCAACATCCGTCCACCTTTATTGAACGTCCAACCCTGTGATGTGACTGGAGAAGCTTCTGGTAGGTCTGTCTGTCTCGCGTGCTAAAATGCTCAGATGACTTTCGGCAGACGTAAGTACTTTCATTTACAACTGTCCAACGCAAAATTGTAACTAATTAGAGCCAGAATTACTGCTATATAAAATGAAGTCAGTGTTAAAACAAAAAGAAGTTTGTTACTATCTCGGCGATGCTTTCAACCTTACTGTCCTTTCGTAACATACAAAACACAATAGTGATATGGAAGCGTCTGTTGTTGTAGCCACTCACACACGTGTGACCGTAACATCTGGGTCCCGAAGGTTGTGTCGGACATCTTGCCTTTTCTTCGAAGTAAAGTTGTGAGGAATGCCTGACGCACTACATTCCGCAGTTCTTGCGAATGGTGGGACAGCTGGTTGCCTTGACAAATGCGCGAAGCTTCGTTGTTCCAGTGTGAGTTTTGATGTTAGAATCGCAACACTGTAAAATGTCTCCTACTAGTAATCAAACGTCGAATTCGATGAATGCATGTAAATCTTAACATATTTCAGTCAGCAAATATCGGGCAGTAGTGGTATAAGGATATCGCAACGCACTTTAAGTACGCATGCAATATTTTGACAAATTATGTTATTTTATGTAAACTTTTATTAGGTCTGAAGATATATTCCCGCGCGCTTACTTAGCCGGGTGAAAAGCACGCTAGGCTCCCACGCAGGTTTCTTAGGTATGATCCCGGCACAGTATGCTCTTTTATCCTCCTATTGTAAGCAGAACATTCAAGAAGGTTGAAGAACCGTCTGGGTTGTTCATGCTCAAAATGCATAGCTGGAGAAGAATCGCGGCAGAATATTCCAGGGCCCCGGGAAAGTTTAAAAGAAACTGCACCACGCCGGGGAGCCTTTCGGCCACGCTCCGTCCTGCCGTTACGACGTCATCAACGCCCGTTCTCGTCCACTGCATCTTATCTTGTTTAAGCGCCGGTTCGCCCCTTTTAAAAAATTTTTTTTTGTCAGTTTTCGCCGCCTCATCAAGTATCATTTGTGCTAACCCTGAGTTTTGTTTGAGACGTCGATGAATAAGAGGATGAAACTTTTTAAATATAGACCGGCACGCTGTTTACAAACAAGCCCGTGTTTGCCCACACCAGGTGGGGGCACTGCGCGTTCGCAAGAAACCGAATTCGTGTGAAGCGAAGTATTTGCGCATGCGCAGTGCCGTTTACAGCGCCACCGCACCTGCGTGAAGTCAGCTCCGCGTGTTGATCTATATAACCACAAAAATAGAAAATAATAAGGGGAATATTTACGTGACAACAATTAGAATGCCTAATAAAACAAGAATATGTAGCTGCACGTATGCCTTGCCCAACGTTTCTTTATGGTAACCAAAACGCATGTAGCACGGTTCGGCCGTCTTCTAGTGTTCTTCAGCTAAAAGTGAGGTGAGTCAACGGCAGCATCGCTTCACAGCGACTGCAAACAAGAGTAAGGTTGGTTGTCTAGAATCTAGCGTTGTTACTAACAACAAGAAAACTGTCGTCAGCCCTATTTTGTTTTCTTATCATTTGCTTTAAGAAGATTAAAAAAAAAACATCGCAATATGTTTTGCATCAAATTACGTATTCAACCAATGACGTGCCTGCGTAGTAAAAAATAAGAAAATATTATCGTGTATTTTTCTCAAGAATCTGAGGCACGAAGAGGGTTACTTGTTGTAGGCAACTTGGAGCGTTTAGAATATGTGGCGAAAGTCAGCCCGAATGCAAATAAATGCTCACATCTTCAAAATATGAGAGGTTCTCAAATATCTTTTGAGCACCATGCCATCTTTTGACACATCATTGTCAGTCAATTTTCGTGTTGAACATTATTTCAGCAGAAGACGGAGCGTTACCTCATGTTTTGACATTACGGAAACTGTTGTAGAGAAATAAAACCAGGGAGGGTATTGCTAATTGCTCTACCTTGAGGAAGGCAAGCAGTCACTTGGTGTCCTAGTTTCCGCGCCTTTGTAGGCAAAGGAATAGTGACGGGACAAAAAGAAAAGGCGCACAGATCCGCTACATTAACTTGCGCGCACTTTGACCGCTATTTAAATTTTCTTGTGAGCAGTTAGCTGTTTTTTTTTTTGTTGTTTGTCTATTATTGTTGTCAATGAAAGTGCCTTTCTTTATACAGCAACTGATGTTTACAAACAAACAAAAACGCCCCTAGCGGACGCCACCGGCTGCGCGCATGCGCGATGGAGGTGTGGGCAAGAAGCTCGCCGTCACCTATAAAGAAACCATTGAAATGCGATGTTGTCGGCGTCGGTGCGAGTCCCCTGCCCTTTTTCGCGTTCGAATTGCTTATTCTTTGTCTTCCTGTCTGTCTATGCTGGAAAAAGCGATGAAGAAACTTCATCGTGACGTCGCCGGTGGGAGGAGCCTAATCTCAATCGGCGGCGAACTCAACTGGCAGGGAACTTCATCGCGGCGCGTTGATGACGTCGACGGAGAGTGGCGATTGAGTTGAAACTTCATCGGGATTTCTCCCCAAAATATGTCCCTAGAGGGAAATGCGCAACGCCGCATCGAAGAATCTAGTAAAAGCAACATTTTTAACTTCTGAAAATGTATAATGCGGTACAATCTAAATATAATTACCGGTGTCAAGTCTAGGTCGCATGAAGCATGTTTTTTTACGTAAGTGAAACAATTTAGATGATCGCAATGCGTGAGCTGCATCGCGATCGTGATGAATCGTCATGGCCGACGGTGGATGTCGCACGAAAAGCGCTCGTGTGTCTGTACGAAGATTTGCCTCACTTTTGGAATTTTTGCTGTCAAGTTGGGCTTTTTCACGTCGTGATTACCACTCGGCAGTCTAGTGGAGGACGTGAACCAAGTGTCCTCGCTGAACTCGAGGAGTAGGACAGAATCTTGGCCCATATGAGAAAGGTTCCTCGCTAAGACACTGAAGAAGGCGCATGATTTCGAGGGCGGACGCGCCTCGTCCGTCGCTACTCGGCATCTCGGCTGCAGTGTCGGTAAGTAAGTGCATGTCATCTCAATGGGCGGTTTTAGCGTACCGTTGCCGTGCGCAGCGAAATTGCTACTGGGAGCTCGCGCCGTAACTTTAAATGCATGCTTTTCAGCGCGCTTAAAGCCTTACCAGCCGTACCGTGGCCACCGCAGAACACGGTCTCCTAAAACTTACTACTTGTAGTAAACAGACACTGTGTTGTTTTTGGTCATATTGACTTTGCACGACTGTGCTGCCTCGTGATGTTTCTTTGAAAGCTCGGATCGTAGCGCTCAAGCGCTGTGCATGAGGCACTCCGATACCTGAATTCTAAAGTGTAGGCAATTGGGCATTACATCAACGCGGAACCAGAAAGACTGCCAATTTGTTGTGCGTTAACTTGTGTTTGATTGGATGATGCAGGACTCATCTGCTGTGGCCAAAGGTGCTAGTGAGAACCCAGCACAGATGGCAGCTCCACCACCACCAAATGGTAGGTATAAAAAACAGTCTGGATTCATCTTCCTAATACGTGGTTTGCGCCTGTGTCAGGACATGTATTATGCATGAGTGCCGTCGGTAGCCTCATGCTGGTGGCCATTGATGTTGTAAGGTTGCAGCTTTGCTACACTGTGATCATGGTGAACTGCGCTGGCTCCAGTGGCCCAAAGTGACAGCTTTTGTACCCATCTCAGCAATTGCACAAAAATGTGAACATGACCTGCACTGTGCATAACTACGTAGAAGATGCCGTCATTAACTTATTGTGCCTGGTCGGTAGCTCCCAAGGTGACTAGGTCCAACCATGATGTTTCTAGCGAGGCGACACCTCAGCAAGACTTACAAAAACTTAAGTGTACACATGGTGCAGAGACAATCCACACATGGTCACTTGAGTTTTGTGTCAGATAAGACACAGATCCAATTAATGAGACTGTGTCAGGAAAAAGACGGTGCCTCCGGTCCTGTTTCCCAACAGCAACCTGCTTCCACCGAACATTCCCGGCAGCCCCACATCTACCCACTGCCCTGAAATTGACAAGGGAATGACACTAAGACAAAACTGGCTCACCAATTCCAAAACCGGTGTCTGCTATTTATATAAAAGGTCCACTTCTAAAAATACTTGCTGCAAAGGGCTGTGGAAGCAGGACGCACCAGGCTGGGCATTGCCTGTCGAACTCGGCAAAATCATCGGCGTGCAGTTTTGTATACTTCTCTTCATTTTTTGCACTCAGGTATTCACGTCCTCCACCTTTGGCTAGATATCACAATCTGTCACAGTTGAGAGTAAGTGGCAGATGGTTCTCGCCACCAGATAGAGCAATATATTCTGCGTACTGAACTGGACAAACACGGACAAACTTTGTCATCATCACTTGACGGTTTAAACTTCTGCCTAGGCTTAGCCCAAGTGCCTGCACTAGCACATATTTCCCCGCACGTCTCCGAGCAAGCGCGCCCGTGGCCGAATGGTTCTCGTACTTGGTTCCCACACAAAGGGCCAAGGTTCGATTTCTGGCCGCGCATGCACCTTTTTGTTAATGTCCCGCACATCCACCGAAATTTCGCGAATGACAGATGGTCAGGTGTCGAATGAACAGAAACTATATGTTTAATTTGGCAAACTTGTGCCGAAAACAAAAATACAAAGAGGTAGCATCGAAGGTCGGCGGAGTAGCACGATTGAGCGCAAGAGCCGGACTCTCTCTGTATCGTCACGCAGAGCCCCTCATGTACATGCGTGGATCTTCTGGAACAATCGGCATAGAAAGTTTGGTGCGTAGAACATTCTGACTTTGAACAAGCAATGGGATTCTTGAATTAAACCAGAATGCAACATTTACAGAAATAACAAAAAGGTGCATGTGCGGCCAGGCATCATACCTCAGCCTTTGGTGTGCAAGCTAAGCACAATAACCATTCGGCCACGGGCAAGCTTGCTCGGAGACGTGCATGGCAATATGAGCAGCCTCTGACATGTACCAAGTGGTGGTCACCAACACGGTGCCCTTAAAAGTACTCAAAGGTCTTGTCTTTTATACTGACATGACATTACCTGCGAACCATGTATGCATGCTACTGAAACTGTGTCGTGTCAGCTGTGCACCAGTCATCAGGTAGAGCTGCAGTGGAAAAAGATAAGCACAAGCGACCAACGACCGGAGCAGCAAAATCGCGACACACGGTGGTGGACGGCACAAAGCAGCCCATCCTAAAGCTTGCATTCCGAAAGCTATCTTATCCCTCAATTTTCTGGCAGCCACCAACGTTGAGACATGGAACATGACGGGCACTTGCTATCGGCGCGCTCGGGAACAATAGCGCTGCCTGTCGCAATTTTGCTACTCCGGTCATTGGTCACTTGTGCTAATCTTTTTCAGCTGCAGCTGTACACTGCCACCCTGGATGGTGAGGGCCTAAACTGCCCCCAGCTGCACTGTTTAGGACCTCTCGCCCACTCAGCAGGAGCAGCTGGTTGCATTGCACATGCTGCTGGGCACCCAACATTACAGCACGAGTGCCCTAGATGTAGAGAAGTGCAGTCAAGGTCTAAAATTGGCTGGCAAGCATTGTTTGGAGAACCGTCAAAAGAAAACCTGTGTCATATGGCACTAATGAATTATTCCAGGCCAAGTTTCTTCGTCCTTGCTTTATTGAGTTACACCCAGAGCAGCTTGGGCTCACAGTCTTTGTTGTTTGCTCAATGCAATGCGGAAGAGCTGGACTTCCACAGCACCAAAAACATTGACGGGAACAACAGTTAACTTGTCATTGGGAATCAGTTATGACAGACAGTTATAGCATAAAGGAAAGTGAATGCAGGACTCTTCTGTCTTCGCTCCTTTTCATTTTCGGACCTTGTGTTGTGTTTCGAAGTGAGTGATTTCCAACTTGTCGCTTTCCATTTTTCATGTGATGGACAGAGCAGGCCTGTCTGCTGCAAAATAATTGGATCATGCTAGGTGCACATTGCTCAAGGCTGCTTGCTTCATAGGTTGCGTGTTGTACTGGAAGACCCACAGCATGAGCTTGCTGGTCTGAGCAGTTCCTTGGTTAGGAAGGTGCCCGCATAAACAAAATGTCTTTCAGGAGTCTCGCATTCTTGATAATTCCAGCACTGCATAAGAGTTCTAAAAGAAGATAAAAGCAGTGGTGTGCCATACACTACTGCTCAGCACACCCCTGGGATTCTCTTGTTCTATGCAATTTCTGTAACATAGTCTTTAAAAATGCTTGTTTTTATAAACATTCACCCTTTTCGTGTACTTTGTTTGCAGGCTGTGGAGGGACAAGCAGCTGCAGATAGCCAGCAGTCATCTTCACTGACCACACTCGTGCTGCCCCTCATGGGGGTGCAGAATTTCCATGCACAATAAAACATGCTCCCTAGGCACCATTTTGCGTCTGCCATGATTTCAGTATAGCATGGAAAAAAAGGTTTGCAGCACTACCTCGGTCATACCCGACAAAATTGTCATACATCGAATACAAATTTTGGGTCAGGAAATCTCGGTGCAATTGTTTATGTGCCGGGACTCGTATCTCGACTTCAGATGTCAATGTATATTTCATATACAGGGAACCAGAAATTTCACAATTAACGGTGACACGGCGGTGCAAGTTCAATCGTCCAGATACCAGCAACCACAGTTAATTCTTCACCTTTTCTTCCTCTATGCTTGGAACAATATACTGTTAGAGCCAGAATGCTTATGCAGTCAATGGAAAACAAGATGCCACCCATGAGGAGGCCCTCTTTTATTCTCTATTCTAATGCCTCGACGTTTCGCTTATGCGGTTTGCATTTTTGCAAGGTTACCCTGCCAAAAACATTGTGTTAAAAAGCTTTTTCAGAAACATCAACTTATTACAAACTTCCATTTTTAGGTGCCATACCAAGACTCTGCTTGAACTGTCTTTTAGGTAGACCACTCTGCAGCCAAAGGGACTTACTGTGTCTACTTGATTTGGCAAGTTACAAAGTATGACAAAACATTGCAAGCGGATACACACAAGTATATTTCGCAGATGTGACGAGAGACAAAGCTCGTAGTAGCCTCAAGAGCTGCCAGGCTTCAAGTTTGAGCAGGGAGACCCTGGCAGGCAGCACATACTTGCAGAGGTGGTCACCTCTCAGATTTTCAGCACTGCGCAGCGTGTCCTCTGCTGTCAAAGCTTACACCGTCCTCGAGGTCGGACTCTTGGGGCTCAAGCGAGAGGCCCAAAAATGGAGCTATACAAGCCCGCATTGTGCAGAAAGTCAAATGATGTTGCTGTGCCTAGCACCTTTACAACCACCGGAACCTGCTTTTCAGCATCCTATTCACTGCTCTACGACAGAATCCTAAGCAATGCTTTTTGTTAAGCTTGGACTCGGAACAGCAGAGCATCCATTGGGGTTGCGAGGAATTGGTGTGCAAGCATGGCTTCAGGGTTTTGTCGCTGTCACCTGCACACAACAATGAGGTGGTATCTGACATGAATGTTTCATAAACTTTTCAGTTGTTCAAAAGCACATGAAGACTGGATAGAAATTCTATATGCTAATGCAGCCTCTACTTGGAGATAGTAGTTGCATGGCATCCCAAAAAGGCTGAAAATGTAATAATAAAAAAGTTGAAAAACAAAGTGGAGATATTCCACTTGTCTCGCACAATACCCAAAATTATGCCTTCAGAGCAAAGAGGTGTCAATTGAGTTAATAATCTCTTTATTTTCCTTTATATACAAAGGTGGGAGATGGGACATATAATGTCAAACGTCAAGCTGCATGGCTTGCAGCTTGACGAGGCGCCCTACCCGGTGTGGCAGAAAAGCAGCAGAAACGTTTCAGACAACACAAGCAAAAGAACAAGATACTGTATCAGTTTGAACCTGCAATCGTAGCAGAACAATTTCCAGATGTTGAGGCCCGAGACATTTGAATGATACACATGCAATCACGAGTAAGCTTGAATCCGTGCGACTATCTCACACGACACTCATCACGGTGAACGAGGCACCCGTTTTCTACCGAGAGCTCTCGTGCAAGCGCATTGAGAAAATGTGTATTGAGCACTTACCGACAACACCACTGAATTCGCATCGCTGAACTTCTTGGTCGTCGTCTTTCCGTCTTCACTTGGCGCGCGAAGCCCACCCACCTTCAGCCCCGGGTTATCGATTATCGCCTCTGTAGCATCCAAAGAATGCGACTCGCAGCACACCGACACACGGTGACGTCTTCGTCGCAGCAAAATGTGCCGCCAGCAACGCTCAAAGAGAGCACTTGCTGCTCGGCGGTCACCATATGGGGCCCCTCGCGACGCCGCCAAAGCTTCCACGGCAAATGTCAGCACCAGCAAGTGTCGGGCAGTATTCCCCGATTACGTCCCTGACGAACCTTGAACGGCGAACACATAAAAACGTAGCGATAGTCCGCTTTGGTCCGCCCCGTCCTCGAGCTTGAACGTCGCCATCTTCATTGACTTTGGCAACTTTTGCTGCCCGACTACTACAAAGTTATCTCCATCGCCAAACTCAATCGTGACGACATTTTGACGTCACCGCGAACTTCATTATTTCACCAGCATAGCTCGAACTCCATCGGAATCCGTAGGGAAAAACTCAATCGCAACGTCACATCACGTGACCAAAAGGGCAGCCAATCAGCGACCGATTGAGTTAACTTCATCGTTGAGTTTGCGATCTAGCATAGACAGACTGGGCAATGCCTGACTACTTGAGCTGCTTCAGCAAAATTAACGA
This sequence comes from Ixodes scapularis, assembly GCF_016920785.2. Classification (NCBI taxonomy): domain Eukaryota; kingdom Metazoa; phylum Arthropoda; class Arachnida; order Ixodida; family Ixodidae; genus Ixodes; species Ixodes scapularis. Next base: position 53,992,238 of record NW_024609882.1, read on the forward strand.
GGCTCGTTACACCGCAAAACTTCGCGTGAATAATGTGACATGCGGAGATTTATTCCGCGTGGAAGCCGCAGAATGTACGCGAAAGCCTGATTCGCATGATGAGATTTTGCTCGCACTTTCCCGTCGCCACGTCGCTCGGGCTGCAAAAGCGTAAACCGTAGCTGAGATGGTCGACGTCGATACTGAAAATCTCAAGCAGAATCGGACCAAGTGAATCAGGCATAACAAGTCGGTGATGGCCACTGGTAATAATTATCTATATATTCTTGTATCTCCTGTTTACACCGAGCCTCCTTACCAACCTTCAAACTTAAAGGGGCAGTCAAGTGGTTTTTGAGTTCGTGTTTTGATAATGACAGCTGAATTTAGACGCCTTAAGTATCCCTAAAAACCAAAAAGTATAGTCATACGGTGATTATTTCTTTAATAAAAATGTAATTGAAGGCCGCCAAACCTCGGATCCATCCGAAAACGAAACCACTCTCATTGGTCGTCGCACGCTTATCAAAAGGATCTCGGGCCAATGGCGTTGGACGACGTTCCGTCGCGCAGTGATCCCGGGGTAGCCGCATCGGCCGAACCTCTTTGTCATTCGAGCTTCGATCATGGCGGAGTTCTCTACGCTGGAGGACCTGACGCCGTTAGAGGTTGAAGTTCTTCGGCGGACAGCCGACCTGGGGATGATTTCCTATGACGCCACTCCGACGTGCGATGTGGACGATAGCAGCGCTTCGGAGTCATGTTCGGGTTCCGAGGACGACGAAACGCAGACCTTTTCGGGCGTTCTTCGATTTGCGGTTGGGGCAAGTCGTAACCAAACCAACGTTTGACATCGCAGCGTTACCTCTGGTACGTGATGTCAAACGATGTCGCCACGTTGACTTTCGCCTCGGGAGAACGGGGGGAAGGCTGGTTCAGACATGTGCAACGAGCGCGTACCTACGACTGCGTCCGTTGCAACCGGAACGACCGCACTGCGCCGCGCGTACACACACCTGTAACCACTACAACAAGCGCAGCGGGTCGTCAGCACGGCGACCGCTTCCGTACGCCGCCGTCAGCTGTGTCAGCGGCCCCTCTAAAAAAGGGGACGCACTGCTACTCAATGCCGTAACAGAATATAGACAGACAGTTTTTTAGTCTAAAGCTTTATTTTTTCTTGATAGGCTTGCAGTGTACAGTGAATGAAAAAAATAAAAAGATGCAGCGCCGTCTTGGAGGATCACGACTCTAATACACGACACTGCAATAGTACAAATATCGCCACACGCCTTTTCTACGATTATAAAAGACAATGTAATCTTAGCAGCGATACAGCAACGTAGAAATATGGTTTCGTGATCAAATAGACGTTGCGAGCGTTCAGGATTGCTAACACTAATCACTTTTCTCCGGTGACGAAAACGCGTGAAAATTCGTATCCTTTATACGGTACGCGCCAGTAATACCTTGAACTTGAGCACACGCATGAAATGCGCCAAATCAGAAATCCGGGCGATGTTCGAGGACACAAATGCTTAGGAAGCACCACTGTAGTCGAAGTAAAGAAACACGACGGCACGGGCGTTTCTGCTGTCTTGAGAGTGCCGCCACGACATCGCCGCACGAGTAGGTGGATGTTCCCTTCTAGTACGTGCTGGGTTATCATAGCGAAACACGACGAAAATTCACAGTCAAGGATAGCGCTTTTACGCGGAACGATGAGCTTTCACCAGGCCCCCCATTCCGACGATCACCACCGACGCCACGTTTGCGGATAGAAGGAGCCGGCCGACCCGGGACCGGCACGACCGGCCTGCAACGCGCGGAGATACGTGCGCTTCCGCGCATCCCTGCGGAACGGGACATTCACCCCCCGCGGAGGAAGGCAAATAGAAAACATAGTCCCTTGTTTGTGAAATGATAATTGCGCTATCGCGTATTCTAAACTAGAAATATTTTACGTCTTGTGAAATTATCATGCACAACATATTTAAATGAACTGAAAATTGTTTTTTTAGCGAAACTTTAAAAAGACCGCCAAAATTTTCAAACATACGATAATTTCATTGGTCCTCGCAAGTACAGAAAAGAGTCCGCACGTATTTTATTCCTGCGTGATTAATAGGCGTTTCTGCCTTCTAAAACTGAAGATACTCATTCACTGACACTTCCTTAACACCATCGCACCAAAAAGTAGCTTCTCCAAAAACCGCTTGAGTGTCCCTTTAAGTATTTTAAGGCCTGCGCTTACGTCTTACCACAAGTACCAGGACCACGTTTGGTCTTCGGGCTGGTGTCGTCTAAAAGAGCAGACGACAAGCAGAAACGTTTGAAAATACAGACGACACTGCAGTTCGGACGATCAGGCGGCCGTTTGAACTTGAAGACGCACTGAACGTACTCCGCAGGTGATCCGTACAACTTGGCGGTTCTCCGGCGTTTATGTTGGAACAAACCAAATAAATCTGAGGACCACAAGTATCCGTGAATTCAATCCAAAGTGCTTCCCGCCCAAGCAATCGTGGTCCGATGGCGTCTGGTTTTCCCTTTTCACGGCAGATATCCCCGTTCTCGGACGAACCGAGCACATTAAAACTGATCTTGAAACCTTTCTTGACTTTTCGTACAGCCCCAGTCGCGGCGTTTTGACGAGAAGGCAGGTTTTTGTCGGGTTCCTTTCAAAACAGCGCAGGAATACACGTCTCACATGGGGATTTCTGCCCACATCCCCCGGCCCGAAGCGCGCCCGACGCGCCACCACCGCGCCTTGACATAAAAGAGATGAGTTCGTGTATACCAGTGTGCTCCCCCCTTTTGTGGGTGATCAAGCTGACGAGTGACGATCTGCAGTCAACCAAGCATTGAAAAAGAATAAGGAATAAGACTTGAGTCGAGTTGTTATGCTTCGTGATGATAGGCTCTCAGCACCTGTAGTATGCAAGAACTTGCGTTTTGTAAGTTTAGCTGATAGTGCGATCCTGGTAATGCTTACTCCCCCCCCCCCCCTCCAAAAACAAAAAAAAAAAAACACCCCTTTTTAGACATCATTTGTGTTTCGTTGTCATTCAAACTTACCTCTCTTTTATACCGTACGTGATTGAAAACCAAAATATAACGGATTAAAGCCATTCCTTCACGTAAATAAGCAAGACAAGTACGTTAGAATTATTTTGTAAAATATGTAATTATTCTCTAACAATTAACTGACGAATCTAAGGTGTTGCGAGTACATTTGTTACTTGTAACCGATCACGTCTTTTTGGCAATTGATAGGCGATCATGTAACTAAGGGCACGGATGAATATGGCTGCTATACCTGTTTGTTTTTCCTTTTGTCAGTGTGATAAAAATGTATATTATTCAACTACTGAATGGCGTTTTAAAATGTTTTTTCTAAGGGTATCGCAATGACCTCTGTGAAACGGCCTGGTGATCGGGACATGGTGTGCAGCGTGTCTTTATACTGTCATGTACCTTTTCGTGAAGATTGATGTATTTTGTTGTACCATGCAGTGTCCACCCTGCTAAAACCTCAATGAGGTTGCAGTATTTGATAATTAAATAAATAAACGTACGTGTCTTACTTTAGGACCCCAGGATACAGATGCAATCTGTTACGTGTGGTGATGCCACCTTCTGTTTTAACTTGGTTGGAACGAGGTGGACCTATGCGTGACTTGACTACTACGCTTCTCCTCTGATGTCCGATCTGGCTCAAGGGGAGAGAGAGCGCATTCTTCTTTTGCTGATTGGACGTGGCGCCAAAGCTTGCGCGTTATCAATCAGAAATTTGCGACCGGTCCGCGACTTCCCAATTGGGCAATATCTTCCGAGAAAGTCCCCAGCACACGGATAGCGAGAGTGGTCTCGCTACCTGTGATAGTTTGTGATTGTCGATGGCATCTTCTGCACACCAACAGAACAACCTGAGATTTTAAAATGAAGCGCGTGTTGTCAATGGCTCCCGATGTGAGACAGCAGACGATCAGAACTTCAGCCTATGTCTTATCTTACATCGCAGCGTCTGTAGCAGTCAATTAATGACTTTCTCCTATGCTAGTAGGCGACGTACGGGGTTTGCTTGTTTCAATTCCATCGGCGAGTGACGCTTCCTAGGAGAAAAACAGTGTTCACCACTCGAGGACAACACTCTAAACGAGGGTATATTCTTACACGACTTGTCACATATACGACACCCTAAAACTTTGTTTGGACGTGCAGCGCAGTGAGGTTGAACCGACACAACCAAATTTCACGAGCAGCTTGAAGGCCGAGTTGTACAACTTATGAAATTAGCTAATCTGCCAAAAATAAAAAAAAATTATCGTTTTTTTGGCTTTATTGTAATGCCTCTGCATTTTTTTTAGAGACAGTTTGATACGTACTTTAGCGTATTAAAATGTTATATCGCACCGTCATCAACCCTCTCACCAACGTTGTGGCGATTTGTTCGACGTGAGTGTGCTGTACGCCAAACGGAAGTTTTGGGGTGTGGTATATGTGACAAAAAGTTTAAGTATATACCCTTTCGTTAGGGTGAAATTTTCTACAAACGCTTCGTTGGATCACTCCCCAGGAGCAAGTTCAGATGACGTTCTCGCTTTCATTATGAAAACATTCGACCCCTGTTCGATCATCTGGATGCGCCGCCCTCTTTTCACGAAATTCAGCGAGTACGCTGCTTGTCTCCGGTCAAATATTCTGCTCTCTTCGTTTTTATGTTTCTCCCATTTTCGTAGCTTTGAGTATAGGAATTATGGAAGGTTCCAACAGCGAATAGAGCACTGGGAGAAATGTCCGCATTACCTGCCTTATCATACGTTAAGCTGGGGTTATAGTTCTCGGCCAGATAGATAGCATGGTACGCATCTAACGCACGCAACAGGTCATTCGTCTTTCTCCTGCGGCGCTTGATAAAGTTAACTGCGGCTTCTTATAAACCGTTTACATATATATATATAGGTATGTATGTATATATATAAACAGACTTGAAGTCTTGTGAAGGAGCCCCAGTCTTTCGAGAGCATTGAGAATCTGGATAATGTCGGCTATGTAACAAGGACAACCTCATTTCTTAGTGTTTGTGTTGATTGGGAGTTAGAGTAAAACGCTCAGTGGATGAGGTCATAATGCATCGCGCAGTCAGAGACCAGCTGTTCTAACGTCAGTACCCTAGTCGAAAGGCGCTGTGATGTGGCAGCTACGCTTTTACTGTGTTTCTTTATTGGCGTAATAAAGAATAAAGGCAATGGCACTTAGATATCAATTCCAAGAACAGACCCCTTTCGAAATTCATGCCATCTGGTGCCTGAAATGGCGGTTTAGCTTTTGCCGTACTAATGGTGGCAGTGAACCTCTAGTCTGCAGTATTTTATCGGGCACCGTCACTTGCACATTCCAACTGAAAACGAGTATGTGCTCTTCGTTGTACAGTTTTTTCTCGATCATTGATTTCAATGTCGATGGACACAAAGATTCAACCTGTCCGCACAAAGCGCTAACCCAGACAGACGCCTTGATAAAGTTCTACACATCAAGGGTCTTTGAAGTCAAGTGTGTGCTACTAACAAATTGACTAGACCAGAGTCAGAAATGAACGTATACGCAGCACTTTCATTCAATTCCTACTTTATATTGTGCTAAGGTCTCGAATGCATAGGCTTCCCATCCCCAGCTTTGGAGTATCTTCAACTTGTTCCTTCATCAGTAAAGAGAAGACCGCTATTACTACGGCCCTTATGCCAGTTTTCAGATGATGATAGTGGTCAAAGAGGCCAGACCGAATGTTTGAAAGGGTCTATTCCAGATGGCTATAGAAACTTTTAGGAAAAATGGTCTATATATTCCACCACAAAATGGAGGAGCGGTCTTCTCTTTTATGTTACTCTAGAAACGGAGCAACTTTCGTTTCGGTTAACGGGGAAGCGAATTTCCTCCCTCGTCTGCGCAGCAATATGGCGGCTCCGAATCGAGTGAATCGTGACCAGTAAGGCTTAACGAAGACGCTTGTATGCTACAGACATGGCCTGTCTTTAAGCGGAACGCTGCCCCGATCCAACCGAAAGCAGCTAGCATAGTTTTCGGACGGGGAAATACATCGTATCACTGGCACCCCCCGCGCCTGCTAAGCAGCTATATAAAAAACCCAGTCAACCACCTTACAGGCATCCATACAAATTTCTGCTTTCGGTGCAACAGTTATAGCAAACGATATCATAACACGAGCTATTCACGAACTGTATTTATTGCCGAAGTTGGCGTCCCGTGCAGATTATAAAACGCGTTCCGAACGCAGTCAATCGCTATTTTTGTTTTTGAAACTGCGATATTAAGCGGAAACAACCGAAAGTGTGCTCACGTCAAGTCGCAATGCGTTGAAGGGGTTATATCGCTGGGCACCAGATTTCAGGCACAGGCAGAGTAATTCCAAAAGTCTAGGCTAGGTAGCGCTAGGTACCATTCCAATTAATCGTCCACGAAGAAAATGGCCGCTCTGGAATTTACATTTAGTCATCTTCATTATACACACACATAGACTTTGCATGCCATTACATGCGGCGCAATTGCCAAAGAACGAGAAAATACGCGTACACAGCACACACAAACAGCAACATGAACGCGCACTTTTGCTTTCATTATTTCAGGTTTTTAAAAAAATGGCTAGAGTTAGGCGAGTGCTGTGTTTACGATTCATTAATGATTCTCTACGCATATAACAAACACATATAACATACCCATCAGGGTGAGTTGGCTAACGAGCAAAACATTTTAGTTAACTTTTTAATTATTGTTTTTACGGGTCTTTTTGTAAGTGCAGCACTGACGTCATTTACTATTAGAAAATGAACTTACTAAAATAATTGGTATAATGATAGCTTTTTTTAATATTGATACATTTTCGCGTTTTACTAATGCATTTAAAATTCGCGCCTAAAAAGAAGGCTGAATGCCCTGTTCATATTGACGCTGGAAAGAGTAACCTGTTTGTTTCCTTCACGTTGTCACTACAATGGTAGTTCTTTTTTTGGTGGGAACGCTCACGACTTAAGTGACGACATGACGTAAACGACTAAGTCACTCTTCTAAGTGGTATTGAGTGCATGGATTGCAGCGCTATTATTTAGACGTCCACCTTTTAAATTTGATAATAACATCGCATTAAGTATTTTATTAAAATAAAAAAAGAACTTTTTCGCAAATTCGTATGAGTTTAGGCATCTACTAGTAATGGCCTGAAAACCTGGAATTGCAACGTGTCCCCTTAAATCATGTAATATAAAGTTAATTAACATATTTAAGTTAACAGACATATTGCTAAATTGACCAAACATTACCTACAATGCTGGGAATACAGGTATACGGAGCCCACACGATCGTATTTCCCGTATGAACGATTCTAAGCAAATGACCAAAATTAGGCATTCGCGAACCTGCCAAAAAGATTCCACTTGTTTTAGGTTTCTGGTTCAGAACAGTTGCTTCTGCCGACGCCAGCTCGTGCAGTGCGTGTGTCTACACTAGCAGAGTGCTCTTTCTTTGCTTAAGAGCACATCCTCCACGGAATTTGTTTGAATATCTACGGAATTAAAATGAAATTTTTATACTTTATGGTGCGTTGTCTTTTCTTTATATATCGGGCATTAATAATAACTGTTTATTTCCATTACACCTAATGGTGGAGCCAAGAAAAAATGCCGCGCTACGCGGCTTGACGAGTTCTTGGCCCCAGTACATTCCGCAGAAGCGTCGGAAATATCAATATACAAAAAATCGTGCATAATCACAATGAATACGAAAAAAAAAAAAACAAAGAAAACAACATGAAACTAGAAAACGCCACTGAGCACCATATTAGTTGACATTCGCAAATCAACACAAAACACACTTTTAAACTAAGAAAAAAGAAATCGCATCAATCTATATATGCAAAATCATGCATGACAGATCGCAATCCACCCAGGCTTAATATATCTATAAAGACACCTTTAGAATGCAATACATTTAGAAGCTTTGGGATTCGGTATGTTAACATTTCCTTTCCAATGTTTAGCCGACACGTTGGTACGTGCCAGTAATCTGGATTACGAATTTGGTATGGTACGATATGTTGTTGCAAAGCAGACAATTTTACCAGGGATGAAGTGTTGTAAAGAAATTCTGTTCTAAGTTTTGTGGATAGCCTATAGTTATAAAGATTGTGAATACTGAGTATATGATAACTTTTAAACAGGTTTTCCGTGTGCGAAAAATAAGGTACGTTTGCAATTACTCGCAACATTCTTTTTTGAAGCAGGTGCACCTTCTCAAGATTAGTTGCAGTGGTAGTACCCCAAACTAACGAACAATAATTTAAATGGGAATAAAATAATGATTTGTATAATAATATTTTAACAGATGTAGGAAGTAAATACCGATGCCGACATATAATACCCACAGTTCTTGACAATTTTTTATTTAAATGTTCAATATGGCTATCCCAGGACATATTCTGGGAAAACGCTACTCCAAGTGTTTTGAAATTATCAGTTAATTCGATATTTACCGAGTTTAAAGTAATGGTGTTTATTGAAGGAAGAATTTTATGCTTAGGTCGAATTAGTACGGCTTTACCCTACTGAAAAAGGCCAATATGAACTCGGCTTATTGGAAATATTGTATTCCAATGAAGTTGATGGAAACCAATAAAAACTTATTGTTATCCGATTAACCCAATACGCACGATGCAACGTTACTAAAACTCTCAGTTGGGAAACTCCCATAGAGACAGCCCTAAAAATATGGCCCCAATCTGTCACCGAGCATCGAGCTAATGACGAACACAACTCCACCATTTCTCCCGCAGCGGCCACTCGAGAAACTGCACGTGACTTCTATTTTTGGCTTTGACAGGGGTGAACCACCGTTTTCCCGGCGGACGCGCCGCGTCGAACTACCGAAGTTAAAATTCACCTAGGTCGGGACGCGCTACCTGAAAGGCCCGCTGAGGCATGGTTTTATAAAACAATAATAATTGTTCCGCAAAACCTTGCGAACTAAAGATGAAAAAAACATCACGCGCCCATCATTTGGTACTAAACTCCAATAAATTTAATACAAAAAGAGTCTTTTCCGTTTGTTTTTACGCAAAAACAGGCTTTCAAAAAGCCCAAGGTGATTACAGTACAGACAAACGATAAAGAGTGGCGCTGTTGTCGCATTTAGCTCGGTCTCGGTGGACGCCAGCGGCCCAGGTTTCGACGGCGAGTTTCCCAACTGAGTTTTAGTAACGTTGGCACGATGGGAATTCATATCGGAGCACAATATCCCGATATTGTATACGGTTATTGGTATCCAACAGGATATTGGAGCACAATATCCCGATATAACTTGCGGTTATTGGTATACAACACGATATCGAAGCACAATATCCCTACAGAACTTATGGTTATTGGAATAGAATACGACACCGCGTGCATATTGGTGACCGACATGGACATACCGTGCGGCCACACGATATATAAATATCGGTCGTCGATCACGGGCCCAAAGGAGAATACAATATCGCGTGGATAAATCTCAGAACGAATTCCAAGTTACCAACATGAATTACGTCGGCATATACCGCGGACTAAGAGGATACGTAACACAGTATTGATCGCCCGTGAAGCAACATGTGGATATCGGTACGCCCACATATACGACATCGCGTGAATGATATCGTAGAACAGCAGGAGTTACCATACGGCAATACGAGAGAGAACGATATTGGAGGTGGATACACACAGAACGCAAACGTTCCGCGTTGCAAACACATTCACATTGATCGAAAGCGCAAGTGTACGTACGGCACACAGTACACACAGCCTCGAGCGCTTGAAATGCTAGACAACCACCACACCATTCAGAATAACTAGCTGGGACACCCGCGACCTACCTTTCAATGAGAAAGCCCAATAACGACGTGCCCATTGGAGTGATCGTTTTCAAACAAATGTTTATTGCAGTTTTAATGCAACAAAAGTTAGGTTACTGATGTTGGAACCCAAATCGAACGCGATACGTGACAATGTCAGTTCGCACGATAAAATAATGAGGATTAATGGGCTTGACAGGTCACGTGCTTCTTACCCGCACATTTATCGATATTGACCCACCTTTCTGGGTAATCCTACGTCGTACACAAAATCCACAACCACACGCGAGCACATTTCACCCACCACTCTTCGTCGCCTGTTTCGCAAGATTCACACACTGTAAAAAACGACCGGAAAAATACGTGCATTTGCGCCGTCAAACGATACGTTACAGACTTGTTTTATGAGAAAAGTTTCCATCGTCAACCCGCGCGCGCGGAAAGCTCGAGCGCTCGAGCAGCTCGAGCTTCGGAGGCAGTTCGAACTCCGAAGGGAGGCGAGCCCAGGGAGCCGGCGAGCCGGCGCGCCTGCGCGCATGCGCTGCCAGACAAGCGGCTGAGCGAGCCGCCGAGATGGCGCCGCCATTGCGCAACGACCGCGACCGCGCCAACCCGGCGGAACCGACGGATAACAGCTCGTCAAGTTCGTCGCGCACTTTGCTTGTGAAACCAACGCACTTTCAATCGCTTCGAAAGGTACGTATAGACGACTTTATTACTTGCAGCATTGAGTGCTTTGGTATACACAGATCAAAGTGAACACTGAAGGACAGAATGGAGACATGATGTTTTGAAATCGCAGCTTATTTGAACGCATGCGTCCCCTGCTCAAAGCGTCTGGCTGTGCTCTGTTGCAGACGTCATTTCGACTGCGTGTACTCTGATGTAACGTCAGTCAGTGTTTACACTCGGCTAGCTATCACTCGGCTTGTTATCTCATGTGCGAAATAGACGTAGAAACCAGCGCCTCGTCTCTTTCGGATATTCAACCTCCAGCCCCCTGGCTCCCAGCGTGCTTACCGGCGCAAACCGTTCGACGTGTTGGATTCGTGGGCTCGTTCGAAGAGGCGTTGTTTAACGCTCACGAGTCGCCGAAGTGTTACCGGAGCTTCTCTTTACGAAAGTCGCGATCGACGCTGGGCTCTGAGCTCGTACTTTTTTCTTCCCTGGTAGACTAAGAGTGCCGACCATTCATCTGTGGTGCCGACTGGCGCCGTACGAAGTTGAGAAAAGCTAGCGAGTCTGTCAGATTTTCGTGACGCCACCCAACTGCTCTGCTACCGGCTGCGCTCAACAAATAAAGTAAAAAAAAAAAAAACAAAAAAAAACGCGTTTTTTTTATTTTCAAATTTTTTTTTTGCCATGTTTCATTTTAGTCGCTGCAAAGTAAATCGCGGCCGTACGTCGGTTGACTCCCGATTACTGTCTCTACATCGTAGATTGTCTCACCACACTGGTGCCTCGTTGGTGTGATCTTATTCTGATATCGTTACATCTTGCTTTTTCATCTTGGCACACTTCTAGACGACCTTCTACACGTTGCACTCCTTGTCGACATGTCGCTGGTGTTAGAGACAAATCTGAAGTCGCTGTTTGCTCACTCCTTGGTGCACATATTTCATGTTCAACATCAGGTATCTGAAGGAGGCGCCATGAAACCCTGGAGTTTGTTTAGAGGCACCTCAACATACTGTATACAAATGTCGTTTCGTGTGTTTGTTTCCTACAAAACCAAATTGCACTTTGTTCGTAATATACCCTATAACTGTTCACAACAATTAAAGTTGCTATGAAACATTGGCCACAAGAGGTGACTCGGCCAACGCAGCCTGAAAATTCCTCGCATAATTTTCTTCATGGGTCATTTTGGACATTGACAAATTTTCTTGTGAATAATGAGTGTTATGCACATGTGATCTACTTTTCGTACAGGTACTTTAGTTAGATAAACCCCAGCAAAGGCAGCAAGACCGTCTCATGGGGTCACACCAAGGATGACTGCATTCCTGCTCGAGTCCCGAGTCTTGTCACCAAACTTCACTGAACATAATGGTACATTCCGTTTCCTTAACTTTTTCTTCTGAAATGTGTTATTTTTTTTATTGTTGCTTTTTTCTATTGAAAAAAGGGTAGTACAACGTTTAAACACCCAATTTTTCTTTCTTTTTGTAAAATGTGTAGTACATCGTTTAAACACCCAAGCGTTCATAAATGGTCTCTGTACCAGACAATAGGGTGTCTTATACTCTGTTTCATACTTAGCGTGCAACGCTGTCAAAGGTACTAAAGTAGTGCGCATGAAAAAATAGAAAAAGTGTTACTCCGCACGTTTCGTGGACGAGTGGTAGATGGCGCTGCTCTGGCGATATTGACGTCTCGTCTCGGTGGCCGTGGTTCAAACCCATTTTATGCGCAGTTTTTTTTTTCTTTCTTTTTTAGACATTCTTTTTCTGCAAGATTGTGCGCATTGACGAAGTGCATATTTCAGTTCCTCCTTCTTGATTTTTATTTATAAGTCGCCGAGAGGCCAGATTTCTACCATCTGGTCTGCCGCTTTGCAAGTGTTATTTGCCTCCAGCACCGAGTTATATTTTTCTTTCGTGCAGCGTGGAATGAGGAATCGCCCTGATAGCGGCCTTGTCACAAAATTTATAATAAAACATTAACGACAATAGTTGTGGCCTGTACAGTTTATTTTGAAATAGCTGTCAAGGGTAGGAATCTCCCTCTCGGAGCACTTGCAATGCACCTTCAGGCGAATGCACCTTCAGCATGAACTCGTCATGCTTGACGGTCCCCGTGCTCGAAACTTTCTTGTTGCGAGGTCTTTGCTTCGGGGACGCCACCTTGTCAGATAGGCACTGTGCCTTGCACTTCGCGACAGTACAGGGCACACTCCAGTGTCGTTACTGGCCGTCTCCAGGACTTCACGGCCGAATTCTCCGGGGAATGTGTTCTTTTACTCCCGTACACATTGGCGATCATCTGCTTGCACTCTTTCAAGATTTTCGCACAACGAATCTTCGAAAACATCCGAGCAGGAAAGGTACTTGAGCTTGCTGCGTAAGACGCCATCTTCTCAAAACCAGCGGCTGCCACACGGATGAACACGAAAACAATTTAAGGTGGTTTACATTATCTTTTCCTTTTTCTTGAAAAACATTTGTGCTCCGTTGAAATCATAATGCCAATATCAGTTACTAGCCACGAGGAGGCACATTTTCCGACTTTTTAAAATTTTTCTGCAGGGGATGCACTATCTTATGGGGCGAACGTAGGCACGGCCAGCAATGCAAACCGGTGCGCTAGCTCTGACTGCGTTGCACTCTATGTATGAAACATAGTATAGGATCGCTTCAGACGGGGCAACCTTTCCAGCAATTTTGGGGCTGCTGGCGGGTTGTTCCCTAGTTTTCCCTAGATCGACACGAATTGCTGAGATTGGGTCCGGCTCGAAGCGGACGAGCAACTCTGACTACTCGGAGATGTTTGAAGCGGCAGCAGCCAATCAGGAATGCAATATTTTCACGTGATACCCCTGTGGTCGTGATGATGAGAACTGAGGACAAAGTTCTGGTTTGAAATGGATAATTTTTGAAAATAAACTGTTTCAAAAAGACGAGTTAGTATTCTCAGCCCAATTTAAAGATATAAAAACATGTTTTTAGGATATAACTGTGTGTCTAAATACTGTAAGAAAAATACAATTTCATGATGATGATGGCAAGTCGAAGCAATTCGGTTGCTGCATGTGAACGCGGGCGGCCCGTGTTGCTGGTGTTGTGACATGAAGTTGCTGGGCGAAATTGCTCCGTCTGAAGCGGGCTTTAGGGAACTGAATTCAAGGGCCGTGGAGCTCTGGGAACAAGCCCACCTGGAAACATTTTTTTTTCTTTTTTGCCTTTTTTAGTATTGAAATAGATATATATATATATACATATATACTTTTTTTAAGTTTTAACATATAGATGCATAATTTACACACTAATTCATTTTCAGAAGCGCTTTTATTCACACTCTGTGGCTTTCTAGTGCTTGCAATAGCTTCTCGGTGAGCTAATGCCAGCTCTGCAAAGGGATAGGGATCTTCCCACGCTTTGCAGGCTGTAAAGCTGTGGCTTGCACAGCTCTAGTGTGTCACACCTCGCTCACTGGCTCCATCGCGAATCATAGGTGCTTCATGAGTCGCGCCACACCGTAAGCCCAAAAAACGGTTGGGTGACAAACCTGGGACCATTTGTCACTGCACTCAGCTATGTTATGGTGGCGTGGTCGGGGCATGAAGCAGGGGTACAGCTTGGAAATGCTGATCTTCATGACATTTTAAACACATTTTTCATTACTTTTGTGTCGAGTTGTCAGCATTCTAAAGGTGAGAAAGCAAGCAGCAGTGACAGCAAGAAAAGAAAAATTTAAGACCGCTTTCACCAAGAATCAATTACGAGCACTAGAAAGGCATGGAGTGTAATTAAAACGCTTCTAAAGGTGAATTAGCGTATAAATTAAGTACCTGTGCCTCAAAAATACAAAAGAAAACAATGTAAATATAGTTATAAGGATAAAAATATACACCAGTAGGACTTAAACCAAAACTACAGTCTGTAAGTTTGAAATTCGACACCTTAAACCACTTGGCCACCACCCAATTTTATTTCCAGGTCGTTCATTGAGGTATATGAATTTTGTTTGCAGCTGTCGGCTGCAAGAGAGATTGCCTTATTTTCATTTACTTTACTATTCCCACCAAATATGACAAGTGGTAAAAAATAGAACCTCATTTGGTTGGCCGAGGCACTGTGCTTGCATGAAGGCAAACTAGCCTGTCTTGCTGTGTTCATATTTTGTTTCATCATCTGTTTAGGATTCTGTTGTCACTCATCAAAAGAAGAAAAAAAAAACTGACTAATTCTGACTTATTCTGGTGTGCAGGTACCCTTGGCAGTTAACTCTGCTAAATGGGGCAAAATATAGATACTTTTTTTTAGCAAATATGCATCGTTTTAGCAAAATGAGCTACACTATTTGAGTAACGTGAAACAGAACGAGCCTCTCCACTTGGGTCTTTTTTCATCTCTCGCAGACACTATTTCCTGCTTTTTGTGGTTTGTATCAGACTTTTGTATTCTGTCCGGCCAAAGCATCTGTGTTACACTAAGACTGGGTTCTTTAGGATATCTACAGGTATTCTTCGCAGCAAATGGCTTCCAATCAGGAACACGAGTTCGTTCTCGGCCACCGAGAGCAAGTATTTTCAAGGTGAGCTATTGCCCGCCTATGAGTTTTGTATTTCATTCCTCTTGAATGCCATAACTTATGTGTAGTGGTCTTGCATTAGTATTTTGTTGTCTCTCTTCTGCAAAAACACCCAAGTTTTACTAAGACCAGGTTCTTTCTTATACATGCAGGTCTTGGTGGCATGCACCAGCCAATCAAGGCCAGAAGTTTGCTCTTTGCCGCGCATGGCAAGTGTTTTTAAGGTGAGTGATTAACGCCTATCTGAGTTGTGCGTTTCATTCTTCACAGACACTCTATTTCCTGTCTGTATAGTGGCCTTATTTCAGGCTTTTTTGTCTCTGTCCGGCCAAAGCATCTGTGTTAGACTAATCTTTAGGATATGTGCAGCAATTCTTGGCAGCAAGTGGCTGCCAATCAGGAACACGAGTTTGTTCTCGGCCACCAAAAGCAAGTATTTTCAAGGCGAGCTATTGCCCGCCTATATGAGTTTTAGCATTCATCAAGGAGCGCAAAATCAAAGCCCGGGGGTTGGCCATTGCAAAAATGTTGACTCGGAAGCGCATACCGAGGAAGCTTTATAAAAGTATCCACCTGCTTCTACAAGACAAACCAAAACTAAGAATGTGGGTTCCATTTGAAAAAAAAAAACAAAACAACATTGTCAGCCCGAATTAACTCGGGGGCGGCACTGAGCAAACAAGCCACGGTACGAGTATGCTTGGTTCAGGCGTTTGTAGGGGTGGTAGATGATTCGGTGTTTTCTAATAAAAAGATTTTTTTTTCTAAAGGTGTGGTGGTCGAATATTCAGGGATGGGCATTGAGTCGGGATGTTAAGGTAAAAATTTCATCCACATGCCGGGATTCATGTGCCTTGTCCCCCTAGCGAGGGGGACAAGGCCTTCAAAATTTTGGGTTCGCAAAAGGGGTGCATCAGTATTGACGTCTCATTTTACATCATTCGTCTCAATTTAAAACGCACTATAAATGACATGCCTGAGATTCGTTTGGGTGCACTTCCTCTCAGCAAGTATATGGTTCTGTCTCAAAAAGGTCTAATCTGATGTTGACCGCTCCTCAGGTCTCCACCGACGATTCATCAGGACGAGACCCGACCGGGACACTAGGGAGGAACGGCTTAAAGGGGCAGTGCAACGGTTTTAATGTTGAAAGAATTGCCAGTTTGCATTTTTTATATTGTTCATACAAGCCCAAGTGACCAAAAACGCGTCACCTTTCCCAAAAAAACGGCTATTCTGCTGCGTAATCGCAAGGCAAAAAACGAATTATTTGCCGATCTGCAGCCGCCGGTGGCGGCTACGGGAACTAAAATGACGGCGTCTCTGGGGGATATGCGGAAGTCAACAAACCCTGTCCCCCTCCGCTGCTACACTCGCTGTCAGCCCCATAGAGAACCGTCCTTTGTGTCCATCGCTCGCCGCGACCTTCGACGAGGCTAATCCTTTGAAAGTCCACAATCGCGGAGGAAGCGGCTGGGGTCTCTGAAGAGGGAGCCCCAGGAGAAACCGCGTGAACCCCCAGAGACGTCACTCGAAAATCGGCGTGGAGTTGAGAGGCACTTCGACCTTCGATTTGTTTCATTTTTTTAAATACGAACTAGCGCTCGCAAGAAAATGCGGCTTTCGGTTTTTCGTTCCATAGGTGACGCAGATTAACTTCCGCACTTAACTGGCCAAAGTCTGAAAATCGTTGCACTGCCCCTTTAAGCGAGGGAGGCTACATATACGACAGCTTCTTGCGGACAAGAAACGAAAATAGATAGATGGTGTGTGTTTCATTTGCTATGCCTTTTGGCGTGCACATTATGTTTGTTATGTTTTTTTAGATTCCTGCAGAGTTTGGTTTCAACTATTGTAAAATACCGAGCATGCGCCCAGGTCGCAGAAGCGCCTACCCTCTGATTCGGAACGATCCGCAAATAAGCAAAGGGCATACCAGACACCCATCCACTTGTTTTGAGCCATGCTCAAAATATTGAAAGAGCACATCAAGCGTCAGGTGCTGTGGCGCCTTTGCCACAATAGCGCTAGTCGCAGGGCTGACAGATCCGTGACTGGCGCAAGCCAAGGCATGGCCTTTGGGAACCAGGGAATTGAGATTAAAGAAGTAGCGCAGAAATTGGAGGCGAGTGGTGAAGGTGAGCAGAGTTAACAGAAAACAAGGATGAAGGGAGTTCCGTCGCATGAGGCATCTGTGTCCCGTGCATGTAATTTTGAGTGTGCTGTAGGTGGCTACCCCAAAAAATTGTTACTTGGACGTAACTAATCGCAAACCTTTCTTGCAGTTTCCATGGCCCACAAGCCAGCCGGCGCCAGTTCGTTCTCGTTCAAAGGTGAGGATTCTAGATTTTCTAGATTGCTCTGAAGCAGCAATGCTGAAGCCAGAGAAGCGGTACGGCATATTTAATTGACAGAACAACTGGGGACGCTTTCACTGAAGCTTGTTTTGCTGCAATACACGTGTGTATTGCAGCAAAACAAGCTTCAGTGCAAGCGTCCCTACTCGTTCTGAGCTCCGTCAATTAAAGGTGCCGTACCTGTTTTCTGTCTGGCTTCAGTGTTGCTGTAGGCGACAAAACGTGTGCCCAGTTTTGTCACAAGAGGCATATTATGTCACGCACATGTAATTTTGATTTTATCTGGCTTAGTGTGCTGTAGGTGGCTGGTCAAAGAAATTGATACTTGGACGCAGCTAATCGCAAATCTTTCTGGCAGTTTCCACAGCCTAAGAGCCAGCAGGTCCCAGTTTGCTTTTCTTCAAAGGTGAGAATTCCAGATTCCCGAAGGAGGAATACTGAAGCCATATGACCGGTACAGCATTTTTAATTGACGGAGCTCAGAACGACTGGGAGCTCCTGCATTGAAGCTTATTTTTCTGTAATACAAGCGGGCGACATTGACACGTGCCCAGTTACGTCGCAAGAGGATATCTATGTCCCGCACATGTAATTTTGAATCTTTCAGACTTAGTGTACTTTACGTGGCTACTCAAAGTAACTGCTACTTGGACGCAACTAACCGCAAATCTCTCTTCCAGTTTCCACGGCCCACAAGCAAGCAAGCACCAGTTCGTTTTTCCTCAAAGGTGAGCATTCCAGATACTCTAGTTAGTTGCGAAGCAGGAATAGTGAAGCCAGAAGAGAGGATACATATATTTAATTGACTGAGCTCAGAATGATGTGTGGCAGTGGCATTGAAGCTTATTTTTCCACAATCAAACGCAGATATAATTTTGAATCTACCCGCTTGGTGAAGGATTGCTACTTGTCGCGAACTAATCACAAATTTTTATTTTGCAGTTTCTATATAACTACAGCTAGCAGGTGCTGTTTTCATTAAGGTGAGGATTTCACATTCTGTTTTCAAACATCAAGTTTTTGAATGAGAGTCCTAAACAATTAACTTTCTTTTGCAGTAAATGCCAGATCCTCCAGTTCATTAATATGTTAAATATGTTTGGTAGGGATAAGTCCAGCGTTTTGCTTCTTTATTCACAATTTCACAACAGCAACATTTTTTTAATTTATCACTCAGAAATACACACAAGAAGAGACTGCTTTGCAGAGAAATGTTGCGCTGAACGTGATATTCCAACTTGTATATAGTTTTATTGGTAGCCGATATAATATATTGGATTCCAATATCCATAGTACGCTAAGTACACTGGAATCGTAAACCCTTATTGGATCCCCATAGACACAGGGGGATCCAATAAGGGTTTAGACGGTATTGGATTCCAATGTTTTATGCGTATTATGGATATTGGAATCCCATAACAAACCCTTATTGTAATACAATACAATAAATGTAATGTTTTTCAATACACTGTCCATATCGTATTGTAATACAATAAAAAGATATTGTTTACCAATATCCATAATACGCTGTTTATATTGGGGTTTTCCAATAGGGTAGTTTTACTTGTATTTATTTTTAACGCGTTCTTTTTTGTCCATACCAATATCTGACCTAACAATAGGTTTACTTTTGACACGAGCTCCTCAGGATCGTCCGCAGCATACAGAAGTGTTGTATCGTCAGCATATATTATCAATTTAGTTGTTTGGTCAATATTCACAATGTCATTTACATATACGTTAAAGAGAAAAGGGCCTAATATACTTCCTTGTGGTACTCCAGAGACTATGGGTTTTATACTGGATGAAAAATTACTACAGCACACATATTGTTTACGATTTTTGAGATATGATTGCAATAAAACCAGGGCTTGCCCGCGTACTCCATAACATTCAAGTTTCTGTAATAAGAGCGTGGGGTTCAAATAGTCAAAAGCTTTCGTAAAGTCAAGTAAACTCCCAAGACTAGTTTTCTATCTTCTAGGTTACGTAAAATAAATTCCTTTTCTTCAAGTAACGCAAGCTCAGTGGAACGGTGCTTTCGAAATCCAAACTGGGACTTTGTAATTAGCTGATGCTTATCAAAAAATTTTGAGAGCCGTGTATGAATAAGTTTTTCTAGCCCTTTTGAAAAAACAGGCAGTATGGAAACTGGTCTATAATTATTTATATCATATTTATCGCCTTTCTGATGCAGCACGGAAACTTTTGCTATTTGCATACGCTTAGGGAATACACCTTGAGATATACACAAGATAAATATATAAGTCAAATAAGGCACAATTAACTCTAAAACGTATTTCACAGGTTTAATCTGTATATCATCTATATCTCTGCTACGAGTATTATTTAAATTCATAAATGCTTTGAAAACCTCGGAATCGTCAACCGGATCCAAAAAGATTGAATTTGCACTTCTCTTTTCAATATACCTACAAGCATCATCATCGTAATTTATATTCACTAAATTTACAAAATGGTCATTAAACATATCAGCTAAGGCAGTATTCTTTATTTCTTCGCCGTTTATATACAACTTCTCTAGGTGTTCATTTCTTTGACTACCCCGTAAAATTGTATTCACTTTTTTCCAAGTGACCTCAACATTTCTAATTGTCGAGGTAAAACTGTTATCGTAATAACGTTCCCTAGCCTTTCGTAATTTTTTGACAGCTGGTTTCTATAACATTTGAACTTTTTTAAATCATCTTGGTTTCTAGTTTTGTTAAAGTTATGAAATAGCTGATTTTTTATAACAATCTTTGATAAAAGGTTGGGGGTAATTGTATGGCATAGCTTTTTTTCAATTCTCAATGCAATGTAAATGGTGACAAAAACACATTTTTGGGCCCTCCTGAGGCCTAGCAACAATATTAAAATAGTTATAAGAAAATTATCTGCTAGTTTTAAACTTGTGAATGCAATTAACAACAAGAATAATTTTCACGCGCCCGCCCCCTTTTATTTTAAAATAATTAAAAATTGCAAAGATGCCAGTTAAGGGGGCTAACAAAAGTTCCTTACTTTTGTTTTATAAATATACAGAATATTTATTCCAACAAATCTTAGACAGTTTCATTCTATATAATGAAGGTATAGGCATGCCTGGTCGTTATATGATAATATTAATAACAGAAATTCTTGCGCACAAGATGTGAAGATTACCCAAAAAGTACATCAAAACAGAAAAAGTTCGATTGTTGCCATAGATGTGTAGCTATATGCTTCTTAGGTGAGAAAAATACAATATTTTTTAGCGAATTTCTGCTTGAAGTGAGAGTCACAAAAGACTGCTCTGGAGACGAGTTTGTCAGGCC
This sequence comes from Ixodes scapularis, assembly GCF_016920785.2. NCBI lineage: Eukaryota > Metazoa > Arthropoda > Arachnida > Ixodida > Ixodidae > Ixodes > Ixodes scapularis. The sequence continues at coordinate 54,013,039 of NW_024609882.1, forward strand.
TAGTGGGTAACCACGATCCGATGGCGGGAAACGTCACAACTTGAAGACCCACTCGGAAAAAAGAGGACTCAAATTAGTATCGTTATTAGTGGCCTGGAAGTCTTCAAATGCTCATTTGACTATATTCGTTATCATTACCGGCGTTAATGATTTGTATGCATGGAAAAAAAACTAAAAAGATTAAAACGTCATAACACCAAAATCAAACGTTTTCCCAAAAAGTGCAGTTTGTTTAATCGCATCTCCCCTGAAGAAGTTTGGAAAGATGACTCTTAGGTCACTTACCAGGACGTCTGTCCACTTGCGTATTGTCGGACAGTCTTTTTAAATGCAAGGTGATGACGGCACTTGTCTAAAGGGATGTCTAAACAGGAGACTTGGAAAACGCGGGAAGACACACCACGCCGCCATATGCCGTGCGGTGGTTCGCTCTCGTTGGTGTTTTTGGCCGGGGAAACGCTTCCACCCGCCAACGTCGCTTCTGCCCTTCACAGAGGCCTCCAGCCTGCTAGTCATATGGGTTATGACAGTCATTTACAAGCTCCGTTGACGTCTAAACTTTGTTTTACTTTAAGCTCGACCACTTTTGCCGCTGCAAGCCATTGCAATTAAAACAGAACGCCTCGTGATTATAATCTTCGCGTATCATGGCATCCAACATTGTGAGGCCACATGGTTTTCTTTCCCTACGGAATTTGCACCGAAGGCTTGTGTTGGGGAGCGAATGACGCTGCACGCGCTGCGGTTCACGCGGCTGACCGAAGTTGTTTTTGTTTTCTTTCTTTTACTCTAAACCGCCGATCTATCAAGATCGGCCGCGCCGAAAAATAAGGCAAAACGACGACGACGACGAATAAACGCTCAGTCTTGTGATAACCAGCTAGGCGGACATGACTCCTTCATTTTGTCTTCTGAATTTACTTCATTGGCGACGAGGCTGAACCCAGTGTCTGAAACCGGTCAACCCACCTCGACCAAGCACACCATGGCCTTCTCTGTTCCCCAGTTCAACGAGGGATCAGATAAGTGGACCACCTATTTGACACGCTTGGAAGCGTTCTTCGAGGGGAATGCAGTGACCGACGCGGTGCAGAAACGAGCGTTGCTCGTGTCCGCCTTAAGTTCGAAGACAATTGAAGTCTTGCAAGCGTCCAGTTCGTCGACAGCGGTCAGTTCGCTTACATATACCGAAGTCGTGGAGCGCTTAGGAACGTACTACGCACCGAAACTGAACGAAATCGCTGAGAGCTTCAAGTTTTTTAAAAGAGATCTGAAGCCAGACGAGACCGTCCCGGAATACTTCGTCGCGATTCGCCGTCTAGCCGAGACCTGCAACTTCGGGGACATTCGCGAACGCCTTCTCCGTGATCGCATCGTCTGCGGAATCACCAACGAAGATGTAAGGAAGTTGCTGCTCACGAAAATAGACTTAACGCTACAAGTGGCCGAGGACATAGTGCTCGCCGCGGAATCCGCTACCGTAAACATCGCAGTCATGAAGCCGACGCCGGAGTCCGATATCAACGCGGTTACACAAGGCCCACATCGCCGATCGCCACTTCCTCAGAGCTCCCGGAGGCGTACGACGCTAGCCTGCTCACGCTGCGGAAGCTCCACGCACGACGCGGAATCGTGCAAATTTAAGAGAGCCTCGTGTCATCACTGTGGTCGGGTTGGGCACATTGCCAGGTGCTGCCGAGACCTTACTACTCCCAGGAAAGGGGGCCGTGGATTCAAAGCCAACCACGAACCTGGAATGAACGCCGTCGAATACAGCGACAGCTTATCAGGCGAGGAAGGAAGCTTGTTTACGCTCCAATGTTCTCACGCTAGGTCTGACAACTTGGTTGGTTTAGTAGAACCAGTAATACGAAAGTTTGTTTGGGCCGGCGTGCCCCTCAAGATGCTCGTGGACACAGGGTCTCCCGTGAGCGCAATTCCCCAAGACGTCTACCACAAGTACCGAAACTCGTGGCCGAAACTTCAGAAAACGTCTGTTCGTTTGTCGTGTTTCCTTGGAACATTGCCCGTGTTAGGCGAGCTGAACATGCGCGTGAAGTACCAGGACAAGACTACAGAGGGTAGTCTTATTGTGCTCGGCTGTTCAGGTCCTTCTTTGTGTGGCCGGGACCTGATTACTGACATGAATGCTCGCGGAGTTCCTGTCCTCAGTCTTTCAGGTGCTAGAACGCCTACTTCCACTCCTGCCGCCGGAACCGGAGCACCAATGGACGATCGGAACCTTCAAAAGCTACTCGAGGAGTTCTCGGATCTGTTGAGCCTGGACTTGGAACCGTGGAAGGCCCGCCGGTTAGTCTGCTCGTACGCCCAGACGCGCAACCCAGGTTCGCGAGAGCAAGGCCTGTACCTTACGCGCTACGCGATAAGGTATCCAATGAGTTGGATCGCTTAGTGGCCGAGGGCGTGTTATCTGCCGTGCCCTATTCTGCTTGGGCTGCCCCGATAGTGCCGGTCGTTAAAAAGGGTGGTGACATCAGAATCTGTGGGGATTTCAAGCTCACGGTAAATGCGGCATGCCATACCGAACAGTACCCATTGCCTGTTATCGAAGACATATTTGCATCCCTTTGTGGCGGTGAGGTCTTCAGCACGTTGGATTTGAAAAACGCGTATCACCAGCTTTGCCTTGACGAAGACGCGAGACAGTTGGCCGTGATCAACACGCACAAGGGGTTGTTTTGCTACAATAGATTGCCATTCGGCATCGCATCCGCACCGGCCGTCTTCCAGCGCAGAATCGAGTCCATTTTGAAAGATCTCCATGGAGTACAAGTTTACCTGGACGACGTTCTGGTAGCCGAGAAACATGGCGAGTCAACGCTGCGGCAAGTGCTACAAAGGCTGCGGGAGTACGGGGTCAGGTTGAACAGGGACAAATGTAAGTTCCGTCAGAAAGAGGTCAATTACCTGGGTCACAAAATAGATGCCGCTGGTCTTCATCCCAAGGAAGAGAACATGGAAGCAATCATGCAAGCCCCTAGACCGCAGAACGTTTCGGAACTGAGGTCATACCTCGGTCTCATAACGTATTACAGCAAGTTCCTGCCGAACATGTCGACCCTGTTAGCTCCTCTTTATGCACTGCTAGTGAAAGGCCAAAAGTGGCAGTGGTCTAGCGCCGCCGACAAGGCTTTCGAAGGTAGCAAAGCAGCTTTGAAAAACGCAAATTTTCTTGCTCACTTTGACCCCAGCAAGCCTCTAAGAGTGGAGTGTGACGCCTCGCCTTATGGCATTGGGGCGGTATTGTCCATTAAGGTTGGAAGCGAGTATCGACCGATCGGGTTTCGTTCACGTACGCTATCCGTAGCCGAGCGTAATTACGCTCATCTCGAAAGGGAGGCTTTAGCTCTGGTATTTGGAGTAACGAAGTTCCGGCAGTACTTGCTGGGCCGCCATTTCACGTTGGTCACCGATCACAAGCCGTTGATTGGCCTTTTTCGTCCGGATCGGCCAATCCCATCGATGGCCGCCGCTCGCATACAGCGTTGGTCGTTGTTACTGCGGGCTTATTCGTTCGATCTGGTGTACCGAAAAGGAACTGAGAACCTGAATGCAGATGCTCTCAGCCGGCTGCCGTGCTCAAGGGAAGGTGAATCATCAACCGAGGAGCTGTCGGAGTATGTTCTTCTGATGGAGCAGCTCGATGAAAACTTCGTTTCAACGGCAGACCTGCAGCGGCTGACGGCTGAAGACAATGACTTAAGGCAGGTCCAAAAGTGGGTTCAAAGTGGGTCCTGGCCTCAGAAGAGTCATAACGGGAAAATGACCCTAAAGCCATTCCTGGAAAGGCGGAGCGAACTAACCACCTCGCACGGCTTGGTATATTGGGGATCTCGAGTCGTAATACCGCAAAGGGCTCGGAAGACTGTACTTGCTCTCTTGCATGAAAGCCACCGCGCCGCATCGGCCATGAAGGCGTTAGCTCGGTCCATTATATGGTACCCCGGAATTGACCAAGATCTGGAGCGTATGGTCAGTCAGTGCACGAAATGTGCCCAAGTTTCTCCAGCCCCACCGGCCAGAGATCCTGTGCCATGGCCGGAGACGAACGAGAAATGGTCGAGAGTGCATGTGGACTTCGCCGGCCCAATAGACGGGCTCATGTTGTTAGTTCTTGTTGACTCTCATAGCAAGTGGATTGAAGCAGTTCCACTCAAGTGCACGTCAGGGGAAGCAACCACGTCCGCGTTACGCTCTATCTTCAGCCGATTCGGAATACCACGGACTGTGGTTTCCGATAATGGGTCCCAGTTCGTAAGCGCCGAGTTCCAACGATTTTGCGAGCGGAACAATATCCGACACATTTTCTCGCCTCCCTATTTCCCCCAATCAAACGGACTCGCGGAGCGAGCCGTCCGCACTGTAAAAGAAGGGCTCCAACGGCTGAGCAGGGGCAGTATGGTGACGCGACTAGCGCGATTTCTGCATGAGTATCGTCGTACACCCGGCAAAGACGGTTGTTCCCCATCTCAGCGTTTACTCGGCTACGATATACGTTCACGTCTGGACGCCGCCTTGCCTCCATTACCCACTCCTTGCAGTCAATCGGAAGCTAGTCCCTTTCGCCCAGGTCAGCCAGTGTGGTTCCGAAACTACGGTCCTGGCGACAAGTGGAGCCCCGGAATCGTAAAGGCAACAACTGGCTCCCGCCTGGTACAAGTTCAGTCCCCAGGCGATGGCAAGGACCACCAGCGCCACGCCGACCAGCTTCGCCGTCGTGATCCCGGTGACGCAGCTACTGAGCCTCCCGCGCCAGCACCCGCTTCCGAGACTGTCCCACCTGAGGCGGCTTCCGCGCCAGACCCCGCTCTCGAGACCGTCCCACCTGAGGCGGTACCAACATCCGTGTCTCCAACTCCGCGACGATCAACGCGAAGTCGTCGCTCGCCATCACGTCTCTTCTACAAGGGGAAAGGAGTGTTGGGGAGCGAATGACGCTGCACGCGCTGCGGTTCACGCGGCTGACCGAAGTTGTTTTTGTTTTCTTCTTTTACTCTAAACCGCCGATCTATCAAGATCGGCCGCGCCGAAAAATAAGGCAAAACGACGACGACGACGAATAAACGCTCAGTCTTGTGATAACCAGCTAGGCGGACATGACTCCTTCATTTTGTCTTCTGAATTTACTTCAGCTTGAAGCATCCGCCGTGGTCAACTTTAAGCTGAGATGGTCTTGAAAAATACTTCCGGGCTTTAGTGTCGCCCGGCAAAGTTAACAATTCGGTGACGTAGTGAACGCAGTGCTGTAATGAAAAATAGAGAACTGTGGAAATATAACACGTGTGAGGAGATCTAAAAAGGAGTTATGTTTTCAAGACTGACTTTCCAAATGTTTTCTGCATAAAACGGGCCGTTGAGACAGCGCCAATAGTTCACGAGACTGTCTTAGTGGCTACCGAAACTGGCATTTCTGTCAATCAGGCGCAGGTTCCCACGTCCTACAAGCAAAAACCAAAAAGACTGAGCAAAGGACTGCGGCACCCGGAATAATGAACCAACTCTTACCTGAACCAAATCGCTGGAGCGAAGCCCGTTAAGATTACGAGTTAAATCTTTTCCCGGCGAACTCAAGTGGCGGACGTGAACATCACGCTTCTTCGTTGATTTCGTCTGCTGTAACGCTAGGACTACAGCTCTCTGGACGCCTCACCAGCGACCGAAGCCATATTGTTTCAAAGTCACCAAGGTCACGTCAGCGTCGCGTTGCGATTGGTTGCCGTTTCGCGGTCCGCGAAAGCGGTTGGCGCTAATCGGTATGGAAGCGGTTGGCAAAAACGCGCTCCAACCGCTTGATCCCAGTTGCATTACGGTTGACAACGCGCGGATCCGCTTCGCGTTTGTGGATCTGTTTCAAGTGTGAACGCGCCACAAGAGCGGCGCCCTAAGAAGTCTCGCCCCATCAGATGCAAATATTTTAAGTCGGAAAATTATTTCTACGCTATGCAATGGGCGCAATCATGCGTAAGAACTAGCTCTACCTAAGGGAACTTTCTACTCTTGCTACATCAAGATGGTTGTGCTACATTAAGTTTTTTATATATATAGAACTCCTCCAGTAACCTTGTTTCCATGGCCATTATTTTATATTTTTTAAGTCCGACGTTAAGGTTCTGGAAATAGCTTTTCTAGATCTACGTAGGCTAGATTAATCTCGTTCATCTACTTTCTCGCAAAGCCTTTGGGAGAACCATACCCGTAAAGTACGGAGGAATACCACCGAATGGCACTGTTGACAGTTTGCTTTGATCAGTAAGAAACAGTTGGAGCTGGAACACCAATATTGACATCACACGTGCATATCAAATCAAATCAAATCAGTTTATTTTCACCTTGTACAAAGAGGAAGGAGCTGTGGAAAAAAGTTGCAGCATTGCAGCTTGACGAGTCCACAGACCCTTAGTATTGGCAGCTAAGCAGCATCCTGCTAAATTGCTTACAAAAGAGAGAGAGAAAAAAAATGTAGTACTGATTGTCGCAAAGCAACTGGGTTGAGCGGCGTCGGCGTCTCTGTGGCCGCGCGTTGCATTATGGGACGTTTTCCATAATGGCGTCACACATTACGTCACGTGGGATTTCACGAGGGTAAAATGTTCCCGCTAAATTTGTAGCGAAACATTTTCGCTAAAATTGGCGGGACAATTTTTCGATAAATTAAGCGGGATCTATAGCATAATGACATTACACGTGACGTCACGTATCATTTGACGTAAAGCGTAATGTCTCAATGAAGTTGATTTGTGTCGTCACACCAGACATCACACGCCATTTTACCGGAAAAGGTGTCCCGCTAAATTTAGCGGGAAAGTTTCACTAGATGTGGCGGGAAATTTAGCTAAACGTTTTTGATAAACGGGAGGGGAGCAGGGGAGGAGGATGTGAGTGTACGGAGGGGGAAGAGGGGCATACACTCGTCTCTTTAAAGTGTCAAATTCACACTCTAGAAGTTTTATTCAACAACGCTCCGCACTACAAATATATTTAAATATCTGAGCCGCACACCTATGCCTGACTATGTGCAAACATTCATTTTAATGTGCATAATGATTTACAAGGTCTAGGTTTCTGCACTGATTTATCGCATTTATGCTCAAATCGGGAGGGGTTCTCTCTGCTATGAGTGAAAATATAAACATTCCTTGCAATCAAAACTTTTCAAGACTGACACGAAGAGTGATATCTGGGTTTCGTCTTAGATTATCCTCTTTTCACCTTATCTGTAGTTTATTCTTTATCGCATGTGACACATTTATTCATTTACCTTATGTTTGTAAATTTTCTTTATATCAGAGTTGCGTTCGCAGCACACATCGGGGTTTTATTGGACCTCAAACCACAAGCCTGAGGCTCCTGAGTGGCCGTGAGTCGCAGTTTAATAGCGAGTTCGTTTCACGGCACTCGTGTCCACGCGTGCCCACTCGCGGCGAAAAGCGAGTTCGTTTCGGCAGGCACTCCACGAGTGGTTGCACTCTCCGAGTTCGTTTCAGCGGCGGCACCCCACGCGTGCATGCACTCGCTGCACCGAGAAAATCAGGCGTGCGCCAAAATGCAATCCCGTCATGCCTCGCTCCGGCGAGGCCGGTGAGGAGCGGGAGCAGACGACGGAGGGTTCGTCTGCTACGATGTGTCGCGGAGCCGAAAAGAAAAACAGTAGATTTTCTGAGAGAAATCTCGTCCCACGGGCAACATAATCAAACGCGAGCTTGAATTGTGAACGTCTGCTATTTTTTGAAAGAAGCAATTAACAACCCGTGCTTTATTTGCAGGTTTTAAGTCGTTCTGTTGCCGTACAGACGCTGAAATATACCAGTGTGTCAATAAAAGCTCAGAAAGAATGCATCGGCGGCCCCCGAGATGTTTATCCTCATCCGTGTGCGGGTGAAAAGTTGAACATTTGCCGCCAAAACTCCCCCAGCAGAAACCTGACTGCCCAATAAGCTTACGAGAAAGCTAAACATAGTGACTTTACTCGAGGCTTGGGCAACATCATCATGTTTAACATTTACCTACGTCAGCTAACTTGCCCCGTCGTATTTTGTTCGAAAAAGCTTTTGTTCTCGACGTCCTCACCAAGGCTAATACCTGGTCCACCAGCTGTAATGACGACCGAAATCGAAAGTCCCACGAAAAGTTTTGCTGGATATTCCCACAGACTAGTTTTAAGCCATACCCTTTCAGTGGTTCACGCATAATACCATGCTCGAACGGATCAAGCTTCTGCTCGGACAGCATCATCAGTTTTCTTCAGTGTAAACGGTTATAAGAATTGAAAGATCGCAACCAGCTGCTTTGTAGACACCTGGATGCGGAACTTTACGCCGTGTGTATCTAACTCTTTACGGCAGCCGAGTTGATTGAAGTCATCGCAACTATAAACCACAGGTTGCAGCGTTCAACATTTGTAGATAAACGCTGGTAGTGACTGCACTCCCGCATTCCCACCCATCACTCCAAACAGAAAGGTCCTAGTTTCGGTTTGAGGTCGGTACTCTTTCTACAACATAACTGGCGGCAGCATCAGTCTTTTGCACTCGGTGCATTGGGCGAGTTCGTTTGAGTCCAGTTTTCCGTGCAACACTCTCCGAGTGCGATGCATTCTTGGAGAGAACTCGAACGGTGCCAGTGCGTGTGAAACGAACTCGCTTAAGGTAACAGCTCTTGGGGCAGCTTTTTGAGACAGAAAATTATAATTATGATATTTCGACCAGTGGTCAGCTGGTGCGTGCAATTGTTCTAGACAGAAATACGTCCTACCAAATTTACCAATTAAGTACATCTTGCCACTGTTATAAGTGCTCCACGAGGACGTCGGACAAGACAGTATCGTTGTGCAAACATCACGCTTGCTCGGAACCGCTATGCTGCTATGCATGGTCGCGGACATCCAAAGTTCCCATTGAGCGACAGCTCATACTAAATATATAGTTATCATATTGTCATCGCCAGAAGCGAGCAATGCCAAAGTCTATTTGTAATTCAAGTCTTTTGCAAGAAGCAGACTGTGTGCCTTTCATACTTATAATTCCTCTCCTGTTTCTCGTCAGAGGTAATATGTGCTTTTTATTATCGTGTAACTCTTCATAAGGCGCGAACAAGCATTTATGGTTATATCCCTATTTATGGCAGGAATATTTTATTGAACAAGAAACCATAGGTTTTAATGTATTTTTATTGTTCTGGAACACATTGCGAGCATGCTGTTGGTAGGACAACGTATGTTCCAACATCGACCAGGCACACCAACCAGAAGTGGGACTGTCCATGTCCCACTGCCCATCCGAGGTAGTTACAAAAACAGTTGAATTAACTTAATTTTAGTTCAACTGGACGAATAAAACAAGGAGTAGCACCCAACACACAGGCGGACCATGCTGAGATAAAAAATGAATATTGTTCGGACGTCCTTGCGCTTTGTGGAGCACCACCGGCATCTCGTCCTTTTGGCATTTTCTTCGTCGCGAACCCAAAGCCAGCGCGCGAACTCAGCGGGGTTTAAGCCGCGTCTGAAGACGCTCGCGTGCCCCAGCCTTCGCAGTGCGTTCTGTCACCCAGTCTCAGCTGAGACGGCGTTCACGTAAGTTGGCCCAGGGTTGCCTATCCGACCATTATCATCTATACCTTTCAGCTAGGTCTAACAAATTACAACTTCACGACGCAATATAACAAATGAACCACTTTGTTTTTATGAGAAAGTAATACTACTTTTCACGCTCATTCCTCGTTTGCTTAAGAGCACAAGGAACAACATGGGCAGCTCCTTTGGCAATCTTAAAACAAGGACCTAATTCACAAAAAATGAGTACCTACAGTCACGTGCTTTCAAAACAAAGGCCAAATCCAAATACATGTTTTGAGCCTTATACATAGAACATTCACAGATGGCGCCACGCAAAAACGTAGGAAGTTGTTGCCCTACGAGCCTAAAACAATCTCTATCAAACCCGTCCTCACAGGTAGGACGATATGTCCCGCTTTCCAAAGTTAGTTGTCAAGAAATTAGGAATGTGTTAAGGTATGTTTAATTGTTATAACCCTGCAATATCACTATACTAATTGCACTTTTAGGTTGCAGGAAGCAACTTTGTAAAATATTTTAATATTTAATTTTATTATCAAAATAAATATTTATAAAAAATTATTAACTGTTCTATTGGCAAACACAATATTTTTGTACATATCTGTAGTTTTCATCCTTTCGGTGGCAACAGCGTTTTTTACTTGTTACCTCGCGAACTTGCATTGATGTCTTTGTCCATGTTTTTGTACACTTCAAATTGTGTTGCCGTAAACAAGAACACACTGCACATCACAAAACGATTCATAACAGTTTAGGGGCACCAAGTAAAAAATACAGCATTATTATATTAATTTTGCTTGAATTCTGGTCCTTGCCGAATGCTCAACGATCTTAGATCTTTCTAATGTTGGATCCTTGAGTTTTTTTTTATATAAAAAGTGCATTACGAAGCGTGTGTCAAACACTGGCAAGAAGACTAATCCACGATTATTTTTCAAGACGTTACGACATGATTGTTTCCACTTTCGCCTGCATAATTACGTTATTAGAAAATCTGGATAACCTAATTATGATGGCGAAAGTGGAATACAGGCATATAATAACTTATCGTATTTTGGAACAAGTCGCTACGGGTTGGGGTGACGTAAGCATAGAGAATCCATGATGAATCACGATGGATGTGATGACGTAAGCATGGTTTATCCACTATACTGACCTCACGCACAATATGTTACGACATGCTTGTATGCCGCTTTTTTCATAACTACGTCATTCATATTTTAAAATATGGTACCGTCAACTTGAGCTACGACGATACACCCGAACACAGTCATTAATTAGTTACTTTTAAAATATTTAGTTACTGTTAAAGATACCTTGTCAGAAATGTATTTAGGTTATAGTTACATTTACTTAAAAATATCAGTAATGCGTTACATTTACAGTTACGTCGTAATACTAACTTAGTTTGAAGGTACTTTCGTTTTTTTTTTTATTTAACTACGAAGACATCGATGACAACACGCAATAGCTACTATTTATATTTACATGAAACTAAAAAACTCTCACTTCACTTTTTGAAATACATAATTTAACCGTTCCCCAACTTTATTGAATCAAAGCGTTCGCTGCTTCGATAAAAGATAGAGTAAAGACCCAATTATTTAGTTCTTTCATGTGGATCCCCTTCCTTGCTAAAGAGGCACTCAACGGGCGCGCTAGACGGCAGTGCGGTATTCAAACATAAAAAAAAAAATTCATAGTGATGAGAATGTTGTTGAGGCTTGAAAGTGTCGTCAAGTTTCATCTTTCCATTGTTCCGTCGTCTAGTGGTAGTGTCAAGAAACGAAAGTCAAAACTCACCTCAAGGTGCTGGCAAAGTTCGGAGGAAGCGGACATCCCGTCTGCGCATACTTTTTGCTGTGTTTACAGCGAGCAGTGAAGTTATCGCGACTATATTTGGCAAGGTCCAAGTGCAGTTCATAGCCGTCCCACGGTAACATATAACATTCGTTACCTATACCAGCATCTCGTTTGAGTGATGACAGTTAATTTCAAGCAGCGATTTTTATTCTTGCGTGCTGTGTTCCCTCTTCCTTCTCATTTGTCTTAAGAACACACTTATTTCCCACTCTCGGCTGACAAAAGAGGGAGAGACCGATGAACAGACGGGCCCATTACCATAAGAGAGAGAGGGGAGCAGATGGGCTAAACCATTTGGAACTGCATAAAGTGTAAAAGACCGCGTATAAAACACGGTAAAGATAGGAGCGGAAAAAAAACTCGTCTTCTCGGAATGCGTTCCGCTTTCTTTTTAATTTCTTCTACGCAACGCATAACCAAAGATTAAAAACCCAAAATATTGAAACATCGTCAGTGGTCCCGGTCAGACAGTATCTACTAGGGGCAACTTAATTTCTAAAAAAAAGCTGTCGCCGCGACTGCCGCGGAACCGAAGACAGGTTCTCGTTCGGCGTTAACCAGTTCACACAGGTTTTCACACGTCACTTGTTTCCGTGAGGTGGTTTTGTAGCTTGGCTGAATAGGCGGGTGTGTTCGGGGATGCCGGAGGGGTGAAGACGGGGCGGGAGAGCCATGGGCAAAAAAGTTGAAACTAAGAGTGGGCTAAATCCGCTTTTCCTCGCGATGAAAAAGGAAACCAGTAGTAAAACGTCTGCCCTTTGCTCTTGCACTTTACTCCGACGAAGACAGTTTTGATGGCCTCTTTTATTTTGTGGCACTTCATGTTGGGCCCATCCTCCGCACATGGTGAAACTCGCTGTAGTGTTAACAAAATTGGTTAATTTTTACGAAAAGTTTTTCTATCTTTTCAAAGAGATTTTAGTTTTTTTGTTTGTTTTCTTTAAGTATAAAGGTTATCGTTGCAGTTACTTAAAAAATGTATCGAGTTACAGACAAAAGTTGTAAAAAAAGTAAGGAGTTAGAGCATCGCGATACAACCCAAGACTCTCCGGACGACCCGCGCCTACGGTCCAGCGTGGTCTCACGAGGAATCGACAAGTATATTCGCAGTCCTATGTCTCCTACGCCGGCTTCGCCACGACCAGCTCGCTCGCACTCACCGCGTCGCCCTGCCATGGACTCTTCGTAGACCCCGCCAGGAAAGCATGTGTCCCCTGTCTCACCAGGAAAACAAAGTGTAGCAATACCGGGAGATGGCTTTTCCAAGGATGAACGACGCAAAGATCATCCAAAAAACGGTGGCGGACTGTCTCTCTACAAACCAGACGCTTCGAAACGGAGCTAAAATGAAGATGTCAAGTAACCACAACGTGGACATCCGCGGACAAGACGTGACAGCTCTCATCGAGACCAGAGAAGTCTATTCCGAGCTGAGTGGAAAGCTCTCTCGCCGCCTTCGAAAAGGTGGCCTAGAAATTCGAATTGCCGAACGACAATCACGCCAAAAAAGAGTTGCGCGGGTTGTCTAAAATACATGGTGAGACGTACCAAGTATTATTTGTTGTCCTCAACGACGGTGCCGGGAACGTCATTTTCGGAATAAGCTTTTTGTTTGAATATGCTGACGTCATCAACCTGGCAGTAAAGAAGTTTACACCTTTTTAGGGCATGATGGCCCCGAAATGACGCCAGCCGCCGTCCGGGTCGTTGATGACCATGTAAATTCGCCGCCGCAATGCAGTGCTTTCGCAGTTAAAATGATTCCGCAGTTTAATGCAAGCGGCAGCTTGGTTAAGCTTTCTGTTAATTTATTTAAGGTTCCATCCGGACGATGCACTTTTAAAGAGGGCTTATAATGCCGCCTGCATAGCCGAGAAAAATCGCGTCTGCGTAGTTCTTGAAGGTTCGAGTTTACTCTTATCCCTAGTGTAAAATATAAGGAGTCCAACATGACCTCGAAGAGTCAGTCTTGATTTAGCACTCTTCAACATTCTAGGCCGTATCTTCGGGAAACCGAGCTTAGTAGATATGGAGCCCAGCATGGCCGTGCATATTCCTTCTCATGACGACGAGGCACACCCCCTCTCTCGCAGTTTCGCTCCAGCCAGCTGTACCGCCGACGCTGCGACGTTCGCTGTTGCTGTTTCAACGCTCATTCTTTATTTGGTCTCTGGCACGAGTTCGCCCATGAAGTCTTTATTTTCACTTTACGCTCTTCGAGCCACCTCATCCGTGACAATATGTTCCCATGGTTTAGAAAGCGTTGAGAGTTCTGGGCGCCCTGCAAATAAAATAAGGATGCTTTATAATACTAGTAGTGTACCGTGTTTTGTGTAAATACCGGCGAACCCGAGATAATATTCCCATGCAGGTTTTATCAAAATCAAAGGAAACCTAAAAAAAAGCCGAATGGGTAGCCCTTAATTAGAAAACCACGAGCTTTATGGAAAGAGATCCTTATGGTATAGCTTTATTGGGTTTCAAACGGGTCTTCTATTGCCTTCGAAATACGCCCCGATAAGCACCGAGTTTTTTCAGACAACATAAAATTTGGCACCGAAGAGGACCGGATCTCTGTGAAAACGAAATACCAGGAGAAAAGTGACCCAAATTTTAAGCAAATTAAATTTCAGAAATGCAGAACGATATTTTCGCACCATATGCACAAACATTCAGTCAATATTTTCTTACCTTGGAAGATTGTTTGGTTTATAGAAACTTACCACTTCGCTTTAACCGGATATGAAGTTTTTCACCCAGTTAATGGAGTACAATATATACCGAATGTCCGCCGTTATAGGTCCGCGCGAACAAACCTGTGAAGTAGCGAAATTTGAAATTAAGCTCTTGCCACATTGAGGTTAATACCACATATTAGAGGACGTCTAGAGCAAATTCGAACTCAAAAGGCAGCACTGTTTAATAACGCTCGCGTCTAATGTTTGCGCGATCACAAATGTGCGTTGTTTAATATCACACAGAAATAACCGAATTACAGAAATAAAAAACAAATTAATAGTTAGAAAAAACTGTATGTGACTTTGATGGTTACGAGTTATTGGGTTACTTATATAAGTTTGACGGATGTAACGCACGGGCAGTGATCGTCGCACTTTGAAGATTTCGTTTTATTTTACCACAAATATGCAGGTCGGCAAGGGCAAAATGTCTCATATGTAGTAGACCTGAAAAGTGTTTGTTCGAAGAGTGTTCAGCATGACAAACATATTACACACACGTTGCGTTCATAATGCTTTATATATTCTAATTGTTAAAGAAAGTTATTTTAAGTTTTCTACTTATTGTATTGTTCCATAAAATTTCTATTGAGCCCAGCTAATAGGCAGTGACTGCGTACCCATGTAAGGGTTACTTTTTTTAAAATAAACCGGTTGGAATAAAAAAACGAACACCTATTTTAGTTGTGATTGCCAGCTCAATTCTTCGAAAAGCCACACACCCTTCAAGTTTTTTATATTTGTTTTATGTAATGGAGGCTCATTATCAAAACCAGATAATTTATTGCTTAAAATACTGTATGAAGTAGAAAAACATGTTCATTAGGTGGAGGCGGCCTTTATTCTGTGAGATACTTTTTTGTTTTTGTGAGAAAATTTGCGTGTGAGAGGACTTGACGCAACTTTGACGACAACAGAAATAATAAATAAAACTTTAACAGCTGTTAATATATTCATGCGCAATGTACGGAAACTGGTGTAATGTTAAATTAAACTATATTTATTTAAGTTTTTATTTAACAAAAGAAATGACACCTGGCTTTTTGAGCAATCCTAATATTATCGCATTTTTCGGTCAATATTTGAGGCATCTTGAAGATAGGTTTTCAAGATTGCACCCTTTGTGCATAGTATGTCATATTTTACGTACTTCCTAATATTATGTTTTGTTTTTTATTATGTTCTAAGTGTTCTTTTCTGCGCGTACGAAATTTGTTTTATAATATAAAAAACTTCCAAATTATGCCATCTTACGTGGCCATTGAAAACGACAACTTCGTAGATTTGTTTTTCAGACTTTATCAGGCGGAAAATCCAGAACTGCAAAAAAACATGTTGCATTACTTTGTTTTACATATACAAATAAATGTTTATCCTTTTTATTTTTAAGTCAAATACCGGTAAATGATTTTTTTTTGGTGTGTGTGTTCTTTTGTTTTCAAGTACTTCGGAATTAAAAACAGGGCGATAAAACGAGGACCGGAAAAAGTTACGCGGACGCAGCGCTGACTTACAACTGAGTTTATTGAAGGCGAAATGGCAATATAAACTTGCGTTGTCACGAGCAACAAAGAAGAAAGAAATTCAGCCCACGTGATACATCACCAATAAAAACCCAGCCGTACAAAATACGGGCCAAAGAAAACGAGCAAGTCAGGAAACTAGAAAATTCGTCTCTTTGCCTGATAGGGCCACAGAAGGACTGCTTACACATGCTACACCCAACCTCGGCATCTCAAGAGCCTCCAGAATTTCACAAGTAAGCTTGAGGTTGTTAAGCGTCATAGGGACCAGCTTACTCGTAAAATCCTTTAGGCTGTTGAGATACTGAGGTTGGGTCTAGCATGTGTAAGCAGTCCTTCTGTGGCCCTATCAGGCAAAGAGATAATTTTTTTAGTTCCCTGACTTGCTCGTTTTTTAGCATGTAGTCTGTACGGCTGTGTCATAGATCATTTTTTTTTATTGGTGGTGTATCACGTGGGCTGAATCCGTTCTTCTCTTTTGTTCGTGACAACGCAAGGATATATTGCGATTTTGCGTTCAATAAACTCAGTGGTAAGTCAGCGCTGCGTCCGTGTTTCCGCGCTGTCTTTATATTCCTCGTCTATTCGCGCTGTTTTTAATTCCGAAGTATGTACCGACTCCCCCAAGCCTCAACTTTAGCAACTTTCAGAAGTACTTGCGGTCTAGAGTGCTGCATGCCACAGTGACCGTACTTGGTGAAATTAAAGAGACCGTGCAACAATATTATGGTTTCAGTCAAATAATTGGGAGTTTTTTACTATCTCGCTCGGGTTAAAGAACTGAAGACCGATTTTGACTTCGCGCGATAATCCTTTCTGAAAGAAAGAACGTCGAACAATTGACGTTGTGGACGCCTCCAATCACTCTCACCTCTTACACCGTCTTTCGAGTCACGTGCGAAGTAACGTGCTACCGGGTGCACTGAGGACACTGAGTATCAGGTCGGGTTTTTTCTCTGAGGCTCCCGCGCACGCGGCCTCTGCTTGCGATTCACTTGGCGAACCCCAGGTTTAGGCTGAGCCAACGAGGTAGAGGGGCTTGAAGTGATAAACCGGAATTCCCGTTGCGCACACGGAAGTGGTGCCCGAGGCTGCTGCCATTGTACGCAAATGTGATTAATTCTTACGTGAGCAAACCACATACGTGACGTCACAGGGAAGATGGCAGAACTCAAGCAGTGGCTGGCCCCAACTGTGCCGGAGCATTGGCAGGAGCTTGTCGGATGCGTTGTTTATTGTCGTTGGTCTGAGAGTCATGTGAAGCTGGTCGGAAGCGACTTCAGAGTTCAGCGTAGTCTTTCACGTAGGTATAACGTGAAATTATGGAGGAAAGCTGGGCATCTCCCTGGCGATCGACGGGTATATTGTCTCAAAAGGGACAATCGGGGACAATCGGCCCAGGATTTCTGGGATCTAGGATTGATTCGGATATTGCTAGGATAAATCTTAACGCGACATTTTTGAGCTCTTGTTTACCATCATAATCTACGAGGTCGGCAGTAGCGCGTGTTCAAAGTATTTTGATGCTTAGTTTTGCTACGTAAATTGCGTGAGTCGTGCTTAAGTCTGTGCAATCGTGATGCCCTTCGTTTAAATGACCGAAGCTCACTATCCTTGTGCGAAGCACAAGGATAGTGAGAGTTCCCGTGCTCTGCTGGATGGTGGTGTGCTGCCTCCTAAATTCTTCTGGCGTAGACGTGCGGTTTCACTTTGCACAGGTGTTGCAGTTGGTATTGATTCACTGGTCTGCCGCACGTTTTGTCGGCACACACGTATTACCGAGACTCGTTATGTGAATTGCAAGCTTTAGTGACATTTCATCGTGCGAGGATCACTGGGGCGCGCGTTTCCTACCCAGCGCACTTGAGCACCCTACTTCGCGGCGGCAGTCTGCAGCGACTCATTACGAGAAAAGTGGTCCCACATCCACTGCAATTAAGTTCGTGTGCGGTAGTAATCAAAACACCAAAAAAGTACTTATTCAGACAGAATCCCACTAAAGCAATGCAGCTTCATTACTGGTCAGGCTAAGCTCTCCTCTGTCAGTTTTGTCATTATGTGTCGGATATGCTTCATCCAGTCCCTTATTTTTTTAATCTTAACTGATCTCGAAAGTTCAAGGCCACGCTCGGCTGTCATCGTGCGTTCTTATGGAGGTCCTGGGTACATTACCCTTAACCGTTTACTTCGTAGGCACCCTGGCGGCTCCTCAGCCGAATTGCCGAAATGCGGGACACGAGTGGTGGACTGTCCCTCATGACGGCAGAGACAAGTCGGCCACGCGCCAGTCGCGCGCAACACCTAGATAAGGTAGATCAGATGCGGCGCGCAAGAAGTCGATGCCTGTACACAAGCACCGCCGATAACACGTTATTTTAATATCAGTGTTATTTATCGTCCTTTCGCTGTTCAATTAAATGTTGTTCAGTGTTCTTGAAAGTGTTGGCTCCGTGGCATTTTGCCGGGCCTTGCACGCAGCAATGCAAACAGACCACAATTGCGCCCAAGCGTGGTATGCTACACACCTACTGCAATCTCATGGGGTTTTAATTATTTTTCTTGGAAATCCTTTTCCCACTTTCAATGTTTCCTACCGCCGTTCCGTACTCCCGTGTCACATCCGCGTTGGTTGTACCGGCGTTCCTCTTATTGGTTTTGTGACCGGAGCAAGAGATTGCTCGCGTATGTCGCTTTGTCGGGGTTGTTTTTTCTTTCATGTGTTGCAGTCATGGCGACACCACAAGATTATCAGGAAATGGCTGAAACTGCACAGAGGAACTTCTTGGCGAAATTCAAGTCTATGTGCGCCTCCATGATGCAGGATCTGTATCTCATTTCTGACCAGCAGAAGAGCCCGCCACAGTAGCCCCGGCTACGTTTGATAGTGTCAGTATACACGGTGCACGACGACGTCAAGTTAGTAGCACACTTCTTGGGCGAGCTGCAAGCGTACCACTGTGCCCAATGTGCCTTTGAAACCTTCATCGTGGACCGTATCGTGCCGCTGGCACTACAAGCGAGCGCGAGGTGCCTCGTTGGGGTCGCAGACCCCTTTCGCTAGCCTGGCAGACTTCCAGACGAAGCTACGAAAAGAGTTCCAGTCTGCGGGCTACGCGACGCAGATTCTCCGGGAACTCGAGGCAACGACGCAGAACCCGAACAAAGGTCGCGTCAAGTACGTTCGGGTCATGCAAGATCTTTTTACGAGAGCGAACCCGAATACGTCGGACTGGGACTGAATAACTCGGAGTAGAAGAAAGTTCCACCCACACTTCATCAACCGCCCCTTTGGGATCCTTCAAGAGCAAACCCAGAGCGGCCGCCTCGCCTGGGAATACATTCATACCGAGGAGAATTACATGCGGCCAACATGGAAAACACGAGGGGGTTTCAAGGCACGGGACCGCCATCAGCGTTGTTCCGGTCCTGCGAAAAACCTCGTGTTCTGAATGAAAGCATTCTATAAGATTGGCGACATGAACAGGTCCTGTGTCTTCACTAGACTCAGAGTAAGCAAGTTTGTAGGTGGTGGTGAGCACTTTTCATGCATGCGAAACTTGTTTTCCTTCAGTGGCATTAATGAGTGGGTGCGTACGCCAGAGCACAAAATCTCTCACCTCAAACCTCAGGTCACGTCGCCTGGATGCACTCTTGAGACTGCTTCACTCAGGTTCGTTCAGATTGAGATTTACCCATCAGTGATTCAGAGAACGGCTTTCATATGCCATAGAGGGCTGTTTGAGTTCACCCGACTGCCATTTGGTTTTGTAACTCTCAAGCAAGTTTTTAGCGCTTCATCTATTTTACACACGGGGACACGAAGTATGAATTCGTAATGACATGCATGGACGACCGGGTTTGTTTCTCGAGAAGTACTGAGTAGCATCTCGGTAACCTTAGCATTGTAGTTGAGCGAATGAGTGATGCTTGCTTCAAGACTCCTCCCGGAAAAGTTCACGTGGCCACGTCAAGATTAACCTGCAAATAATTGAGCTGAGCTAATTGGTTCATTCTTCACCTGGCCTTATCTCGAGATGAACTTTGTTTTTGCCTTGCAAAACAGCCCTCTCCGCCCCAATGAAAATTAGTTGCGATAGCTAACGAAAGCCCAGAGCCCGCATAACGCAAAAGAGCCTGCAAAGATAACTATGAAGGATTGCATTCCACAGGTGTATTATTCCATACTGTTGCGAGATATTCCAAATGCTCAATAACTTTTTCTAAAAATACTGGAGTGGTGCTAGGCTGAACATCACTAATGCGAATTAACATTCCTTTAAAAGCCGTGTCTGACAAAGCTTGTTTACAGCTCCCAGACTTGAACAAGAAGTTAATTCTGAAGACAGATGCAAGTAAGTCTGGCATTAGTGCTCTCCTTCTACAGGAGTTTGACGGTGTGCTTCGGCCAGTTGCTTTCATAAGTCACACTATTACTCCAGCCGCGCGTAACTACATTGTCACAGAACGCTTCTACCTGGTCCGTGTTCGAGGAGCAAGCCTCTGTCGGCTGAGTGTGGGATTCACGATGGAGGAGCCATCCCCGCCCAGGCCAGAGCGGCGCTCCGGCAATCATCCCCGAGCCGCTCCGCGGCAAAACCTACGGGGTCGCAATCCCAAAGGGCCGACTGCATTATCCACAGCGGAGAACCTGCGCCTCAGTCCGCTCTTTGGGGTCTCCAAATCTTTCGGTTGGCACAATAACGCGGGCAACTTCACGGGGAGTGGGCGGACGCTGACCTCATCAAACGCATAAACCAGATCGGCGAGTGCGAACCGAACAATCCATTGCTCTCGTCCTGTAGTGATGATTACACCTGCGACACCAGTCCGACCAGCAGCACCATCAACACCCTCACGCCCACAATGACCACACCGTTATCGACATGTCGGACAATGTGTGAGGGGGGCGGGGGCAAGCATGTGCGGCCTGGCGGCTCCTCAGCTGAGTTGCCCGTCAACAGAAAACGGGTGGCAGACAGTCCCTTCTTTTACAAACCTTGTGAACCCTGAACCGAGTGCAATCTCGAGCCCAACAGAAAAATCGCAAGACCGCGCGAGTCCCACAAGAGCGAACCCCGCAAATACACACCAAAGAAACCTGAAACCTGATCCAGTCGCTCCTACGGGGAAAAATGCAGTAATTCGGTTACCTGCCAGAAAAACCGAAACGGACTGTGCCAGCGATGACATACCCGCAGCAGCAGACCGCGTACGTCGCCACCGTTGTTTGCGTGCTCGTCACACCTCGCGCTCTGACGCTCATTCACGGCGAGGCGCATGAGGACGTCAATGACTGGTTTGACCAGAACGAACTGGTCCGCCGCAACGGGTGGACACATGACGAGCACCTGCAGACCTATACTTCTCGTGGAAATAACTACCAGGCACTGCATTGAGAACAACGAATCCTTATTGACGTCATGGGGAGTTTCAAAGATCGAGCTGAAGCTGACATTTGTCAGTGAACATCAACACGAGTGAGCCGAATATCTCATTCGGTCCAGGACGCGGTCCCAACGAGAGCGTCACCGCCTTTGTAGACGATGTCTTGCGCTAATTGAGCGCCCCTTCCGACCCTTTTACTACAGAAGAGAAGAAGTTGAGTGTCCTTATGTCCCTTAGCTGAGCAACAACATATTCGGCAGCTTTTTCCGAAACCCTCCAACAGCAGTCAAAGGGTTCATCACCGACGTTTGCAACATCGAACGTGAACTGCGTGCCTGGGTCCGTCAGTATAAACAACTTCCCAGTGTTCAACACTCGATTATTCAACTGCAACTTCGACGCCATCATCCGAGGTATCCGCGACATCATCGACGACGTTGTGCGGGAGGATTTCAGTAATCTACTTCCTGGCACCAGTCGCCAGGCTTTTATTTCAGTTGATGAGATTGTTCGTATATAAGTTCAACATTCATTTCAATTAGAGACCTCTGCGAACGAAGCGGCATGTGACAAACCGAGGGCGACTAATGCCTCAATGGCGTGACGACCGCCACCGGCTGCCCGTTATTATTTGAAGACAATTCAGTGGGAAACACAAACTCCGCAGTATTTCCGATGTCGCAAAGAACCAATGTAGGTCCCCACTGAACAAAGCACATTGAAAAATATGGAGGTGTTGCAAACTGCCGACCGACGACCAGTCTGCTGCCACTGCGTGAGCCAGACAACTTTACCGTAGGTGCCCCTAGCAATGAAGAAGCCTGCCAAGGTTCATGCCGAACAACCCTCGCCCACAACTCAAGGAGCGACAGCAGGACATTAAGCAGAATCTTCGGATGCGTGTGTCTCTGGTGGCGTCACTATCCCTAGGATCCTGATTCTTATCACCTTAATAGCAGGTAAGCACGACACATGCTTCTACGCTAAGCACGATAAAGCAGCAGTTGTGTGGCAACACAACGACTGTTAATTTGGTGTAGGTCGTTCTCCAAGTGCAATACTATTTTGCCAACACCAATTATTTTTGTCCAGTGCACGAAGCACGCGATTCCCAACTTTGAGGGAGAATGCCTCTGCGTGGCTTGAGGAAGTAGAATGTTTGGTCGTTCTTATGAACATAACACCAAACATTACCCTACTTCCCTTTTCACTCGAGACTTACACACCTTTCAGTGGTTGCGGCGTCTAGAAGAAATCGCCATTCTGGAAAAGAAGTTAACTGGCTTGGAAAGCAAACTTTTTTTGCCAGCCATCCAGTTAACGGTAGAGAAAAAGGCACAGCAACTTTAACAATACATAATCGAATTTGATACATTGGCGCAAAAAACTACCACGCAAAATTGCGGATGAGACGTCCGCCATGCAGCTTCAGTGCATCAGATGTCTAAGGCGGCACTGATCAATTAATAAATGTTAAGACTAGCTAACTCTGATCTGAGTTACGTGAACTGTTTTATGAAAGTTAGAAATGAACTTTATTTCCGAATGATTCGTGCGAATGCTTTGTAACAGTTCGCGTGCACATCAATGTAAACTAACGCCAGCATTTTCTTTGAGAAAAAATAACAGCGATCAAATGCAACCTTTTGCAATGAAGGTATGTCATAGGAACTCCCAATTTTTAGAATCGTCCATTAGCAGAACATATGTAAGAGTGCAAGGGCTTCCTCGCTGCGCATTTCTAGGGTTATTCGGTGACACAAAGCTGAAACAAACTCCCCTAGGACCTATACGCGACGTATAACCTTTCAGTTTGGTTCTCGGACATTTGGAAGTTCAAACAAAGCTGCAAAATTACAAAGAAGTCTATGTTAGAGGTTATATTGTAAACTCGTTAATGAGTACAAAACGCACAAAAGATGCAGTGAATATGCGTTTACTTTGGTCTAAAAAAACTTCCCCTAGGAACTATGTCCGACGCATACCTTTCGCATAGATACTTTCAGATATTCCAACGTTAACTAAGGCTAAGAGAATGCGAAAATGTAGTGATGAAAGTTCTAAAATTTACATCGATCCTCGAACACATTACGGAATCCGAGCACCGCTATGGCGAAACGACTGCTGCGGTCTCACGGGTGCTTACATCCAGATGATCCAGAGCGTTCTTGCGCAAAAAGGGAATAAAGTCTGATTTATTCATATATCCCAGAGGTACCTGCACCAGAGAGCACGAAGAAGCCTGAAATCCTCTGCTAGCAGCGGCAAATCACGACTACCACGCCAACCGCGCACCCAACAAACTCGCATCTACCAGCTTGGGAATGTGCCATCTTACCGGTGACGTCATGGCTCTTACGAGGTCACGTGCGAGGAATCACTTTTGCGCACAACATGGTGAAAACCGGTGGGGTGCAACCCTCGAACGTCCGGTTTATCACTCTAAACCCTGTAACTCATTGGTCTGAGTATTGTGGAGAGGTAAAAACAGAGTGGGGTTTGGGGGGGGGGGGGGGGGGGGGGGAGGAAGCTCTAGCCTTGTCGTAAGGACGTTGGACTGACGTACGAGCAACACATTGAGACTCGAGGAATAACAATGTTTAAACGCGGACAGATGACGCAACTAAAGTAGAATATAGTAGGTAAAATACTTCAGCTTGTGCGAGTTGGTGCTTTATGCTTACACTTCACAGCGCACAAAAACAGACACACTTCAGGCGTTCACTGACACAAAGGAAGAACACTGACACTGAGCACTGTTCGTATTTTTTTTTGTGTGTGAGTGAACTTTTCAAGTGTCTTTCTTTGTTCTTGCGCACAGTGCAGTGTAATCGAATATTGTACAACTTTGCCGATGATATGAGGCTTTTGGCGCATTAACTCATGTTGAAACGACAACGTTTTATAAATATAAATTTAGGTTGAGCCCATAATGCTACAACTTGTAAACCTGTTATAATGCACCCAGCGTTCTGTCAGGCCTTCTTTCCAATGATCGCCACCCCGCAGCTGCAAATCGCGAAATATTCTAGCTCTTTGGTTTGCTAATTGTCAACAGAATCGCGCTATTGAAAAATATTGAGGATGTATCTCTGTCACCTATTCTAAGAGAAGCAATTCAAAAATTAAGAACTGCAAATTCTTTCGAAGTTAAAGAGTTCGCATTGCCTTTTTGGCGTGGAGAAACTACGAAACACTATAATAAAAAGTGTCAGCCGTTTTTATTACTTGTGCAGTTAATCTTCCTTATGAAAAGAGCTTAGCGGCGCGTTCGCTTCTTAGGGTGATGCACTTGCTTCAATATATTACTAATTAAACCGTGTTTTGAGGGTGGAACCCTAGTTTAGGCAGTCTGCCGAAAGCCAGTTTGACCCAGTTCCCTTAACATTGTATTGATTCAGTTCAATTGGCGTACTCGGTTTCCCCTTATCATAGTGCAGAACATGTTACGAGTCATCTCCGCGAACTGAACGCATCACTTTACAACGTGTCTCAGGCGCCTCTGTAATAGGTCACGTGGCACTCGCACCGGATTGGATTGACTTCGAAGGCTTCTAGCTTTATCTGCGGTCCGCCGTAAGGTAAAATAGTGTAAAGGAAAGGCGACGTAATGGCAATCTTCTGCATTACGTTTTGGGCGTGATGACGACGGAACAAAAGCAGGTTGTGCCTTAAACACAGTGGCAAAGAAGTTAATGCAATGTAGCCTCATTGGTGAAGCGTTCTGCTGCCGCATAAATGATGCCTCCTGAGCTTCTAGCACCGCTAGTGCACATAGGGTAATGTTTAAAGGCCTCGTGCTTAATTAAAATTAAAGGCCTCGTGTAATATTAAACAGGGCTCTGTGCACTGATTATATTTCCTTTTTGTATAATTCCAGACGGATACCTTTCTTGGGCATAGAAGATCACAAGAAATAGGTGACTTAAATGAAAAAAAAAAAATGTTTTTAACCTTAGACAGAGGTATTTTGTTTTTCGCTGTTTAAACTTGTTCGCAATTTAAAAGCTGAGCAACCGTTTTTCTAAAAACTTGATATCAATATGTTGTTGTAGCTGCAGGTAAATTGTGCATTTCGACGTTCGACCATCGGATATAGAGATCTCATAAATACAGGTTATCTAATTTACCGAAAAGTCGTTAGAATTCAGATGTTTGATACTATTTTCTTATAGAGGACACGTAAGGTAACAAACATGTATTATTATTTTTCAAGACTTACCTGCACCGGATATTTTTTTTATCTAATAGGCCTCCCCTTGCGAGTTTTAAAATAGCGAAACCAAATGCTTCACATAAGTAGCATCTTCGCCATGCGTCAATTCAAAATGCGGGTTGAGATCGGTGCAGGTGCCGTGGGATCGACACTGGATTTTATGTACGCTATTCTAAATCTTCCTCATGTCATTACTTAGCGGATTCAGTACCCAGCATGACCGCACTAGCGGTAAGTGGAAATACAGGTGGACACCTATTCATGGTACACAACTTTCTGTGGGCAACATTTTTTTGGGGGCAATTGTTTTGCACTTCTTTCCACTAAAAATTAGGAAATTACCTATAAAATATTAAGCTAAACGTGTTGAAAGGCACCTTTCGTTCCATCTCATATAAATAACGAAACAGCGTGGTATATCAGAATCACTTCCCCATCGCACGGGACAGATGTTTTCACAACAGTTCACCTTCTAGCGGTGCCTTGGCAGGTTATTCAAAGTAATTGTCAAAAACTTACAGCATTCAAAAATATTACCTTAAGAAAGGTACATACTGCGCAAAAAAAATAAATTGCGCTAAGTACAACAGCCATTGTCTCCTTGCTCTCCCTGAAATCCCGCTTAAGCTGCTGTTTACTCTCCCCCCTCTTCTTAATATTCCTAGCTATGCTGCCTCAACACACTAAGGACCGGACCCGCGACGAAGTAAAGTTGTCACAGAGACGTTGTATGGCTCATGCTGACGAACTATTTTACACAATCAACTGATAAAGCCCTTGCATGCATCTGGCTTCTAGCCGTCATTAATTCGCTCAGACCGTGACCAGATGAGCGATACGTCGTCTTCTAGCGTTTCTGTTGAAAGTTGAAATTTCCCAGTATCGCTGCAGAGTTTACAAAGCATCAAACTACAGTACAAATGAACAAAGCCAAATTTGAAGATGTAGTTTAAAGTCGGGTGTTGAGCTTTCCTCGAAAATTACAAAAAAAAGGACTTTAACTAAAGTACAATTATATACTCAAAATAGTATACTCCAAGCAATGTACAACCTTTGTAAACCTCATTGAAGTAGTACTTTAAGTATTTCGAACTTAAATTACTTCCCAATGCTGGTCAGTTCTCATTCACACAAGTCACAATGGAAGTTTTGTTTTTATATAAATCAATTCAAGCGTAAAAGTTCCCAAATTGGTAATCATCGTGTCAATTTCAGGCGCCTTAGACTGTTTATATTTCAGGGAGTTTATCAATACCGTGCATTTATATGTACATATGCTTTAGTACATTTTATTCTAAAAAAGTGCCCTAGTTTCATAGAAATAAATCGAATAGGCGGTGTGCTTGTTTGTTTGTTATTTGGGAACTGACTTGAACAGTGTCTTTTGTATTAGTTTCTATCAAACATTTCGGCTTACCTCAAGGTCTTTTAGAAACGTCTCAACGTTTATGTTGTACTTCTTTTCCAGGTCCTGTTTAAGATTCAAGCGCAGAATAAATTAACCAGATCCTTGATGTCGGTAAAGTAATTGCTATTCAATTCTAAATGATCCAATGGTGCTCATAGCAAAAATCCCCGATAAGGTTAGCGGAGGACTAAATAAATTAGTGTAATGAACCAAGAACGTTCAGCAGATGACGGTGCTGCAAATATTCTTTAGCAACAAAATCGTCAATCAATCAATGCACATCAGCCAAATATATGAAAGAGTAGGCTGAGCATTACGTCACTTGTTATTTTTAAACTGCAAGGATTCTCGGTTCTCCAATTACACGGCCTTCTTCGCAACCTGTTAGTGATACAAGTTTAACGGTTATCTCGAAAAACTGCTCTGTTTTAGAGTTGTCCAAAAGGAGAAATGGACGATTTGCGGGTGGTTAGTTTTGAGCGGTTTTAAGTATTGTTCTTTCCGGGCTATACATGTATAAAAGTTGAAATTTCGGGCAATGCGGACTAACTACGTGTGCGCACTATACAAACATTTTGTGTTTCAAGGTAGTTGATTTGACGAGACGCGACAGAATTTGGGAATTAAACACTGCGTTAATCATGATTTATGTATAATAAAAACTTTGTGAGCTACGAATGCCGACATCTGACAAGGTGGGCCGTCTGTGAAAAGATTTTCCTGCTGAGTAAGTGAGCCGTGCGAAATATACACCGGGTGGGGACCATCTAAGCAAAAACTTTTGTTTTCGGCCCGAATTGGCCCCTGCGGACTATACGCCGGCTGCGGACCGGAAAATACGTTAATGTTAGCGTGTTTTAGAACGCAGCTCTTTGGGTCCCATTTTTCGTGTTTCGTGGCATCGGCGTCCGCGTAACTGCGCTAACTTTAGCGGAAAAACTGAGTTCACGTGACCGCAACATTAGTTTCATTCGCCGCTAAATGTGGCGGGGAAGTTCAGTTCCCGCACTACATTTAGGGTACAAATTCATTTTCTCCGCTAAATACAGCGGAGAAACTGAATTTCTTCATAGGTCACGTGACACCAAATCACGTGGCGTAATTGTTCCCGCTAAATTTACCGGGGAACCTGAATAGGTGTTGTAGTCACGTGGTGTCAATTTTTCAGCTGAATTCAGCAGATAAACTCTGGCAGAAGGAGAGGGAATGGAGGAGGAAAAAGGGGAGGGTACGGAGGAGGAGGGGCGTACCCTCCCGTCCTTCTCCTCAAGAGCTCCGCTCTAACTGAACGTTACAAAGATTCGTAAACTACTTTCTCTTTTTTTTTTTTGCTATAACATGTTCTAAAGTCGTTTCTTTAGTCCTTAATAGCTTAAAAGTTCCCGGAAAATTAGTGATCGGATTGTCGCTCTTGCTTAGTTTTAACAAAATCGTTGTACCCAATAGTAAGGCTCCCTAAGCCCTTCAGAAATTACACTAGAATACGGTGGGACACATTTTAAAATTACTTGTACGCCAGTATTTATAATAAGCCGAATAAAAATATAACAATTCCAAAATAAAAAGAATGAGAGCATACAAATATAAAGATTAATAAAGCTTGAACTTGGTTTTGGGCTAATTGGTTGTGCAACTTCGTAGCGCGGCACGTCTATCAATACAAATATGAAACTAGCTAATGGATGTCAAATGAGTCTATACTCAAATAACATATTATCTTGCAAAACACGTGTGTTAGGTAGTTGAAACTTCGAACACCAAACGTCGCACAAGATGGCGGAAAGATGTTAATGTATCATAGCAAATACGGCAAAGCATTAGAATGTTGAGACCATGCAGTGCAAATCGCTAATTGCACAGAGGCGGTCTTAGAAAAAAACATCATTATTTCAATGTATTTTTATTTATTTATTACTGTGTTTCTAGATTAATTGCAGAATGAATTATGGAGCTTAATTCCTGCTCTGCATGTGCAGTTTAGCGACTTTGGGGATTCTTTTGGGTTTCTTTGCGCTGAAAACTTTGGCAGCAATTGCCTCATTTGACTCTATAACTGGTTCCCGTGTTTTACATTAGATCACGTTCATTTTTATTATGCACG
Source organism: Ixodes scapularis (assembly GCF_016920785.2). Taxonomy (NCBI): domain Eukaryota; kingdom Metazoa; phylum Arthropoda; class Arachnida; order Ixodida; family Ixodidae; genus Ixodes; species Ixodes scapularis. Next base: position 54,041,868 of record NW_024609882.1, read on the forward strand.
TCATTATCCCTGCAAGTTTTCCGTAGAATAACAGAGACAGTGGTGATTTTTGCCAATGGGCCTGGCAATATTTTGTTGAATTGCCCCAGCCATTTTTTTAACATCGAAATTGGCCGAGAGCATGCAAGGTTCTTAGTAGTATGTCACAGCCAGGACTACTCTATTTATGGACTATACTACGACTTGGGGTCTTTGGCAGGTTCGAGTTACAGAGACAAAAAAAAAAAAAAGAAACTTGGAGAACGCTAAAATTTTGCCTTTATGAGTGGAACGCGAAAGCTACACATATAAGCTCCCGTTCGTTCTCAATTTCTGCAAGCGTCTCTGGGTAGGCCATGCAATAAAGAGAAAAAAAATGTCTGCGTGGCCTGGTCAGTAGAGTGTCTGCCTCGCAACTAAAGGGTCGTGGGATAAAATGGCGCATAAAATTTTTCGGCTTTTTTTTAAGGCAAATTAAACTTTCTTATAAAGTGAATTCATTTGAGACATGCGGGGACCTTCATTTCGCAATAGTGCAATGCTCTATAAACTCGCATTCTACGCGTCATGTCATGTTTCGCGTGAGCGTTGTGGGTTGTTTGAAATTCCCGCGCGAGGTCATATGGCGTTGACGTCATGACCCTATTCACCAATCAGAGTTTTTTCATCATAACACCACCGACACCAACGCCTGCTTTTCTGCGACACGAGCTCCTTAATACTTTCGCGTTAAAAAAGATTTTTCCTAGTTAGGCTGCTCCTGGTGCATCACCCGCTTGTTAACATCCTTACAAATGCCAGCTTTATTACCTCACAAAGAACTTGTTTTATAAACACATCATGACTGACTCGCCCCTTCGTTAAAAAAAATAAAAAAATAAAAAAATCACGACTCACTATGATGAACATCAAGTAAGTGACAAATATTGGTTTGTCCGCACCTGCAGATAGTCAGCCCCCCATAAAATTGGAACGTTTAGATTTGAAAGGTGCGCTGACAATAGACAGGAAAATACGGTACGCAAGAGCCTAACAACATGCCAGTTGTGCGCACAGTAAAGATATAAGTAGTATTTGTGTTCGAAGCGACGCGCTTGAATCGAAAGGTGTGTTGGTACATAGACTTTCAAAATGTTAAAATATGTTATCAAGTATGAAATACAGAAAAACAAATTTGTGAATCCATACCCAATTACGTCTACATTGTAATACAATTTAGCACCGCAAGATGTTTCTCTATAGTGATGGCTGAAAATGATCTTGAAACTCACCGGATAGAGTGTTTTCAGGCCGACCAAATATGTTTGCAGGCAAGCAAATGCTTTTGCTCGATACACCTGCGTGTTCTTGATGTGAAAATGTCGTCAAGACGAAAGAAAATTAGGTTGTCAAAATGCATTTCTAGCGTTTTGAATATTTACCACAACCTGCTTATAAAGTGCATTCCCAAAGTAGAAATATAAATTAAAATTCAGCCATTCAAAGGGGGACAACATAATATTTGTGTCATACAATCTGTTTTCTAATATCAACAGAAAAAAACTTGGTCATACTGACAACTCTGCAATGTGTGAAACACATTTTCTTGAGAGACTGCCTCGCATTCGTCCACGTACATGGCGCATTCTGCGATGCTAAAGGGTTATATTAACTTCGGCCTGGTAGTTTACCGAGAAACACGGTAAGGATTATCGAAAAGTTTGTAAGGGCACAATATAAGAGGTCCGTGAAACAGGACTTATACCTTGATGTAAAAGACACACGTCAAACACTATGTTTAAATGAAGTCATGAGTTAAGGGTCACTTGCGGCGATGAACCTGTACTACCTAAGGGGTGGCATGCAGATTGTTCGTCTTAAGTGGCCTCCCTTCCACGTAATTCTATATCCTTCACGGTGTTTCTATACTCCATTCACCCATACGATGAAAATATGGTGTTGTTTACCGGCTCTTTAGACCAATTGACTTTGTTAATAAGACATTGTCGTTTTCGATCAAAAAATTAGTGTACCACTTTGTGAAAACCCCTATCACCCGCTTCGAGCAAAAGCGAGTCCTGCTGCTTAGGCGTTCTAGCTCCTATGGCGCACGTTCTGAGTATCGTGTCAATCTCTTAGACCTATGTCGACCCCGAGGCTCGGACTTATATACAATACATATAAGTTCTTATAGCTGAAGCAAGTAACGAGCCGAGCTGGTTAAGCATAGTCATGGTGACCCTGAATCGTTGGGACAAAAAGGACGGACAAACATGAAATTCGGGAGAAAGATTAATAATCAGTTTTCAGACCACATCTCTAAATACTCTTACAACCACACAATGATAAACACGCATTCCGAGGTCACACAACCGTGGAAGATGGAAGATGAGACCAAAGGCGGTCCCCAATATTGCGGAGCGGATGTGTTATGGGCTGTGGTCGACTTGCGAAACTAAGTATATTTTGATCGTATTTTTTTTAATTTAAAGCATACATACTGTAATAGCGGTAGTCAAGGTTAGGGATTTAGGTTATAATAGGTGATCGGGTGGGCCATGGGAAGGTAGAGTAAGGTGGATTTCGTGCAATTATTAAGTGGGTTTTTAGTTTGTGAAAGACGCGTGGGTTTTCAAGTGGCTAGGCGGTGAGCCGGAAAGGCAGGAAGGTCAAGGAGGACTTGAACATGGTAGAATGAAGAGAGCGCAAGCGGTTGGGCTAGTTATAAGAAACAGCTTTCGAGAGCGTACCTGAAGCAGACAAAATAGCTTCACTTGTCGACTTTGTGAGAAGACCGAGGAAGGCCTTAAAAGGCTAGAAAGAAAGTAGAAGGGGGCAAGATTTTAAGAGATGAGGGAGGCTTTTAAAGGGATACTACACCGAAATTTCGTTGCTTATTTTTCGGTTTATTTGTGTTCAAAGGAGCAGCATCACGCCAAACACACCAATATCTTGTTAAAAAAAGGCACGAAAAGGAACTTTGAAACGAATTAAACAATTAGCAAAGAGCACCTGGTGGATTTCGCTAACGCCTCGTTTGTAATACCTGTCTAGGAACCTTGAGATGTAGTGACGGTAACTGTCTTGCCTCCGGCCACGACAAGAGAAGACGGGAAGGAGGAACTCCCCTCTTCCCAAAAATCCCTTTTGTGTGACCCAGAAGTCGCTATTCGCGTCTCCAGCTCGGCGCTCGCCCTCCCGCGGCGGAAACGGGAAGCGCTCTAGTGAGGGTCCCCCGATTCTCCTGCTCAGCGGGCACGGCGGAACTGCTCGCGATCATGGCTCGCGAAACGTCGTTTCCGAATGCAAACAACACTCTTCACTGTCACAACGTAGTGCTGCAGCCGGTATGGGATTGTACCTTACTGGAGAGTTTTAGTATTGCGCATAGAAGCAAACGCAAGCGGTGTACGCTTGCGTTAGAGTTGCGTGCCCCACGTTGTGAGTGCGCCTCATCGCCATGCGCCATCTAAGACCTCAATTTTGGGCTCCGCGCACGCGCAGTGTGCAACACGCAAAGCTAAGATAAACACACAGGGCTTGAGTTCGCTCGTATACGCAATATTAAAACTCTACTGTTTCACCGGCTTCCAACGCTAACGGAACGTGCTGCAGTGAGCAGATGTGCAGGCAGGTAGGCGTTCCTTCGAACTGGAAAGGTTGAGATCGGCAAAACGACGGCGAGCAAATACCAAAGTAAATAAATGTTATAAAAAAACTAATAATTAAAAGAACTTTTCTTTTTTTTTTTTTTTTTTGCTTTTGGGCATTTGGTTAGGAAGTATATTGGCGGCGACTCTGGACGTTTCGCCGATTGTCAAAAGTCTCGACTTTGATAGCACAATATACTTTATCCACAATTAATGTAATTTTGCATGGATTTCTCACATTAGCTAATATGTTTTCATTGATTTTAGACTATTTTTTATTTTATTGGCAATTAAAATGCAGCAATTGGAACCAGTGATGATAAATAACACAGTTTTCATTGTCATATTTCTTCGTGCGTTTAAAATGAGATCATAAGCAACAAATTATATTGGAGCTTGAAGAATTACTTATTCAAATATGTGAATTTTAATATTATTATTATTAATACAAATCGCCGCAATGTATGCCTCCAATTAACGCCAAGATCACGAGAATACACTATTTAACCATAATAGTCTTTCCAGAAAGGTATAATTCTGTTTTCTTTTCAGCGTATGAAAAACTCTGACATAGTTATCAAGATCGACAAACAGTCAAACACTGTATGTGATATGAAGTCCTACGTGTCACGCGGTGCTATAAAAACACACACACACTTCAGTTGTCTGATTCGGATTCCTTCTTCGGGTTGTTGCAGTGAGAGCAGCGTTTATCAGTTTATGCGTTTCGTGGACATATGTGAAAATTAGAATTATTTTCTTATTCTTGTGCTGGGATAATTGTCATTATTTCCCATGTCGATTATCTGAGCGAGAAAAAGGCAGCGAGAACGCACAGATATCAGCACTAATTTTTTCAACAACTACAAATATCAGCCTGGATCGAACAGTATGTCACAAAATAAAGTTTCCGCGAACAACTTTTCTCAGTACATAATTACGATGTGAGACACATCTTGAGTCATGAAAGAATTCGAAATTAAGACCTATATCGAGAAATTAAATTCAAAATAGAGGTGAGTTTCGGTTTAGCTCCAGAATTAAAACGCGCATCCTTCCGTAAATAATACGCTAAACACCTTTCTTTTTTTCAGGTTAAAGAGGTGGACTGCGCTCATAAAGCATTAGCTTCCTCGTACTACCAGAAATAATTTATGTCGCTCAGTGAAGCCAGCGCAATAGACAGGCTCAACAGCGGCACGCATCTCTGACCCTCACTAAACCCGCCATCTTGGAAAATGAGTGGCGCCACCTATAGTTAGTTGGAGTCGCGAATAGTCCCTCTACAAGCTTATAGAAGATTAACCCGTCACTCGAAATTCGTACAAAAGCAGCCGCTTAGGTAGCTGGAACGACTAGGCCATCCTTTTGACGTCAGCCTCGCCGTAGCTTTGCTCGTTCCGAGACGAACTACTTTACGATGGCGTTGGATGTTACGCGGTCTCCGCTCGCTGTTCTCCGAGCGCTTGGAAGAGTGAGCCGCTTATAACGAAAAATACATCCACCAGGCTGAAAAACAAACGTGCGATTGTCATTTACGGATATTGTGGATCATATTCAACCTATTTGTGAACACGACGGGTATATTTCGAATTTCGTTGAAGTAAGGAAGAGAGGGAGAAGCGGGTCCCTCTCGAGACGCAAGTCAGGGAGTTGACGAAGAGGGGGGAGCGTGAATCGATGTGGCTGGAGCTTACTAGGGACTTTAAAGGCAAGCTAGAGCCAATGAAGGCTCACATTGACGAGAAACGGAAGAAAAGGACCTAACTTGAGAAGCAGATGAAGGATTTCAGGCAGGGCTGGATGAGAGGAAAGGTGAGTTTCAGGATAAAGTGGAGCGTCTCATTCGTGTACTTAAGGAAGACAAGGGTAAGAGCGACGAAGAACAAACAATGATGGCAGACGCGCACGGTATTCTCGGAGTAGAGATCGAGTAGGGGGTCGACCTAGAAGCGTTGTAAGGTGAGATGAAGCGAGAGTCGACAGCGAGGGTAGTGCTAGAGGTGCAAAGTGCTAGAAAGCAGGGAGCGAGAAGTTCCAATTCGAAGCAGATTTCTCGGGCCAATAGTGAAGCAGCGAAAAGAAGAAGGAAACAGATTGATAGATGGAGCCTAACCTGGTACCGGAGGTAAATGGAGGGGGTAGTAGCGTAGCGCCCTGGAGCGGAAGGCCAGCCGCCAGTATTTAGAAGAGTCCTTGTAGTGGGAGTCTCTAACGTGCCAAAGATAGTAGAGGGAGTGCTAACCAAGGTATAATATGACAAAAGGGTGCGAATCGAGGTCCATCCAGATAAGTACACGGTAGATGTCATTACCAAAGCGGCCCCTGGATGCGGGGGGCGTCCCCCCCCTCGCCCAGGGGCCGCTACCGGCTGTCCAAATTAACGCAAAGTCCGAAGCACACAACAGCACATAAAGAATAGGCAAAAGAGTCTATAGAAAGGGGACACGCCCACGTAACGGGGGAGGCGGACCCAGAGCACAAAAGCGTGTAGGTGGCCCCTATGACATCGTTGAATATGACTACTTAAAAACCCTTCCTGTTTTACTAATAAATGTAGTTTATTCTTTTAGAAGTCCCCGCTTCGAGTTGTTCCTCCAGAATGGGTATGTAGCAAGGCAACCCTGCCACTTGGCTCCCAACGTTCCTTTGCTGCCCTTTTGTCGGAGCGACTCCGGCCTTGGTTTCTTTCCCCGGTAGATTTTTTTTTAACCACAGTGTTTTTTTGTTTTTTTGTAGTAGTGAACCGTGTCAGGTGTTGCGTGTATTTGTGAAATCGCGACTTCTCGTTTAATCGAAAATTCAACGTGTTGCTTAGTCACGCATTTAACGATTCGGGGACATGTTTTTCTTTTTCGACTCGAGTTACCGTCTGTTGCCGCACACTTTTTTTTTTTTTTTTTTGTCTGCTTGGAGTTTTTGTTTATTCCGCCATGCCACCGAAACTACGGTTGGAGATGTAAGATGGCGAGGAACGTAAACCATGCGTGAATCCGGTAGCAGGCTCGGCTGGTGCTCAACCAAATTGTTCTTGAAGGTGGCAGTCTTTTATAGTGCGATCACACAGCGCCTCGCCGGGCAGCAGTCACGTGAGCCGGAGCTCCGTCCCAGCTAACGGTGTCGGTCTAGACTGGCTACAATGACGTCAAGTCAATCGTCGAGTTCCTGGGTGAGCTCGATGTCTACCAAGCCGCCTCAGGCACCACGAATTCCCTCGTAATAAGCCGAATACTCCCACTCGTTCTACAGTCTGGCGCTGCGTGCTGGTTATGGCTGCAGCCCAAATTCACGTGCCTGAAGGAATTCGAGCGGCGATTCCGAGCAGAACTTCTGCCACCTGTTTACGAGTTACAAATCTTGAGAGAACTCGAGTCCCGAACTCAACATCCGCACGAAAAGCCTGGTTAAATATGTTCGCGCATTGCAGGAACTTAAACGAAGGGCGCAACCTAATACCTTCTAGTGGGATATTATAGCTTGGGTCCTGAGACGATTTCACCAAACTACCACGTGTAGCTCCGTGACCGCAGCTTTGAGACCATTAAAAAGCTAGCCCGGCATGCCTGCAGCACAAAGGAAATCTTCGTCGCTTAGAGGAGCGATCTTCCACCGCCTTTGGCTGAAACCTGTCTTGAATCCGCATGTGTTTCACAGGGCCCCGAGGCAATCCAGGCGCCAAGGCCTCCACGGGGAGGGCACAGAATACCCAATCAAAGCAGTCGTTTTTTAAGGAAAGTATTTTTGTTTGTTTTGGTCTAAACGAAACGTCAACGCTTTCAGAACAGGAGGCTTCATGCCCAATCAATGTAGCCAGAGGCGCTCCAGTTATGCTATAATGCAAGGGCACTGGAGGATGTCCGAAAACAGCGCTGGTACTGGCGTCTCAAACAGGTATTCGGACCAATGCCACAACAGCGCGGCCACTTCCAAAGAGATTGCCCAAATACAAACCCGAGACAGAACGAAATAAATAGTGGAAGGGCTGGAAGTAAGTGGAGGGATTGTGAATATCCGGTCAACCCTTGCGCATCTATAGGCCGCGAAAAGTCGCGTGGCCACCTGGCAACCCACAAGGGAAATCATACGGCCGGTGCCAATGAAACCCACTACAGAGCGGCGGATGGCCACTATCACAACCAGAATCACGCACGCAGCATCACATGTTCTATCTGTATGTAGCATTCAGCCTGATACCAAAATATTCGAGCCACGCATGGCGATCACTTGGTTCGGTTTTCCTTTTGCCGAGATTTTGGATACCGGGGCTTGTATCTCGCTCGTAAGAGACGCAGGTAATGAACTATGCACAACAAAAAATAATAATAATACTTTTTTCGTAAGACACACATCCGCAGCTAGCGCCTGATCCAACAAAATCGGCGGGCGGAGCCATAAGGCTAAAATTAATTTAATGAGAAGGAACAGTGTCAGCGCTTTCTTTATCTGCCAGGTCTCGCCGTACCTATGATCTTGGGTAGAGATTTTATTACTGTCGAAAACATGACGTGCGACATTCCTGGCGGCGGCTATCGTCTGGGCGACCGGACGGACATGCATGACTCTGTTCATCAGACGAGAGAACAGCATTACTAGCCAAACCCTCCCAGCCCAGTTCACAACACCTGCAGATGCGCTACCATCCGAAATCTCCGAGACTCTGCACAAGCGTCCGAGCAATGACCTCCAACAGAGACTGCTGAAAGTTGAACTGCGGCCGTTTCTTTCGCTGTTCACAGAGCTACCAAGAAAGACGGACATCCCTCTGCGTTGCGTTGAAACCTGCAACGCACCGCCTTGGAGGTGCAATCCACGCCCCATCAGCGTGCACAAAAAGGAACTCCTGGGCGCTGCCATTCAAGAAGTGCTTGATACCTGTGCGGTAGGTGAGTCAAAAAGCCGTTGGGCATTTCCTGTCGGTCTCGCTCCAAAAAAAAAAAAAAAGAAGCTGCCAGGCTTTGCGTTGATTACAGACGGCTTAACGAAGTATCAGTACGGGACAGTAAAGCGCCGTTCACACTCTTTGGACCGAGTAAGACCGAGAGAGACCAGACCGGTTTTAAGCCTTTGCGACTTCATAGGACCGGATGCGCTGCAGCGCGGAGCTGGTCCTAAGAGATCACAAGAGGCTTAAAAACCGGTCTGGTCTCTCTCGGTCGTACTCGGTTGCAAGAGTGTGAACGGGCCTTTATCCTTTTCCCAGTGTTTTCTCTAAAATGGACGCTCGGTAACGCCACGGTGTTCACCACGTTGGATTGCAGCCGGGGATTCCTTCAGATCAAGGTGCATTGGTTAGACGTGCAGAAAACCGCTTTCATTTGTCACAGAGGGATGTACGCGTTTTGCTGCCTGCCATTTGGTTTGTCCAACTTGCCAGCGACCTCTCAGCGTTTGATGGACGTTGTACTTGGAAACACAAAGAACACATTCGCGATGGCATACATGGATCACGTTGCTGTTTTCTCGCCTAAATTCGAGAGACATCTCGAACACTTGATTATCATGCTTGATCGTACGCAGAACAAGGGCCCATTAATTACCCCGGGGAAATTAACCTCATCAGAGCTGTTATCGATAGCGGCACGCCCCGTCCCAACAAAGTAGAATTGCGTGCACTAACGAGTACCTGTGCCCCTATGACGGAAAAAAGTTTGCAGCAATATTGCCACGCGCACAGCTGGCGAAGTACGCAGCGCGGCCGTGGCCTAACCAATAAAGAAAAAAAAAAGCGCGGCCGTGGCCTAAGGGTTATCGTGTTTGCCCCCCCACGCGAAGAGTAAGGGTTTGATTTCTGCGAGCGAAGAGCCTTTTATTTAGTCTTGCAATTTCGTGTTCTGGTAAATTCGAGAATCCTGTTGCTTGTTCGAGGCCCGAATGTTCTCCGCGCCGAACCTTCTACGCCGATTGTTCTAGAATTCCACGCCCGTACATAAGGGGCTCCGCGTGCCGATGCGGAGTGAGTCTCGCCCCAGCGTGCGATCCTGCTGTTACTCCGCCATCGACGCCCGCGACGCTGTAATGTTATTTTTAGTTTCTTTTTTTTTTTGGTCACACGTTTGCCCCAGTAAGCGTTTAGTTTCTTCAGTTATCATCGCCTTCTCAATTGTCATTCGTGACATTCTGGTTGAGGTGCGAAGTATAGATTTATATGCCCGTTAAACGTACACCTCCGAAGGCATCTCGGCCAAGTGAGGTGCTCAGCCCCGGAAGGCTACCCCTCGCAGAAGACTCCGTCGCCCGAGCAAGCCGCCGTACCAGAGGCCAATCCCCGGAACTGGGACCCCTGCCACAGAAGCAGAAGAAGACCGCGAGGATGACCACTTTACCCGTCGTTGTCCTACTCGTAGCTGCCCGTACGCCTGTGTCCTTCCATGGCGAGCCTTATGAAGACGTCGAGGACTGGCTACTGCAGTACGAGCGAGTGGCCCAGCACAACCAATGGACGGAAGAACAGCGCCTACATAGTCTTTAATTCACGCTCGAAGGAACGGCCAGGCATTAGTTCAAGAGTCTCGAAACTTCTCTGACCTCGTGGACCGCCTGCAAGGATGCTCTGAGACGGACTTTCACCAACCAATATCGACGGGAGAGGGCCGAGGACCTTCTCCGAATGAGTACCCAGGGCGCAAGCGAGACGATCACCAGTTTTGTTGAACATGTTCTGCGCCTTGTTGCCCGCGCCGACCCTCAAGCCACCGACGAAAAGAAGCTTCGGATCCTGATGCCAGGCTTAAAGGATGACATCTTCGGTGTCCCTGTCCGCAACCCCCTAGCCACCGTCGAAGATTTCGTTAAGGAAGCCACAAACAACGAACGTGGCCTTCAAGCACAGGCCTCCCATTGCCAGCGACTTCCCGGCTTCGCTGGCCTCTCGACTTTCAGATTCTTCCTGCTGCCGCAAACCCGAATTCGCCCTCAATCGCCGAGATTGTCCGGGAAGAAGTTCAGCAGGCGCTGCACCCACAAGTTCTTGTCATTGCCGCTCCCGAACCACCGACGCTGAGCTACGCCGCAGCTACCCGACGACCACCGCCCCCTGCTCACCGGTATAAGGCGCTACACCGACGCGAAACTCCAGCACCGCAGTTTTCCCGACGCAGGAAGATCGGGCGCACGCCCACCAGCACAAACAGCACCGCGAAAGACCGACGTGTGTAAGATGGCCGATCGACGCCCGTTGTGCTATCACTGCAGTGAAGCCGGCAACATTTACCGTCGATGCCGCTACAGACAACTGAGGCTGCGCGGGTTCCACCCGAGCGACCCGCGCCCAAGGTACGAGGAACGCCCTCGCGACATCGAGGAGACCTCCGACGCTCGCCCTCCCCAGTGTCGTCTCTCCTCCGTGAAGGCCGCTCGCCATCGCCATAACGTTCAGCGTCTCCAGCGCCACGACCCCGCCGAGACAGCCTGTCTCCCCTGCGTCGTCGGGAAAACTAAGTGCGACAACGTTTGTAGGTGTCGTTGCCAAAGACGACCACAGTAAAGACCTTCCAAGAACGCCGGAGCGCTCCCACTCTCCTGACACCACGCATTACAACGGCGCCCGCATTACAACGGCGCCCGCATTACAACGGCTCATTTGCGACGACTTCGAGCTGCTGTCCAAGCCATTCAGACCGCCGGACTCACACTCAAGCCGTCAAAGTGCATGTTCGCCTATGACGAACTGAATTTCCTAGGCCACGTGGTTAGTTACAAATGCGTCCGCCCAGACCTCGAGAAGATTCGCGCCGTCGCGTCATTTCCAGCGCCGGCATATAAGAAGACCGTGAGAAGATTCTTTGGACTTTTCGAATACTATCGACACTTCGTTCAGGATTTTGCTAAAATTTCCGCACTGCTCACGAACCTGACGAAGGACGCCGAGAAGTTCGAATGGGCCAAGGAGGAGCAGCAGGCATTCAACGACCTGAAACGACGACTCCAGACTCCTCTTGTGGTTGGACATTTCAATCAGAATGCGGAAACCGAGATTCACACAGACGCAAGTAACGCGGGACTGGGTGCAGTACTAGTCCAAGTGCAAAAAGGCACCGAGCGAGTCATCGCCTACGCAAGTCGGACACTGTCCAAGGCGGAGAAACATTACTCCACGACTGAGAAAGAATACCTTGCGGTCGTCTGGGCAACCACGAAGTTTCGTCCGTACTTGTACGGGAGCCCGTTCCGCGTGGTAATGGACCACCACTCGCTTTGCTAGCTTCCGAACCTCAAGGAGCCGTCAGGACGCCTCCCTCGATGGAGTCTCCGACTACAAGAGTTCAACATGACTGTGGTCTAAACGTGAGGCCGTAAGCACCGCGACGCCGAGCGCCTGTCCAGAGCCCCCGTCGAAACCCATCGTCGTGTCGCCATCGTTGTGTCGCCATCGTCGTGTCGCCTGGGCTCCATCGTCTTGTCGCCTGGGCTCCATGGCGGGTAGTCGCATGTTTGCGCTGCTCCGGCTATGCTGTATCTTCGTAGCGCTTTGTAAGCTCCGACTTGACAACTCTTTAGCTCTCGACCATCATGCCAAGCAGCAGATCTCAGTGTACGTCGCCAGCCCCTTTCCCCCGAGCTTTTCCGCATGGGCGGCCGTCGGTCCATTTACACCTACTAGGCCTAGCTCGACAACGGCGACGGAACACCGGCGCATCTCCCAGCCGCACCGCCGACTGTCTCTGTCCGGCATCACGGGACACCGCCTCGACCTTCGCACCGTCTGTGTTCTTCTGCTGGCCGGCGACATCGCAACAAACCCTGGGCCGCAGCATCCTTCCTGTGCGAGCTGCACGAAGCGAGTGCGAGACAAACAAGCGGCCATCTGCTGCGACTCGTGCGATGGTTGGTTTCATCGGGGTTGCGTTTATATGTCACTAGGAGAATACCGCAAGCTAGGTAAAGGTGGCGACCCATGGTTTTGCCTAGTCTGCTCGCTGCCACCGCTCGCAGACGACTTCCTCGAGGTGCCGGCTGCCCCTGACTCTTCATCTCCCTCCGCGCCGGGCGTCCCTGACACATCACCGTCCCCCAAGCCGAGCAATCCGTTCAACAAGACTGTCACCTTCTGGTACACTAACTACCGGAGTGTGAAGAATAAGTTGTCAGACCTCAAGCTCGCCTCCTCAGCCCTCTCCGGCAGCACTGTCATTCTCCTTACGGAAACGTGGCTGGACGCTGGCGTTTGTGACGCCGAGCTCTTCGGCCAGGCCTCCTTTAACGTCCATCGTCGTGACCGTCCATCCCACGGTGGTGGTGTGCTCATTGCCGTGCCGTCCAGCCTCCCGGCAGTCAGGAGGTATGACCTGGAGCACCCGGAGTTGGAGGCCGTCTTTGTTGAACTCCGCCACCCAAAAGGCAGCTTCCTCCTAGTTCTAGCTTATTGCCCGCCGTCCACCAGGGCTACTGCTTATGACCTCCTCGACGTATCGCTGACCAAAGCGCTGGCGAAGCCTTATCGCGAAGTACTGCTGTTCGGTGACTTCAACAGCCATATCGACTGGTGGCGTACTGATACTCCCATCCCTTCTGATGCGGCTGACGACACTCTTCTGGGCCTGGTGTCGACACTGGGGCTTTCCCAGATCTGCCGCTCCCCCACCTATATCCCATCCTCCAGTTTCCTCGATCTTGTATTCGTGTCCCATCCAACTCAAAGCCTTTCCTGCGATGTTTACCCTGGCCTCTCCGGAAGTGACCACCTGGCCATCGAACTCGCATACGCCATGGCGCTTCTCCGCAAGGGCCACTTCGCTCGCGCAGTATGGAAGTTTCACCGGACTGATAGAGAGCACATGGCTAGGTTGTCTCATCTCACCCCATGGTGCATGACGACTATGGGCGACGACTGCCTGGAGAACATGGACCTTTGGTGCGACTATGTGTGTGCGATCCAGAAGGAGTGCGTACCCTGTGTTGTTTCTCGCCGGGGACGCTCTCGAGCCCCGTGGATCACAAAAGAACATATCCGCTCTGCTCAGAAGAAGCGGGCACTCTTCAAGCGTGCGGCCCGCCTGCAGTGCGCTGAGACACTTTCGCGAGCAAAGGCACTCCAGCGCTCCCTGAAGGCCGACCTAAACGCTGCTGTGACTGCATTTGCTAACACGATTGCTTTCCGAGCGCGGAAGGAACCAAAGGTGTTCTGGTCCTACGTCAGCCAGTCACAGACTACGCGACAGGAGCCGATTTTCACGTTCAATGGCAGGATAGTCTTCTCACCCGGGGAGATTGCCGACATGTTTGGTAGCCAGTTCGCTTCAGCGTTCACACCTGTTTCTACCCCTTCCCTACCTTCCCGCCATGACGCGGACATTAACTTGTCGTCCAACCCTGATACCCTCTCATCTCTCTCTCTCACTTCCTCAGACCTCGAGGAGGCCCTCCGCTGCATCAAACCTTCCTCTTCTACTGGTCCCGACGGTATCCGTCCCACCTTCCTCAAGATGATCCAGCCCTACGTTCTTCCATCCCTTCTGGCTATCTACCAATCTCTTTTGGACAACTCTGTCCTGCCCGATTGTTGGCGACAGGCCCTGGTCACTCCTGTCTTTAAGGGTATGGGCAAGTCACCGAGCGACCCATCCAGTTACCGTCCAGTTTCCATCACATCTATCCTGTGCCGCACCCTGGAGCGAATCATCAACAGGCATCTTCTCAACCACTTGGAGCGCCTCCAGCTCCTTCCACCATCCCAGCATGGGTTCCGACGTTCTCACTCTTGTGAGACCGCCCTAGCAACTGTGTCTCACTACGTTAGTGACAACATGGACGGCCTCCTTCCCACCGACGTGGTCCAACTGGACTACAGCAGCGCTTTTGACACGCTGGACCACGACTGCCTTAGTAGGAAGTTGTCGGATTGCGGGGTAGGAGGCAGCTTGTTGCATTGGATTGATGCCTTCCTCGCTGATCGCAGTTTTCGTGTAAGGCACAAGGGTGCTGTATCGCATACCCTTTCAGCCCCCTCGGGTGTCCCTCAAGGGTCCGTCCTTGGCCCAACACTCTTCAATGTGTATGTTCGTGACATTCCGCAGTCCGACAGGCTCCTCACCATCCAATACGCCGACAAAACTACTTTGGCGATGTGCATACGCTCCCCCGATGATCTTGCCGCCATGCAAGCTCACCTGGACAAGTCGGCTGTCTGGTCTGCCACTAACCACCTCCGTGTCAGCCACGACAAGTGTGCCGTGATGCGGTTCAGTTCGGCCAGGAAGGTCCAGACTCCACACTACACGCTTGGAGGGCTCCTTCTCCCACCTGTACAGGAGCTCAACATCTTGGGTGTATCATTCACGCCCTCACTCGATTTCAGCTGCCATGTGGCTAAGGTGGTGAGCAGGTCTCGCAGGGTACTGGGATTCGCGTCTCGATTTTCACGGCGTTTTGGACGGGAGACCCTGAAAACACTGTACACGGCTCTGGTACTTCCTCGACTGGAGTACTGTTCTTCAATATGGAGCTCTCATCAGATACACCTCACTGAGCGCCTAGAAAGTGTGCAGCGCCGCGCGACTCGAACCTTGGCCCGCCACGACCATTCCTCTGACTACGATGAACGCCTGCGGTCTCTTGGCTGGCACCGCCTGAGCCACCGACGAACAGTGGCGCATGTCCGACTCGTTGCTGTTGCCGCTGGCCGTTGGCCGGCTCCTACCTAGCATCAGTTCCCCGTATCTCTAGCCGGACAGGCTGCCCTATCCCTCTCCGCGCCCGCACCCGGCGACACGAAGCTTCGCTGTTCCCCGCCGCGGTGAGCACGTACCTGTCCTTACCTGAGCGCACGCGCCCAACCCTGCCGGGGACTGGGGACGAACTCCGCGACTTCAGCAGGACTGTGTCGCGTGGTCTCCGAGCTCAGTAACTCTGTGTACCTATCATTTCTTCCTCCCTTTCATTTGTATATTCATCATCACCATTTCACCTGTTAACACACAGCCGAGGAGGCAGCCAGCACTTGGCTGTACGGGCTTCTGCCTTTTGGCTGCCTCAGGAACTCGGCTGTGTGGAAGTTGTGCCATTAAACACCTTGAACCTTGAACCTTGAAACACCTTTCGGTTGCAGCGACGACGATGACGACGAGTGCTTTCTAGGAGCAGTCAACACCGACGACATGGCACGACGTCAACGGGGTGATCCTAAGCTACGCGCATTCATCCAACACCTGGAAGGAGGCGGGAGTACCGTGCCACGTGTCTACTCACGAGTACTGCCGACCTTCGCAATTCGACAAGGTGTACTCTGCACAGAGAAATTAGGGGACAACAACACACTGTTGTTGCTGGTAATCCCGACCGGCCTTCGGGAGGAGATTTTTCAAGCATGTCACGACGACCCGACGTCCGCACACCTCGGTTACACCCGAACGCTTCCCCGTATTCGTGAAAAGTATTACTGGCCAAAGCCTCACAAAGCCGTCCACCTCTACACCCGATCGTGCCACGAGTGCCAGCGACGTAAGAAGCCGCCGACGGAGCCGGCAGGTCTCCTGCAGCCGATTTCTCCCCCGAGCGCACCGTTCCAGCGGATCGGAATGCATCTACCTGGCCCTTTTCCGCCGTCAACGTCGGGAAACCGCTGGATAATCGTCGCCAAAGATTAACTGACGCGGTTCGCCGAAACGAAAGCCCTTCCTTCAAGGACTGCTGTAGAAGTCGCCAAGTTCTCCATCGAGTCCAATGTCCTCCAGCATGGCGCTCGCGAAGTCCTGATTACAGATCGCGGTCTCGATTCGATACCCGATATAGCTAAGTTCATACCGTCGCGCTCCTCCGGCTTAGCCCACTCTCTTCCCTACTATAAAATATCTCTATCTCTATCTCCCTCCCCCACCACCCCCACCCTCCCCCCCAACTTTTCTCTCACACCCCCTTTCCCTTTGAGAGCCAGTGACGAACGCGCCCGGTGCGCATCCACGATTGGCCCTCTGCTCCCCCCTTTTATTCTCTTCTAACATAACAACGCTTAGTAGTAGTAGTTACAGATCGCGGATTATCGTTCATGGCCACGGTGTAAGATAATACTCTTCAGGTGAGGACAGTGCGCTCCTCGCGACGTGCCCGATAAAGTTCCCTCTTCACTCCCTCTCTTTCTCTGTCTCACTATGGTTTGAAGCGGCGCCGGCAGGTGACTCGCCGACCCGTGGGCACGTACAAGACGGCTCGTGCCGCCTCATGTACAACACGCGCAGAGCTCCAGCGAGTTGCACGTGCAGAAAGACCACGGTGTACCGGCGTATCATGGCAACGAGATAATGTTTTTCGCTCTCACACAGTTTGGCATTTGGCCGCCGGCGACATTGTCAGCCGCGGGCACGGTGGCAGCGGAATGATGCAGCCATTCGGATGCCAGTCGAACGAACACTATCTGATTCCTCGCGCCGCGCGTTCAGCTTCGCCGTGTCTTTACCTAAATAGTGTATCTTACACCGTGTTCATGGCACAGATGACCCAAGAAATCCTCCGGCTCAGCCACACTAGCCATCGTCGTATCACTGCGTACCACCCGCTGACCAACGGGCTGACGGAGCGACTCAACAAGACAATCGCCGACATCATCTCTATGTACGTCGCATAGAGCACATGACGTGGGACGAGGTGTTGCCCTACGTCACGTTCGCCTACAATGCGGCGGTTCAAGAGACCACTGGATTCATACCTTTCCAGCTGGTACATGGTCCGAAGGTAAGGACCATGCTGGACGCCATGCTGTCTTATGAGCCATCTGACAATGAGAGCGACGACGCCAAGCTGGTTGCTCAACGGGCTGAAGAAGTCCGCCATCTCGCCCGACACCTGACTGAAGACCAGTAACGCGCCGAAGCGGGCCGCTACAACCTACGTCGCAGGGACGTCCACTTCCAGCCCGGAGACAGGCCGCCCATCCGTCGTCGCGGCCTCACTGACAAACTACTGAAACGGTACTTTGGACCATACAAGGTACTTCGTCGCCTCGGGGAGCTGAACTACGAGGTGATGCCCGACCAAAGCCGCCTCTATACCTTGGCCCGACGGAACAAGATCATCATCACGCCTCCCACATCAACCTGAAGTCGTCCACGTCGTGCGCCTGAAGCCGTCCTACGCTCGATGGGACTATGCGCCTTATGTGTTCTAAATGACTATTTTGTTTGCAGTTCTTTTTAATTGCTTTCTTTTGTGGTGCATCGGGGCGATGTACTTTTTAAAGGGGGGAGTAATGCCGCCCGCGCAGCTGGCGAAGTAGGCAACGCGGCCGTGTCCTAACGGTTATAGTGTTTGCCTCCACGCGAAGAGTAAGGGTTCAATTCCTGCGAGCGAAGAGTCTTTAATTTTTTTCTTGCAATTTCGTGTTTTGTTAAATTTGAGCATCCTGTTGCTTGATCGAGGTCCGAATGTTCTCCGCGCCGAACCTTCTACACCGATTGTTCCAGAATTCCACGCGCCTACATAAGGGTCTCCGCGTGCCGATGCGGAGCCAGTCTCGCCCAGCGTACGATCCAGCTGTTACGCCGCCATCGACGCCCGCGACGGTGTACTGTTCTCTTTTGTGTCCTTTTTTTGTTTTGTTTGGGGCACAAGTTTTCCCCATTAGGTGTTTAGTTTCTTCAGTTGTCATCGCCTCATCAATTGTCATTCGTGACAATATCTCGGAATGATTGCATTTTATAAGAATTCCATTCCATATGGCTCCGAGATCTCTCAGCCGTTTAATCACCTTCTTCGCAAGGGCGTCAAATTGTGTTCGAGCGAACATCGACAAAACCGATTCATAGCCTTATCAAAGGCAGTGAAATAAAACGCTAGCGTGCCAATTCGCGACATAAACCAGCCATTCGTTTTGCAGGCAACTGCGAGGGATTATGGCGTCGGAGCTGTTCTTCTGCAGGGACATGACGATATACATTGGCCGGTTGCTTTCGCAAGTCAGACCTTCATTTCCGCACAGCGTAACTAGAGTGTTCTAGAAAGAGAATGCTTAGCCATGGTGTATGCATTAAAAGCGATTCGGCATGTATTTCGATGACACAACATTCCAAATTCAATGTAATCATTTAGCTTTGTCATGGCTGAAGAGAGTTCAGAACCCCGCCGGTCACCTAGCTCGTTGGGTACTTACGCTACACCAATGCGATTACGCTATTGTGTACAGGCCGGGCGCTGCATACAAACTGCTGATGCACATTCCCGGGCCTCCTTCCAGAGAAATAAAAAATGACCACATCTCCACGTGGTGAATGATGTTCATTGGTGCGAAGCTCTGGTGGTGCTGATGATACTGATTTTATTGTTCATAGGTAGCGCTCAGTGTGTTGATTTTTTTTTATTGCTCATAGGTGGTGCTGAGTTCCGGGTTGGGCTTCGACTTCATTATTACTGCTTTATGGTCTGCGAAATGCGGAGCCAGTGGTTCTTCTAGCGGATCAGCTTGGATCCGCTAGAAGCCATGGGAACGCATCTCCGCCGCTTAAGTCAACGGTCCATGTCAGAAAGAGAATGTGTGGTATGGAACGTGGTTATATACGCATTTGAGCATTTGAGCACAGCGCCCTTTCGTGTATAAACGTTGAGCCAATGCATGCAAAGTTTAACACGATTATATACGCATTTGACCGCAGCGCCCTCTCCTGTATAGACGTTGAGCGGCTACATGCAACGTTTGATTTATGACAGACAGATGGGATGGCAATCGATGTGAGCACGGACGCCGGACGGATGGACAAGGCTAGACCCTAAGGAGCTTAGCCCCTAAAAACGTTTTGAACTTGAGCTTTCGCACCGAAACCTGACGTCGTTCCTTGCGCCTCTTCTCTGCACAGCTAGCCACCGTCGAGCCCGGCAAAGCCTGAGACGGTGTCAGGGTGTGCGCACGCAGGTAGAAAGCAGGATCTCGAGTTGTCGGGCACATCTTGGTGGAAAGGGGCTTTTTTCGACTCTTGTTGCTTTATGGCTTTTCCTATTTTGACCGTTTTGCGGGGCTGTGTCCTCCTGTGAACTTCCAGTGTCTTGATATCAACAAATGCTTCGCGCTGCCAGGTAAGGGCATCCACTAGTAAGCTGGCTGTTTCTTAGGTCACATAGTAATCACTCTCTCTTCTCGACGTCAGAATCTCATTTTCTTGTAACAAAACACAACAATCGACGAACTCGGACAAGTGTTTGGCCAACTCGGAAGCCTCGTTGCTATTTTAGCACCTCTCTTGTGCTCACACATTCGGGCTGGCCAACTGTGTGAAGCGCTTTACGTGAATTCCCGTGAAGCGTGGTTCTTGCACTCTGGCCAACACAGCAAGAACCACACTTCACCGGAATTTTGTAAACTACGCCAAGATCAGAATTCTCAGAAGGCTCCCTATGATTGTTACTACTGCCACTTGTTTACGCTAAAATAGGAGCTAATTTGTCCAGACGAAATCCGCGTTTACAACTACAGTGATACCGAACTTCCCTGCCAAGGCCTTCAGGTTATCAGACACGTCATGAAAATATGGAAGACGCAAACCTCTCTCTTATCTATTCCATCAGGTCTTCCGACATCACAGCACTTTACCAACCCAAGGATAATGGAAGATACAAAATGACTTCCATAACCAGCTAAGGACAATCTACACAGCTGTTTTCTCAACCCAGCTAGCAGACGGTGTACACAGGACGATTTCAGCGAATTAAATAGCACAAACTTGACCACATCCTGCATTACAATTCTCGAATAAAAACTGAACCTAGACAAAAAGAGATTTAGAGTTTCCCTTCCCAAGCAGAGACCATTTCAAACAAAACAAAAACAACAACAACAAAAAAAAGACGGATACCTTAAAACTGTAGACGACCGCAATGGGTCTCTTTCACTGAAAAGGATAACACAGAAGCCGCTGCGAGAACCGGGCGCTTCACAAGATCTCTAAAAACCGAATCCAAAGTGAGCAAAGAAACAACGTCCGCATACCTACGAGTTAGCACAACACTAACAGAAAACTCTGTACGTTGGAATTCAACATTTGCCGAAGCACCGGATACGCCAAATGGCGCATTAGACGAAGTCAGAAACAAGGCGACCACACGCTTACGGAGTGACTAATGATGATCCCACTCCCTAGTGAAAAACCATATATGCTTAAGAAATTTCTTAATCCAATAAACGAACATCGTTAAACAAGAATATATAAGAGCCTCAAAGAACGTCATAAGAACATATTAGAACAATGTAAGATTACACAGGGTGTGTTATTAAGACTTTCAGGTTTGATTGAAAAAAAAACGTGAAATCTATCCTTTCGCGTTTTGTGCAGGTGCTTTATACTGCCAGGCGGCATAGTATAAGGGGCTAATTGTAACGATGAGTCGACTAATTAAGTGTATAATCCCTTAATTGACATTATAATTATTTGAAATAGGCATATGCTTCCAATTAAAAAACTTGCGAAGTGCCATTAAAACCTCTAAATCAACTCTTTTTAGAAAGATGTATTGCAGGGAAGGCATTTTACGGCGTTCATATAAAAACGATCAGTTTGAACGCGTCTCGTGGTATCGTTTTCCTATAGGAGCGCACATCTGTGCGTCGAACACAAAGTTTGGTCCGAAGTTTGCGGAACGCGTTCCTCGGAATCTCGCGACGCTGACGTCGTGTCGAGCGAGGTGTCAATCATTAGAACGCTCATTTCTTCGAGATCGTCAGAATGCAGCAAAGTTATCAAGGCGCGCGGGAGCGCGTTGATTGAACGGCTGCGCCGATGACGTAGCGGCCGTTAGTTTCTACCAGTGTTGCTGAGCGGGCACCCCCATTCCATTCCAATTCCATTTTGGGCAATTAGAGTTTTCAATAAATTCATTGCTTTCAACTCCTAGGAATGGGGACACTGGGCCCATTCCCAATCCTGGAATGGCTGAATCGTTCCCATTCCATTCCTCTAATTCCTAAACCCTAAAAAGTGTCAATTGACAGCTGCATTGCGTTGCACGGTTGGGCAGAAATATTTAAAAAATGTATTTGGAGATACAAATACTGGGAAAGATGACAATAGTTGCTTAAATACTGATACTCAAGTCTCAGATATATCTGTAAACGTGTATCGCGATACATATCGGAAATACATTTTAAAAAGAGTCAAATAGTCTTTGGAAAATCAAATACAGCAATACATTTTAGGGAGGCCAGAAAGAGAAATACTGATAATGCAATACATTTTTCAAATTTCTTTGAGACGCCAACTGAGATGAGGCATTAAGTTTGAAGGGGAAGTTTTTTTTTTTTTTTTTTGTCCCGAAATTACTTTCCTGCAGGCTTGGCCTTGAAGGTTGTGATTCAGGACGAAGAGTCTTCAATGGGTTCAAAAACTTTTCATCAGGGATTGACCGCAGTCCCTTCCCTGGCATCCTGTCTGTCTGACCAGTGATGCGAAAAGACTTCTACATCTAAATATATTCCATGTCACGCTAAATCCCATTAAAATGTCAGCACGCTCCTGTCCAATAAGGGCGCCCCTGTCAGCACTGATCACATGACGTCATGGTGGGATGAACTAGTATTCTTGTACCTGTAGGTCATGCCTTGAACATGAAATTTTACTCACGCGGCTGTATGCAGTGGCGTCACTAGGGTCAGCGGCACCCGGGCTGACGGCCCGGGCGACACCCCCCTTCCCCTGCTCATCACCCGCCGCAACACCCCCCCCCCCCCCCTCACGGGGAGTGGGCGGACGCTGACCTCATCAAACGCATAAACCAGATCGGCGAGTGCGAACCGAACAATCCATTGCTCTCGTCCTGTAGTGATGATTACACCTGCCACACCAGTCCGACCAGCAGCACCATCAACACCCTCACGCCCACAATGACCACACCGTTATCGACATGTCGGACAATGTGTGAGGGGGGCGGGGGCAAGCATGTGCGGCCTGGCGGCTCCTCAGCTGAGTTGCCCGTCAACAGAAAACGGGTGGCAGACAGTCCCTTCTTTTACAAACCTTGTGAACCCTGAACCGAGTGCAATCTCGAGCCCAACAGAAAAATCGCAAGACCGCGCGAGTCCCACAAGAGCGAACCCCGCAAATACACACCAAAGAAACCTGAAACCTGATCCAGTCGCTCCTACGGGGAAAAATGCAGTAATTCGGTTACCTGCCAGAAAAACCGAAACGGACTGTGCCAGCGATGACATACCCGCAGCAGCAGACCGCGTACGTCGCCACCGTTGTTTGCGTGCTCGTCACACCTCGCGCTCTGACGCTCATTCACGGCGAGGCGCATGAGGACGTCAATGACTGGTTTGACCAGAACGAACTGGTCCGCCGCAACGGGTGGACACATGACGAGCACCTGCAGACCTATACTTCTCGTGGAAATAACTACCAGGCACTGCATTGAGAACAACGAATCCTTATTGACGTCATGGGGAGTTTCAAAGATCGAGCTGAAGCTGACATTTGTCAGTGAACATCAACACGAGTGAGCCGAATATCTCATTCGGTCCAGGACGCGGTCCCAACGAGAGCGTCACCGCCTTTGTAGACGATGTCTTGCGCTAATTGAGCGCCCCTTCCGACCCTTTTACTACAGAAGAGAAGAAGTTGAGTGTCCTTATGTCCCTTAGCTGAGCAACAACATATTCGGCAGCTTTTTCCGAAACCCTCCAACAGCAGTCAAAGGGTTCATCACCGACGTTTGCAACATCGAACGTGAACTGCGTGCCTGGGTCCGTCAGTATAAACAACTTCCCAGTGTTCAACACTCGATTATTCAACTGCAACTTCGACGCCATCATCCGAGGTATCCGCGACATCATCGACGACGTTGTGCGGGAGGATTTCAGTAATCTACTTCCTGGCACCAGTCGCCAGGCTTTTATTTCAGTTGATGAGATTGTTCGTATATAAGTTCAACATTCATTTCAATTAGAGACCTCTGCGAACGAAGCGGCATGTGACAAACCGAGGGCGACTAATGCCTCAATGGCGTGACGACCGCCACCGGCTGCCCGTTATTATTTGAAGACAATTCAGTGGGAAACACAAACTCCGCAGTATTTCCGATGTCGCAAAGAACCAATGTAGGTCCCCACTGAACAAAGCACATTGAAAAATATGGAGGTGTTGCAAACTGCCGACCGACGACCAGTCTGCTGCCACTGCGTGAGCCAGACAACTTTACCGTAGGTGCCCCTAGCAATGAAGAAGCCTGCCAAGGTTCATGCCGAACAACCCTCGCCCACAACTCAAGGAGCGACAGCAGGACATTAAGCAGAATCTTCGGATGCGTGTGTCTCTGGTGGCGTCACTATCCCTAGGATCCTGATTCTTATCACCTTAATAGCAGGTAAGCACGACACATGCTTCTACGCTAAGCACGATAAAGCAGCAGTTGTGTGGCAACACAACGACTGTTAATTTGGTGTAGGTCGTTCTCCAAGTGCAATACTATTTTGCCAACACCAATTATTTTTGTCCAGTGCACGAAGCACGCGATTCCCAACTTTGAGGGAGAATGCCTCTGCGTGGCTTGAGGAAGTAGAATGTTTGGTCGTTCTTATGAACATAACACCAAACATTACCCTACTTCCCTTTTCACTCGAGACTTACACACCTTTCAGTGGTTGCGGCGTCTAGAAGAAATCGCCATTCTGGAAAAGAAGTTAACTGGCTTGGAAAGCAAACTTTTTTTGCCAGCCATCCAGTTAACGGTAGAGAAAAAGGCACAGCAACTTTAACAATACATAATCGAATTTGATACATTGGCGCAAAAAACTATTACGCAAAATTGCGGATGAGACGTCCGCCATGCAGCTTCAGTGCATCAGATGTCTAAGGCGGCACTGATCAATTAATAAATGTTAAGACTAGCTAACTCTGATCTGAGTTACGTGAACTGTTTTATGAAAGTTAGAAATGAACTTTATTTCCGAATGATTCGTGCGAATGCTTTGTAACAGTTCGCGTGCACATCAATGTAAACTAACGCCAGCATTTTCTTTGAGAAAAAATAACAGCGATCAAATGCAACCTTTTGCAATGAAGGTATGTCATAGGAACTCCCAATTTTTAGAATCGTCCATTAGCAGAACATATGTAAGAGTGCAAGGGCTTCCTCGCTGCGCATTTCTAGGGTTATTCGGTGACACAAAGCTGAAACAAACTCCCCTAGGACCTATACGCGACGTATAACCTTTCAGTTTGGTTCTCGGACATTTGGAAGTTCAAACAAAGCTGCAAAATTACAAAGAAGTCTATGTTAGAGGTTATATTGTAAACTCGTTAATGAGTACAAAACGCACAAAAGATGCAGTGAATATGCGTTTACTTTGGTCTAAAAAAACTTCCCCTAGGAACTATGTCCGACGCATACCTTTCGCATAGATACTTTCAGATATTCCAACGTTAACTAAGGCTAAGAGAATGCGAAAATGTAGTGATGAAAGTTCTAAAATTTACATCGATCCTCGAACACATTACGGAATCCGAGCACCGCTATGGCGAAACGACTGCTGCGGTCTCACGGGTGCTTACATCCAGATGATTCAGAGCGTTCTTGCGCAAAAAGGGAATCAAGTCTGATTTATTCATATATCCCAGAGGTACCTGCACCAGAGAGCACGAAGAAGCCTGAAATCCTCTGCTAGCAGCGGCAAATCACGACTACCACGCCAACCGCGCACCCAACGAACTCGCATCTACCAGCTTGGGAATGTGCCATCTTACCGGTGACGTCATGGCTCTTACGAGGTCACGTGCGAGGAATCACTTTTGCGCACAACATGGTGAAAACCGGTGGGGTGCAACCCTCGAACGTCCGGTTTATCACTCTAAACCCTGTAACTCATTGGTCTGAGTATTGTGGAGAGGTAAAAACAGAGTGGGGTTTGGGGGGGGGGGGGGGGGGGGGAGGAAGCTCTAGCCTTGTCGTAAGGACGTTGGACTGACGTACGAGCAACACATTGAGACTCGAGGAATAACAATGTTTAAACGCGGACAGATGACGCAACTAAAGTAGAATATAGTAGGTAAAATACTTCAGCTTGTGCGAGTTGGTGCTTTATGCTTACACTTCACAGCGCACAAAAACAGACACACTTCAGGCGTTCACTGACACAAAGGAAGAACACTGACACTGAGCACTGTTCGTATTTTTTTTTGTGTGTGAGTGAACTTTTCAAGTGTCTTTCTTTGTTCTTGCGCACAGTGCAGTGTAATCGAATATTGTACAACTTTGCCGATGATATGAGGCTTTTGGCGCATTAACTCATGTTGAAACGACAACGTTTTATAAATATAAATTTAGGTTGAGCACATAATGCTACAACTTGTAAACCTGTTATAATGCACCCAGCGTTCTGTCAGGCCTTCTTTCCAATGATCGCCACCCCGCAGCTGCAAATCGCGAAATATTCTAGCTCTTTGGTTTGCTAATTGTCAACAGAATCGCGCTATTGAAAAATATTGAGGATGTATCTCTGTCACCTATTCTAAGAGAAGCAATTCAAAAATTAAGAACTGCAAATTCTTTCGAAGTTAAAGAGTTCGCATTGCCTTTTTGGCGTGGAGAAACTACGAAACACTATAATAAAAAGTGTCAGCCGTTTTTATTACTTGTGCAGTTAATCTTCCTTATGAAAAGAGCTTAGCGGCGCGTTCGCTTCTTAGGGTGATGCACTTGCTTCAATATATTACTAATTAAACCGTGTTTTGAGGGTGGAACCCTAGTTTAGGCAGTCTGCCGAAAGCCAGTTTGACCCAGTTCCCTTAACATTGTATTGATTCAGTTCAATTGGCGCACTCGGTTTCCCCTTATCATAGTGCAGAACATGTTACGAGTC
The DNA here is from genome assembly GCF_016920785.2 of Ixodes scapularis. Lineage (NCBI taxonomy): Eukaryota > Metazoa > Arthropoda > Arachnida > Ixodida > Ixodidae > Ixodes > Ixodes scapularis. Next base: position 54,068,241 of record NW_024609882.1, read on the forward strand.
ATCTCCGCGAACTGAACGCATCACTTTACAACGTGTCTCAGGCGCCTCTGTAATAGGTCACGTGGCACTCGCACCGGATTGGATTGACTTCGAAGGCTTCTAGCTTTATCTGCGGTCCGCCGTAAGGTAAAATAGTGTAAAGGAAAGGCGACGTAATGGCAATCTTCTGCATTACGTTTTGGGCGTGATGACGACGGAACAAAAGCAGGTTGTGCCTTAAACACAGTGGCAAAGAAGTTAATGCAATGTAGCCTCATTGGTGAAGCGTTCTGCTGCCGCATAAATGATGCCTCCTGAGCTTCTAGCACCGCTAGTGCACATAGGGTAATGTTTAAAGGCCTCGTGCTTAATTAAAATTAAAGGCCTCGTGTAATATTAAACAGGGCTCTGTGCACTGATTATATTTCCTTTTTGTATAATTCCAGACGGATACCTTTCTTGGGCATAGAAGATCACAAGAAATAGGTGACTTAAATGAAAAAAAAAATGTTTTTAACCTTAGACAGAGGTATTTTGTTTTTCGCTGTTTAAACTTGTTCGCAATTTAAAAGCTGAGCAACCGTTTTTCTAAAAACTTGATATCAATATGTTGTTGTAGCTGCAGGTAAATTGTGCATTTCGACGTTCGACCATCGGATATAGAGATCTCATAAATACAGGTTATCTAATTTACCGAAAAGTCGTTAGAATTCAGATGTTTGATACTATTTTCTTATAGAGGACACGTAAGGTAACAAACATGTATTATTATTTTTCAAGACTTACCTGCACCGGATATTTTTTTTATCTAATAGGCCTCCCCTTGCGAGTTTTAAAATAGCGAAACCAAATGCTTCACATAAGTAGCATCTTCGCCATGCGTCAATTCAAAATGCGGGTTGAGATCGGTGCAGGTGCCGTGGGATCGACACTGGATTTTATGTACGCTATTCTAAATCTTCCTCATGTCATTACTTAGCGGATTCAGTACCCAGCATGACCGCACTAGCGGTAAGTGGAAATACAGGTGGACACCTATTCATGGTACACAACTTTCTGTGGGCAACATTTTTTTGGGGGCAATTGTTTTGCACTTCTTTCCACTAAAAATTAGGAAATTACCTATAAAATATTAAGCTAAACGTGTTGAAAGGCACCTTTCGTTCCATCTCATATAAATAACGAAACAGCGTGGTATATCAGAATCACTTCCCCATCGCACGGGACAGATGTTTTCACAACAGTTCACCTTCTAGCGGTGCCTTGGCAGGTTATTCAAAGTAATTGTCAAAAACTTACAGCATTCAAAAATATTACCTTAAGAAATGTACATACTGCGCAAAAAAAATAAATTGCGCTAAGTACAACAGCCATTGTCTCCTTGCTCTCCCTGAAATCCCGCTTAAGCTGCTGTTTACTCTCCCCCCTCTTCTTAATATTCCTAGCTATGCTGCCTCAACACACTAAGGACCGGACCCGCGACGAAGTAAAGTTGTCACAGAGACGTTGTATGGCTCATGCTGACGAACTATTTTACACAATCAACTGATAAAGCCCTTGCATGCATCTGGCTTCTAGCCGTCATTAATTCGCTCAGACCGTGACCAGATGAGCGATACGTCGTCTTCTAGCGTTTCTGTTGAAAGTTGAAATTTCCCAGTATCGCTGCAGAGTTTACAAAGCATCAAACTACAGTACAAATGAACAAAGCCAAATTTGAAGATGTAGTTTAAAGTCGGGTGTTGAGCTTTCCTCGAAAATTACAAAAAAAAGGACTTTAACTAAAGTACAATTATATACTCAAAATAGTATACTCCAAGCAATGTACAACCTTTGTAAACCTCATTGAAGTAGTACTTTAAGTATTTCGAACTTAAATTACTTCCCAATGCTGGTCAGTTCTCATTCACACAAGTCACAATGGAAGTTTTGTTTTTATATAAATCAATTCAAGCGTAAAAGTTCCCAAATTGGTAATCATCGTGTCAATTTCAGGCGCCTTAGACTGTTTATATTTCAGGGAGTTTATCAATACCGTGCATTTATATGTACATATGCTTTAGTACATTTTATTCTAAAAAAGTGCCCTAGTTTCATAGAAATAAATCGAATAGGCGGTGTGCTTGTTTGTTTGTTATTTGGGAACTGACTTGAACAGTGTCTTTTGTATTAGTTTCTATCAAACATTTCGGCTTACCTCAAGGTCTTTTAGAAACGTCTCAACGTTTATGTTGTACTTCTTTTCCAGGTCCTGTTTAAGATTCAAGCGCAGAATAAATTAACCAGATCCTTGATGTCGGTAAAGTAATTGCTATTCAATTCTAAATGATCCAATGGTGCTCATAGCAAAAATCCCCGATAAGGTTAGCGGAGGACTAAATAAATTAGTGTAATGAACCAAGAACGTTCAGCAGATGACGGTGCTGCAAATATTCTTTAGCAACAAAATCGTCAATCAATCAATGCACATCAGCCAAATATATGAAAGAGTAGGCTGAGCATTACGTCACTTGTTATTTTTAAACTGCAAGGATTCTCGGTTCTCCAATTACACGGCCTTCTTCGCAACCTGTTAGTGATACAAGTTTAACGGTTATCTCGAAAAACTGCTCTGTTTTAGAGTTGTCCAAAAGGAGAAATGGACGATTTGCGGGTGGTTAGTTTTGAGCGGTTTTAAGTATTGTTCTTTCCGGGCTATACATGTATAAAAGTTGAAATTTCGGGCAATGCGGACTAACTACGTGTGCGCACTATACAAACATTTTGTGTTTCAAGGTAGTTGATTTGACGAGACGCGACAGAATTTGGGAATTAAACACTGCGTTAATCATGATTTATGTATAATAAAAACTTTGTGAGCTACGAATGCCGACATCTGACAAGGTGGGCCGTCTGTGAAAAGATTTTCCTGCTGAGTAAGTGAGCCGTGCGAAATATACACCGGGTGGGGACCATCTAAGCAAAAACTTTTGTTTTCGGCCCGAATTGGCCCCTGCGGACTATACGCCGGCTGCGGACCGGAAAATACGTTAATGTTAGCGTGTTTTAGAACGCAGCTCTTTGGGTCCCATTTTTCGTGTTTCGTGGCATCGGCGTCCGCGTAACTGCGCTAACTTTAGCGGAAAAACTGAGTTCACGTGACCGCAACATTAGTTTCATTCGCCGCTAAATGTGGCGGGGAAGTTCAGTTCCCGCACTACATTTAGGGTACAAATTCATTTTCTCCGCTAAATACAGCGGAGAAACTGAATTTCTTCATAGGTCACGTGACACCAAATCACGTGGCGTAATTGTTCCCGCTAAATTTACCGGGGAACCTGAATAGGTGTTGTAGTCACGTGGTGTCAATTTTTCAGCTGAATTCAGCAGATAAACTCTGGCAGAAGGAGAGGGAATGGAGGAGGAAAAAGGGGAGGGTACGGAGGAGGAGGGGCGTACCCTCCCGTCCTTCTCCTCAAGAGCTCCGCTCTAACTGAACGTTACAAAGATTCGTAAACTACTTTCTCTTTTTTTTTTGCTATAACATGTTCTAAAGTCGTTTCTTTAGTCCTTAATAGCTTAAAAGTTCTCGGAAAATTAGTGATCGGATTGTCGCTCTTGCTTAGTTTTAACAAAATCGTTGTACCCAATAGTAAGGCTCCCTAAGCCCTTCAGAAATTACACTAGATTACGGTGGGACACATTTTAAAATTACTTGTACGCCAGTATTTATAATAAGCCGAATAAAAATATAACAATTCCAAAATAAAAAGAATGAGAGCATACAAATATAAAGATTAATAAAGCTTGAACTTGGTTTTGGGCTAATTGGTTGTGCAACTTCGTAGCGCGGCACGTCTATCAATACAAATATGAAACTAGCTAATGGATGTCAAATGAGTCTATACTCAAATAACATATTATTTTGCAAAACACGTGTGTTAGGTAGTTGAAACTTCGAACACCAAACGTCGCACAAGATGGCGGAAAGATGTTAATGTATCATAGCAAATACGGCAAAGCATTAGAATGTTGAGACCATGCAGTGCAAATCGCTAATTGCACAGAGGCGGTCTTAGAAAAAAACATCATTATTTCAATGTATTTTTATTTATTTATTACTGTGTTTCTAGATTAATTGCAGAATGAATTATGGAGCTTAATTCCTGCTCTGCATGTGCAGTTTAGCGATTTTGGGGATTCTTTTGGGTTTCTTTGCGCTGAAAACTTTGGCAGCAATTGCCTCATTTGACTCTATAACTGGTTCCCGTGTTTTACATTAGATCACGTTCATTTTTATTATGGACGTCATTATCCCTGCAAGTTTTCCGTAGAATAACAGAGACAGTGGTGATTTTTGCCAATGGGCCTGGCAATATTTTGTTGAATTGCCCCAGCCATTTTTTTAACATCGAAATTGGCCGAGAGCATGCAAGGTTCTTAGTAGTATGTCACAGCCAGGACTACTCTATTTATGGACTATACTACGACTTGGGGTCTTTGGCAGGTTCGAGTTACAGAGACAAAAAAAAAAAAAAGAAACTTGGAGAACGCTAAAATTTTGCCTTTATGAGTGGAACGCGAAAGCTACACATATAAGCTCCCGTTCGTTCTCAATTTCTGCAAGCGTCTCTGGGTAGGCCATGCAATAAAGAGAAAAAAAATGTCTGCGTGGCCTGGTCAGTAGAGTGTCTGCCTCGCAACTAAAGGGTCGTGGGATAAAATGGCGCATAAAATTTTTCGGCTTTTTTTTAAGGCAAATTAAACTTTCTTATAAAGTGAATTCATTTGAGACATGCGGGGACCTTCATTTCGCAATAGTGCAATGCTCTATAAACTCGCATTCTACGCGTCATGTCATGTTTCGCGTGAGCGTTGTGGGTTGTTTGAAATTCCCGCGCGAGGTCATATGGCGTTGACGTCATGACCCTATTCACCAATCAGAGTTTTTTCATCATAACACCACCGACACCAACGCCTGCTTTTCTGCGACACGAGCTCCTTAATACTTTCGCGTTAAAAAAGATTTTTCCTAGTTAGGCTGCTCCTGGTGCATCACCCGCTTGTTAACATCCTTACAAATGCCAGCTTTATTACCTCACAAAGAACTTGTTTTATAAACACATCATGACTGACTCGCCCCTTCGTTAAAAAAAATAAAAAAATAAAAAAATCACGACTCACTATGATGAACATCAAGTAAGTGACAAATATTGGTTTGTCCGCACCTGCAGATAGTCAGCCCCCCATAAAATTGGAACGTTTAGATTTGAAAGGTGCGCTGACAATAGACAGGAAAATACGGTACGCATGAGCCTAACAACATGCCAGTTGTGCGCACAGTAAAGATATAAGTAGTATTTGTGTTCGAAGCGACGCGCTTGAATCGAAAGGTGTGTTGGTACATAGACTTTCAAAATGTTAAAATATGTTATCAAGTATGAAATACAGAAAAACAAATTTGTGAATCCATACCCAATTACGTCTACATTGTAATACAATTTAGCACCGCAAGATGTTTCTCTATAGTGATGGCTGAAAATGATCTTGAAACTCACCGGATAGAGTGTTTTCAGGCCGACCAAATATGTTTGCAGGCAAGCAAATGCTTTTGCTCGATACACCTGCGTGTTCTTGATGTGAAAATGTCGTCAAGACGAAAGAAAATTAGGTTGTCAAAATGCATTTCTAGCGTTTTGAATATTTACCACAACCTGCTTATAAAGTGCATTCCCAAAGTAGAAATATAAATTAAAATTCAGCCATTCAAAGGGGGACAACATAATATTTGTGTCATACAATCTGTTTTCTAATATCAACAGAAAAAAACTTGGTCATACTGACAACTCTGCAATGTGTGAAACACATTTTCTTGAGAGACTGCCTCGCATTCGTCCACGTACATGGCGCATTCTGCGATGCTAAAGGGTTATATTAACTTCGGCCTGGTAGTTTACCGAGAAACACGGTAAGGATTATCGAAAAGTTTGTAAGGGCACAATATAAGAGGTCCGTGAAACAGGACTTATACCTTGATGTAAAAGACACACGTCAAACACTATGTTTAAATGAAGTCATGAGTTAAGGGTCACTTGCGGCGATGAACCTGTACTACCTAAGGGGTGGCATGCAGATTGTTCGTCTTAAGTGGCCTCCCTTCCACGTAATTCTATATCCTTCACGGTGTTTCTATACTCCATTCACCCATACGATGAAAATATGGTGTTGTTTACCGGCTCTTTAGACCAATTGACTTTGTTAATAAGACATTGTCGTTTTCGATCAAAAAATTAGTGTACCACTTTGTGAAAACCCCTATCACCCGCTTCGAGCAAAAGCGAGTCCTGCTGCTTAGGCGTTCTAGCTCCTATGGCGCACGTTCTGAGTATCGTGTCAATCTCTTAGACCTATGTTGACCCCGAGGCTCGGACTTATATACAATACATATAAGTTCTTATAGCTGAAGCAAGTAACCAGCCGAGCTGGTTAAGCATAGTCATGGTGACCCTGAATCGTTGGGACAAAAAGGACGGACAAACATGAAATTCGGGAGAAAGATTAATAATCAGTTTTCAGACCACATCTCTAAATACTCTTACAACCACACAATGATAAACACGCATTCCGAGGTCACACAACCGTGGAAGATGGAAGATGAGACCAAAGGCGGTCCCCAATATTGCGGAGCGGATGTGTTATGGGCTGTGGTCGACTTGCGAAACTAAGTATATTTTGATCGTATTTTTTTTAATTTAAAGCATACATACTGTAATAGCGGTAGTCAAGGTTAGGGATTTAGGTTATAATAGGTGATCGGGTGGGCCATGGGAAGGTAGAGTAAGGTGGATTTCGTGCAATTATTAAGTGGGTTTTTAGTTTGTGAAAGACGCGTGGGTTTTCAAGTGGCTAGGCGGTGAGCCGGAAAGGCAGGAAGGTCAAGGAGGACTTGAACATGGTAGAATGAAGAGAGCGCAAGCGGTTGGGCTAGTTATAAGAAACAGCTTTCGAGAGCGTACCTGAAGCAGACAAAATAGCTTCACTTGTCGACTTTGTGAGAAGACCGAGGAAGGCCTTAAAAGGCTAGAAAGAAAGTAGAAGGGGGCAAGATTTTAAGAGATGAGGGAGGCTTTTAAAGGGATACTACACCGAAATTTCGTTGCTTATTTTTCGGTTTATTTGTGTTCAAAGGAGCAGCATCACGCCAAACACACCAATATCTTGTTAAAAAAAGGCACGAAAAGGAACTTTCAAACGAATTAAACAATTAGCAAAGAGCACCTGGTGGATTTCGCTAACGCCTCGTTTGTAATACCTGTCTAGGAACCTTGAGATGTAGTGACGGTAACTGTCTTGCCTCCGGCCACGACAAGAGAAGACGGGAAGGAGGAACTCCCCTCTTCCCAAAAATCCCTTTTGTGTGACCCAGAAGTCGCTATTCGCGTCTCCAGCTCGGCGCTCGCCCTCCCGCGGCGGAAACGGGAAGCGCTCTAGTGAGGGTCCCCCGATTCTCCTGCTCAGCGGGCACGGCGGAACTGCTCGCGATCATGGCTCGCGAAACGTCGTTTCCGAATGCAAACAACACTCTTCACCGTCACAACGTAGTGCTGCAGCCGGTATGGGATTGTACCTTACTGGAGAGTTTTAGTATTGCGCATAGAAGCAAACGCAAGCGGTGTACGCTTGCGTTAGAGTTGCGTGCCCCACGTTGTGAGTGCGCCTCATCGCCATGCGCCATCTAAGACCTCAATTTTGGGCTCCGCGCACGCGCAGTGTGCAACACGCAAAGCTAAGATAAACACACAGGGCTTGAGTTCGCTCGTATACGCAATATTAAAACTCTACTGTTTCACCGGCTTCCAACGCTAACGGAACGTGCTGCAGTGAGCAGATGTGCAGGCAGGTAGGCGTTCCTTCGAACTGGAAAGGTTGAGATCGGCAAAACGACGGCGAGCAAATACCAAAGTAAAGAAATGTTATAAAAAAACTAATAATTAAAAGAACTTTTCTTTTTTTTTTTTTTTTGCTTTTGGGCATTTGGTTAGGAAGTATATTGGCGGCGACTCTGGACGTTTCGCCGATTGTCAAAAGTCTCGACTTTGATAGCACAATATACTTTATCCACAATTAATGTAATTTTGCATGGATTTCTCACATTAGCTAATATGTTTTCATTGATTTTAGACTATTTTTTATTTTATTGGCAATTAAAATGCAGCAATTGGAACCAGTGATGATAAATAACACAGTTTTCATTGTCATATTTCTTCGTGCGTTTAAAATGAGATCATAAGCAACAAATTATATTGGAGCTTGAAGAATTACTTATTCAAATATGTGAATTTTAATATTATTATTATTAATACAAATCGCCGCAATGTATGCCTCCAATTAACGCCAAGATCACGAGAATACACTATTTAACCATAATAGTCTTTCCAGAAAGGTATAATTCTGTTTTCTTTTCAGCGTATGAAAAACTCTGACATAGTTATCAAGATCGACAAACAGTCAAACACTGTATGTGATATGAAGTCCTACGTGTCACGCGGTGCTATAAAAACACACACACACTTCAGTTGTCTGATTCGGATTCCTTCTTCGGGTTGTTGCAGTGAGAGCAGCGTTTATCAGTTTATGCGTTTCGTGGACATATGTGAAAATTAGAATTATTTTCTTATTCTTGTGCTGGGATAATTGTCATTATTTCCCATGTCGATTATCTGAGCGAGAAAAAGGCAGCGAGAACGCACAGATATCAGCACTAATTTTTTCAACAACTACAAATATCAGCCTGGATCGAACAGTATGTCACAAAATAAAGTTTCCGCGAACAACTTTTCTCAGTACATAATTACGATGTGAGACACATCTTGAGTCATGAAAGAATTCGAAATTAAGACCTATATCGAGAAATTAAATTCAAAATAGAGGTGAGTTTCGGTTTAGCTCCAGAATTAAAACGCGCATCCTTCCGTAAATAATACGCTAAACACCTTTCTTTTTTTCAGGTTAAAGAGGTGGACTGCGCTCATAAAGCATTAGCTTCCTCGTACTACCAGAAATAATTTATGTCGCTCAGTGAAGCCAGCGCAATAGACAGGCTCAACAGCGGCACGCATCTCTGACCCTCACTAAACCCGCCATCTTGGAAAATGAGTGGCGCCACCTATAGTTAGTTGGAGTCGCGAATAGTCCCTCTACAAGCTTATAGAAGATTAACCCGTCACTCGAAATTCGTACAAAAGCAGCCGCTTAGGTAGCTGGAACGACTAGGCCATCCTTTTGACGTCAGCCTCGCCGTAGCTTTGCTCGTTCCGAGACGAACTACTTTACGATGGCGTTGGATGTTACGCGGTCTCCGCTCGCTGTTCTCCGAGCGCTTGGAAGAGTGAGCCGCTTATAACGAAAAATACATCCACCAGGCTGAAAAACAAACGTGCGATTGTCATTTACGGATATTGTGGATCATATTCAACCTATTTGTGAACACGACGGGTATATTTCGAATTTCGTTGAAGTAAGGAAGAGAGGGAGAAGCGGGTCCCTCTCGAGACGCAAGTCAGGGAGTTGACGAAGAGGGGGGAGCGTGAATCGATGTGGCTGGAGCTTACTAGGGACTTTAAAGGCAAGCTAGAGCCAATGAAGGCTCACATTGACGAGAAACGGAAGAAAAGGACCTAACTTGAGAAGCAGATGAAGGATTTCAGGCAGGGCTGGATGAGAGGAAAGGTGAGTTTCAGGATAAAGTGGAGCGTCTCATTCGTGTACTTAAGGAAGACAAGGGTAAGAGCGACGAAGAACAAACAATGATGGCAGACGCGCACGGTATTCTCGGAGTAGAGATCGAGTAGGGGGTCGACCTAGAAGCGTTGTAAGGTGAGATGAAGCGAGAGTCGACAGCGAGGGTAGTGCTAGAGGTGCAAAGTGCTAGAAAGCAGGGAGCGAGAAGTTCCAATTCGAAGCAGATTTCTCGGGCCAATAGTGAAGCAGCGAAAAGAAGAAGGAAACAGATTGATAGATGGAGCCTAACCTGGTACCGGAGGTAAATGGAGGGGGTAGTAGCGTAGCGCCCTGGAGCGGAAGGCCAGCCGCCAGTATTTAGAAGAGTCCTTGTAGTGGGAGTCTCTAACGTGCCAAAGATAGTAGAGGGAGTGCTAACCAAGGTATAATATGACAAAAGGGTGCGAATCGAGGTCCATCCAGATAAGTACACGGTAGATGTCATTACCAAAGCGGCCCCTGGATGCGGGGGGCGTCCCCCCCCTCGCCCAGGGGCCGCTACCGGCTGTCCAAATTAACGCAAAGTCCGAAGCACACAACAGCACATAAAGAATAGGCAAAAGAGTCTATAGAAAGGGGACACGCCCACGTAACGGGGGAGGCGGACCCAGAGCACAAAAGCGTGTAGGTGGCCCCTATGACATCGTTGAATATGACTACTTAAAAACCCTTCCTGTTTTACTAATAAATGTAGTTTATTCTTTTAGAAGTCCCCGCTTCGAGTTGTTCCTCCAGAATGGGTATGTAGCAAGGCAACCCTGCCACTTGGCTCCCAACGTTCCTTTGCTGCCCTTTTGTCGGAGCGACTCCGGCCTTGGTTTCTTTCCCCGGTAGATTTTTTTTTAACCACAGTGTTTTTTTGTTTTTTTGTAGTAGTGAACCGTGTCAGGTGTTGCGTGTATTTGTGAAATCGCGACTTCTCGTTTAATCGAAAATTCAACGTGTTGCTTAGTCACGCATTTAACGATTCGGGGACATGTTTTTCTTTTTCGACTCGAGTTACCGTCTGTTGCCGCACACTTTTTTTTTTTTTTTTTTGTCTGCTTGGAGTTTTTGTTTATTCCGCCATGCCACCGAAACTACGGTTGGAGATGTAAGATGGCGAGGAACGTAAACCATGCGTGAATCCGGTAGCAGGCTCGGCTGGTGCTCAACCAAATTGTTCTTGAAGGTGGCAGTCTTTTATAGTGCGATCACACAGCGCCTCGCCGGGCAGCAGTCACGTGAGCCGGAGCTCCGTCCCAGCTAACGGTGTCGGTCTAGACTGGCTACAATGACGTCAAGTCAATCGTCGAGTTCCTGGGTGAGCTCGATGTCTACCAAGCCGCCTCAGGCACCACGAATTCCCTCGTAATAAGCCGAATACTCCCACTCGTTCTACAGTCTGGCGCTGCGTGCTGGTTATGGCTGCAGCCCAAATTCACGTGCCTGAAGGAATTCGAGCGGCGATTCCGAGCAGAACTTCTGCCACCTGTTTACGAGTTACAAATCTTGAGAGAACTCGAGTCCCGAACTCAACATCCGCACGAAAAGCCTGGTTAAATATGTTCGCGCATTGCAGGAACTTAAACGAAGGGCGCAACCTAATACCTTCTAGTGGGATATTATAGCTTGGGTCCTGAGACGATTTCACCAAACTACCACGTGTAGCTCCGTGACCGCAGCTTTGAGACCATTAAAAAGCTAGCCCGGCATGCCTGCAGCACAAAGGAAATCTTCGTCGCTTAGAGGAGCGATCTTCCACCGCCTTTGGCTGAAACCTGTCTTGAATCCGCATGTGTTTCACAGGGCCCCGAGGCAATCCAGGCGCCAAGGCCTCCACGGGGAGGGCACAGAATACCCAATCAAAGCAGTCGTTTTTTAAGGAAAGTATTTTTGTTTGTTTTGGTCTAAACGAAACGTCAACGCTTTCAGAACAGGAGGCTTCATGCCCAATCAATGTAGCCAGAGGCGCTCCAGTTATGCTATAATGCAAGGGCACTGGAGGATGTCCGAAAACAGCGCTGGTACTGGCGTCTCAAACAGGTATTCGGACCAATGCCACAACAGCGCGGCCACTTCCAAAGAGATTGCCCAAATACAAACCCGAGACAGAACGAAATAAATAGTGGAAGGGCTGGAAGTAAGTGGAGGGATTGTGAATATCCGGTCAACCCTTGCGCATCTATAGGCCGCGAAAAGTCGCGTGGCCACCTGGCAACCCACAAGGGAAATCATACGGCCGGTGCCAATGAAACCCACTACAGAGCGGCGGATGGCCACTATCACAACCAGAATCACGCACGCAGCATCACATGTTCTATCTGTATGTAGCATTCAGCCTGATACCAAAATATTCGAGCCACGCATGGCGATCACTTGGTTCGGTTTTCCTTTTGCCGAGATTTTGGATACCGGGGCTTGTATCTCGCTCGTAAGAGACGCAGGTAATGAACTATGCACAACAAAAAATAATAATAATACTTTTTTCGTAAGACACACATCCGCAGCTAGCGCCTGATCCAACAAAATCGGCGGGCGGAGCCATAAGGCTAAAATTAATTTAATGAGAAGGAACAGTGTCAGCGCTTTCTTTATCTGCCAGGTCTCGCCGTACCTATGATCTTGGGTAGAGATTTTATTACTGTCGAAAACATGACGTGCGACATTCCTGGCGGCGGCTATCGTCTGGGCGACCGGACGGACATGCATGACTCTGTTCATCAGACGAGAGAACAGCATTACTAGCCAAACCCTCCCAGCCCAGTTCACAACACCTGCAGATGCGCTACCATCCGAAATCTCCGAGACTCTGCACAAGCGTCCGAGCAATGACCTCCAACAGAGACTGCTGAAAGTTGAACTGCGGCCGTTTCTTTCGCTGTTCACAGAGCTACCAAGAAAGACGGACATCCCTCTGCGTTGCGTTGAAACCTGCAACGCACCGCCTTGGAGGTGCAATCCACGCCCCATCAGCGTGCACAAAAAGGAACTCCTGGGCGCTGCCATTCAAGAAGTGCTTGATACCTGTGCGGTAGGTGAGTCAAAAAGCCGTTGGGCATTTCCTGTCGGTCTCGCTCCAAAAAAAAAAAAAAATGAAGCTGCCAGGCTTTGCGTTGATTACAGACGGCTTAACGAAGTATCAGTACGGGACAGTAAAGCGCCGTTCACACTCTTTGGACCGAGTAAGACCGAGAGAGACCAGACCGGTTTTAAGCCTTTGCGACTTCATAGGACCGGATGCGCTGCAGCGCGGAGCTGGTCCTAAGAGATCACAAGAGGCTTAAAAACCGGTCTGGTCTCTCTCGGTCGTACTCGGTTGCAAGAGTGTGAACGGGCCTTTATCCTTTTCCCAGTGTTTTCTCTAAAATGGACGCTCGGTAACGCCACGGTGTTCACCACGTTGGATTGCAGCCGGGGATTCCTTCAGATCAAGGTGCATTGGTTAGACGTGCAGAAAACCGCTTTCATTTGTCACAGAGGGATGTACGCGTTTTGCTGCCTGCCATTTGGTTTGTCCAACTTGCCAGCGACCTCTCAGCGTTTGATGGACGTTGTACTTGGAAACACAAAGAACACATTCGCGATGGCATACATGGATCACGTTGCTGTTTTCTCGCCTAAATTCGAGAGACATCTCGAACACTTGATTATCATGCTTGATCGTACGCAGAACAAGGGCCCATTAATTACCCCGGGGAAATTAACCTCATCAGAGCTGTTATCGATAGCGGCACGCCCCGTCCCAACAAAGTAGAATTGCGTGCACTAACGAGTACCTGTGCCCCTATGACGGAAAAAAGTTTGCAGCAATATTGCCACGCGCACAGCTGGCGAAGTACGCAGCGCGGCCGTGGCCTAACCAATAAAGAAAAAAAAAAGCGCGGCCGTGGCCTAAGGGTTATCGTGTTTGCCCCCCCACGCGAAGAGTAAGGGTTTGATTTCTGCGAGCGAAGAGCCTTTTATTTAGTCTTGCAATTTCGTGTTCTGGTAAATTCGAGAATCCTGTTGCTTGTTCGAGGCCCGAATGTTCTCCGCGCCGAACCTTCTACGCCGATTGTTCTAGAATTCCACGCCCGTACATAAGGGGCTCCGCGTGCCGATGCGGAGTGAGTCTCGCCCCAGCGTGCGATCCTGCTGTTACTCCGCCATCGACGCCCGCGACGCTGTAATGTTATTTTTAGTTTCTTTCTTTTTTTGGTCACACGTTTGCCCCAGTAAGCGTTTAGTTTCTTCAGTTATCATCGCCTTCTCAATTGTCATTCGTGACATTCTGGTAGAGGTGCGAAGTATAGATTTATATGCCCGTTAAACGTACACCTCCGAAGGCATCTCGGCCAAGTGAGGTGCTCAGCCCCGGAAGGCTACCCCTCGCAGAAGACTCCGTCGCCCGAGCAAGCCGCCGTACCAGAGGCCAATCCCCGGAACTGGGACCCCTGCCACAGAAGCAGAAGAAGACCGCGAGGATGACCACTTTACCCGTCGTTGTCCTACTCGTAGCTGCCCGTACGCCTGTGTCCTTCCATGGCGAGCCTTATGAAGACGTCGAGGACTGGCTACTGCAGTACGAGCGAGTGGCCCAGCACAACCAATGGACGGAAGAACAGCGCCTACATAGTCTTTAATTCACGCTCGAAGGAACGGCCAGGCATTAGTTCAAGAGTCTCGAAACTTCTCTGACCTCGTGGACCGCCTGCAAGGATGCTCTGAGACGGACTTTCACCAACCAATATCGACGGGAGAGGGCCGAGGACCTTCTCCGAATGAGTACCCAGGGCGCAAGCGAGACGATCACCAGTTTTGTTGAACATGTTCTGCGCCTTGTTGCCCGCGCCGACCCTCAAGCCACCGACGAAAAGAAGCTTCGGATCCTGATGCCAGGCTTAAAGGATGACATCTTCGGTGTCCCTGTCCGCAACCCCCTAGCCACCGTCGAAGATTTCGTTAAGGAAGCCACAAACAACGAACGTGGCCTTCAAGCACAGGCCTCCCATTGCCAGCGACTTCCCGGCTTCGCTGGCCTCTCGACTTTCAGATTCTTCCTGCTGCCGCAAACCCGAATTCGCCCTCAATCGCCGAGATTGTCCGGGAAGAAGTTCAGCAGGCGCTGCACCCACAAGTTCTTGTCATTGCCGCTCCCGAACCACCGACGCTGAGCTACGCCGCAGCTACCCGACGACCACCGCCCCCTGCTCACCGGTATAAGGCGCTACACCGACGCGAAACTCCAGCACCGCAGTTTTCCCGACGCAGGAAGATCGGGCGCACGCCCACCAGCACAAACAGCACCGCGAAAGACCGACGTGTGTAAGATGGCCGATCGACGCCCGTTGTGCTATCACTGCAGTGAAGCCGGCAACATTTACCGTCGATGCCGCTACAGACAACTGAGGCTGCGCGGGTTCCACCCGAGCGACCCGCGCCCAAGGTACGAGGAACGCCCTCGCGACATCGAGGAGACCTCCGACGCTCGCCCTCCCCAGTGTCGTCTCTCCTCCGTGAAGGCCGCTCGCCATCGCCATAACGTTCAGCGTCTCCAGCGCCACGACCCCGCCGAGACAGCCTGTCTCCCCTGCGTCGTCGGGAAAACTAAGTGCGACAACGTTTGTAGGTGTCGTTGCCAAAGACGACCACAGTAAAGACCTTCCAAGAACGCCGGAGCGCTCCCACTCTCCTGACACCACGCATTACAACGGCGCCCGCATTACAACGGCGCCCGCATTACAACGGCTCATTTGCGACGACTTCGAGCTGCTGTCCAAGCCATTCAGACCGCCGGACTCACACTCAAGCCGTCAAAGTGCATGTTCGCCTATGACGAACTGAATTTCCTAGGCCACGTGGTTAGTTACAAATGCGTCCGCCCAGACCTCGAGAAGATTCGCGCCGTCGCGTCATTTCCAGCGCCGGCATATAAGAAGACCGTGAGAAGATTCTTTGGACTTTTCGAATACTATCGACACTTCGTTCAGGATTTTGCTAAAATTTCCGCACTGCTCACGAACCTGTCGAAGGACGCCGAGAAGTTCGAATGGGCCAAGGAGGAGCAGCAGGCATTCAACGACCTGAAACGACGACTCCAGACTCCTCTTGTGGTTGGACATTTCAATCAGAATGCGGAAACCGAGATTCACACAGACGCAAGTAACGCGGGACTGGGTGCAGTACTAGTCCAAGTGCAAAAAGGCACCGAGCGAGTCATCGCCTACGCAAGTCGGACACTGTCCAAGGCGGAGAAACATTACTCCACGACTGAGAAAGAATACCTTGCGGTCGTCTGGGCAACCACGAAGTTTCGTCCGTACTTGTACGGGAGCCCGTTCCGCGTGGTAATGGACCACCACTCGCTTTGCTAGCTTCCGAACCTCAAGGAGCCGTCAGGACGCCTCCCTCGATGGAGTCTCCGACTACAAGAGTTCAACATGACTGTGGTCTAAACGTGAGGCCGTAAGCACCGCGACGCCGAGCGCCTGTCCAGAGCCCCCGTCGAAACCCATCGTCGTGTCGCCATCGTTGTGTCGCCATCGTCGTGTCGCCTGGGCTCCATCGTCTTGTCGCCTGGGCTCCATGGCGGGTAGTCGCATGTTTGCGCTGCTCCGGCTATGCTGTATCTTCGTAGCGCTTTGTAAGCTCCGACTTGACAACTCTTTAGCTCTCGACCATCATGCCAAGCAGCAGATCTCAGTGTACGTCGCCAGCCCCTTTCCCCCGAGCTTTTCCGCATGGGCGGCCGTCGGTCCATTTACACCTACTAGGCCTAGCTCGACAACGGCGACGGAACACCGGCGCATCTCCCAGCCGCACCGCCGACTGTCTCTGTCCGGCATCACGGGACACCGCCTCGACCTTCGCACCGTCTGTGTTCTTCTGCTGGCCGGCGACATCGCAACAAACCCTGGGCCGCAGCATCCTTCCTGTGCGAGCTGCACGAAGCGAGTGCGAGACAAACAAGCGGCCATCTGCTGCGACTCGTGCGATGGTTGGTTTCATCGGGGTTGCGTTTATATGTCACTAGGAGAATACCGCAAGCTAGGTAAAGGTGGCGACCCATGGTTTTGCCTAGTCTGCTCGCTGCCACCGCTCGCAGACGACTTCCTCGAGGTGCCGGCTGCCCCTGACTCTTCATCTCCCTCCGCGCCGGGCGTCCCTGACACATCACCGTCCCCCAAGCCGAGCAATCCGTTCAACAAGACTGTCACCTTCTGGTACACTAACTACCGGAGTGTGAAGAATAAGTTGTCAGACCTCAAGCTCGCCTCCTCAGCCCTCTCCGGCAGCACTGTCATTCTCCTTACGGAAACGTGGCTGGACGCTGGCGTTTGTGACGCCGAGCTCTTCGGCCAGGCCTCCTTTAACGTCCATCGTCGTGACCGTCCATCCCACGGTGGTGGTGTGCTCATTGCCGTGCCGTCCAGCCTCCCGGCAGTCAGGAGGTATGACCTGGAGCACCCGGAGTTGGAGGCCGTCTTTGTTGAACTCCGCCACCCAAAAGGCAGCTTCCTCCTAGTTCTAGCTTATTGCCCGCCGTCCACCAGGGCTACTGCTTATGACCTCCTCGACGTATCGCTGACCAAAGCGCTGGCGAAGCCTTATCGCGAAGTACTGCTGTTCGATGACTTCAACAGCCATATCGACTGGTGGCGTACTGATACTCCCATCCCTTCTGATGCGGCTGACGACACTCTTCTGGGCCTGGTGTCGACACTGGGGCTTTCCCAGATCTGCCGCTCCCCCACCTATATCCCATCCTCCAGTTTCCTCGATCTTGTATTCGTGTCCCATCCAACTCAAAGCCTTTCCTGCGATGTTTACCCTGGCCTCTCCGGAAGTGACCACCTGGCCATCGAACTCGCATACGCCATGGCGCTTCTCCGCAAGGGCCACTTCGCTCGCGCAGTATGGAAGTTTCACCGGACTGATAGAGAGCACATGGCTAGGTTGTCTCATCTCACCCCATGGTGCATGACGACTATGGGCGACGACTGCCTGGAGAACATGGACCTTTGGTGCGACTATGTGTGTGCGATCCAGAAGGAGTGCGTACCCTGTGTTGTTTCTCGCCGGGGACGCTCTCGAGCCCCGTGGATCACAAAAGAACATATCCGCTCTGCTCAGAAGAAGCGGGCACTCTTCAAGCGTGCGGCCCGCCTGCAGTGCGCTGAGACACTTTCGCGAGCAAAGGCACTCCAGCGCTCCCTGAAGGCCGACCTAAACGCTGCTGTGACTGCATTTGCTAACACGATTGCTTTCCGAGCGCGGAAGGAACCAAAGGTGTTCTGGTCCTACGTCAGCCAGTCACAGACTACGCGACAGGAGCCGATTTTCACGTTCAATGGCAGGATAGTCTTCTCACCCGGGGAGATTGCCGACATGTTTGGTAGCCAGTTCGCTTCAGCGTTCACACCTGTTTCTACCCCTTCCCTACCTTCCCGCCATGACGCGGACATTAACTTGTCGTCCAACCCTGATACCCTCTCATCTCTCTCTCTCACTTCCTCAGACCTCGAGGAGGCCCTCCGCTGCATCAAACCTTCCTCTTCTACTGGTCCCGACGGTATCCGTCCCACCTTCCTCAAGATGATCCAGCCCTACGTTCTTCCATCCCTTCTGGCTATCTACCAATCTCTTTTGGACAACTCTGTCCTGCCCGATTGTTGGCGACAGGCCCTGGTCACTCCTGTCTTTAAGGGTATGGGCAAGTCACCGAGCGACCCATCCAGTTACCGTCCAGTTTCCATCACATCTATCCTGTGCCGCACCCTGGAGCGAATCATCAACAGGCATCTTCTCAACCACTTGGAGCGCCTCCAGCTCCTTCCACCATCCCAGCATGGGTTCCGACGTTCTCACTCTTGTGAGACCGCCCTAGCAACTGTGTCTCACTACGTTAGTGACAACATGGACGGCCTCCTTCCCACCGACGTGGTCCAACTGGACTACAGCAGCGCTTTTGACACGCTGGACCACGACTGCCTTAGTAGGAAGTTGTCGGATTGCGGGGTAGGAGGCAGCTTGTTGCATTGGATTGATGCCTTCCTCGCTGATCGCAGTTTTCGTGTAAGGCACAAGGGTGCTGTATCGCATACCCTTTCAGCCCCCTCGGGTGTCCCTCAAGGGTCCGTCCTTGGCCCAACACTCTTCAGTGTGTATGTTCGTGACATTCCGCAGTCCGACAGGCTCCTCACCATCCAATACGCCGACAAAACTACTTTGGCGATGTGCATACGCTCCCCCGATGATCTTGCCGCCATGCAAGCTCACCTGGACAAGTCGGCTGTCTGGTCTGCCACTAACCACCTCCGTGTCAGCCACGACAAGTGTGCCGTGATGCGGTTCAGTTCGGCCAGGAAGGTCCAGACTCCACACTACACGCTTGGAGGGCTCCTTCTCCCACCTGTACAGGAGCTCAACATCTTGGGTGTATCATTCACGCCCTCACTCGATTTCAGCTGCCATGTGGCTAAGGTGGTGAGCAGGTCTCGCAGGGTACTGGGATTCGCGTCTCGATTTTCACGGCGTTTTGGACGGGAGACCCTGAAAACACTGTACACGGCTCTGGTACTTCCTCGACTGGAGTACTGTTCTTCAATATGGAGCTCTCATCAGATACACCTCACTGAGCGCCTAGAAAGTGTGCAGCGCCGCGCGACTCGAACCTTGGCCCGCCACGACCATTCCTCTGACTACGATGAACGCCTGCGGTCTCTTGGCTGGCACCGCCTGAGCCACCGACGAACAGTGGCGCATGTCCGACTCGTTGCTGTTGCCGCTGGCCGTTGGCCGGCTCCTACCTAGCATCAGTTCCCCGTATCTCTAGCCGGACAGGCTGCCGTATCCCTCTCCGCGCCCGCACCCGGCGACACGAAGCTTCGCTGTTCCCCGCCGCGGTGAGCACGTACCTGTCCTTACCTGAGCGCACGCGCCCAACCCTGCCGGGGACTGGGGACGAACTCCGCGACTTCAGCAGGACTGTGTCGCGTGGTCTCCGAGCTCAGTAACTCTGTGTACCTATCATTTCTTCCTCCCTTTCATTTGTATATTCATCATCACCATTTCACCTGTTAACACACAGCCGAGGAGGCAGCCAGCACTTGGCTGTACGGGCTTCTGCCTTTTGGCTGCCTCAGGAACTCGGCTGTGTGGAAGTTGTGCCATTAAACACCTTGAACCTTGAACCTTGAAACACCTTTCGGTTGCAGCGACGACGATGACGACGAGTGCTTTCTAGGAGCAGTCAACACCGACGACATGGCACGACGTCAACGGGGTGATCCTAAGCTACGCGCATTCATCCAACACCTGGAAGGAGGCGGGAGTACCGTGCCACGTGTCTACTCACGAGTACTGCCGACCTTCGCAATTCGACAAGGTGTACTCTGCACAGAGAAATTAGGGGACAACAACACACTGTTGTTGCTGGTAATCCCGACCGGCCTTCGGGAGGAGATTTTTCAAGCATGTCACGACGACCCGACGTCCGCACACCTCGGTTACACCCGAACGCTTCCCCGTATTCGTGAAAAGTATTACTGGCCAAAGCCTCACAAAGCCGTCCACCTCTACACCCGATCGTGCCACGAGTGCCAGCGACGTAAGAAGCCGCCGACGGAGCCGGCAGGTCTCCTGCAGCCGATTTCTCCCCCGAGCGCACCGTTCCAGCGGATCGGAATGCATCTACCTGGCCCTTTTCCGCCGTCAACGTCGGGAAACCGCTGGATAATCGTCGCCAAAGATTAACTGACGCGGTTCGCCGAAACGAAAGCCCTTCCTTCAAGGACTGCTGTAGAAGTCGCCAAGTTCTCCATCGAGTCCAATGTCCTCCAGCATGGCGCTCGCGAAGTCCTGATTACAGATCGCGGTCTCGATTCGATACCCGATATAGCTAAGTTCATACCGTCGCGCTCCTCCGGCTTAGCCCACTCTCTTCCCTACTATAAAATATCTCTATCTCTATCTCCCTCCCCCACCACCCCCACCCTCCCCCCCAACTTTTCTCTCACACCCCCTTTCCCTTTGAGAGCCAGTGACGAACGCGCCCGGTGCGCATCCACGATTGGCCCTCTGCTCCCCCCTTTTATTCTCTTCTAACATAACAACGCTTAGTAGTAGTAGTTACAGATCGCGGATTATCGTTCATGGCCACGGTGTAAGATAATACTCTTCAGGTGAGGACAGTGCGCTCCTCGCGACGTGCCCGATAAAGTTCCCTCTTCACTCCCTCTCTTTCTCTGTCTCACTATGGTTTGAAGCGGCGCCGGCAGGTGACTCGCCGACCCGTGGGCACGTACAAGACGGCTCGTGCCGCCTCATGTACAACACGCGCAGAGCTCCAGCGAGTTGCACGTGCAGAAAGACCACGGTGTACCGGCGTATCATGGCAACGAGATAATGTTTTTCGCTCTCACACAGTTTGGCATTTGGCCGCCGGCGACATTGTCAGCCGCGGGCACGGTGGCAGCGGAATGATGCAGCCATTCGGATGCCAGTCGAACGAACACTATCTGATTCCTCGCGCCGCGCGTTCAGCTTCGCCGTGTCTTTACCTAAATAGTGTATCTTACACCGTGTTCATGGCACAGATGACCCAAGAAATCCTCCGGCTCAGCCACACTAGCCATCGTCGTATCACTGCGTACCACCCGCTGACCAACGGGCTGACGGAGCGACTCAACAAGACAATCGCCGACATCATCTCTATGTACGTCGCATAGAGCACATGACGTGGGACGAGGTGTTGCCCTACGTCACGTTCGCCTACAATGCGGCGGTTCAAGAGACCACTGGATTCATACCTTTCCAGCTGGTACATGGTCCGAAGGTAAGGACCATGCTGGACGCCATGCTGTCTTATGAGCCATCTGACAATGAGAGCGACGACGCCAAGCTGGTTGCTCAACGGGCTGAAGAAGTCCGCCATCTCGCCCGACACCTGACTGAAGACCAGTAACGCGCCGAAGCGGGCCGCTACAACCTACGTCGCAGGGACGTCCACTTCCAGCCCGGAGACAGGCCGCCCATCCGTCGTCGCGGCCTCACTGACAAACTACTGAAACGGTACTTTGGACCATACAAGGTACTTCGTCGCCTCGGGGAGCTGAACTACGAGGTGATGCCCGACCAAAGCCGCCTCTATACCTTGGCCCGACGGAACAAGATCATCATCACGCCTCCCACATCAACCTGAAGTCGTCCACGTCGTGCGCCTGAAGCCGTCCTACGCTCGATGGGACTATGCGCCTTATGTGTTCTAAATGACTATTTTGTTTGCAGTTCTTTTTAATTGCTTTCTTTTGTGGTGCATCGGGGCGATGTACTTTTTAAAGGGGGGAGTAATGCCGCCCGCGCAGCTGGCGAAGTAGGCAACGCGGCCGTGTCCTAACGGTTATAGTGTTTGCCTCCACGCGAAGAGTAAGGGTTCAATTCCTGCGAGCGAAGAGTCTTTAATTTTTTTCTTGCAATTTCGTGTTTTGTTAAATTTGAGCATCCTGTTGCTTGATCGAGGTCCGAATGTTCTCCGCGCCGAACCTTCTACACCGATTGTTCCAGAATTCCACGCGCCTACATAAGGGTCTCCGCGTGCCGATGCGGAGCCAGTCTCGCCCAGCGTACGGTCCAGCTGTTACGCCGCCATCGACGCCCGCGACGGTGTACTGTTCTCTTTTGTGTCCTTTTTTTGTTTTGTTTGGGGCACAAGTTTTCCCCATTAGGTGTTTAGTTTCTTCAGTTGTCATCGCCTCATCAATTGTCATTCGTGACAATATCTCGGAATGATTGCATTTTATAAGAATTCCATTCCATATGGCTCCGAGATCTCTCAGCCGTTTAATCACCTTCTTCGCAAGGGCGTCAAATTGTGTTCGAGCGAACATCGACAAAACCGATTCATAGCCTTATCAAAGGCAGTGAAAGAAAACGCTAGCGTGCCAATTCGCGACATAAACCAGCCATTCGTTTTGCAGGCAACTGCGAGGGATTATGGCGTCGGAGCTGTTCTTCTGCAGGGACATGACGATATACATTGGCCGGTTGCTTTCGCAAGTCAGACCTTCATTTCCGCACAGCGTAACTAGAGTGTTCTAGAAAGAGAATGCTTAGCCATGGTGTATGCATTAAAAGCGATTCGGCATGTATTTCGATGACACAACATTCCAAATTCAATGTAATCATTTAGCTTTGTCATGGCTGAAGAGAGTTCAGAACCCCGCCGGTCACCTAGCTCGTTGGGTACTTACGCTACACCAATGCGATTACGCTATTGTGTACAGGCCGGGCGCTGCATACAAACTGCTGATGCACATTCCCGGGCCTCCTTCCAGAGAAATAAAAAATGACCACATCTCCACGTGGTGAATGATGTTCATTGGTGCGAAGCTCTGGTGGTGCTGATGATACTGATTTTATTGTTCATAGGTAGCGCTCAGTGTGTTGATTTTTTTTTATTGCTCATAGGTGGTGCTGAGTTCCGGGTTGGGCTTCGACTTCATTATTACTGCTTTATGGTCTGCGAAATGCGGAGCCAGTGGTTCTTCTAGCGGATCAGCTTGGATCCGCTAGAAGCCATGGGAACGCATCTCCGCCGCTTAAGTCAACGGTCCATGTCAGAAAGAGAATGTGTGGTATGGAACGTGGTTATATACGCATTTGAGCATTTGAGCACAGCGCCCTTTCGTGTATAAACGTTGAGCCAATGCATGCAAAGTTTAACACGATTATATACGCATTTGACCGCAGCGCCCTCTCCTGTATAGACGTTGAGCGGCTACATGCAACGTTTGATTTATGACAGACAGATGGGATGGCAATCGATGTGAGCACGGACGCCGGACGGATGGACAAGGCTAGACCCTAAGGAGCTTAGCCCCTAAAAACGTTTTGAACTTGAGCTTTCGCACCGAAACCTGACGTCGTTCCTTGCGCCTCTTCTCTGCACAGCTAGCCACCGTCGAGCCCGGCAAAGCCTGAGACGGTGTCAGGGTGTGCGCACGCAGGTAGAAAGCAGGATCTCGAGTTGTCGGGCACATCTTGGTGGAAAGGGGCTTTTTTCGACTCTTGTTGCTTTATGGCTTTTCCTATTTTGACCGTTTTGCGGGGCTGTGTCCTCCTGTGAACTTCCAGTGTCTTGATATCAACAAATGCTTCGCGCTGCCAGGTAAGGGCATCCACTAGTAAGCTGGCTGTTTCTTAGGTCACATAGTAATCACTCTCTCTTCTCGACGTCAGAATCTCATTTTCTTGTAACAAAACACAACAATCGACGAACTCGGACAAGTGTTTGGCCAACTCGGAAGCCTCGTTGCTATTTTAGCACCTCTCTTGTGCTCACACATTCGGGCTGGCCAACTGTGTGAAGCGCTTTACGTGAATTCCCGTGAAGCGTGGTTCTTGCACTCTGGCCAACACAGCAAGAACCACACTTCACCGGAATTTTGTAAACTACGCCAAGATCAGAATTCTCAGAAGGCTCCCTATGATTGTTACTACTGCCACTTGTTTACGCTAAAATAGGAGCTAATTTGTCCAGACGAAATCCGCGTTTACAACTACAGTGATACCGAACTTCCCTGCCAAGGCCTTCAGGTTATCAGACACGTCATGGAAATATGGAAGACGCAAACCTCTCTCTTATCTATTCCATCAGGTCTTCCGACATCACAGCACTTTACCAACCCAAGGATAATGGAAGATACAAAATGACTTCCATAACCAGCTAAGGACAATCTACACAGCTGTTTTCTCAACCCAGCTAGCAGACGGTGTACACAGGACGATTTCAGCGAATTAAATAGCACAAACTTGACCACATCCTGCATTACAATTCTCGAATAAAAACTGAACCTAGACAAAAAGAGATTTAGAGTTTCCCTTCCCAAGCAGAGACCATTTCAAACAAAACAAAAACAACAACAACAAAAAAAAGACGGATACCTTAAAACTGTAGACGACCGCAATGGGTCTCTTTCACTGAAAAGGATAACACAGAAGCCGCTGCGAGAACCGGGCGCTTCACAAGATCTCTAAAAACCGAATCCAAAGTGAGCAAAGAAACAACGTCCGCATACCTACGAGTTAGCACAACACTAACAGAAAACTCTGTACGTTGGAATTCAACATTTGCCGAAGCACCGGATACGCCAAATGGCGCATTAGACGAAGTCAGAAACAAGGCGACCACACGCTTACGGAGTGACTAATGATGATCCCACTCCCTAGTGAAAAACCATATATGCTTAAGAAATTTCTTAATCCAATAAACGAACATCGTTAAACAAGAATATATAAGAGCCTCAAAGAACGTCATAAGAACATATTAGAACAATGTAAGATTACACAGGGTGTGTTATTAAGACTTTCAGGTTTGATTGAAAAAAAAACGTGAAATCTATCCTTTCGCGTTTTGTGCAGGTGCTTTATACTGCCAGGCGGCATAGTATAAGGGGCTAATTGTAACGATGAGTCGACTAATTAAGTGTATAATCCCTTAATTGACATTATAATTATTTGAAATAGGCATATGCTTCCAATTAAAAAACTTGCGAAGTGCCATTAAAACCTCTAAATCAACTCTTTTTAGAAAGATGTATTGCAGGGAAGGCATTTTACGGCGTTCATAAAAAAACGATCAGTTTGAACGCGTCTCGTGGTATCGTTTTCCTATAGGAGCGCACATCTGTGCGTCGAACACAAAGTTTGGTCCGAAGTTTGCGGAACGCGTTCCTCGGAATCTCGCGACGCTGACGTCGTGTCGAGCGAGGTGTCAATCATTAGAACGCTCATTTCTTCGAGATCGTCAGAATGCAGCAAAGTTATCAAGGCGCGCGGGAGCGCGTTGATTGAACGGCTGCGCCGATGACGTAGCGGCCGTTAGTTTCTACCAGTGTTGCTGAGCGGGCACCCCCATTCCATTCCAATTCCATTTTGGGCAATTAGAGTTTTCAATAAATTCATTGCTTTCAACTCCTAGGAATGGGGACACTGGGCCCATTCCCAATCCTGGAATGGCTGAATCGTTCCCATTCCATTCCTCTAATTCCTAAACCCTAAAAAGTGTCAATTGACAGCTGCATTGCGTTGCACGGTTGGGCAGAAATATTAAAAAAATGTATTTGGAGATACAAATACTGGGAAAGATGACAATAGTTGCTTAAATACTGATACTCAAGTCTCAGATATATCTGTAAACGTGTATCGCGATACATATCGGAAATACATTTTAAAAAGAGTCAAATAGTCTTTGGAAAATCAAATACAGCAATACATTTTAGGGAGGCCAGAAAGAGAAATACTGATAATGCAATACATTTTTCAAATTTCTTTGAGACGCCAACTGAGATGAGGCATTAAGTTTGAAGGGGAAGTTTTTTTTTTTTTTTTTTGTCCCGAAATTACTTTCCTGCAGGCTTGGCCTTGAAGGTTGTGATTCAGGACGAAGAGTCTTCAATGGGTTCAAAAACTTTTCATCAGGGATTGACCGCAGTCCCTTCCCTGGCATCCTGTCTGTCTGACCAGTGATGCGAAAAGACTTCTACATCTAAATATATTCCATGTCACGCTAAATCCCATTAAAATGTCAGCACGCTCCTGTCCAATAAGGGCGCCCCTGTCAGCACTGATCACATGACGTCATGGTGGGATGAACTAGTATTCTTGTACCTGTAGGTCATGCCTTGAACATGAAATTTTACTCACGCGGCTGTATGCAGTGGCGTCACTAGGGTCAGCGGCACCCGGGCTGACGGCCCGGGCGACACCCCCCTTCCCCTGCTCATCACCCGCCGCAACACCCCCCCCCCCCCTTCCTCTCATGGCCCGTCGCGACACCCCCCGCAGCTCTGCACCCGAGGCGCTCCGCCCACCCGCCCCCCCGCACCCCCCTTGTGACGCCACTGGCTGTATGAAAGGACAATACGTACTTTCGTTGTGGGTGACCTCGTTGAAGACCATGTAGGCAGTTGCATTTGAAATTTTTGAGAAAAGTGGACCATTTGAAGCATCCTGAAGCACATGTTTTATCTTCTGCTACGGTTGAAAAATCAATACGGTGGCATCCCTGTTTTGACGGTGCTACCTGCCGACCCTCCGCCTCGAACGCATGAATGGCCGTCCTTAAGTTTCGCCTGGCATCATTCAAAAAAAGACCTCGTGGATTGCGACCTGAGATAGCTGGCACAGGTGCGAGCTCTCCGAGAATGAGCGCGCTCGAGACGTGTCACAGGTGTACGAAGTCTGGGTCCGCACAGCAAGGCCACATTTGGCCTCCTTCCTGGGCATTATATTGTAGCGTGAGAATAAATGAGTTGCCGATGGTGGTACGTGGCGGGCCGCTTGTTCTGCTCTTCCCTAAAACCGGTCGTCGTCACAGCGGAGACGGGCTCGACTCGCTCCGGCCTTGGGGGCCCGCCGGTTCCTGACCACGTGCAACGTGCATGCGACGAGGTCCCCGGGCCGGAGGGAGGAGGGAATTGGTTTGGCGAGTTTTGCCGCTGGGACGAGGCAGTAGGGACTCGGGAGTCAGGCCGGTAACCGGACCGTCGTTCCGCCAGCGGAAAGTTTTGTATCCCTAACCCCTGGTAACTCAATGTCCTACACTTACGATCGTTACAAGCGGTGGAGGTGCGGGGTAGGTCCAGACTCTACGATATAACAGCGGTTTCAAAGCTGGTGGGGCGCCTTCAGTCGACACCATCGACACCACGGACGGCCTAGAAGGAGCGGCCGACTCCCGGGTTCTGCGGAGCGGGAGGATCATCAACACGGCGGCGATGGCCACGAACCAGACCCCAGGTGCCGGAACACCGGGGCGTTCAGGTCTATGTTTACGCCACCGGTGTTTCAAGGCAATCCGGAAGATGACGTCAGCGACTGGCTGCTGTTCTGCGAGCGGGCAGGGGATTTCAACGGTTGGGACGGAACGTGCCGTAAGCAGTACCTGTGCGTTGCTCTTGATGGAAATGCCCGAAAATGGTACTCCACGACACTGCGAGGGACCAACGCACCAACTACCTGGGAAGCGTGGAAGGCAGCGCTCAAGGAGACCTTTGGGAACCGCAGCATGCGGTAGTGGGCCCATCTGCGGCTCAGCCAGCGGTTTCAGCTGCCGTCGGAGCTATCGGAACAGTACTTCTACGATGTACTTCAGCTCCGCGCTCGAGTCAACGAGGCCATGACAGGGGAGGAAAAGCTCCAACAGCTGACGCGCGGCCTCAGGCCAGAAATGCTGAAACGAGTTGTTCTGGCCAACCCGCAGACCACAGCCGACTTCCTCGACACACTCCAGCGTCTGACCCAAGCGATTGAGATGGCCAAACATAATATGTGGGCTATGCCGCCACATCCACTGCCGGGATTTAACACTCGGCCGTCGCAACACGCGAGTCAGGAGGTACGAGCCAGCCAAACTTTCTCGGACCCCCAAGGAGCAACGCCACAAGGGATGACCCCACGGGCTTCTACCAACAGCCGTCTGCGCCACCACCTGAGGTTATGTCGTCGCCACAACTGCAATCGGAGGTAGGCAGCTTCTTCAAAACTCTAACCGAAGTGCTTAAACCGCTCACCGAGTACAATGCCAGAAGGTCCACATTCCCCGCGCGCACGACACGCGCCGCCAAAGGAAGCCTATCTGCTTTACACGCGGAAGAGTGGGACATATTCAGAGGAGCTGCCCAAGACGCGACGTTCAGTCAGAAAACGGACCCGGCCGGGACTAAGGCCGCCTCCCGGGGAAGCAAAGGGTGAGCCACTTCTCGCGACGTTCGCAAAGAGCCACCTGGCTATGCTGCCGGCAACAGTGCGTGGTGAGAAGACGTCTCTCATCCTCGACACGGGATCGGCAGTTAATGTGATTTCGGGAAGATTTCTCAACACGATCAAGGCCCCTTTGAAGTGCGACCCCTCGGGCATAAGTGCGAGGGTGATCAGCGGCGCAGTTATAGTGCGCGAGGCGAAGTTGAACCTGAGATAACAATCGGGGTCAACAAGCTTTGGGAGCGTTTCCTCGTAATCGAAGGTTTTGACTACGACGTGCTATGCGGCCTGCCATTTTGTCGCAATGCGGGCGTGGTACTGGATTTCCCTGACAAGTGCGTTTATTTGCTGGGACAAAAGTTCGGGCTTACCGGTCACGAATCTACCACTACAGGAGACGCGCCCGTATACTGCTGCGAAGAGGTTTGCATGCCGCCACGCTCCGAGGCCGTGGTGTTGGTGAAAGCTGACATGAACGGACTGGCCATAATTGAACCTGCGGCTGGCAATCACTCTAAACAGCGTCCAGTGATTGCTCGTACCATCACCGAACTCTCCGGAGGTATCGGATGCGTGCGAGTGGCCAATCCTGGCGGTTCTGAGCTTTTTATTGCTAAAGGCACGAAAATGGGAAACGCGATCCCTATCGCCGATGTTCAGCTGGGCGTCGCCGCTCCACTGACCTCGGAGACACCTGGAGCCAGGGAAGGCGTGTCCTTCGGAGAGACCTTGGAGCCAAGCGAAAGAGAACGCCTTCAGAATCTTGTGAGTGAGTACAGTCATCTTTTCACATCGCCTGATTCTCCGCCTGGAAGGACTCATGTCGTGACTCATGGCATCGAGAGAGGCAGCGCGACCCCACTTCGACAGAACCCATACCGGCACTCACCGTATGAGCGAACTGTGATCCGGGAGCAAGTCTACGAGATGCTCGGGAACGGCGTGATTCGCGACTCGTCCAGCCCTTGGTCATCGCCAGTGGTACTCGTCAAAAAGCGGAATGATACCTGGAGGTTTTGCGTGGATTTTCGACAGTGAATGAGCTCACCAAGAAAGATGTTCACCCATTGCCAAGGATCGACGACATTGTCAACGCCCCGCAGGTAGCAAGGTACTTCACGACGCTTGACTTGGCCAGCGGATATTGGCAGGTCGCCATCGATGAAAAGGACAAGGAGAAGACGGCGTTTTCGTGCAGTTCAGGCTTGTACGAGTTCAATGTAGTCCCATTCGGGCTCTGCAATACACCGGCCACCTTCCAACGCATGATAAACAAAGTCCTGTCGACAATGCTGTGGAGGGTGTGCCTCACATATCTGGACGATATCGTGGTCTACTCCAGGACGATCGAGCAGCACCTGTGTGATCTTCGGGGCGTTTTCGGAGCCCTCCACGAGGCCAACTTGCGCCTACAGCCCTCCAAGTGCACATTTGGTGCCGAGGAGATTCGATACCTCGGACATGTGATCAACGGAGTGACTGTTCGACTGATCCCGAGAAGCTGAGAGCTGTGAGTTACTTTCGAGTGCTGAGGTCAAGGCGCGACGTACAGAGTTTTCTCGGCCTCTGCAATTACTACAGGCGATTCATTAGTGACTTCGCAAACTATGCTAGACCCCTCACCAACCTCACGCGAAAGCAGGTCACTTTCCACTGGGGTGATGACTGCGATCGGGCATTCAAGGCTCTGAAGAGGTGCTTTACCACGGCTCCCATTTTGTCACTTCGATCCAGACTTGCCCACTGAGGTTCACACCGACGCCTGTGGGTATGGGATCGGCGCGGTCCTCGTTCAGAGGTAGGACGGCCAGGAGAGGGTGGTGGCGTACGTGAGTCGACATCTCAATCGAGCGGAGCAGAACTACTCGACAGTGGAACAGGAGTGCCTCGCGGTTCTGTACGCGTGCCGACAGTTTAGGCCGTATATATTCGGAAGCCATTTTACGATTATCACGGATCAGTCTAGCCTGACGTGGCTAATGAATGCAAAAATCCTAACGGAAGACTCGTCCGGTGGAGTATTTTGCTGCAGGAATACAACGCAACCCTGACGCACCGCCCGGGCAGAAAGAACATGAACGCCGACGCTCCCTCACGACTACCAGTAGAGCAGCAGACCAACGACGATGAGAGCGAGTACCCGCTGCTGGCCTTGCGAGAAATCGACGTGCCAAAAATGCAAAGAGAGGATGGCTTTTTCAAGGCGCTCATCGACCACCTCGAAGAGCCGGAGGCACCCGTCGCAGCGAAAACGAAGCGCGTTGCCCGGGCCTTTCACCTTCTCGATGGAGCACTGTATCGCTGGGCAAGAGGGTTTGAGAAGTTCCGGTCAGC
The DNA here is from genome assembly GCF_016920785.2 of Ixodes scapularis. NCBI lineage: Eukaryota > Metazoa > Arthropoda > Arachnida > Ixodida > Ixodidae > Ixodes > Ixodes scapularis. The sequence goes on from NW_024609882.1 coordinate 54,099,036, forward strand.
CTTGGCTATCCCCCGCCAGCTACGTAAAGAAGTCTTGTTATCATGCCACGATGATTTGACCAGCGGGCATTTGCGAGTCAAGAGGACCTGAGAGAGTGCGCCAGAGGAATTACTGGCCGAGGATGTTTCGAGCCGTGCGCAGCCTTGTGCGGTCATGCCCTGATTCTCAGATGAAGAAGACGCCACCCTTGATGACTGCAGGAAAGCTACAGCCGATACCGCCCAGCCCCAAGCCATTTCAGCAGGTTGGAATGGACTTCCTGGGGCCTCTTACCAGGACGACTGATGGCAATCGCTACATTCTCGTCATCACGGACTACCATACCAAATGGGCGGAGGCGGTCGCAACTCCCGATGCGACAGCGGCAAGCGCCGTAAAACACTTTTTGGAGCGCGTCGTGCTTCGACACGGAGCTCCCCTAAGCCTGATGAGCGACAGGGGAAGGCACTTCGTTGCGGATATGATAGAAGAGCTCTTCCGATTGACTGCCACAAATCACCACCGGACCACTGCCAACCACCCGCAGACGAATGGGTTGTGCGAGAGATTTAACCGCACTCTCTCGCACATGATAAGCATGTACGTGTCGGCTGATCATCGGGACTGGGACCGTTTTCTGCCATACGCGACCTTTGCCTACAACACCTCTGTGCATGACACGACGAAGTTCACGCCCTTCTTCCTTTTGCACGGACGAGAGGCAACGCTACCCTTCATGCGGCACTGGGAGTACAGTCCGACGAGGTGCGGGCCCCGGGCAACCAAGTGGTGCTGTAGAAGTGGCAAAGAGCCAGAGAGCTTGTTTTCACTCGTGAGCTGGAAGCACAGCAGAAGAACAAGCAGACGTATGACGTCAACAGAAGGAAGGCCACTTTTCGCACAGGAGACCTGGTCTACATTCGGACGCCCATCCGCAAACGCAGTCGGACCACGAAGTTCCTGCACCCTTTCCATGGACCCTTCAGACTGCTGCGACAGACCGCAGCGAACACCTGGGAAGTCGTCGTCCGCACCGGGCGCCGGAAGGACATCGTGAACGTGGCACGGCTAAAACCGTACTACAACCGTCCGGAAGACCCCGACGGGGACGGCGAGATTGGGGAGGATGCCTCGGCGGGGCTTGACCAAGCTACTGATGAGAGTTCAGAGGACGAGTTCTTTGATGCCGTGGACATACCGAACACTCCGGAACCGTCGAGAGCTCAAAGTGAAAGTGCTAGTACAGTGACCGCAAACCCGGCAGATCATGGACTCCGACGCAGTGCAAGACTTGAACAAAGGAAGGGTCAGGTGTGAAAATTATGTGGGCACTAAGTCCTCCGTTGCCGCTTGTTTCTTCTGGCATGAAGTGCTTGTGTGTCCAGATGCTGCGCTTGCGTTTTTCTTTGGTCTATAATTTATGTGCGTGAAATTCTTGGTGTGTGTCGCGGGTGTTAATGCTGAGATTGGGACCTCTTCAGATGAACAGGGAGGAATTTGTAGCGTGAGAATAAATGAGTTGCCGATGGTGGTACGCGGCGGGCCGCTTGTTCTGCTCCCCTTCCCTAAAACCGGTCGTCGTCACAGCGGAGACGGGCTCGACTCGCTCCGGCCTTGCGGGCCCGCCGGTTCCAGAACGCGTGCACCGTGCATGCGACGAGGTCCCCGGGCCGGAGGGAGGAGGGAAGTGGTTCGGCGAGTTTCGCCGCTGGGACGAGGCAGTCGGGACTCCGGAGTCAGGCCGGTAACCGGACCGTCGTTCCGCCAGCGGAAAGTTTCGTATCCCTAACCCCTGGTCACTCAGTGTCCTACACTTACGATCGTTACAATATCACCAGAGCAGCGGGTCACGTTCACGTCGACTGATGACGTACCCTTGAGCCGTGCAATATTACAGGCGCAGACGCATTGGGATACGCGTTGAACTTCGCTGGTGAGAGGCGCCACCGTCGCCCCCCCCCCCCCTTTTTTTTCTTTGCTTTGAAGCTTGCTTTTTGTAGTGCATTTTTTCCGTATAATTGTGCTAGGGCTTCACGCGGGTTTGCCGTTTCCGGCTCATTTTATTTCTGAACAACTGACTCGCTGACTGGCGCGGTACAGCTGAACGTAAAAAAAAGATAATATATCGAAAATATTTGTAAAGAACTTTGCCCATTCCATTCCGGCCAAAAGGCATCTAATTTCATTCACATACCATTTCCCTCAACGTTGCCGCCATTCCATTCCCACCCCATTCCGGGCCGCAACACTGGTTTCTACATCCCTACGCCAAGCTAAACTTAAGGCTTTGTAGAGTGTCCCTAGTCGACCTTGTAAAGCTCCAAATCTTTCCAAAGTTTCTGTACAAAAAAAAAGTAATTCGAAACCTCGTTTGTCTTTGTTGTCGCTGACGTCATCGTGATGTTTCAGAACTTTGCGAAATCCGTGATTTGAGCCCGAATTCTTTGCTTCAGATCGAAGCAAAGTTAAACTTTGTCAACACGGCGGTGCTGTACGCTGCGGCCAAGCTTATCTTACGCCAGCGTCGGCGTTGCTACCGAGACCACCAGGACGCGGGGACGCCTTTCAACTCTCCGACAACGACTTTCGGCGACAGTACCGGCCATCGAAGGCCTTTGTGCGTTGGCTCTGCGCAGATCTTCGTTCGGCGCCCGGACTCTGGAGGCGGCGGACAATCGCGTCTACGAAGACCGTGGAACAGCAAGTTCGCTGCGCGCTCCGGTTCTTCGGAACCGGTAGCTTTCAAGGCATGGTGGCGACTGACTAGCACCTGTTAGTCTCCCAGATGGCTGTAAGCCGGGCTGTCAGAGTTGTTGCGGCTGCCATTGTCGAGTGCCTCGGAAGTCGTTGGATTAGCTTCCATGCCGAAAGCAACGCCTCCACCAAGGAGGGCCTCGCCCGAGCCGACGGCATGCTTGCCGGCGTAGCTGGGTGCGTGGACGAGACTCATGTCGCATTTTCCACTCAAATTTCACTGAAAATATGGTCTGAAAAAAGTTTACATGCCTGCGCCGCTAAGGAGACGAACTCGATAATGAAATTGAAACCACTCAGACTCTCATCGAACCTGTCCCGCGTGGTGGCGCTTTGGTATCTCCGAGTCAAGCTGCGGACGCTGCAGACAACAGGCTTTGCTCAAGAATTGGCAGTGTGGTGCTGTTTACATTGTCATCGCGAAAATTGCATGCAAAGAAACGATTTATGTCTAATAGCACTGGCACCTATGATCTCTTGGTAAGCTGAATCGCGGATCGAGGCCTGTATTGCTGGGGTCGAGCGGCACCACCGGCAGTCATCACTTGACACGAGCTAATGCTTGCTACAGGAGAAAGGGGAAAACTAAATTTTATTATGTTAGTAGGTTTCTCCACCATTAAACTTCTATCGTGTTTTCCGCAAAAAAAAAACAGTTAATATTATGGGCAAGAATATTAAACGCGTTAGAATACCAGTCTTTTCTAAATAAATGTTGCGTGGTTGAGGGTCGAGAGCGACTTTGTTCGGCGTTAACTTTTATGTGTTTAATGACGGAAGGGGTACCGAGAGTTATTGTAGAGTCGTCCGTGATTTCGGAGGCATCAGAGCTCAGGAAACTATAAGTTAGAAGGCCTTTACTGGGGGACATTCGGATCGTTTTAACCGTCTGTACATAGTACTTCTGGTGAAAGCTTTTTCTTTGAACTGCTGTGAAGGCTTCTGTGACAAACTGAAACTCGGAGCGTGCCGTTCAGTCGCTGAACGTGTCATTTATTTAGCAAACGAAGGAAGCGACGTCCGTAAAATCAATGGCGCCCCGGCCCATTTTCGTTTTAGATAGAGGTTTGAACGTACGACGCATGCCTAGTTGATCTTCAAGCAACCCATATAATGATCGCAGCACGTCATAAATACTCGCCCTCGAGCACCGTGCAAAAGCCTCCTACTTTTGCGTGTTTCTCCTTTAGACTTGGGTGTATTGCCTGTTGTCAAGCGACGGCCGCCGGTGATGCCAGCGACGGGATCCCGATACCCGATCCAGACTAGCACTGCGAGAGTTCTAATGCATTGTACCCGCGGAGTGCTGCACAGAGAACCGGCCCCGAACGAACTTGCCAAATGCATCAAGTGCAGACTGATGCTGTCGTCTTAGATGTAGATAAGTACCGACCTTAAACCGAAAGTAGCGTATTTTTGTTCGACGTGATGGAGGGGAATGCGAGAGTACAGTCGCTGTCATCGTTTATCAATGAGCAATGGTTGCTGCAACGTGTAACTTATATTCGCGATGACATCCAATTAAGCAACTCGGCTGCTAGAGATATTTACAGACAGCGTAAGTTTCCGAAACCAGCTGACTGCAAAACAGCATACACTAAGAAAACTGTTGACAATGTACGCGCAAGATCTTGCTTCGTTTTAAGCATAGTATTATGATTGAACCATTGAAAGTATACGGCTTAAGTCTAGTTCGTTGGATACCTAGCATTACGTTTCGTAATACTTTTTATTTCCCTGGTGAGAGCGTTGAGAATGAGAGTTTTCTCAAACAAAATACGGCGGGGCAAGATAGCTGACGGTCGAATATGATTTTGCTCAGGCCTCGGGCAACGTCTCTATGTTTGGCTTCCCCGGGCGCTGAGTGAATGGGTGACAGGTTGCTGCTGTGGGAGCTTTGTCGGCTAATGTTCCTCTTTCATCCGCACACGGATGATGTGACATCTTGCGGCCTCTGTGTTTGTCCTGAGCCTTTCAGTACACACCTTTAGGTTTCAGCGTTCGTACGACAACATGGCGACTCAAATTTTGCAAATGAAGCACGGGTCGTCAATTCCTCCCTTCGTGAAATATCAGACGCTTACAATTCAAGCCCGCGCTTGAGTTTGTGGCCCGAGGGACGCGATTTCAGGCAGAAAATCTACTTTTTCTTTGGGTTCCGCTGTGCAAATGCCTCATCGTACCAGACGCACTCCCATCGTCTGCTCTCGCTCCTCGTCTGAGCGAGGCATGACGGGATCGAATTTTGGCCCAGCGACGCTACGGAGCCCAAAGACAACAAACAGCGAACGGCGTGAACGCTCGCCTCCCCGCGCTCTCTTGTGCTCTCGTGCACCGCGTAGGGTTAGCAAGGGATTTTTCGTCCCTCCAAGGTCAAAAAGTTGCGAAGTTGAGCGCTCGCAGGGAGGAGGAAACTTCGCTGCGTTCGTTCGGTCACTCTCCCTGCTACGTCAAAAAGCAAAGAATGTGTTGTTCCACGGGTTTAGCGACCCTGCTCTGCAGTGACCGAGATGCGCAAAACACGTGCTCCCCACATCCCTGCATCTTGCGAGGGAGGCGAGGCAGTGGTTTTTGCACCGCGACCACCGGATACTATCCGCTGGCGGGGCCGTTTCATTAAAATATCTACATCACGAAGCGAAGACAGCGCTGTGTTCCTTGACTACCATTGCCTTTGATCCTTGCTCGAGATTTCACTGTAGCCACACAAGTTAGATTAATATTAGGTGAAAATGATTATGGGTTTGGGATGGAAACTGAGCTTACGCCAATTATCGCAGAAGAGGATTGCATACGCGAGGACGCGATATGGTGTAACGCATGGAATGATGTAGACCACACCCTGTGCTCTTTCTTGGAAAGTTAATTATATCCTAGAAAACGTCAATGAGGCTGTAGATAAATGTGACAATAGTAGCTCTCAGAATCAGGATCCTCAGCACCTGTTACAGCCATTCTTGCCAGTGTTGACGAAAGACCTGGGAAAACCAATATCCTACAGTACCGAACGAAAACAAAAGATGTGCACCCCCGGACGTGCTGTGCGAGACCCATAAGTGGCCGAAAACGGGTACCTCTGTCCGGCGCTCGAGGAAATGATCGGCACAGGCGTCGTACTTGAGTCAAAAAGCATATGGGCTTCGCCGATGGTCATCGCTCTAAAGAAGGACTGCACAGCCCTACTTTGTGCTGACTTCTGGCGCCTAGACGCAGTATCAGTCAAAGTAAGTTGCCCATTTCCAAGTATTTCCCAGTGAGGTGTGCTTTTGGAAATGCGACTGTTTTTACGACCCTTGAATGCAGCCGGGGAAGTTTCAATTGAAGTTCATTCGACAGACGTGCAAAATACTGCATGCATTTGCTACAAAAGACTGGTTGAATTCACTTGCCTTCCCTTTGGATCAACTTACTCGACCTCCAGCTTTCAGCGTTTAATGCATGTCGTTTTTCATGATGTGAAAATGAGTTCGCGATGGCATACATGGATGATGTAGTCATGTTTTCGTTAAAAATCATGAAGCACGACGTGAAAAGCCTACAGAGATATATCTGGGTCATTTGAAAGTAAACATATTCGGCAGAAGTCTGTGGTGTTGGGTGAGAATTAAAGTCTTAAAATGTAGTTGCAACCTAAACTTTAAGGAGACCCGACGTTTCGAAAACAACTTGGTTTCTTCATCGAGGGTAACTAAGAGTACCCGGAACAGCAGCAGCTCTAACCCCTTCGTCTTCAAAAAAGAACAAGAAAACGAAATAGAAACAACGCGAAAATTGGAAATAAAAAAAAAATGTAAACTACTCTTTTTTGTTATGGAGAAATTCAACTCGTCAGCTTTCTAGTCAGGTCACGGAGGCCATATGCATACACAGGGGGCAATGCGCCAATGGATTGTTTAGGTTTTCTGACGCATGGCTGGATTTGCGACGATTCCAAAAAAAGGCTTCCTGGGAACTTGGGCTCTATGCGCGTACATGAAGTCACTGCGATGTTCTAGGGTATCGTAATGTTTGGCGATCGCGTTTCGCTCACTGTTGAACATCCGCACGTCGTTCTTGCATTGGCGGATTCGCTCAGTAAAGTTTTTCGTCTCGCCGATGTAGGTTTCGGGTCACTCTGGGCATTGAATGATGTACACAACGCCCTGTGCTCTTTCTTTTGTTAGACGATCTTTTGGTCCTGGCATGGACCTTCCCAGTGTGGACGTGGGCTTGTGGGTCTCCAGAAAACCTTTTTTTTTCCAGTACTTGTGCGAGCGCTTCGCGGGTTCCCTTTACATAGGGAACGCTGATGTGCGTGACTCGACGGGGCTGTCTTTCGTCTACTGGCATCTGGTGTTGTCTGGCGAGACTTTGGCGTCGGGCGATGCGCTCTATGAAAGTACTAGAGTAGCCATTTTTCCAAAGTTTAGCCAATGTCGGCTTCCCTTTAAAGCTTTGTTTGGAGCTACATTTTAAGACTTTAATCTGGGTGAATGCTTTTTATATATATATATATATATATATATATATATATATATATATATATATATATATGTCATTCGGCAATGAGCCGAAATAACGAAGCCTTTTCACCATCTGCTTCGCAAAACACACACCCACACAAACACACAAAAAAGAAAGAAGTGGTGTTGAGGACAACATCAAGAAACCACTTTCATGTGACTTTTGAGGGCTCTGACTGAAAACGCCTGTCGAAATCTGCCTAGTTGAACTGTTGGCTTCTTTTGGAGGGTGGTGAAAACTGTGTCTTGATGCCAACAGTGTTACGTGAACTCATTAACTTTCACTCTGAAAAAGCGACGGATTGTGAACATCGATCACATGTGGAACCGTCTCTTTCTTGCTTTTTTTCATTTACAGTTTTTCATTTCATCGCAATATACGTATATATACACAATACTTACATGCATACATAATACATACATGCATACATACATGCATGTATACATACATACATACATACATACATACATACATACGCACATACATAAATACACACACACACACACAAGTTGGATTGTTATGCCGGTGTAAAAATATTAAACCATGATACGAGATCGGGCTTGCCGGGGTATGTGAACTTTACCAGCAAGAAATACTTAAAGACACCAGAACTAGGATCACTAGGCCGTCCAAACAGCTCACATGAGCTCCTCCATGCCATCGGAAGAGCGGGCGGTCCGTCTCCTAAACATTGTGTTCAAAGAATGTATTTATATCTTGCAAAGCCTTCATAAACTTGATCACACAATAATATCGCACTTATTCACACTTTGGACACAGACTTTTGGAAAATAGATGGTATGTCACAGTATTTAAAAGGATCCTAAAAAAACGTTTTAACAGTCCTTTCAGAACACGCTTGTCAAAAAAATAATTAGGCGAAGAAAATTTTTTTAGAGTAATATGGACGGCCCGAGTTGTTTTCTCTCTCGGCATTTCGGGCGGGTGGAGAAGAGGTGGACCGGATTTGCCTTCACGTTGAGGTGGAAAGAGCGAACCATCGAGATGGTGATTCCGGAATAACCCGCGACGTCTCGAACTTTTCGCGCAGAATTTGAAGTAAATCTTTCGTCGCTAATATTACTCTAAAAAGATGTTCTTTCGCGTAAGGTTTATTTCTCGACACGCGTGTTTGCACCAGACTGTTAAAAAAAATAGTTGACTTTTCAGGGGTCTTGTGAGGTGCTAACCCCTCCGGGGCACGCGCATTCATATGTCCTGAAGAACGATTTCAGAAAACAACGTTAAGTGCATTTAAATGAGAGCATCTGAGTGCCGTTGGCATGAATTATGTGGAAACGAAATAACTTACATTAGCGAAATCAGACAGCATGGCATGGCAGAGACGGGCTACTGCGCAGATCCGGTCAGCCTCCTGTTTGATTTTTTTTTTTTTATGAGGAAGAATGGAGGGGGAGGAAGACGGTGTCCGAGTTCTTCTTTGTATCCTTTCTATAGAACCGACTCAATACATATTCTATTTCTTTAACTGACGCAATCGTCGAACTTACGGGTAGCTTTAAGCTACACTTCGTTTCATCTTAAGTCCAGACGTAGCCGTCACTACGGGCTAATTGGACCAAATATGAAGATTCAAATGCTTAAGTCCCTGGGTCTTTTTTACTTGCGATTCCTTCATTGATAATAAAATACGAACAAAAACATGATGAACTCCATGATGGTGCGCATTTCGATTCTGTCTGATGGGTCCCATCAGCTGATAACGTCGGCTGAGTCTGGACTTAATAATAAACGACGTATAAAACGTCCTATGCAGTGATCAAAGCAAACCGTTTTAAACTACTGCTCGCTCCTCCCACGCCGCCAAGTTAGCACGTTGAAGTTTTAGGCCATAAGGTAAAATAAGAAACATTTGCACTGGGAAGGCATCCGCCCTTCTGTACGCGCACGTTGCAAGCTCACGAACGCTAGTTGCGCATGCGTGTCTTTTTCAAAAATGCGAATCGCGAATCGGTCAGCACGGTTTGCTTTGACATTTCTTCGTAAACGGTGGGGAGAAGTTATCATCATAATAACCGATCCTTCTGGCGCTCATGCCGAGGGATCGTGGAGTCAAACTGGCCCATTTTGAGGCTCAGTGGGGGTCCGGTTCAGCCATGCATGATGAAGATCGGTTTGGTTACCGGACCCAACAAGCTTGAAACTTTTCCCAGACAACACATATTATCCCATAGATACACTTCGAATCTACCAATGTCCCTCGCGGGAAATTGCCATTCCTATTATACCCTTAAGACACCCAAGTAGGTACATTCCGGTTTATGTACCCGCGGCATATCGTAATGAGTTTGCGTGTAGAATATGAATTTTCAATTCGTCTTCGCATTTCGACAATACCGAATCGGAACCTCAATAATTGTCTTTTATAAAATGTTCACTTTTTTAATTAGTTTATATATGGTTTGCAACTCCGACAATACGTCACCTTACCCTCCAAGAGATGGCACAGGTAGCCCTTTGGTTTGCAGAAACCAGGAGAATGAGGCATTTGCGCTCGAAGACGGAACTAAAAGAGCGTATTATATCCGCTTCCGATGAGATCACAGACGACATGCGGAAGGCAACCTCCAGAGATTATGAGCGAAGGCTGCAGTAGTGCCTCAAAGTTTAAGTCGGACATGTCAACTGAAGAGAATAGCTAACCATTTTGTACAAGTGACCAGCGCCCCTGACAACCGCGAGAATGGCGAGCTTTTATTGAGACTCCTCTCGGGGAGATTGATTGCTGTTTATCTAGAGAGCGCTTTCGTAACCTCCCATGTCTCAAAAGTGCAGACCAAGTATTGTCCAAAAGGACGCATTGTGGCAGTTTCCTCACCAACCGTGCTAGAGAGTCTCGGCAGCAGCGTCGGAAGCTGTACCCGACCAGCTAAAGAAAGCAGACAACTGGCAGAGGAAATCCGTCGGCAGCAAGAGCGCCATCGCTATGCACCCGTGTTTTCTTCTTTTTTTTTTCTGAATTTATGCTTAGACCAAAGGTACTTTAGAAAAACATTATATGCATTTTATTGGACCCCGGTCGTTGGGGACTGCCTCAATATATATATATATATATATATATATATATATATATATACCGGGTGTTTTCGCGAAGACTTTCAAAAAACCTAAACATTAGGGCGTAAAAAAAAAAAAAGAAACTGTCTTCGGGAACAAACTACCAGACACGGCGGACGTCAGGAATTGCCAAAAACATACTAATTAACCTAATAATTAATTAAAATGTGTTAATTAACTTTTTAATTAGTGGAAATAGACATATGGTTCCAATTAGGAAGTTGTTGAGAGTTATCGAAAACCACTAAATCAGTCATTTTCAGAATGACTTTGAGCGCGTGAGAAGAGTAGTAGTGCACTAAAGTCACCCCTCGTGGAGCAGGTACAAGGCTAGCGGTTGCGGGAAGGCGCCCGCGCGATTTTTCCGCCTCTTATCTAGCCCCAGCCTTGTACCTGCTCCACGAGTGGTAACTTCAGTGGGGTACTACTCTTCTCAGGCGCTCAAAGTCTTTCTGAAAATGACTGATTTAGTTGTTTTCGGTAACGCTCAGCACCTTTTTAATTGGAACCATATGTCTATTTCCACTAATTAAAAATTTCATTAAGAAATTTTAATTAATTAGCTGGGTAATTAGTGTAGTTTTGCCAATTCCTGACGTCTGCCGTGTCTGGTAGCTTGTTCCTGAAGACAGTTTCTTTTTTTTTTTAACGCCCTAATGTTTAGGATTTTTGAAAGTCTTCGCAAAAACACCCGGTATATATAATATAGAAAATATATATATTTTTTCTTTTAAATAAAGGTGGATTTAAAACCCCTTCGTGTTTTAAAAGTAGCGCCAAGTGCGTCGATCCACGAGGCACGTGTAAGGTGCAGCCATTCGGAAGATCATGGCGACATAGCGGGCAGCACTGAGCTAGATTTTATACGCCATGTTCTTCCCAGAACTGGCGCGCGGCACGTGTCTCTAGCATTTCCGCAACAGTGAATAGCGCTACTTTTCCCAGGATGGAGGAGCTTTAGCTGGAACCTACGGGAGCCAGCGTTCCGCGTCGGTTTTCCACGTGCCGCCGAGCCGCTATTCGCCGAGATCCGATCACGTGAGCATCCGGGTCAAATGCCGTGCAAAACAGTAGGCGTTCTACGCGCCCACACAGTACGTTGCCCTGCTTCTGAGCGCGCCGCGCGCCTCGAACGCGCGGCGCCGCTATTCGCCGAATTCAGTCACGTGAGGAGCAGGATCAGCATGCCGTGCAGGAAAGACGGCGCCATGGGGATGAACACGCAACTCTGGCTTCCGTAGGGATCCTCTAGACGAACACTAGGTGGAACAAACCGATAACGCCATCTAGCAATAGGCGTGGCGAACGCCTCAGTCGTCTGAGTTGCCATCAACAGTTGACCCTGGCGAGCTTTTTTGCTCTACTTTGTTTCCCAAAAAGGGAGCTACGGTTTGTAATTTTACGAGGTAAAACCAACCTCTGAAATACACTTTTGAAGAAAAGCTTAGATTGCACGTGCAGGCGCCGATATCTATTGCCCAGTTTAGAATAGGCCTCGGCATTTCAGCTACCATATATAAAATGTCGCTGAAATGCCGGGGCTCGACCTAAATTAGACGCAACGATAGGCCCCTTCCAGTAGTAGTCTAATGGCGAATTCCACTGGGCGTTTTGGAGCGCGCCGGGATCAGTTGACCAGATCCGGACTGGAGCGCACGATCCGAACGGGGTCGCGCCGTCTACGGATCCCCAATAGAACATGACCACTGCCCCGGGGTGGGCGGATGCCTTCACTTCATTGAATGGCCCGGGAATCTCCTTTCCGCGGCCGCCGCGGTCGTTTCGAAGACGCTTTTGCAATCGCGGCGCTAACACGTGTTCGACGCACGAGCGGCAGGAATGGCTCAGGCGCTTCTAGCAAAGATTGCCAGAATGCCCGTAGCGCGCCAACTACCTTCTCTTCTCCCTCCTGGAAAGCGAACCGGCTGTCGAGCCAAGGGCTAAGCAAGCGGCCATTACGAATTCTTCTGATCTCGAGACAATCTAGGAGGCCAGCCCGCGACGTGCTTCTTCTTCTTCTGAGGCGAGATGGGCGAGATCAAGCGAGATGCCCCACGAGAAAGGAAGTCACGTGTGTGCGCCGAGGGCTGGCCCGGCTGGCTTCCGGTTGAATCCGCCGAAATCGTGGGAGCGACTTTTTTCGGATCCAGATCGAGATCTGGAGCGGAAGCTAATCCAAAACGACCAGTGAAACACGTCGGTCTCGATCCCGATCGCCCAGTGAAATAGGCTCGCTCCAGAAAAGTCGATCCAGGCGCGCTCCAGAACGACCAGTGGAATTCGCCATAAACTTTTCGTGAAAGGTGTATTCCACAGCTAGGTTTTGCCTTGTAAAATTACGAGGCGCAGATTGTTTATGTTAAGCAGTGGTTCTCAACCATCGATGTTTCGCGGACCCCTTGTGGATCGGTGGAGACGATGGAGGACCCCCTTCGTGGTGAGGGGATAAGAAAGTTATAGGTTAAATATAATAATGATTTAACAAATGGATATAACTGACGGCTAATGTGACGTCAACCTCTCTTATTGACATACACACGAGAAAACTCGCCCGAAAACTGAAATATTTCTTCTCGACGTGGGAAAAGACAAATTTATTGCCGGGCTTGACTGATGAGGCAGGGCTTCGCGGACCCCCCCCCCCCCCCCCCCCCCCTTTGAGAAACACTAATGTAAAAGATAAGACGGCGAAGGAAGATGGTAAAACACGCCTGTAATATACACCTTTGACGAAGCGTTCAGATGGCTACGTGCATGCGCCGATTTTTAAGGCCGATTTTCGTTCGGATCTTGGCATTTTATGCTTGAAATAAACAAAATTCGATAATTTTCAATCAAAATTCAAGGGTGCAAAAAACTGTACCACGTTAATTTACCCGAGTGTTTTTTGTAAAGAAGAACACAAGCATGATTAAACACCAGAACAGTCCGATATCTTAATGGTTATATTATTCTCTTTAAATAGGTAAATTGTTGTAAGATGTCTCATTGTGTTTTTTCTTCTTTTTAGCCTTGCTTGCTTTTCCCAAGCGCCTCCCCTCCCGGTTAAAATTTCAGTTGAAATATACCTACCATATTAAAAAAAGAGACCTGATAATCATTGATAGGATTTACTGGCATTTCCTCAGAATATTCTGCAGTTATTTTCAATGAATGTATATCTTGACAATGTACCCAGAATATCCGGCGTATATTTGCACGCATCAATCGGAAATTACACTATCTTTATGGGATTTCGCAGGGATATCACTTGGGTGTACTTCTGTTGCCTGGGTTAACACCGTTCACTAATTCTACCTATGACAGTGGCAGCCTGTACATTTTCCGCGCTAAACATAGAAGCGTATATAGTTACCACTCAGTAGAAAAGAAGGGCGTTTAACTCGGCATTTCGTGCATAAAAAATCTAATTATCGGAACCCGTGCTCTTGAAATGAGGATAACACAAAATCAATATTAGTTTTGTTCACGTATCACGGCTCCTCATCGCTAACACTACACTTTGGAAATTAAATAATCATAAAGGCGCTCGAAAAAAAAAAGAAGTACTACCATTTGACATCAGGCATTTCGACGGCACGAAGAGAAAGTGCCGCCCAGTTGCGGGGCTCGATTTCCTTTTATTGCGCGACCCACCTGACGGAGCCTTATAAGAGGAGGGGCGCCATACAACCGAGAGTTCGGCCGCGCGGCAAACGAACTCCAGGTGACCGAAACTAATCCTCAGTATTTTGCAGGAGTGTACTAGATGTACTCTGCTGGTCTGGCAAGTAAAATGCCGAGATTTACATTTACACGAGAGATCATCTAACCATCATGCTACGCGCTCGTAAACTACCCCCTCGAATGGCTGAGTTGAATACGAGAAAGAAAACGAAGGAAGTCATGAGCTGATTGAATCGTAACAGAAGTCACAAGAAAAAGGCGAGGTGCTCAATTTGAAAAGCGCTAAATACATAGACCACTCCGCAAACAACGTCCGGAGTTCCGGGCAATCGATGCCCTGGAATTCAGCGTCTTTGTACTGGTTTCATCGTGGCTTTGCGTTGAATCTACAGCTATCACAGCCGAAGCGACAAGCGCAGACTGTTCGTCGAGTTTGTTTACAATGGCAGCCATCTATGAACCCCTACGCAAGCCGATTGGTGGTGTGTGATCCTCTTAACGATCGACATTGTAACTTGGTGGGCTGTCTAGGGAACTGTGGTAGAGAGAGCAGCGCGTCACCGTGGAGGGACGGGAGTGCTGCTGGTCTGACGTCGTCGCGCTGAAATGCGACGCAGGCGACTGATGCTGGCTCGCGCCTTACGTGACCCGGACAATTCTTACCATGCGGCTGGCGGATAACGGAGACATCTTTCACATGGTTCAGGGAGGGGAACTGAGCCCTCCGCGGTACTAAATGTTCCACAAATCGTCATTTTCCCAAATTTCACGAGTGGGGAACTATAGCAAAAGGTAATTGACGGAAATATTTAGGCCAATGGTAACGAATATATAGCATACCAATCTTAATCACGAAATATTTTGCATGCTGAATATCTGAGAAATAAAAAAAAAGAGAGACATTTACAGTGGGTGTTAAAAGCGGGCTGCAGTAACGCGGTTCAGTATATTTCCACCGAAGCATGCTTGCAATCCGGAAGAAAAAGTTCTCAAAAACTAAAAGGAGCAAAGGTGGAGTACAAAACAACACAACTACCTCCACCACCTGCTTTGTAAGGTGTACCAATAATGCGAATAATTCCTGTTTATGTATTATCGCCTTTTCTTTTTTGCAAAAGTATTCTTTAGCAAAACAACACACGGACACAAAAAATAGGCCTTTCGCCTTCCTGCATACTAAGTTAGAAGTGTGTCTCCACGTCGACGACCCGACGCAAAATTGTGCGGCTGATAGGCACGCCATTTATTTCTTTTTCTCATTATAATTGCGTCGTATCCACGTCGCTTTTCCTTATACACGCAACGTGGCGTCACTGACGCCTCCCCTGAGAATGCTATAATTCACCTCGCGATGCTGCACGGAATCCAAATAGGCTGCATGTTCGGTCAGCTTTATAGGGTGGATTGTGTTCTCAGTTCGGATGGTTCCAAGGGCAGGATGATCCTTAGTCTTTCAGTGCCCGGAGTGGGTGGTACTCTTACTTTTGGTGGTGCCTAGGGAAGATTTTTGAATGGAAACAGATTAGCTCATACCATTCTTTCTGTCTGGTGTTGCGTGCAGTTCCCTTTAGCACCACCCGGATACAAAACCTTTGCGCTGAATTTTCTCAATCACCAAAACAGAGCAAGTGCGTTTTCACGCCCTTTCCTCTTATCCTCGTTCTGCGTACCCTTTATAAACCACCTGTTTCTGCTCCTCTCTTTTCTGCTTTTTCCACACCTATCTGCACCGCGCGCTTTTTCACACCACCTGCTTCTGATTCTTCCATTTCTGCGCGCTCGATCCTTAGCTGAGTCAGCAGAGCGCTTGGTTTCCCCGCCGGCAGCGGGGGTTCGATCAGTTTTTTTTTTCAAGATCGCTTAGCGGTTACGCAATTACCGACCGGCACATTTCGTGCTTAGGCGACTCCTAATGCTGTATGGCCCTATAGGCCAACGCGTTTGTTAACAAACAATCCCGCGTTAGGCTATACCAGTTGTCGGCATTGCGTGTTCGAAAGGAACAGTATTGCGAGGGGTGAAGCGACACAGTGCATGCATGCGTATGCGCTCTGTCGACAGAAGCGCCACCGCATGGGTCGTGACGTCCGAGCCGAGTGTTAGTGCCTATAATGCTGCCGTTTTAAAACAGGTGTGCCTCACACTACATCACACATTGCGACTTTTCGATGCACCGGGGGCTGCCTCACGAGATCGTAGTCTTACATTCGACAAAGTCCCCCCCCCCCCCCCCCCCCCAAAAAAAAAGAACTTTTTTGTCAGCTACCGAGAACAGGTCCCATTTCCAGATTAATAAAATGAAAAAAAATTGAATAAGTTAACGACAACTACTGAAACCAAGCATATGTTCGGGACAGTGCTACATTGCGTTAAAACTGAGTGTTTGCCGATGAGTTGTTTCTTGTTCCGCTGAAACATACTATATTATTCGTCGAAGACACACATTACACGACAAGATTTAAACAAATAACCGTCAGTTTTATTTTTAAATTACAAACGTTGTATTATCCAGGCATATGTATCTAGACGTTTATTTGTTTGCAGTTGGTTTGCTTATCTGTATCGCTCGAGGAAAACCAAGCGATATCTCGCTCCGTTATATACATAATTAAAAAAAAAAGGCCTGCCGGTGTGAGATACATTTCACTTACAGAGCTGTATAAAAATAAACGAATAAAGTTCTTAACGCACGTGGTGTCGACAAACCTGAATGATGGAGGGTTTGATGTTGAGCTTGATAATGACATCCTTGCAAGAGACAAAAGTTCTTGTTATAAGCCTGCCTGCCTTGGCGGTGTCTAGTGGGTCTGCAATAAAGTGATACTCCAAGTAAGCTATCGAGGGTGGTTTTAAACTTCGAGGAAAGAAACGGCACGTGAGAAATGTTTTGAGCGTAAATTTAGTAGATCTTTTATCTCCTTACTTTCTGTAGCGGTTTTGTTATGTAAGCTGCCAACGTGATCTACACATTGGTACTTTCATAATATGAAAGGAGGTAAGTAAAGAAATGAAACACTGCACACTAAGAAAATTTACAGCCTTAAAAGTGCCAAAACGCTCTTCGAGTGACTTGTACCCTTGACTACATCCAAACGGCACTCTTATTTTGACAAGGTACACCATTTTGATTGCACAAAAAGGTTGCATTGAACACCTTACATTTTGAACAGTGTAAGAAGGGATTATAAAAAAATGTGTAAACGCTTAAGTCAGAGAGACGGATATCGTTAGTAAGAGCGTCCGCGGCACTGACACCAGCGTTACGCAAGTTCTTTGAGTGACAATACGGAATACTTATAGTATACACTAATGCTTTTCACTTAGAGAAATATTCTTTGAAAGTAGATATGTTATGGATTGCGCGAAATATTGACGTGGAAGACGATACAAACGTGCAATCGTCGTAAAGGTTGAGGCGGTGCACACGTGAAGGTGTCTGATGAACGTGTTGGGCGATGGAGCAGTCATCAGGGTCATGCCTCCTTTCTCGTGCGTGATCATTTGTGTGTTTTTGCTGTTTGTATAATTGCGGCTCGGAGATAACATCACTAGAATTTTGCTAAGATCGCGAGCATAATTTTTTGGCGTTCACCAGCATCCTTAGGTGTTGGTGTTGCACCAACATAAGTAAAACTTCCTAGTGTGCGTCGTTGATGTCAAAGGTGTACTTGCGGTTATCATCATGAGTGCTGAACTGCAGAGGCGTGTTTATCACGGTGAATATTGGTACGAGCCTCTGCCACACGTATCTATATTAACATATCTACTTTTTCTATAGCTGAATGAAAATTTAATTTCGTGGTAAATAAAACTGGATAAAAATATACAAGCGGGATAATAATATCGAAGTAGCTACGGAGTGTTTGCTTTTAGATCGACAAAAAGCGCCCTACTTTATCGTAATTTATCTCTGTGTCGTTGCTAGCTGAATAGCATTCGGCTAGGAACGTCAAAAATATGTTCTATTTTATTCTATTTTATACAGGTCTGTTTACCGATGATTGTGATTTTGTGTTGAACAATTGCGTCTTAAAAGTGGTGTTTTAAATGAAAAATGACTATGAATGATAGGCATGTCCATGCAAGTTTTACAAGGATTACAAAGAAAATATACACTGAATACAGCTTAAATAGCGACTTCGTCAAAACATAATGTACGTACAATTATACGGTTCTTACGCTGTCGAACGGCCTCCTATGAAACGCTCAAGCAGACAATGCAGTTTTAAAGGCTGGGAGGACATTGAACTTTAAAATGTTCCGCAACCAACATAAAGAAAACGGCATATCATACATGTATTAGACTAAAATCTATGATATGCTTGTTTTGTATGAGAACCTCCACAGAAATCTCTCATTAAAAAACAAACCCAAAAGAGCCGCGTGGTTTCTTTTCGTACGATACAGAGGAAAGGACAGCCTTACCGTTAAGAACAATTGGGAATTGCTCTCAGTGCGACGGAGCAAATTAAAACTTATTTTTATCTCATATTAATTAATGGCTGGCTGCGTATTGATAAAACTACTTACTGAAGAAAACGCGCTATATCTTTAGTAAAACCAATCATTGTTTTAAAATAAGAAAACGCCATGCCAGAACGAACTTTTCCGCCAATTCTGTTTTGTCGAAAAACATCTCACAATGGAACAAGATGTCGGAGGAGCAAATATGCTCTGCAACCGGAATTTTCTTTCGTTCGTAACTCCTTTCAGTAACATCTTCCGGCAAAGCGGGAAAAGTTCTGAATAGAAACAAACACCCCGAGAATTATTTTTGTGATCATCTCAATCCCGGGGTAAGAGGAACAATTAAAACGTACCTTGAGAGGAATACGATTCCTCAAGAAGCAGCTTAGTAAGGTACAAACTAACACTAATCATCCTAAAAAAAAAAAAAAAAAGCTATAAGATATTAAGTTTTTACAGCACTTACTCAGGGGTGGTCCTCCACACCACCTCATTGTTTGGTCTACTGAACTTGCACATCCCACCTCTAAAAGTGCTAGCACGATCAAAAATATCAGTACTGCCATCGTAGCGACCGGGATTAAGTGTGAGAATACCAGTAGCTGATAGCGAGCACGTAGTAAAGACTATTGTGGCAGCTGCAACCAGCTTTACTTTATTTGAAAGTGCCATATTAAGGGAAGTCGCAGGATTGAGGTGTGTTCAAGTCATTAGTGCCATGCCTCCATTCGTTACCTTGATGTATCGAAGGGGTCGCGCGAGATACGGCCTGTTATAATAGAGTATCTGTTCGTGCTTCGACCTTGTCGCAGGATAATTTTTTTCTCTGTACACATAAGAAGGAAAGATACACCTTGCGATATAGAAATTGCGAGATGAACGTAGAACCGCCAACGAAGACAAAAATAGAAAGATCTTGCGTGTCAGATTTGGGAGCTATTTCTCATCACCAACTGGAGTCAGCCCCACATTTTTTTACAGAAAAAAATACATAGAAGTTTGATTGTTTTCGAAACTAGAGTGTTATAAAAGAGGGTATTCAATTCGGGGGTATTTTCACATTATTATATGCACACGAAGCAAAGACCCTTGTGTAACCGGCATTTTAGTTGTCAGTTTCATCGAATGGCACTTGGGCGATTGACCAATCAGCTCGCTCTATTGTTGGCACGAAAAAGCGTTACACCGACGCGTTACGGTTACGCCGACGGCGACGCCGCTCAAGCAAACTCGGTATTTTTGCAAAGCTTTATCTCAAAGAAACGATTGGGTTGAGGCCGATCAATACTAAAATGAATTATGCCTTCAAGCACCGGAACATGCGAAGATTCATGCGGTTGCCTCTGATGTTACTCTGATTCTTTGCGTCTCCTTCACCGCTGCGACCCTTTTCCTCCTACAATGCAACGTTGTGTACCCTTTCCCCTCTTTCCTGCTGCCACCCTTTTTTCCTTGCAACATTGCCACCTAGCCATTCTCTCCTTCACCCATATTAGGGAGTTTTCGTAGACCGCGTTTTCCCCTCCGCTAAAGCCTCCGCAACGGAGAAGCCGCTACTGCGCATGCGGGCCGATGGCCTTGACTGTAGAGTTCCGGGTATCGAATCGGGCTGCGGAGGGCTCAGCGGAGGGGGAAACGCGGTCTACGAAAACTCCCTATTCTGGGTGCTCGTCGGTTCCGAACCGTAAACTTTCAACACGGGAGACAGACGCAAATGCGGGACTTCAGGCAAAATATGCTTTTGAAATTTTCTTGCGACAGCAATGCAACACTTGAAATAACAAGCTCACCTATGTACTGTAGTTTCTATAGCCGAGAACAAACTCGCCCGACTACTTCAACTACGCCCCAACATGCACGGTTCATTCCTTCACCTTTTCGAACAAACAACATTTGTTTCAATCCCGCGCTCAATCACAGGCAGCAAAGACTGTTTCCTAGATGCAGCAGCTATGCTGAAAAGCCCACCGCCTCGAGAAAAGTAACATGATGGAGATTCTGCTACTTGATGCTTGCGCTTTCAGAACCAAAGAAGGAAAAACAACAGCGGATTAAGACAGTAAAGGGGGACAAACGAAAACAGGGTTCTTACCCAAATATTGCAGTCGTCCATGAATAGCTGGTGAATGGCTGCCATAACCCTACCGAAAAATCCGGTATAACTTTTCGCTCTCCGGATTATGGAACCGGAAATGTATCTGGACAATATCTGGACTCTATTTGAAATTTGGGTTTTCAGAAATTATTCGTTTGTCTGCAATGCGGAATTAGGGTTTCCAGAAACAAATTTCCGGTTCCATAATTCGGATAGTGAAAAGTTATACCGGATTTTTTGGTAGGAAAAGGCATCAGCCAAATGGGAAGCCCTTTCCTGGCTGGCATTCAGATCCGCCTTCCGCATGAATTCGGGGCACTCGCACTCGCAATGGTTGCAGCGAACCCGCGGCACTCCACGCACGTCAAGTGCAGTAAATATGCACACTGTGCCCGAACTCCACGCACCGTCTCCCGCTAAATCTCGCAAGTCGCAGTCAGTCAAGCTGGTCCAGCCACCAGCCCCAGCCACTAACAAAGCGTGTTGGGAACTGACTGAGCGAGCCAGGGGCAACGGGAACACATGCGCCCTCTCTGCTTCCAGAAAAAAAAAAAGTAAAGCTCACATCAACAAAAAATCAACAAAAAAGCACGCGCAGGGGCATTTCCAGGGGGGCAACCCATTTGGATATATACTAGCGTGACGATGAATGGAGGCGCGCGAGGTTCTCCGATAATCTAAGCGTGTGTTTTGCGGTCGTCACGCTAACGCTCTCGATCACGTCCGAAAAAAAGGCTGAGCGGGATTCCTCGGACTGTTGTAACGCTTGGATGCAGAAAACAAACCCTTATGCTCGATCACATGGTGCTTAAAACGTCATTCCCTTCGTATTGACGTCGGTTCCAAGCTTAAAACTATCGGTTAGCGTGAGGTTCAGCGTGACAGTTTTTAGAGTGTAGCAACCGTTTGTCTAATCTTGGCTTTGTTCGCAGATGACTTGTCAGTGTGTTTTTTGTGTTTTTGTTTTGTTTTGTTTCTGTCGGAGAATGGAAAGTAGTAGCAAACAAACTCGTAATTTTTCGCTCATATTAGCAGGTGACGTGTCTGATAGCGGAATTTTAGCTTCCTCAATGCATGCCGTTTGAAATCTCGATGAACACAATCGGGCCCCCGGTGAGATCAGTCGGCAAACTGAGAAAGATTTCATGGCTAGGGGCCAAAAAAATACTAGGTGCATTGTATGGTGAGAGAATCATGCGCCATGCAAGCAATACCACTGATCTCTATGAAAATTTGCTGGATCGCGGTCACTGCTTGCTCGCCAAAGCACAGGTGCGGCCACCGGACGGCCATCATGGGCACGGAAAATTTACCTTTTTGAAGTGTTGCGGAGGCTGGGCCGCAGCGTGCTGAAGGCACGTGTTCTGCACGTTCGTTGTCATTCACAGAAGTTTGTTAAAACCCCGTGTAAACGGTGAGAATTCCCTTGGAGAACACGCGGACATTTTTTAAGAAAGCACAGCACCTCAAAAACATTGCGCAACTCGTGAAACGCAAGTCTCGCCGATCTCGCGACGTGATCAAAGCTTTCTTGACACGCGGAAGTGCCGCGGCTCTTTCTTCGCACGCTAGAATATTGATCACGTATCGACGCCGTGTGAATTTGTTTCGCAAATGCAACATGCGTGAGGACGAATGTGCCCTGGAGCAGCGTTTTACTTCACTCTTACGACTGAATTTGCCAGTTGCGGCACTCGCGGTCCAGAAACGAGCTTGATCCAGTGGCGACGGAAGAGGGTAGGCCTACCGTCCTCCACAGCGTTGCTCTATTTTTTTTTGTCATGCGATCCATTCGAGTAAATTTGAAAAATGGCCTTGGTTAATCTATATTATAGCAACCACAGATTTTGTTCTCTTTGTAGGAACTCGCTGCAACAGTTGGGCGATTGAGAAGACGACTAAGCGCGACACACCTTGAAAACTTTGCCACGGTGTCGATTCTTGATAAGTATTCAAGCGTGCGAGGGCATAGAAACGCAGCACTTCGGCGTCCCAAGGAAGCTTTGCTCATTCCGCATGACCGGCAAGACTTACGTTCGACATGGTTTGTCTTTTTCCTGAGGTGCTGCGTTTTCGTAAAATTTTTCACGTGTTCTCAAAAGCAATTTTCACCATTTACACAAGTTTTAAAAAATCTCTTCGGCGAATGACAACGAACGAGCAGGACACGTGTCTTTAGCATGCTGCCACCCAGCCTCCGGAATGCTCCAAAAGGTCGATTTTCCGTGTCCTAAGATGGCTGTCCGGATGCCGCAATGGCAGAGCGGGGAAGTGCGATTTAGCACTTATTCAAGAGATCACTGAGCATTGCGGAATGCGTACCCTCCTAGCATCCATCAGGTAGGGATAGCCATCCTGTGCAGTCTCTATGCAAATCGATGTCAGCGCATGTAGACGTTTACAGACGGTCCAATCCATTCCGAGATCAATTTGACCTTCGTCAGGCGCCATCTTTCGTGTCTCTGCACATAGCCACTGTTGGCGAGCTTCGTGGCTGCTTGCATCTGCACCCTCCACAGGCAGGCGACCCTGGTCGCTAAACATAGAGTGTGAGTATAGCAACTAATATTTCAAAACTCTCTTAAAGTGTGTGGCTATGCCAATAAAATGTGTCTTCCATTTTCTAACACATTAATTATAAAATTACAAGGTCAGGTGGAGAAGGCTTAGTCTGAATCAATATCCTATCAGCCTTCGATACTGGTGTGGGCAGAAAGAAGGCTGGCCCCCTAGAGATATCTTCAAATGATTCTAAAATTGATCAGCTCCAACGTCATCGGCTGTTTTACTTAGATGTCCTTAACTTTTTCTAGCCTGTATTTGCCCTGTCGGTAACCATGTTCGGTTTGACAATTTTTACGCATGCATTCACCTGGCTTGAAACGCACGCACGCGTTCACCACGCACGCACGCATTCATCTGGCTTAAACATAACTTGAGCGTTAGCTTGGATTGGATGTGAGCTGCAAATTGTGTTTACTTCAACTTCAGGAAATTTGTCAAATTCAGCGGACAGCCTCTTGACTTCTGCTGTGGGAGCGTATGTTTGCAATTTAGTGGTTTTCAATTTTGTTGACTTCGAGATCATAAGTGTACCACCGCAATACCCTTTTAACACGATTTAGATTCCAGCAAGGAGTAAAAAGGATATGCGAAGTGTGTAGGACTTTTCGTACACCCTTGAATGTTCGAAAAGCATGTAAAAATTCTGTACGAAGAGTGTGAGCATGATAATACACCCTTTCGACACGAACATGGGTGTTCAAAGTTATAGTGTGTACCTACGAACACTCATTTGGGAACCGCAAAAAGTAGGTCGCCTCCTCCCTTTCCCACAGCACACAAGTCTACCACGCCATCGTCGAACGAACGGATACGAATGGAGAAAGCTGGACTCCATGGTAACTGGTGAGCATGATAAGGGAGTCGATTTTTGGCTCTGTAATTATCTTGGGCATGCAATTTTTGACGCACCTCAAGGTTAAAGAGGTAGCTTGGAGCTGCAGTTCTCTACTGGCTTGCAGTGAAATATGCTAAGTGCACTTCAACATTCGGGCAAAAGCATGTGTAGTTTCGGTATCTTTCAAAAACTTATTCGAATTGTTCGCTGAAAGTCCTTGTTATAATCAAAAGGCGACGGAAACGAAGGATGGAGAGTAGGAAGCAGACTGGACGCTGGACTGGGGACGGCTTAACCCCTTCTCCTCTATTTCATTCCGTGTTCTTCCTCTTCTCCAACCTTTGTTTCACTCGCCCTTTACTCTAAGCCTGCCACTGACTAAAGTGTTGTTGAGGTTTCTCCTGTTCGTGATCTTTCTAATTTCTGTGACCACCGTGAACTTTTCGAAGACTCGCAGGGTCCCGTGATGCAGCCAAGAGGACGTCGAAAGCTATCTCAATGAAGTTACCTTGTCACTTCAGTGACTGTAGCTTTGTAGGTTACCGATTAGAAATTGTGACTTACGGTGGGTTTCAAACAGCGGCCAGGCTCTTTAAATCGACCGCAAAAATCGATTTATGAAGCTATCGCGCTACGAATTTGCGCAGCGCTTCCCACACGTCGTGCATTTTTTTTTTTTTTAATGTGCAAAAAGCGATATTACCTAAGGAAAAAGTAAAAAAAGAAAACGTCTTCACTCATCTGGAAGCGCGGCGAAGCCACCGGCCTTTAAGCAATAGGGCGCCGTTTTGCGCCCGAGTTAATAGATGGCGCAAGCGGTCACAACGCCAACTGCAGCCGACGAACGAACTTTCGGTGACGAGAGCATCCGTCGAATAGCAGACGATCCGTCGCTTTAACTCTGCTTGGAAGCGCCGGCGGACTTTCGTCCCATGACACTCCCCGTATAAAAGACCACTGCTAAAGACCACGTTTGTTTTAACTACCTCACGCACTTGAGCGCTTTTCTTGGAGCAAAACCATGTTGGTTCTATTTATTTGAAGTACATTGTTGACCGTATTGTAGGATAGACCTCTAGCCGCGATTCAATTTCTAACGTGCATTTTATGGTCCTCTTGTCGATTCAAAGGCATGAGCTCCTAACGTACAAGGCTAACCATAAAAATAACGAATTGACCTTCGACAGTGAACACTTCGTAACACCGAGTGCTCCGCGTCATTGACGACACTTTATGGATTCGACAGAGCAGCTCGGCAAAGCAACCGACCAATGTATTTTTTGTTTTCTTCCGCCACTAATGCATAACTGAGTAGGATATATTTACTTATTTACGCATGTCATCAGCAGATTG
This sequence comes from Ixodes scapularis, assembly GCF_016920785.2. Taxonomy (NCBI): domain Eukaryota; kingdom Metazoa; phylum Arthropoda; class Arachnida; order Ixodida; family Ixodidae; genus Ixodes; species Ixodes scapularis. Next base: position 54,124,332 of record NW_024609882.1, read on the forward strand.
TGTTTGTTTTCGAAGGTACCAAGTTGTAGTTAACTGGGTACATTTGTCTCAAATCGTGGCTTCAACCGCATTCATGAATGTCTGAAAGCTATTGCTCTGTCTCCTGAAATATCTATTCCAGCCGCTGAGTAAATACTCACTTTACCGGGCTGAATTCACGACGACCACTGCCGCCACACAAGAACAGCGCAAAAACCAAAACAAATACTACAACTGAAAAACAGGCATTCCGCGTGCCAGTCTACAACGTGCCTTGCGGGGAAGCGTACATATAACTGATATGAGCCGCGTCGGAGCGGGTTGTTTTATTGGCTGTCGCAAATAGTTACTGTGATCGTTTACTTTTTACAAAAATTCCTGCCAAGCATTGACTTTACTAAGAAAAAAATAGATACTGGTGACTTTATTTATATATTAGATTATAAAAAACCGTACCTTCAAAACGACGACTATAAAAGGGAATGGCGTAGTGTTCATAGTCAGTGTAGATGGTAAGCTTTACCGGAATCACACTGTCAACTGCACCCATAAAAGGCAAGATCTGGCATTCTTCAAGTGCTGAAAGACTATCTTCACGTCGCATAACACCTCGACTCGAAACTTTTTTAAACTTTTTATGTCTTGTTTAGCTAAAGATCGTTACTCGTCAGCTTGCTCGCCCACACGAGAGGGGAAGCACACTGGTATAAAGAAATGTACTTTCGCTGAAAACAATGTTAGAGGAACTGCCAAAGTAAAAATGTTTATTTCTAACATACAAAAATTAAATAACTAACAAAGTGCGCGCGAGTTGATGTAGCAGGTATCTCCTCGCCTTTTTTTTTTTGTCCCTTCACTTTTTTTTTGCTTTTGAAGAGGCGAAGAGTAGGATACCAAAAAATTGCGCGCTTTCCTGAAGGTAGAGGAATTAACGATTACCTCTTTGAATATAGTCACTACAGAAGATTGCGTAATGTAAAAATATGAGGAAGCGCTCAGTTTTCAGCCGAAATAAAGTTCATCACGAAAATGGACTGAAGGCGCGTACGGACATCGACACGGAACCACCATTCTTCAAAACTACGTGCTCGGAAAGCTGCCAGTCATCCATATACCGACGACACCTCATCGAAATCTGCACAAAGACGTGGTCTTCGACCACGTGCGTGATCGTCCAATCATCTACCGCGGAGGCACATCCACGTCAGCCTTCGAGACTATAAAGGAACAGCCCAACGGACTGATGGCCAGTGGGCAAGGTGACAGCAGAAGCGACATGTCTTACAGATGGCTCTTTTCTTGCGTGCAGGTAGGTGAGAGTTTTTGTGACTGCTCGTATCGCTCAGACGATCGTTATCTACTGCTGTTGCCTTGCAAAAGGCGTGTGAAACTGTTTTTCGCTGCCATTGCCGATTATTGTTGGGGGGGGGGGGGGGGGGGGGGCACTTGCGCTGATAAGGTGCGGGGATGTCGAACAAAATCCTGGCCCAAACACAGACACAATGCAGCAGATACTGGAATGCCAGAAACAGATGACGGTTTATTTATCATCTATAGTCGCAAGCCAAAAAAAGTTTTGATAAAAGACTAGAAGCGATTGAAGCGTCCACTTCAAAGATAACTGATCTTGTCATGACGCTTGATGTTACACAAAGAAAGGTGGCAAACTTGGAAGCAACCATATTAAAGCTACAAGAAAAAATCGATGACTTAGAAAACAGAAGTAGAAGAAACAACTTGGTAATCCATGGAGTGGCAGAATCCGAAAAGGAAACGGAGTTGGACTTGAGACAAAAAGTAGCTGAAGATGTTTTCAAAACAAAACTGAGTGTTGATGTGACGTCTGTCGAAAGGATTCACCGTCTTGGAAGGCTACCTAGCACAACGCCGAGGCCAGTCATCTTAAGCTTTGGAAGTAATAACGAAAAACAAAACGTACTTAGGAATGCCAATAAGCTTAAAGGGACTCGTATTTTTATTAATGAGGACTTTTCAAAAAATGTAAGAGTTATCAGAGGAAAGCTATGGGAGAGTGCAGCTGCAAATAAACGAAATGGAGACAATGTGCTCTTATCGTACGACAAGCTAAATATCAATGGAGTAATGTACGGATGGGACTCGGATACTGACCAGAGAGTTGAAATTTTTGCAGCCAATGTACCGCCCAATGTACCGCATCCTGAACAATTACGTGAACCTAATTCACAAGAAACAAAAAACCTTCTACTGATCAACCTTAGTGCCCGAAGTATTGTAAATAAATCGCTTCAACTCGAACACATCTCAATGGATCATGACCCCAGTATAGTGGCTATCACCGAAACCTGGCTTGATTCATCAGTGCTAGACAATGAGATAGTTCCCCCTGGTTATAATATTTTTCGAAAGGACAGAGGAAGTAGAGGAGGAGGTGTGGCCCTAATAGTTCAATCGTCCCTGATCGCTTCTGAAATAAAAGGTGCTCCAGGTATTGAAAATGTGTGGTGTAGGATCAAGTTAAAAAACAGTGAATTAATAGTAGGTGTAGTGCATCGCCCTCCACAAATGCCTCTTGGATATTTTAGGGAGTTAAATGAGTTTATTTTTATGTTAAAAGTAAGTTTAAAGAAAGTTATTTTGATGGGAGACTTCAACCTCGGTGGGATGGACTGGGCTACATTAGGAACTGGGGACAGTGAAGTGTCGTGTTCCGAAGAATTTCTGGATTTGGCTTTCTCGCACAACTTGACACGGGTTGTCAAAGAGCATACTAGGGTTCAGGGGGAATCACGATCTCTAATAGATTTAATATTTGTCAGTGAGACACTCTCCCGTCGCATATACGATTGTAAGACTCACCCGGGAATTTCTGATCACAAAATGGTTCACTTCGAAATATCGTTGGAAGCTACACTTAAGAAAAGAAAAATATCTTCATACCGAAGCTTTAAGGAAGTTGATGACGAATCAATTATTGATCAACTAGGCTTTAACTCGATACATTTGAGAACCTTTCTAGGAACCCCCTGATCGGAGTGAGCGAGCTATGGCTTAATTTTAAAAGGACTGTACTAGAACACATTCATAAGTTCGTTCCAATGCGCGTTAAGAAGCGGAATCCAAATAGTACTTGGATTACAAGGGATATAATCCATTACAAAAGACTCTTAACCAGGTGTAGAACGAAAGCGCGTGGGAAAAGTAATGGTTTGCTACAGGCTAAATTACGGACGCTAAGTAACGGAACTTAAAGCAAAAATAAAGGCATCGAAATTCTCCTTCTTTAATGTTAAAATGCAAAACTCCATAAAATATTCACCAAGGAGGTTTTGGCGACAACTAACATCAAGTAAAAAAGGAGTTACTAAAGAGATAGTAGGAGATAGGGCTATTAAAAACAAGAAACAAATCGCAAATTGTGTTAATGAATATTTCGTCAGCATTTTTTCTACTGATAATCATGTCCTGCCGGAGTTTTTTTTTTTTTTTAATGTTTCCCCAATGAATGACGTAGAAATATCAGAAGAAGGTATTTTTTCTTTGCTACTTGGTATCGATTTAAAAAAAGCTGCTGGTCCTGATAATATTCTTAACGAATTCTTATATCGTTACAGTGAATGGTGTTCGAAGTATCTTAGCCTCGTCTTCAACAGATCGTTGTCAGATGGAACTGTTCAAGATGACTGGGAAATCGCCAAAACAATACCTGTACATAAGAAAGGTAACGCCCCCCCCCCCAAGCTCAGTTACAAACTATAGACCCACTTCGTTAACATCTAGTTGTTCTAAATTGCTAGAACACGCCATTTCAAAGCATATAAGAACGTTTTTAGATGTTTATCATGAACTTGATAGCAAGCAACACGGGTTTAGAAAAGGTTTATCTACCACTACTCAATTAACGGAACTCATTCATGATTTTTCTTCAACTCTTGACAATAGAGGCCAGGTCGAGATAATATTTTTAGATTTCCAGAAGACCTTTGACAAAGTGAATCTTAATAAGCTGCTCGTTAAGCTAGAGCCTTTGCTAAAGAATCCCAAACTCCTGCGGTGGATCGAAGCGTTCTTGACTCTTAGAAAGCAGTTTGTTAGTATTGATGGGCATGATTCGATGCTACGAGAAGTGCACTCGGGAGTCCCACAGGGATCTGTCCTCGGACCCTTGTTATTTGTAATTTTTATAAATGACGTTCTTCGTGACATTACTGTAAAAGCAAGGTTCTTCGCTGATGATTGCAATTTATATAATTATATAAAGGATGACAGTGATTCCATCGAGTTGAACGGTTGTTTACAAAAAATTAGCAAGTTGTGTGAAATCTGGCAGATGTCTTTAAACCTGGAAAAGACCGTTTGCATGTCAATGACACATAAGAAAACTCCCGCGGTGTATAACTACCGCTTAAACGGAAAGAGTTTGTCTAGAGTAAACGAATTTAGATACTTAGGGATAACAATAACTAGCGATCTTCGACGGGACAATCACATTAATAGTATAATTAAGAAAGCTACAGGTAAGCTTTGGTCATTAAGAAGGTCGTTAAAGGTGGCCACTCCGGAAACTAAACTGCTAGCTTTTAAAATGATGATAAGACCAAATTTAGAATATGCTAGTGAAGTGTGGGACCCGTACACAAAGAAGTTAGTAATAAAATTAGAGAGGATTCAGAAATTGGCGTTGCGCTTTATTTTTTCAAAGTCTAGGAGGCTAGATTCACCAACGGAACTGTATTCCAGGGCAGGAATAAGTCTACTGGAAGAAAGGCGGAGGAATAAACGCTTGAAAATGCTTTACTTAATTTTAAACGGGACACTTCTGCTCGACGAAGATAGATTGATAAGACACCATACCTCTAGAATTACTCGAAACAAACAAACTAGAACACTTGAAGAATATCGTTACGCCGAAAACTGCTTTAAAAATTCATATTTCCCTCGAACGATAAAGGAGTGGAATGCGCTGCCACAAAGCACTGTTGCAGCCAACAGCGTTTCTGAATTTATGAGAGGTCTGCAGAAGTTATGGTAAAAATTATGTATCTAAATCTGTTGCTCACAGTGCTTTGTTTATTTCTTTTTTGAGTGTGTTTGCGTTGTGTTTGATAATATAACCATAAAGTACGCTGGTAATGTTATGTTGTACACCATGTTCTGCGTAACTATTTTATGTTTACTTTTGTTGCTCACCCCTATTACGGTCCCCAATGTAAGGACTAATAGTATTGTCAAATAAAATAATAAAGAAAGATATGCAAATAGATTGCATGTTGCTCAAAAGATATTAAACTCTTCTCATCTTTTGGAGGTTATACTGCTGGTATTTGTGCTGCAGTATCCCAAAGTTTTTGAAAGTTCGAAGTTTCCTCCAACTCCATCACCGTTTTCGTGCGTCAGATTCTTGTGATACATACATGAAAATGTTTTTTTTTTTTTTGTTACAACATATCAGGGCACGTCATGGGCTGAATGCGTATTTTGATGCGGAATTTATTGTGATGTTGCTTCTTCAAATTTCTTAAAGCAACTAAGAAGAAAAGAATAAATAGCTGAAGCCAGCGTTTGTTTTTGTTCTTCGAAACCATGTTATATTTTAGACTATCATCTTGACTGCTGTCGCTGTCGCTCTGGAGCGTCGCTACCGTTTCTTTACCTGACATCTCGCTGAAGAAGACTGGTCTGTGGTTCGGCCGAACCATGCTACATGCGTTTTGGACAGCGTCAACAAATGTTGGGCAAGGCATACGTGCGTCTACATTTTCTTGCTTTAATTGAACATCTATTTTGTTATGAAAGCCATCCCCCAATGTATTTTTTTTACGCTGGCAATATATCCAAAAGCTTCATCCTCTTATTCGCCGACGCTTAAACCATAACTCAATATTGTCACGAATGACACTTGATGAGGCGGCGAAAACTGAAGTAAACTGAATGTTTCAAAAATGCAAACATGTGCCCCAATATGATAAGACTGATCGGACGATAACGGGCGTCGATGGCGGAGTAACGGCAGTACCAAATCGATCGCATGCGAAAAGACTACCCGGCGTGGTGCAGTTTCTTTTAAGCCCTCTCTGGGACCCTGGAAAAATCTGTCACGATCCTTCTTGAACTTTACATTTTGAAAATAAACAACTTACACCACGTCTCACCCTTCGATAAACTAAAAGGCAAAGCTACAGGCTGCCAGGTCCAATCAAGGGCCAGTTAGCAACCACGTGTCTTTCCGTGGTGCGTGCCTGCGAGTCTTGCACACTGGTACGCACATCGGGGCGATACACTGCCTGGTTTTTAACCGGCTCGTGATTGGACATGGCAGTTTGTAGCTTTGACCTTACGTTCACCTTAGTGTGAGACGAAGTATAGACGATTCTCTAACTTCCTTGTGTCATCTACTTACAAAAGCAAGGATAAAAAGTCATGCAGTGCCGGGAATCGAACCCCAGCCACCTGCGTGTGACCTTAGCGCGTGGCCCGCTTGGCTACGACCGCGCGTGAATATAAGCTCAGACCCAATAAAAATTCAAGATAAAAACATAATTTATCAATATATTGTCATGGGTAAGTAAAATTTCTTGCTATTTTCATGCACTACCGCTTGGCGATGTTTCCTGAATGAAATTTGTTTAGATTTACTTACATTGATCGCATTCCACGTTTGATTACTTGTAGGACAAATGTTACAGCTTTGCGATTCTAACATCAAACTTCGACTGTAACAACAAAGCTTCGCGCTTCTAATAAAGTAGCGAGCTTTTCCGTTATACGCAAGAAGCGCGCATTGCAATGCATCAGGCTTTCGACACATCTTCACTTGGAAACAAGGCAAGATGTCCAAGAGGACTTTCGAGAGCCAACTGTAAAGTTCCCACAACTGGGACTGGCGGCAACAAACGCTGTTGTCTTTTTTTATTTCACGCTAGGACATTAAGATTGAAAATAACGCCCCTATAGTAACGAATTGCCTAATTATGTGGTTGGCTCCGTTGACTACGCAAGCAGCTGCATCGCGAAAATATTGGGCTTGAACCCCGCCCGTTCAGGCCTGTGTTTCATCAACGTTTGCTTTCCTGCCAAGTTAAAGCTTTTTTGTTTTGTTTTCGTCAGCAGTAATTACGTGTTCTGGGGCAAAGCCTTTGTGAACTTACGATGTGCATAAAAACAGAGGTGACTCGCTCTTTCGGGAGAGTCGCCCTTATGTCTCTGGCGCATGAAGCGTAATCATTTCTCTTTAAGTTTGTAGGCAGGATTTATCCTTGTACAAAAAAGGTTGAATGAATGGCCCCGATATTTTGGGGGCCCCAAGACGCTCAGGGCTTTGCAGCGCCCTTGAGCAGTGCAACTACACACGCTGTGTGGAGGCCCCCAAGGATTCGGGCCTCCTATTCTGTATATCCCAGTCAAACATGTTTTACAGTACTACATTTGCTTATCCGTTTGGATGAGTTTAAAGGTTTCACGGGTATCATAATGTGTGAAAGAACGGAGTCTTTGATGAGATGACTAAATAAAGAAGATCGTTCGTCTATGCTACAGACAGGAAGCACTTGTTCTTGTCCTTTGACTTATACAAAATAGTACACGTTTTCGTTTGCAACATGGAAACAAGCACCCGGTTACAAAAAAAAAGCAATGAGTTACGAACAATGACTTTATTTGAAATTAATATAAACTTCTTAGCGAACCTTCCGCAGTTTTGTGCCGGTAGTCAAGTTAGTGATTGAAGCAGGATGCTCGAATCTGTCGTTCATCTACTCCAATTATGCATAGTTAAAGTAATGCTCCTAACGAATGGGACGTGACATATTAGCTTCTGAATATACAATAACAAGGGCATTACTATGTTTACATACACTTATGGGTCTAATAATACGGCAGCTTTTGAATTGCGATAACGTTGCATCAGAAGTCGTTGGTTGGTTGCGAAAGACCTACTCGCAGGAAGTAGATATTTATATTACTGAATTGTGTTAATCAGTTCTAATGGCGCCGAAAAACCTTATGGACGCAGTCCAAAAGTGTTCCTAGACCTTCCTTCCTACGGTAGATTCTAAGGAGTTAAGTAAACAAAGGTTTACGCAGTACAAGATGATGTAAAATGCGTTCGAAGTTTCACGATTTTCCGCGCAATGATTTCTGCAACAATTTTTAACGTATTACACGCAAGCCCGGCACATCTAATTTCGGTACACCATTGTGTTAGAACACTCTGACGCTCCTTTAGTATCGGAAAGGTAATTCCAGTTTCATCGTATGACATCTGCGTTATCGGCGAATCAGCTCTGGATCCATCGCGCGAGGAATACGCTACGCCAAGAGTGGCGCGAGATGACTGGTAAATCGCCCAAAGGCCATGCGATAAAACTGACACTACATTTCCAATTTTACAGGGGTATTTGTTTTGTGCACATGTAAGAAAATACAATTGTATTCATTAATTTTTTTATAACTCCGTAATAACGTAGGAAATCGCACTTCCGAGTATTCGTTTGTTTTTTTCGGCGAAAGAATATGGGGGCTGATTCTATGGGGTGACGAAAAAAAGCAGTCGACTCTGACACACAAGATCCTTCAATTCCTGTTTTTTTTTTTTTTTTGGCGAGACTGCGTTCAGCTTGCATTTCGAAGCTGCCGAAGTGTTGATTTCGGCCGTGTGTGCACAGAACGAAAATTAATTATCTTGCGACAAGGCCGAAGCTCCAACATCTATTCTATTATAACAGGTCGTGCCTGGTGCGGCTCATAAAATACATTGATGCCACGGTTGGAGGCATGACACTAATGACTTCACATCTAAATCCTCCGACGGCCCTTGACTTCGATCTTTGAAATGAACTGAGGTTGGTCGCAGCTGCCACAATAGTCTTTACAACGTGCTCGCTATCAGCGACCGATATTCTCGCACTTGATCCCGGTCGCTACAATGGCAGCGCTGATATTTTTGATCGTGCTAGCACTTTTAGAGGCGGGATGTGCAAGTTCAGTACACCAGACAATGAGGTGGTGTGGAGGACCACCCATGAGTAAGTTAAGTAAAAACGTAACGCATCGAACCTTTTTTTTTGTGGTTGATTCTGTTAGTTCATACTTTACCAAACCGCTTCTACAGAAAAAGGATTGCCCCAAGTTTCTTTCATATCTGTTTCTCCTAAATCTGGGATTAAGATGGTCACATTAATAATCATCAGATTGTTTATTTCTACACGGAAGATACCCCCATTGCCCGAAGGCGTTACTAAAACGGGGTTACAAATGCGAAAAAGATATTTCGGTGGCAGAGCACAGCTGTTTCTCTTGTTAGGTGTTTTTGACAAAACAATATTTGCATACCTGTTTGATCTGGCACGGTATTCTTTTATTTTAAAACGATCACCAGTCCGACTGTAATTATAGCAGGTTTTGTTTTTAAGTAAGTGCTTTTGGTAATACCGGCAAGGCACTTAATCTTGATAATAAAAAATATTCATTATTTGCTTCGTCGAGCTCAGAGCGATTCTCAGTTATTTTTTGTTGTCAGTACAATTTTCTCTGTACCACCCGAGAACAGACCTCGCGGCCCAAGTAAAGATTTTCTATATATTTTTGTTTTTAAATTTAATATTCCTGCGCAGGGAATACGGATACAACGCATGCTTATCTTAGGATTCGCGTAATACCTGTCAATTGTGTCTTTTTCTTTAAGTTTGTACCGGAACAGTTTAAAGTTAAATTTCCTGCCAACCCTTAAATCTATATTGTCGATTGAGCGTTTCATGAAAGGTCTTTCGACAACGTGTCACCATAACGTTGTCTCTAGATTTTCTTGATGAAGTCAATATTCAAACTCCCTATTCTGTACACATTTTCTTCTTACCCCTAGAAGGACTTACCTTGACACATATAGGATTCAAATTCATCTTTCATTTACAATACCAGTTTTAACACGTATCGGGTCACGCTATAATTGTTGTGCATCTTGCTCACTCGTAATGATCCTATACAAAAACACAATCATTGGCAAACAGACGTACGGGATGCTAATTGGCAAGGAATGTCAATATTACAAATTAAAATAACGTCTTACGCCTTTTGTCGAATTAAAAGCAAACACTCCATAGCTACTTGGATTTTATTATTCGACTTATATATTTTTATCATGTTCCATTTACCACGAAACGAAATTTTCATTCAGGTGTGGTACAACGTAGGTGTGTTGAAATAGAAGTAACTGAAACATGCTCGTACCAATATTGACAGCGGTATGTCTCTGCGGTTAACCACGCTCCTGATGAAAACCGTATGTACATACACCTTTGGCAGCAAAGACGCACTCTGGAATATTTTACGCTTTTAATGTGTAAATCAACTTCTACCAAGGCCTGCATCCTAAAGGTGTTACACTCTTACCCTTAGGATGCTGGTTTAAAGACAAGCGCCATAAACAGTAAAAAAGGACGTAATGGATCATGAACGAGAAAGGAGGTATTACCCTTGTGTCAGCTACACCGCCTCATATGTTTGATAATTTAATCGCGCACATTCACAGGTCCTTCGGTTTTACGAATATTGCACGTAGCTGTATTTTTGCCCGTTAATATATCGCGTGGTGCGTAACATATCTACATTCAAGGAATGTTCCTCTAAGAAAAAGGGCATTAGTAGAGGCTAGAATTACTCGGTACCGTCGCACAAAGAACCTGGCTAGAGCTGGTGTCGATGCGCCGAACTCCCTTAAAAGTGGCGTCCGGCTCCCTCCCTTCAGCCCCTTCCACACTCTTTCGAATCCCGTTTTACACCCTTCGAAATGGAATGTGTTCGATACAATACCCATTTCTCAAATAAAAGTGGGGTATTTTGGGAAAATAAGTGCTAAAAGTGTGCAGTCAAGTAAGCAAGTCGCCGGAACAACGCTTTAGCTCATTTAAGGCACATTGCGATGATATCAAAGTGTAGAGCACATTGGTACCTTACCTAAAACAATCGCCGCAGAAAGTAAAAAGCTAGAAACACCTAATAAAATACACTTCTAGAAATTTCCCATGTGTTCTTTCCTCTCTTCATATATGAAACCAACGTTGATTGCTTTTCAAAAGTATAATTTTTTTTTTGCAGACCCGGTAGACACAGCCAAGGCAGGGAGGCTTGTAACTAGAATCTTTGCCTCTTGCAAGGATGTCATTATCAAGCTCAACGTCAAACCCTCTATCATTCAGGTTGGTGGACTGCGCGTGCCTTAAGAACTTGATGTGTTCCTTTTTATGGAGAATGTAGTTCCGAGAGTGAAATGCATTGCACACCGTCAGGAACTTCGCTTAATTAAGTCTATACCTGAGCGAGATATCGCTTGGTTTTCTTCGAGCAATACTGATAAAAAAATTCACCGCAAAGAAGTAAACGACTTGACACATGTCCGGATTGTACACTATTTCTTGGGTTAAAATAAACTGAAGATTTTCAGTCTAAAACTTTACGTGTATTGCGTGCTTTGAATACGAATGTAGTGTTTTCAGCGCAACAATAAACAACCGATCACCAAACACTTAGTCTGCATGCAATGTAGCCCTGTCCGGAACAGATGCCTAGATTTCAAAACTTGTAATTAACTCATTAAAAAAAATTATGATTTCGGTAATGGGATAATCGGGCTTGTTCTTAACAGCTGGTGCAATTAATGTTTATTTGTGAGCTCTGTTGGACCTTAAACCGCGATCTCGTGAGGCGGTCAGTTGTGCATCGGAGAGTCACCATGTCTGATGAAGTGTGAGGCTTCCCTCTATCAAAACGGCAGCATTATACGCACTAACATGCGTGCTGCAGTGGCGCTGCTGTTTTCACGACGCATGCGCCGACGCTTCACCTCACGTGAATCTGGTTTTTGAGCACGCGCAATTTTGAACACTGGTATGGGCAAACTCGGGGTTGCTTGTGGAGAGCGCGTTGGACAACAGGGCCAACCATCCTTAAGAGCCTCATAAGCACGACACGTGCCGGTCGGTCATTGCAAAAAATCTAGACGATTAAAAAAAAAAGGAATCAAACACCGTTTGCCGGCGTGGAAGCCAAGTGCCGTGCTGACTGAGCTAAAAATCCAGAACGCGGGAATGGGAGAATCGGAAGCAGGTGGTGTGTGAAAGTGCCCGGTGCAGAAACGTGTGAAAAAGCAAGAAAGAGAGGAGCAGAAACAGGTGGTGCATAAAGGGTGCGCAGAACGAGGATGAGAGGAACGGGCGTGAAAACGCACTTGCTCTGTTGTAGTGATTGTATCCGGGTGGTGCTGAAGGGAAGTCCACGCAGCGTCAGAAAAAGAGTGGTTTGACCTAACCGGCTTCCATACAAAACCCTTCCCTTGGCACCACCCAAGCTAAAAGCACCACCCAATTCAGGCAAGATTAAGGGTTATCCTGCCTATGGCACCATCCGAACTGAGAGCGCCGTCTACCGAACATGAAGCCAATTCTGTATCCGGGTGGCACCACGAGGTGAATTATAACTAGGGATCCGTGTTTTCATAGTTGATACTCTTTCTCGAATTCGGGTGTATTTTTTATGTTTAGTTTTTTTTTTTTCATGCATTCGGTGTTTTTGTGTTAGTTGGTTTAAGTCATAACAAATTTACACAAAAGAACAGCGAATCTGTAAGAAAACGTTAACCCAGAAAAGCAAGATACAACCAAATTCGAAAAAATAAACTCTGAAAAAATGAAACCATAATTATAGCATTCATGGCGGAGACTGTGACATTTATAAGGAAAAGCCAGTTGGATACAAGACAAATATAAAAAAAAAAATGAAAAAAATTCGGCGCCGGGGAGTCAACGTGGAGACAGACACTTCTAGGTTATTTGCAAAAAAACTGAAGGTCTTTTCTTTCTTTGCTCTTGCGTCTTGTCACGAAACAATACTCCTGGACGAAAAAAAATGAGATAATAAAAAATAAAAACAAACGTTTTGTCTCATTGCGATACATTTCAATGGAGGTGGTGTAGGCAGTTGTGCTGTTTTCTACACCACCAAGGCTCGTTATAGATTTGAGACTTTTTCCCCTTCGGATGGGCAACCATGCTTCGGTGCCTATATACTGAAGGACTTTGCTGCAGCCCGCTTTTTATATACACCGCCAATGACTTTATTTTACCGATCTCGACATATCGCGAATTAGGCGAATTGTTAAATTCTCAAATATTTCGTATGCAGAATATTGCCGCGCGCGCAGGAGGCGGTATGGCCGTGGCCTAACGGTTATCGTGCTTGCCTCCCAAGCAAAGAGCCAGGGTTCGATTCCCGGGAATTACGCGTCCTTTTATTTATTCTTGCAGTTTAATGTTCTGGTGAATTCGAAAACTCTGTGGCTTGTTCGGGGTACGAATGTTCTAGTCGCCAAGCCTTCCAGGTCAATTGTTCCAGAAGCCAACGCGTGTACGTAAGGGGCTCCGCGTGGCGATCTGCAGTCAGTCTCGCCCCAGCGTTCGACTCTGCTGTTACGGCGGCCTCGACGCCCGCGACGCTCTTCTGTTATCTTCTGTTTCCTTTTTATATCTGGGCACAAGTTCGCCCCATTAAACGTTTTAGTATCCTCCATCTATTCTTTGTTTCCTTGGCTGTCCCTTCGTGGCATTTCGGTGGAGGTGCGGGGTATTTGCATTTTATGCCCGTGGACCGTACCCCTCCGAAAACACGCCGGCCAAGTGCCGTGCTCAGTCTCTGGGAGCTACCTTTCGCAGAAGACCAGACCAAGGCCCGGTCAAGTCGCCGTAACCAATGCCTACCCCGGAGCTTGGATTCCTGCCGCAGAAATCAAAGAAGCAGACCGCGACGATGACGACCTTACCCGTCGTCATCCTGCCCGTCACTAATCGGACTACAACGCCCTTTCGCGGTGAAGCTCACAAAGACTACATCATTATGAACCTGTAGCCCGCCACAACGGATGGACGGATGAGCACCGCCTCCAGAACCTCTACTTCGCGCTTGAAGGCACCGCGAGGCGCTGGTTTGAGAACAACGAAGCCCCCTTTATTTCGTGGGAGCTATGCGCCGCTGAACTGAAGTGGACGTTCATCAACTACCACCGTCGGCAGCGAGAGGAAGACCCCCTTCGAACAAGGGTGCAGAGCCCCAACGAAAGCGTGATAAGATTTGTCGAAGCTGTCCTGCTTGTAAGTACTCGGGCCGATGCGGGGCCACCGAGAAGAAGAAACTTCGCGCTCTCATGCGTGGGGTGAAAGGTGAAATTTTCGGACGGTTGGTACGCAATCCCCCAACCACTGTCAATGGTTTTGTAACCGAAGCCACCAATATCGAGCCCGCCTGGCAGCCCGAAAAAGCCACTACCACCGAATCGCCGGCGCGCCTGCTGTTTCAACTATCGCTGCTTCCCTTCTGGACCTCACTACTAGCGGTGTCGACAGTCTTCGGGAGATCGTCCGTGAAGTCGTCCAGGAAGATCTCCTCAAGATACATCCTGCTGCGGATCGCCCGTCCTCACTGTCGCTCGCCGAGGTCGTCCGAGAGGAAGTTCACCGGGCCTTCTAATCTAAGGTTCGGATCGACACGACGACGCCAGAGGAACCGACCTTGAGCTACGCCGCCATCGCCCGACGACCGCCGCAAGCTAACCGCCAGGCCACGGCGCCGCCCCGACGAGACCCTCCGATGCCGCAGTATCCTCGATGCCAGGAAGGACAAATCCAAGACGTCCGCCGGGAGCGACTCTCGCTGAGGAAGACCGACGTGTCGCGAACGGCCGACCGACGCCCGCATTGCTACCACGTCTACCGCGGCTGCCCCTACCGTTGACTTGGGCTGCATGATTTCCACCCGAACGACCCACGCGCGAGGTACGGCGAACGCCCTCGCAATATCGACGACTACCTCCGACGCTGGCCCTCTTCAGCACCGTCTCTCCGCCGTGAATATCGCTCACCATCGCCACGACATTCAGCGTCCCCAACTCCAGGACCCCCGCCAACAGAGCTTGCCCCCCCCCCCCCCTGCGTCGCCGGGAAAACTAAGTGCGGCAACGCCTGGAGGTGGGGTTGCCGAAGACAACCAAAGTAAAGTGCCTCCAAGAATGCCAGAGCGCTCCCACTTTCCCGAAGCCACGCATTACAACGACGCCCCTGCAGTGGTGTTCAACAACCTAAACATTAAAATTGACGGCCACGACGCATAGGCGCTCGTGGACACCGAAGCAGACTACTCAGACTTGAGTAGGAGGCTCTCTCGCCACCTTGGAAAGGTGACGACGCCCTGGGAGGGGCCGCAGCTACGAGCTGCTGAAGGACACCTTATTACGCCTGTCGGAAGGTGCACTGCTCGAGTCGAAATCCACGGTGAGACGTGCCCTCTCAAGTTCGTTGTTCTGCAAGACTGTGCGAGGGACGTTATCCTCGGAATTGAGTTTCTCTGCGAGTATGGCGCCGTCATCGACCTCGGAACAAACCGGCTGACACTACGAAAACCTGCTCCGCTACCGGAGGAACGAAGAGCGACGCTATCCACGGTCCGAGTCCTCGCAAACCACGTAAACTTACCACCGCGGTCGAGTGCTTTCGTACTCGCCGGGATCGATGAAGCTTTCTGCGGCGAAGTTCTCGAGGGAAGCCTCCAACTGCCCTTCGGGAGAGAAATAGGCGTCGCAGGAGGCATAGCTGATCCTCAGAATGGGCGGACCGTGGTCCTCGTGACGAACTTCCGAACTGAAACGCAACACCTTGCGAAAGGTACAGCCAAGACAGTACGTCGCCAGCGCAGCTTGACATGGACCCTAAGCTTCCGGACCCGAAATGACAGCAGCTGATTATCCTCCTCGCCGAATACCGCGACTGCTTTGCGTCGTCGTCGAAGGTGCGCCAAACTGCTGTAGCGAAGCACCCTATCGTTATTGAACACGACGCGGGCCACGGAAGCAGTACGTGGGCCACTCCAGTCGTGATGGCTAAGAAAGACGGAACGCTTAGGTTCCGCGTGAACTACCGGCAGCGGAATGTGGTGGCGAAGAAAGACGTCTACCCAGTCCCCCGCATCGACAACACTCTAGACCGGCTGTGCCACTTGTAATGTTTCTCATTGATGGACCTGAAAAGCGGCTACTGGCAGATCGAAGTCGACGAACGGGACCTAGAAAAGATAGCCTTCGTCACGCCGGATTGACTGTACGAGTTCAAGGAGATGCCCTTTGGACTATGCACGGCACCAGCAACTTTCCAGCGTGCCATGGACACAGTACTGGCAGGGCTGGAGTGGAAGAGCTGTCTCATCTACCTTTACGACGTCGTAGTATTTTCAACTGACTTCGAGGAGCACTTGCGACGACTACGCTCTGCTCTTTAAGCCATGAAGACCACCGGACTCACCCTCAAGCCGTCAAAGTGCCGGTTCGCCTATGACGAACTGAAGATCCTAGGCCACGTGGTTAGTAACGAAGGCGTCCGCCCAGACCCCGAAAAAATTCGCGCCGTCGCGGCATTTCCAACACCGACAGACAAGAAACCTGTGCAAAGATTCCTTGAACTTTGTACCTACTATCGACGCTTTGTTCGGGATTTCGCAAGGATTTACGCACCGCTCACAAACCTCACGAAGGACGCCGAGAAGTTCGAATGGGCCGACGAGCAGCAAGAGGTATTCGACGAGTTGAAGCAAAAACTCCAGACTCTTCCTCTTCTTGGACACTTTGATCAGGATACGGAAACCAAAATTCACATGGACGCTAGTAATGCAGGACTTGGAGCGGTACTAGTTCAAGTGCAAGTAGGCACCGAGCGAGTTATCGCCTACGCAAGTTGGACGCTCTTCGAATCGCAGATAAATTACTCCACGACTGAAAAAGAATGTCTTGCGGTCTTCTGGGCCATCAGGAAGTTCCGCCCGTACCTGGATGGGAGCTCCTTCCACGTAGTCACGAACCATCACTCGCTCTGCTGGCTTGCGAACCTCAAGCACCCGGCAGGACGCCTCGCTCGATGGAGCCTCCGACTATAAGAGTTCACCATGACAGTGGTTTACAAGTCAGGACGCAAGCACAGCGACGCTGACTGCCTCTCCAGGGCCCATGACGAAACAACTTCCGGCAGCAGCGACGACGATGACGACGAGTGCTTCCTAGGAGCTGTGAACACCGACGACATGGCACGACGTCAACGAGACGATCCGGAGGTTCGTGCCTTAATCGAGAACCTGGAAGGATAGGGAAGTACCGTACCACATGTTTTCTCACGAGCCCTGCCGACTTTTGCCATTCGACAGGGTGTACTTTACAAAGAGAACTTCGGGGACTACTCGCCGTGGCTGCTGGTAATCCCGACTGGCCTTCGAGAGGAGATCTTTCAAGCATGTCACGACGACCAGACGTCTGGACACCTTGGTTACAGCCAGACGCTGGCCCGTATTCGTGAAAAGTATTACTGGCCCAAGCTCCCCGAAGCCGTCCACCTCTACAC
Organism: Ixodes scapularis; assembly: GCF_016920785.2. Lineage (NCBI taxonomy): Eukaryota > Metazoa > Arthropoda > Arachnida > Ixodida > Ixodidae > Ixodes > Ixodes scapularis. The sequence goes on from NW_024609882.1 coordinate 54,141,710, forward strand.
TCGATCATGCCAGGAGTGCAAGCGACGCAAGAAACCGCCGACAAAGCCGGCAGGTCTCCCGCAGCCGATTCCTCCGCCAAGTGCACCATTTCAGCAGATCGGAATGGATCAACTTGGTCCTTTTCCGGCGTCTACCCCAGGAAACCGTTCGATAATTGTTGCCACTGATTATCTCACGCCGTGCGCAGAAACGGAAGCTCTTCCTTCAGGGACAGCTGTTGAAGTCGCCAAGTTTTTCATCGAGTCCATCGTACTCCGGCATTGCGCTCCCGAATTTCTGATTACAAATCGCGGATCATCGTTCATGGCACAGCTCACCCAAGCAATCCTCCGGCTCAGTCACACCAGCCATCGTCGTACCACTGCTTACCACCCGCAGACCAACGGGCTGACGGGGCGACTCAACAAGACAATCGCCGACATGATCTCTATGTACTTCGACTTAGAGCACAAGACATGGGACGAGGTGTTGCCCTACGTCACGTTTTCCTACAATAGGGCGGTTCAAGAAACCAATGAATTCACACGTTTCCAGCTGGTATATGGTCGGGAGGTAACAGCCATGCTAGACGCGATGCTGCCCCATGAGCGAGCTGAAAATGAGAGCGACGACGCCCAGGTTGTTCCTCAAGGGGCCGAAGAAGTCGGCCAGCTCGCCCGACTCCTGATTCAAGACCAGCAACGCGTCAATGCGGGCCGCTACAACCTTCGTCGCAGGAACATCCACTTCCAGTCCGGAGACAGGATGTGGGTGTGGACGCCCATCCGTCGCCGCGGCCTCTGTGAGAAACTGCTGAAACGGTGCTTTGTACCATAGAAGGTACATCGTCACATCGGGGAGCTGAACTACGAGGTGATGCCCGACGGAACGAGAACATCATCACGCCGTCCACCACTACCTGAAGTAGTCCATTTCGTGCGCTCGAAGCCATACTACGCTCGATTGGACTGTGGACTTCGTGTTTCAAATGACTGCTTAGTTTGCAGTTCTTCTTTTATGCTTTGTTTAGTTTTGTATGGCATCGGGCGATGGGCTTTTTAAAGGGGGATTAATGCCGCGCGTGCAGGAGGCAGTGCGGCCGTGGCCTAACTGTTATCGTGCTTGCCTCACACGCGAAAAACCAGGGTTCGATTCCCGGGAGTTACGCGTCCTTTTATTTATTCTTGCAGTTTAATGTTCAGGTGAATTCAAGAACTCTGTTGCTTATTTGGGGTTCGAATGTTCTAGTCGCCGAACCTTCCAAATCGATTGTTCCAAAAGCCAGCGCGTGTAGAAAGGGCTCCGCTTGGCGGTCTGCAGCCAGACTTGCCCCAGTGTTCGACTCTGCTGTTACGCTGGCCTCGACGTCCGCGACGCCCTTGTTTCCTAATTTTTTTGGGGGGCACAAGATCGCCCCATTAAACGTTCCAGTTTCCCCCAGTTAGTCTTTGTTTTCTTGGCTGTTCCTTCGTTACAGTATATCGAGATTAAGGGCCATGTGCTGTGTATTCGTTAGATTGGGCTGAAATATTCGCGTCAACACATTTTGCGATAGTTTTCAACTCGCGAAATTTCGAGAATGAGGTTCTGTGTAACTATTAAATGGGTTAAAACAGCGCAAAAAGACGAAGGACCAGTAAAATAAAGTACACAGTCAAAGTGCTGACTTAGAACCGAATTTTTACTTCTGCGCCATTCAGCAAGTAAACTTAAAACCAAATAAACATACAAGCACTCGACCCGATAACACGTCATCTTCCCATCAAGCCGACACGAGGCTACACGTATTTACCCGAATTTTCGATACAATTTATTTCATCACTAACCAGGGCAAGTGACGGAACATTCATGCACAGGCCCGCGTCATGGTTGGCAATAGAACAAAACTTCATCAATCTCCCGAGCATGCTTAGTTTTATGTCGGGCTAAAATCTTAATTTTATTAAACATTGAAGAGCATGCACATCTGTCACAGAGGACCGTTAAGTTACCAGACAGGGAGGAGCGTAAGGACAGAGAATGTTCCCTCGGCCCGTCATTAACACACGTTACCGTTGTGCTCAATGTACACTTTTCCACAGGACAACGGAATAAGGTACACCACCCCACACGCGCAGGCGACAAACGGGTTGCGGTGCTTAACTTGACATTGTGTACCCGCGAGACCACCTCGATCCACGGCTGCACACAGCCGCCCCAACTTAGCTGGAGCCGAAAACACAACTGGCAGGTTGTACCTACTTGAAGCCTTCTTGACACCGTGGGATACCTTGTGCATATACGCCAAGAACGGGTCTTAGTGATGGTTTTTGTCTTGCCTCAGTACTAGCAGGCCTTCTAAACACTTTAATGAAGGATTCCATGAGCGTAAGGGTTCTCTGTCATTACGCTCCACCCCGTCTGGTAACTTAGCGGTCCACTGTGACAGATGTCTATTCTCTTCAATGTTTAATGAAATGAAGAGTTTTGTCCGACATAGAACTAAGCATGCTCGGGAGATTGACGAACCTTTCTCTATTGCCAACCAAGACGCGGGCATCTGCATAAGTGTTCCCTCACTTGCCATGGTTAGTGATGAGATAATATGTATCAGAAAGGCGGGCGAATACGTGTAGCCGCGTATCGACTTGATGGGAAGATGACGTGTCATCGGGTCGATTGCCTGTATGCTTATCTGGTTTCAAGTTTAATTGCTGAATGGCGCAGAAGTAAAAATGCAGTTGTAAGTCAGTACTGTATCTGTGTGTTATTTTAGTGGTCCTTCGTCTTTTTGTGGTGTTTAAACCATTCAATAAGATCTACAACCCATTCGCCCAACTTTACATCTTGTTCTGTGAAAATTTGGTCCAGTGGAGAACTCAGAATTTTCCCTGTCACGTTAACCCTGGCGAGCTTTTTCGGTGTTCACCTTCCAAATTGATATAAAATTTCCGATCGCTAGCCGCCAGGCCCATAGTAATAATTCTCCCGGTCACGTGAAGCTCACGCCACCACCCGTTGCTTGCGTCGCATTTCAGCGCAATGACGACAGACATGCAGCACTCCCCCCCCCCCCCCCCCATGGGAACGCGCTAATCTCTCTACTACAGTTGCCCGGAAAGCCCACTATGTTATCATGTCGATCGTTACGAGGATCACACACTACTACGAGCATCACACACCACCTATCGGTTGGCATAATGGTCCATAAATGGCTACCGTTGTAAACAAAATCCGCGAAGAGTCAGCGCTTGTCCGTTCGACTGTGATAGCTGTAGATTCAGCGTAAAGTCACGATGAGACCAGTACAAAGGCGCTAAATTCCAGGGCACCCATTTGCTCGGATCTCTGGACGTTGTTTATGGTGTGGATCTTTTCCGCGCTTTTCAAAATCTACACCTAGCCAGTTTCTTCGTTCTTGTGTTTTGTTTCAATGCCTCCTGACTTCCTTCGTAGGTTTTCTCGTATTCAACTGAGCCATTCGAGGCGGGCAGTTTGTCAACGCGGTGCTTGCTGGCTAGTTGATATCTCGCGTGAATGTAAAACTGGGAAGTTAATTTACCAAACCAACAGAGGGTATTGGGTACATTCTAGCAAAATACTGGGCATTAGTTTCGGCCGCCTGCAGTTCCATCGCCTTGCAGCCGAAGTCTCTGTTGTATGGCGCCCCTCTTTTTATAAGCCTCCTTCAGGTGGCGGGCACCTTGACCGGAATTCGAACCCGGCAACTGAGGATCTGTAGGCCGGCACTTCCTCTCAGAGCCATCGATGCGGCTGTCGCGGCATCCCAGCACTGTTTTTTTTTTTTGTTTTTTTTTCGAGCGTCTCTATGATTACATAATTCCCAAGGAGGGGTGTTTGAGATCAGAAGATGTGATCACTAAACATAACTACCCACTCATTTTTTCCGCACCACGGCTTCCAACAATTACATTTTTTATGCACGTAACGCCATGCTAAACGCACGTCTTTGCTACCGACTGGGGGCTATAAACGCTAACAAAAAAAAAAGAATAATATAACCAGTTAAATATTGGATTGTTTAATGTTTAAGCGTATTTGTGCTTGTGGTTAGATAATAGGCAGGAAAAAAATACCTGTGAGAGCTTCTCGCACCATTGTTTTTTTCGTTTAATTATTACTCAAGCGAACCGGGACCTGAACAAAAATGGGGCGTAAAACTCGGCGCATGCACAAAGGGATATAAACTTTTTGTAAAAAGTTTAATTCACACGTGTGTTTTACCTCCTAACATTACAGAGCGCAACTCTATTCGGGTAAAATAATAGGGCTAAAACGCTTGTCAGGGCCGACGGCGGGCGGCAACACAGACGTTCGTGTCGAATGTCGGCGGCGTTGGGCGCACGTAATATTAGATGGCGCTGCCTCCTTGTTTCTCCTTGATCTTCATAAATATGTAGACTGCGCGCGACCACCGTGGCTTATTTAAATTAACCATATTTTTTGGCAAACTACCTTTGGTTTAGAAATAAATGCGGACATATATGGCAAAATTTAAAGTGAAAGCAATAAACTAGACGTCGGTTGCATGACAACGCCGCAGTTGCTGCCCAAGGATTTTCTTTTCTGGTCGGCTACACGAATAGTGCCATATATGTTGCCAGACGAGCCCCGCCACTCAACTCGGTCGTTTGCATCGCCTTCTGCTGTCGACCATTGCAAGTGTTTTGGCCCCATCTTTTACAGGAAGGGAGGTTCGCGGGTTAATTTTACAAGGAGAAGCCTCTCCGTGCAATGCACTTTTGACGAAAATTTTAGACCGCTACTTGAAGGCGCATATCTTTATGGCTCACTTCAGATCGAGCCTCGACATTTGAGCCACTCTTTATATAGGAAAGGTGAACTGCCGAGGCCCGATCTAAACTGGGCCTTGCAAATTGGAGCCTGAACATGCCCTTTACGCTTTTCTTCAAAGGTGTATTGCACAGGTGGGATTCAGCTCTTAAAAATTCCAAGGGGTAGCAACCTTTTTGAAACAAATAGGGACAAAAAGCTAGCCAGGGTCAACGGAGTTTGTCAACACAGACGACTTAGTCGAGTGGCGGGGCGTGATTGCCACGACTATTGCTCGATAGCGCTACCTCCTTGTTCCTCCTAGCTTTAAAAAAGATTGAGGCTGCCCCCGACCACTGTGGTCTATTAAAATGAACATACTCTTTTTCAAGGTGTTTTGGCCTAAACATAAATGCAGACAAAGGTAGCAAATCTTGAAGTAACCGAGATAAAAAAAAACGCAGATACATAACGATTGCGATTTTCTTGTGACGTAGTTCCTCTAGCAGTGACCTGCCTTCCCTCGCTGTTCAATTACGCCTATCGAGACCGCTGCCGAAATGTTCGTGGCATGGTTTGTGAGAAGATTGTCAAATGCGCCTCTTTGGACACTTCTTGGGCCGAAATTTTGATACAAGGGATGTAGCAAAACGCACACAAGATTAAAAAAAAACAATTATTGTCCCTCAGGAGAGCCTCTCAAAAAGATCCTGCAATTCTCGCGGTTGTGAAGAGCGCTAGTCATGTGTACAAAATGGTTGGCTACGTTCTTCAGTTGACATCTCCCCCAACTTCGAGGCACTTCTGCAGCCTTCGCTACATAACCTCCGAAGGCACCCACCCGCATGTCGTCTGCAATCGTATTGAATGCGGATGTAATACACTTTTTTAGTTCCGTCCTCGAGCGCACTTGACTCATTCTCCTGGTCTCTGTAAACCAAGACTACCTGTGCCATCTCTTGGACGGTATGGTGACGCATTGCGGAAGTTATAAACCATATAAAAACCAATATAGAACGGTAATATTTTATATAAGACAAATATTTAGGTTCCGATTCTGGATTTGTGGATTACGAAAACTAATTGAAAATTAATATTCTACGTGCAAACTCAATAAGTAATGCTGCGGGTACATGAACCCGATTATACCTGGACGTCCCAAGAACATGCTAGGAATGACAGTTTTCCGAGAAGGGCATTCCTATATTCGGCGTGTATGCTTTGGATAGTGTGTGTTGTCTGGGAAAAGGCTCAGGCTTGCTGGGTCCGGTAACCAAACCTATATTGCTCATGCATGGCTGAACCGGACTTCCACACAGCCTGAATAATAACCTGTTCGACTTCATGATCAAACGACGTGAGCGTCAGAAAGACCGGTTATTCCGAAAACAAAAACTACTGCGCACCATTTTCGTAGAAGTTCCAAATGAAACCGCTGTGATTGATTCGCGATGCGCACTTCTACAAGGCAAACGCATGCGCAACTAGCGTTCGTGAGCTTGCAACACTGCATGCAGAAAGACGGATGCCGTTCGAGTGTAAACGTTTCATATTTTACCTTAGGAATCAAAACTTCAGCATACATGGCGACGTGGGAGGAGTGAACAGTACTTGAAAATAGTCTGCATCAATCAGGGCACTGGATGTTCTATACTTTGTTTCACAATAAGCCCAGACCGCGGCCGACGCTATGAGCTGATAGGACCGATCAGGCAGAATAAAAACTGCATCATCATGCTGTTCATCATGATTTTACGTGTTTTATTATCAATGAAGCAGTCATAACTAAAAAAGTCCCTCTGACTTACGTATTTGAAGCTGCAAAACTGTTCCCATTAGCCGGTAATGACGGCTGCATCTGGACGTATGATGAGACGAAGTATGGCTCAACATTTCGCGTAACTTCAACAGTATCGTTAGTTGAAAAAATAAAATAGCTATTGACTCGATGCTACAGAAAGGATATAAAGAAACACTTGACCACGTCTTTCTCCTCCTTCCATCCTTCCTCATAAAAAAAAAAAAATTCAAACAGGAGGCTGACCGAATTTGCGCAGTATACCGGCTCTGCTATGCCATGCTGTCTGATTTCGCTAATGTAAGTAATTTCTTTTCTATATACTTCATGCTAACAGCATGCCGATGCTCTCATTTACTTATACCTAACGTGGTTTTCTAAAATGGTTCTTCGGGACATATGAATGTGCTGTAAAAGAACTTGTTGTTGGGCTAGTTGGTGTTGACTGTATTGAACCATGATTAAAAGTGCTAAAAAAGACGTACACAAGATAGAAGACAAAAAAAAAACATTGATGACAAACAGCGCCCGTGTTTTTCTTCTATCTTGTGTATGTCTTTTTTTAGCGCTTTTAACCATGGTTCAATATGAATGTGCGTGTCCCGAAATGTCGAGCGCTTTAAATACTATGACGTACTATCAATCTTTCAGAAATCTGTGTTCGAAGTATGGATAAGTGCTATATCATTTTGTGATCAGGTCTCCAAAAGCTATGCGAAATATCAATACATTTTGCGAACGTCATGTTTTGGGAGACGGAACACCTGTCCTCCGATGGCATGGAGGAGATCATGTGAGCTTTCTGGCCGGATCACTGTTCCTAGTTCTGTTATATTTAGAGACTTCTTGTCGCTACAGGCCGCATACCCCGGCAAGCCCGATCTCGCATCAAGATTGAATATTTTAACAGCGGCATAACAATCTCCCTTATGTATGAATATATGTATGTATGCATCCATACACCGAAACGGGGCCCTGACGTCACGCAGCTACGGTGGCGCCGTGTACGGCACTGCCCATGCGCAGACGCCTCACGCGGTTTTGGTTTCTGCGCACGCGCAGTGCCCACAACTGCTATGCGCAAACACGGGGTTTTTTGTAAACAGCTTGTCGGTCTATACATGTATGTATGTATGTATGCATGTATGAATGTATGTATATATACATCTGTGCCGCAATATATTTGTACCGAGAGTCCTGTTATACACGCCATCAAATGAAAAAGTATAAATTAAAAAACTCGGCAAAGGAAAAAAACAAGAAAGAAAGATAGACTCGTGGAAATGGAGCGTGCCGTCCTGTTTTCGTCCTCTATGTTATTCTCCACGAACACCGAAAGATAGACGGTTGCACATTTGACCTATGCCAACAATTCGTCGCTTTTTTAAAGTCTGAGTTTGTAAGTTCACGCAATACCGTAGGCATCAGGTGACTGTTCTCTCACCTGGCCAACAGAAGCCTGCAGTTGAAGTCGGGCAGATATTGACACGCGTTTTTGGTCACAGCGCTCGAAAGTCATGTGAATGCGGTTTCTTGCTCTTGTCCTCAGCACCACTTCTTTCTCTTTTTTTTTTTCCGTGTGTGTTTTGCGAAGCAGTTGGTTTAAGGTTTCGTTATCTCGCCACATTGCACAATGACATATCTATAGAAAGCAATGATCCAGAAATATTTCTGTAGGGTTTTGACGTCGTGAGGATGTGGTTATTCGGGGTCTAGGATGTTTCGGTACCGGACGGTTTGGGACACGGTCGCTTCGGTCCCGGACATTTTGGTACGTGGTTGTTTAGGTACCGGACGTTTCGGTACCGAAACTTTCGGCGAACAGTGCAATGGAGAATTTTGGTTGTCAGAGCGTCCGAAGGCTCTTTTTTTTCTAATTTAAAGAGTGCTGCTTGAAATAGTTCATCCACTCACATTTAAGATCACACTCTAAAGAATTTATCCATTTTTACAAATATATAATATCGAAAATTGTTTACGCAATTTCGGATATAGACACTGGATGCTGTGTTGGAAGGAAACAGGCAAGTTGCCTGCAAATGTGAGAACTCGAGTATTTGTAAGTTCTATCGTCAGTCATACACATATGTTACAAGCAGAGACTCTAAATATTTTAGAAAGTAGTAGCCGTGTTTACGTTTTATCCGAGATTAAAGAACATTATCAATGACGCTGAGAAATAAATAAAAGCCAACGGAGGCACACAGTTTTGATGACACAAACATCTCTAAAATGGTACAGTATGCTAAAACGAAACGTTATAAGCTACACCTTTCAGATAGCCGATGATGCCCGCTCTTGCATAGCGCGTCGCGAGCATTCGAAGCCAAGAATTGGAGTCCTTTTTTTTTCGCCTATTTCTCTACAACTCCCATGATGACACGGCCGAGGAGGCGCAGGTTCAGGGAGTCTTCTTTCTGCGAGATGCCCAGGAACTTCCACAGGCTTCTCTGGTGACATTGAATGTGGGTCTGAAACCCACACTGCAACGCTTCCAGAGAGTTCAGTGTTTTGGCATCATCACGGAGCACGGCAGCATGCTGGTTCCAAATAGAGGCTGGAAACCTTGGATCCCTTTGGTCTCGTGCGGTCAGTCGCCCAGGAAATTGCCCTCGAAGCAGTCCTGGACCGGAGGGAACTCCGGAGGAAACCCTGGCACCCTGGATTACTCCTCGAAGGCATCAAAAACGTCCCCTTCGGGTACGAGAGCAATTGCGGAGATCATGCATGACATCAGGTGAAACGCGCCGTCAACCCGATGCGACTCTTGAAGACCCTCGCTCTGCAACTTCCTGTACACGCATTGGCACAGATGGAAGAAGCAGCCAAGAGCTTGACAAGATGGAAACACCCTCCTAAATCTGTTAATAGTTGCTTGTTCGAAGTCCAAAGGACGGTGGATCGATCAGCCGCGGCACACTTCCTGGAGGAATGACCGCGCCGTTAACCTTGCAGTGGACTGCAAATAGCTGATAGAAGAGAGGAGGTGCCACTTTGAAAGTTCCATCTGCAAACCACTGCCGGAAGAGCCTAGCAGTGCCAGCAGGTCTGGGCTACAGAACACAATGAGGCGCTCTGCGTAAGTCGCATCGGAATCTTGAAGAAAGAACGGTGCTTCATCCTTGTTCACGGTGTATTCGGCTAGAATCACGACGTCCTGCAAATGGGAGGGCAACGGGTGAGACCGGGTCTCGTGGGCCCGAAGACTCCTAGAAAATAAAATCAATAACAGTAGAGTAATAAGGTATTGCCACTACTGTTGAATTGAGAGAGGTATATTTCATGGCTAGAAGAGTGGCATATTTATTCAGGAAATGAGCAGTCTGGCTTCCTATTATATCCGTCAAGTTTACTCCACAGACATGTGTAGTGGCCAGGCAGCGGGAAAGAAGAAGGCTATTACACCGACACGAGCCCACGACCGCGCCGACTTAGGATAATTTCGCTCTTCAGTTATAAAACGTTCTGTGTGTAATGTAATTAAAACGCGATGTAGAGGAAACGTCCTCTACACATGCATGAAAACTTGAATCGTGTAAAACGTTCACCTTTATGTAGAACTAAGAATAATGAGTTGATTATCGGGGATAATTACCAGCTCCAACTCACATTAGGCTGCTTTTTATGGTAGCTTGGGAAGGCAGGTCGCACCGTACCACCGCAGATGTTGCTTTCACCGAATTGCCAACGATGCACTGGTTACTTTCTTTCACCTGGCGAGACCTTTCCTTGATTGCGGCGGAAGCAAATTTATCCGCTTGTTCGAGCAGAGATGGCCCGCGTGTAAGGTCGTTCACGATTTCGACCACGTACCGTGAATGGTGTGTTCTCGGGCCTTACATTCGATCTTTCGACTACACTGCAAGATCGTCACACAATGCATCAGTATCCGCTTTTAGGAGCCATATCCAGGAAGATCGTAAAATTTCATTTAAATGAAAAATTTCGTTAGCATCTAATTTTGCATTGCATTTTGCGTGCGTCTTAATAAAGTTAGATGTTTGCATTGTGCAAGCTACATGAGACGACTTTGTCCAATAAGGGGTACTTGGAAGTGTAAGCCCACATAGAAAAGTTCGTGTTTGAGTACCAACCTTTACTTATAGATACCGATATACTGCTTAATTGGGTGGCAATTAAATGCAAGTTGTAGAGCCTATATTTCTTATGAAATATTGTAGCGAATGAAGGTGACGAAAAGCCGAACAGTGAACTGAAAATCAAGGTTTAATGGGCGAACTTTTGGCAACCAAAAATAAGTAACGAAAGAGTGTCGAGGCAGCAGAAAAGCGGGCGGCGGTTCGGCGGCAATACAGAGCGCTAGCGAGAGTGACTCGACAAGGTCGCGGGTAGCTGCTTATCTATCGTGCGTCACTATCTTGAAAGTTCGGCAAAGAAGGCTCGAGCGTCGCGCGCTCGGGGCGAAGATGAACTGGCACTTTTGAGAATAACAAAGCAGAGGGAAAGTTACGTCTGGTGCGAGAATGAGCGGGAATCTTCTAGAAGACCGTGACCAAGCGTTGCTTTCTCGGCTCTGCGGGCGGCAATATAAGGCCGCACATACCTTGTCCCCGTTCTCTTTTTGCTTGTCGTATTCGAACCCATGGAATTAAAAGCTTGAGTCCTCCTCGTTTGCTCGGTTAAAAGAAACCCATCACCGAAAATCTTGCCCCAATTCGCGAAGACAGGCAATGGCAGGCCGGAAATATAACCCTTCTATATAACCAGAGGCTAGACAAAACGTCCCAAGTACGGAGTAAAAATTAACCGAAAAACAGAAAAAGGTTTACTCTTTACTGCGAAAGTCTCAGCAGAACATGCAAGTGTAAACACATACAAAAGCACGAAAGCAGAACTGCTTTTGTGTGCTTTTGTGCCAGATGACTCCCACAACCGGACGCGTGGTACACCGGGAGATATATAGGTCAGCAGGGCGGGTCAAGGTCAGCGGTGCCCTCAACTGAAATCACCTACTGAAATGGCCACTTACCAAAATGACCACGTACCAAAGCGACCGCACACCGAAATGACCGTGCACCGAAACGATCATCCACCGAAACGACCGTGTATTGAAACAACCGTGTACCGAAACTCCCGCCCCGAATCATCCGGTACCTCAATGTCCGGTATAAAGGCAGAGGAAACAAAGACAACATTAAGTTATATCACACAATAACGGTACCCTCAGCTCTATGCCGATCTAGTCGCTGCAAATCTAATCGCTCTATGAACACTTATCGTTGGGCTCGAAGTGCCGTTGTCTACGGTGAGCATAACGTCATTTTGGGCGACGTGCGACGTGCGCGTTGTTCGCCAGTTTCGCACGGCCGGAGAAACGAAGGAAACAGAAGTATATCGGGTGCCTTGGTTTGGTGTAGCCACATGACTTCCGGAAACTATCTCCTCTTCTAAGTTCCTTCTTCCCCGGTCAAGTTTCGATTTCTTTTTCGAGCAGTTTCACTTTTTTACTTTATGAAAAATATACGTGACATTGTAGCAAAATATTGACACATTATTAAAAAGCCTGGCAGAGAATTAAACAAAAATGTAAGGGTGTCATTGCACCATTAAGTGGACAGAGTTTCTACGTTTTCTTCAATGACCAGTCAGTAGCTACCACCAGAATCAAATCTGAGCTGAAAAGGCCTGTCTTTAAAGGGCAACTCCACTCAAAAAGTCGACCCTATCGAAATGACTGATATCGCTTTAGGGGGGCAAAATATGGCCATACCCAAAATATCACGTCAAACCGACGCCGCGTTACCGATTAAAACCAATATTAAAAATGTTGACCCGGCTCGGTTAGCGGCCCGAAAGCGGGTGAGCAACGCTGGCAACGGGTGAGCTAGTGAAGCAACACTGGGCAATGACGTAGGTCTAGTCCTACGCTCTCGTACGGACGCCGCGGACGCTTCGTTTCCCGTGGCATTCTGCGGTTCTGCTGACGGCAAGAGGTGTCTACCACATTATTCTGTGTTCTCCTATTTTTATCAGCGTCCAGGCAGTTCATTTAACTCCAGCATTGCTTCCGCGACAGCGAGGAAGAGAGCGAAGTGGTGCTGCTCGCTCACACGCGTCGTCGTGGAGCCGGAGAGACTCGCCGGACTCGCGTTGGGCAATGTCGAGCACGACATGTAGTGCTGTGCGTTGCACCAACAACCCGGTGCGCAACCCGCAGCTGCGGTTCCACAAGTTCCCAAGAGACCGGAAGAGGCACAAGGTGTGGGTCGGTGCCGTTCGCCGGATAGACTTCGGAAGACCGTCGACTCCGAGCTCCAACGCGAAGCTCTGCTCCCAGCACTTTACGTCAGACACCTACACACGGTATCTGCGGCTGCTGACTGTTGCATGTTTCTCCACGAAATACGCGTCTTTGAAGAACGATACGGTGCCGTCGCTGTTCGCGTACCGTCCGCCGGCTGCTTCAGCACGATCGGCCAGACGCAGCAGGTCGCGGCTGATCTAACTAGCGTGCACATAAAGGCACCTTAGCTTAGCAACTTAGACCGCTTATGGATAAATATGTCCCTATATCTCCCATTATTCCTTTTTCTCTCGGTCCGCGAGCAAGAAACAAATACAGTCACGCTGCGCCGGCACTGACCGCGTCATATTTACAGCAGTCGGATTCGCTCTTTGGCTGGCAAATTTATAAATGTACACTAAAACTTACTACATTTGGTGAATATTAACAAAGTGAAGCGGTAAAAAAGAAAATGTGGAGCTTACCTTCTGTTTTGAAACTCCACGTGCGGCTGAGCCGACATAGTGGGTGCGACGGCTCGGGAGCGCCGGACCAAAACTAGGTCATGCCGACGACGCGCAACGATACTTGGATTCGCGATATCTACAAAACTATACACACTCCCGAAAAGCAAATTATATCTCGTGATTCAGGGTCGTCGACTTCGACTAAATAGATAATAACATAAAAATTGTAAAAATGCAGTGGAGTTGCCCTTTAAGTACTTCGAATCCCTATTTCCTCGCCAGCTTTCTCAGCTGAAAAAATAAGAACGTAGGGTTAGGTGCAGCCTGTATTACTGATGCCGCACTTTCATGAAGTGGATGAAGTCTTTGCGTGGTTCGCTTGCTTGCTCTTTATCGCTTCTTAAAACGTCCATTGTTGTCGATGTCTATGCAGTCCGATTGCTGAAAATGGGACTCTTGAGGAACACGTTTTTTTTTCTCCACACCACTAGCAAAGACGTCCTGGTTGGACGAGGATTCCTTCCAATTTTTGTGTCTTATGTTTATACATTGTTATGAATCTCGTTTTGTTTTTTTCGACGATCTCTGACTGCAATCTCAAAGGATGCTAAATATAACTTTTATGAAAGATCCTGCCGAAAAACACAACATAACTGTTTGCTGCCTTGATAATAACAATAACAATACTTTGTTTCAAATAAAGAGAGCTGTGCTGTGCTGGAAAGGCCGAAGGCCTGCGAATCTAATCGTAACTGATTCTGAAAACCTGAAATCTAGAAGATATATTTTCTCTAAACATAGGTAGGCGCCTGCTACACGAACAAAAAAATCCTCCTGCTCCTTTTATCGAACTAGAACCACGCGGACTTTTTCCGTCGCGCACCAGTCGCCCAGTTGTGTTTGGAGATATTCGTTTGTCCTTTGTCCCCTTGTTCGACTTCTCCAGGGATTATGATCGTCATTCTAGTCCAGCTCTCTTGCACCTTTGCATTAATTTGATTATCAAAATAAGCTTAAAAATGTAGTCCATTCATCCTTGCTTTTGTTAGACTTGTGGCAGTTTATAAAACCCGTTGGCTTTACTGACGTGTAACTCCTGGTTAGCTCCCTAGTTAAAGCGCTACACTGTACATCGAAAGGTCCCTGGTCCAATCCAGGAGCAGAAGAAAATATTCGGTCGCGCTCCAGTCGCGTAGCGGTGTTTGGAGATCTGTGTTTGTCCCATGTCGCATTCATCCCCTTGTACAGAGATTATTATTTTCATTCTTGTCCAGCTCGCTTGCACCTTTGCATTAAGTGCATTATCATCTAAAATCCAGGCTTTTATGAATCTATCGCAATCATATATTGCACAAAGCGTGTCCGATATCCGGCAGTGTCGTGGCAGATGCCCCAGTCACAACCTTCAAGAGAAGGTCAAATTTCTAGTGTAATTCTTTGATTACGTCGAAACGGCAGTTGCATTTGAACAAGCTGTTGCTGCTGTTGGTGATATCTTGAAATTTCGTTTTTTTCAAATTTTTTTTACTCAACGTATGTGTTTATAAATGCATCAACTAGATGTCTCGACATAAAGACCTAGACATGGCAACCCTGGAGCGAAGGGACGAAAAAAAATTGACAGACACGAAACTCCGAACGGAGCTAACGATTTACGTTTTAGACCACATCCTTTAATAGACCCTCAACCATATAAGTAGACAACGCTGCCTGAGGTCACACAACCGTAGCAGATACGACCCAAAGGACGAACAACAAAAGACTGCGGCGACCGACAAGAGCTCACTAGTTTGCACAGCGACGTGTTGCGCTCATCGTGGGGTGTAGATAAATTTTGGGCAGGATTTCCTACATGCCCAATGATGCATGAACTGAGAACATTTTTTACGTAGTGAACATAGTGCTTTTTTTTGTTATCTTGGAAAGAGACGTTGTGGATTTATTACGGTACAATCACTTGAAAGTTCAGAAATCGGGGAGGGCGAGCAAGCTTTCCGAAATTTGTCTCTGTGGTGTCTAGCGCGGCGCCACTCGCGCATGAACAGAAGAAGATCGTTTTTGCCTGTGAGGGTCTTGTGATCTTTGAGCACGCGAACTCATAGAACTGCGAGCGACTGATGGCGCAAGCCAGACTCTGATGTCCTGTAAAATTTACCAACGAGTATTCGGGCTGTAGTGTCTCTTACTACGCGGATACGACACTGGCGACGAGAATTCAAGAGCCTACGACGCCTAGAACCTCCGACCACGAGCCATGTCTACTCAAGGCAAAATGGAAGCCTTTTCAGGCAAGTCATGGGCCTTGTGGATTGAACGTCTCGGTTTCTACTTCGTTGCGAATGGCATCAGCGCCATGGACAAGAAGCGAGCACTCCTACTTACGCTCTGCGGTCCCGAAGCTTACGAGATCGTACGAGCGTTGGTGGCACCCAGAGGACCCGGGGACGTTGAGTTTGACGAACTCATAACAATCCTCAGCGCTCAGTTTGATCCTCGACCGTCAGAGCTCTATAGCCGGTACAAGTTTCAACGGCGAGACCAACTACCGGACAAGTCGATCAACAGCTACGTTGCGGCGCTCAAACATCTGGCGGGTGACTGTAATTTCGGCATCCTGGCTTCCGCAACTACGCGTGTTACATCAACGACGGCGCCACAATCGGCATCGCAGCAACCAACTTCGCAACAGGCATCCGGTGCAGCGGCTACGGCTGGACAACCAGCAACGCCACAACGGGACAACAAACTGCCGTTGGACGTGATGTTGCGTGACAGGTTTGTCTGCGGCATCCGCAACGAGCTTCTGCAGCAGCGCCTGTTCGCAAAAAAAGATTTAACGTTCTCGAGCGCCTTTGATATCGCCATCCGAGCAGAGAGTGCCTCGAAACAACAGCAAAGCATCAAGAAAAAGGAAGACCTCCAGATCAACAAGACAGGGGCAGAAATTAAAGACGCTGCTTCACGCAGCAATCGACAGTGCTACCGATGCACAGGTCAGCATGACCCACAGGGATGCCGATTCAAAAATACAGAGTGTCGCTACTGCAAAAAGCTTGGACACATCGAAAAAGCATGCATTGCGAAGAAAAAGCAGCAAGGCAAACCAGCTGACAAGAAAACTAACCACAATGTTGTAGCGGCTGAAGTGGTGAGCCAGCCAACGTGCTCATCTAGATGTTCCTTTTACGAATTGAACAAGTTACACACGCCAGGGGGCGTTCCGAAGTTCCATGTTTCCCTTCAGATTCAGGGTAAGCCACTTCAGTTCGAAGTCGACTCTGGCGCTGCATGTTCGTTGATCAGCGAAGAAACATTTCGCTCAACTTGGCCCAAAAATCCACCCAAGCTCACGAAAGACGACTTGGAACTCTACACTTGGAGCGGTGAAGGCCTAAAACTTCTTGGCTCACTTCAAGCAAGGGTACGCTGCAAGTCAAAAGGTTACCTCCTGCCACTTTTGGTGATGAAAGGATCTGGCTGCAGCCTTTTGGGAAGGGATTGGTTCGACGCGCTTCACATCCGAGTGAAAGGAATCAACCAGGTGCAGCATGAGAAAACACCACCAGAGGTGGAGGAAGTCCTTCGACGACATCCTAATGTGTTCAAGGACGACATCTCTGGATACACGGGACCTCCAGTACAATTGGAGCTAGAGGAAGGAGCTTCACCGAAATTTTGCAAAGCTCGGCCGGTTCCTTTTGCGCTCCGGTCAGCGGTAGCAGACGAGCTCCAACAGCTGCAGAGTCAGGGAATAATTGAGCCAGTCCAACACTCTGCATGAGCTACGCCGCTGGTACTCGTCCGAAAAAAGAGCGGAGCCATCCGACTTTGTGGCGACTACCGGAGCACGGTAAACGCCGCATCAAAACAAACCAGCTATCCGCTACCCACAACAGGAGAAGTGCTGTCGAACCACAGAGGAGGAACTGTTTTCTCAACGCTGGACTTGTGCCAAGCATACCAGCAGCTAAAGGTAACGGACGAGACGGCAGCAGTACTGACAATCAACACGATGAAAGGACTGTACAGGGTGGCGCGACTTCCGTTCGGGATCTCAGCAACGCCCGCTATTTTTCAGCGGATGATGGAAACGACCCTCACTGGCATCGACGGAATAAGCGTATACCTTGATGATATTCTCATCAGTGGAGTGACCAAGGAACAACACGCTGAACGCCTGGAACAAGTGCTATTGAAGCTAGACAGCACCGGTCTGAAGTTAAAAAAAGAAAAATGCAAGTTCGCAGTCACCGAAGCTACATTCTTAGGACACAGGATTGAAGCTTCAGGGGTACACACGACTGCGGACAAGGTGCAAGCAATTATGGATGCTCCAGAGCCAACAGGAAAAACTGAGCTGCAAGCCTTTCTGTGGTTGCTCGCATTTTATGACCGCTTCCTCGAGAACAGAGCCGCAGTCGCATCAGTCCTGTACAAGCTCCTTGAGAAGAATGTTCCTTGGTTGTGGAAAGACATTCACCGGCAAGCATTCCAAAAACTCAAAGAACTAGTAAAAAATGCACGGTCCTTGCGCACTATGATGAAAACAAACCCCTGCTCCTTTCCTGCGACGCGTCTCCTTACGGCGTGGGAGCAGTACTTGCGCAGAAAGACGCTCTGGGACGTGAGGCTCCAGTGGCTTTTGCGTCACGAACACTAGGGGCTGCGGAGAAAAACTATTCTCAGCTTGATAAGGAAGGGTTGGCTATCGTCTATGCAGTAAGTCACTACCACGAATACATCGCTGCACGACAAGTAACCATCTACACGGACCACCGACCCATTTTGGGCATACTTGGAGACACAAAACCGATACCACAAGTCTTATCCCCGCGTATGACACGATTGTGCATCAAGCTAAGTGCGTATGACTACGAGTTGAGATACCGACGGGGACGGGCACACCAAAACGCAGACGCTCTGAGCAGGCTGCCTCTACCTGCTCGTGTCGACGAACCCTGCCCACCTGGCGACCTGCTAATGTTAGCCTACTCGCCAATTCCACAACTCTGTCCAGAACGCATTGCAGCGCTCACTGAACAAGACAAAGTTCTAACACTCGTCTACCAGGCCATACAGCACGGCAGACTAGGAGAGTGAAACAAGGACGAGTGCAGGGCCTACAAAAGTATCGCCAACGAACTTTCGACGCTCAACGGTTGCTTGACCCGAGGTATAAGAGTGGTGATTCCTAGTACAGCAAGAGCTCAAGTACTCGACTTGCTTCACGCTGGACACCGAGGCATAGTGACAATGAAGGCAGCTGCCCGAGGTTACGTTTGGTGGCCTGAAGTGGATAAAGACATCAAAGCCAAGGCAAGGGCGTGCAGCATTTGCCAAGAGCACCAACGAGCACCACCTAATGCACCATCCCCGGAATGGCAACGACCATCGAGACCATGGGATACACTGCACATCGACTTCGCTGGTCCCATTGAAGGTAAAATGTTGCTGATAGCAGTTGACGCCTTCAGTAAATGGCTGGAAGTTCGTCAAATGAAAAGTATCAACTCCAGCTCACTGATTCAGGAACTTCGTAACTTGTTCGGAACGTTCGGTGTACCACGCAAGGTTGTTAGCGATAATGGTACGTCATTAGTGTCAGACGAGACCGAACAGTTCTTTAAAGATAACGGAATTCGTCATGTCACAAGTGCTCCGTATCATCCGGCGACCAATGGTCAAGCGGAAAGGATGGTGTATGAAACCAAACAGGCGTTGTCTAAGGACAAGACAGGAAGTTTATCGTGCCGACTTTCCCGATTTCTACTGAAACAGCATACAACGATTAGTCTCACGACAGGAAAGACTCCGGCTATGCTAATGTTTGGTCGTGAGTTGTCAACCGCAATCACTCTACTACATCCGCAAGCCAGAGGGAGGGATGAGGAGACGTTGGAGTCAACTACGTCCCCAAGAAATATTTCGGCTAACCGAGAAGTGTATATCAAAAACTTTGCTGGAAAGCCATCGTGGATCCGAGGAACCGTATTAAAAAGACTGGGATCTCGTTCATGGATCATCAAAACAGAACAAGGTACGGTACGGCGACATGAAGACCACATAAGGAACACTATTTATTTATTTATTTATTTCAGATACCCTCAGGGCCAAAGGCAGTAGAGAGAGCAGTGGGTACAATGTATAAGTATAAAGCTAAAAAATGCAGTGGTTATTAGTGCAGTAAATTGACTCTTATTTATACAATGTTAGCTATGGCGTTCTTGAACTGCTGGGGATCTTTGATTGTTGCTGTCGGGGCGGGAAGGCCATTCCACTCCACTGATGTGCGAGGAAAGAATTACTGAAAAAAGCATTAGTTCTACACGATGGAATCCCGACTTTATGAACATGATCTAATCTAGATGAGATGTATTGGGGGGGGGGGGGGGGGGGGGGTAAAATATGTTCGGCGCGCAAGGAGGGATGAAGAAACAGTTTGTGAAAGAGACAAAGATGAGGGATTTTGCGGCGGGATGTTAGGGATGGCAGATCAAGGTTAGATTTCATTGTACTGATGCTTGCAGTTCTATTATAGTTACACAATATGAAACGAACAGAATTATTTTGAACCATTTCAAGTGAGTATATCAAGTTTTCGTGGCTTGGATCCCAAACTGAAACGGAATATTCGAGTTTAGAGCGAATGAGGACCTTGTAGAGTAGTAGTTTTAGGGATGAAGGTGCTTTAGCAAAGTTACGTCGAAGATAACCCAACATGCGGTTAGCGTTATTAATGACGTACAAGGTGTGAACGCTCCAATTTAGGTTCGATGAAATGTGCACACCAAGGTATTTATAAGAAGATACGGCGTCTAAAGGCACATTATTAAGAGAGTAGACGGGCGAGTTAATATTTTTTCTAGAGACACGCATAAGCTTACATTTGTTAATATTTAGTTTCATGCACCATGTTTTGCACCATACAGAGATGGCTTTAAGATCAGATTGAAGAGTGGTTATATCGTTATCACATAAAATTTCCCGGAAAATTACACAGTCATCTGCAAACAAATGAATATGGGAAAAAACACAAGAAGAGAGGTCATTAATGTAGATAAGAAAAAGGAGAAGGCCAAGCACAGAGCCTTGGGGCACGCCGGAGTGGACGCCACTTGGGGGAGATGTGAGGCTGTTAGCTGAAACGAACTGAGAACGGTTAATGAGGAAGTATTCGAGCCATATAAGAAGTTTGGAATAGAGATTAAGCTGACTTAATTTAAGAAGTAAAAGCTTATGACACACCTTATCAAATGCTTTTGAAAAGTCTAAAAATATGCAGTCAGCAAGTGGTGATCGGTCAAGAATGGCGTTTAGTTTATGAGTGAAAGATACCAATTGAGTTTCGCACGAATAAGTTTTACGGAAGCCGTGTTGCGAAGGTGTGAAAAATGAGTTCGATTCAAGAAAGTTAGCGAGGTTAGAAAACAGAATGTGCTCAAAAATTTTACACGGGATGCATGTGAGCGAGATGGGTCGATAATTAAGGGGAGAATTCTTGTTACCTGATTTGTGGAGTGGAACAACCTCTCCCACCTTCCACTCAGCAGGGAGATAACCATCGTCAAGGGACTGTTGGAAAACTTTCGATAAAATGATAGAAGAATAAACACTGGTACTTTTTAAAAATTTTGGGTCAATTAAATCGCAACCAGGGGCAGAAGATTGTTTGAGTTATCTAATTACGTTTTCAACACCACTGGGATCACTAATAAAAAGAAACATTGCAAGGTAATCACATGAGTTTATATTAGGCAATGGGACGTCTGTAGTTACGGAAAAATTGCGTGAAAATATATCATTAAGAACGATGGCACATTGATTAGAGGGAATGACATTACCATCACTGTTGACGAGGGTGATATCGTTATTATCTTTTGGGTTAATAACGCGCCAAAACTTTTTTGTGTCAGTTGTTAGCATGACTGGCAAAGTATTTTGAAGATACTCTGCTTTAGTTTCTCTTATCGCTGTTACGTATTCCTCGGAAGCAAGCTGATATGCGGCCCAGCGCGCATCGTTTTAAGAAAGTTTAGCTGACCTGAACAGTCGTTTTTTTTTTTTTTTTTGTTAGATAGACGTTTAATGCGAACGTTAAACCACGGTGCGTTACTCTTAGAGATAATAGTGCGAGTAGGGATGTACTTATTCGTTAGAGCATTAACCTTGGTTACAAACATATCCCAGTTATTTTGTACGCTACGTTTATCAAAATCCTTCAAAAAAATATCAAGAAACATGGATAATTCAGAATTAATGGCTTCAAAGTTCGCATTCCTGTAGTTTCGAATAGTTTTCACTTTTTTAATGGTTTTAGGTCGCGACAGGTTTATGTGTAGTGATAGCAGGGAATGATCGCTGAGGCCGGGTAAATAACTGATGTCAGATACAAGATCGGGCTGAAGTGTTAGTATGAGATCTAGGACGTTTGCGACATATGAGGTTGTTCTGGTAGGTTGTTTCACGAGTTGTGTGAATAAAAAGACAGAGCACATTTCTAAAAATTCATTAGCTAAGGTGGAAGAGGGGGCCATACTGGGTGTCCCGCCATCCCATGTTATATTTGGAATATTGAAATCACCAAACAAAAATAAAGGTAACGTGGGATAGCGAGTTCTGACAAGGTTGGTTACATCGTGTAGATCGTTTACAAAACTAGACGAAATAGTGGGGGGGGGGGGGGGGGGGGGCGACTGCAAACACCAATGACAATTCTTTGGTGGCCCACTTCCATGATAGCCCACACAATCTCTAAGTCACTCGGGACATATATACACTGATATGGAAATTCTTTAGATATCGCCAAAAGAACACCGCCTCCCTGACGGGTTATGCGGTCACAGCGATAAACAGAAAAACGATGTGCGTCTTGGAAAATTTCATGATCACGGAACTGAGAGTGCAGCCAGGTTTCAGTTAGCACTATTACGTCAGCACTACAGCTATTTACTGCAGAAGTTAAGGAATCACGCTTGTTAATAACGCTTTGAATGTTAGAAAAAAGTACCGAAACATTAGATAAAATTCGTCCACTGCCCCTCGCGTTTTCTTATCTCAGACCATCTGTCGGCAGACTGGGCTGTTGGTTATCAGGGGTATGATCTGACGCAAGTCGTATCACGCTTTCAGTTGCAGTATCATACGTGTACTGCCTCCCATTTATGACAAGTTTGTTATAGCGAAGCTGAAACGGTGGTGCTTCTGGCTGATTTTTAGCAAACTTAATTAGTTTTTTTCCGAACGTAACGCGTAGCAGGAGAGAAATCCTCGCTAACATTGATGTTCTTTTCTTTCAAGTTGGAGCGTGCGGAAAGTATGCTGTCTTTTATTTTGTAGCTTGAAAATTTAACTACGAGGGGGCGACATTTATTTGCCGAGTAGAACCCTAAACGATGAGCACGCTCAATTGCACCGCCCGAAAGGGTGTCAACAGTTCCCGCAAGAAATTTCCGCAATTGTTCCTCCGATTGTTGCCATGATTCACGAGAATCGGGAATTCCGTGAAATATAAGGTTGTCGGGCCGTGACCTGTCCTCCAGTTCGTCTAGCCGCGACTGTAAAGAGTGATGCTGGGTGGTCAAGACTTTCACGGAACCCAACACACCGGTCAAATCTTGATCTAAACTATCAAGTTTTTTTGTTTTTTCTTCTAAGGTATCCAAGCTTTGCTGGATGTGACCGATTTTAGTTTCTATGTTTTTCTGACCAGCCTTTATTGACTTTACGTCGGCGACCGATTCAGCCTGACTTTTTGCCGAATGAATAGAGCGGGCCTGAAGGTCTTTCAGAAGGTTAAAAATAACAGACATCTGCTCGGAGGGCTTATCAGGTAGAGATTCAACCTCAAGAGCAGCCTCTGAACGAGTAAGAGGGCCCGGATTCGTCTCGACGTCGCCGGAGCGCAACAACAATAACACCATCGAAAAATAATCACAAGCAATATTACTCAGCTCTCCTGGGCTCGGGAGCAAAAGAAGGCAACGATTGTCGCATTTTTTAGCGTAGAGTGAAAATTGTTTACACACCTGCGAAATGCAGAAAAGCGGCATGAGAGCCATGTCGTCGTCACTGCACCCGAGCCCACTGGAGTAGTGTTCGCGTGGCATGCTGTTTAAGTAGGGGACGGGAACTGATGTCGCTCTTGCTGACGCCGTTGTGCTGAAGGTTGGGAGTATCCGAGACGGCCGATCCAAGGTGATGCTGCTGAAGAGGCACACGTGGCTGCTGATCTCAGACGATGACATCAGCGGAACCGAGATCCCGGTCGAAGCAGAAGCCAGGGGTAAAAACCAGAGCAGGAAAAACGCCAGGATTTCCTGCGAAATCCAGAAACGCGGCATAAGAGCCATGTCGTCGTCACTGCTCCCGAGCCCACTGCTCCCGAGCCCACTGCTCCCGAGCCCACCCCACTGCTCCCGAGCCCATAACAGACTCTTCGGAAAAATTGCTCACGGGATCCTCTGCAACACGAAATATTAATAATGGCCTACAAGCTGTGCCAGCACAGTGGACCATGCCGACCATTGAGGGACCTGCACCAACCGAAGAGCAAGATACCCCAAACGCTCAATCGGACATCCTTCCTGTTCCAGACGCGGTTATAACAACGGGTTTGTCTAGGCCTCAACGTCAAAAACGGCCTCCTCAAAGATACGGCGACGGCATCTGAGGGGGAAGGAGTGTGATGTCTAGCGCGGCGCCGCTCGCGCATGAACAGAAGAAGATCGTTTTGCCTGCGAGGGTCGCGTGATCTTTGAGCACGCGAACTCATAGAACTGCGAGCGACTGATGGCGCAAGCCAGACTCTGATGTCCTGTAAGATATACCAACGAGTATTCGGGCTGTAGTGTCTCCTCACTACGCGGATACGACAGTCTCCTTTCTCTCTGGCACTGCCCCTAGTTTCAAGTTTTAGTAGACACAGCTACTAGCAGGTACACACTGCTCTCAAGCAGGTAAAAGTCTGGGAAGTAGGGACGGTGCGGAATCCGTGTTTCGTGCTTTTTCAAAGGTGACTTGGGAAGTGCTTTTGTAAGGTATGCGGAATATGCAATCGACTGTGTTATGCCCGTTGTTAGCGTCTCTACAACAAAACAAATACGATAATCTACAAAGCCGCGATCACAAGCCAAGATTTACTATTACATATTCATTCCAACAATTTACGTAAGATGGTTCGAAAGCCGAGAAAAAAATATCTGTCGGCTGACGCAGAATTCAAACGTCCAAGGGCTTCTGCGGACAGCTATTACGTAATCACCTGGCTGTGCCGGGTTTTTTACGTAACAGCAGGGTCTGGTCGCGGATGTTTGATGAACCCGGTGCGAATCTCGACGGCCTCCGGAGCGATGTGACAAGAACGTAACTGGACACACGTTTGTCGCAACGCGAAAGCTCAATTACCTCCAGCCAAATGGCATTCCTTTCGGGGCGACATGGCTGCTGAAGGCTCGCAGTCGGGATTCCTCATCTGACATCTCCAAAAAGTCAGCATTTGCAAGCGCAAAAAAGAAAAAAAAAACACGTTAAGCAAGCAAAGAGGAAAACGAAAGAACCGCGATATGAAAGCCAAAACCCCTCATCGCTTCCAATCACTAACACCTGCGACAGCTGCTAAACACACACTACTTCACTTCAAGATGTCTCACTCAAGCACCTGGGTCAGCATGAAACACTGATCACTTCGGCGAAACGATTAGTCGACGTACGCGAGACAGGCGGTAGCGGAGACTTCGGCGGCCATGAAAAAATGGCGAAGCTTTCGCTTGTTATGGTATGAATCCAAACTGAAGTGCCCGTCTTGTAAATTTTTTGTAAAGAATTATAACTCTCATCACATCGGTTATTCTTTAAACAAAAAAAAAAAAATATGCCGCTCAAAAGGAATTTGCAACATATAACAAAGGTTTAACAACGAAGATCTAAGCTGTCAATCAAACTCTTAGCCAATGAGAAGTATAGCTGCCGATTAGGATTCAACGTCTCGGAATCTCAACTTCGTGGCGCGCGATTTAAAACGGGCGAAATAGCAGCAAACTAAAATCAGTCTCACGGAATAAAAATTGCTGTAAAAAATAAATTTTTTCCTCGCGAAAACATAGTTTTTTGACATGCTTGTTTCAATTAAGCTGTTTAAAAAAAACTTTTTTTTTTTTGCAGTTACTCTTTAAGGAACGTTTTAATAAAGTTCGATAAGGTCCTTATTAAAACATTCCTTTAAGGAACGTTTTAATAAGGACAGCCACAATTCTTGGGAATTGTCAACTACCCCTTTAGAAGACGCTTATATGCGTTTGTTTTTTTGCACAGCGAGTGGATTTTGTATCTTATATTCACGAAGTTGTGCACAAGTTTATTCTACTGCTGAGCGTTATGCGTTTGTATAGCAGTTGGTGAAGAGACTGAGCAAGGTGGTAGACAGTTCTTAAGTAGTAGAGTCGAGCTTTTGGTTGTGTACGAAAGATGAGGGATGAGCTGGATCGTGCGGATTTGGTTGCGTCAGAAACCGACAAATCTGGTAAGTTCGACATGCTTCCGGTCTATGCGTTTAACTGAAGAGTAGACAAGGCGATCGCCTCCTTTTTTTTTTTCTTTCGAAGGACCCCTTGCCCGGTAGGGGGGGGGGGGGGGAGGGGGAAAGGATAGTTTGTTTTTGGTTTGTTTTTTAATCTTGTGGGGCTTTATTTAACGTCCGCTGCGACGAACTTTTGAGGGAAGTTGCTTTTTCAGAAAAGTAAGGTCTGCATAGGTTCCCGGATAACCCCCACCCTGTGGGAAATATGTCTTAGGGTTATCAACCTCTCCGTAGATTGCAGTTTTCGAAATGCTGGCCAGACTGTTAGGGGCATTGAAGACCCCCTGTGTGAGTACAAGATAGGTGTTCCAAATAGGAACGAGGCTTCCGAGTTGTTTAAACACGTCTCCAAGTGTACTGATTGTGTTGTGAGGCAAGACACTCAGGTTATGTGCAAGGAAAAAGACGTCTTAAATGTCTCGTAAAAAAGTCACTGATAATTTCCAGGAATAATGGATGTTTTAGCAATATGTACGTTGCTGTTACATACATTATTAGAAATCTTTTTAACACTTAGGTTTTTGTTGTTTTATTACCGTATCTTCTTTATTTTTCTTTGGAATATTTTCTTCAGGTCGGCCGTCGGCCGGGAGGAAATTGTGTGGTGGAAGTACTTATCCTGGATGCTTTGTGTTACTGTTCGCCAATAGAGAGAGCGTTGGGGCTTTCAGGGTTTGCTTGTGTCCTTATAACTTGTGACTTCTTGTCGGTCGCCGGGATCTTTCGTTCTTTTGTCCACATGGATGGTTGGATCCATGTTAATGGATATACGGAAGCTTAAGCCACCTGGAGTAAGTCTCAAATCACAAACCTATGATTCTTCCCGCCCTTTTATGCAAATTTTCTTCCCAACTATCATTACACTTAGTGCGATATCCTTCCGGGAATTGAAATGTCCTTTGGGAAATCGGGCAAAAAAAGAAAGAAAAGAAACACCACCTTCGCCTTTTTTCCAATTTGTCTCGGGTCAAACATTGTCAGCGTTACCCCAGCATCGGACCTACTGGTGTCTGGGGAGAGACTTTGCCACATGGCAGGGAGTCCCAATTTTTCTCTTCCCGTCTGTCGTCTGCTGTGCTAGTTAGTTAGGCCTCATTCAGTTTTCCCTTGATAATTTACTCCACAGTTCTAATGGCTTCTGTGTGTCTGTAGTTCTTTTCTTTTATGTCCTTCTATCGTCGCCAGCGGAACCCTGGGCCCCGGTTAAATCTGTTACCCCTTCAGAGTGGGCGGAGCGAGGCCCCGTGCACTTCAAAAGCAAGTGCTCTAGTGTGTCGTTTTCATTAAGGTACGCAGCCCATAATGTGCCAGTCTCCTGAAATTTAGCCATATTAGCCTTCGAAATCGAAACTCCCGTTCTCGGCTCAAACGGTAAAAAACTTCAAAAGTGAATTGTCAAACACATTTTGCTTTATCATCTGTTTTTGTTACCTGTACATTGTTAGATTTGATTTTTCCTCCATTTTTACCACCCACATTTTTCTGTCTTGCTCTTTCACTCTCAATTCCACCGAAGTAGTTTGCTCAACAACATCACTTGTGTGTACGTATTTAAATGTAAGCTTTCGAGTTCAATTCCTCCATTTCGTGTTTAAAGTTTACATGTATCAATACTTGAATATATTTTGTGCCCACCGCATATTAGCAATTTCGGACAACACTTCCTCAAATTTCAATATACTAATGGCCTCTTCGCTCTCAAAGGATGACGAAACCATGTCCCCCTGTACACCCTCATTTGGTGTGCCTATATGTGCTCCCAGTTCCAATCTGCCTACGCTTCCTTGTCAAATTTTTATCCTGATTGAACCTCTGGTTCCATGCTCAATACTGCAATGCCAAAAAACAGTCCTGGAACAATCACTCCTTTTCATATGTCTGCAACCACTTCAGATCTATTGTAGTTCATAGTGCCTTCAGGTTCATAATGGATGAATTTATATTTTCTTTTCGAATTAAATTCTGCTCATGTTCCTCTAATATTTCATTCTCTCAGTCAGCCAGACACCCAAATAATTCCATTTTTCTACATGGCCTATTACAATGTGTTTTGTCCTCAGTTCCCTCTTTTTGTTCTTAACCGCCATTACCCCAGACTTGTCACTACTAACACTTATTCCCAAGGTGTCCCCTTTCTCTACACATACTCCAGCTACTTTTTGTTGTAACGTTTCCTGGGTCATCTGTCATAACTACATTGGCGTCCGCATACATCAGTCCTGGTATTACTTGTGCTACATGTGTTCCTCCTTCTATATAATATCAAAACCTAAGTTGCTCTGCTTTACTGCCTTTTTTTATTTCACTTAGATACCATGAGGAGTAGAATTGAAAGAACACAACCCTGCCAGTGCGCCCTTTTTATTGCTGTGGATTGTGCAGCTTCGGCTTGGCATGTCATAACTACATTATAGTTTGTGTAGCCCTGCTGAAGAAACCTAAACCAATAAGGATAGAAGTTGTACTCTTTAGCTGACTTTAGAGGTTTTCCTGGCTCACATTATCGTACTCTCCTTTGATTTCTAAATAAGCTAACCATAATGGAGGTTGGTTGAATATTGTTATATATATATATACATTGTCTGGTGACAAATAAATTATCCTCCAGTTTTTGTCTCTTCAGAATCCGTTTTAAGCTCACCCAGAATTTGCATATACTCTGCCCATGCCTCCATACTTCTCTTCACTATTTGTATAGCTAGTCTGTATGAAGCTGAAGTCACCGTTATTGTGCGATATAACTTAATGTTGTCTTTTTTCCTTTGAATTTATATATTTGTCTCGTTTCACTTACTTTCTTATCATTTGGTACCTCTGTTCCCATAATTATTTGATTATTCGCATGCGTAATGTCAATTTGTTTTTTTTTTCCTAATCTCTTAATGAGTTCTATGGGTAAGTTGCAAGGGCCTGTCGCAAGGGCCTGTCGCTTTACCCGCTGGAACCTTACATTCTGCTTATCATATTATCTTGTTGTTGTCTCCATTGTTAAACAATTCTGCTCCTCATTTACACTGCTGCTGGCAGTGCTATCTACTGTCCTCTAGTGCTCAACCTGAGAGAAAGCCACTTCGATTATCCGCCTAATATATTTTCGTGCCTATTCCCCACTATTCCTCTCCCCTTCTCCCTGTAGTAGTTTATTGTTAAATGTGAGTAGTTACGTTCCCATTTTATTTTGCCATCACATTTTGCTTCTGCATTAACTAGCACTAGGTCCAGGGCTTCACAGAAATTTTCTTGCAACATTTTTGGTTTTATCTCCGAATCCGTCAAGTTCTTCGAAGTGGCCACCCATGTATCATATAATAATTATTTTCAGATTCAGACCAATTTTTTTATGTCCTTCGATTTTCGTGTAAACCGTTCTGTATTTCTTGAGTAATTTTCTGTTTTCAAGTAAGCAATGACCGGTTACAGTAGCTTTCAGCAATAAGCATTATCTGAAGCTTTCCTCCTTTCTCTCTCAGTCTTGTTCCTTTAACTAACATGTCTAGACCTCCGCCTTTCCGTTCACGCCCCCCCCCCCCTCCCCCCACAATCGCTTGCATCACACTCAGGAGTAGACTTGTATGTACGGGGATTTCTCTTCATTTCTAAGGTGAATTTCTGCTACTATGAAATTTTCACCCACTAATTGTTCACCATGCACTCCACTCCCACTTCATTTTTGTTGCTACCTATCTGCATGTTTATCACGCCTATATTGAGCCGTTTTTTCCTGAAATCTACGGGGCTTCCCACTGTTCTCCCTGCTGCTCGAGCGGTACTCACACCCCAGAGCTCCCTAAACTACGGTACTGGTGCATATGGTACAGCTAAATCTGCACAGGTCTCCCCTGAGATCTGTCGGCCCCCCAAAAAATCTCTAACATGCCGACCCAGGCCCTTTCTCACTCTCCTACCTGTGTCTAAACTGTAGTAGATTCCACAGTGAGTAAAACGGAAGGAATGAGCCGTATAAACCAGTGCATATTATCGCATGCACCCTCTCACTGACCGCTCTTAGTTTACCGAGTCCTGCCTCTATCTGTTTTTCCAGGCTCTGGAACGACGTCGTTGAGTTCTGCGTGGATCAACAGTCGGTTTTCCCCCCTTTATGTCACCCCACAATACTTCCTTCGCTTTTCAATGGCATCTACCATGTACTTCCCTGGCTGGGCCTTTACTCAAAACCTTTAGTCCTCTTTCACCTTGCCTAGTACTACTTCTAGAATCATTGCCGTGTTAGATACTCCCATTACCAGGACACTCCTAACTGCCGATGGCTGACCCTCCTCTCCTAGTCACTACGCTGCTACACCTTCCATCTACCACCGCTACCAGGTTAGGCTCTTATAATTCAGCTGTTTACTTCTGCTTTTCGCTGTCTCACTATAGGTCCAAGAGATCTCCTTCGAGTTGGAAGTTCTCGCTCCTTGCTTTCTAGCCCTTTAAACCCCTGGCACTGCCATCGCTGTTGACTCCCTCGTCATGTCATCTCAAAATGATTCTAGGTCGACACTCTTCTCAACCTCTACCTTCAGAATACCCTGATATTAGTCCATCTTTGTTTGTCCTCCCTTGGTTTTCCCTTCTATTCCTTAAGTACACGGAAGAGACGCTCCACTCCATTCTCAAACTCCCTTTTCCTCTCTTCTAGCCCTGCCATCTACGCACCCCCCTGCTTGAGCCTCTCCAGCTGCTTTTTATGCTCATTCATTTTCTTCTGTTCCTTGTTAAGCTCAGTATCCAGTTTGCTGTAGCTTGCCTTTACAGTCCTTAGTAAGCTCCAGCCACATTGCTTCAGCTTCCCGTCTATCCCCCAACTCGCCGACCTGTATCTCGGGAAGTACCCGCTTCTGCGGCTCTTCTTTAAGAACCCTCTATATCTCTTCAAATCTAGCCTTCCACTCTTACAATCTTCTAAGGCGTTCCTCGATCTTCTCACAGAGTTGAAAAAATAAGCTATTTTTCTCTGCGTCAGCTAAGCTCTCCAAATAAGTTTCTTCTAAATAGCACAGCCACTTGCACTCCGCATTCTACAGAGTTCAAGTTCCCCTTGACCTTCCTGTCTCTTCTACACTTTGCCTAGCAACTGAAAATTCCGCACGTCTATCACAAAGGAGTCTGCTAAAACACTACACAAATATTCACCTTACTCTACCTTCCCATGGCCCACACAACCATCTGAGCTAACCGAAATCCTTAGCCCTTCCCCTATTTAAATATACCGCTTCTACACCATTTATGCTTTAAACATAAAAAATACGATGAAAAAAGTGCTTAGCTTCGCAAGTCCACTACAGTCGAAAATACGTCCGCTCCGCAATTATGGCGACCACCTTTTGTCTTATCCGCCACTATCGTGTGACCTCAGACAGCGTGTTTCACCTTGTGTGGCTGTAGGCATACTGAAGGATGTGGTTTAAAAAAAAATATATTCAGCTGTCTTCAGAATTTCTTGTCTGCCCGTCCTTTTTGTCCCTTCGCTCTTGTGTTTCCATGTCTATCCTTAACCAGCTCGGCAGTCTACTTGCTTTAACTAGAAGAACTTATATCGGTTTTATATAAGTCTGAGCCTTGAGGTTGAACAAATGTCTAAGACATTGAAACGATACACATGATGTACTCCATTAGAGTTTCTAAGCCTAAGCGGCAGGACTCACTTGTTCTCAAAGCGGGTGATAGTCTTTGTCACAAAGTGGAACCATTATTCATTAATCCAAGACACAGTATCCTATTAAGGAAGTCAGTTGGTACTGAGAGCCGGTAACCAACAGCGTACTTTCCGCTTAGGGGTGAATGGAGTATAGGTGCACCGTGAAAGATATAGAACCCCGTCGTGGAGAGGCTACCAAGGACAAACATCCTGCAGGCAGTAGGTTCATCGCCGCGGGTGACCCTTCAATCATGACTCCCTTTAAGCATAGTGTCTGACATGTGTCGTTTAAATCAAGGTATAGGCCTTGTTTTATGGACCTCTTATATTGTGCCCTTCCAAACTCTTCGCTAATTCTTACCCTGTTTCTCAGAAAACTACTAGGCCGAAGTTAACATCAGCCAAAGTCATAGCACAATGCACCCTTCACATGTACGAGCGCGATGAACTCTACCAAGCAAATGTATTCTACATACTGCAGAGTACGACCAAGCTGTTTTTTTATTTATTAATGTTGAAGAACCCGTTAGATGACGCAGCGTTTACGTTGTCCCCCTTTGAATGGCTTAAGTGCCATTTTTAAGGCTACTTGGGAACGTTTTGCCAAATATACAAAAAGCTAGAAATGTTTCTTGACAACCTTCTCTTCACTTTCGTCTTGACGACATTTTCATATCAAGAACCCGCAGTTGTATCGAGCAAAAGTATTTGATTGCCTGCAAACACATTTGGTTGCCGTGACAACACTCTATCCGGTGAGTCTCAGGATCACCTTATAACATCAGTCAAGAGATACATTTTGTAGGGCAAGGAAGTATCACGATGCACTTGCAATTTGATATTGATTGGCACAATCGCTTAATGCCGGCGAGAAGCAAGAATGGCGTTTCACAATTTGATTCTTTAATTAATCTAAAAGCATAGTACTATATAAAAAAATTTAAACGATCCATTTTTTCTTACACAGACCGCTTTTGTGCAGTTAGCTATTTGCACTGCATGATCTCGCTGTTCCTAAATACTTTGCCGTATTTTCGGAGGTTCATTATCATCCTTTCAATATCTTGTGCAACGTTTCGTGGTAGTTCGATGTTTCAAAAACCAAACTCACATGCTTTGCGAAATATTTTATTTCATTATAAACTTACCTGACGTTCAGTAACCAGTTTCGAAATCGAGGATTATAAAGCTCCTCTTATTTACGAATTCTTATATTTTTATTCAGCTTATTTGAAACACTGACATAAAAATTAGTTTAAAATATGTTTTACCATATGCTAGTGTAATATCTCCAAGGCGTAGGGAACGATACCCTTACTGACAACCATTTTTTTTAAACTAAGCAAGAGCGACAATCTTATTACTGATTTTGCACGAATTGTTAAGCTATTTAATGTACTAACCACAAAAAATTAGAATATTATATAGCGAAAAAATGAAATACGTTTGCAAATCTGTGACGCAAAATTAGAGCGCGCTTCTTGAGCTCTAATTGAGCTCTTGAGCTCTACAAGCAAACTCTAGAGTTTGCTTGTAAAGCATATAGCAAAATACCGGGAGTTTATAGATGACGTCCTGAACTAGCAAGGACCGCCAATAAACGTTTATTCTCTCTCTCTATCTTTAGTGGGAGGAGAGAAGGGTAGGGAGGAGAGGGTATGCCTCTTTCCTCCCTTCGTACCTTCTCCCCCTCTCCTCCCTCTTAAACTCCTCCTCTCCCCACCTCCTTCTTTCCCCTCCGCCTTTCATCCTCCCCTTCTCTTCCCCTCCCTCTTCTCCTCCTTTCCTTCTCCTCCGCTGCACCCTTCCATTCTCCTCCTTCATATCCTCCCGTCGTCCTCCTCCTTACCCTACCCTCCTCCTACGGTTTCCCCACTAAATTTAGCTAAATATTTGAAGCTACGTGACCTCAACACTAATTCAGTTTTCCCGCTAAATTTAGCAGAGAAAATGACGTCACATGACTTGGTGTCACCTCATCTATCAACAAATTCAATTTCTCCAGTAGATTTAGCGGAAAAACTGAACCTTTCCGCTAAATCTAGCGGGGACTTGAATTGTTGTTGAGGTCTCGTGATATCGATTTCCCTGCTAAATTTAGCGAGGTTACGCCGACGCCGACGCAGCGAAACACAGAAGCGGGCGCCAAAGACCTGCGCTCTAATACACGCCGATATTACTTAAAACCGCTGAAGTCTAGCTGCCCACAGAACGCCAATGTCTCACGCTGGAAAAAGCTAAAAACAGCACAGTTTACCAATTTAACCGTCAAACTGGTACCGCTAATTGGTGCTGAAGAAGACTGTGAGATTGGGAGAACTGGGGAACCTTCAAACTTAACAAGAATAAGTCACGTATTGCTGAGCTGATCTTACTCTTTTATATATTCGCCTGGTGTCCAGTGATTCATCGAGGACCTTCTTGCAAAATAATGTTTTCAGCACCATCATCTGCTGAACTTTCTTGGTTCATTACACGAAGTTATTTAGTCCTCCATTCACATTATAGGAGAATTCTGGTACGGGCACCCCTGAAACATTTAAAATTGATAGCGATTTCTTTTTTTGCCGGCGGTGAGGCTTTGACATCTTTTTTTCCGCACTTGATTCTTAAACAGGACGTGGAAAAGAAGTACAACATAAACGTTGACACGTTTTTAAAAGAACTTGAGGTAAGCCAAAATGTTTTATGGAATTTAATACAATAGAAGCTTTCCAAATAAGTTTTTACATAAGAAAAAAATGTTAAAATTATAGTTGCTCGCCACACTCAAATAGCTTTATTTGTCGGGCTTAATCACACCGCCAATTCTGCTTATATCCATGAAACTGTGGTACTTGGTGGAATAAATATTAAAGCAGATGTACATGTAAATCCACGGCGTTGATCAACTCCCTGATATTTGAGCACACTATGACGTCTGAAATGCACAAGATGATTACAAATTTGGTAACTTCGACGCTGGAATAGATTTATTTAAAGAAACAAAACTTATATTGAGACATGAGTAAATGAGAACCGAACAGAATTGGGAATTGCCATTTCTTTAAATTACCCGAGACTGGGGCGAGAAAACTATGAAGCATCAAAACGTGGAAGAGAAATGCAAAGTGATAGGAAGACAACGCCTCGAATGCAGCTCACCTGCGCTCTCACTGTTATTTCAGTATTGGGATGTAATGTAAGTATATTGTACTTAAAGAACTACTTCAAGAGGTTTATAAAGTTTGTTCGCTACTTGAAATATATTATTTAAGTATTTATTTGTATTTAAAACGTAGAGCGAAACAGACGGGAAGGAAGAAAGAGACAAGCAATCGCGGAACTTAGAACTGAAGTTCAGCGATTGTTTGTTTCCTTTCTTCCGTTTCGTCTGTTTCGCTCTACGTTTTAAACAATCGTGCTTTACCAACACGCCCAAGTTTCTATCCTGAATTAATTTGTAATTTATTTAAACAATTTCTATGTACTTTGAGACGAAAGCAGAACACACGAGTTCAAACTAAAGTTTCCAAATTAGAATTTGTTAAACATTTATCATAAACTGACGCTTTGTAATCTCTGAAGAAATACTAGAAAATGTCTACTTCCTCCACAAACATGTGATGACAAATTGTCATGCACCTCATAAGGTCCTTTCACTGAGTGAATTAGTGACGGCTAGAAGACCAATACATACGAGGGCCTTATAAGTTGATTGTGTAAAATAGATCGTCTGCGAGAGTAAAACAACTTCTCTGTGGCAAATTTACTTTGTCTCGGGTTTCGTTCTATGGGTGTTGCAGAAGCTAGCCAATAATATTATGCAGAGGAGGGAGAGTACGCTGCAGCATAAGCGGAATTTCGGGGAGAGGGTGAGGGAAACTAGCCAACGCCTTATAGGCTAGGGATACTATAGCGTTTGCGAGTCGGAATACAAAGATGACGGATGGTTGGGGCCATGGCATGGGCGGCAGGCGTCTGTGGATGTCGACTATACCAACGACCCGTCGGCACGTTGGTTAGCCCAGCGGTTGCGTTGCGAATGTGGCGGTGGTGGGGCGCGGAGCGCCACTAACCGGCAGCTGCACATGCGTGGCTGTTCAATTAGGGAGCAGCCGTCGGAGCTGTTCGCACTGTTTCTTTCTGCCCCGTCTGTCTGGCATTTTTAAACCGTACGCTCGCAGTTGTTTGTTCGGCGGATCGGCAAGCCCAACAAATGTTGCACTACGGAATGCTTGAGGTAACTACAAAAACACCGTAGAAATCTATGTGTTTACGTTTCCTCAAGACGGTGACCTCCGGCATTCGTGGACAAGAGCCATCCCCCGGGAAAATCTTCTCTCTGAAGACAGCAAGGTAATAACTCCTCCTTGTATCGATTCGGCTTGCCTCTTCTACAGTTTCAGTCACTTTCCATGTCGCCTGAGCATATTCGAATGACTTTCATAGGTTGGAATCATGTCGGGCGTCATTAAAGGAACAGCTCAATATGCTCAAAACCCGTTAGTTGCATTTGGCTAACGTTCAACAGCTTATGTCGAGAACTCAAGATGCGATCGGTACTTTGACAGCCATTTCATACGGAGCAGGTGTAAATCCTCTCGCGGAGTGATTAGACGTTGAGTGGAGTGCCAGGTGGCCGTTTAAATGGCTCCCTGTTAAACATTTAATTCCATTACTACGACTGGGCAACCGCACATTTTCCCCAGTTCTGTATATGCTGTGAACACATGTGAACACATTTGGACACGCGTCTTTCTGCGCGAATATATTCTCGGGACATCTGTACTTTGTCAGAAAAGCGGGAACGAAATATAAAATACTAACAAATTTCTGTCACTAATGCGAAGGCAAATTTGTGTTCCAGGTGGGGGAGCGTCATGACGGAGAGTGACATCCTCCGAGAGGCGTCCTACGCGGATGATGCTACAGGGTCCCAGGTCACGATTCTATTGAAGCATCTCGGCCTACGCCCCTGAGGCGCTGCCAAGCAGGTTTCCCAAGTGCCCCGTCTACCTCTCTACAGATCACTTACACGTAAGAGAAGCCCCAGAGGCTCGAAGGATGCGCCTCCACTTATGAGCGGTAGAAGCCTAATGGCCTACCCCATTGAACCGTTTGCAGTGACGAAGGACAAGATAAGTATCCTGCCGACCCCAAGTATCCCAAGTATCCTGCCGGCCACATAAGAAGCAAGCAGTATGCGGTCTGGAGAGCTATTGAAAGGAATGGTTGGCTTATTTTGGGGCGCACTGTTGAAAACCCAGTACCACGGATCAAAAACTTCACCATTGAAAATGCCGACGCCAGCCATACTTTTCACGTGGTGAAAACGACAAGACTAGTATCAAACTTATGCATTCCATCAGATCTGGAGAGCAAGAGGGCGGTGATGGATCTCCTGAATGGCATTGAAAAATGAGATTGCGCCATAAGCAACAAAAATACTAACTAAAACAAAGGCGAGGACATTTTTGAGACCATTCACGAGCTGCTCAGATTGTTGTTTCCGCTGCCAGAGGAGCACAAAGTGTATGCTGTCCAGTTCGTCTGGGAGCAGCTGGAGCTACACTCACGGAAAGAAGACCGGAGTTGCTACTCGGTGGACTTCATAATCTTCTGTTGCATATTTTTTTCGCCTTATCTCCTCATTCTTAAAAATATGTCCACAGCAGGGAAACGTTTTCCTTCCACTCCCGATGACTATCAGGTCAGTCTGTTCTATCAACGAAATGAACCCCCATGCAGAGCAAGAAAAGGCAACAATCCTCAACTACATGAAAAAAAAAGATCTTTGAGCTTAGCGATAAGCAACTCTTGGTAAATCTGACAGTAGAGGAGGTTCATATCAAACTGTAATGATTGACCCTAAAATAGGCCGCGTGCAAATTCAAAAATGAGTCTATTGGGTTATTCGCGGCAGCTTATAGAGCGTGCACGCCGTGACCGCCTACTGTGTAATTGGCGGCTTACATAAAGCGCGTGACACAGCGATCGCCGGTGATCAGGAAAGGGATTAATCTTGTCAGACGCCTATCATTACATCTCGTCGCCCTTAGCTGTTGTCAATGACGTACCGCTGCACAGGTCTTCTTCCTCGGCTCGAACAGTGCAACTGTGGCGAACTTGGCTGCGATGCGACTTCTGGTGGAGCCTCAGCTGGTCGAGACTGCCCTGACGGAGACTGTTCTTGATAGCTTGGTTTAGTAGTAGCTGGCAGCTTGAAGAAGTTGCTCATCCCTGACTTCGTGTCATGGGATGTAGTCACCTATACCTTGCGCACGTGGTCTGCGCGACTATCGATGTGTCACACCATTTGAACTGCACTTTGTACATCCCATGTCCCACGCGTTGCGGGACTCCGGCACCTAACCACTTAACCTCCGCGCAGAAATTTCACACATCCGCACGCACAAACGTTCTTTTTGGTTCACCGAACGCACAGCTGGCATCCACGTGAGTTTTAGGTTGAAGGCTGTCTAGTGGAGAGCGTAGCTAGGGCCAGATCATCAGCTCCATCAGGTTCTTCGATGCAACAGCATGAGGTGTCAAATGTTCTTTAAACAAGAACTCGGACACTTCGCAAGCCACGGTTCCCTCCTCCTGTTTTACAAGTGTCATCTTGAGTTCATGAACCACGCGTTCGACCCTACCGTTACCTGCTGGATCTCAGGGAGAGGTACACTTACTATGAATGTCGTTAAGTTCTAAACATTCGTGTGGTTTTTGGCTTACAAAAGCCGTTCCATTATCTGATTCGAAGAGATCAGGTGCTGCGTACGACACGAACAGTCTGCGCAACTTTTCGGCAACGACAAAGGAGCTTATGGGCGGCCCTACTTCAACGTACGCCCAGTTGGAAAATCCATCTACGGCCACTAGAAAACACACTCCCCTTACTGGCTTGGCGAAGTCAATGTGAATTCGGCTCCAAGACCTATTGAGATTGATCCAAAAATGTGTAGGCACTGGGGTTCACTCACTCTATTCTGTTGGCATTTTTTACAGTGCGTTACAAACACTTCAATGTCCGCGTCAAATTTTGACCACCAGATATATGGTCGTGTGACCGCCTTCATGGCCGTTATTCTCGGGTGGTTTCCATGAAGTAGAAGCAACACCTCCTTCATCAATGACACGGACAGGATGACTCTAATTGCCTACAACAAACAACCTCTCGGAATCGAAAGTTCACCGCTTCTCACCTCGTGGATCCTTAACTCCGCTGGCACGTCTTGTGGCCAACCCTTTTGTGCCCACTTTATGACTTAGGACAGGTGAGGGTCTTCCAAGGTCTCTTTCGCCACCGTCGCTGCGGTCACCGGTGAAACTGGACTGCTTCTAGAAGTAGCACGTCTCCAGGCTCCTCGGTCTCTTCCGGGGTTACCTGCAGGGGCAGCCTGCTGAAAAAGTCTGCATTCCCATGGTCCCGTGTGGGTCGGTATTGCAGGACGTACATGTATGCTTACAAATTTAGCGTCCATCGTAGCATTCGCAGTGAGATCACAATATAACTTTATTTCTGGGGTTGGAAACTGCCCAGCAGCGGTTTGTGGTGCGTTACTAAAGAAAATGTGTCTTCCAAACAGCTACTGATGAAAATTTCGAACGCCAAACACTATAAAAAACGCGTCTCGATCAATTTGAGCCTAGTTTATTTCTGTTTTGTTTAGTGTCCATGAGGCGTAAGCAATAGGTAGCTCTCGACCCTGGTTATCTTGATGTGATAACAAGTCAACAAAGAATCTGAAGTCAACAACTACTTAATTTGATTATACGCCATATGATGCATTAGAGCCCAGTCCCATCTTGACCCGTTATCTTGCAACTTGTGGAAAACTACCGCCACCTCCGATCGTTCGTTTAAAAATCTAATAGAGAAATTTATTATACCTAGCAATGCTTGCCACTCTTTCGTGTTTGTAGGCGCGGACGCCTGGGGTATAGAATATACGTTTGCCTGGC
This sequence comes from Ixodes scapularis, assembly GCF_016920785.2. NCBI lineage: Eukaryota > Metazoa > Arthropoda > Arachnida > Ixodida > Ixodidae > Ixodes > Ixodes scapularis. The sequence continues at coordinate 54,181,134 of NW_024609882.1, forward strand.
TGTGGTAGATGCCGTGGCTGTTGATCGGATGACCCAAACTGTCGGAGTAAAACACGCAATTAGGGGTGTTTTCACGCAGTGCTGCCTTCGGAAGCCGCGTCAGGACTTCAGTGAGAAATTTGTCGTGTGTCTTCTGCCGTCTCGCTAGCGATCAAGAAGTCATGTAAATAGACTGCCACCGGCGAGACGCCAGCCAGCACCCTGTCCATGGTTCTCTGGAACAGTCCTAAAGCAACAGGACTATCCGAAGGGCAACCGCCAAAACGTGTAGAGCCCCTTTACTGCGTTGATCGTGGCTAGCTCAGCTGCCGCATCATCATGCAGTAGCTGTTCATAAGCTCGTGTGGAATCCAGTTTGGCAAACACGCGACCATTTACCCGCCCAGTGAAAAGTTCGGTTGAAGTCGGCAACGAATAAACGTTTTTCCTCACAGCTTGCTTGACTGTACTTCTATAATCCCCGAAAACCCGTTAGGTTCCGTTCTTCTTTCGCACCCCGACTATAGGAGTGGCCAACCCGGCCAACTCTGTGGGTTCAAGGAACCTTTGGTCTTGCAGCGTGCCCAGATCGGCACACGCGTAACCCTCGAAAGCAGAAGGTACGCTTCGCCATTTCAGAAACCTTTGATGTGCACTTTCCTTCAGGTCGATGCCACTTGGTGGTTTTGAAGCTCCTTGAAAAAACTCTCCGAAGACGTTTGGGAATCTGGGAACACTGATCTATTGGGTGTTGGCGCTTCCGTGCAGGCCCATCACTTGAATTTCCAGTGCCGCAAATCAATCTGGGCCCATCACTCTGCTTGCCTTGTTCGCGACTACCAGCAATGGTAAAATTAAAGTCGTCCCTTCTGCCCCGACCGGCAACATGGCTTTCCCTAATACCTTGATGCCTTATCTGGTCCTCGTGACTAGCTGCGTGTCCGGAGCTTCGAAAACTACTTTTTGATGCGCCTTCAAATTCTTGAATTTCTTTTCGCAAATGATCGAGTGTGCAGCAGCAGGGTCAGCTTTCATTGTCATGTTTTCGCCAAGTATTTGCACCGTCTTTATTATAGTCATGCATAGAGAACGCTTCAACGGTTGAACAGTGTTCTACTTGATGAATGGATTGTATGTTGCCCTTTGCCTTGCACAATCTTGCTATGTGTCCCCTTCTTGAGCAAGCGAAGCTAATCGCGTTCCAGAACTTCCACCAATCTGGGTCACGATAACCCCGGCAGCGATGACAGCAACACGTGTCATCTGCCTTTTTCAACCGGCTTCTGTTCTTCCTTGGCGAACCGAATCGAGTGGTCACGTTTATTTTACTTTCTTCTTCGCTCCTCTTTTTATTCCTTTAATTCCGTTGTTTTCCTGTGGTTTCTTTCGTCACTGCCAATTCATATGCAGCCTCAACGGTCAATATTTTTCTGTAAGTAGACGTTGGAGAACTACAACTTGAGCCATTCCAAGAAGCTATTTGTCGTGCAGCATAATGATATGTGAAAAATGGTTTTCGGCGAACCCATAATTTTTTGCCAATTTAGGAACTTCCGTAATGCAGCTCGCAAGTGTTTCTCTGTGATGTTGCTCTCGCTTGGAAAAGACGTACCTTGCGCACAGTTATGGCCTGCGTTTGACGTGGTCTGACGTGGTTCTTAGCGGCGTCGACGGTGGTCCGCTAATCCACATTCGCAGGCAGAAGCAGTTTGACGAGCATTGATATCAACGAACAGATCTCTTGGCCACAGGCACTCAGCAATGGGGTCCTCTTGTCGGCGTTGGTTATCAGTCTGTTTGCTGCACAACATAATTCCACGCGTTCCACATTTTCCCAAAAAGAACCATTTTCAAAATCAAACTCGCGGATTCAATCACGAATCGACAAAGTCCCACGGCCGCACCGCACTCCGCTGCTTCTTTTCCTTCGTCGCGAATGTAATGATTGACACTAAACCAGGCTGCGTGAGGAATTAAGAATGTGTTTATTGTGTTATTTGAGGTGGCTTGTAGAGTGCACGCCGTAAGCGCCTGCTATGTCATTGGCAACTTACATACCGCGCGTGCCAAAGCGATCGCTGGTTATCAAGAAAGGGTTTAACCTTGTTCGATGCATATCATCCCACAATTACTTTTCTGATCCTTAATGCGGAAGTATCACCGGTGCGGCGTTCAATTCTACAATCCGGCCAACAGCGCGCTGGTATTCATGGTTCAATACCCCACGTGCAAGTTTATGGAAGTAGCCCACATTGTTTACGTGCATATAGTGGACTCTAAATTTCTACGCACGTTCCTAAGACACGTGATAAGTCAGGTGGAGAAGATTGGCTACCGGGATATGTCTGTCGTCGGTGACAATGGCTTCATCAACAAAAAAGTAATGTCCTATTTTATGACCTCCCCTCCCCTAGGGAAACCTCAAGTTTGCTATCCACACCCCCCTTGACCCTGACGGGCGCTGTTCTTTGTCAGTCACTGTGCACACATCGTCAAGTGCATTTGAAACAATCGGCTCAAGCAAACGAATGACCGCCTTTGCTTTTACATTCTTGAGTTTGAGAAGCCGACAGGGGAGCTCATGCTGCAGGCTTCTTTTGAAACCATCGGGGAGGGTTGCAACTTGAATTGCGAACAGGTCCTGCGCTACGGCCACAGTGTTTAAAGGAATGCTTTTATTCCATCGAGCCTCGAACGATAGGATGTGAGACTTACTCTATAGATCTTCCATGAGTCCCTGCCTCATGCACTTAGTTTCGTGGGATTCCATTTGGACCTTCCACACAGTGAGCAAACAGCAACTTTCGTCGAAATTACACTCAAATGGTGGAAGATTGTAAATGTTAAAGGCTAAATAAAAACGAATCGCAAAAAGGGACGCATTTTAAGAACCAGTGTTCTACTAGGGAACAATCTGAAGGTGGAGTTCATGCACAAGTTCTCAGACGCTGGACGCCTGGAGAAGAAAGGGTCTTGATGACGGCAAGCTCACAAGTGACACCCATGGTGCTCTCCATCAAACAACTCGGGCACTCTTTGAGGTTACCACATTCTGGTTTGATAAACAAGAGCTGTCCTACGTCGTCCTAGAGAAGATGCAGACTGACAGATTAGAAGCAGGTTTTGCAAAATACAGAAAACTGGCTGGTGCCCAATATCAGGTCTCGACTTGGCAGGCATTTGAAGCGGAACACAAACTGCGCCTCCAAGTCACAATGCCGAAGATTGCTACAGCTTCCAAAAGAGGCAGTGACGAAACCAGCAATGTGAAGATCTTTACAAACGCACAGATTCTCCACGGCCCCGTCGCAACGTAGTAGTGTCTGAAGAAGCGCTCACGAAGGTAAAAGATGTCCTGCCTGACTTGGTCTACGTGGTAGGATTTGCGGTCCATCTCACGCTGAAGAAGCTGAAGTGCCACAAATGCAGAGCCGCGTTGAAAACAGAGAAAGCATTATCAGTTTTCGTCCCGGAAAATCACTATGATCTTGTGATGGCACTTGACAAAGGATTGTGTTGAAAATTAAGGTTTAACCGATCTTTCCTAGCGCGCGGGCATGGGAGCGGGAAGGAGAAAAGAGGAAGTTGAAGTAAATCGTTCACCAGAGCTGGGTCGTCCTGTTCCTTTCCCCTACGAGCGCCCTCAAGGCGCAACATTGCGCCTTGAGGGGGGGAGTGTGTTGCGCCCTGAAGGCGCAACACACTGCCCCCCCCCCCCCCCCCCCCAAATGAGCAAGCCGCTCATTTGATCACCAGGTCTCCAATGGGTAGAGCAGCTGCACGGGCCTTCATGTGCATGTACGCGAGGGTAACCTGAATGCGCAGGATCGCACGTGGCCATCTCTACCGTGAAAGACCTCGATGACGCGGACGGTTCTCCACAGGTGACGCGGGGTGTTGTCATCGTGCAGCAAAACTGCGTCCCCAACTTTCGGTGTACAGTTGTCAGCGGGTCGGGCGAGATGTGCTGAGCGAAGCTCTTGGAGATATTCTTGCTTCCAACGTTTCCAGAATTGGTCCATGAGGCGCTGCCGATATTTCCAGCGGCGGGAAAGGGTATCCTTAGATGACGCCTGGGGCGGTTCCACCTCGGGTAGAGTGGTCAGACTTCTCCCGATGAGCAAATGTGCTGGCGTCAAGGCTCCCGGCTCGCCAGGATCTACGTGGAGGTATATCAAGGGCCGCGAGCTTACTTTAGCCTCAACGTCAACCAAGATATTCGTCAGCTCCTCGAGCGATAGGCTCTGCCGTCCAAGAACCTTTCGGAGGCAGACCTTTACCGAACGCACCAGTCGCTCCTACCAGCCCCCCCCCCCCCCATGCCGCTCTCTCCACGATGAACTTCCACGTGATTCGCTGAGAGCTGCAGTAATCCTGCAACACTGGGTTGCGCATCATTTCCCACACAGCCCTCAAGTCTTTCGCAGCCCTTTTGAACGTAAGAGCATTATCACTGTAAATCGTGCTCGGTATTCCTCTACGAGCCACAAAGCGTCGAAGGGCCAGAAGCCGGGGTGTCGTGGCTACGGAAGAGACGAGCTCTAGGTGTACAGCTCGAGTGGTTGCGCAAGTGAAAAGGGCAATGTACGCCTTTACGTCGTCACCGTCGGTCTTGACGAACAAAGGTCCCGCAAAATCGACTCCTACGACTTGGAATGGGTGACCCTCGTGGACTCCGTCCAGCGATAGCGGTGCGACTGGTGCACTGGCTGGCTGCGCAGAAAAGCGTCGGCATACTCGACACTGGCTGATCACCGCCTTTACCGTTCTCCGGGCGCTGAGCAGCCAAAACCTCTCACATAACTCCATCATCGTCGCCTGAACGCCTCCATGCAAGGTGCGCTGATGGGCTGAGGCGGCTACTAGCTCACTCAGGTGATGATCTCTCGGTAGAATAATGGGATGCCTAGCACCCTCTGGAAGTAAGGCGTGCTGTAATCGACCCCGGATCCGCATAACGCAAGTCTCGTCAATGAAAGGTTGTAGATCCTTTATCTTTGATCTCGCCGAGATTTCTTCACTTCGGGAGAGGGCACGAACCTCAGCATCAAAGCATTCATGCTGAGCATGTTTGATCCACAAGTGCTCTGCGTCTCGAATTTCCGCTGCCGACAATGAGAGCTCCGTTGACTCTGTCGGTAGTCGACAATTTTGGACGAAGCGCAGGACCCAAGCCGTGACCCGCAGCATCCCCGTGTAGCTTCCAAAGTTCTCCAAAGTCAGAAGCGGGTTAGGTACACTTGCATCGTTGAGCAAGACATTCACTTTATGTCGTCTTTCTGCTTCGATCTCGCTTGGCAGACCATTGGCTGGAGACGCCGCAGGAGGCCAGTGTTCCAGGTCACGCCTAAGCCAATCTGGTCCGAACCACCATTCATCGTGAACACTGAGCTGCCTCACGGTCTTTCTTCTAGTCATCAAGTCAGCCGGATTCATGCTACCAGGACAGTGGTGCCAGCTGGAGGGATGACTCTTGGTTTGGATTTCCGTTACGCGGTTGCATACGAATGGTTTCCAATCTGTCGAAGATCCCCTGATCCAACCCAGCGTTATCATGGAGCCCGTCCAGTGCCATACTTCGATGCCAGTGTGAAATACGTTTGTTCGCAAGAATACATCAAGTCGAGCTCCCAATAGTGCTCCCATCAATTCGAGACGCGGCAGGGACAGCGTCTTGAGAGGAGCAACTCTGGCTTTCGCAATAATTAAAGTCACGATAACATCTCCTGTGCTGTTCACGACGCGCAAGTATGCACAGGCCCCGTATGCGCTAGGACTGGCGTCGGTGAATATATGTAGTTGCAAAGAATTCAGTTTCCCAAACATTCGCAGGAGACATCTCGGTGTTGTGACTAACCCCAGATCTCTCAATTCGGTGGACCACGCCGTCCATTCTTCACGTAGGTCATCTGGCAGCTCATCGTCCCATCCTACTCCTCGCTGCCACATTCGCTGGAACAGCATCTTCACCCGGATGACGTAGGGGGCAAGGAATCCAAGAGGATCTAAAATTTGAGCAGAAGCTTGCAGCACGGAGCGCTTCGTATTTCGGTTAGAGTTGAGTATACTGAGCAAGTGCACACCTGAGAAAGTAAAAGAATCAGCCGTTCTGTCCCAGACCAGACCTAGAACCTTAGTTATTGCGTGTGAGTGAATAGGCGTGTCTTTGCACGCTCTCTCATTACCGCCTTCTTGCTGATCAAAGGTTTGCTGGAGGTAAGGACAATTTGTGCTCCATTTGCGAAGCTCCATTCCAGCCTCTTGGAGGAGCCTTTTCGCACCGCTTGCGAGATTCGCGGCTTCTTCCGCGTTTGTCGCTCCTGTCAGCATGTCATCAACGTAGAACGAGCGAAGTAGAGTATCTGTGATGGGTTTCCTCTGGTCTCTCGCAGATTCCAGGTGATGGCGTAGGGTCGCTGCAAGTAGAAATGGACTCGCAGTAGTCCCAAAGGGTACCCTTGGCATTCGCCATTCCTCTATGACAGGCAGTGGCTCGTGCGGTCGAGGTGCGCTGGAAAACCACAGGAAGCGAAGGGCATCCCTGTCTGCTTTTGCGATGGCTATCTGCAGGAAGGCCTTCTGTATGTCGGCAGTGACCGCCACTTTTTGCATTCGGAACCGGAGCAGCACTGGCAGGAGTTTCGTGTTCATCTTCGAGCCCGTCTCAAGGTGGTCGTTCAGGGATCTAGTGTTTGGTCCGTGAGCTGAGGCGTCGAAGACGACTCGAAGCTTCGTTGTCGCTGAGTCCGCTCGAACCACTGCTCGATGAGGCATGTAGTAGACGGGTCCCCTGTTCTGGCTGTCCTCTTCCACTCTTTCTGCATGCCCATCCACCATATAGCGTCTAATTGCCTCGTCGTACTCTGTAACGGTGCCATCCCACTTCAGTCGTCTGATCAGGCTGTGTAGTCTTTTGTGGGCTACATCATAGTTGTTTTCCAGGACTGGTGAGGGGTCCTTCCAGGGGAGAGCGACTTGATAGCGCCCTCCTTTCATCGTGACGTTTTCGTTGAAGTGTTCGATTACGTTTTTATGGTCCTGCATTGTCGTCGTTGGCTCGTCCACGATGCCAAGGCTGTCTAGTTCCCAAAACTTTTGCAAAGCGATGGAATCATCTTCGTGACTAGCCCTAACGCTGAGAGCGCACACAACCGCATTCATAGAACATGATAGCACCTGCGCTGCGCTGGTAGGCCCTTGGAAGGTCCATCCTAGCACAGTTGAAATGGTCACCAGCTCGGTGGCCATTTCAGCACGTCGAATCTCTCCCGTGAGAAGTCGCCACATCTGGTCAGCCCCTATCAGAAGGCTTATACCAGCTTCTGATTTCACTGAGGGGAACATCAACTCGTCCGCGAGCTCGCCTGAGATGGTTGGTATGAACGAGTGGTCGACCGGTGTTTCTGCAAGCTCCTGACATATGAACGGGACAACCACGGCCTCCAATATATGGCTCGCCGTAGCGTACTGGCTTCGCAGATGGAGACGCACGACCTTTAAGTGTTGGCTGGGAATGTTTGTTTCTGTGCTTGCGAAAGTGTTAAATTTCAAGTCGAGGTGCCCTATAGTGTCCAGTTGAAACTTTGTGGCCACATCTCGGATGAATGTTTTCTGGCTTCCACCATCGACGATGCCGCGGGTGTATGCAGGTTTCTTGTCAGTCACAATCCAGCCTCTGAAAGTCTGCAGGAGAACGCCGTTGCCGCCAGGTGAAGATGTGGAACCTGCCGTTAAGACGTCGGTGGCCTCTCCGCTCTTGGCCGTAGCTCCCCGATGAGCTGAGTTTGACTGCCACTCTGGGTTGCACATACAGACGGCATGTCTCCCGCTGGACGTGGTACATCGAGCCTTGGTGCGACAATCTTTAGAGCGATGGCCTCTTTTCGTGCATCGGAAACATCGGCTGTCCTGTGCAAGGCGCCTTTTCTTCTCATCTAAGGAGCTCCCGGAAGAACATGTGCTGGCAGCATGATCCTCCTTTCTACAGAAGAAACAAGCGTCCTCTAGATGACTTGAGTTTTGCAGCACCATTGTTGAAGGAATTGAGATAGCCTGTCGAGGTCTGGAAGCCCATGGTGAAAGATTCGCCGATGGACGCTCGTCACGTGAGGATAATAATAATAATAATAATAATAATCGTTTATTTCACCATAAGATTTTTATGGTGGCGACCAGGGACAAAAAGCTGTAGAAAACAGCTTGACGAGGTCCCCAACCGCCTACAAGCAGCAGAGCAGCGTGATACTCACAGTATAAAATACATACAGAGCACAAGCTATAGAAAGAATAGCAGAAAAGACCTTCGTCATCACACACTTTGTTAAGGCTGATTCACAGGATTGTTAACTTTTGTCACTTTCTAGCTTTTGAAGAAAGAAAAAAGAAACGTGATACAATCGCGACATAACTAATAAAAAACAGGAGAAAAGGATTTATGCACACGATCGACATCAAACAGAAGGGTCCGAATATCCTTGACAGATAATTTCTCCCAATCGAAGTTTTTTTCGGGAAATAAATTTAATAATTTCGGAATAGTGTATCTGAGCATTTGTGTTCCGTAGTTCGTTCTGGGAGTGACCACCTCCCAACAGCTCGCAGAACGAGTGGGATAAGGATGAACATATTGGGAAAGGCGCCCAAGGCTCACTAGAAAGCTAGTATTTCTAATTTCTTCCACTTTTAGAGTAGTGGAAAGTCTGTAGTCATAGAGAGAATATATACTAATAATGTCAAACTTCTTGAATAGATCGGCTGTAGGATGATCAAAATCTACATTCGCGATTGCCCTAACAGCTTTTTTTCCACCCGTAGAAATTGTAGCAGCTTAGCCAGCTCTTCTCCCGTATTCCTCGATGTATCAACCATAGTCTCACAACGCGTCGCACTACTGGAAGTGGCTGCAGTCTGTTCGGGGAGAGTACGAGGAGCCAGTTGTGGCATATAGCTCTTGATGCGGTAGTATTCCACTACGATGTGTGATGGCAAGCTGTTCAGAAGTATATCAACCAGCATAGTTGCGTATGTATCCCTCTCGAAATACCCAGGGAACGCAAGCCACGGATGTTTGTTTGCACGTGATCGTAGACCTTCCGTAATCCCTGTACGTCACGCTCAGACTTCACAGCTGGTAGCCTACGCAGTCTTCCCAGATATTCGCGTTCGATTCGTTGTTTATCACCGAACCGCTCAGTCAGCATCTCTACCGCATCTTGGTAACATGCCGCAGTGGCTTGTAGTACAGAAATCATGCTGGCTGCTGGTCCAACGAGAAGTGAGCACAAGTACTGGAACTTCTCCGGCTCAGAAAGACTTGTGTTGCGGTGTACCGCGACGTCGAATTGCTCCCAAAATGGTTGCCATTCTGTAAGCTCACCTTGGAACTGCAGCAGTTGTAGTTTCGGGAGCTTGATTCCAGTCAAGTAGGAGCTGTTGCCTTTGTTTCCTCCGGAGCGTGGCGGTTGCGGTGTCGTCTGGGCTCGAACCTCACTGATAATCCTTGCGACCTCGTCCTCGAAGTCAGCCACGGTGTTGTAGTCCTCCTCCAAGTCGTTGTCGTCGATGAGGGGCTCTATCTCCTCATTGACCTTCCGAAGGTCTTCGTTGCTAGCAAGCAGTCTGTCACGCAAACTTTCAGGTCTCTTGGAGTTCATAGGGTCCGACTCTAGCGCAGCTCGTATCTCATTTACGAGCTTGGTGTTCCGGCTGCGTCGAACCGCTCGTTTCTTCTTTAGTCGATCCATATTCACCAATGCGGCGTCCAACTTTGTTCAACTCCCGGGTTTCGGCACCAAAATGTTGCGCCTTCAGGGCGCTCGTAGGGGAAAGGAACAGGACGACCCAGCTCTGGTGAACGATTTACTTCAACTTCCTCTTTTCTCCTTCCCGCTCCCATGCAAGCGCGCTAGGAAAGATCGGTTAAACCTTAATTTTCAACAGACGGCTTGTACAACCCACCCTGTTTGCGGTTGTTACGGTCGCAAACAGCTGCCTCAGTGTGACAGAACTCTCGAAACCGTCAGAGCTCTTGCGGATGCCGAACCAAAGGCACGTCGTCGCAGATATCACTGCGGTACTCCTTGCCAGTGACGACACATCTGACTTCGACACATGCGAGGACGGTCACACAACCGAGCTTATCCTTGAATACGTACTGTGTTACGACACTAACATCTACCAGAAACATTTCTGCCGAAATTAAGGGACACGAGTGTTTACGCGAACGGAAATCAAGGACAAGAAAGCCTGGAACTCTGACAGTCAAGTAATTAACTACCAACTCTTGCCCATCCCAATATAGATCTTACAGGCGAAATACTAATCGGCTAGAAGTTTTTATGAGTTCGACGCCTGTTGAAATTGATACACAACTCAACCTGTACCATAAAATAAGTGGTTTTACTGTGAACGTTTTTTGTGAGAACATAGTACAACGTAGTTCTTAGGGTGGATCAAATCATCAACAATGATTTCTCGACGTTTGTGAAGATGGACACCGGATTGTGCAGGTTTCGGGATATGTATTATATTTCAGTCAAAACGTTTGTGCTGTCTTTCAACTCTTATGTTCGGGCTGCATTATGAAATCAACTTGCCGTTGTGATGGGAATGGTTAAGGAAGGAACTCAGAATTCCGGAGCGGTGGTTGTAAGAAGAAAGATGTTATTTACAGAGTAAGAAATCAAAAATAAAAGTCAGATAGAGTAGGAAAACAAGTTACGAGAGTCATCAAAATATGTACAAAGTTCAGTCCGCCGACTTCGCTTACGGCTCACACGATGTTATTGCCGAGAAGACGCCTCGTTGTCGTAAAATTGGTTCGGGAGCCTGGCAGGCTGGGTCGAACCAGGCGTAGAGTTGCTGGCTGCAGCTTGGCTAACGGCGGCGGTCCACGGTGGGCAGGTTCAAAGTCCCCACGGGCCTGTTGGCGCCCGTCCGGAATCTTCCTAGACTGCCGGGACCGCTGGTGTTGAGCCGGGGGTCCGATGCCCAACCGCCTTTTTCGAGCGCCTCGAGCGTGTGTGACGTTCACTCTCCTCGTGTTGTCCTCCTCTTCTTTTTTCTTATTCTCATTCCCTGATACGGTCTTGCAGTCTTCTTCATCTTTGGTTATTCATGTGTTGACAGCGTTCATCTGCGTTGTCTTCCTCGTCGTTTGTTCAGCCCATATCATCACAGCCGTGCACGTGATGTTTAAGGAATGTTCTGCAGGGATACACAGGGTTTTATTCGCAGAATTAATAAGTGAGATATACAAAAACTTTAACTCAATTTTTAGTCCCGATGACAGTAGCTCTTCACAAGAAACTTTCTGAACTGCTTGTATGCAAAAAGAGCATTGATGTTTGAGGTTGAATTGCTGCCCAGATTGACATGAAAAAAGTTGCCACCGGACTATGTTTTGTACCAGGAGAAATGTTTAGACTCTTCGTGAAACGGATTGCTACCAGACAGAATAAATTGATGTGATGCGACTTGCGTATAGCTAGCAAAAATAATACATCTGAAACATTAAAATATCTACAGCCCAGTTTTAATGACTACATTGCTGGCTAATCAGAAATCTTCATACTCTGTTGCAGTTGTAGGAAGGACTCTAAAGATATACCCTGCCGATTTTGCAGTGTACGCTCAAAAACTTTTATTGGAAGATATATGACAACCTTGAAATGGTTGTCATATGTCTTTCTCCAAACCTTGACTTCGAAGATATATGACAAGATTTCAGGTAATTTTAGCTGCAAGAAAGGGCAACGTCTCCTATAGAATAAATTGAAAACCCGTATAAACTCCTTCGACAAATAACAACTCTGCACCAAAAGGAACACCATAGCACTACTTATGTTTTTCAATACTCCGTTCAGTCTTTTGCTCAAAAGCATTCGTTTTACATGTGTTTACTACATCAACAGTGTGGTAATGTGATGTGCAATGCCGTTTTTAACAAATCTTTTTATCATATAATGTTTGCCGAGTATTCTTGATAAATAATCTAGCTTCTGAGGATAAATACATCATTCACAATTACGTGCCTCAAAGTAAACTCGTTCCAGATCGAGAGTTTGATATAAATGTACCTTGTTGTTCAATTTCGAATAAAATATTTCATGCAAAAAAATTTGACGAGTTTTAGAACATCAACTTCTTAACACAAATGTTGCCCACAGTTGGCAGTTAAAGAAACTAACAGGCTTGCATAATTAATAACTCGTTGCTATGATGTTAAACCACCGCGCGTTGCATTCTCTTCCGTGCTCCCGATGAACCATTTCAGCAATTCAGAAAGAGAGCTGAGGCCTACCTACTCTAGGAAGTGTTGTACAAACTGCCCCGTTCCCCCGTCTCTCTCCCTCCGCTGCGTTCTTGTACGTGGTTCAATCTATTTTCGTTGCACATTAAGCAACTTTTTCCAGGTAATAATTTCAATATGTGAAGATTTTGAAAAATCTGCACTAAACGACTTAATTTTCGCGAGGACCCAATTTTCGCAAATTCCGCAAATCGCCTACGATTAGTGAAAAGTAGGTCCCATGAACAATTATGGTAAAATGTAAACATATTGGAATTTATATTGACATGCCACCGCGTGTAGAAAATTAGAACCCGCGAATTGTTCCAAAACTTCAGCTTTGACCTGATTGCGAAGTATTGAGCCTCCGAAAAATAAGTCGTTGATGGTACTTTAAAAAAGCAGCAAGGGGCGCCTTTACGGCATATTTCAATTAATATTTTATATGTAATTTATTTATTTATAGTGTAAATAAATACAAAAAGTTAACCCAAACAAAACTTTTCACACATAAAATTGTGTATCCCGAATAGGTGGACACTCGTATTTCCACTCACCGCCGGTGTGTTCATGCTTGTACTAAGTCAGCTAAGTAATATTATTAGGTGATTTATAATAACGTACCCAAAAGATTTGCGTGCACAAAATTTAGTGTCGGCGCCACGGCCCCTGCGCCGATCTGAGACCACGCTTCCGATTGACGCATGGCGAAAACGCTATTTTTTTTTTTACGTGAAGATTTTGTGTACGCTAGTTTAAAACTTGGGAAGAAGATGTCCATTAGTTTTGAAAAACAATGTACGCTGCAGATAAGTTATTCTGAATAAAATTAGTTGTTTGTTACGTTACGTGTGTTTTATAAGAAAATTGTCTCGAATATTACACTTTGAATGACTGCTTTGGAAAATTTTCTGACCGTGTCTTTTGAGATATTCCCACGCGCGTCGACGAGCGAGCCCGTCCGTCGCCGAGTGATTACCGCGCTTGCCTTTCGTGTGGAAGCCCAGGCTTCGATTCCTGGGAGTTTCCTTTTTTTTATTTATTATTTGAGTTTAACGTTCTGGTAACTTCGAGAACCCTGTTGCTTGATCTACGTCCTAATGTTCTACGCGCCGAACTTTCTACGCCGATTGTTCCAGAAGCCAACGCGTCTACATAAGGGGCTTTGCGTGGCGAGACGCAGTCAGCCACGCTGCCCCGTTCGATCCTGCTGTCTCGCCGCCATCGACACCTGTGACGTTATCCTTTGTCTATTTTGTTTTGGACGCAACTTAGCCCCATTAAACATATAGTTTGCTTCAGTTTTCATTGCCTCATCAATGGCCATTCGTGATATTTTGGTGAAGGTGCGGGGTGTCCCATTCTATGCACGTGAAGCGTACCCCTCCATAGACATCCCGGCCAAGTGAGGTGCTCAGCCCCGGAAGGCTACCCTTCGCAGAAGACGCTGACGACCGAGCAAGCCGCCATACCGAAAGCCAACTCCCGGAATTCGCACCCTTGCCGCAGAAGCCAAAGAAAATCCCGACAATGACAACCCTTCCCGTCGTCGTCCCGCCCGTCACTCCGCGGACACCTACTCCCTTCCTCGGCGAGATCTACGATGATATCGAAGACTGGATCAACCAGTATGAACGCGTTGCTAGGCACAACGGGTGGAGTAACGATCAGCGCCTGCAAAACCTCTATTTCTCACTTGAAGGAACCGCAAGGCGCTGGTTCCAAAACCACGAAGCTTCGTTGACCTCTTGGGACATTTGCAAGAACGAGCTGCCGCGTACATTCGCCAGTCAACACAGAAGAGAAAGGGCCGAAGACCTGCTGCACTCAAGGGCCCAGGGCCCCAATGAGAGTGTCACCAGCTTTTTGGAAGACATCCTTCGCCTGAGCTCCCGCGCCGACCCTGAGGCCACTAAAGAAAAGAAGCTGCGTATTCCGATAAGTGGCGTGAAGGACGACATCTTTGGTGAAGTCGCACGCAACCCACCGATGACCGTCCAAGTATTTCTCACGGAGGCGACACATATAGAACGTGCCCTGCTAGCACGCGCCAGACAATACCAGCGACTTCCAGGCGTCACCGCCCTTTCGTTTTCCAGCTGAAACACCGCGGACATCCGTGAGATCATTTGGGACGTCGTGCGGGAATACATCAAGAAGCTTCTACTTTACGCCGCAAGCCCAGCTTTGCCCCCAACCACCGACATTGCCAGGGAAGTTCAGCAAGCGCTACAGCCAGAGGTTCTCGTCGGCGCTGTTTCGAAACTACTGATGCTAAGCTGCGCCGGAGTGGCCCGGCGACCACCGCCAACTGCTCAAAATTACCTAGTGACCCCACGACAGGACTCACCAACGCAGGCGTACCGCCCACGCCGCGACGAACGACAACAGTGCCATCGCCGAGAACAACCGGTCCCAAGGAAAACCGACGTGTGGAGGACAGCGGATAGTCGACCCATCTGCTGTCACTATTGTGTGGCCGATTGAATTTACCGTCGATGCCCCTACCCACAACTGGGGCTGCGTGGGTTCCACCCGAAGGACCAGCACCCAAGGTATGGCGAGTGCCCTCGAGACACTGAGGAGTACCTTCGACGTTCGCCATCCTCAGCTCAGACTCTCCACCATGAATCCCTGTCACCATCGCCCACACGTTTAGCGTCACCAGCGCCACAAACCCGCCAAGAGACCCAGCCTCCACTACGTTGCCGCGTAAACTAAGCTCGGGACAGCATCTACGTGGCGTTGCCAAAGACGACTGAAGTAAAGAGCCTCCAAGAACGCCGGAGCGCTTTCACTCTCCCGACGTCACATATTGCAACGACGCCCCGGCAACGGCGCCTAACCTAAATATTGTTATTGACGTCCGAGCTACTGTGTCGTAGGTCAGAGTGGGCTCCTCGGGTGCTGCTACGCTGGCAAGAGCCTTCGGTGGGAATGCCCACTGGACTTCCTTGTGGGCAATTCGACAATCGACAGCGCAGCCGGCAGGTTGTCAGTAGGCAGGAGGTTTCATAGTTCTTCCGGTACGACGTAGCGAATGATCTCGTGGAGATCCCGGCTGTTGCAGCTGGGAGGCGAGAGGGCAGTGACGCCGGGGAAGTCGCTGGTGGTGGGAGGCCCGTGATTGCAGGGCACGCTCGATGTTTGTGGCTTCCGTTACGAATCCTTTGGCTGTAATAGGCGGGGCTCGCACAAGGCATCAGGATTCTCAGCTTCTTTGCTTGGGAGTTTTGGGAATCGGCGCTGTTGCTGAGTCCCATGACAGCTTCCACAGAGCTAACGACGCTCTCGTTAGGGCCTTCGATGCTTGATTGAAGAAGCTCTTCGGCGCGTTCTCTTCTCTGTTGGTTGGGGAAGGCACCTCGGAGCTCAGCCTTCAGTTCTTCCCAGGAGGTCATTAATGCTTCGTGGTTTTCAAACCAAATCCGTGATGTTGCCTCCAAATTGAATTAAACGTTCAGAAGGCACTGCTCTGGTGTCCATCCGTTATGCGTGTCATCCGCTCGTAGCGTTTCAACCAATCATCAATTGCCTCATGGATCTCCCCGTGGAAGGGCGTCGAAGTCCGGGTGATACGGGCAGGTATACGATGACGGCTGCGGCCGGGGCCTGCAACGCCTGGTTGTCCTTCGTCGACCTCGTTGACTGCTTGGTCTTGAGTGGCAAGAGTCCAAGTTATAGGGGTAACCTTTGGTTGCGGCGACATAATCGGGTCTTGGTAGTGCCTTCTCTGTGTTGGTGTCGGACTTGCACTGCGGCCCCTCGGAGGGGTACGCTGCAGGGACATGCGTTCCACCGCGTCGCCACCGAAATGTCACGAATGGCGAGGTGACAAAACAAAGAATAACTGAGGAGACTTAAAAATGGCACAAACTTGGTTGGACCTAAAACAAAAGCACACAGCCGATATCAACCCAGTGTTGCATGTGTCGAAGTTGGCGTAACAGCACAATCGAACACTGGGTCGAGACTGACTGCGGCTTCCCACGAGGAGCCCCTTTTGTATACACGCGCGGGCTTCTGGAAAAATAGGCGTCGAAGGTTAGGCGCGTAGAACATTCTGCCGTCGAATCACAAACTCGGCTCTCGAATTTACTAGAACATCACATTCCAGAGTCACCAAACATGTGTACCCTGTACCCACGGCCAGGAATCGAACGTTGTTTTTTTTTGTTTTTTGTTTTGCATGGAAGGCAAGCGCGATAATTTTTAGGCCACGAGCCTGCTGTCTGCTTCGCCGGCTGTGAGCGCGATAATATCGAGTTTCAAAGTTTTATTTACAAGTTACGTGTCCGTCAAAGATGTTCCTCGCCCTCTCAGACGCACCTTTTCTCACAAAAACAAGGAAGTATATTGCAAAAGAAAGGCGTATTCGTTGTATCATCATATTTTGATACTTCATATAATTAAAAAAAAAAAAGAAATCATCTGCTTTTTTTATTGCATCTCCATTACATTGAAAAATATAAAAACAGAAAGGATGCGTGGCTTTCCGAGAAGTTGAGATGGAAATTACAATTAAAATAGACGTTAGTGTTTAATTGGAACCGGTCTTTTTCAAAAGGAGTGGCCATTACCCTGGCAGAACGCCGGCACTGGGCCAGCGTAGGGGGAATATTGCTCATAATAGTGGCCCAGTTTCCTGATTTTCACCACCGCCTAGTGTTGGGCCAATATCGCTTACCGATCGTTCAAAAACTGGGCCAACATCGGCGATATCATTTGAGTTTTGGGCAGAGATGGGCGAATATCGGTAAACATGGCCGCGGCCGCTGCGTTGTCAGTGGACTTGGCCCAAGCCAAGGTTACTATAGAATTAGCCGATCAGTTGGGAAACTGCCATAGAGCCTGCTCTGATAAAGTGGCACCGATCCGTACTCGAGATCCAAGCTAATAGCGATCGCAACTCCCCAATTTCTCCGGCGCCGGCCACTCGAGGAAGTGAACGTGACTTCTATTTTGGTTTTAATCGGCAATTTTGATTCCGAAACAAATACGGTGGAAGGGGCTTCAATGTAGAGTGCCTTCATACACACGCGCGCTTTTGCTTGAGTGGTGACATCTCAACCATTTTTCCGCCCCATCGTTTTATTTTATGCATTTTGAAGCGCGCGCAATCGAGTGTCACTCAGCTCGAGAGCGTAGCTTTGGCTAATGCATAGACGCCATTTTAAAGCCCAAGTCACGCACCGAGTGCGCGAAAGCGTCACGCGCTGGCACATTCAGGGCAACAACGGATGTCTTCACCCTCAGACAGACAGACATGTAAGCACTCTACTTCAAGGGTGCCACTCCCGACTCCCAAGCGGACGCGCTGCGAATTACAGCCGAAGTTAGGATGCGCCTAGGTCGGGACGCGCTATTTGAAATCACCGCTCAGACATGATTGTATAAAAACAATATTAATAGTTTCGCAAAACTTGTAAACTAAAGATTTGAGAAAACATCACGCGCCTCCCGTTTTGTACTAATCTCCAATAAAATTTACTACAAAAAGAGTTTCTTTTTTTTTGTTTGTTTGTACGGAAAAACCCAGTTCCAGCCGCTGATTGCCCGGCGCGCCCTCGTCGCGGCCCGTGGCAACAGCGGCGGCCGCAGCGATTGACCGGCACGGATGACCACGGTTCGGTATCGTCTTAGAACCGGTTAAAACCTCCTAATACCGGCTGATATAGCCGGTTCAGGCCCGACAAATTACCGGAAAATGGCGCTGGATACTGTATATTAGAGTGGCGTTGGCGGACCCAAGTGATGTTCTGCCGACATCGGCCACATCATGGTAATACTGGCCCGATCTTTACGATCCAGAGCCAATATCGGCAGTATCAGAATGATGTTGGCCCGATTTCTCCGATCCGACATTAATATTGGGGCAATACTGAGTGCTGCTTGGGTACAGGAATGCGCAGTCACTGTCTATATTAATGTAATGAATGGGCATTAGATGGTACTATAGACGTAGCAGCGAATAGGATCATTAGAAAACTCGTAGTAAGTTTCATTATTATTTAGAGTACGCAAAGTGCCTTATGAGCGCAACGTGAGCGTAATATGTTTGTCATGCTGATCACTTCTCAAACAAACACCTGTCAGGTCTATTGCAAGTAAGACATTTCGCCCATGCCTGCCACCATATATACGAATAAATGGAACGAAAACTTCAAACTGCAAGAATTATGGTCTGTGCAGTGTATCTGTCAAGCTTGAATCAGTACGCCGGGACAACTATTCGTAACAATCATAGCCACAAACATTTTTTTTTGTAACGAAACACTTTTTTGTTAGTTCTGTAATTCGGTCATTTCTTCGTGACATTAAACTACACAGATTCGTGATCACGCAAATGTTAGATGTGAGCGTTGTAAAACAGTGAGGCCGGCCATTTTGAGTAGGAATTTGCTCGAGGCGTCCTCTAACATGTCGATCCGTCCTCTGACATGTGGTGTTAATCTCAGTGTGACACGCGCTTAATTTTATATTTCGCTATTTCACAGGTTTGCTCGCGCGGAGTCATAACGACGGACATTCGCTATATACTCTATTCCATTAACTGGGTGAAAAACTTTATATCCGGTTAAAGCGAAGTGCTACGTTCCTAGAAGCCTAACAATCTTCAGAGGTAAGAAAATATTGACTGAATTCTTCTGCAACCGGCTTACGAGGATCGTTACGTGTTTTCGGGATTAAATACTCTTTAAATTCGGGTCTAATTTTTTTTCCCTAGGTTTTTGTTTCCGCACAGATTCGGTGTTCGTTAGTGTCAATTTCAGTGTCTGGAAAAAAAAAGAAAAACTCGGTGTTTATCGGGGCGCATGTTGCAGCAGATATAAGACCCGTTTGAAACCCAATAACATAAGGTTCTCCACCTGTGAAGCTTGCGCTTTTGTTATCAAAGGCTACTCCGATTCGGGCTTTTTGTATATTTTCTTCGATTTTTATGAAATCAGCATTGGGATTAATTTCCCGGGTTCACCAGATTTTAAAGAAAACACGGTAGCCTACTTATATTATACACCATTTTTGTTCTATTTGCAGGATGCCCTGATCTCTCAACGCTTTCTAAACCGTCGGAAGATATTGTTGCGAATGGAAAGAGGCTCGACGAATGTAAACTGAAAATAAAGGCTTAAGGGGAGAACTTGTGCCACAAACCAAATAAAGAATGAGCGTCGAGACAGCAGTAGCGAACGTCGTGTCGTCCGCGGTACAGCTGCCTGGAGCGAGACTGCGAGAGAGAGGGTGTGCCTCGTCGTCATGAAAACGAGTCTTCAAGGCCACTCTAGGCTCCTTATTTACTGCACTCGGATTCTGGAAGATTCCATCTAGAATGATCAAGAGTGAGCTCGATCGAAACTGACTCTGCAAGGTCATGTTGACATCCTTATCTTCTACACTAGGAATGAGAGTAAACTCGAATCTCCAAGAACAACGCAGACGAGCTTTTTTTTAGAATATGGACGCCGCATTACACCCATCTTTAAAAGTGCATGGTCCGGATGCAAACTTAAACGACTTAAAACAACGCTGAACCAAATTGCCACTTGCACTAAACTGCGGGGCCATCTCAACTGTGAAAGCACATGATCGCGGCGGCGAATTCACTTGGACGGCGACGACCCGGAGAGCGGTTGACGTCGATTAGGGATCATCCTGCGTTAATAGGTGTTTCCTTGCATCAACCGTTCAACTCGATTCCATCGAGTTGAAAAGTTATTAACGAAAAAATTAGCAAGTGGTGTGAAAGCCTGGCAGAAGTATTTAAACCTGGAAAAGACCGTCTTTATGTTAATGACACATAAGAAAACTCCTGCGGTGCATAACTACCACTTAAACGGAAAGCCTTTGTCTAGAGTAAACGAATTCAAATACTTTGACGTAACAATACCCAGCGATCTTCGATGGGACAATCACATTATTAATATAATTAAGAAAGCTACAGGTAAACTTAAGAAGGTCGTTAAAATGGACACTCAGGAAACTAAACTGTTAGCTTTTAAAATGATGATAAGACCGAGTATAGAATATGCCAGTGAAGTGTTGGACCCGTACACAAAGAAGTTAGTAATAAAATTAGAGAAGATTCAGAGATTGGCGTTGCGCTCTATTTTCTCGAAGTATAGGAGTCTAGATTCACCCACGGAACTGTATTCCAGGGCAGGAATCAATCTACTAGAAGAGAGACGGAAGAATAAACGTTTGAAAATGCTTTACATGATTTTGAACGGGACACTTCTGCTAGACAAAGATAGATTGATAAGATACCATACCTCTAGAATTACGCGAAATCAACACACTCGAACACTTGAAAAATATCGTTACGCCAAAATTTGTATTAAAATTTATATTTCCCCCGAACGATAAAGGAGTGGAATGCGCTGCCAGAAAGCACTGTTGCAGCCAACACCGTTTTTGATTTTATGAGAGGTCTGCAAAAGTTATTGTAACATTTATGTATCTAAATCTGTTGCTCACAGTGCTTTGTGTATTTTTTTTTTTTGTGAGTGTGTTTTAATTGTTTTTGATAATATAACCGTAGAGTACGCTGGTAATGTTATGTTCTACACCATGTTCTGCGTGGCTATTTTATGTTCACTTTTGTTGCTCACCCCTATTATGGTGCCCGCTGTGAGGGCTAATAGTACTGTCAAATATTGTCAAACTAGTTTGCTCGCAGCTCAATGACGGCGTCGTATTCAGACAGAAAGTTCACCACGAGAATAACGTTCATCCCACTATCATCGATGGCAAAAATTATTACTTGGCACGTCTCATCGTGAATTGTGACGCGAGCTGTGCACCTACCTATTAGCGTGGATAGGTGTCTTTCGCCTATACGAATTTGTGCACCATCCTTCGTCGCATCGCTTTTCGAAGGCGGCGTGAGAGCTTCCCACTCAGAACGGAATAGTCTGCTCCGGCGTCGTTGAGCGCCGTCACGACTTGTCCATCAATGACCATGTTCAGGTTAGTGTACACGTGCACGTTAGCGTAATTCCGAAGCCCCTCGTTTCTTGAGAGGGGGCCTTCCAACATTTTTTGATGGTCTTTGCGTCGTTCATTCTCGGCAATACCCCCTCCCGGTATTGCCGCACTTAGTTTTCCTTGTGATGCAGGGCAGACAGGCTTTCCTGAGAAGACCTACGAAGAGTCGACGCAGGACGTCGCGGTGGAGGCGAGCGAGCTCCTCGGCGTGAAGCCGGCGTAGGAGACGGTGGACTACGAAAATTGTTATCGATTTCTCGTGGGCACTCACAGTACCGTGGGCGCGTCTCGTTCGGACAGTCTTGAGTAGTATCGCGATACTGTAACCGTAACATTTTGCGGATAACGTTTAACTCTAACTCGATACTTTCTTTTTAAAGTAACTTTAGCGACAACTTATATAATTATTTTTAGATGACTAAAACTATTTGCAGAGATACATAAAATTTTCGCGAGAACATTACCCTATTTGTGAGCACTAGAGCGGGTTTGATCATGTGCGGAGGTTGGGCCCCACTTTAGACGCGACAATATAAAATAAGAACTCAAAAGCTTTTCGTCGGAGTATGGTGCCAGAGCAGAGGGGAGGCGTTTTTTTCTTTTGTTTTTCGTTTTTCATCTCGCGGGAAAAGCGTATTTAGCATTTGCTTTATTTCAACTTTTTTTTTTTTTTTGCGTGGCTCTCTTGCCCCGTCTTCACCCTTCCGCCCTCACCGAACTCCCGCACCTGTTCGGCCAAGCAACAGAGCCACCTCCCGGAAACACACGACGTGTAGACACATTGGTGAATTGTTTAATTCCGAACGAGAGCGCCTGTCCTAGGTTTTGCAGCAGTCGCCGGGATAGCTTTCTTTGGAATAGTGAGTCACCGCGAGGAGGCACTGGCCGACCGGGGCCACAGGCGATGTGTCAACAGGTCGACTTGCCCTTTTCCAGGAGCAGTGAGCTCGTGATTTAGGGGTTAATCTTTGGCTCTGCGTTGCATAGAAGAAATAAAAAATAAAGGAGAACGCATTCCTGGAAGACTTTGCGTTGTCTTTGTTCACTCCTTTCGTCAACTTGTGTTAAACAACGGGTATTTTCCACTTTATTCAGTTCCAAATGGTTTAGACTCCAGCTCTCCTCTATACTATTGTAATTAACCGTCTATTCGTCAGTATCCCCCTCTCCTTTTAGCTGAGAAAAATGGAAATGGGGTGTCTTAAGATAAAGAGGAAGGGATAGAAAATATCGAAAGAAAGAAGGAAAATAGTTCGATGGTAATTAAGCGTCATCAAACAAGAGGTTGTCATGAGTGAAAAACTGCAGGTGTTACCGTGGGACGGCTATGAACTGCTTTTTGAAGTTGCCGAATATGGGGACGATAACTTCACTGGTCGTTTAAACACTGTAAAAGTTTACGCAGCCAGGAGATCCTTTTCCTCCACACTTCGCAAGCACCTTGGGGTGGGTTTCGATTTTTCTTTTTGGAGACTACCGCTGGGCATGGACACTGAACGATGGAAGGCAGAAATCTGACAGTAGTACTCTCCAGCCACAACTGCTTTCCCACAATTAGGAAATATTTTTTACGCTTGAATGCGGCAGCTGCCGTTCAGAGCACCCGCTTAGTGCCTCTTTAGCAAGGGATGTGATATCCATCAAAAGGGGAAAGGAAGGTGATGATAAATTTGGCAAGCTTTTGCTGCTGCGTTGAGTAACTAAATAATTTATTATTTAGTCCATCTTGTATTGAATCAGGAAAACCCTTTGATTAAAAAGAATGGGACAGCAGCTCATTTATATAACTCGAAAGTTAAATCAGAGTTTTCTGAAAGTTCAAATATACAGGAATTGCAGTCATTTTGTGATGCCACCAAATTCTTCATAGTTAAAATATAAAATGGAAGTATCTTGAAAGTAATTAGGTTAGTATAACGAAGTAACTGCGACAGTAACGCGGAACTTTCATTTTTAATTAACTGTAAATGTAACTTAAATACATTTCTGACAGGCTATCTGTAACAGTAACCAATTACTTTTGAAGAGTAACTTACGTAAGACTGCGTTCGGGCAGATTTCGCGCAGACAAATTTGCCGGTACCGTGTTTTAAAATCGGAGTGACGTATTTATGATTGAAACAGCGGCGTACAATCATATCGTAACATATCGTATTATGATACCTTTCATAACGGGTTGGGTGAGGTAAGCATAATGGATCCACCATGCTTACGACATCCCAACCCGTTACGACTTCTCCCGTAATACGATATGTTACGATATGCTTCTGTACCACTTTTGCTATACTAATTCCGCTATCCAGATTTTTGAACAACGTATTATGATTGCGAAAGCTGCATACAATTCTATTTCAACATATCGTAAAAGGAATGTGCAATATATATCTTACCAGTGGTTCACACACGCTTCGTAATGCAGTTTTTATTCCAAAATAAGCTCAAAGATCTAGAATTACAAACATTTATGATTTTCGGACACTTGCCAGTCACCAGAATTTAAGTAAAAACACTTTTGTCACCCAAAAAGGCACGAATTACGCATATACTGTAAACGACTTATTTTTTGCGAGGGTCTCATTTTCGGAATTTCGCAAATCGCCTATAACAATAGGCCCGCGAACAATACTGGTAAAATGTAAACACATTGTAATTTATATTAAGATCCCATTGTGTCGCAAAAATTAGAACACCCGAGTAATTTCAAAACTTCAGATTTTACCTAAAATGTTATATATTGAGCCCGCGAAAAATAAGTCGTTTACAGTACACAAAAATACACCTTTTGCCTCTAGTACAGGCTATAAATGTTCAAATGAAATATTTCTTATGCTACTAAAATGTAAAATTACAAATATATTACAGAGTTGCTTCCTCCGACGTAAAAAGTAATTACTAAAGTTATATTTCAAAATATAACAATCGAATATACCGTAACACATTCCTAATTTCTTGACATCTAACATCTGGACAGCGGCACATACACTGCTATCTGTGAGAATGGGCCCGAGAGAGTTTTGTCAGACTGGTGGGGCAACAACGTCCAACTTTTTTCATGGCACCATCTATGAATGTTGTATACAGCTTTCTCTCAGTGTTCTTTCCTTCCACGACATAATACAAGGCTCAAAACATCTACTTCAATATGGCCTTTGTTTTGGAAGCGAATAACAGCAGGTACCGATTTTTGTGAATTAAGTAATTGTTTCCAAAATGTGGAAGTGGCTGCCCTTTTTTTCTGTTCCTCTTAGACATGCTAGGAATGAGCGTAAAAAGTAGTCTCACTTTCTCATAAAAAAAGTAGTTTATTTGTTAGTGTGCGCCGGGATATGTCAAATTGTTAGGCTTAGGAGCAAGTTATACATGTTTCCGGTGGGGATAGAAACTCTGGGACAGCTTACCAGATCATCGTCTCACCAGTTGAAAATGGGAGAAAGAAAGCACTGCAAAGGCTGGGGCGCGCGTGCGTCTTGAGACGCCATGTAATGCCACGAGGAGGAGACGCCAGTGGGCGTGTTTGGTTTCCCTGGACGTCCAACGCGGAGAGGGGAAAAAGAGGGAGAGGAGAAAAGGGAGGAGGGAAGAATACTGCGAGTGGCTGACGCAGTCACGTGGTACACTCTGCTCTATGGGCTCTTCTAAGCTGCGTGCAGCCCCCCTCCCCCCCCCCCCCCCCCACTATCGCCATTGAGCAGAGGCTTGCCATTTTGGAATACTCGACGGCCCAGTCGAAAAAGTGCAGCGGTGCAGAGCTAGATGTTGGAAGATTTCGTTTATGTGAAAGAAGATAACATACGCGCACAGGTCTCAATGCTGACTGGGCAGCTACGCTCCGGCCGCGTCATGTTTTATGCCGTCGTAGCGCTAACCTACGCCAGGACGGAAGCGTGTGTTTAGGCCTAAGGGCCCGTGACAGCAGCCAGCGTTCCCGAGTTGTTTACAGCCTGGAAATAAACCCAGCTCGTTTGTCTTTCGCTAAAACACCCAATGCAAGTGCTGATTCACTCATTCGCACGACGCCGCTGCAGTGTTGTGTAGTCAGCCCTACCGGGAAGTCCAACTCGCCGCTGGGCAGCATTATTCACGGGCGTATATGTTTCGCCCGTTGCTGGCCTTAACAGGAATAGCGCCACTAAGGTACGTATGTGAGACTCCAACGAAGCGCAAGCGGTGATCTGGACCGCAAGTACAAGTGTGAATTGTGCTTTGCATATGAACTGTCACGCCTCTGCCATAATCAATCGCGCTCCACCCAGCTAGTCGGGATAGAGAAGTGCATTGTCACGCCTTCAGCGAAAGATATCTATGGTCTCTGTCAGCTTTCTTGTGCTATACTGCAGACGGTACTAAAGCGTAAACACAGCTGCTTAGACCAGTGCTTTTAATGAGCGAGCATTTGAGGGGCTAAACCATGTCCGCGGGCAGCGTGCACGCACTCGTACCACCCACAGCAGAGCACGAAGAAGGGGATGCCAATTGTAGTGATTATTTTACAAATTTAGCGAAGGAAGCGGGCAGTAAGAAGATATTTCACAAGCCGACTGGCCTTTTGCTGTCATCGTCCTCACCTGCAGCGACGAATGGGCACGCGTGTATATCAATTGGCTAATGCCATGGGTTGTCCTTGCTGTGCTTACCTTAGCCCCTGCAATATGTGGTATCCTTCCATGCCCACTACGTTAACTGCATGCATGATGCAGACAGCAGGTGTCAGATTTGTCCTAGCGTTGCTTACCTCAGGATATCTACAAAGGATTGTATGCACGTGTCTACAAGCCGCCGATAGGTTCACCCGAGTGACTTTGAGCCTGTGCTAGACAGTGCGAAGGCTGGCTTTGCCTACCTGACCTCCCTCTATCTTTGTGACTACGAAAAGCTGGCCCAACTGGCACCAGGCAGTGGTGTATAGGTAGCCTAGAGACCAGGGGAGACCAATCTCAGCTAGTATGAACTTTGTTTCAGCAACATGGTTTCAAAATGCACCTGCAAAACGATGCACTGCGTGTTGGGCACAGTTTTAACCATTGCCATTGGGGTTTTATTTTCCAAAAGCTATACAAATAGGTACTCTCGTCTCAGTTTGTTCTCTTTTCAAAACATCGTGATGCTAACCAGTTGCGAGGTTTCATCAACCCAAATTTCCACTAGAGAGTACTGGCACTTCTTGCCGCACTATCTTCCCTGGGCCATGTGCAGTCGCAATATAGAATGCCTACTTTTTCTGAAACCGAGGCAAGACATTATCAGATGATAAGCATGGTCGACTATTGTGCAGCAGATCCGACAACAAAACTCCTTGGTATATGTTTGGCCGTCATTTTTGCACACAATTTTACAAATCCATTCATTTATTTCAGGCACGCACAAAAGCGAGTTTTCCTCAGGAGCACTATCAGTGCAACATAAGGCGTGCGAATTCACCCAACAAAAAATGTAAATAAAGCGTAACGAAAAACTGTTGGACAGTACTCTAGAAAGTTGTTAAATTATGGTACACAACCGGTCTGCAAGGGAAGCTTAAAAAGTAGTCAGCCTACTTGCGATGGGACTGTCTCAAGCAAGTGGCCCGTTAGAATTTCTCTGCAAAGCCTCATTTGGGTGTTCTGCACTTCTCCTAGTAGTGCCCACCCACAAAGAAAAAAGCTATTTCTCTTGGTCCTCACACCACTCACGTGGAGCGTCCATCACGGTTTCCTTGCTGGAGTGGCTGTCTTTAAAGGTCTCGTTTAAGCACAGGGAATAGATTAAAGTCCAATAGTGCAAATCCAGCGAGTAGGGTGCGTGGGATAAGAGTCCTAAGTCACATTCATTTAACTGCGCGGCAGGCAGTGGGACAAGGCGGAATGCCTTGGAGGAAAATCACACCACCCAAGTGTTCTGTGATGTTCCTCGACGATGGCAGCTCAGAATTTTAAAACATACTGTGCTGGATGGATTGCTGTTAAAATGATGTAGGAGAAATAAAACTACGCACTGGCACAGTTTCTTTTTTTTTTCTGATGTGCTTGCTAATGTTTAAGTAAACTCACTACTTGGCAAACATCGCACATATAAATCCAGTAAGAGGGGTAACCATTTTTAAGCAGCCAACAAAAAAGTGAACACTATTAGTGGTCACAGTAAACAGGGATGAAGAGAAAGTAGTAAACCTTAATTGATAGACAGCGGAACGAGTGTCCCATTCTTTCCTTTGTGTGTTCGTGTATTTTGTTCAAGCCGAAGTATACACCAGATGCGTACCGACTAGATCCCCATACCTAAACTGTAAGCGAACATCAAAAGATAAAACCATGTGTACTTGGGATCAAGAATGATGATGAAAACGCTCCTGTGGTGACACAGAATCTAAACATAATGAACAATCAAAATAAATAAAAGACGAGTTTCTCGGGGTGCGCGCATTACGCACGCCTCGAGACAGAGAACGCTTGAGAATTTGAACAGGTCGGATGCCTTGGTTCTTTCTTCCCCATAAGTGGTGACCCGAAGAAGTGCCCGAGCATGCATCATTGGCAACCTCCGCACTTGACCCAAGTTCCACAAGAGGCTATTGCGGTTCGGCTTCCGCTGTACACGGACAGTAACCCTCGGGTCTGGTTCATGCAGGCAGAGTCTCAATTTCCTTTCGCTGTAATCGAAACCCAAGGATTCAAATATCTCACGTTGTCTCGGCCCTCTCTCCCACCGCGGCCGACGCTGTCTGCGACGTGCTGTCCAGCCCATCTACCTAAGCACCCTACGATCAGCTGAAGTCAGCCCTGCTTCAAGGAATCGAAGCATATGAAAGTTCCCGCTGCCAACAGCTGCTCTCCGCCGAGGAACTCGTTGAACGACGCCCATTGCAGTTATTGCGTCGAATGATTCAACTTCTCGGAAAAGGCGCCAGAGATATTGACGCCACTCTACTCCGAGAGCTGTTCCTTCAGCGGCTGCCTACAAGCGTTCTGATGGTCCTTACGGCAGCAGCACCGCTCGATCTTGCGGGACTCGCGGGGTTGGCCCACGTGATCATGGAGGTCTGTGCCCCGTCTGTCATCATAGCTGCCGACACAACAACACAGTCGGCAGGTGACGCATCCAGCACTGCGCAAGGCATCCGGATCCCGCAGACATCCCAAGGCTACGTCCACGAGCTCTGCCAACGTCTCGAACAAGCAGTTCTCTACACTATAAGACGTCAAGATCCCGATCGTTCTCGATATCGTCGTCGGCGCTCGACATCTCGCCGAACAGACATCCGCCGCTCTAAAAGATACAGCTTACCACGTCTCTGCTACTACCACCGCCGTTTCTGTCTAGGCGCACATCGCTGCGAGCGTCCTTGAGCGAGGCCAGAAAACGGACCACTAGAGGCGTCGAGCGGTCCAGGTCCTACAAAAGGCAGCCATTTCTACGTCACCAACAGAACCACTGGGAATCACCTACTCGTGGACGCGGGCGCCGAGGTCAGCGCCATTCCTGCATCACGTGCGGACCGTTCACGTAGGCCCATCTGCTTTCTTCAGGTTCTGAACGGCTCACCCATCCCCGTGTACGCGGAACGCTCTCTCTCGCTGAACCTTGGCCTTCGACGAGTGTTCCTGGTGGCCGACGTCGGTCGGGCGATCTTTGGCGTCGATTTCTTTAAACACCCTTTGCTGCTCGTCGACGTCAAGAGGAAACGCCGACTCGACTCGATAATGAAGCTTTTGATAAAAAGGGATCGCCACAACCGAAACTCCGGTGTTCGCCTCCATTTGTACTCAGGTGCAACGCACCTTCCAATTACCACTGAGTGAGTTTCCTACTATCATGCGACCGCCAGTCTGGGCGAGACCTGTTCCACATGATGTCGCACATCTCATTCCAACTACAGGCCCACCAGTTTTCTGCCTCCACGATTAGCACCGGAAAAGCTCCAAATTGCTCGAGCGGAATTCGACCACACGCTCAAATTCAGGATAGTAGGACCATCCTGCAGTAGCTGGGTCTCTCCGCTGCGTATGGTCTCCAAGAAGACCGGGGACTGGCGACCATGCGGAGATTACCGCGCTCTGAACCGAAACACCGTTCCAGACCGGTATCCGCTTTCGAACATACAAGACTTCAACGTCAACCTTCGAGGCGCTACCATCTTCTCGAAGAATGATTTGACTAAATCCTATCATCTAATTCCGGAGACTAAAGAAGACATCCCCAAGACAGCCGCCACAACACCTTTCGGCCTGCTTCAATTTTCGCGCATGCCTTTTGACCTCACTCAGTATGCGGCACAATCGTTTCAGCGATTTATTGACGCTGTTACAAGGGGTTTGCTTTTTGTCTTCTGCTACGTCGACGATCTGCTAGTTGTAAGCCCATCTCCAGAAGAGCACCAGCCCACACCTTTGTCTCCTCTTTGAACGGCTCGCCAAGCATGGCATCATCGTCGACGCCACGAAGTGTGAGGTCGGGGTACCCGAATTGAACTTTCTGGCACACCGCCTTGATAGCTCAGGAATTCGACCTCTACCTGCCAAAGTCAGCGCTATCCAACACTTCCCGTGATCAACATCCTCCACCAAGCTTCGCCAATTCATCGGCCTCCTAAACTTCTACAGGCGTTTCTCTCACACTGCGCCAAGCTGCTTGAACCACTTCAGCTGCTCCTCCTCGGCAAGAGCGCACGCTCTACTTTTCTTTTGCCTTGGAGCGACGCAGCTGAGCAGGCCTTTTACTGGGCAAAGCGAGCTATTGCGGAGACTAGCCTTATTCAACATTCGATGCACGACGCTTCGACGTCGATCATGACTGACGCCTCAGCAACCGCCGTTGGAGCAGTACTCCAGCAACGCATCGACGGACAGTGACAGCCACTCGCTTTCTCTTCGAAGAAGCTGAATCCAGCACAGACGCTGTACAGCGTGTTTGGCCGCGAGATGTTGGCTGCCTACTTGGCCGTGCGTCACTTCCGACACTTCGTTGAAGGAAGGAAATTCTCTATAAGGACGGACCATAAACCTCTGACAAATGCCATCTCAAACTTAGGATCCCATTACACACCTCGGAAAATCCGCCATCTAGCTTTTCTGTCGGAATTTACGACAGACATCCGACACGGAAAAGGCGTAGAGAACGTGCCTGCCGATGTCCTTAGCCGTATTGACGCCGTCTCCCTGCCACCGCTCCCAGATCCTGCAGAATTTTCTCGACTACAAACCGAGGACGAGGAGCTCAAGAGGGTACGACAGTCGTCTTTATTGCAGCTGCAGGATGTCGCATTTCCGGGTAGCATCATTGTCACTTGCGACGTCATGACTGAAAAGCGCCGGCCGTTCGTCCCTGCTTTACTACGTCGAAACATTTCGACGCCATTCACTTCCTCTCACACCCAGGCGTTCGGACAACACAGAGGCTCATGACGTCCAGGTGCGTCTGGCCCCGCATAAAGTCAGATGTCCGGGACTGGGTACCCTCCTGTATACCCTGTCGTCAAGCGGAGGTCCATCGGAACCCTGTGCCCCTGACAAGGACCTTTCTCCAATCCGATGCGCGGTTTCACAAGGTACAATTAGACCTGGTCGGACAACTTTCATCATCACAGGGGTACTGCTATTATGTCACCTGCATTCACAGATTTACGAGATGGCCAGAGGCAACGCCACTGTAGGACATTGCCGCAACCACCGTCGCCACCGCGTTCATCTCGACGTGGGTCTCCAGGTTCGGATGCCCTTCCGAGATAGTCACAGACCCGGTACGACAATTTGAGTCGTCGCTTTTCACAGATTTAACCCTCATTCTCGGGACGACACGGTTGCGGACGACCGCTTATCACCCGCAATCCTACAAACGTTTGGAGCGCTTTCATCACCATCTGAAATCGGCATTGATGGCCCATGGAAGGCCTAACCAGTAGGTCTCCCAAGTGCCGATCGTGCTCCTTGGCGTCCGGACTGCCCTTAAAGAAGACCTCGGATATTTTACCGCCGAGCTCGTTTATGGCACTCCTCTGAGGTTGCCATTAGATTTCTTTGAGGCCGACACACCATCGCCGAAAAAGCCCGAAGCTTACGCCGAGACCCTGAGAGAAGTGTTCGAAAAAGACCGCCCGATTCGAACTCGGGCCGGGAATACCAACTCACCATACGTTACGGAGGACCTAAAGACTGCCACCCACGTGTTCGTCTGACAAGAACATAGCAGAGAGCCACTACGTCCTCACTATCAGGGACCGTTTCCCGTGGTACAGAGAAGGACAGACACGTTCGTCCTCCGCATCAACGGGAAAGACGATGCCGTTGCCCTGCACCGACTCAAGCCTTCTCATTTCGAGGCTACAACGCCGATATACAATCTCCGGCCACAACAAATGGTCAGTTTGAAGGATTTATAAATCGTATAAATCCTCCCAGAGGGGGGCATATCTGGGGTGACAGAGATCTAAAGAGAAACAACAATCAAAAGAAATTAAGGACAAGGTTCTCGGGGCGCGCGCTATACGCAACCCTCGAGACAGACAACGCTTGAGAATTCGAACAGGTCGGATGCCTTGGCTCTTTCTTCCCCACACTCGTTGTGCTGGTGCTTGAAGCTCAAGCATCATTTTTCTGATTACACACCATTGAATGAACAGATACACTCTCTAGGCTCCACTGTAGTAGTTTTAAGAAATGGCCGCTCCAGTTATTATGTTAGCCACTTTACAACACTAGTGACAAGATCACAGACGACTACGCAAAAAGCAGTTTCCTGGTGAGCAGGGCCTCACCCGGAAGCTCTTCAAGCATGGCATACCACATCCCTTTTGTCACTGACGCTCACTAACACGTGGGACTTGCATCGTGCTGGAGTCATAGCCTGCTTCAAGAGAAATTGGACCTTCCATAAAATACCGGGAATCCACCATTTCCAAGCGCTCGCACCAATTTTGTAACATGTGAAAAAATGTGCACAGTACACATACATATGAGGTATGTTAATATGATATCCTAACAAAGCACTCATCTCCCCATTTTTTTGTATTACCTCCAAATTTTGAGTGGACCTTTGCTCGGTATTCAAATGAATGCTTGCCACAAAATACACCACGTCACTGCATTATGCCACTGCTATTAGTGCACCTTGAGGACCTCGGACGAGAGCTTAGTGGTGTGACAACATCATGCTTGTTTGAAACCCCTCGCTGATGTAGAGACTCGCTGACATCGAGGGTTCCAATTTAACGCTGGATGTTCACGAATCTCTCCTGAACGATGCGAGCGGGGAAGGAACCATACAATCATATCGTATTAGGGGACATTCTACAAAGTGTTCTTTTTTTGTATGTTTTACAAATTTCTTGAAAAAAAGCCGTAAAAGCTACACTTACGCTGTCTGTACCCGTGCGTTATATGGCCAGGGGGGCATAGAATAAAGGGCTAATTGCAATATGAGTCGGCTTATAAAAGAAAAGTCCAACACCTCTTTTAAAAATCTAGATAGAGGTGTACTCTAGCAAAAGCTTTATTCCTTGTATCTGAATATCGCGTTCGGTTGCCCCAGAGATATAACTAAACGTGAAAAAACAAAAACATCCGACCAGTAGTGACGGCATAAGAAGACCTTTCGGCCTCCAAGCGTGTGTCGCTTCAGGGCCGCGTGTTCAATCGCAAGTTGGCCAGGTATATTCCCCTGCACTGGCGCCAGTCGTGAAGTCTTTTCCTGCCTTTTTTAAAAATAGCGTGTGTGTGTACAGCTGTGAGAGGCGCTGAAGGTGCGTAAGAGCGGAGATTTTGAAAGCTCCTTTTGTGACGTCACCCTCCGGGAAAGAGGGAATGCAGCGGGAATTTGAAAATGATTATAATCAGGCTCGATTCACCAACTTAAAAAAAATATTTTTGATGTTCCAGATCCTGGAGGTCAAATGTAGAAGATTTGATTGTGTTTCCTTAAATACGAAACCGCCTCAGCTTCCGATTTAGTATAATATATTCCTTCCATATTTAATTAGTGAAAATAGACCCATGGTTCCAATTAGAACCTTGCTAAGCATCATCGAAAGACACTCAATCAACTCCTTTTATGGATATATAAGACGAAATCAGCATTTTACGGCATTCTAAAAAAGTGCTCAATTCGGACGCGTTTCAAGATTTCCGTTTCCTATGAGAGCGCATCTTTGCGCCTGCGATCCTGCTGCCCGGTGGCCGCAGTGCGAAGTCACCTCCTCGCCTCCCTGGTAGAATGGAGGGAAGCAAGGTGCTCGCAATCTAGATCAGCTCAAGGAATTTACAAATAGTTGGCTCAGAAAATTATTATTGTGGCTAAAGCGCTGTCAGCTTAATCTTAACACTAGTAAAACAAGATATGTATTTTTCCGACAAAAAAAAAACTATTTCGCGTACATTGACGATCATTATGGCGGGAAAAAATTGAAGGTGTTATATATCACAAGTTTCTAGGTGTGTGGTTCGAAGGAACACTAAGTTGGGATGTGCACATAAAAAAAATGAGGGCTGATATTGCAAGAGCAATAGGAATATTAAACAAATTCCGACAATTATTACCAAAAAGAATGAAACTGCAATTATATTATTCGCTTGTCTACTCATGTTTACAGTACTGTATGTTAGCATTGGCAACCACTACACAAACAAATAATCAAAAACTATTTATTTTGCAAATAAAAGGCGGTTCGATTCATTGAGAACCTTAAAAGGGTCGAACACTTATTCCCAGTATTTCAAAAGTATAAAATATTAAATATATATCAAATCCTGCTTCTTAAATTATCTAATTTTATTTTTAATAAACCTAGAGAGAATCAAGCACCTTTTTATTATATCCTCAATCAAACCTCGGCAGCTTACAGTCTCAGGAGTGCACAGTATACAAAACCTGGGCTTCGAACTGATTACGGTACACAGCACCTTACATATCTCGTACCAGATCTACTAAACACACACCCAAACATAGGAGAAATGGCCCAAGCACACATTTCGTTTTTCCATTCTAAAAAAAGGATTGTAGGATATATACTAAATCACTCATGATCTGCGTTTAGTACGAAGTTGACAGTTATGTGTCATTGTGTCGGTTGTGGATTTTGAATTTACTGTATCTTTGTATATTTATTCTGTTTATGTTACTGTTTCTCCTCCGAGTGCTGTAAAAAAGGGGCTGGAGCCTCGTCAGAAGACAACTCGTCTTCTTTTGCCCCAGCCCCCAGCCCCTTTTTTGTGTCTGAAATAAAAGATACCGAGATACATACGTGTGTTGCGCGCCTAAGCCCCTAGGGAACAGGACCGTGGGCGCAGAGATGCGCTCCGATTAGAAACCGAAGCCTAGAAATCCGTCCAAACGAAGTGTTTTTACAAAACGGTTAAAATGTTACCCCTGCAATATATCCTTCTGAAAAGAGTCCATTCGGTGGTTTGCGATGACTCTCAGGAAGTTTCTAATTGCAACCATATGTTCATTTTTAGGGATTATAAAGTTATTTAACAAAGTGTAATTAATTATTTAAATGATCTTTACGATTAGGCCAATATAGGCTCCTTGCATTGACGTCACATCGCACACATTTGCACACCAAGTAAAAGGAGGAGAGGGAAGCTGCTTTTGTAAGAATTTTGAGTGACAGGTTAATCTTCTATAATCTTCTGGGAGGAGAATAGCGACGCCCGTGTTAATCCGGGAGGCTCCTGATAAGTGGGGAGCTCCTTCTCCCCCTCTTCTCTGGAGGGTATCGGAAATGACGTCATGTGCAAGGAGCCTATACTACGTCCCCCCGGGCCGTTTAGCTCAACAGAACAAACTGAATGAGTGTAGCTTTCAAGACCTTTTTAAACAAATGTGTAAAGCTTGAAAAAAATCACCCTGTATACCAGTAAAACGGCGATGCCACCATGTTGGTACCATGTGGGTGAATTCTCCCAGATGACTCCAGCATGCTGGTATCGCCTTTTCGCTGGTATACACGTTTGCAAATCCAGCTTCAGGGCACTGCCATCTACATGCTGGTGTGCCCTTGGACGCGTCCTAACCTCATTATGAAGCCTTGCTAAGGCGTCATAATCGGATTATGACCGCATCCAAGCGTGTATAGGATGTCCCATAATACGACACGCTCGTATGGTTTGGTC
Organism: Ixodes scapularis; assembly: GCF_016920785.2. NCBI lineage: Eukaryota > Metazoa > Arthropoda > Arachnida > Ixodida > Ixodidae > Ixodes > Ixodes scapularis. Next base: position 54,216,468 of record NW_024609882.1, read on the forward strand.
CGCCTGTGTCGTTCCCCCGTAATCCACTTGCTGGAGCCACCTTTTTGCTCGTATATGATGTCCCATAATATGACACGCGTGTATAAGGCTTTTTCTATCATCTTTCCATCATCTAGATTTCCCAACAGGGCCGTTACGTGACCATATGACTTATTCAGTATGTTCCAAATCTTACCCGAGTAACCTGTCTCCTAAGTAAGCGGTTTATACCACGTGACATCGCGAGTGAAAAATGCGCGACTCGATCTTGGAACGGCAGGGATTATCACGTCGATACTACAACCATGAATATTACGCAGATTGTCCCTGGAATGAACTACGGAAAAAAGGAAAGATAGCAGCGATGGCAGACAATAGCGGATGATCTTTTTTAAAACAGAAATAGAACTCGAAGAGACGATAATATTAACCGCTGCAAAGTTGTTCTTTGACAGTGACAACGCAATGTTTCTTTATGTGGTTTCACCCCTTGCTTTTGCTCACCTTCCTTTTGGGCTGAATATTGGACTCAAAATTACATGCTCCTTTCACTTAGACATCAAAATGTTGTTTTTATTAATCAGCGCGATCGCTGTAAGTCCAGTCCATGTGCCCTAAACGCATACGTTCCAGGCATCGTAATTTGTACCAATAACATACGTTTTGCGGAAATTGCTTCCACAAAATTTAGCGGTATAGCGCACGGGGCTTTCTCAAGAATAAGATGTAACTTACGCTCGCTTTAATGCTAATATGATTACAAAATTCCAATAAGAACTTCCAAATAGCTATGTGCAATTCTTTGGGGAGGGATATGGCGTCGGGTTGTTGACTGATCATATTGATATAATTTTCGAAACATTCAGGGCTTAACAAGCGTTATTCTCTAATTAAATACACACACTAGAAAAAGAAAGAGCTTCCACATCATCTACTGTGCTCGGACTTTTGAGCCTTGAACGTAAGAACACGGAGTTACCTCGAACGCCTAGGACGAGAATAAGGAGAAGCTCCTGTTTACGGTCGCATTTTGATAATACCAACAACCGTGTACCTTTCCGGGAACGTGCACAGTTTAGATATGGTGCACAGTCAATTTCTGATTTGAATACAGTAAATTTCAATAACCATACATACATGGCTGCACCTCATTTTTGTCATTTCGAACGTCTGCCACCAAAGCCAGCAAGGCAAACGATCTTTGACGGCTGTTGGCGCAGAAAGCAGACGACGAGCAGACGGCGAACAGATCACGTGACGTATTTACACGATTTGATCCGACGTTACCCCCCGATCAAGGCAGGTGGCGTGGGTATATAATTACTCGCGAGTAAACAACCCGCTTGTGGAACGACAGTTCTGACGTCATCAAGTAAGCGCGAGAAAGTTCTGAACGGCCACGGCGCAGAACCTTGCTCCGGAGTCGGATCGAGTAAATTTTGGAACACAGCCAGAGTGGCGTCCGTGTAAACTTAACAGAACAATGTTAGCAGGCTACATTTTTTGTGATAAGGGAACGATTCATTAGAGCGAAACCAATTTTAACTTTGCTTTAGTACAGTTTAATTTGACATTAAAAACAAAAAAAGAATTAGAAGAATATTTTTTTCCGTGGCAAACAATTCAATAATTTAAAATAGAAACGACACTCCTGTTTACTGCCGCACTGCACAGCTGGTGCCAATGTACTTCCATACATCTACGTCCCCATCCACCATTGTCTTCGACAACACTCTGAAAACGACTCATTATGCCTTCGGCGGAGTTGGCAATAGGCTTCAACTGCACTTCTGTTGTAAATCTGGTCTCCCATATCAACAACATCCCGCACCTTTGTTGTTTCTTTTTAGGGGCGAAGCTCTTGAGGGTCTAGCCTTCTCCGTCCGTCCGGCCGGCCAGCCGGCCGGCGTCCGTGCTCACATAAAAAGTAAAAAAATGTTTGCGCAGTCGACAGGATTCGAACCTCTACGGGAAGACCCCAATGGATTTCTAATCCATCGCCTTAACCACTCGGCCACGACTGCGGGACGATTAGGAGGCTCTGAGATGTGGTAGTAACTCAAGAGCTGGGGTTTCTTTCATGGATTAAACATTGCATGTTTCCGCTCAACGTCTATACAGGAGAGGGCGATGCGGTCAAATGCGTATATAATCGCGTTAAACTTTGCATGCGGTGGCTCAACGTTTATAGACGAGAGGGCGCTGCGGTCAAAGGCTCAAGTGCGTATATAACCAGCTTCCATACCACACATTCTCTTTCTGACATTGGCCGTTGACTTAAAGGGTCCCTGCAAGCACTTTTTTACTGGTTTTTAATTTGCACCAAACCTAAGCGCACTGACCGTAGTAACGTAATGTAACTTTTCTTTTCTCGGATTTCGCTTTATTTTAAAATTTATAGGCAAATTAAAATTACAAAAACAAGCAAAAAATAACCTCCCTCATGACGTCTTTGGTTGCTTGAGTGACCGTGAACTAGAGGAGGGGTAGTCAGCTCAGCGAGCGCTCACGGCTGCCGCACTGCGTGTCGATGGCGCGAGAGGGCGCCACAAAAGCGTGTTCTGGATAGGCTGTATACAGCGGGCAGCCAGAGCGGCTCTCATTGCATTTGCTGCGCGATTAAACACTAATTCGGCATGACACTTCATTGGCCACAAACGACAGCGAACACGGGGTAAAGACCAGTTCAGAATGGGAGCCACTTCACGCTGCCGTACCGCGAAATGGCCAAAACGCAAGACAAAGCTACTCGCTGAAGGCCTTCGGAACGCTCGGAGCCGGTCGGATCCTCCAGTCCGTAAACGACCGCAGCGCCGCCGCGTACATCCGGGATCTTTTCGTGTCGGCGCCTGATCCCACTACTCTTCTCTAGTATGCGCCGCCTTTTCCATCGCTTGGTGGCGGGTATGTCGACGGGTCATTTCTTGTTTCCGTACTTTATAAACTGCATTTGTTTCTTTTCTGATATAAAATACTGAACAAAAACTAGTTTTATAAATAATTGAAACGGTTCGCGCCACTTATGTTTTGTATTTCGACTAAAAAGAAGCTTTTAGCGGCTCTGACCAGTAGTAAGCCCAGGACGAAAGACGTCACATTTCGCGCGCTTTCGGTACCGCGGGTCGCCCCCGTCGGTGAAGGAGGTTTCCGCGTCGCCCGGTGAAAATATGATGCACTGATATTTAGTTACTCTCTCCGTGCCCGCTGGCTTGCCCGAACCCCAAGAGATGTGGAAACCGCAAAAAAAGGTAGACGCTTAAATATGATTGCAGGGCCCCTTTAAGCGGCGGAGATGCGTTCCCACGGCTTCTAACGGATCCAAGCTGATCCGCTAGAAGAACCACTGGCTCTGCATTTAGCCGACCATAAAGCAGTAATAATGAAGTCGAAACGCAACCCGGAACTCAGCACTACCTATAAACACCATCAGCACTGCCTATGAACAATAAGGTCAGTATCATCAGCACCACCAGAGCTTCGCCCCAATCAACATCATTCACCACGCGGAGATGCGATAATTTTATTTCTATTCTTGCACGAAACCTATTACGCCACCATTACTCTGTAACTAACGAGTCCCCACTAAACACAATTCATTAACAACAGCCCGTCCTTGGGCTAGTGTTAATACGATATTGAATATTTCTGACAGAAAGAACGAGAGAGAAAGCTTAGTCCCGGGATTCTGGGACATGCAGAAACCTACAAACTTGCACCATCCGGTGGTGGTTACACGACACGCCGAGCTTCATTAAAAGCACGAAATGTGTTTATCTTTCAGTTTAATAACAAAACCACAGATCTTTTTGTAGTTTTTGAGCTCTCATCAGAAATATAGAGTGGCCTCATTACAACAGTTGAACACGCGCGAACTTTCCAGACGCTCCAGCTGGGGCATTTTTCTTCTGACAGGCGTCTTTTTTAGGCGATTATTGGCCGTTCCCCGATCTCTTTTTGTCAAAGATTGAACTGTCTTGCACCTAAGTGGACTTTCCGAGCCCCGTTGGCGTTGACGAGAGGGATGACATATTCAGGCACAGTTTTTCTAGCGTTAGAAGTAACGCGTCACGGGTCATACGTTATCATTATCGCGTTCCGCTTTAAAATAACGCTCTAACGTACTCGTTATTTCTGTCATTATCTGCCCAAGTGGCACAAATTTGGCCGATGGCAGGCAATGGTCTTTTGACCAGTGGCCAGACAGTGGCCATCCATTGACCGTAGTCTGGCCTTTCCCTGGCCATCGGCCAATGGCCACTAGCCATCAGCTATCGACCAAGCGTTGGACGTTGAATTGCCACTCTTTGTCCATTGGAGAAAGAGCATCGCCAGCCATTGGCCCATGCTTCGCCAAACTTAGTCCTGCTTGGGTGACTCGTAAGGCATTTTTGTTACTATTACGCGCTGTTGCCCTTACAAAAAGGAACAGTGAGTTTCAATTGAGCTTCTAATGTGTTTTTATAGGGTCAAATGAAACTCATAAGAAACTCATCGTTAAATGAGTGTTATCATTACCCACTCCATATCTATTCTTTTGAGTTTACTCATTACAAATTCAAGTGAGGTTTATCGTTACCCAATCAATATCAATTCTTTTGAGTTTACTCATTACAAATTCAAGTGAGGTTTATCGTTACCCAATCAATAGCGATTCTTTTGTGTTTACTCATTACACATTGAAATGAGTGTTATCAAAAAAAAAATCAATAAATCTACTCCCTACTGCATTGCACCCGAAGCAAATAGCGCGTAGGTGCTAGTTCTGATATACAGATTTATTTCCTGTGCTTAAAATAATAACTGTATTCACCCTCTTTTACTTTTAAAAACTTATTCAAACGATGTATGTCTTCAACGCGCCACAGTTTAGCGAAACCAAGATTTCGCGAAATCGGCCTGTTCACACGTGGAGTTTGACGCGCGAAACCTGTGACGTATTGACTCACGAGAATTTCGCCAAACCTTGTCTGCACCGGGAATATTAAGCGTCTCGCATCAAAATTACATGAAGTACGCACAGTGTGAAGAAATAACCTGTTTTATTAACGTCACTCAATGAATTTCGTCAGATTCGACTCAACGGGTTCACTAGTTCTGCCAAACCCGGGAAAAACAGCGAGATGATCTCGAAGCATTTCGGACATTTTTGCACCGTTAATAAAGAACGTTATCCCCATTTACCATGTTTATATACAGTGCTTGCACCCGCCGCGACTGTTGACGAATCTGCACCGCGCCCCCAATCCGTACTGTAGACGCCGTTAACACACCTGCAACCGAGCAGGATCAAGACTCGTCGCCCGTATGTCGCTCGACATGTTTGTTTTGTTTTCTTTCGGCTTCGGCTCGGATACGGAATCGGCCAAAGATCAGACTCCTCCAAAAGCTCGCTCCTCCTCGAAGGTCAGACGTCATAGCGAAGTCGAGCGGCCATTGGCAGCTTCCGCGTTTCTCCTTCGGGAGATTGACGGGCGTCGGTGAGGTTTCAGCGAAAAATTGCTCCAGAGGCGAGAAACACGCGCCACTTTTTTCGAAGGCGCGCCACTTTTTCGATTGCGTTCAGACGGGGAATCTGTTTCCCGAAACCTAGTTTCGCGACACAAGATTCGCCAACGAGATGCATCATGTGAACAGATCTATTTACGGCGCCCCTCTGTCGCGATTTGGTCAGTTTCGGTGTCAGTATTGTAACTTTTACTGGTTTCGTTTTCATATTTTAAGGATCGCGTCTTCGACGCCCCATCGGTAGCGACACCAGTTCTTTGTACTTTTCTTTTTCCGGCATGGTTTCGCAATTTTTGCGACCGTTGGGTGTTTCGCCGTTTCGCGGTATGAAAATGTCTTTAGAAATGGAAATGTGCTAATTTAATCAAGTTTATCTATCTGTGAAGTTTTCTCTTGTGATGATTATGTTCAAGAAGAGCGCGGAAGGCCGACGACGCAACAGAACGAGCAACTCAACGCAGTTGGTAAGTGTACTTCTTTGTTTGCATTGTACGCGTTGAACGAGAAGTGAACATTATGGAGTTTTAGAATAATCTCGTGGCTGTTGTGCATGCGCAGACCCAAAACAAGCTTCGGACTCGAGCTTTGGGGCCCGTTATTTATCGATAATAGCGTGGGCGTACCGCAAAAGGCGGCGCCCACGACATCTCCGTTGAATGCGTCTTCGACGCCGTCGCCCGCTCCGGAACTGCGTGAGTCGCACTCGGCGACCGCGGTCGGTATGGTCGACGCGTATTGAAAACGCCATGCACGGATCGCTGGATTCACAGCTCAAAGCTATCGAGGCGCGTGTACTTACGATCGCGGCAGACATGTAAGCATGCCTGGGTAGTGGATCGTCTGGGCTTCGTAAGTACAACAGAGCAGCTTGGCAGCGACAAAAACGAAACATGCGGCATTGAGTGTAACAAAACTACAAAAATGTTACTCGGGACAAAAAGCTTGTTTAATTTTCAAGATAAAACGTTCTAACTTTCAAATAAAAGCTGCCGCGACATCTTGGTGGCGTTTTAAGCGCGAGATGCTTGCGTTTGGGGGGGGTCCCCCTTCAGAGAAACGCTATTCTAAAACTCTTCGCCGCAATCCTCGCTATTTTGCCGTCCGTAACGCGCGGTAAAGTAGCGCCCGATATTCTAAAACTCCACATTTTCTCGTTAAGCTAGAATGTTTTTTTTTCTTTTTTTAACTAGGTGGGTTTGCTTTATCTGTCCTAATGTTTGGATCTATGTGTAGCGTAATGAAAAGTTGCCACTCATTCTGTGTATGGTCCGAGAAAGTGTAGCTCATGTCAACAAAGCACGTATTGAATTCCTAATGCTACTTTCAGTCCGTTGCTTTAGGAAATGTCTTATTGGTCTAGCAGTGTACTGATGTCTTTCAACTATAAATTGATTACATTGATAATACTTCATTACATTTCCGAAGTTAGACTTCCTTGGAATTCGGTTCATGCAGAGACAATATTCCTTTTCAGTCAAAATGGTTGAAGAGGATATCCATCTTTTGTTTTGAAGTTATGGAAGTGGACTAAGTTGTACTGTTAGGACAAACTTCGGTCCCCTGGCTTTCTAGAATTGAACTGGGTTTACATTTGTCGGTTAGAACTTTTGATAAAGCAGTTGTTCCTTTGGCCTCTTTTTCTTCTCTTTCATTTTGCAATTGTGATGTGATCAAGCCGAGGGCCGCAGTTATTCCCAAATGAAGCGGCAGCAGTGTGTTCCCAGGCTGCGTCACTTCGATTAATTTCAAGCCATGCCACGAAATGAATGCCCCTGTTCATACACCGTTGAAATTGGGACTGACTTCAAAATTCAGTTTGACACAGTGTTTTAGCGGTATAAGACATGTGTTGAATGACCTATGCGGTTGTCACAGGTTCGTGGTTGGTCAACCCTAAACGCTTGTCTTCCTCTTCCCATTGGTTTGAAGCTCGGCCGGCATTATACTTTTTCATACTTAGCGTGCAACGCTGTCAAAGCTACTGGCGCGAGTGCGTGGCTTCATCTACGGGTTTGTTTGTGCGAGAAGGCGTGCAAATGATCAACAAGACCAAACCCCACACTCGCGCCAGTAGCTTTGACAGCGTTGCACCTTAAGTATGAAAAGGAGTATAGTCTCATCCGAGAAATCATGTGGTAGGACGTATGTGGGACAGACAGAAAGACGTGTTAATTATAGGCCACGTGAACATAACCTGTCTATGATGTCAACGGTGGGCGGTCATCCGCCTCTGCAGTGCACTGTCGACATGTAATCCAAATCTGGCCAGCACCACTATCATCGGTCGATATGAGGAAACACTTTCCTGAGCGTCAAGCCTTTGACGCTCAGGTAAACATGTGCGAGGATTGTAATTGACCCTGCCCCCAAACCACCTATAAACAGACCAAAATGGCAAAAAAGACAAAATTTGTGACAGCGGTGTTCGAGAGAAACTGCAGACGTTTAATTACCCTGCCTGAAACTTTGCAAACATTTCAGTGTGGTTGCACCTGTGTGGGCGAGGTAAATCCTATATGAAAAGACCCTGAAGTGACGCCTTCAGGATGCCGAAAATAATTATGGTAAGTTAGAAATTAACCCACTAGTATACTTCCTAAATATTTGGGCCGGGTGTCGATTAAAAAATTTTAACCCAGTTAATTTGTCACAGATTTTCAGGCATAATATCTTGAAAAGAATGGAAATGCAGATGTTCCAAACTGGCTGAGGTAAATCAGCCTTGCAGTGCACCAACGTTTACGCTGAACATACTTTTGTGTATTGTCCACGAGGTGTAGCTCTTGCATTGAAGTTTTATGTTGTAGTTTCTTCAATGTTTGAACTTTCAGCGTGCCAGCTGGGTAGTGTGTAAATGTTTTTTTTTTTTTTTATAGCGCAAGCAATATCTTAATCCTGGTGGCAGAAAGTTTCGGCTAGCAGTTGACATGGTTGGACAACGGTGTGCATGCTTGCTTTCTCTGAAGCGGCCAATGAAGCGAAATAACAGCATGTGCAGATTGTTCATGCATTTAATTTTTTGTTTGTTGTTCGTTTCAGACTACATGTGCTCCCAGTACAAGGGGGTGGCCCTCCAGGCGCTGACGACCAGCATGTCATCTCTGCTGTGCCGTCGAGGGAAATTTAAAGTGTAAATATTGCAGCTGCAGTTTTTTCTATTCTATCCCTGCTACACTTCCTGCGAATTTCTGTGCATACTTGGTCTTTTTGTTTTCATAGTACTGTAAACTTTTGTTATAGTCCGTTGCAACTATAGAATAGCACATGCCCCTCCCACAATTCCCTTTGCTCGCCATGATTGGTGGTGTCCTCTCGGCTCTCCTCCTCTCTAGTGTTTGCTTATTAAAAAGAGTGAAGGGCTTTGTGGGAGGGCCTTCTGCTATTCTAGAGTGGCAACAGAGTGTAATGACCTCAGTTAATTTAACCATTTCGAAGAGTCCTAGCGGGCACCCATGCATTTTTATGGGAAGGACTCTGCATCATATTTTGAACCGAGAAAATGACCCCACAAACGGGAAAGCACGGGCTTCCTGCTACAAAATTAACGGAACCAAACTTTGTTTTCAAGACCAGACTGGAAAAAGTCGACTCCTGTCTTAAACGGCGAGTAACAGAAATCCTGTGCTAGTCTCGCCACGTTGGGAAGCTAATGCTATGACCCCCATCTTGATTTCTTTAATGCTTGTTATGGCTGTTTTCACATCTGGTATTTTCACTGTTCTTTAGCCAAAAGTGAGTGGCAGGTCACCATAGGTTTCCAGAAGAAAGTGGTCGCATATGCAGGAATTTCTAGCAAGTTCGTAGCGCAGTGGCACTTCGTCGCAACCGAGGAAAAACTATGGTATTGTTGGTACAAAACATTAAGCCTCACGACTAGAAGCAACTTGATCATGGATATACTGCACCGTACGGCGTTTATTTGAGCTCTACTCCACTCAAAATATTACAGGGGCACTTAGGTATGCCTTTGTGGATTGAATGCGAAAGCATTGCCATTCCTAACGGCACTTCTTTTTTTTTCCTCTATTGTTAGGCATGGCAATGCTTTCGCATTCAATCCACGTATGTATAACTAAGTGCCCCTCTAATATTTGTATTACGTTACATAATACGGCGTTACACATCATGGTACGTCATGTCGTCACGTGAAGTGTGATATGTCATCAAACCGAGGACCATCTTTTATGACCATCTTTCGGGCACATCAACGCCGATGCCGTCAAACATGATGAAAAAACAGCCTCAGACAAACAGGGACAAAAAACGGGTAAAGACATGCCATCTTTTGCTGTAATGGGACAAGCTTCTTTTTGAGGGGAGAGTAATGTCGCATTCCGAAGCGGCTGACATAGCACAGCAGCTAGCATGCCCGGCTCTCACACAGCAGCACCGGGTTCAAATCTCAGCCGTGAAAGCACATTTTATTTTTTATTTTATTCCTCCGTTAACGTTTGGTACAACTCGGATTTTTCGCTCCATGGACATATAATGCTTTGGCATTAAAAAGGCACATCCAGTCAGGAATGTGCCTTTTCGTGTGGTAGGGTCGTACAGCTGCTCACCACTTTGAAAATCACTACTGAAGGACGAGGGGGCGCTAATGATCACCAAATCAGGTTCACGCCATTCATAGGTGAAGGATCCTTTTGCGTGCACTGAAGATTTGTGTGGCATTTGCTTTCGTTGATTCATTGGCGCATCTCGCCGTTGATCGCAGTCCTGCACCTTGTTAGCTCTAACGGGCAGGATGGACAGCTCGGCAGACTCGTCGGCTGAATCCTCCGTGTGTAGTTTAGCGTTGCCCCTATACTGCTTCAAGTAGGGATGCATGTGAACAGTGCGCAAAACACATGCCTCTTGCCCACGCTTCTATATTCATTGCTGGTCGCGGCGAAATAGCCAAGTGATGTGCGGCCATGTTTGCCCTAAAAAGTTTGTGAGACACTTTGGATAATGTCGTAATATTTTGTTGTAAGTCACTCAAAAGTTGCGACAAATTTTGTTTTGTTAATACGGATTTCTTCTCGGGTATCGTAAGTTTGCTTTTTGTACTCGGCCTCTGATGTCTCGATCCTCCCAACAATTGAAACTTAGTGTGGCGGATCCAGACCTTTGTTTGTTTTGGGGTGGGCGGAAAGTTTTTAAGGATACTATTCTCCCATTCTTTCTTGTGCAAGGGGGGTCCACTCATGTCCAATTGCCCTCCGAGAAGGGGGGAAAAAAGGGCCCCCCCCCCCCCCTCTTCCCCCTGGATCCGCCACTGTTGTGAAACCTGCAGTTGATAATCACCCATTCGGAGCATGGCTTTATGATCCGCATAGAACCCTATTACCGTTTCCTTCCTATCCGTTGTGATTAAAAATACTTGTTCAAGATAGTAAACAAACATAAAAATTAAATAAAAATACACAGGGACAACAAGTGGACCTAAAACACTGGCGCCAGTGTTTACCACCACTTATTGTCCATGTGTTTTTTGCGGCGCTTGTCTACGATCATGGATCAGTTGGCCCAAATTGCTATGTTAATTCTGCGAGATGCTTATAAGTCTTAGCTTCTTTATGTTCAAATTTGATAAACTTCATAAGCGATAAAATCTGCTCGCTTATCTTTGGTAGACCTTTTCAAAAGCCGAAATAAAAGAGTGCAATGCGGCGGCAAAAACAGTGAGCGATTGATTCTCGCAGACTCGGGGGCAAAATATACTTTTGCATTATGGTGCCCCTGACAATGTTATTAGTGCCACTCTATCAAGGTAGTTTGTAACTTAAGTGCCTGAGTGAGCAAAAATGTAGGAATTTTGAATGTGACTTTCCGCATTTAGGGCTGGTTCACACATACAGTGCAGCGCTAACTCAGTCCTGTTAAGGCAACGAGTCACTGCTACTTCCATGGCTTGTATCGTGTGTTCTGAGGGTCCTCCTTTCCTAAAGAACTGATGTCCCGATTTGTAATACTGATTCAGCGCTGAGGTAGTGCTTCGCTGTGAACAGGATGCCTTGCACGGACATTGAAGTTTGGATAAGCAGATCAACGTGTAACTGTGCATCTTTTTTCTTTATAGGTTACCAGTACAAGGTCTCCCATGGATATGAAGGCAGTACAAGGTCTCCCATGGGCACGAAGGCTGTACAAGGTCCCCCATGGACACGAAGCAGTGTACCGTATGCTCGAATTTTGCGTTTTTAATAAACCAGTTATTACTCCTGCACACGGTTTTATGCAGGCATTTTCCGAACACTGCATGCGTATATAGGCATACATAAAAGTGACACTTGCACTCACTTTCCCCTTCCCTCAAAACAACGGTTAGATCCGGACCACATGTCATGCAACCTATTGCCGTCTTCCCTCTCAGAGCCGTCTATCTAGAAACCCACGCTAGGAGTATAAATTCTAATACATTTCATTTGAAAGTCTAGATACACTGCTTTGAGTCTTTGTTGAAAATCAAATGTTATTTTCTACCGCGTTGCAACTCAGGTTTTGATGGGCCATCTCATTAAGTATATTCCGACTCGTCGGAATATACCTAATGAGATGGCACGTCAAAACCTCAAGTACAACGTGTACAACGTGGTAGAAAAAAACATTTGATTTTCAACAGAGACTCAAAGCAGTGTATCTAGACTTTCAATTGAAATCTATTAGAAATTCTTATGAGGTGGCACGGCTGAACCTCAATTGAAACGCGGTGGCCAATAGTTTTCGTAAACTCCTTAGGGACTCGTTACAAAAAATCAATTGTTTTTCAACACAGACTCGAAACGGTGTCAATAGACTTTCAAATTATATTCATATGAAATACATTAGAAACTTTATGCGGTAGCTTTGTCGAAACATCAATTGGAACGCGGTGGCCAATAGTTTTCGTAAACTCCTTACGGATTCGTTACAAAACTCATTTGCATTTCTATTGAGACTCGAAAAGACACAATGAGTAGACTCCATAAACTTTCAAAAGAAATTCATTAAAATTTTTTGTAAGGGTGTCTATCAAATTGTGTTACTCGTACACGCGCTACTTTTCAGTATTGTCTTTATAATGTAAAACAATATAATTGGCATTCCGGAAAATGCATCGAAAAGGGAAACCAATATTTTCCCCGCAGCATGATCTCAAAAGCCTTCATTTGGAAAGGAAAGTCGCATTTAATACGAGTTATTAAAAAAATCATGATAAACAAATACTAGAATAAAATAAATGTGTCAATCTTTAATCGTTGGCGCTATATATATTTGATTTGACAGCTTATTACTGTAAAACAAGTATTGCACTACAAAGTAACTCAAAGGCTCGTTCAATTTTTAAAAGTAAATGTAATGGTGTTTTGTATCATTAGTAGGACTTTAACCCATTTTAAAGGGTTAACGTTTCACGAACCAACGAGACGCGGCGTTTAGGTATTTATTTTCAGTAACGGGCGCAACACTGCCTTCGCAATACATACCCGTGATGAGAAGAAATCGAAATTCCCCCGCTGATGAAGTGAAGTAATCTGTTTCAGCTTCATTCCGGTGTATGGCCCGTATTGTGTTTCGTAATCTATTGAAAGCTTTATATCATGCTATTTGTGCCGCGTGTAAGTTAGCACGTCTAATGTAATAGGTGCTCGCCGCATGGCTCAGTACCGGAGTTATAATCGGCACATCCAGAATGAAAAGACCTTGCCTGGATACTGGATAGCGTACTTATCTAACTGTACACAGTCATTATCGGCAAATTCAAGGCTATAGTGGAAGGCTTGTGTTGTCTTTTAAAACGATGTTTCAATATATTTGCTGACTTCTGTTCCCCACATATGCCAAAGGAAAGAAATATTTAAAAAATAAACGTATTGTTGAGGACAACAAGCAAAATCTCCAGAAAACACTAAATGTTTTGAAGGAAATCAATCACAAAAATTACGTTTCCTTTTCACTCAGTGTAAACTCCGAAAACGAAGAAACCTACTAATACCCAACGTGAACAAGTGTCATTTCGACAACCAAACTTATAAAAAACGCCCTTAAAAAAAAAAAAAAAATTATTGTGTTGTTTTTACCTTTAGAAAGAAACATACATAGTCCAAAAAAGATATTCCGAACAATAAGTTTTTTAATTTTCTTGTGCTAGGGAATGGCGAGTGAAACAGGTCTGGGTTGAAGGGTAGGTTTTGCTCGTTAAAAAAAAAAAAAAAGTGCACGCGAACAGCTGCGAAAAAAATGAACATCCGATATTACAACATTGCACACAACGTCGCTTGAGTGGAAATACCGCACGTGCGCGTACGGGTAGAATAACGCCTGCGCGACCGACTTAGCGAACCTCTTATCAGCCCAGTAACTTGTTCCCAGGTAAGGATCATTTATCTGACAACATATTATCGTTATTTACTTCATTCTTTCCTTTTCATTGTTGAGCAGTTGAAACACTTTGAGAATAATCCTCGTTCCCTGCCTGTTTCGTTCTGACTGAACGTTGTTTCGGTATGCGGTATTGTATCACTACTTTGAGATGCAGATTAAAAATCTTCAGGCTAGCTGTTGTAATGCACTAACCAAATTCCCCATCGGCTGTCTAAACATACACACAATTACTTTTAATATATAATATTTGTTACGTGATTGGCCTTGCAGAGAGACAACCCGTATGGAAATCTTATATCTCGGCCATATCTGGCCATATCAAACATTACATGATTATATACGGCCTATATACAGGCTTATCTGGCGTATATACAGCCTGATATGGCGTATATACAGACTAATCTGGCGTATATACAGACTTATCTCGCATATATACAGCCTGATATGGCGTATATACAGACTTATTTGGCGCATATACAGACTTATCTGGCGGCCGGTTTTCAATATATTAAAAAGTTAAGAAAGTAAAAAAAAAATTCTTTGTTAGCAAACTCTGAATGACTCATTGTTCGCGAGCTAAATATTAGCACAAATAATCCTAAACTTCAGCTTTGACACGCTTAAGTTTGAGATTATTTGTGCTAGTTTTCACGAGGATTTCAATGTAGCTTAATTATTTCAAAGTGTTAACATTACGACCGAATAGACAATATGCTCAATTCCAAAAAGCGCCTCGTCCCGTACGCCAGGAATCATGGAAACGGTATTTCTTCAGCAGCCTAGTGATCGACATTTTCGAGCAATTCAATGGTTATACAGATTTGAGTGTAATTCGGAGTCACCTTGAACACGTGCCGTACAGAACCCAAATACCTGCCATACCACTTTTAAAATGTCTCGCCAATGTCAGTACTGTGCATTCCGTCCAACCTTCGACCTGGATGAGCTGGAGACATATCTCTAACATTATTATCATTCTCGTACAGCTTGAAAGACGCTGATATTAAGTTAGAAACGCTAAAAATGTCATAAACAGCTCCGCTGAATCCGAGCTAAATCCTGATTTTGGCTGTTGTGATTTCTCGGCTTTTAAGTAATTCCTGCTCAAACGAAAATCTCGAGAATGATAATATGGTAAGAGATTTTGGCGGCTCAGCTTGGTTGAAGGTTGGACAGAATGCACAGTATCATAAACGCTGCCACTGACGAGAAAATTTAAAAGTGATATGACCGGTACTTGAGTCCTATGGGACGCTTGTTCAGGGTGACTACGAATTACACTCGAAACTGTGTAACCATGGAAGTGGTCAAAACTAGCGGTCACTAGGCAGCTGAAACATCTCGTCGCTGTTCCTGAGTTCCTGGTTTCCTGGCTGCATTTCGTCCGGGACCTGCGTTCTGCGGTCCCTGGCTACGTGTCGTCGAGCGCCCCGGCGAGGGTGCGAACCGCCATGGCGGCAGCGTCGACGGAATCTTCTCCCCCGCCGAAAGCGCACGCTTTCGACATTGTCGTGCCAGTAGGCACATCGGCGGACGATCTCATTGATGGGATATCCGCCATTGTGGGGCTGCCCGAAATTTTCTCGGCGCAGCACCTAGGAGGTACAAACTTCCAAGTCGTCGTCAACACCCGTGCAGCCGCCCTCAAGCTTCGTGAGGCCGGCAGCGTCTCCATCGCCAACCAGTCAGTCCCCATCGTGCCGACGGGTCCGCAGGTGACGAATGTGACTTGCCTCTTCCTGCCGACGTTTGTGCGCAACGACCAGCTCGTCCAAGCCCTGGCCCCGTACGGCAAAGTCATCGACGTCTCCTACGCAACCTACCACCGAACGGCGACTGAGAAAACAGGAACCCACTTCATCCGCATGGAGATGAAGCAGGCTAACCCCCTGCCGAACTTCCTGCGCGTCGCCGGACATCGTGCTACTTTTGACTACCGCGGCCTGAAGCGCGTATGCCGACGCTGCAGGCAGGAGGGCCACGTCCGGGCACAGTGTACGACGGGCTACTGCGACCGCTGCGGTGTCTTCGGGCACCCAACCGAGGGCTGCACTGCCAACTGTGGACGCTGCGGTGGAACCCACGCGACTGTGGATTGCACGGCCAAGAGAAGCTACTCCTCCATGGTCACCGGAAACTACGCCACCGATTTCCCGGCCCTGGACCCAGGAAACGCGACCCGTCCCATCGCCCCCGAAGCTCCGGCCGTCCCAACCGTCTCCACCGTCGCCCCTCCGTCACCACCTGACGCCGCAGCCGCGGCCGCCCCACCGCCTCTTCCGTCGCCGTCCCCACCCGCCCCACTTGAGCCAAGCCCGACCGGCTCGGGGGTGACTTCAGCCGAAGCGACAGACTCTGCCCGAACCGCCGCGGTTATTGTCGGCGACACCGCCTATGCAGCGTGGAGCCAAGCGTCGGGTGATGGCGAGGTGTCCAGCGACAGCGACGACCTCGTCATCGACGAGAACCCCGCTCCAGGTGGCCCCGCAGAGACACCGACCGACAGTATGGATACGACCACAACTGAAACACCGGAGTCCGACTCGAACCGACAAACGCACGAGGACTCCAAGCGTCCACTCAGGAGCAGCGGTTCCCGCTCAACTGACAGTGGGGGCCCACGAGCCACGTGCCCCAAGAAACCGCGAAAGTCCTCCCCCCCCCCGCGTCGGGACCCCTCTCCAGCATCGTCCGACAGCTCCACGTTTTAAGCAACACGCCGGCGTCCCTATCCCCCTTTTTACTTTATACTGGCCACACTTCGCATATTATCCCTGAATGTGCGGGGCTTTCGAAACCCAGCGAAGCAAACTGAAGTGATGCATTTCGCGAGGATGCAGAACTGCGATCTTCTGTGCTTGCAAGATACCAACTTTGCCCGCTTCCGCGACGTTGCGGATTTCGAATCCCGGTTTTCTGTGACTGCTTTTTTTTCTTACGCGCCGCGCCGCGCGACGGGCGTGGGCGTGGTTGTCTGCAATCGCAGTCTGCTGCGCAATGCCACTTATCTTTTTGATACGGAGGGAAGGACTCTTCGTTTGGACTTTTTCTTCGGTGAACGAAAATTTCGCCTCGTCACTGTCTACGCACCAACTGTATCGACCTTCCAACACGACTGCTTCCGCAGCCTGGACGTGCATCTACTCGACGCGGGCCCGTGCTTTTTGGTCGGCGACTTCAATTGCGTTCTGGACTCTAACGCCGACGTTCGGGGTCCTGGTCAGGGTCGCTCAATCTGGTCCGCCCGTGAACTTCGGCGGCTTGTGAGGCACTTCGACCTCGTAGACGGATGGTCCTTACTGCATGGATCCACCCTCCAGTCGACGTGGAACAGAGGGGCTTCGGGAAGTCGCATAGACCGGCTGTACTTGCCTCGCACGCTATCTGCCGCGCTACAGACCTGTACTGCGGTGGACTTCCCGTCGTGCCCAGAAGAGATTTCCGATCACCGTCCGCTACTTATCAAGTTCTCCTTCGACTCTGCCGTCGCACGCTCCCCACGTCCGTGGCGTCTGGATTCCAGGATCCTCCACGACGAGACCACGCGCCGCACGCTAGGCAACCTGGTCAAGGAGTCGCTAGTGGGCGTGCGCCCAGAGCCGGCGTCTTGGGACCGCCTAAAGGTCAATGGCAAAGCTTCAGCACTCTGATGGGACGGCACCTCCGCGAACGGCATCGAGGGCTTCTACAAGACACTATCCTCCGAATCCGTATCGTCCGCCGAGGGGGCGCCTTGACCCCCTTCATGAGGGCGTACCTCGACCAGCTGCAGAGACGCTACGAACGATACCTTCGGTGGGACTCCACCGCGGCTACTGTCTTGCAGGCTCAGGGGAGCCCGTCGGTCCACCCGGAGGTACTGCGCTACACCCATCGCACAAGCCTACAAGCCTTCGAAAGACAGCAGACGCCCTCCGCGTCGGGGTCGCCCGGCCACCTTGACAATGGTCGCTTCGCAGCCCACTTCCGATCGCTGGCCCAGTCAGACGCGCCGGTTGATCGCTATTCGGTGTCCTCGCACCCTCTCCTCAGCGGCCTCCCCAAGATCTCCGCCGAGGATGACGCGGGCCTGCGGCGGCCCCCGTCCGCGACCGAGCTGTGGAACGTTTTGAAGCGGATGAAGAACGGCTCCGCACCAGGACCGGACGGTCTCCCAGCGGAGTTCTACCGCACGTTCTGGCACATTCTCGGTAACTTCTTTACCGCTGTCGTGCGGGTCTACTTTGAAGACCTCCTCCTACCGCCATCCTTTCGGCTGGGACGGATCGTACTCATCCCCAAGGAGGGTGGTGACCATGCCGACCCCGGGGCATGGCGCCCGATAACGTTGTTAAACAGTGACTACAAGCTCCTCGCGGCGACCCTAGCCTCGCGTCTGCAAACTTTCCTACCGGAGCTGGTAAACCCCCGACAGACGTGCTCGGTGTCGGGCCGCAGCATACATACTTTGACGACTCTCACTCGCGACATCCTGGAGTTCACACGCTCCCGACGGGCGAACGGGCTTCTCGTGTCGTTGGACCAAGCCAAGGCGTTCTACCGCGTCGAGCACCAATACCTGCTCGGTGTTCTCGACGGGTTTGGCTTCTCCTCCGAGAGTGCTCAGCTGTTCGCAGCCTTGTACAGTGACTTGCGGAGTGACTTGTTCCTGAATGGCTCCTTAGTGGCACGCTTTCCGGTAACGCGAGGAGTTCGGCAGGGGTGCCCGCTGTCCCCGGTACTTTTCGTCCTCAGCTTAGAGCCCTTCCTGGTTGGAGTCGACAGGCACCCCAGCATAAGCGGACTTGCTCTACCTGGGTCCGGTGAGCTTCGCGTCTCGGCGTATGCGGACGACGTGACCCTCTACCTGCGCGACGAAGACAGCCTGGTAAAGGCCCTCCGACTCTTCGACGAGTACGCGTGCCTCTCCGGCGCACGGTTGAACCCTGAAAAAAGCAAATCTCTCTGTATCGGGGCTCCCCCCACGTGCCCGCCATCTCTGCCGCGAGCCCAGTCCGTTACCATTCTTGGAATATCGTACGACGCCTCCGGCGTGGCTCCGGAGACCTGGGCCAACCTGCGTCAAGAGATCATAGAGAAGGCCGCTGAGGCTGGCCACTACGACTTCCCCATGGCTGTGCGGCGGTACCTTGTTCAGACGGTTTTCTGCGGAAGGTTGTGGCATGTGGCCCGCGTAGCCCTCCCGCCGCGCCCCTTCATCCTCCAAGTGCGCTCGGCGTTGTTTACCTTCTTCTGGAACAACCGCACAGAACTCGTGAGGCGCTCCCGCTTATGCCTCCCCCGCTGTGAAGGAGGGTGGAGCTTTCCTTGCATCGAGCTGGCAGCGCCCATACTGGCCCTGAAGACAACCCTGGCAATCCTTGACGACCACGACAACCCAGCACGGCCACTCACGCTCTACTTCCTCGGCGCCAATAACCGTCTTTTGGGAGACTCTCTTCCCAGCCCTCTTCGGCCCCGAGCGGAGACGACCCCTGCATTTTACAGGTCTACCGCGGATCTCTTCGACAAGCTCAGCGTCCACGTGTCACGAGAGGAGATACTCGAGGCCCCGGCGTCTAGGCTTGTTGAACGCCTAGTGGTGGCAGACGAACCCCCGCCGCCGCCGGGCACGGTGCAGCCGTACCCGTGGCTGGCACTGACGTCGTCCACGCTGCCGGACCACGTGCGCGACTTTGAATGGTTAAAGGGTTGGGGTGTCCTCCCAACTAAAGACAGGCTTTTCCGCTGGGGAGTGGTACGGGACGCACAGTGCGTCAATTGTGGTGCAATAGAAACAAACGAGCACGTCGTGAGAGAGTGTGTACCGGCGAGTGACCTATGGCGCATAATACAGCGCTCGTTTCGAGGTCTCGGGGTGGACGTATACGTCACACAAGGCCGTTGCCCGCGGGGCGCCTTTGCGCTGCTACTAGTGGCAATATGTGAGTGGGTGCTGTGGCGAAACCGTTGTGTCGCGACGGCCCAGCGACAACGACGCCGCGCGTTGTGGCCGCTGTTGTGGGACATCCGAAAAGAACTCACCGCCTACCTGGACGACCAGCGGTTCTCCCTTGGCGAACAAGAGTTCCTCCGCCGGTGGTCGTGCCGCTACCTTTGTGTGGTGAGGGGTCGCGTCATGATCAACTTTTTACTGTTTAATGGGCCTTAAACTCTAGTTGATACTACAGACCAGTCCTCCGCGAGACCGTTGAATATGTTTGTTGCGTGCAGCGAGCGTGCATTTTTGTGGAATAACATTTTCTGAACAGCTGAAGGATCACCGTTTCCATAACTCCTCGAGTGTGGGCCGGGGCACTGGGGAGAATTGTAGACAATAGAAATATATAAACTGCTGAAATCACGCTTTTGTCCTTTAGATATGCCTGGCCAGATCTGAAATTCCCTTACTTAGCCAGATCTGGGATTTCCATACCTGGCCAGGGGTATCAGGCTATATCTGGCATTATGAGGCTATACCTGGCAGATATACTATATCAGGTTATATGTGGCCAATTTTTGATATGGGCCATATCTGAAATCTTCAGATCTGGCCAGATATAAATTTTTTGTAAGGGAATTGATTTATATAAAGGCCAACCCATGTTTGCAAACAAACCGGAGCGCCCCTAGCGGACGCCACCGGCGCCACGCATGCGCGGTGGAGTGTGGGCAAGAAGCTCGCCGTCACCCGTAAACAAACCATTGGAATGCGATGTTGTAGGCGCCGGTGTGAGTCCCCGTGCTCTTTTTCGCGTTGGAATGGTCGATTCTACGTCTTCCTGGCAATGTCCGAGCGAAAAGCCCTATATGACTTTTCTCTATGTGGATTATGAAACTGGAAATCTATATTTAGATACCAGAATTCCAGATTGCAGACAAAGGAATATTTCGTAAAAACCTGAAACCCAGATAGAATCCAGATAGATTTCCAGTTCTAAAATCCAGATAACGAAACGTTATACTGGGTTTTTCGGTAGTCTGTGGCGGCCTCAGCGAATTTAGCGAGGCTCGTTACACCGCAAAACTTCGCGTGAATATTGTGACATCAGGCGATTAATTCCGCGTGGATGCCGCAGGATGGACGCTAAAGCTTGATTCGCGCGCTGAGACTCTGCTAGCAAGTTTCAGTCGCGACTTCGCATAGGCTGTAAATGAGTGAACCGTAGCTGAGATGGTCGACGACGATACAAAAACTCACAAGCAGAATTGGACCAAGTGACTCAGGCATAACATGGCGGTGATGGCCACTGGTAACAACGATCAACATCTCCTTCTGTCTACTGTTTACATCGGGCCTGCTTACAAACTTTCAAACCTACGTTTTTTGAGACCCTTACTTACTCCTTACGGAAGTGCCGGGCCAGTGTCTACACTAGTCTACGGGCCGGTGTCGTCTGAAGGCTTATTCAGACATCTGCAACGAGCGTGTTATCTACAACTGCGTCCGTTGTGATCAGAGAGACCGGAACGACCGCTCTGCGCCGCGCGTACACACACCTGCAATCGCTACAACAAGTGCAGCGGGACGTCAGCATGGCGACCGTTTCTACGCCGCCGTCGACTGTTTCAGAGGTGCCTCTAAAAAAAAGAAGACGCGCTGCCACTCACTGGCGTAACAGAAAATATACAGTTTTGTAGAGCCTAAAACCTTATTTTGTTTTCAGGATAGGCTTGCAGGGTAGGGTGGATGAAAAAAAAGAAAAAAAAGAAGATGCAGTACGCCGTCTTTAACGATCACGACTTTAACGCACGACTTTACGGATAGTACAACTCTTGCCACACGACATTTCTACGATTATAAAAGACGGTGTAATCTTAGCAGCGATAAAGCATCGTTGTAGTAGGATGTCGTGATCACATAGACGTTGCGAGCGCTCAAGATTGCTAACACTAATCTATTTTCTCGTATGATGAAATCGCGTGAAAATCCGCATCCTTTATACGGTACGCACCAGTAATACCTTGAACTTGAGCGCAGGAATGGAATACGCAAAATGAGAAATCCACGCGATATTCGAGGACACAAATGCTAATAAATCACCACTGTAGTCGAATTAAACAAACACGACAGCACGGGCGTTTCTGCTGTCTTGAGAGTGCCACCACGACATCGCCGCACGAGTAGATGGATTTTTCCTTCTAGTACGGTCTGGGTTATCACACCGAACACGACGAGAATTCACAGTCAAGGATAACGCTTTTACTCGGAAGCATGAGCTTTTAGCATGCCGACCGACCAAGTCGACGATCCCCACCGACGCCATGCTGGCAGATAGAAGGAACTGGAAGGAACCGCGACCGGCACGACCGGCATGCAACGCGCGCTGCCGAGCTCTCCTCGACCTGTGATTGGTCTGTCGGTACGGTCGCTTCCGTCGTTCCCAAACGTAGCGGAAAAATTCAACCCGGCGTAACTCCTGGCATTGGGGACGAACACGAACGAAACGGCCGTTTGGCTCTTCGTTGCTACGGCAACTCGTCGTTCCAACCGGTTGTTCGTAACCGTAGTGGTCGCTGCGAACGCAAGAGTGTCAACGGGCCTCCAGACAGCAGACGACATGCAGAAACGATTGAAAGAGCAGACGACAGTTTGAACGATCAGGTGGCCGTTTAAGCTTGACGATGCGCTGAACATAGTCCGCCGGAGGTCCGCACAACTTAACGGTTTTCCGGCATTCATGTTGGAACAAAAAAACAAATAAATCTGATGACCACAAGTATCCGCTAATTCAACGCAAAGTGCTTCCCGCCCAAGCAATCGCGTTCCGAGGGCGTCTGGTTTTTCCTTTTCACGGCACATATCCACATTTCTGGTCGAACCGAGCACATGAAAATTGACCTTCAAACCTTTCTCGACTCTTTTGGTACCGCCCCAGTCGCCGCGTTTTGGCCAGAAGGCAGTTTTTTGCCTGGCTGCTTTTAAAACAACACAGGAATACAGGTTTCGCATGGGGACTTCCGCCCATAGCCCTAGACCCGAAGTGCGCCCTACAACCCCCCCCCCCCCCCCCCCCGCCGTGGAGTAACTGAGTTGAGTTCGTGTACTGGCTTCTGTAGCCTTTCTGTAAAAGGTTAAACGAACTGAATGTCGTTTAGAAATTTCTCTAATGCGAAATTACAGCGCAGCTCTTGAAGAGGAGGAGGGGAGGATACGGGGTGGAGAGCTAGTATACCCCTCCTCCTCCTTCGTACCCCCGCCTCCCTCTCTCCTCCTCCAATCCTCCTCTGCTCCTCCTTCTCTCCCCCTTCTCCTCCTTCTCTCTCCTCCTCGTCCTCTATACCCTCCCTCGTCCTCCATACCCTCCCCCACCCACAGTTTTCCCGCTAAATTTAGCTGAGAAACTGACGCCACGGGACCTCAACACCACTTTAATTTTCCCGCTAAATTTAGCGGGGAAAAAAATGTCACAAGTCTTCGTGTCACGTCTTTCATGAACAGATTCAGCTTCTCCGCTAGACTTAATGAGAAAATAGACGTCACGTGACCTCTACACCAATTCAAACTCCCACTAAATTTAACGGAGCTGTTACGCCGACGGCGACGGCGACGCCGCAATACGCGGACACGGTCGCCTAAGAGCTGCGCTCTAATATCTGCCTTGTCTCACCCTTAGGAAGTAGCATTGAAGTTCGCACTTTCATCGGTTCCGAAGAGTTAAAAACAGTATTCTTTTGTCTCTGAGCTGTCCCTTTGTATAAGACGCGCCTCCCTAGGTAAAAACAGTCCCTATTATGTATTAGTACTGTCGGCGCGGCGACACTGCATCGAAGCACCCGCCTATTGATAATTTGGAAGTATTATGTGCGCCAGCGAGAGCAAGTTTTATTATTCTCATCGAGAAATTCAAACGAGAAATGTGATCCCCGCGGCAAAGGTTCGAGGTTAAAGTACAGTCAGAAAAAATATGAAAAAAAGTCAAGCGAGCGCGAGGCTTCGAAAGTGCCCAGTGCTATCCAAGATACAAAAGCCGAGTTATCAGCAGGCATGATGCGAGAGTGCGACATTTGAGCAACTGCTCGTTTTTTATTGTCTCACCCGGCTCAGACGGACAGCTGTTGCAGACTTAGGGCCGGTTGCACCAACACCGCTTATCTTAACCCAAAGCGGCACTTTCCTAAGCCAGCTTAGCGCCCTAAACCGAGTTCAGGTAAGCACGGGTTTAAATTCCGGTTGCACCAACGTTAAGCCGGCTTTACAGACGCCCCCCTAGCTAAACGCTGGATTTGCGTAGGGAGTCTAGGGACAAACAGAGCAAACTAGGGAACGCTTAAAGGGACGAATACGATTGGCGGAGAGGAATCACGTGATGTAAAAAAAAAAAAAAAAACTGCCGTAGTAGTAGTCGTCGTCGTCGGCGTCAGCTTTTCGCTGTATTTCTTCGGTGAGTAACAAATTAAAGGTCTCCAAATTCAATCATTTTTTTGTTTAACTTTCAATAACAGAAGTCAAAGCTTCAAATAAACACGAATGATCTTTACATCTGTGATTGTGTGTTTAATATCGGTTGATAACAGGATATTTTGACAGTGGTAGTAGTTTTCGTGCTCACATTTTGAAGTGAAGGAGCCATCGGGGACTCTACTGGCTACATCGCTGAAGACAAAACATCATCGATATAATAGGCAGGTAAGATGACTACTAAAATCAAGTCAAGCCTCAGACCGATGAAGTTCAAAACAGTGACGAACTCGCCACGGCAGCTGCGAAAATGCCCGGAAATCGTCGAATAGAAGTCGTCGAGAGGTCAGGTCACGAGACCTTGCATCGACGGTACTCGTTGCTATCAGCAAGGTGACAGAACCGCACTGTACCGTCGTTGAACATCCGCTGCAGCCTCAAACGGACTTCAGTTTCACACTGTCGAGTTCAGAAAAAAAAAAAACTCCCACTTGTACATCACATCGTGCCAATAAGAACGGTCGTCTCTTCGCATCGCCTGCCCCAGCCTGTCCCGATACAGCAATGAACGAATCTAGCATATTAGTCGTTACGATCTGTCGTCGCCACGAATGAAAGATATAATGCAAAATATTCCCAAAAAATCTCGATCACCAAAAAAGTTATGGTTATAGAACGATATAGTTTTCTGAAGCCAAGATTCTACTCGCGAGATTAGGAAAATTCACTGAAGATTGTCTCAAAACTCAGAAAACGAAAGAAATTGAATTTTCGTTGTTTTATTACTTAAAAGCGCCGCAATCTAATGCGAACGGCAGAGGTGTCGACAATCAGCTGATCGCCGAGATCATGTACTGCCACTATTCAACGCGCTGATCGAATTGAAGGATACGCGCTGAAGTGTAAATAAACAAGGTGGTAAATAACAATACGTTAAGGTTATGCGAAAATTAGTAAGTACATACGAATAAGCTCGTTGACAGAAGAACCAACGGGAAGACAGATGTGAGCCCCGTGAGCCCCACAGACCCACAACTCCGTACGTATCTCAGTTAGGGCTAACACGCCCTGAGAGTGGAGAGCGAACTTGAAAACAGGGGTCGATAAACACTTCACGCGACAATATTTTGGATCCTTGTCACAATCGAAGGTCATTTTGTCGAGACTTTGACGCTGATGTAGCCTAAAACATTTTGCACAACCAATTTTGTCCACCGCGTCGATCGCGACAAACCAGCCGCCATGTTTTTAATCTAGGATTAAGAAACAACCAAAAGCAAAGCGCCCAATGTTGAGCGCTTAAGTTAAGCGTAGTTTAGTGCTAGGTTTAGCGATAAACGAGTTTGGTGCAACCGAACGAAACCGAAAATAAGCTTAGGTTCCGGGCTAAGCTCCGCTTTGCGCTAAACGGCATTGGTGCAACCGGCCCTTAGTGTTTACCTCAGCGTTGACTTTAGATGAAGCTTTCAGTGCCAAACAGCGAAAGCAATTTTGGGTTGCCAGTAGGATCAGCAATTTTAGCCCTCAGTGTTTCAGGGATCGGAGACGAAGCAGTCGGTAAAACAATTAGACAGCAGGGAGTCATTACGAAATTTGAATAGCCGCTGAATTGACGCCCGTGCACTTAATAGCCTCCTAATAGTTCAGGTGACTTCTCTTAGCGATGGGTGTTTTTGGAACCACGAGCTCGCTGGTCCTTTCTTATATATTTTCCCCACTGTACATACGCACAGAAAATACCATTGTGCCAACGGCCACCGGCAATTTCGATAAAACAAAACCACGACATATACAGCAGGCTGGTACCATCTTTCCGTGATTCCGTGATGGACTCGCGGCACCAATCAGTGATATCCTTTAAATAAACGCATGGCTAGTGGAAGTCCAAGTGTACAAAGATTCACTGGTCATAGAGTAGTTCTGCAAGAAAGTCAATTCATTTTGCGTCCTTGATCGGAACAAATTCAGCAAGCAGGTTTTCTCAACGAATTAGAAAGAGGCAAAGAGTGATACCTTGCGGCAGTTACTTTTACGTAATTAAACAAAAAAAAAATTAAAAGCCGTTTACAGCTCCCTGTAACGCCGGATTAGAGCGCAGCTCTTGAGGAGGAGGAGGGGAAGGGTACTGGGAAGGTATATCCTTCCTCCCTCCTGCTCACCTCCTCATCCTGTCTGCTACTCCTCCCTCCGAGCGGCGTCGCGGTCATCTCACGAGGGTCATGTAACCTCACGGGGGTCACGTGACGTCACCAGGGTCACGTGACCTCACGAGGGTCACGTGACCTCACGGGGGTCACGTGACTCCCATGAGGTCACGTGACGATAACGTCATCAGTGACGTCACGGATGACGTCATCAGTGACGATGACAATGATGATGCCGATGGAGTCATGCGGATGCCGATGACGTCACCAGTGACGTCACTGATCGTGGCCAAACTCTAAAAAAGATCGATTCTGTATGTTTGGCGCTGTGTAAATTAAAAAATTCAAAAATATTGCTAAGCGCTTTTTAAGGGCCTGATACCACTTGTTATGAGCCTTCATCTGTGAAAAGTAGAAGAACTCAAGATGGCCTTCATTTTAAACTGATTTTTCAATTATTGCAAAATCGGGAAACTGCTTACATTTCGGTATCTTTTTTGACAAAGGTTATCGTTTTTAATTTCAATGGCAATTTATGTGAATACTA
This sequence comes from Ixodes scapularis, assembly GCF_016920785.2. Lineage (NCBI taxonomy): Eukaryota > Metazoa > Arthropoda > Arachnida > Ixodida > Ixodidae > Ixodes > Ixodes scapularis. The sequence goes on from NW_024609882.1 coordinate 54,243,373, forward strand.
AACAAACGCGTCCAAATCATGTGAAAAGTTTTAAATTTCTAGTCTTTTGAGATTTGGATCCATAAAGCTCTTAATTTCTGAATTGCTTCGTACTCGATAATACATGTTTAGCTCCTTTAAGTTTATGTACAGTCTCAGCACAAAAATATTAAACCTAAGGCGACAACACTTTTTCTTTTATAAATATTCAAAGGGACGGTTTCACGCAAGTCGCAAAAAACATGCGCGTATATGAACAGAGACTGTGATTTTCGATCCTCAAGAGACATTTGTTGCACAAAAAAGCTCGAATATGTTTGTTTTTTTGTTTTTTTTGTGGTCGCACATTAAGTAAAATATATAGTTTGGTAAAAAATAAATAATTGTTGGCCGGACATGGTCCTATCTGAAAACGCGGCATACAAGAAATATCAGTCAATTGAAATATCGTTTTGCAGGATTGTGTCCAAAACCAAACCAATGTCGACACAACACTCCGGTGTTCGCCGTCGCTCATAGATGGCGGTAGTTGTCCAGAGCGTTGCGTTTGCCGGTTGTCTGCTTGCCGCCGTCGCTTATAGATGGTGGTAGCTGTCCAGCGTGTCGCGTTTGCCGGTTGTCTGCTTGCCGTCGTCGCTCGTAGATGGCGGTAGCTGTCCAGGGTGTTGTGTTTGCCTGCGGTCTGCTTGCCGCCGTCGATCATAGATGGCGGCAACCTCGCCTTTCAAAGCCGTATATTGGGAGAGTTTGGCCAGTGGGTGTGGCGACAAAGGCGCCGGAGAGGAGAAAAGTAAATGAAAGAGAGGAGAGCGCCGAAGGAGCGAGAGAGAAAGAAGGGAGCAGAGAGGAGACGACCGCCATTTTTTAGCAACGCTGTCGGAGACTGGTCGGAGAAGAGCACTGCTGAGGCTACGCGTCGTCTGCTACGGGCCGACTTCTTTTTTGCCTGAATAAAATTTTGTGGCCATACGCCGAAAAATCTTCATTTATTAGCTTTTTAACCCACCGAGGAATTACAGAATGTTGTTTTCTTGCCAGAGCCAGCGATATAAAAGGCAACAATCGAGATTTAGATGCCGATCCCACGCATTCCGCCGGGAGAATGATCGAAGATGGCGGCCCTCCCCACTCAGGTGGGAGCAGCCGGGTGTTCACGCGCATGCGCTCATGCCTCTCGCTCTACGCCGCGTGCTGATTGGCTCACTTGGGAGGAGAGCATTACGGCGGCGAGATCATAGACTGACCAAACTCTCCCCATATACGGCTCTGCCGCCTTTCCACTCTGGCTTGTCGACTTCCGGCCGACCATTACTTCATTCCCACCGTAGTACAGCTTCGCTGGTCTTCCTAGGGAGCGTTCATGTGCGCTTTGCTAGGGTGGTGCCATTCTTTGTCATATCACTCGCCGACAGACCGACGACCATTTTGGTTTTCTGCGATAATCGGTGGGGCTTACAGCCCTCCCGGAAACGAGCAGCTTATCTCAGAAGCTTCGCCTAGCGCTGTGGAAGCCACAGGAGGGAGGGAGGGGGGAAGAGGATTAGCGTTCTCACCCTCGGAGGGGCGACCTATAGACACAAAGGCCACTTTCCAGCGCACGGCGAAACAATGGAGAACCGAAATGGCGGTGGGAGAGGGACTGGGAAAGGGAAACGGGCAGTTGGCATCACCCTATGCGAAGCGCACATGAAGGCACCCTAGGTCTTCCTTCTTCACCAAAGTGGAAAGGCTGAGAGCTTTTTCCTTTGTGCGCTGCGGGGCCCTCCGCGGCGGCGGATCTATTGGCGCTCACAGGCGGCACAGGTTTTGTGCCGCTAATCCTTTTATATCATGTTACCGCCAAGGTTGTAGGCTGATCTGTTTGCAAAGTTACTCCGGTTTCTTCCTTCGACGCTACACACCGGCTGCTGAAACAGGCACCGAGTAGCATGTTACAGGGTTACCTTGATCGCTCCGGCCCATGGGCGTTTTCGAGTCGGTTGTACGAAAATGTATTAGGAATTTTCCCTTCAAATTTACCGTCCACCTCTGTGCTGTCAATTTGTCTTTTCCTGACAACCCCGTAGCATTTTTACGCTTTTTAATAGTAATAAAAGTGTGAAGAACGGGTGTGTGTACACCCCATTTATGGCAACTGCGTTGGCGTCAATTTGGCCATATTTCTCGTTTTATAACTTCTAAGCCCCACAAATATCGCATTGTGTCTATGCAGATTCTGTTTGAACATATTGTAAACGTGAATTTCGGAGATTTTAAAGAATATTAAAAATGGCCTTTTTGATGCATATTCAGATATTCCTCTGTGAACCATTCTTGTATTTTTCTCCCGCTAGCGAGGACAACAATATTTTTTGTAACAATGAACTACATACACCGAGACACACTGGAAACGTTTTGAGACCTTGGCTTTTATAGATACGGAGAAAAAAAAATCGTTCACCTCGAGCGTTTTTGCGCAATGTGCTGTATTGCGATTTTGTTTCTCAAAATAACAACCCTGGTACTGGGTCATTAATACTTTTTTTCAATCATTCCTATGCCTAGCTTTCAGTAGATATTTCTAGAGCCGAAGCCAGAACAGTTTTTTGGGCTGAAGCAGCCCGAAACGCCAACATCACGCAATACGCAAAACGCGCACATGGCTGAGAGGGTGAATACAAATTGTTTTCGCAAAGACAATTTTTTTTTTCTTTCCAAAACAATGATTTGTTGCATTCTTCCGGGCATGGGGCCAGGAAAATATTTTTTCTATCAAAATTAAAAATGATCGCCGGACATGGTTGTTCGATCGTATCTGAAAATACCCAGCATAAAACTGCTCAAAAACGAAATATTAGCCTCATAGGGTTGCTTTAAATTGCCCTTTTGGCTCCAATTTGTCTGCGATATTCCATCCTAGAAAGCATTAAGCGTAATCTCTGTAGGTGATTGGTAAAATAGCTGTGGGGGTTTGTTTACCGCTATCCTGCTTTTTTTCCCCGCGCAAAAGAATACAGGAACATGATTACGATGTAGTTCATGTTTGAAAATTCAAACGCACAACGTTTCCAAAAACAACTAAAGGACGGACTGATGCACAGCTGCAACGCTTGTTGGTACATCAATCGCATTAAATCATTCATCTGATAATATGAGTGTGTCAAACTCTCTGACTGACGGAAGGGTATTACTCATATCTGTATGAAAATCTGCACCTGCAATTAAAGTTTTAGTTTTTATTTTTAATTTTCAACCACAAAAGCAAGAAAGTAATCGTAGAATATTAAGTGTTCTTTATATATATATATATTTCCGTTTTGTGGCCAATAGCAAGCAAAAAGCATTGCCCTAAACACAGCGAAAGTTTTTCATAATCAGGAGTAATCACACTGTAACAATCAAGCAATGTACATTCAGTATTGTCGTAACGTAGCAATGCAACCCCGCCACCTCAGCTAAGGGTTGTATTGACCCTTCGCCGAAGCATCGAGCTCATTTGTGCTTTAAGTATTGGTTGCATAATAACGGGAATTGGAAAACAAAATTTAATAAATAATCAATTTAAACACGAGAAATCTGTCGACTTTGTGTTTAAATTATTACATTCATTAAAAGAGGTGGAAACTGAGATACAATCACATTCACATCTTTCGGCTAATAATGACGTTTTTGTTCATTGTAAATGCATGTGTCCCCTCAAACTCTGCACAATTAATTCATTAATTTTTTTTATGAAGGTCATGGTTGCTTTTAATGTAAATAAGGAGTGCTCTGTCAATTTTCCGAACCAAAACTTTTTCGTTTTTTACCAACTAATGGCGTAGTTTTTGTGTGTTTTTTTTGTTTCCTTTTTTTCTGAAGTTTTTTTTAATGAAACGTTGCTGGGCAGTGTTCTTAAGTTTGATTTTATTTTTCTGTCCCATCATTCTTGTTCTGTTGCCTAATATATATAACGATTACTCCACGGACGTATTCTTGTTTCCCGGGTGGCCTATGAGCAGGTACAACATCAGACGCTGTTAGATGAGAGCGCTCAAGCTTGTCAGCCACCTCATCTAGCGAAAAATGCAGGCTGTCAATTTGCGTCATTGTAATTCTGTGGACTTCTATATTGAGCCAACTGCTTCGAAACTGAAGCTCATACAACCCTGGCTGGAGCACATCCTGTAATGCTTAGCTGGTCTCATACTTCAGTTCGAATGTCTTCTTTCTCGTTTTAGGTTTTTAATATCGGTCGTTTGGTTTGTTATGTTTCTCAAATTCGTGAAACCTGTTTTACATGTGCTCTACGGACTGTTCCATTCAATCTACATTTCCGTTTAGACTGGGTAGACTCAGGTTTCTTCTTGGTGGATGCAAGAGGAAATTTCACGTCTAATTCAGTCTGCCTATCATCGCTACCACCTTCCCGGGATGCACCGCTCCTGCACTCTCAACTCTGCCACGACTTCTCTTTGGCTCCATTAAAAAACAAAAGGACTGCTTAGCAATTTACGCAAATTTTGCAATGTTGCACTCAACGTCATGCAACGCCGATAACAAGAGGTGAACAATGAAAAGCGTGCCTGGTACTAAGACACAAGTTTTTTGTGCATTCGCAGATGGACTTCGTGCTATTTAAATCGGGCCTTTACAGTATCCCAAGTGTAGGTTTTTTGGGAACTCGATCTCTCTAGCTAACTAAATAAGGACCTTATATAGTTAACTCTCGGAATAAGATAAGGCCATGCCGGGTGACCTTCCCCCCTTACCAAAGTGTGCTCAGTACCAGAATATCACACGGCATATGCTACAAGTTATAATAATATTTCTAGACCTATGCCGTCTTTTTTTTTCTTTCCCACATCAAGATAATTTAAATTATGTTATGCTGGTTAAAGATGAATCTTGATTTCCGCGCGAAGTGGCACCCAAAACAGTTCGGCATTAGCGTAGTAAAGGAAAGCATATGCTCTAGCCTCACAGCAAAGGGGCAACGTGAACAGTTAGTGCCCTGCGGAAGAAAAAAAAACACAACCTCATTTTTTTCCAGGTTTTTACAGGTAGCACCTCCATCTGAAATATGACAAAGTTGTATTTAATTTCCTGCCGAACAGGTCAGTTACGTCAGCTTTTGTAAAACTAAGGCGAGAGAGGGGCGATGGCATGACCAGTTTAGCGGTGTCCCGATAGAAACGCTTCCTCTCTTCTTTATTCAAATATTTTTTTTTTAAATGCTTTCAATAGCATTATTAGCTTCTGCGTTTTCTCCGTAATAACTTAAATCAGGTGCCCGCTTGACTGCGCCGTAATTGCTGTCAGCGTCCATCCGCAAAGAAAGGTACAGCCCTCCCAGCGTCCGCTAAATATCAGCAGGTATCATATATTTATTATATATGAATTTATTTATTCTACCCACCAACAGACCTCGACCTAAAACGGAAGCGCATGAAAAAGTATTCAACACAACGCTGCAAAAACACATTGTAACAAAAGTGGAATGCTCCTCTTGAACGACAAAATGTCATAATCCAAAATGTCAAGAAACGATGTGTCAAGATGATTTAAGAAGTTCTGCATGCGAACTAGGAGAGGCAAGCAATACATGTTGTTAAAGTAGATGTGGGATTACAGCAAAAATGTCTCTCAGGAACTTTATTCTTGACGTGAGATACTTTGATTGAACAGTCGTGACAAGAAAGCAAGCACATGAACAAAGTATTAGATCACCACTTAGCCCGAAAAAGCACAAACCAGTGCATTTTCACTTTGAAGTCAACATTCACACATCCTAGACCGCCTTTCTGTCGACTAAAAAATATTTGAACATCGCGTTCTTTCCAAACAAGAATTCCAAACAAACGTCCCACAGACGCGTTGCATTTGTTTTTACTTCAATCGTTTGGTAAGCCGCAGCGGAAAATGAATACCATACACAAAAAGTACCGCGTTCCATACGTAGCTTTGGCTTAAAAGAATTCTTTTTCTATTTCTTGCAACTCCGTACCCGCCCAACCTGCGGCACCTAGCCTCACGCCTCCTCCTCCGCATTATAGCTTGTTTAAATCTAGACTGACCCACAAGTAATTAAACAACGAGGCGGTCCACCGAACTGGCAAAACAATTTCTGACATCGACGGCCATGATCGCAGCCAAACACCGGATGATTTTTTTCTTTTAAATAATTATCTCCGCCCTTTACGCTCTACAGAACATTTTATTGTGCGTGAGCGCACGCCGTAGCTTTGGCCTCAAAGAACTGACAACTCAACACATCATCTGCGTAAGCGAAAAACTTGATTGGCGACACCACTAAGCCAGCCCCCCCCCCCCCCCTTTTTCCGTGTTTTAATATCATGCCTCTTTATTTGGCTTCACAGGCAGGAAGTGAGAGAAAGAGTGAGCAGCTCCCTCCTCCCCCCTTTTCCGTGTACTCATATCATGCCTCTTTAATTGGCTCCACAAGCAGGAAGCGACAGACTAAGTGAGCAGCTTCCGCCCCCCCCTTCCCTTTCCGTGTACTCATATCATGCCTCTTTATTTGGCTCCACAGTCAGGAAGTGAATGAAGCAGTGAGCAGCTGTACTAAGTGTCACTTAGGAACTAGGGTAGTTGACGACTTTCTGCGGCGTGTGTTACATAGTCCGGCATAGTTGCTACGGAGGCGACCATCAGTGTCCTGTCGTACTTAGTCCAACATACTTTGTACGCATGTAACCGTCAATGGCGTGTCATACAATTTGGCTTCATGCTCTCTCAGTCTGCAAATTGTGTTTGAATGCGACAGCTCTATAGGGTGAGTGGCGCTCTTAATTCAGGTGGTGCCTGGGGCAAGATGAATTTTAGATTTCAGTGCCTGGGCTGTGTGGTGCCTTTCGTTCAGGTGGTGCCTATGACAGGGTTTTATATGGGAACAGACTACGACAGGAAACCACGCGGATACAAAGTCGTTACGCTGCATTTTCTGGGTCACCATATAAGGAAACGCGTGGTTTCCTGCACTCTCCACTTTCCCTCGTTCGGCGAGCTCTTTTCACACCACCTGCTTCTGCTATTCTCTTTTTGCCCCTTCCACTTCTTTCACTGCGCGCGCTTTCTTGCACCACCTGGTTCTGCTTCTCGCGGTCCAGTGTGCTGGGTCCATAGCTAGGTTCATTTGCGGCTTTCACCCAAAGCGGATTTCACGGAAACCAGAAAACAAAGACCTAACACGGGAACCAATCAAGAACGTTAGTTTTTTCTCGTGGATATGATGGCACTAGTTGGTATAGCTCAATTCGGACTCTAACCTAAGTGGTTGGAATTTGGGGTCCACAAATATGTTTTCGCACATTACCATGTAATATGCGAAAACACGTCCCTGTTGTATTCTCACGAACATGCGTCCCTGAATGCGTGCACGCCAAAGGTCACAAAATTGTCACAATTCATTCCTTTTTTTTTTCTTCCTAGCTTTTAATATGTTTTCTGCTCGTGTTGTGATTCTGAGGCAGAATTATTAAAGAAACGGATGGGGTTTGGCGTCACATGCATACACATCAACACGGACAGATGTGGCGTCAAGTACAGGTAGTTCCTCCTTCTCCCACTAAATTTAGGGAAGACGTTTACCATGTCCAGTGACCTAGACTGTTCAGCACTTCATAGTGAGATTGAACGTACTGTGCGTTCACGGGAGTTGGGCAATGGCGTCTAGAACGCGTTTCCGACTGGGGGTTTTAACGTCCCATCGCGGACATACATCAAAAGTCGGCCCGGAGCGCCAACAAATGACGTCACAGGAACCGGAGCGCCATGCTGTCAAACGTCGCGATCCTGGCGGTTGGTGGTAGAAATGCAGGCGAAAAGCACGAGGAAACGCGAGCGTCGCTGTCGTCGCGGCGTCCCAAAGTCTGACTGCCAAAGCATCCGTGGACGGCTTCATATGAGTGCGACCTGCAGCAGAACAGTTGTCTGCCCCATCCACCGCCGCTGCTGGGAGACCGCCAAGATCGTGTCCGGCTAGAGCATAACACTTTTATGACGTCACAAGGCGGAAATCGAATGACCACATTCTGGGGATGTGAAACGTTCTAGCACCATTGTTTGTTGGGGGCCTGAACTTTCTTTTTGTGCTGTTTTTAACACAGAAAGTGTACATGACCTGGGATCAATAGACAGGTTACGGGACGCCACGAAAACCATCACATATATACTAAATGTAATGAACCTGCGTCTTACAATATTTAGCGTCGGAAACATGTGACGCGCAAAATATCGGTCACCAGACTTGGAGGCCGGAGCTACGTATTGCGCGAAATTTAGCGGAAAGCACAGCGAAGAAGCACGATCTACTTTGTCATAAAAAACGACTCTAGGCGGTGGCAGGTTAAGTATGCAGTAACAGGTCCGCCTTAAGCAAGAACTCCTCGCCTTTTCCCAGCTTCCATTGCAAGTGCCCTAGCAAATAAAAAGTTCGGCTCCTAGAGAATCTTTACTAATGTACTCATTTATGTAGAGAATTAGAATATATGTGTGTATGTACACTTTAAATTATATATATGTTACCTTACCAAGATGTGCACGTTTCAACCGCCAAAAGCATCGCTTCTTCCTCCGACAACCAAGTATTGTAAGAACTAGCACGCGCGGCGTGTGAGCAATGCGTAAGAAATATTTTTCTCCCGAGGTGAAAACGAGTAGAGACATAATTTGCACCAACGTCACATCAGCGGTAATTCACGGAGGCTTGCCTCTGAACGCGTACAGTGGCTAGTAATGTAATCTAGAATGCGCAAATGCCGACCAGACCGCGAAGACCACGCAGTCTACCTGACCGAGAGTGGACGGTTAGGACGGCAGTAGAGGCGTTTCAAGGTGAGTACTAACATGCAGCGGGATGCCTTCCCTACACCCCACGAAAGCACGGTTTCCGTACGACGGAGTGGTCTGTACCAGCCATGGGTAACTTACTTCTAAAAAGTAATTCGTTACAGTTACAGTTACTTTCAGAAAAAAGTAGCCAAGTTACCGTTACAGTTACCGCAACAAAAGAGTAATTCGTTACAATTAAAGGTTACTTTTAAAAAGTAACGACGTTACTTTCAGTTACCTTTCAATAGCACAAAAATTAAGGAAAAAGTAGTGTTTGAAAGAAAATAAATTATAGACACGAATCAGTCGGGCTTCTACCATAGCCGTAAATTCAAACTTGATAATTTAGCTGGAAAATTAGTCAATATTATGAAAAAAATAAACACCAAAATTCAACTGGATCTCAGATTTGAGCACGAAGACTTGTTGTCGGAGTACTCCTTGTTGCAAAGTTTGCATACTGCGATCAAATAGTTAACAACCACCTTCATCACAGAAATATACTCTGTTTGCCGGCCGTGCTATAGTTGCGTGTTCTGTTCTCATCAACATCGATATATCCTTGGTAGCACTAGCACATTGCCGGCTCGTTGACGGTTGCGCTGGGTTCATGGACTCCTTTGATATATTTCAGTTCGTACCCGGCAAACCAGAAACAAGCCCTGCGCAACAGCAGTAAATTTTGCCTCCACCGTTGAAACCACGCCAGAGTAGTACAAATCAAATACGAAACATGCGCAGTGCAGTGTAGTGGCGCTAATCAAAATACGAAACATACGAAGTTTCCTCCGCGTGTATTGTTGTTTCACGGTTTATTCACTCGATTAAAAATCGTGCACAGAAAAACAAAAAAAAAAAAAAACGCAACAGAGATAGTGTTTCAATATACTAAGATGTAAGTGTTCAGTCACAAAGTGCAAGCAAATGCGTAAAGATAACTACATTCTTCTTTCTTTTTTTTTCCTTTTCTTTTCATAAAATCTACAGGTGGCTATATTCGGGTCGTGACTCGCGAGAAAGAACGCATTCTCAAGTTTGTGCAAGGCCAACTGGCACTCGAAATGTCGAAACAGACATTTTGGAAAGTGCAAGGAATTGCTAGATTATGCTCGTTTATGATATATTGTTCACAAAGAACTGAAAAGTAACGACAAAGGTAACGTCGTTAACCCAGTAGCACAGAGCTCCGGGAGAATCTGGGGTTTGCACGGCGCATTCTGGGACTGGGTCGGTCAATATCGGCGCGCAAATTGCCGGATTCCAGCGGCAATACGCCCGCCTGAGAGCGTGGCGTCGGAAATAAAAAACAACAACAAAAAAAAAATGTCGGTCTTTCGTTGCCGTAAACTCCCGCTTTCTGCCGGAGGAGACACGCGACGTTTTCCTCCTCTGTCTCGCGCTCCCTCGCCCTTTCCGGGCATGAGCTCGAAGATTCTGGCAAGCCGCTGCAACGGACATGCGCAAACGGTTCATTTCTGCACTTCGCGCCAAATCCGTGCGCCCGGCGACGCCATCGCGAACTTGTGCAGAAGTGAAAAGGTGCGGAACGAGGAGGATAACGGCAGCAGGTGAGTACAGCGCTTCCTTCAATTAACCTGCATTTCTTTTTGTAGTTTGTTCCGGGCGCTTGCCTTACGTCGATATGTGTCGGTTAGAATGGGAAGACTGCATGTTTTCAGCGCTTCGTCGCTTTGAGAGAACCTGGTGGCCAGGCCGCCAGGTTCACTCAAACGGAATACATTCGAGCGCTCTGGAGCCCGCGCCGGCGCAAAGTTGGTGTTGTTTGCTTCTTGTTTGTTCGGAAGTTGATGTCAGTGCCCGCCCAGTGCTATAAAATAGCTGATTGAGCCGGCGGCCGGAGCCTGAAAGCAAAGCTATGGTTGGTGTAGCATAACGAATGAAAGCATATTCCTGCCAGCACATCGGGGTCCAAAAAGCAAGATCTGTCCTCTCCACGGTGTTAGCTAATGATTTCTAGGTGTGGACTGTGTGCTTTTCGCGGCTACCAGAGGGAAGTTGGCTCGTCGCTTTGGTTTTAAGCGACGCCGGCAGATGTCTCGTAGAGCTGGAGTCATCCCGGGACACTTCTCCCATGCTCTTGGGATTTGTTTTTGCTCTCAGGCAGTCGCGCCTTTCGACGGCTGACATTGTCAGCCGTGGGCACGGTGGCTGCCGGATGATGAGCCTTTCAGATACTCGTCAACCGAACGTTATCCGTTTGATCGCGCCGCACATTTAGCCGCGCAGTTTCCTCACCTAAAGCGTATACCTTGCACCGTTGTCCTTGCGTGTACCCGAAACAGTGGCAATATCGAAAGGCATAAGAGCGAAGTCTCTTTCAGAGAAAGCGTCGGTTGAATTTGATAGCCTTGGCAGCTAGAGACTTCGGACTCCCAATCGGTCGCATCGACAATAAGACTTTTCGAGCAACTGGATGTTTTTCCTGCAGCGATCGCGAGGGGCATTTCGAGCAGAAGTAGATGTGGCTGACATGATCTAGCCCTGCCATTCCCCGCACGCACGCCGGAGTGTTTCTCGGGCAATTGTAAAGCCATATATCTACGTTCTTAATTACTCCCTAAAGATATATGTTCCTAGTGAGCATGGCGGGCTGGGGCTGTGTTTTTGTATTACAGAATTTTTTTTTATTCGTTCGTTTTTTTAGTGTTTTGCAATGCATGTGCAGTAAAATAATAATGTTCGTTGGGTTCTAAATTAACTGCAGTGACTTACTTTACTCCTGCATTGTTGTATGTCATACATTCGCTCACAAACGTTTCTGTATTCGCAGTTATCCCACTACTGCACTCAGAGCCCAAGTTTGGTGAGTCTTCAATGCAAGTTGAAATCTTCAATAAATTAATCCTTTAAGACAGAGGCGATGCACCCTTATTGTGGCCCTTGCCACGCAGCAGTTGCTTGCGAAGTGCCAACTTTCATGCCATGAAATTAAATGCTAATGGATAACCTGACAGATCTATTCATTCTGAGTGAAGTGCACGGAGACATTTCTTTAAATTTACAGTAATGTGTCTCTTCAGAATTGATGTTACGACTGAAAAATGTTGTCAACGCTCCTCTCGACGTACTGGCATATTTTATCTCCAGGCATTTCACATCATTACAAATGGAGCTAACAAAGAAAGAACCTTGCAGTCGTGCCGCTGGCCAAACACCGCAGCCAATTTAGACCACTGGTATGTGCCGTGCAAAATTTAAAAATGCGAAGTTGACTGGAGTGCAACACTGAGCGCGACCATTTAGGCTTTCAAAATGCTTCCACCAAACCTAAATGGCTGCACTTGAAGGCTTTGCTTTCCTTCCAGGTTATAGAAGAACAGAATATATGTATTCACTCAAGGTTCAACTTTATTTTTGCCTCATGCAGGCTGACCAGCCATGAATCCAAAACCAGGCCAATGGTTGGCAATTGTGGGGTTCTTGGGAGAAGAAGCGACCAGCTCTGTGCCGCTTTCCTGGTTGACCGAAGAGCTGACGAAGTGCTACTGGCCGACAAATGTCACAAGTGGAAGACGGTAGTTTATGATCAAACTTTATTCCCTACCTGGACCATGGCGCAAGTTCCCCATACGTGTCTTTGGATATGCATGTAAGTTTAAAACGGGAAAACACATTCGAAATGAAACTACTCTAATACCTGCTTTTTAAAACGCAAATGCTTGCTTTCAGCGTCCTATGAAGAAGCATGCGAGAAAGTCACTCGCTCTCTGGACACGTCTACAATAGACCCTGAGTCAACAGTTGATGCAAATGAGCTTGACAGTGACCTTGAGGAACCTCGGACTTTCATAACCCTGAGAACGTAATATACCGCACTGACCATTTTAAAATTACCCCCACTGGGGTAATTTTCTACATTCTGTTTTTATGTCGTTACCATTCCAGACCTTCGCTCACTCCAGCTGTCCAATCTGTGCCCTCTCTGCTTGCTGGAGCAAAGAGCAGTGGGGTCTGCAGGCAGTCCTTTGACGTCGTTTCGTCCGCTACCATCAACACAACAGCACGAGCCTGTATTCAAGCACCAGTAGTTAACCAGCGTGATGAGAGTGGTAAGTAAACTGAACATTTTGTTCCTTACATGTGATATCGTGCAACATAAATTCAAAGGATATCTTTGAACCTAAGGTTGCATTAATTTGCATCACGGACTAACCTCTTCGATGCGCTAATCATAGCTCCACATTGTCTTTTCGCAGCTCTCTTTAAAAAGATTCTCACCCTTATGGTTGAAATAAAAAATACCGTGAAAAGCTTGGAGGCACGTGTGCAACGGCTACAACAACAGCTGAATGGCCTCTGTCCAGGAACTACACTAGACACTCAGCTGCCTGCTTTCCCACTGACATCAGAAAAAGATGTGGCTGCACTGGAGCCTAAACTTGGGCGCCCTGAATTTCGAAAGGAAATGTTAAGCAAAACATGCAACTTCGTCATTACACTGAAAGGCGTTTTCTCTGCCAGCTTTCATCAAAATTTCCAAGATAACATTTGCAATACATATTCCTCCGTTGTGGCAAGGATATATAATCCTTCATACTGGGCGGATTCTCGCATACTATACATTCCTATCCTGCTGAAACACATTGACGCAAACACTACCACAATTTCTTTATTTAGCGTGGTTATTTTGCCTATCGCTTGTTTCTCTTCATATTAATGTACTTTCATTAAAATTAGGACACCAATTTCACCTAGCAGAAATAACAACCTCAATAAATGTTTCGCTTCGCATACCGGAGGGCGTCATCAGTGCATACAGGAAAATGAGAAAGTTTCGGTCAACGCAGCCCTACCTATCCGGAATGTCCATGTATACTTCCAGAAGGAGGCCACGGTTTTTGTTGCACCCTGACGCATCGTCGCGGATGAATGACTCAAATAGCTTGCGTGCGCCCCACCTATCTCCCTTCGCCTCCGTTGTTGCGGCCGTAACGTTGAAATTATTTCCTGTAGTCCACGCGTAGACCACGAACCCTCTTTTGAGATGAATCGCGTTCGTTGCATACTTTGTCCCGGGATTTTTTTGTTATCAGTTCTCGTTCAACTTGCGGGTCTCCTACCTTGAACGTCTTGGAGGCGAGACGTTCAAAGATGCTGTAGTCATAATGACAAAACGACTCCTCTCAAACGAGGTGATGTTACTGTACACTCTCAAAGGCACGACCACCAAAAAGTGCTTTGAATCTCTGCCTCTCTGTGGATACATGCGAGGTAAAACCTGTTTTCTCTCATATCTCGAAATAATTACAAATTTGATTGGCAAGGGTAAGACTCAAATCTTGATGGTGTGTCGGAAAAGTTCAGGTAGTTTCTCTTAGTGAAAGGCTGCATTTTCATTCAGCGCATTAAAGCGCATCAGTCGTGCGTGTTCTCATCGTCATCCATCATCATGGCAACCAAACCAGTCCTACTCCGAAGTTCATTCATTGTGCTTGACGTGAAGTTCTGATTATATTAATAATTATTTACGCGAAAAGATAAGAACAAAAAGCAGAAAAAACAACATTGTTCTTTCACTGAGACAGCAGAGTAGTTTGTAGATAATCGAAAGGATGTGTCCACGTCCTCCGCGGTTTTTTTATTATTTCGCACAAACTCATTAATCAAGCAGTATTCACTATAGTAGCAACATATAGAAATCATCCTGTTGTTATATATATGTACAGCTGTAAGGTACAGCCCTACGCGATATGAAAAAAGAACTTCCGACAAGGCAGTTTCTTCAGCGGCATTGGGCCCACAATGGCCATATGCACTTTAATTTGAGGGAGATTGCAACAAGGGTTCATTCTCCAACACCGCCACCTGAAACTACCTTGTCGAATGGGACTGTTATGTGGCTAGAGACTGTATGCTCATAATGACTTGGTATGTCACAACTGCGGTGTACACGCTGTATCTTTGTGTTTCAGATGTACTGCTTAAACGCTTTCCTTCCACTGACGGCACACGGATCGCACAACGTTTTGGAAAATTTTTCTCAGGAGCCTCCGACAGAGAAGGCGGTCGGGAGAAACGACGAAAGGTGATGAGAGCAACAGTGGAAAACAGAGCACTTCGTGGAACTGACACACCGACAGATGTAATTTAAGTAGAAAGAACTATGTTGTACCCTGGAAATTACGTAACTGGATATGTTAAAACATGTTGAGCCTCAAGAAGGGACACTAAATTAGTTATTTTTTGGTACGACCCTTCATGTGATAAGCTAGTCACTAATAAACAAAATGTTTAGTCAAATTTTTTGCGCAAATGTCTTTCTTTAGATCCCACCGCAGAGGGATGCAGGTCAGCGAAAATACCGCACGCCGGTACGTTTCGCTACAATAACCCGCTACGAAAACCAGAGGGAGAGACCGATATCGGTCTCCCTTCTTTGCTTTTCGTAACGAGCCTTTGTAGCGAAACGTGCGGACAGTGCAGCGCAGCCCGTAACCCTTCGGTGTTGCAAAACACCTCCGGCCCGGTGTCGGCTGCCCGTGAAAATGCCGAAAAAGGGCGAGGCCGTCCCAGAGCCGGCCTGCACGGTTGTGCTATTGGGAAGGCTCCGGCCCAGCTACGGCGTTTTGCGGTACAGCCGCAAAACTCTGCACACGGCCCGTAGCCGATTGATGTTGCAAAACAGTTCCGGCCCAGTTCCGGCTGCGCCTGAAAATGTCGGAAAACGCCGAGGCCGCCCCAAAGCCGGCCCGCACGTTTGTGCTACTGGGGTACTTTCATGGTTACCTCAGAAAAAGTAATAGAACTACAGTTACAAGTTACGTTCTTAGAAAGTAACTCGTTACAGTTACAAGTTACCGAAAAAGTAACAAAGTTACAGTAACGCGTTACTACCAAAGACTGGTCTGTACTGCCTGGTCGCCGTCTGCGCATTCTAGTAGATCCTATCGCTAGCGCCGCTGCCTAGTTCAGCCTACATTTTGCGCCAGCCAATCTGTTTCTGTGGGTGAAAACGAGTAATAATAAAGAGTTCTAGTATTGAGTAAAAGAGCAAACTAATCCGCTGTGCGCTTTTGTTAACGCTGGGTGCAAAACGTTGCGCATGCGCGTCCTGCTCGTGCGCCACCTCAAGACCGTAGTGGGGGCTCCGCTTACTCGAAGCGTGAAACAAGTATAACGCTAATGCAAACGCACATTGCTTGCGTTCGCTCGTATACACACTGAAAAAAAATTTCTAATTACCAGCAGCACGATGCATTGACGTAACGTGGAAGCCATGTATATGTGCGAAGTGTCAAATATGGGCACTTTAATCGCTGAGAGGGTATGAACGGCATGGATGACTTTAAGTTGTCCTGCCTCCAGCGCGACCTTCCTACTAACGATAAAGCCTCGGTGACTCTTCGAGCATGTACGCGCAACCGAAGCGAATTGGAATCTAAAGAGAACCTACAGGAGATCGGCATCCGAAAGAGGAACACTGTCGTTTTATTCCTGCCGATGACTATAATAACCATTCCACACAAAAATAATGCGTCTCCTAGAATTGAATTTGTACTACAATCGACCTTTTTCCTTCAGGTCTCCAAAGCGTAATGGGCCTCAGCGTGCCAGGTCTTGTTGCCAGCGTCCTCTTCTATGCACTCATCGTGGCCGTGGGCTTCTGGGGTGCCCGGAAGAGGCTAAGAGGGGGAGCCCGGACGAACCCAAGCGAGGACCTGATGCTCGGTGGCCGTAGCGTGAGCCTTGCTGTCGGAGTGTTCACCATCATCGGTATACCGCAAGAAGAATGTCCCACGTTGTGTATACATGGCCTGCACGCAGGGCCGTAACCAGGGGGGGGGGGGGGGGGGGTTAGGGGGTTCTGAACCCCCCCCCCCCCCCCCCCGAAATGTTTTTCTGTGTACGGCCCTGGTCGGTGCACTTGCAGCCAGCCGATTTTAATCTCCACCTCTGCGCACGCGCAGTGGCGCCGGTCGGCTACCGGGTACCAAACCGGGACCGGTTCTCCGGTTTGCTATAACTCTCCATTATATGCCACCGATGCACATGATTCATAGGCAAAAATAAGACAATAGACATTTTCAAAATGGCCGCCGTTGTCCCCGAAACCCCCCCCCCCCCCCCCCCCCCCCGAAATATTTTTCTGGGTACGGCCCTGCCTGCACGAGATATCATCGAATCACGCTGGAGGTTATTCCTACCTTAGGCTCATCGATACTGACAAAGCATGGCAGATTGCCACGAGCCGGGGCAGCCGAAGGTGAAAAAAGTAGGGCGGCAGACAAAAGGCATGTAACGAGCACACCGCTGCAGCGAGACGCCGAAACGTGCTTGTCCCGCCCACCTTACACTCTCAAGAAAAAAGGGTGCAAAATGGTGTATCGTTACACCCTTTTCCCCATATAATACACCCCAAAATTTCAATTCGATGTACAGCACCCTACAGTTGAACAGACGGCCCGAAATTTTACGAGGGGCTTGATTGCCGTGATGGTACAACATTTTAAATAGCTAAAGTACGTATCAAATACCACATAAAGAAAACACCGAGTTTTTACAGTAGGGCCAAGAAAACCTCGATTATTTCTTTTGTAGTCAGTAAAGCGTACATTAGCTTATGCTAATGCTTATAGTCAGCGCACAGCAAACGCTGTGCGCTAACTATAGCCTCCCCGCGAAATGCTCTGTGCTACCAGATCCTCGCGCTCCAAATCTGCGAGCGGGCACTCTATGGCTCCGTCATCGAACTGCCAGACTTTGCGAGTATAGAGGAGGCTATGTTCCTACTTGTTGTCGCAAAGGAAAGCAAATCTGGTGGTGCGGAACGTACGCGGGAAAAGTATGCTGCCTAGAACCCGTGTCCGACTGCTGAGTTTGCCGCGTCCTAAGAAATGCTCCCAAGAGTTCCGCCTGATGACACCATAAATGTGCCATGTTTTCGTCGCTGTCCTGGCAGTCTCACAGCAAGGCCGGTATATGTAGCAGATACCTGTTCTGCTAAGGGTGCTCTCTAGCTTGGCATACCATTAAAACTGGGGCAGCGAGAAGTTGAGACCCAACGCTAACAGTGACACCCGTGATCACTCGTTCTTGCCGGGACTTCTAGCACCAACGGCCAAAATTGTGACAACCAACAACAACAACGTAAGTCGGCTACAGTGACGTCACTTGTTGCAACTTCTGGGCCACTTTTGATGTATGGATAGGATAGGCCGCTAAACACACTAATCAAAAACGCGCTGCAGTCATCGTAGCAGGACGTACACGATCAGCAGCAAGGCCACCAGAATTAGCGCTGATGTGATGTCAGTGCAAGCCATGTATTAAAATTCGAGCACACTGTACTATGAGCGCTGCAATTTTTTGGTGACTCCCCCTTACGGTCCCTTTTTTTGGCGTCACGACAATGATTTGCCTTGCCGTGACGTCGTACCATAAGGATATCATTCAGCAGTTGCCTTGTGCAAGGGGAACCTCAGAGTATGTAGGATGATAAGGAAAGTGGGGATTAATGTATGATGTTGATTAAGTGACCGTACCGACCATGAAGGATCAAAGCATATTGATGAGTGTTGTGTAAAAACGAGTTTTGGAGCGCAGCTCTTCGGCGCCCGTTTGCGGCTTGAGTGGCGTCGCCGTCGCCGTCAATGTAACCGTGCGTTGCATCATGGGTAACATTCTATAATGCAACGCGCAGGACTCACTCTTGACCCGCGCGTTGTATTATGGGACATTTCCCATAGTGACGTCACGAGGGTCACGAGTGACGTCACGAGGTTACCCCGCGTTGCATTATGGAAAAGTTTCCATGATACAACGCGAGGGTCACTCATGACCCGCGTGTTGCAGGGTGGTCGATACAGCGGTTCTGCTGCTGCAGGTTGCTCTCCAGCTTGCCAGTCCACGGAAGCTTCGACACCCAGGAGTTGGGACGCCGCGACGACAGCTACACTCACCTTCACTCGTATTTTTTTTCTCCAAATCTTTCACGCCCCACCGGCAGGATTGCAACACCCGACAGCATGGCACTTCCACGTTTGTGACGCCATTTGTTCACACAACGGGGACCACTTTTGATGCATGGGCGTAATGGCGGCCCAACGCACCAGTCGGGGACGCGTTCGGTACGCCGTTGTATCCGACGCGCAAGTTCCTCTGCTTCTTCAGCAGGGATTGCGGTGACGTCAGAAAAACGCCCAGCTCTGAATGACTCCGACTTGAGGGATAGTTGGTAGACCTCAAGGTAGCTAGCATCGAGGTCTACCCACAATCCCTCTGTCAGAGACATTCAGAGCTAGACGTTCTGACATCAGTGCAACCCCTGCGCAAGAAGCCGACAAACTTGAGCTCCGCAAATTTAAAGCCTGTGCACTGGAATTTCAACATCATCATGGTGAGATTGGGCGAAGACAGAGATTAGAGACGAGTGCTGCGTCGACGTTCGGTTGGGCCTCGTATCCAATCAACGCATTGAAAAATGCTCGGCATCGGGCTTGGGTCCAATTGCTGAGTTGGCGCCATCTGACTGGGATGACGTTCCATGGACCCGTTTAGAACAAACCCACGTACAACGAATTAGTGTCGATATCAAATTCATGGAAAATTTAAATAAAAATGCATGTAAAAAGTACATTTTATAACGAAAAACATATTGGCTATAAAGAGCTTTTTCCCCCCGGGAAGGCTTCCAAAAACGCGCAAACGGACGACTTCTAGCCCTGTCCCTCCCCCCACCTCCCCTCAAAAAAAAAAGTTGGAAAAAGAAAACAAATTTCAAAAGCTCAAGCCGCGAACAAAATTGAGTGAAGAGAAGCAGGCCAGAAGGGGAGAAAGCTAAAAAAAAACAAAAAACACTCAGCACGCACGCACAGAAAAAAGTTCCTCTCAAAGCGGTAGCCCACAAAGAGAAGCGATTAAAGAAAGGAGATAAGCTAAAAAAACAAACTCTGCGCGAAAGCAAAAAAAAAAAAAAAAATCATGAAAAGAATTTTGCGCGGGGTTACAAGCAGAGCTGGCCAAATTACTCATATTTTGTAATTAAATTACATTACTAATTACTTTGCTGAAAATTGCTGAAATGTAATTAAATTACATTACAAATTACCACAGCCAGAAAGTAATTAATTACCATTACAAATTACTTTTAAAAGTAATGAAATTACTTTCGCATTACGTTTGTATACTTTTACAGGCTGCGCCGACACAGGCGCAGCCTGTGTAGGCGCAGTTTCAAACACTGCTGGCGGCTAAATTCTCGTGTTTTCCCACTGCATTTTGTGTTTCATGGTGCATGTATTTTCCCGAGGACATTGGGAAGCATTGTACTACATTTGAAAAAAAAAAGCAGTAAACTATTTTTGTTGGGTACGCGCGTAACAGAACGAATGCAGCTGGAATGTTAGCTTTTCTTTTTTTTTACGGTAAGTTTTTACGGCGCCGTTCGATTAGCCGCGTGTCAAACGACAAAGCGTTTAGCTGTCGAAATTAATTAACAACAGAAGATAGCCGAAAGGAATGCATTTTTCACGCTCACAAATAACATGTTTACCAATAGACAAAGGAACGCACGCGACTGATCCGTTTCCCACCCCAACCCGGACAACTATTTTTGGAGATGTTTGAGGATCCTACGCGGATTATCTCTGGGAGGGGGGGAGAACAATTGTCATTGTTCGCAAAATCGCGTCGAGGGCCGTTCCACCAGGGGACTTAGTTCGACCTACTTCCCCTCCTTCGTTTCCCGAGAATGTCAAGCAGAAAAGCTCGAATGGCAGAAACTTACCACCCCTATTTCTCACAGTGGAAGATAACACAGAGAGGGTACGCAGCATGTATCAGAAAAAGTAAGCGGACACTTTTAAGAGGGGCCAGGAAACGTCGAATGCAAAACCGCAAAACATAGGTAGAGAATCGCGCTGAGCGGGTTTTTACAGTTCAAGAGAGTGGCAGAAAATGTCTAGCTGATAGCGGGCGCGAGAGTCGCACCAGCCGCATTAGCATCAGAAACATGGCGGCGACCAAAGAGCGTTTTTTAGAAAGCTGTAGAGGAAAAATAAAAAGTAAAATAAAAAGAAGAGCGCTCTTGTGTATTGTGGACACAAAAAATATGCCTGGTGCGAAAAAGTAATTAGGTAATTTAATTACAATTACCGTCGCTGGAGTAATTCATTACATTACTAAATTACCTGCTACAAAAAGTAATGAATTACATTACTAATGACTGGTACAAGTAATTAAATTACTGTAATTTCATTACAGTAATTGCATTACTGCCAGCTCTGGTTACAAGGCAGAAGCGAAGAGATAAGAAAAAAAGAGAAGCTCTCACCTTACAACGAAAGAATCGTGGAAGTTCTTTGTAAATGGTTTCTGCTATATTGAACTATTTGCTCAATCGAACTGATCGGGGCGTTTCCTGCTATTCGTTATAAATGGGTTTGACTGTAGGAGGACGTTCGTAGGCTTCAATTATTGCGGGTGGTTTCGAATAGGCTGAGGAGCACGAAATAGCGCTCCAGAGAAACTCCTTACTTGATGCGAGCTTGGCAATCTTTGGGGACTAGCATAAGCCTAATCCGGTTTTGCTCTAAGGCGTTAGTTTGTGCCAGATTACTTTTCTTTCGCGTTTATGGCTTCTTTTTTTAAAGGCTTCTTTTTTTAAAGAGGGGGGGGGGGGGGGCAGGGGCCGCTTGCCAAATAATTGTTCAGTTGCCAGATGTGAGCAAAAGATGCCATCAGGAATGGAAGAACCAGTAGGGAAGGCCAAATTTGGCACTTGTCTGCCAATTTAGGCGTAAAATGTCCCAATAAACCTCCCAAAAAAATTCGGCTCTCGTTTGCAGACTTAATGCTCATTCACACTGGCACATTTTCTTACGTTAAGTTAAGTTATGTGTAAGTCACCGAAACGTTCGTGTCGAGGATGTCGCGTGTCGTGCTTTCTCCTTGAACTAATAGCCTCGATTAAAGGGAAGATGTGGCATATCTACATTTGACAAAAAAGAACGCTTGAATTGCGTTCATTTGGCCTTTAGAATAGCAGATATCATAATTATATTGCAATGCGACGCCCCGGAAAGCCATACGAGCAATTTCAAAATAGGCGTGAAGCCCCGCCTGCCTAGCCTTGGGCAGCCAAAAGATCCGTCGATGACGTCACGTACAGCGACTGTCTTTCGCGTTTGGTTTTGCGTTTAACAATACTTGCGCAGCAAATGGTTTGGGTATTCGGGTTCACGGGGTAGAAATACAGTAAAATCACTTCTAACCCCTTTTTTTTTTTTTCAAGAAGCTCCGTAGCTTCTTTTTAATATGAAGCACACAGGTACCGGTGACTTCAACGTAATATTTCGTAAAGTAACTTAACGTAAGAAAATGGGGCAGTGTGAATGAGCCTTTAGGCTCAAGGATGCTAGATTACAGCCAGACTACTCGCAGTTGGAGCCTAACTTTGGAAATTGTTTGGCAATCTAGGGCCAAGATGCCCATACTCTGGCAAAGAAGGTCAAGTTCGCTCTACCTTGGCTTCCTCGGGCTATCTAAAACCTTAAATTCCCTGACAAAAAGCAAATTTTGGCACAAAAATTCTGTTGTACTTTGGCGGATTTTCTATTTGACTGTCTTTGCGTAGCCACCTGGGTCGACGGAGGTCTCCTCAGCGGCATCGTGGAAGAGACCGCCGTGCGGGGTGTTCTCTGGTGCCAGACTCCTGTGGGCTACTCTGTCAGCCTCTTTGTTGGTAGGTTCATCACGCCTCTCCAGCAGTTTTGTAATGGCGCGCAGCATGGTGCATAATGTAGTACATATTTTAATGGAAGCAAATTTAAGATTTCTGTTGCGTTGCAGTACTGTTCGGTCTTCAGCTAAATTTAGCGAGTTAGCGTCCTGCTAAATTAACAGGGGACGCCGTGTGGGTGTTTTGGCACGTGGATTTGTGTACCCATATCCCTAATTCATTCTGCATACGAAGGTAGACGGAAAGTGCACTTCATCGTTTTAATAACGACTGAACGCGCTACAGACTTAATCTCTCACTATACTCATACGCAAGCTAGGAATGCAGCACTTCTACTCTCAACCACCCAGTGTTTAAATGTATGAAGCGGTCTTGTGCAATCCACTGTCTTGTTAATTAATCTTTCTATAATGGTTACTTTCATCTTTTAATTTTGTATACGGACTCCATCTAAGAGCCCAATCGGCTGACAATATCAATAAATGAATGAATGAATGAACTCTCGCGCTCCTTCTGCCAACATATTTCTCCTCCACAATCCCACATGTCCCAGAACTCGTGTTGGCTGACGCCTTTCCTGTTTGGCCCGCGTTGTGAATCAATGTCGCGGCCTGTACACTCAAGTGGTGTTTATTTGGCACGTTCTTAACTGGTATTGGACTATAGTAGATCTCTTCAAATTATCAAAGGCATCAAATGGCTCGGTTTCGATCTCGAGATATTTAGAGCTGCTTGGTATAAAAGTGCGTATAATGCCTAATGTCCAATGTAAATTAACTTTATTTGTCACTTAATTAGTAGGGCGCTATACACAATTCTCTTCGGCGTGAGCAGTCACCTTGAGTGACTTAGAGGTGTTTAATGGGGCACTTTAAACATTTCTAAAACTACGCATTTAAAACTAGCTGTACTAGCATATTTATTGTATTTTAAAGAAATCTCAGGCAGCCCTTAGCAAAAAGAGACCGTACTTCAAAAGAAGTTGAAATATATTGAATACGAATATTCATTTTGTATTTATTCTGTATTATTTTGGCCGCACTCGAAATACGCGCGAAAGGTATTCAAAATAGATTATAAATATGAATCAAAAAATATTTTAGATATACCAAAAATATTACCCCTTCACACTCAAGATGCCATTTGAGCAATAAAAACCGGTTACACAATTTTTTTTATTTTCGATTTTGTCAGCAAATGTGTCCCTGTGGTATTTGAAGGCGCTACTAAATACATATCACGAAGCTACCATAGAAATGAACGCAAACACAAACACCATGACGCACTGAACAGCTCATTCACAGTCCCGTTGACTGCTCTAGAGCCTTATATAGCCTACATAATGAAGGTAATCATTTTTTTGGTGACCACCTCTGCGCTTATTATGGTTCCAAGTATTCGATCTTCTCCTCGGGAGTCTGTCAAAGGGGAAACAGTGTTTTGAAGTTCGTGGACGATATCTCTTACTAAAAAGCATTCGTACAACAAAAAACAATACGGCGCAGTCCTTAAAACAATATCCACACAAATGGCTCATAAAATACATGTTATTGCTTCTCTGCGTAGCACCACTCAGGACAAAGCGAATCAAGACAGTTTCTTCACTTCAAAATACTGTAAACGACTTTATTTTCTTGAGGACCTAAATCTCGCAAAGCTCGCGAATCGCCTACAATTCCGAAAAATAGGTCACGTGAACAATTCCGGCAAAATGTAAAGACGTTAAAATGTATATTGCGATCCCACCGCGTCGCCAAAAATTAGAATTTGCGAATTATTCCAAAACTCCAACTTTGACCTAAATCGTGAAATATTGAGCCCACGAAAAATAAGTATTTTACACTAGTCATTTTGCCTTTCCTTTTTAGTAGTAGACTATTTAATGTGGTGGTTAATATGTCACTATATTAAAGTCACTATTCGCATCACGTACAATGGTGAGTATACACGTTCAGCGAACTAACATTGCGCTAACAAAACCACGCCAAACGCACCTGTTCACAGCACCTGCTGAAGCTTTCCAGCATCAGCAAATGTGGTTGTAGTTCCCGAACCCCGTTTGTGATTGGTGTGCAAGGAACTGATCAGGTGTGTTCTTGATAGGAAAAAGGAAACAATAACATAAACTGGGCTGATTTATCAGTGCGATGCTGCGCAATTCAGTTGACAAACTAATCAAATGTTGTATTTAGGCGCTTCAGTGTACTCCATATCTGCTTGAAGTGAACTTCTAGAAGGGGAACTTTTCAATATTTTGGTAGGTTAAGTCAAATTACCAAAGTATTGCAGTCAAAAGGTACTTAGAGTATAACACAACAGTATTTACGATTTTCAGGCATTTTAAGAGTATTCTGAACGTATTTTTGATTGCTCCATTTTTTTAGGGTTGGAGTATATTTTGCATGAATTAAATAAATATTTCAAGAAATATATGTGAAAGGTATTTTGTTTCTATTAATTTAGTATTTACATATTTCAAAACGCATGAAGGGAACTTCAAATGTAGTTTAAGTAAAGGTATTTTAAAATGATTTTTAGAAGTATATTTTAGTATTAAGTAAAAAAAAAGAAGTTTATATTTTCGGTCTATTTTTCGTGTACTTACAATTATGAACTGTATTTCAAATACACTCAAATTCGAATGTGGTATATTTCAAACGTATTACTTTTCGCTAAGGGAGGCTATTAAAGTAATAGGTTAATCGTTTACTAAAATGAATACCAAGAAAATATACCTCTGCAGGTTTCTGTTTGTTTTATAAAATTAATACTAAAACCCCTTCAAGAAATATTGGCGGTGGCCATTTCTTGTGTACGGGGGCGTGATTGGATACGAATCCTCACCGGCTGTTGACGCAGCACCAGTATTCCTACAAGCTGGGCCGAGCTGGTCCCGAACACTGACGCTACCCAAGTGTTCAATGCATGCTCGGAGTACGTACCCAAACAAAGACGGACTCGATTAATTGGCGCAGCAGCAACTAGATGGAGCGCACTTTCGAAAACGGTCTATTTTGTGGAAGGGTGCCACAAAAGCGCACGACACGAGAGCGCACGACGGGAGAGAGCCGCGACACGGGAGCGCGTGCCATTAGAGCACGCGTCACGAAAGCGTACGGGCGCGCCTTGAGAATGATCGGTATTAGAGTCTTCAAACGCATATTTTCTCGGATAGCGCAGTTTTTGCACGTAAGTTACTTGCCCAAAAATATTGTAAATTAAATGCAACATACAGGACGTGTTTTTTTTTTTTTATCAAAACAATATTTGTTTAAAAAAGGGCTTTGTGCTTTGTGGATATGGTCTTCGATATATGCTGTTCAAGGTTGGTGGACATTGGAGGTACCGATATATGGTAAAATATGTTGGGCAACGAACTAAAAGTTTATTGCTCAATATATTTTACCTATATTGGTAAAATATGTACGTGTCGATTGAGGACAAACAATCACGTCGAGTCCTGGCCCAATGTTCTCAAAGTCCTTGGGGCTGCATCATCCGGGAACGTACAAGCTAGTGGCCACATTTCAAAGAGAGCAGAGCTTGACAGAGCAGAAGCTGTCGGATGTACTTCGTAAAGAGCCACAAAGGTGCAGCAAGGCCACCTACGTTCGCGTAGCGATGAATCTGAGCAAGCTAGTTGAAGGGTACGACCAAAGGTGCGTGCTGGACTACCTCCGAGGTTTCGCGCAATCATTCAGTCTTTTATTTTTTTATTTCTTAAATATTATGGAACGGCACTTGATAAACAACTATTTCCGACACTCTGTATCTTGCTTCTTCATTTCGAGTTTGAGAAAATTGAATTTTCTAGACTTCCCACAGGTCTGAGTACTCAACCAATAAAAGGGCGTAAAGCGTTCGATCCGGGAAAACATGTATATTTGAAGACTCAAACACCAGTCATTCCCAAGGCGCGGACATGCGCTCTCGTGTCGTTGCGCTCTCGTGTCGTACAGACCTATTTTGTGACACCTGCTCAATGCGCAATTATAAAGTGAACGAGTATTGCGCATTTTTTCTAAAAATTCAACAAATAAAATGTTTTCTGGTACACATTTGCTAAATTTAGAAGGTTTTACTGATTTTCATTGTTCTATAGTTAAACAAATAAGAAGTTTTCTAGGACAAATAGCTTATTATGCAAAAGATGCCTCAGAGATAAATGTTTGAAGAAAAAATTATCTTCCATTTTTTTTTATATTAGCACTGAGAATGCGATAGAAAGCAATCACCCAGTCCTAACTTTTGTACAAGAGAAAACAATTAGTCTTTGTGCTAAATTTTGTGAAGGCTCCCTCAATATAATATTATTTTTCCCCCGTCCCCAAAGAGTATCCCGCGTGTCGTTGAATTTTTGACAGACTGTTAATATTTGTGAACTGATACTGGATTTCTAAAGGAAAATATATGTCGAAAAAAAAGAAGAGTTTTCCGCATGCGGTTAAAGATGCGGCTTGCGGGTTAATATTTTCCCAACTTCTTGTTGACTATACGTTCTAAACGCTCCTTCAGGCAGGACTTAAACACAGTCACAGCGCTGCGCCTGAGTCCCTTCGTCTACTTGTATTTATGTTGTATTTTTTTCGCGCTTTTTTAACTATATGTTTAGTATGCACCATCGACCAACCCACCTCCAAACATTAATGAAATATGTGGTCCGGTCGGTGGCTGTAAAGTGTAATACTCGCGTCTGCTGCTGGCGGTATCAGTTAGCTGCGGGAGTACTAAGGGATAATTTATTTTAGGCTTTGGGGTTAGGGCACACCGACTCAGGGAGCTTGTATTCCCGATAGCGTCACATTGGTTTGAAACTATGCACAGTGGAACTGAAGAAGTATGAGACGAGAGCGCGTGGGGAATGCAGAACGCCGAGTTCTGGTTGGAATGATTGTTCCGTAGACCAGAAGCTAGCTGCCCCTGTCTCCAGTGCACTCGTCGAGCGGGTTTTAATTGGAAATCCAAAGGGCCAACGCCGACGTTCCGCGTTCTAACGCGTTCGACGAATGCATTAAAAACAAAGGTTGCGTCTTGTCTCTCCTCCACTTTCGAGCGCGTTCGAATGCGAATGCAAAAACGCTGGTCGCCGGCGTTCCGCGTTCGAGCGTGTTCGACAAGTGCAGTCGAGACAATGGCAGCTATTAAATTTCGGTCTACCCACTAACATTTCGACCTAGAGCTCGGCGTTCTGACGTTTAAGCGCGCTGTCGACTCCTCCTCTCACCCATTTTATCGGCTCATAGCTACTATACGCGAGAAAGAAAAATGCCACGAGCGGGTTCCAGTTGTTCCACCTTTAGCACAAGCTTGCTACCTTCGACAATACTTTGCCGGCCCATGAACTTCGAGCATGGACACGCAGCAAAAGCGCAACGGAATGCAACGAGCGCCTGGTGGAGGCAGGACACCCGAAAGAAATATCCTGCGCTTCTTCCCACTAGCCCTTTCTAGTATGCGTCGTTTTTTCCGCCGCTTGGTGGCGGGTATATGTGAACGGGTCATTTCTTGCTTCCGTGGTTTATAAACTGCACTTGTTTCTTTTCTGATCTAAAATACTGAAAAAAACTACTTTCATACATAATTGAAACCGTTCGTGACACTTATATTTTGTATCTAGACTAAAAAAAACAGCTTTTAGCGGCTCTGATTAGTAGTAAGTCCAGGACCTAAGAAGTCACAAATCGCGCGCTTTCGGCAACGCGGGTCGCCCTCGTAGGTGCCGGAGGTCTCCGCGTCGTCCGGTTAAAATATGACGCACTGATATTTACTTACTGTCTCGTCGCCCGCTCACTTGCCCGGACCCCAAGAGACGTGGAAACCGCAAAAAAAAAGTTAGACGTTTAAATATGATTGCAGGGCCCCTTTAAGCTTAAACGTACTATAGGAGGTGCTGGCCCTTGCCATCTCTGCTCTTGTCTCTGTCTCTTCTCTAAGGCCCTGGTTGTTCGAGTACAGCAACGCACGCGTGTCTAGCTTCAGCGCATCACGGAAAATAACGTGAAAAGATAGCATGGACGAAGACAAATAATTATTATTTAAAACGTGCCGCGAAACAGACTGGACGGAAGAAAGGCGACAAACAACCAGTGAACTTACAACTGAAGTTTTAATCATCAAGGCGCAGCCTATATACACGATCAAACAAAGGAAACACACAAAGCCAATAACACCTCACACTCTTAGAAAAATTAAGGGTATCGACGGTCCTCCATAAGTGGAGGAACGGTTTTGTAACCTATGTTCCTTTAAAAAGGGAGGAACTCTCGTCCCTGAAGCAGGCGAGCAAATAGTTCCTACGTCGCCTGCATCTCATTATAGCGGCCCTGGATCGAGCAAATCGATCTTGAGGCTTAACGGGACGAGAGGAGCAGCAAATAAAAGCGTAACACGAGCTTTCCGCGAGCTGTGTTTATTTTCGAAGCCAGATTTCCCCGAAGGTACAGAAACTTCCGTTTCGAAAGCAGTTACTCAGTCTTCTTGTCGTCAGCACTGCGATGTTAAACAGAAAACAGTAACCCAGTTACTTCGCGCCCTTTACGTCTTACCTTTGGTGTTCCTCGACTCACAATTCCTTCGCCAACCGCACATCACGAAGGAATGGAAAACCAATCCGCGAAACCAGAAGCCGTTCTCAAAAGAACAAACTTGAAGCCGCTGTTGAGCGCGTAGCTCGAATGGTTAAATCGATAGCAGAGTCAAGCAGAGTAACTGCAACTAGCTAGGCTAGGTGGCGCTAGGTACCGCCCAATTCATGCTCTACACAAAATATTTTTATTTCCTAAGGTCACCATTACGCATCGGGATCTTCGGGAACCTTGATCTGCGACCTCTGCTATAACACATGTAGACACATTCCGCATACTGCAAGCATCAGGTGAACATACATTTATTATAATGGCCGTTTTGAACGTACGGAATATCTCGGTGACTCCCTAAGCAACAATAATATTCCCAGCATGCTCATTTTTTTCCAGCAATGTCTTACCTCTGAGAGTATATCGAATGGCTCAGGGGAAGGATCTCTTATTAAAAAGTAAACGCTCGATCATGCCGTAATTACTTGAAAGCCAATAAATCAAGCCGCTCCAATGCGGTTCGAAGCCATGAGTTTGGTTCCCCGTAAAACACGTCGTTCGTAGCCTGTATTTTTTTGTAGCGTTTGTTTTTCTATTTGGCTGCAATTGCCGTCTTGAATTAGTCTCTGTAGAGCGGACTTTCACTCAGCTGGAAGTGATGCTTCACGGGCAGAGAAAGCGTTTTTCGATCAACCTGAATGCAGTCAAAGCCGCGACTTGCGGCAGGTGTTAAGTGTATTTGGCGACGCCGTGGCGAGCTCGAAAACGTCTAGCGCTCATCCCAGCGCGCCACTTAAAGGGCAGTTTTTGGAGGAACCATAGTATATTTAAACAGGACAATAAAGGGTACCTTTTTTTTCGATTTTACGTACTATTTCTTTTTAATGCTAAAATTCCACACTGTAAATATGCGTACTTTCCGTCACGATTTTGTACTGTTGTCCTTGCCCCATAGCGCAATCGCTCTTGGGGACGAGACAATTCCGAGTTAAATTGGCCACTGTACGATAGGAGCTCCCTGTTCAGACCAGCGTTCCAACATGACTATCCGCAAGTCGATCGATTGCACGTGCCTAATCCCTCAAGTGATCTTAAACTTTTCAATGTAAAGCGGAATGTCAGCCTGCGACACCCCGCCCCCTTCGATCACGGCCCGACCAGCGGCATTAATGCCCGACAGTTTGCGTCATCTCATCCAGTTGTTACACCACTGATACGCGAACATACGGTCGCATCGGCGATAATTCCAGTCTTCTGTTCACAACCCACAACACTGCCATCACGATGTTGCTGCTATATTGCTGACACGCAGAAATACAGAACCACGTTGAACGCCAAGTGGCACTCGGCATCGGAAAACAGATCCGAACTCAGTGCGGAAGGCACCCAGGCAGCCGGCAGCAAAAACCTGCCTGTCGTGGACGCAGTTCCTGCGATTTTCATAACGTCGAAAACGTCAACGCAGTTTCGCGTGGTTCCGCTACTGTAGGTCGGCGTGGGTCCCGCAATCCAAGAAGGCCCATCTTACCCAGTATCCATTTCTAGCGGCTTCGTTTGCTCGTTTGATAAAATTAGTGGTAAAAATGTCAATGGAACCGAAATGTTCTGCACGTTTGGACTAGACGACAAAATTACATGCGGCCTTCGTTGCCGTTGAAGCTCTATCAACCCAACAACATAATTAACAACGTGCGTGACGTGCTCAGAAAACGAACCCGAAAGAAGGTGAGTCGAGAGCGGGCAAGCTTTCCCCTGTCTGCCTGAAGAAGGAGAAAAACGTTTCGTTCCTCCCTGTTTCTCGCATCCGCTTGGGGGCGCGTTAGCAGAAGGGAGGAAGACGGGACGTTGCTACCTTTTTCCTCCATTTTTTCTTAGAGTGCACTGAAACCCGCACAATCATCGGCCATGCTGTCGTCCTGGAAAAAAAAAATCAAATTCTTTAGCCGACAAAGGAACTCACGGGGCGCCACTTCTGTGTTGAGGTCAGGTCAGTCTATCCCGTCTGTTTCGCTGTATGTTTTGAATAATCATGCCTTAAAAAACGCGGCCAAGCTTCACTTCTGAACAAAGAATAACACGACCAAAATATTGGTTTTGTCAACTTTTTTTTTTTTTCCCCGCGGTAGTTTTTTACGGCATTTTCCGCAATGTATTTATAGCGGCTAGCAAAAGCTGTCGATCTCTTTCAGTTGGAGCGCTCTTCTCGGGTCGTATGTGGCGTGCCGGCCACGTGACCCTCTTGGACCCCCTGGAGCAGGCCATCGGGAGCCGCATGACGGCGGTGCTATTCATTCCGGCCCTGGCCGGAGAACTCTTCTGGTGCGGCGCCATCTTGAACGCGTTAGGTGGGCTTTGTCTCTCTACGGTGCACATCAGACGGGTGAACTCAATAGCTTCTAGATGGCATGGTGATAGATTTTCCAAGTCACATACCGAAGGCCAGTGCCAGTGCGAGGCACAGGCATCGGTTCGCGTCAGCGCTTGGCTGCAACTGATGTTCCGCCAACACGATCCCTATCCTGATTTTTACCCAGCACTCGTGTGCAGTCTGGGCCCCGCGCTAAGATTCAGAACCACGGCTTTATTAGAGGAGGTATTGGTGAACTACCAGGATTCTGCCAGGAGTGTGACTCATTCTGCGTCGGTGAGACTGGTCAAAAATGGAACAGCCCCTCAAAGTAAACAAGAGGGACGTACAAAGGGACACATATTCCACGAGGTCGAAAACTGAACTAGTTGATCACTGCTGGAAAACGGGTCAAAGCTTTGCTTTTCAGAGCACAGTGACCTTGGCGTGAGAACAAAGGTGGGGCCCCCGAAAGTGTTTATATTTCAGGTGCATTCGTAATGACGCATCCTCCAGCCATGCCAACCGAGGCCCCATTCATGGATGTCCTTGAATAGCTTTCGGGTCTCTGTACTATTTTCATTCGTGTCCCTGAGCACGCAGCGATGATGGCTGGTGCGTGGGAGACGAAACGTCCGATTAAATTGTTGACGTTGGGAAGTCAAGTCGGTGTAGTGTTCTTTATAATTAAAAATAACAATGCAAGCTCGTACTCATCCCATTCATAAACCAACGTAGTCACACTTGACCCTGTGACGCTGTGCTGATTTCCGGCGGTAATAAAAGAATAAATACGTTATAGTGAGCGTTTGACCAATCGCAAATCGCGACCCTAGTGACGCCTTTCGTCGTAAATGCGGTTAATAGTCACTGAGAGTCTAAGAAATGCAGAGCCTGGCGACTCCCTATCGCATGAATACTGTCAAGTCAAGTCGCGCCATCAGCCGATAAGAACGCCGAAAAACGACCCGAAAATCGTGAACATACTAGGCTACGCCCTGCGTGCTATCAGAGATAAAAAATAAAAGTCGTTTACAATTCCCTGTGATGCCGAATTAGAGCGCAGCTCTTGAGCAGGAGGGGAGGGTATGTGCGTGTACTTTCACGAGGGTGACTCCACTCGTGACCCTCGTAACGTAACACGTCGCCCTCGTGACATCACATGTCACCCTCGTGACATCACATGTAACTCTTGTGACGTCACTGGTGACCCTCGTGACGTCTATAGTGGCTCTCGTGACGTCACACATGATCCTTGTGATATCAGATGTGGCCCTTGTGACGTCACTGGTGACTATCGTAACGTCATTTGTTGCCTCGAGATGTCACTGGTGACCTTCGTAATGTCACACGTCACCATCATGACGTCACTGGTGACCCTCGTGACGTCACTGATGACCTTCGTGACGCCACTGGTGACCCTCCTGACGTAACTCGTGACCCTCGTGACGTCACTGGTGACCTTCGTGATGTCACTGATGACCCTCGTGACATTGTTCGTGGGCGCGGTTACGCCGACGCCGCTCAACCCGCAAACGGGCGCCTAAGAGCCGCGCTCTAAAAAGACGGCAGGCTTCTGTTCCAGGATGCAAGCTTCACGTCCTATATTTTTTCCGTCTATCCCCCCGGAATAACCGCTCATTCACACAGGAAACGGATCCGCGTTCCAGAGGCGGTTGCGAACGCGGTTGTATGAAGATCCAGTTCAATCGCACGCGCAGTTGATGTCATCGGGTGCACGTACAATTGTACTTTATCTTTATAGAACCGCGTTCGCAACCGCTTTGTGAACGCGGATCCGCTTCCAGTGTGAATGAGCGGTAAGAGCGCTCCGTCGCGCTTTTTAACGTGCCAACCGAAATCAATTGCAGGCGCCACGGTGAGCGTAATCACGGGCCTTGGCTACGTGACCTGCGTGAGCGTAGCGGCATCGGTGGTGGCGCTGTACACCTGCGTAGGAGGCCTCTACTCCATCACGTACACCGACGTCCTCCAACTACTCATCATGTCCTTCGGACTGGTAAGAACGACTCTTGAAAGTCACATGTTAGAAGCAGCGGCGTTGTTAAAGGGGTAGGGAAACGAAATTTCAGCGCTCATTTTCTGGCTTTAATGTGTTGCATGTTGCACCCTAACCTCAAAACACCACTCTTCCGTTGAAAAGCACAAGAAAACTAATTTTAAAGCTAAATAAAGGATCTTCAATGTGCACCTGGTGGATGCATGCGGAGCCTATTTGGGAGGTAGTCTAGCAACGTTCTGGAAACTGCTACGTAGTCGTGACGTAGCAGTTTCTTTCGGAGCAGCGCCGCTCTTTGGTATTTCAACATTTTCCTTCTTAGCTTCCCTCCTCAACTCACAAGTCGCGCATTGTACCAAACGGTTCAAGAAGACGGAGAGGAAGGACTCCCCTCTTTCTCGGACCCTCGTTCGTGCAACCGGACATAGCCATTCTCCCCCTAGAAGATTAGCACGTCGCTCAAAACTCGAACAAAAGTTGCTTTCCCCACCTCGTTCAGCCCTAAGCTGACAGTGTTGTGGAAGCTACGTGCTCCTTGGGCCAGCCACATGCTCGTCACCCCACGGGCACTTCGAGCGGCTCGGTTGTAACGCGCTGACGCTATTGACACCATCACAACGCTGACAACGCCACCAAGGGCAAAGCTCATAACCACGCCTGCCTTGCTACTCCACGAACGCGGGAAATCTGTTCTTTCTGTTTTTGTTTGCGCCGGATATCCCATGACGCATCGCGCTCTCCGTTCGCTTCTCTTAGAGCGCTTGCTCGAGTGCACCGTTTGGAACGAAAAATATGGCCAATCGTTCAAAATACAAACGCGCGATTATCATTTACGGTTATTATACGTCATGCTTGATTCATTTCCGAACGAAATCTGAATATTTCAATTTTTGTTTCCGTACCGCTTTAAAGGGGTAGTGAAACGAAATTTTAGCGCCGATCTTTGTTTCATAAATATGGGCTAGGGACAGGCACCACCTCGGAAATATAAATATTGCGCTGTAAAACACAGGAGAACTAATTTTAATCATAATTAAACGATTTCAAATTCTCATCTGGTGGATGGGGGGAAGTTCTGGTGACATCACTTGTGCCATAATAGCAGCGCCGTTCTGTGGCAATACGGCGTGCCGGCAGAATTCGCCTAGGCCTGAACGCGTTTGCAAAGCCTTGGTGGAGAAAGCCAAAGCGTAGTTGGCCACAGTGAGCTCGTTCTCGTTGCGGCTCTAGCACGACACGACCCGAGCATGCTTCTGGCACGGCCGGTATTAGTTGCTGCGAGTCGCGAGCTGCGAGCCGACGTTAAAAAGGATATGTTTGAACTACGAGGGTGTCAGCAAGAGCCACGCAAATACCTGTTCACACTCGGAGCGGACACGCGCGTTTGATCGAAGTGCTGGATTCGCTCTGTTAGACCGCGTTTCGGTAAGCGCTTCTGGACCGATCTTTTACGATTGCGACTCGATACTGACATGACACTCGGCAAAGAAAGGTTAGACCGACATCGCGTAGCTCCGACAAACTGCTATAGCTCGACGGTGACGTAGCGTCGAGTCAATAAAAATGACATACTAATAACAGAGTGTACACACCGAGTTGCGAAGGTAATCCGTATGGCGTTTATTCGAGCTCTATATCACACAAAACAAGGAGATAGAATCAATGAGAGTCCCTTTTCGACGACAGCGTTCGTCACCGCTGTCTCGGAAAACGTGGAGATCGAGATGACAAGGGGAAAATATTGACCTCTGAAATTTAGTTCAGGGATCAAACTACTCATCCGGTAAGGGTCCACAAGGGTCGCGCGGGCATATTCCATTCAGCAGGCCAGCCGGTCATGGACAGAGACGGTCTTGGCCAAGGACCGCCGGAGCAACGGTGCGCCGAGTCGATGTTGCTGCTAGGCCTACTATATTCTGCCAAGCTCGCTCGGTCGGCAAAATCGTGGCCGTTGTAGCTCTTCTCGTGTGTTTGTGGATCCTGCGTTCTTGATCGTCGTGGTCTTTTTGAAGTACTCCTTCCTTTTTTCTTGCTGGTTGAAGTCGGGACGCACGAGAAGAGCACGTAGAAAAATAAATGTCCGTTGGTGGCCGATACCAAGTAACTGAGCGACGCTGTCGGCCTTGTTGATTTGATCGTAAAAAGTGCGTGAGACAGCTTCGGAGCTGTCGTAGGATTCTGTCGTAACCTGCGCAAAGGTTACGACAATTTCGTTTCGAGAGTACGGGTTTTCTCTCAAATTTGTCGTGCGCACTTTTTTCGTCGTGAGCTCGCTTTGAGAATCTGGCCTCGGAGCTGGTTTTGTCAGTGCTGCCGTGGTCCCGTGGTTGCCGACTTGCCGTGGTGCAGCGTGCGTGCAGCCCTTGCACATCTCAAACGGCCACGTTGTCACAGGTCGTCAATCGTCGACGCGCCACCAAGTGGCAACGCTCGTAACCACAACATTCACGCCGTAGCCTTTCCCGTCTGGCACAAGTGACGTCACGAATGCGCCCAATATTCCAAGACGCATCGCGCTCTCCGATGGCCGATTTTTGATCGCGCGCCCAATCGGGCTCATTAGGGTGAAAAATATAGCCATCCGTTCAAAATACAAACGCGCGATTATGATTTATGAATATCATTGATCATATTGAACCTATTTCTGACCATAATAGGTGTATTTCAAGTTTCGCTTCAGTATCCCTTTAAGGACGTTATCGTTTCTGAGCGCAGCTCTTGGGCGCCCGGTTCCGGTTTGAGCGGCGTCGCCGTCGGCGTCGGCCTGGGCGTAACCGCTAGGTGCGTTATGGGACGTTGCCGAAACGTCACTGTGACTTCTACCGAAACATCACGTGACGTCTCGGCACTGCGCCGAAACGTCGCGTGAGGACGCGCGTTTTGCGCATGAAAGGAGGAGAAGGGAAGGAGGAGAGGGTATGGAGGAGGGAAGAGGGACACACCCTCCCCTCAGTACTTTCCCCTTCTCCTCAAGAGCTGCGCTCTAAATCGTCGTTACAGAAATTAAAAACATCTTTCATACATTTTTTTTGTGTGTAACGCGTTATATTAATTTTGTTTAGATTAATTCCGACCTTAGCAGATGCTACGATTTGATCTGGCGAATCAAAGGGTGCCAAATCTGCATTGTCACAATGCGTGTTGTCTTTGTGGGTTTGCCGGGACCGACTAAACAAAACACAAACCAAAAAAGAAAAAGAGCGGGATCGCATTGCATTCAGTATGCGTGATCGGTTGAGTCGATGAATCACAAGGCACAAAACCGATAACCGCCATGATGATGCACTTTTGACGCTTTACGATCGGCTCAATACAATCGTCGCGTCAACTGCGGTTGGACTTGAATTGAAATGGTCTATAACGCACTCCCTAAGATTTGACACGATTAACGAGTAAAATAAATTCGGTGCCATTTTACGCTGTTTTCCACCAAATTACATCACTCGTTTCTCCTTAGATCTAAACAACATTAGTCACGTTGTTGGTCACTTTGAGAGGTCGAACGCGCCATCGGGACATCGCTGTATACTTTAAATTTGAAAAACAAAGGGTAACAATAATATGAAATCGATCTTTAACCGCTTAATTGCCGTCGAAGCTCGTAACCGCGGCTCGTGGCTGCGAAATATTAAAATCCAAAGTAAAAAAAAAACTAACGTTCGTTAGATTTTGCAATTCACTGTAGCATTAGGTTCGTTTTTGGTAGAACCGTATCGAATCTTATTAACGCATTAATTTGTTACCAACTAGCGAGTGATTCTATTTAGTTATTTATTTTCCGTAACGGACAAAATAGTCGTAAGAAAATTCGAGTCTGCGGATAGCGGCAAGCGTCATCGCGGAAATTGGGCTTTTCCAAGAAATGCTCGAGGCATGCGCAAACTCACCGAGGGCAACTTGGAGGCAGCGCTAGCAAACATCTTAGTTATTTGTATGAAAAACACCACAGTGTTTTGGTGCTATTAACGTAGCTTTAGAATAGGCTTTGTACCCTACGAGCGGCATGATACGTTTCTAGATGTAACCCAGTGACAAACAATAAAGGCCTACGGCTTTTTCCACGTCTCATACGTACAGATTTCTCGAATTCGAAAAACTATGGGAAGGGAGGGATTTTCAGGTCACGTGATCAGCTGAGGTAGAAGGAAAGCAGAGTAAACTCATTGAGCCCGCGAGACAGGGCGTATGCAAAACTCTTCTCGGAAAAGTACCTACTGCGACGACGATGATAGATCCTCTATTTGCTTCGAACTTGTTTGTCCCGATGAAGCGGGACAGGCGATTGCCACCAGTGAGCAGATCTTTATCCCTCCCCTCCATAGCGTTTTCGTGTGGAAAGGTCCATTCGCCGCCTAGAATGCGTCTCCCACTTGTGTGTTTCAAGAGCGCCCGATGCATCAAACGTGGCCCCCGAGTAGCAATAAATGACGTCACAAATGTGTATTGCTGTCAGATGTCGCGATCCTGGTGGTAGGAAACAGAAGTTCTAGAAAAAAAACACGCAATATCACGGATGTCGTTGTCGTCGCAATGCCCCAACCCTTGGCTGATGATGCTTCGGTGGAGAGTCAAGCTAAAGAGCGACATTCACCAAAGCAGGTGTCTGTCACATCTATCACCGCTGCTTTGGCACCGCCAAGATTGCGGTCGCGGACAGTATGACACTTCTGTGACTCCATCAGACGAAAATCGAAGGACTACTTTTTGGACGCGACCATCATACTAGACAGAGACGGTTCCTAGGCTTCGTGCCGCTGCGGTTCCGGGCCGTTTAAGTCTCCGCTCCCACGGCGCTCATCTGCTGCAATAACTAAAAACGTATTTTTTCTTTGGTTTTCTTGCAAATGCATACGCTGAAGTAGCCTTGTCAAACTTTTCCCACTGTTCTTGGAGATTATAGGATCAGCTCTTAGAGCCATAGGTCAGCTACTTATTTAGACAATTAAGGAATAAATATCGCCAAGGCATTTAATTTTTCTTTTCATTATTAGTCTTACTTAATATTAAAATAACGGAAGCTTTATTTTAAGTTTTGAACAAACAAAGAAAATATAGTGCTCCAAATAATAAAATAATAAAATTTTAAATCTGACTTTGAAGCAAAGTTTTGAGAAAAGCTCTCGTCTACCTTGTTAACATAATGCTGAGTATGCGATGCAAAGAAAATCACTCTCTTTGTTTGTTTTTTTTTTGTGTTATGGGAGAAAGAGGGAGATTGTCTGGCAATATTTACTGATTTTTTTAAATTGGCAGCGATCTTATTTTTAAAGTTTTATAAGTTATGAAATGCAATATTTAAGGTGCGATTGTTTAAAATTACTTAGAATACATTAAACCGTCGTTTCGGAGAGTGAAGAGTCATTATTTATATCAATCTCTCAAGTGCTTGGATAAGTAAAAATGTGTGCATAGGTTATGTGGGGCGTCCATTTTAATGTTTTAAACAAAACATATTTTCTGAAAGAACAGAATAAACTTAGCCTAGAGGTGCAAGTGAATGTTTTCAAAACTTTTTAAATAATTTTAATCGCAAATATACAATAAAACCGAAACTAACCTTAAAATTTATCGATCCGCCATCTTGTTGGGACGTCAGATGTCTAAACATCAGCACGTGGGCACCATGAGCCTCTTTCGCCCAGTGTCAGAGGCGGTTACAGGGCCGTCGCCGTCGTCCGTGAGAAACAATGCACTACTATTTTTCAAGCTTCTCTGAGTCAACCAATGACCAGCAAATTATACGTTTTTCAGCACGAGATGCTAGATGAAAAACCCTTCGCATTTGGTCCACCGGAACAGCGTGCCAGGGAACGAGCCGTGGCGGCTGTACTCGCGATCCGCCGACATGTGGACCCACATGCCGCTTCAGAAGCAAAAGGGTATGGAAGGTTTTGTTTGCTACCACGGTAAAAACAGTTTTCTAGCACGATGGAACGCTAAGAGCGAGCGTTCGTTTGGAACTGCTCGGACTCACTTCCGTCGCTGACACTTCTCGGTCGGAAACTGAGAAGTCACTGGGAGCATCGTCTAAGAGCATCGTCTGCTCTTAGAATACATTATTGCGCCCCTGCTCGTTGTTGCCAGTGGAGCGGGAGCCAGCGATTCGGGGGTGTAGGCGTAAAGTTCAAGATTGTTTTTCGTCGAAAGAAAATTCTTATTTTGATTGCCAATCTTGTTGACAAACTCAGCAACCCTCGGTGGGCCCGCGAAGACAAGCGTTGCAAAGACCACTCCTAGGCCTAATGCACTTGTACATACACTGGTCGTGATTTTCTGTAAATAAACGATGTTTTATATACAATATTTACATTCTTGTTTGCGTTCCACGCTGCCAGAGCCTTCAACCTCATTTCTTCTTCATCACCTCTCTTACTGCGTCTCCTTCGGCTATACAATGACTTCTTCCAAGACAAAAGCACCACCCAACTCCGCTCACTCCTAAGCCTGGACATCTACAAAGCCTTTGATAACGTCTCGCATGACTACATACTCAGTACCCTCAGAGAAACGCAGTGCGGCCCTCGAATTTACAACTACATCCGCAACTTTCTATCGAACTGCACGGAAGCCTTTAAAATTCCTGGATACATCTACACACCTTTTCCGTTTCACCAATTAGTACCACAAGGCTCCATCCTTTCTACCACCCTTTTCAATCTTGCCATGACCAAACTTCCCGCACAACTCGACGCCATCCCCCACCTCAAATTGTCCATCTACGCCGATGACGTTACCTTATGGACCAACACCGGCTCCCCAGGCCAGTAGGAAGAAACACTGCAACACGCCTGCGACACAGTCGCACGGTATGCCATTAGTATAGGTATGGCCATTCCTCCATCTAAATCTTAACTCCTCGTCATCTTCAAATGCAAAACCAATCCCGAGAGGCCGCTGATCACCGTCCACCTCGACGGCACTCCCATACCCCAACGCCCGCACATCAAGCTTTTAGGCCCCACCATCCAAAACAACAGTGCAAACGATGTCACCATTCAGACCCTCTCCAAACAGATAAATCGAATCAGACACATCCTCGGCCGTGTTTCTTGCCGCCACAAAGGCCTCAAAGACAGCGACATGAGACGAGCCATCGAAGCTCTCATCTACTCTCTTGTACTCTACCATATCCCCTACACCCCGGTGACTAACCGTCAACTAAACACCTCCAGACACAGCTCCGCAAACACACCCGCCTTGCTCTTGGCGTTCAACAGTACGCTCCCCTTGAGCACCTACAACAGATGGAACCCTTCAACACACTCGAGGAGCGAGTCGACTTGCACCGACTGGGTCAACAGCAACAGCTAACCACGCCCCTGCAGGGTTTCTACATTCTCCACTCCCTCGGTTACAACACCATGCACTTCCCTCCCATCGAAACAAACGCCGCCCTGGGATACCGTGCCCCAAATAACCACGCTCCCCATACCCAAACACATGAATCCCGACAGTAAATCGGAACGCCGCAAGCACAGAGCCAAACTCATATCCCCAAAACTCGCCACACTTCAGGCACAGCGGTGCCTCATCTACTACACAGACGCCAGCTACGACCGTAGCATAAAATTCGACCGCACCTCAATTCACTGTCCCCAGACCAAACAATGCTCAGGCGAACACACCGAATCGCCTTCGGCAGACCTCTTGAAGACTCAGGCGGTGTGCTCCGCCATTCACCATGGCGTCGCCAAACCCCACGAGGGACACACCTCCATCACTGTTCTGACAGGTTCCCAAAAGGCAGTCAGCATATTTCAGTACAACCTCCTCCCTAACTACATATCGCGCGAGCTTCGAGCCGCCCACAACCCCCCCCCCCCCCCCCCCCTTTTGGCTTCTACATCTACTGGATCCCTAGTTACGCTCTAATCCCAGGCAATGAACGAGCACATTCACTTTCTGGAGTGACTTCCACTCCGGTACCTGCGATCTACTGGCCTACGTCATATGGTCCAGTGCAATGAAACATACCAACAGCGCTCTGACACACTCCGCAACTCCGCGAATCGAGACTCGCCTTCGTACCCCCGCCTCCCACACCCTCCCGACAACAGGCCAGCACTCTACGCCGAGCACAGACCCACACGCTATCCTCCCCACACTATACTCATCTCTTCCAAGGTGATCAGGGCACAGCTAAGTGTCCCTTCTGCACTGCCTACCCAAACAACACGCACACCTACTGGCAATGCCTCCCATGCACAACCATCCATCCTCTCTACACTTTCCAAGCTCCCTCCCGGGCTCCGGCCTACGATAAGGAAAGAGTGGCTCTCTCCCACAAATCACCAACACGTACCCGCCATCTTCGACGCCCTTCTTCACCGCATCACAACGATCGAGGAGAAGCTGAGGGCCATCGAAAGACGCCACCAATTTCCCATAATCCACCTATCCTCACCCTTCTGAATGGCGTCCTCCTAGACACCACTTT
Organism: Ixodes scapularis; assembly: GCF_016920785.2. NCBI lineage: Eukaryota > Metazoa > Arthropoda > Arachnida > Ixodida > Ixodidae > Ixodes > Ixodes scapularis. Next base: position 54,285,241 of record NW_024609882.1, read on the forward strand.
GACACCCTGAACTGATGGTCAATAAAGATGTGTTCTCTCTCTCTCTCTCTTACTACTCAACTTCCTTCTTTTTTTCAACGCGTCGAAGGAATTTCAACAATCTCGTGCTACACATAAACATACACATGAAATATTAAAAAAAAATTATCGAGTTTTTTCTTATATTTCATGTGTATGTTGAGTTGTTGCTTTTCAATTTTTGTCAAAATCATTGTTAACTTTTGTTAATTTCGCTGGCTGTAACTTCTAAATCTCCTTCATTTTTTTCCGCTTCCGTTTCTCGCTGTTGACTTCGACGACAGATTAGAGGTGAACCTCCTCTTGTTGCAGCTTTTTATAAACTCTGTCGTGAGGCGTGGCCGCTTGACCTTACTTGGGGTAAAACGTTTTCGTCACTCGTTGAGTATCATGGCTAAGCATCTCATTATATTCATCATGGAACAGCGCGAATTTTACGAGGACAGAGACAGGAAGTGGACAGGACCACGCTCGTCCTGTTCTGTTTCTTCCTCTGTCATTGTAAAATTCGCGCTGTTCCATCATAAATACATACCAACTCGCCAAGTTAACCTGTTTGCCAAGTCTGTTGTGTTCAAAGTTAAATTCGGACATTTTGTTTTTGTTGATAAAGTCTTGTGGTTCAAGTAAAGCTCCAAGGAAGGGCATTTTTTTGGTTTACGATGATTGTGCGCAATACAGTGATATGATTGGCCACAGCCATTTTCGAGCACCTTTAGGAGCAGCCAAAACAGCTTTTTGGAGCAGAAAATGTGGCCTCTGGAGCAACCCAGACTGTGTTTCGGAGCAGCAAAGGTAGATTTTGGAGCAATTAAAACAGTGTTTTGGAGCAGGAAAAGTGACTTTTGGAGCAGCCAAGGCAGTGTTTCGGAGCTTCAAATTTGCCTTTTGGAGCAGGTATTCTCACAAATAAAACAATAGTCGTTTTAAGCGCTGTACAAACAACCGGCACTTTGTGCTGTGTTATGTTCTGATGTGACGTGTTGTGATGTAACTTGCTACTTGTGTTTTTACTGCTGAGACATCTCACAAGTATACAGTGTTGTATGCATTGCCGAGCAATTCTAAAAAAACGATTTCCACCGTTTTACTGGCTACCGACGTGCCAGAGTTTCGTCAAAAGTAAGCAAACGTGAAACAGTGGATTCCAAGCGTCCCGGCTGGTGCCTCTGTCGTGCTATCATGTTTGCATTCATGTAAGGGCAACTTCGGCAGGTTTGCAGTTACGCGTACTTCGTCGAGCGAGCGGGACAACTGTTCGATCGAGACCGAAACCGTGCCACTCGGCTCTGTTGCCAACTAATTCCCAAAATCGTATGCAAAATGTAACTGTCAAGCATATGACAAAAAACGGTCCAGCGGCGTGTGCTTGCGAAGCCGCCAAAGAAGGTACAAGATAAGCACACAAAAAAAAAAAAAAAAACTACCTAAGCGCATTGATGCAGGACATTGCGAGCCAGAGTCGAAAAGTTCTTGGAGCGCTTTGTGCAACGAATGAACTCGAGACTAACACGCGCGCTGTGGGGATTCAGCGTGCGGAAATTGCCTTATTTGCTTAAGCTCACTTCTCTTCACCAACTTTCTTTCGCGGCAGATTTTTCATGTACAAGGGTTCATCTCGAAAGAAAGCCCACCGTGGGAAACCTAGGTAATCCATACTTCGACACCGCAGTCTTTGAGTTAAAGTGGGATGATTTAAACAAGAATAGAAATGTTGAGAAACATGCGGCGGTACTTAGTTTCAATTTAGAAAGCGCTATATCTATAGCGACGTGGGCACGGTAACACCTGACGTCGAGCGACTCTGGTGACTAGAAGGCAGGGACCAAACATAATTTTCCCACGGCCGTTGCTTTCAGAGGCGAGTGCTTCAGCTCACAAAGTAATTCTGCCGCTCAAAAACGTGGTTTCGTTTCATTGCATGAGGGCATGGCTGGTATCCAACACGCTAGCGTCGGAGCGTCCTCACACACCTGCGTCTATCGTTAAAAATATTTTAACAAAAGGCGTTGGACAAGACCGACCAGGCGACGAGAGCGCGAAACGCGAGATGGCTGGAAATCCATGCAAGACCGGGTAGGCAATTGATGCATGGTGCTTTTTGTGGGACGGCCACTTGCGCCACATAACACATACACGCTCAAGTATGGTCCTCAGTTTAGCTTCGGTTTCCAAAGGCAACCGAAATTGTTTCTTTTTTTTTTTTTTGCGCAGGCTTGGCGCAGATTGCCTATATTTCGGCAAAATGTAGCAGGATGGAGCAGGGTTAGCCCCTTAGCGCAGTTTGGCGCGATTGGCGCAGCAATCACATCACTAGCAATATGAGCAATTTCTGTGTTTTCGTTGTCGTGTTTCGATGTGGTCGCTTTACATTCTAATTCGTTCATGGCAAACACAGCGTTGCCATCTAAAGCAGGTGTGTTCTCGTTCTTTGAAGCCATGCTGATTTACATCGTTTCGCTCTCGATATTTCTGTTTGTGTTTTCTATGTCATATGTCCTTGTTTGCGTGATTCTCGAATATGATTCATTAGTTCTTTTCTTGCATCCTTACTTTACTTGGTGCAAGAGATTCAGTCTGATGAGATGGATTGTGATGGTCGCTGTACACGAGGCTTCGTGTATATTCTTCGTCGATGTCCTTGTCTGGAACTAGAGCTTCTATATCTGTGTCTAAAGTGGGCAGCCGAATCTTCATATTCTACCTAAATGCTCTGTCATTTAATTCAGTTTCGTGATTTACGTTTGATCCAAAAATGTTGAATCCATGTCACTCAAAATGTCCGTTGCTTTGTTTCTGGGCATAGTCTTGTTTTGACGTTCTATTCATTGTGAAATGTAAATCTCCAGTTGTGTAAAAGATTTTCTCAGTGCTAAGTGAAGCGCTGCGTTAACGTTCTTTGTCGTTGATTGATGTTTATCGAGAGATGTCAGTCGTTCAAGAAGTTCTTGCCTTTTGAAAACTAGTAAGTTTCCGTTAGGTTGCTCGATGAGCCTCGGCTCGTCAGTCCGATAATCAAAACATTGTCAACTGAGTTAATCCCTGGTTTCGGCTCCAAGATGTGCAACGCTAGACTGAGGCGCCTGGTTGTGCTTTTGTATAAATAAACTATGTTTCTTTTACAGCATTTACGTCATATGTACGTTCCACGCTGCCGGACCCTCGATCCAAACTTCTTCTTCCTCATCTCTTTTATTACTCAACGTCCATTTCTTTTTCAACATAGGAAAGGAAATTTCAGCATATAATATGCTAATCACCATCACTTTTGCATACTGTATCACCACATAATCGCCATCATTAGACCCGGCACCACGGGCCTCTGTGGTACGTGCTGTTGCCTTTCTGTGGTGCCGTGGCTCTCCTGAGCCAATAAAGATAAATATTATTATTTGGTGCACTATGAAAGTTTTTTGAAATTTGATTACCATCAACATTTTCGCCGCTTTCCAGTGGGTCACCCTTCCATTTGCCCTGAGCAACGATCACGTGAAGCCCCTGGGCAGCCTGTCGCCTGACCAGTGGCTCGGAACCATGGCTCCATGGCAAGTCCCCAGCTACGTGGACAGCTTCCTCATGATTGTCTTCGGGGGCGTGCCTTGGCAGGTAAATTCTCTTTCGACAAGATCACACCCTACTAAAGAACAGAACGGTTTGAAATTCAAACCGGTTCATACCGTTGCTCGTTCAACAATACAGGTAGCAGGTTCGAGCCTTCGTTTAGCACTATAACCAAACTGCCCACCGGTTTGTTCAAACTGTTATTCGGCCATATATAGTCAAACTGTTCATAGGTTTGAGTGTAGCAATATGCGGACTTGTTCAAACCGCATATGGATGTGGCGGGCCAGTTGAAACCTGCTCACATGTTTGATAAAACTGCCATCATCCCGGTCACACTGTTTACAGGCTTGAGCGTAGCGGTATGAGGACCTGTTCACACAGCATAGCGTCGTGGCGGATTGGTTTGAAGGGGAAAGAGCGCGAACCTGCTTTCAGGGAGTCTTGCGAGCGCTATCCCATGGGAACCGGTAGAGGAGCCGCTGGACTTTCGATGTCGGCTGGCTCTGACCTTGGGGGAGCTGAGGAATTTTTCGGCAAAAGAAAAGAAATGCAGTGGCTATGGAGAGGAAGCAGAGATAGGACGTGGGTGGTCGAAGGTGGACGTTCGGCAGCCGGGCGAGGAGCACCCGGGAAATAAAGGAAAGAAAACCAACCTGGACGCTGCGGAAGCTAAGAAACATAAGCGGAACTGCGAGTGTTCGTAGGCCGCATCCCGGAGGGAAACAACGAGGACTCAAAACAAGCTACAAAACAACAGTGGGGCTCTGAGTGTTCCTCGACCGTGTACTGGAGATAACCCAGCTGGACTCAGCACAAGCAAACTTCTGCCTTTCTTAAGTACTCTTCTCAATATACTGTATTTCAAATACTTTTTAGTGCATTTTCGGTAGTTCGCACATTCATTTTGTCCAGAGTATTTGCTACTCTATCTTAATTACATTTTTCATTATATTGTAGTCAGTATCTCAAATACTTTTTTCAACCTTCGGAAATATTTGTCACCAGAACAATCTACGGAACTACGTAGGGATCGTCACAATCCAGGGTGAAGCTATACCGATTTCAGACTTGGAGGCAAGGGGCCAAAAACAGGACAGGAAGCAAGCACGAGCAAAACGCAGTCAACGAATGCCAACAAGAGACCAAATGAATAGCCATAAGTGCGACCACCTTTATGTGTTTTCATGACCAATTTTTTTTTCAATATAAAGTTGTTTGTAATGGCAAATTAAGCTTCTAGCTAGAAAAAAGCTGGTGACATCATTCGGATTTGACATCTTTTGTCTGATGCTAGAGGGGTTCCATCAGCGGAAGGTGGTGACACCAACGCTCGGTACGGTCACAATGGGACCATATCAAGAAATCGCCGGTCAGGGTGTTCTGGTATGAAAATACGCCAAGCACATTTTATACCAAATCACCAACAGATACCACGGCATGAAAACAACTAATCTACTCGGACTGGTACAGGCTTTCATCATAAATATAATAGTCTACGCTACCCCATTCCTGTAACTAAAAAGTGATGAACGTACCAAAATTAACCTGATGATCAAGAGAGCCTACAAGCGACACCGCAGGAGAAACTTTTGAGGCTCTCAGCATACACAATACTCTTGACGAGATCAGAGCAGCTAAAAGAATTTCCCAACTGGAGAAACTTTCGGAGACTCGAGTGGACAGTGCATTCTCCAATCACTCGGGTTTGCATGCAACAGCCAATTGGGACAAAAGCAGGGCATTCCCACAGAGCTCAGAAAGCTCAGAGAACACCCACCTTCTGCACAACCAAGGGCGCAGACAGGAAAGAGTCAGAGCCATACACATACGCTTCGCATATCCTAAAGACGTGGCCCATGTAGACGCGGCCGAGTATAATAATCTAGACACCATAGCAGTGGCCGTACTTGATCAACAAAATCAAAGAAACGCTGCAAACTCAGTCATTACAACCTCGCCGGAGGTCGGGGAGGTGGTCGCAATTGCCTTGGCGTATTCCTCATCCGCGGCCAATTTCATTCAGCGTCTGAAATAGAGCCATAGGAAATTTCGCGAAAGGGCGCATTACGCCCGATGCCCTAAAACGTTTGGCGAAGGTACCCAAAACCCGGCGCAGATGGACACAACTCGTTTGGGCAGCGGCGCACTCCGGTTTCCGAGAAACAAAGGTCCTCAGTGCGACCCGAGAACTCGCCATCCGCGGCCGCACGATACCCTCTCATCATGAGCAGCTCAAGACTCTTCGTCGTTCAGGTAAGGACCGTATGGTGTCCTACAAGGAAATCTTACAATACTACCAACATGGCATTAGGCATTACCCCGCCTCTCATTAAAGCTTTAGGTAAAACGCAATCAGTTACCGGGCGCCTTTTACAAACGCACACTTTCCCAAACCCAGTGACCTGTATCCTGGGCTATGGACAGCCGATTGAAAGTTATGCGCAGGTAGGGTCGATCTTCAACACATCATGTGGACGTGCCCCCTGATAAGTACTTAAAAACGCATCCCGCCAAAACCTCCACTTCCCATCACCACTCCAGACCAGTGGGAGGCTGCACTGCTTAACTCAGACCCGGATATCCAACTCCGGGTCGTCCAGATGGCCGAAGTCGCCGCCAAAACGAAGGGCCTGGCCGCCGCCTGAGGAAGAAGAGGACGGCAGGCCCACCTGCCTAACCCCCATCTCGGACAACATTGAGTTTACTACTACACTGTTAGCAAAAATAACACGCCCAGACGTGTAAACCGTTGTCCCATAGCGGACGCGTCGAAACGTGTTCGTTTTACACGGAGCCATCTGTGTTTTTCGTCTACACATGAGGTGCTGTGTAAAGTTAACACGCTACACCGTGTTTGCCTTCCGAGAAGCACGGTTCAACGTGTTCCTTATGAAACATGGCGGCCAGCAGCCTAGAACAGGCGAGGGACGAGCCCAGCCAGCCGCGCCTTTCAGCCGAACTGAAAGCATACAGGACGCGTTCGTTCTCGTTCGATGTCTTTTATGCACAGAAAACAGTCTCCGAGCGGCGGACGTAGCTACGTGCAAAGGTACCTACGTACATCGTCGGCGGTCGGTGGCGTCGGCAGCTACGACAAAACCGATAGACAAAAACAAAAACAAAAACAAAAACAAAAACAAAAAAACGAATATTGAACTTACATGGATAAATAGCTCAAGCGAACTCTTGTAATCGGGCGGTAACTTGCGCCACCTAGTGCGATTTCTAGCAACCAATGAAAAAAAAAGCAGGAGTCGGTTAATACGCTGGGAACTATCACGAGTAGACTGCTACTCTACATACATCACAGACAACACGAGCACCACGTAGGACACAGCAGCGACACATACATAAACACAACACCGACACTACGCCCGACACTTCCTACTAACAACGGACTCTCCCCGCGGCGTATATATGCTTGACATGTACGGGTGAGCTCTTTGGTCGCTGACCGTTACCGATTTATAGAAGAAGCCACAAAACACGGCAAAATGGACAGCCGTATGTAAGAACTGTTTGCATTTAAAAAGTATGGGGGCAAAATCTGTAAAATTAGTCCTTTGCGAAAAACAACGATGTACTAACAATAAATCTTAAACCGGCCATGAAAAAGTTCAAATTTTTGTTATTTTCATGCTCGACCAGTGTTATGAGCATTCCGACTCGCTTGAATCAGATAGAAAAACAAATGATTGGGATTTTATCAGTACGTATTCAATAATCAATGGAAATTATACTTGCGCAAGGCATTTTTTATATATATTATTGTGAAGGACATCCGCCCAACACTTCACTTCCGCTAGTTGTAGTACGCGTACGGGAGCAGACGCCTTCACTTTTGGGGCGTTTTGATGCAGATTGTTGTCGTATGTCGTGTTGGTGTCGAGCGAAGCGGTGAGGCTTGGGAGTTTGTGACCGGTGTTATTCGTGATCATTAATGTGGCGCTGATGCGTTTTTTTTTTGTTTTTTTTTAATATTTCTATATAGCCACATTGAAAATTCACGAGCCCTAGGCACTGCATTATGCTAAAATCGCGAGCTCCTTCTCTGTTGACGTCGTTTTTCTGGTAGCACTCGTGTATACTGCAAGCGTTTAAACAGTGCACAGTTTTGCCTACATCCGCGGTGACGTACTCGACCTGTTGAAACTTATTGCTTGCGTCATTTTGGAGTACGCAAGGCAATTATCTCGCTGCTCTGGTTTCGGTTATAAAAGCAAGGCAAAACGCTCGTAGTTCCCGCCCTCAGTACACGTTGGACATCTTCCACACTTTGACACTGGATAACTGGATGAACGAGGATTTACATTTACTTCAGAGGTCACACTCGCCGCTTCCTCACCGTCAAGCAGCAGGATCAGCTGGCGACAAGCCGCGTATGAAAGGCTCGAGCATCAACAGCCCAAGTGCACTCGGTGCCGATGGGGGCGATGCGGGTTTCTGTCAACCGCTAGCCCAGCACAGACCGTGACCGTTCCAGCTCTTCGTCATGACACGGTGTTGCAGAAAGCAGCGTATAATACCACTACACGGACCACCGAAGCGAACGCACTGTTATCGTAAATCTTGGCTTGTGATTGCGCCTAAATTTGTAAATAATCTTATTCTGTTTTCTGGAGACGGAAACGAAGGGCATAACAAAATCGTTTGCATATTCCGCATACCTCGCAAAAGCATCAGTCACCTTGCGAGAAGCGCAAAACACGGTGTCCGCACCGTCCTGGATTCCCAGTCTTTTACCTGCTTTAGAGCAGTTTGTACCTGTTAGTAGGTGTGTCTACTGAAACTGCAACTTGAAACTTGGGGCAGTGCCAGAGGGAAAAGAGACAAATTCGGGCCTCTTCCCAATGTAAAGAAAAACCACTATGTTCTCTACGGAAAAAATTGGTCTCAGTTCATGCATCTGTGGGCAGGTAGAAAATCTTGCACTAGTTTATTCACACCGCATGATGAGCGCAACAAACTCACACGAGTCACACGAGATTTACAGGAAAACATCGGTGGTGACTTAAGTTTCCCTGAAATTCTGTATAACCGGTCGTTTGCGGGACCGAATCATCTACTCGAGCGGTGTGCGTCGCTGTGCGAACACGTCGCTGTGCAAATGCAGTCTAACGACACGAAGCATAGAAACGGCAGATTTAGGGAAACTATCCGAAGTCCCTTGTTCAATTAAAACGACGTAATTTTGTTGAAAACGTCCGCAGCATTTTACTCACGGTATGCGTCGGGAATCTTCCACATTTTGAAACGGAACGAAGGAAGATTTACTTTTAAGAACGCTCGCTGCGTCCTCCCCGACCAGCTGGACAGGATCAGCTGACGACGACGGGGCTAAACCCATCAAACGCAACCCCACAACAACCAATATGAGCTCCGCGTTAGTGCGGGTTTCTACCTACAAGCACCGCACCACACACCACGAACGTTTCGGCCCTTTCTCGCATCGCCGTGTTGCCCCAAACAGAACGAGATCGCCGAAGAAGAACGCAGCGCTGTCGTGAACCTTGGCTTGTGGTTGCGCACTCGTGGACCCTGTGACTCCCCTCGCTTTCAAAGCACACACGACGAATGGTACTTTCCGTCTTCCGGGAACGACACAGGGGCACTTCTCCGGTCACGTCTTCACTATGTGCTCGCAAACTGCGAAGCTCTATGCGAAGCTTCTCGCGTCCCGTCAAACCAAAACAATAGCGGCTGCCAGAAATTTCTCCGGTCAAACAAAAAGAACGAAAGCCAACCGGCTCTTGCTTCCACCGTACATCGACGTTGCGCTTGCAGTTGCGCCATGGCCAGATCGGCCAGATCGCTTGAAGTTGAAGCAGTTGAAGGTTAAAGCAAAAACGAAACCAACTGCAATGTCACGTGTTCACATCGAAGACACGCTTTTTATATCCATTTTAACTGTTTTGAACGAATAATTGGACCCATGACTTTATTTGTGGTGTGTAAGAAACTATTATCAAGAGCCCTAAACCAAATGCAAACATGGGCGACATGAGGGAAGCCGCATTGCCATCGACCAGAATATGGCGGCGAGCCACGGTAAGCGCGGGTTTCGCCAACGTCCCGCGACATGGCGTAATTGCTTTTGGTGCATATCTGTTTCCGAGACATGTTTCTTTCCGCGGCATTTGTCTCGACGGTCCTTTCTAAGTGTGTCCCCAAGCGTTCCGGTGCTTCGATAGCCGGCAATGCCGCGGTCGTCGCCGGAGGCGATGCGTGTTATCGAGGTCGGCTACACGGTCATGCGTGTATGACCGAACCAAAACACGTTTTTTACAACCTCTCATGATATCTGAACGTATTATCCGTTACTCATCGTGTAAATTTATGGTAATTTGTGTAAATAGCGTGTTTTTCACCCCAAATATTCACCAAATACACGGCACTTGCTAACAGTGTACTACTACTACTGCTATAATTGATAAAAATAATTCAATTTGCGAACATGGCGGGATTGCAGCCACCGGAGTCCCCTCATGATATTTATTACATCTGGGAATACCGATGCGTAGTGGAACCCACGCAAAATCAACTGTGGTCCACTCGCAGCCTCACACTTGTTGTTCTTACATCACTGATACGCTCACTGCTGGAAACCACGCTACGAGCATCCAAACATCTGGACGAGTTTTCTCGAAGCGAGGGTAAACCTATTTTGGTAAACCACGGTGCATAGGACGGAAAAAGTACCTAGGTACTGTAGTAAACGGCTGGATATAGAACAAATAATTATTTTTGATTGGGCAGTAAGATGCGCTGTCTATCGGCGAAACAAGCCGGTCATTTTGTTTATCCTCTTTTCCCGCTGGTTGCTTTCGATCTAGTAAGGTATTTTAAGTCAAAATATAATAATGTTGTACTTGAAGACCAATTTATTTGCTTCAGGTGGTACAAAAAAATTTTAGCTACTATGCTAGAGTTTGTCGACGAATATTCGAAAATGTAAGAAACATTTCCTTCAATATGTTTCGCCATAAACAACGCATAACTTTCCCGTGTGCCTTCCAATCTGGCAACGCCGGTGCTGTTGTCTCGTTTTTGTTCCTTGCGACGCACGTTTCTGCGATTCCTGCTGATCTCAACAGGGGGGCTATGTTGCGCTTTTTGCACTCCCAGGAGACTAGGGAGAAGGAAGTGACGTCAACAACGCAGCAAATGCAGATTGGATGTTGATTTTGTTTTCTTCTGTCAACATCCAATCTGCGTTTGCTCTAGTCGTTGACGTCACTTCCTTCTTCCAAGTATCCTGGGAGTGCAAAAAGCGCAACATAGCACCCCTGTTTGCCCTCTCTTCCGTTTGCCCAAGCAATCCACCGGTGACGTGAAGCTAAGCTTCTCGTCACCGTTGAATTGCTGGCCACCGGGGATATGTAGAAACCTCGTTGCTGTCGGCATACTGTCGGCGCACTGCGAACAAAAAAACAGTACAATGTCCCAGCTGTTCACCCCCGAAACGAAGACTTCATCGAGGATAACCCCCTTCTCCGCAAAGTAATCGCTGCTCACGAGTTGACGTGCATAATGTAACAAATTAAACGTGTTAGTATAAATGCATATCAACACTCGTTCCAAAACATTTCTTTACTCACCATAAAAACGCTTGCAAGGCTTATGTACCGTCATATGTCTTGGATCTCGGACTGCTGAAGAGTGATGCGTTCGCGGAGTGCTGTCGTCGGTTAGTTTAGTAGTCCCTCTGAACTACCGCTTTGCTTGACGTGCTAATAGGTTGATGGTGCGCCATTAATATAACAGCCGGATCGAACTGAATGTTCGGCAGAATCAAGCAGAACTTTTAGCCCTCATTAAGCGACTTCGCGGCCATTTTGCTTGTAGGTACAGCTCCTCCCTCGGCGCCCTTGCTCTCCCCAGTCACGTGACCTAGAATTCCCCCTTCTAGGGACAATAGTTAACTTTAACCCACGGTTCGCGTTCGAGAAAACGGGCCCTGTGTTGTTTCTGTCGCTCATGTCGCCTTCCAAGCGGCACATGGCGATGAATACATATCAAGCTGTTCTTGAACACGTTTCGCAACCCTGTATTTGTTATTAGAAAACTGCAATTTGCCGTAACTAAATAGGGAAAGTTTATAATTGAATACTAAGCTTCCTTTGCTAATCTATCGATCGCAGTTTCTGGCAAATGTACTATCAAAATATGCTTCGTAAGTTAATGAGTCGTTATTTTTGTTAGCTCATGTGATTCTATTGTAAAGCACAAAAATGGTATCATTTTAAATATTTCGTTTTTAAGATAGTCATTGTCTGTACAGTTCATTGCTTACTTTTTGCATTTACTATGTCAACAGACCTTTTACGGAAATTATAGTGGTAATTGATACTTCATAATTGCCGACGAAATGTTCAATATCAGAAACTGTTCTTTATTTAAAAGCTCAATAATAAACAAACACCTAAAAATAAAGGTACATTGAGACTATATCACAAAGAACTGTAATAGAAGTCTCTTGGCCAGAGGCGTTGGGTGAGAGTATCCTCGGGTCCCCATACTACCAGTAAGCTCTTGTAATGTGAAGAGCTATCAAAGCGAATATTGTGGCACGACACTTTTAAGACGTATTCACAGGAGGAAGAAATCCCTTTCTTTACTCCCCGACATGCACATTGTGTGGTACCACGAACACGCTTTTTCGTGGAGGCGCGCTGACATAGGCATCCCCGGAGAAAAGGAAAGCTTTCGCTCGGGCTATATAAACTGCCCCCGCCTTGGCGGATCATCTCGTCCTAATTGACGGCATTTTGTTCGCGTGCCTTGCAACTTTACAGATCGTGCTTTCCAGGAACTGGCGGTGACATTGGAATCACGACTTGAGCAGGTTGTCGGCTTGTTAAACTTTTCTTTTACTTTTAGAGCGCAGCTCTTAGGGGCCCGTTCCCGGCTTGAGCGGCGTCGCCGTCGGCGTCGGCGTCGCCGTCGCCGTCGCCGTCGGCGTAACCAAGGTCATCCCAAGGTCACGTGACCCCCAAGCTCACGTGACCCCTTCCAAGGTCATCTCAAGGTCACGTGACCCCAAGATGACCCCACGTGACCCTTTGAAGGTCACGTGACCCCAAGTCACGTGACCCCTCTGAGGTCACGTGACCCCCGAGGTCACGTGGTCGCCTCCCCAAGGTCACGTGACCCCCGAGGTCACGTGACCCCTTCCAAGGTCATCTCAAGGTCACGTGACCCCTCTGAGGTCACGTGACCCCCCGAGGTCACGTGACCCCTCCAGGTCACGTGACCCCAAGGTCACGTGGGGGTCACCTTTGGGGCCACGTGGCCTTGAGGTCACCCCCAGGTCACGCCTCCCCGAGGTCACGTGACCCCCTCCCCGAAGTCACGTGACACCCCCCCCCCCCCGGAGCATATTAAAGAATGAGGGGAGGAGGAGGAGAAGGGGGAGGGGTCTACCCTCCCCTCAGTACCCTTCACTCCTCCTCCTCAAGAGCTGCGCTCCAATTCGGCGTTACAGGGATTTGTAAACGGCTTCCATTTTTTCACGAAATTTTTATTATCCATCAATGCAGTCCTCAAGAAGGTCCTCATAACATTGGATATAGATTACTCGTTATTTGTGTTACATTCACGCTTTCACCCAGCATCTTATTTTTTTTAACAGGAAGCAGTTCGTCGTCTCCTGTATCTGATAGCGCTGGTGCCGTAATCGCGTACCGCCATCTAATGGACGCCTCCATTTTCCTACTCTGGACAGCTCGCACCGAGCCTTGCTGTCGAGAGTGCGACCCCTTAAGTCATCTGCTAATACTGACATCCTCTTCGGTCACCCGCCGTCCCTCTCCGAAAGCTGTCTTCGTGTGAATACCCCTTTACAGCGATCTTCGAGGTGCGCTGCATGAATATTTGTTAAGGCGAAAGCCTTATATGCCTCATCGTTCAGTCGACCGTCAAAGTCTTTGAATGAAAGTACATCAGCGACACGAAAAGTACCAGAAACACGTCGGCGACACGGAACGTACCAAAACCAAAAGTACCAATGAAACGGTGCCCAAGTGCGTCGTCAAAGAGCGTGGTGTCTTCGGAGGTTCGCTATCACGTTTACATCGGCATTTGCGCTTTCACCTTCAAGTCGTCTAGGAATAACACAAAAGACCCCGTGAAATTTTACATTTTATTGTCGCGATAGCAAATCAGATTCCTTGTTAAAAGTATTGAGGATCAGGAGCTGGTGCATAATTTCACCTATTTTCCTCCCCCCCCCCCCCCCCCTCACACATGGCGTTGAAATGCCTTCCCATAATTTAGGTGGAAGGCAAGTTCGCTAACTTTATCGTTATACGCTCGTGGGCTACACGGTCGCCTTGCACTTTTGGGGAATTTTTAGTACGTTAGGAAACCCTAGTCTTAAACACGTCGCATGTAAAGTAGACAAACATAAAGGAACGACAACATATCGCTGAAAGCAACAAGAACGCCACAACGCTAAAACAAGATCGAAAAATACTGCTCCTGAACGGCCAACGCCATAGTCACGCCTGAAGAGCGTAGTAGGCCTCGAAACGTAGAGTTTCTACTTTTAGGACTTTGTTGGCTGACGTCCTTTATTTATTGTTCTCCGAACCACAGAGGTTTCTGTCAGATACTTATTTTTAAATGCAAAATAGATCCGCGCGCATTTTCGTGGGCACGATCGACTTCAATGCCACCGAATGGGACCTCCTAGGCCGCGTTCACACTTGCGGAGAACTCTCTAGCCGTCGACCAAACTTACTGTGCGTAATAAACGGCGCCGTTCACATCTGTTGCCACCCGGCGCGTTAGCGCGACTCCGGTCTTTCGCGGATATCAGAGTAGACTGCTTTTGGCTCGTGTGGTGTTTAAAAAACTTCTCTCGCAGACTTCCACTTTCATTTAACGGTGACAAGCAGTGCCGAGAAAATGCCCAACACCCCCTTGGAGAAACGAGAATACAATCATAAAATAACGAGCAAACAGCGACAAGGTGTGTATGGGAACAACGAAAACTCCGGCGGCCATCCCAACAACTCGGACGACTCGGCTAAGATGTGACGCCGGCAAACGTCATTTCTTCGGTGCGTTTCAATTGCCGGCGGCGACACGGAAACGTTTTCTGCGCTGTAACAAGCGATTCCGGACCGAATGCCCCCGCGGTCGAATATTATGTCGCCGGCGAGGGAATTGCTCTCCTTGCGTCAACTTCCCCGCGGATTCGCGTCCGAATCCGCAAGTGTGGACGAGCCGATACTGCGAAAAAGCACTTGGAAAATCGGGGTCATCTATCGGGTCGCCTGAAACGCGGAAAACTTGACTGACGGTTTTATTTTCGAAATCACATATTCCCAATATCGAGCACAGGGTGAAAGAGGTATCCGTAATACATACCCAGATCGAAAGTGTTTCAGAGGAATCAGACAGAGCTAGCGCCGGAGTGTTTTCACAAAGCGATCACAAACTGTGGCAACTGAAACCACCCCGAAAACAAGGCCTGCCCCCCCCCCCCCCCCCCCCCGGATGATGTCAATATACTTCGTTTCAGCTTTAGTCAGGACGCAGCCGACGCTACCAGCTAATGCTACCGATCAAGCCGCGCCCAAAGCGGCAATGACTTGGTCTCTTCTGTTTTCGATTGGTTCAGCAATGATAAAACACGTAGAGCTACATGAAAAACGCCACGAAGGTGCTCTTTTGAGGCGGTCTCATTGCCCGCATCAAATGGTCTCGTCGGCTGCGTCGGGACTTTAGGGGAAACGAAGTGCAATGGATTCACGAAGCGCCGCATACAGGTCGCGTCAGCGTCGCCGTCAGCGTGTCTCAAAGCGCACGCATCTGCACTGCACGCGCAAGACGCACGCGCAAGACGCACGCGCCAGACGCAGCACACGCGCCAGACGCACGCGTCTGTCCCCCTGCAGTGGTGTACCCTAGCATAGCTTCCTGTATACTCCCAAAGCCTGGCAGTTCGGCGACGAAGCCATGGAGTATCCGGTCGCAGATTTCGATCGCGAGGATCGGATAGCACAGAGCCTCAAAGAGTCATTCCTCGGGGAACCTGGACGTCAGCGCACAGCTTTTGCAGCGGCGAGGGCCCGAAACACACTTGTTCGTTCTGGAGGAGTGTGTTTCGGTGTCTCGCCGCAGCGGGGCGCCAGTCACGTGGCTCTTTTCTCATCCGTTGTCTGCTGCTCCACCTTTTCAATTTTGGCAGCCGGTTCTCGTGATCTATCTGGCCGTTTATAGGAGGCTATGACCCTGGCCAAGCTTCCACGTGTTTGCAGCTTGGGGCGGGTCGGGGGTCCAATAATGACCGCGTCATGCGCACGCTTTGTCTTCTTTGTAGAGCCATTGCAGGGCAGGGCGTCATACGGAAATATACATGTGTGAGTCAGCCTTTAAGGGGCGCTTTAACGATGTTTTACTTTGCGCATATGCTACTTAGGATGAATACCAGATATCTGTAACCAGGGCTCTCCGTTTTCGAGAAATCCGATAATATCCGAAAGCACTCGTCGGTAAAATTATTTTGAATTCGTATCCTTCCAACAAGCTCCAAACTCAAAAACTCAGTTGAAAAAAAAAAGAAAAGGAAAGGAAAACTTTAAAATATTAAAGGACACTTTCTTCGTCCCCTTGTTATTGTTTCCAAGTTTAACGTTCCACTTTTCCCTATCGAAAGTTTAAAAATGCATGTCCTCAGAACCCTTTTCAGAAAAGGCAAGAGTCGTTTTCACGACAACGGCCGATCCAAGGTCAAATACATAGCCAGTTCAAGCGGGGTCTTTCCTCCCGGATATGTTTCTAAGACCTCCAGTCACCTTCCTGGGACCCCCTTTGGTGCAGACTGAACCTTTGCACACGTTCCCCTCCCATCCTTGTTGACGACACAAATTCGAGATTCAGTCAGTTGCACTAATGTGGCAATTTGGGTGAGTTGCTTCATGATCGTAGAGAAGCGCTGAAAAAAAAGAGACTAGGACAAGAAGTTGACGTAAACACTGGAGCACTGGAAACTATCGAGCATTCGTTTTTGCCACTAATGATCAAAATTTTGATTTAAAGAAAATTTTCTTTGGAGTTTCACCATATTTTATTGCTCCTCTCAAACATAATTATTTGAAGTTGAACACCCCTGAAATACTAAACACCTATAAAAACTCAGAATTTTGAGTGTTATAAGTGAATGTTCCGAAAAATGAGAATTACGGAGAAAAAAAATGAAATCCGAAAAACGCCTGCCGATTTTCCTCAATCATTGGCTTTGAGAATGCAGGATCTTGTCTATAACCCATAAAAAAGCGCGGTAGTCTTCCTCCTTGTACGATGGTAATCAAGAAAAAAAAAAAAAAAAACTAAGAGCTTTTGAACTCGGAGCCACAACAAACGGCCAAAAGATTTGTAGTCGATTTTTTCCCGCTAATGTTGATCGTAGCCACGCGCTGGGGTTGTCAAAGTACAGGGCACGCGTTGAGGTCCAGACGTTGTGATAGTTCCGCTGCTGTCGCCATTGAAGCGATTTGACGCGATTCCCTACTCTAATGCTTGTCGAGCTATCCACTGATTGTCGCGAGCCTGAATAGAGTGCTCAGGCAATGCTCGGCTCCAATCAATAAGCCGAATTTCAATATCGTCACTGGTTGACTAGATATATTGACTGGGGGACCCAGCGACCCAACGTTATTAGATTAGCCCAGTTAAGGACCTGCTCATAGACGCTGCTTGCTCAAGCAGTAGCCCCCCTCCCCTCTGCCCCCACGAGTCCCCTGGCGTCGTTCGACGCGCCGGACGGCTTCTATGGTAACTGCAGTGTATTCTATGGAATACGTACGTTTCCAAGCGCAGCGTCTGGATGGCGTCCTGCCGTACTCTACATGGACCTAGCCTTCGAGATTTTTTCCGCGCTATCTGCTCCGGCTTTGTCCAAACTCTCGACTTCCCCGCAGAAAAAGCGAGCAGAGACAGTTCTCTCCATCTCCGTATGCGGCGCTTATATTCAAACCGGAAACGGAAACAGACTAGCTTGAAAGCATGTTGCAACGTTACTAAAACACTCAGTTGGGAAACTCCCATAGAGACAGCTTTGAAAGAGTGGCCCCAATCTGTCTCCGAGCACCGAGCTAATGACGAACACAACGCCACCATTTCTCCCGCAGCGGCCACTCGAGGAACTGCACGTGACTTCTATTTTGGCTTTAAGAACAGATACAGCGGAAGAGGTTACCGCGGTGCCACCCCCGTCTCCCCGGCGGACGCGCCGCGTCGAACTATCGAAGTTAAAATGCACCTAGGTCGGGACGCGCTACCTGAAAGGACCGCTGAGGCATGGTTGTATAAAAACAATATTAATTGTGCCGCAAAACCCTGCAAACTAAAGATTTTAAAACCATAACGCGCCCCTCTTTTTGTACTAAACTCCAATAAATTTCCTACAAAAAGTGTCTTTTCCGTTTGTTTTTACGCAAAAACCGGCTTTCAAGAAGCTCAAGGTGACCACAGTACAGACAAACGATAAAGAGTGGCGCTGTTGTCGCATTTAGCTCGGTCTCGGTGGACGCCAGCGGCCCAGGTTTCGACGGCGAGTTTCCCAATTGAGTTTTTTAGTAACGTTGGCACGTTGTCAACTGTGAGCTCGACGCATGAATCTTGCAGTTTCATTGTTATCATCAAAACATATACACGTAAGCCGATTCCTGTTCATTCGTAATTTTTATTAGCAGCTCCGGTCTTTGCGTTCTATCGCTGCATGATACCTCGGAGTGCAAGATTTAGTACGATTCTATATTTGTCCTCTTCCGATACTATCTGAATCGGCGAGGACAGGCCGAGAAATATTAGTCTCATCATCCATGAGAACAGTTTTCTAAACTTAACTTGCGTGCACAGACATTTGTTATACACCCTTTGCGCTTTGAAAAGTTGAACCTTCAAATTTCGATGAACCTCTTCCTTGCCAAAGGTCTGTTTGTTGCGGCGAGATGCGGGGAGCACATTTCGCGCTGCTCCTGATTTCCGTTGACCGACGCTAAATCTGGGTAATGATAATTCGCTGCTATTTTTTGTATTGTTGGGTCTGGTTGTAAGCGGCACCAAGCGACCCACAGTATCAGTCACTACCGGCGAATTCAATGGCCTGAGGAGCGCAGCCAGCGCGCGACAAATCTCGGAGGTCATGCTTTGGAACACACAGGTTTGCAACGAAAATCGAAAGGGCGCTTCAAATGACGGGATACAAACTGAAGGGAATAAGGGGGGGGGGGGGGGGTGGATACCCCCCTTCGCGGTTGTTTCACAACAGAAGTAATCTAGCAACGCCGCTACGACCTCCAAACTTTGTCATGAAGTTTTACGAAAGACAGATTGAAAGAAAACGTTCGCCTTTATTCATGACGTTACACCGCAACAAAGAGGCTTCATGGTCAATGGCGTTGCATGCGAGCATATGTGGGTCCCACTAGTGCCTGTCAGCTCTTCTAAAGTGAAAAGACAAAAACAAAAAACATTGTCACTGAATATCGTCGCACAGCCCATTTGGAAGGGAGGTGCAACGATTTCATTACCTTGCTTATATACCAGTTACAATGCTTCTCTGGCGTGTATAGCACATGAAACACACGTTCGTTTTTTTTTTTCTTCCTAGTTTAATGGCGGAGGCAAAAAGAATTAAAGAAAAACAAGCTACGTTTTTTGCCTCAACTTGCAGCCAGAACAAACGGCCAAGTGATCTGGACCCGGTTATAGACCTTTTTTTAGCTTTCTCTCGTCCCCCGCCACCTAATAAAAGTATCCGGTATAAGCGGAAGAAAAAAAAACACTGCTAGTCTAGACTACTTGCGAATAACAGAATCATAATTGGAAGGTTTCTAGCGCCCTAACTCCTAACTCCTCCTCCCTGTAACGCCGGATTAGAGCGCAGTTTTTGAGGAGGAGGAGGAGGGGAAGGGTGCTGAGGGGAAGGTATATCCTTCCTCCCTCCTCCTCGCCCTCTCATCCTGTCTGCTACTTTTCCCTCCGAGTGGCGTCGCGGTCGTCTCACGAAGGTCATGTGACCTCACGGGGGTCACGTGACCCTCGTGAGACGACGGCGACGCCTATGAGGTCACGTGACGATGACGATGACGTTATCAGTGACGTCACTGGTGACGTCATCCGTGACAATGCCGATGCCGATGATGTAATTAGTGACAATGAGGATGACGGTGGGGATGCCGACGACGTCATCAGTGACGTCGTTGATGGCGTCATCAGGGACGATGCAGATGCCGATGACGCCATCAGTCACGTCACTGATGACGTCATCAGGGACGATGACGATCCGGATTCCGATGACGTCATCAGCGATGTCACTGATGACGTCATCAATGATGTCACTGATGACGTCATGAATGACAATGACGTCAACAGCGACGATGACAATTCCGATGACGTCACTGATTACGTCATCAGTGACGTCACGCGTCCCGTAATGCACCGCGCGGTTACGGCGACGGCGACGCAAACGCCGCTCAAGCCGGAAACGGGCGCCTAAGAGCTGCGCTCTAAAATTCAATTTGTAAATAGTTAAAAAATAAAGGGGAGGCAAAACGAGACAGAGTTACTGCTAGGCTTATACCCTGAATGTCTTCTATTGGCGTGCCGACGGCAAAATGACGTTTTCGCTTGTACCGGAAGTGACAAAATTCAAGACGGCGGCGCGTTTGTGGAAAAGGTCTTTATGTTGTCGATGTTTATATCAGCCGCCCGCTGGAGGCTGCAGAGCACAGGGTACGCGCTGAGTTCAAGACATTGTTAGGGTTCGGCTATTGTGTCATTGCAGCGATTGGTCACGAGCGACTACCTGAATGCGTGTCAAGCCATTGATTATCACGAGCCCGAATAGAGTGCTCACGCAATACTCGGGTGAAACCTATGAGCCGCGTTCAAATATCGTCACTGGTAGACTATGCCAACACTGCGTCCCCCAAACTACATCATCAAGTTCGCGAAGGAGACATTGAAAGAATATGCCCGCTTTTATTCTTCAAATTACACCGCAACAAAGGGGTTTCTCGGACAATGTCGATGCGTGCGCGTCAGCGTCAGGCATGTTGGCTTCATACATTTGTGTTCGGAACATTTCCTCAGACAGTTTGCTTGAATTCGTGTGAAACGTTGTGATTATCGCTCCTTTACTCTAAAAACGACAAATGAGTCAATCTTATTCTGTTTTATACGTTCATTATAAATGAAAACTGTGCATAGACCTTATTAGCATCACTTTTTAAAACAAGATAATGCGACATCAATTTTGGTTTCGTTTCGGTTTTAACTGTGCTCCATGAAGCGCATCTCAACTGGAGTTGTTAGGTCCATGTATTGTGTACACCGGACAACTTAGTTGAACTCAAAGACAGTTGGGAGCTGCCAACGATCGTTGGCTTAATATCAGTTGAGATCGCTTCTGTAACTAGGGTAGTGTCCGCAGTTCATTTGCATAATGTATTATGAGTGTGAGCTCGTCTTTAGAGTGTCTTGTTTTTTCTCGCGTCCATGATCACGAAGGGTGATAACCCAAATACCAATACCCTGCCCCTTGTTGCGCCCTGTTCTTCCTTTTGTCCTCGTCCTTGCTGCGCAAAAGATTGCATAAGATGTCAAACCAATTCGCCTAAACAACCACTCTTCTGGAATCCTCTCACATTTGCGCGTCGGCAAATATTCCAGAACGTGTTGCAGAGGGTGCTGTCCGCGAAGACCGAGTTCCGGGCCAAAGCGATCTGTTACGTCGGCGGCGTGGGCTCCCTCATCCTGTGCGTGCCTGTGCTGCTTCTGGGACTCGTCGCCAGGACTGCCCGTAAGTTCCTTGGTTCTGACAAAAATTGGCGGCGACTTTTATCCCCACAGCGCTCGTGAGGCATTGCGAAACAAAAAGAAGCCGCAATATACGACTTGCGAGGTGAGTACCTAAGCTCATGTTACGAGATTTAACAAAAAAACAAAAACATAACAGCCTTTCCACTCTTGTGAAGAAGGAAGACCAGCGGAGCCGTACTCGATAGACTGTGTGCTTCTTCTTCGTCGTCGTCTGTTTTTCGCGCTGTTTCCTACAATGAATTCCCACCAACGCGCCCAACTATCCATTCTTCTATTATAGCTGAAAAGGTTGGCGCCATCTACGAGCGACGGCGGAAACCATACTGGTTGTGTGCTTTCCGCCGTCGCTTATAGATGACGGTAGCTGTCCAGGTAGGTTTGTGTCGAAATATATGGACACGATCCTGGGGAACCTAGCCCTTAACAACCCCGCTGTAAAAAAAAAAAAAAAAAAAGAAAACACTTAAACTTCGACTGGATACTTGCGTTTCCGGCTCGTCGCTCGCCCTCCCGCGGCGGATACGAGGAGCTCTCTAGTGAGGGTCTCCTCGATCTTCCCCTCAGCGGAGACGGCTGAACTGTTCGCGACGTTGGCTCGCGAAATGTCATTTCTAAATGCAAACAACTCTTCGGTGATCCAAAGTAGTGCTGCAGCGTGTATAAAATTGTACCTTGTTATATAGTTTTAGTATTGCGTACAGAAATAAATGCAAGCATTGTACGTTTGCGTCAGATTTGCCTGCTCCACGCTGCGCATACACGTCGTCGCCATGCGCCAATCCAAGACTGAAATTTTGGGCTTCGCGCACTTGCAATGTGGAACACGCAATGTTAACGCAAACAAACAATCCTTGCTTTCGCTCGTATACCCAATACTAAATCTCGCTTTTGTTTCATCAGTTTCCAACGCCTTCGAAACGTTCTGCAATGAGCAGACGTGCAAGCATTCCTTCGAACTGGAAAGGTTGAGATTTACAAACCGACGTCGCGTAATAATAAAAGAGACTAAATGTTCATAAAAATAGGTACTAAAAAAAAAAAAAAATACAAGAAGAGAATTTGCTCTTTTATTTTATTTTTTTAATTTTTTTATTTTGGGGCTTTTGGTCTGGAAGGATCGGCGCCTACTTTGGAAGCTTTGCCGGTTGCCAAAACGTCGTGACTCTGATAGTACCAGATGCTTTACCCACAGTTAATGATGTTTTACGTGGATCTTTCAGATTAGCTAGAACGTTTTCATTTTTTATTATCTTATATTATAGCTTGTCAGATAATAATTCTGCAATTGGCAATAGTGATGATAATTGGCACACTTTTGATTGCCATACTTGTTCGCGCGTTTGAAATAAGGTCAGAAGCAACAAATTATATTACAGTTTCAAACTGCGTATTAAAATATCTTATTTGTATTATTATTATCAATACAAACTGAGGCAATGTAGGCCCCCAATAAACGCCACGATCACAAAAAATATGCAATTTAACCATAATGCTTCTCATAACGGTATAAGTTTGTTTTCTTTTTACCATTAGAAAAACTGACATCGTTATCGGGGTCGAAAAACAGTCAAACACTTGATGTTATATAAAGTAATATGCGCCTCGTGTTTCCTAAGAAAAATTACATTTCTGTTGTTTGATTTACATTCCGTCTTTGGGTTTTTGTATTGAGAACTGCTTTTCTTAATTTATAAGTTCTCTGAGCATATCATAAAGGCATTACCCGTGGGGATATTTTGTAAATTTTGGATTGATTCTGTTATTTTTGTGTGTGAGTAGTGTTAAAGCAATTAATCGTGTTAAAACCCAATAGCTAGTTAAAAGACCCACGGTTACATATTTTACATTAAAAATATCTGAGCAAGAAAAGGCAGCAGGAACGCACAAATATGAGCACTGCTATTATTATCAAATACAATACCTTATGTTGATCGAAGGTGTATGAAAGGCGCTGTATTTAAAGGGTGACTGGACTCTTCGAAATATTTTATATACCTGGATCGGACACGTATGCCACGAAATGAACTTTCCGAGAACTTCTTTAACTGAATAAATACGCTGTGAGACACTTAATAAATTATGAAAGAACCAGAAATTACCCCCTATAGTAATAAATTAAATCCAAAATAGACGTTAGTTTCGGTTTCGTTCCAAAATTAAAACGGCCTCCCGGAGTCAATATTACGCTACGAACCGTTTTTGTTCTCAGGATAAAGAGATGACCTGCGCTCATAGCACTCTAGCTTCCGTGTAGAAGCGGGAATAAGTTGTGTCGCTCAGTGAAGCCAGCGCACGAGACAGGCCCAGCAACTGGTATATCCCGGCACACACCTCCAACCAGCACTATAACCGCCTTTTTGGAAAACGAGTGGCGCCACCTATAGTGAATTGTAGTCGCGAATAATGAAGAATTGGCAATATTCAGCGCTTCGTGGGAATACCAACACGCCTAACGCATCTTCCACTTTTTTTCTTTTCGTTATCCGCGTCACTTTTTTCTTGTTCTTTCTCTTGGAGCCACTGCCACCAGAGCTCACAGTTTTCCCCAAATCGCTCCTGTCTATTACCTAATGCTCAAGTACTGGAGATCGGAACGGACACACATTGGATTTGAGTGTTGCATCTGAGTTCAACTGCGACTCGTGTACTCGCTCATTTAACACGGGCAGTGCCTCCTGCTTAGTTTCAGTGCCTGGCAAAACGGCCTCTCGAGGCCGTCGTGCGTCCGCACATGGCGAGCGCGTGAGGGCGCCGTGTTAACATGGTCCGCCTAAAAAGTCCAGAGTTAAGAGAGGGAGCAACTCAAACCGTGGAGAAGTTTAATGATCGAATGGCGGACGCGTCCTGAGAAGACTTCTGGTAAGTGAGCATGCGTTCTGTTGTTACGTGTCAGGAAGGAAGGCGGGCGCAAATGCGGAAACGCTTGCAAGCGCCAGACGCTTTCGTCGATCTCCTCGCAGCCAGACAAAAGGTCCCAAATATAGCGGTCTACCACGCCCGACATCAAAAAAATATCTGTTTTTTTTCCTTTTTTACGTTTTGAATTTATTTTTAAAACTTTTCGGCCAAAAACGGTTTTTTTTATGACGTGAGTGTTTTTTGAACGTTTAAAATTGGCATACAAGTAGGCATCATTCAATAATTTAGGGAAAATGACATCTTTTTCTAACCGCTGCACAATTTATTTAAGTGATGTGAACGGCATCTTAAGCTTGCTGTGTTCATACAATTTCAACAAATGCGCTCTCCACCAATCAGACGTCCTATACTACCCTCGCCGCCATAAGGCCAGGACCCACGGCTCAGATCCTTAACAATAAGAAAGAAGCTGTGGTTTGTTGAAGAGCCGGAAAAAATACACGAATTTCAACAATCTCGGGAATCGCCAAAACGTGCTTGGCCAAGACACTTTCTCTAGTGCCAGAGATTAGATGAAACAATCTGACACGTGTAGACGCCTTGGGGACACCACAAGCATCACGCGGAGGATGTGTGGTACCATAGCCTCCTATATACTCACAAAGCGACGCAGATCGCAACGAGAAGCGGCCGCCGAAATGGAAAAGGAGGAGCGGCAGACAACAGATGAAAGGAGAGCCATGTGACCGGGCGCCCCGCTGCGGCGAGGCGCCGAAACACACTTCTCTCGAGCGAACAAGTGTGGTTCAGGTCCTCACCGCTGCAAAAGCTGTGCACTACACTCTAAAAAAAAGAGAGGAGAAATGGAGGAAAAAGTGATTTTTCTCCCTGTCGCCTACGGGAGGGAGGAAATCGCACCCGTTCCTCCTTTTCGCCTATTTAGATGCAGCGCAAGCTGGTGGCGCTTGAAAAAGGAACGAAAATTCCTCCCCCATGCTCGCGGCGGCAGCCGCGGTTAGCCGCCGCTGCCGCCGCGAAGATGTTCAATGGCGGTGACGGCAACTTGAGGGATTGTTTACCGTCACCAAGAGCAATCCCACTACTGCCCATGCGCGGTGCTAGGAGAGAAAAAGCGGAGCTGCGGGGGCTAGCGGAGGTACACTAGTTTAACAAAACAAAAAGCGAGGCGCGTAGCGCGGCGTGCGCCTCGCAAGAATCACTCCGTATGTGCCCGCTTCGAGATCGCGCTTATTCATTGTGGATGAAACCTTGCAGCTGCGATAAGTACAGGTGGCGACCTATCACTGGCATGGCAAGTACGACCGCTTTCGTCGCGTTACTTGCTACATGACAAGTAGACATAGTGACCCTGGAGCGGGGGAACAAAAAAAGGACGGACAGACACGAAACTATCTATTCTTAAACAGCTCGCCTGCCTATTTGCTTTAACTTTAGTAACAAGTAGGGCGCACAAGAAATAATCGTCATAAGCGTGGAACTTTTTTTTCCTTAATCACGTAGTTGCTAAGATCACTGCTCTATTCGAGTCGACACGTCTATACGTTCCTAGCCCCGTCACCTCCGCGAGAAACATATACTCTTGAAATAAAGCGTACGTAACATACAGCGAAAGGTAATCCGCGCGGCGTTTATTTTAGTTCTGTGTAAAACAGAACAGGGCATATCCAGTCGATAGGAACGAGAACTGCGTTGCGGCGAGCGACTGCCGTCCGACACACGTCGTAGTCCGTCAACATCGGGACCACGACCGGCTTGCGGGAACACGCGATATTTTTTTTTTATTTTTTCAAAAACCTGATTCCCGCGCAAGAAAGGACACTGAAATGACGATTCGGCGAAGGAACGAAGCAACAAATCCGGAAGACAAGGTCAACTATTCATTCGGGAAGAGTCCACTTTTAAGAAATGGTAGTACAGACATTCCATCCTGGTGACATTGGAAAACAAATTGGCACTTCACCAACTTTTTTTTTCTGTTTTGAGCGCCATCTGGTGGAAGTTATATGAATTACACGAGGGGAGAAAGTTTCCTACATTGGGCGAAAAAAGGTGGCGATTTTCCTCCCTTCTTAGGGGAGGAACGTTTTCTCCACGAGCAACAATAGGTGGCAACTTTCCTCCCTTCCTAAGGGAGGAAATTTCCTCCCGTTTTGTAGGAGGAAATTTCCTCCCTTTGTAGAGCAATATATAATACACGCGAGTTCCTCCTTTAAGGGAGGAAGTACTACTCCCTTTTTTTTTTGGAGTGTAATGTACAGGTTCCCCGAAAAATGGCTCCTTGAGGCTCTGTGCTACCAGATCCTCGCGCATAAATCTGCGACTGGGAACTCTATGGCTCCGTCGTTGAACTGCCAGGCTGTCTGAGTATAGAGGAGGCTATGGTGCTACATACACTTGGCGTTCCGGGAGCCGATTGGCTACTTCGCGGAGATTCTCACGATGCTGCCGTGTGCATGCTAGCGGACAAACATCACTCGCGCTCAGAGCTACTTCATCTAGCGTCTCGAACCTCGGAAAGATGATCCGGGGTTTCCGAATACGCCGCCAAAGCTGGAGACACGGTAACGGTACCTATTTGCGACTCCAGTAAAACGGACAGCTCCTAACGCGAAAACAATGAACTGAACAAAGCAGGTCCTTTCGCTATTTCCGCTCGTTCCTTGTGGCTTCCGTGATTACATGTCGTCGACTGCTGGCGCGACCGAACACTAGTCCCGGTGACTCTGTCGGTACTGTCGTGTCAGCGTGCTAATCAGGTCGCTGTGAACGCAACCCAAGCAGCCGCGTGAAATAGACATTTTATGTTTATCAACCTTCATCAGCACCGCAGTCTTTCTATGACAAGAGGAACAAGACTTTGGAAGCTCGCTTACACCAGCATATCGCTGTAGTTTTGAAGCGTAGTGAATACAAATAGAGGCAAACCATTTGAGTACACTGCTTTCCTGCTGGAACACGAACGTTGTGCGTTGAGGTGGCGCATGGCACAGCTACTGATCTGTATTATAGTAGGCTGGATCACGAATAGGGAGCCCCTCCATGGCACCACCGGCGCCCTTTGCTTGGCACCAGGCAATACACGCAAGTCAATGGTAGAAACACACAGAATTAGGAATATTGAAGCTTCTAGGCGGTGCTTGAAGGCAAGTACTTTGTGAATTTCTGCGATCATTATATCGGGTGCTTGGAGACCGAATCCACATTCATTAAACTTTCGAACACTGATAAAGAACAATATGAACTTTGCCGGCGTCACTTGCTTCAGTTGCTAAATACATTACACGTTCAACAAATTAACTACACTTTCTGAGTTTTAGTTCTTCACAGAACCCCTCACTGCAGTTCAAAGCAAAAGCTTGTATAGGAACTACTATTTACAAGCGCTGGAAACGATGTCAATGTCCCCAGTAAAAGGCTTCGAACTTATCGTCTGCCAAACTATGATGACTTTGAGATCATGAGCAACTCCATATTGACTCTTGGCAATCCTTGTCTTATGAACTGCGTTACAGTTTACGCACTACGAAGTCGCAACCCTCAACCCAAAAACATTCTTCAAAAAATCGCTACTCCAGCGCTTTTAATATTTTCGCCCTGATGATGCACTGTCATTACCGGAAAAGGGGATAAAAGTTTCATCGTCGAGAACAACCTACTAAGGCATGAAATTGCAGTTTTCGCGTTTCTCCCACAGAGTCGCACGCATTAGCAGGTATCAAGTGATGGCTGCCGTTGGTGCCGCACGACCACAGCAAGACAATCCTCGATCCACGATCCAGCCTACTACAATAGACACGAAGCTCTCAAGTTTTGAACAGCGTCCCTGGCGAGCAACATCAGATATTTCTAGGTCGCGTTTCCGCTGTGCTTAGCGTTCCATCCTTTCAAACGCTATGCAAGTGTGCATGAACCATGAGCAGGCGCTGAGGAACGGTGCTCCCAGACGCTCGTTTACGCCTGTAAAAGGTGCGTGTTAAGATGCTGGGATGCCACTTCACGTCAGCATTAAGTGGTCGCGTTTCGCGTATCCTAGCGGAGGAGCCTCTTTTATGGTCGCGTCTTGTGTACGCTATAAC
This sequence comes from Ixodes scapularis, assembly GCF_016920785.2. Classification (NCBI taxonomy): domain Eukaryota; kingdom Metazoa; phylum Arthropoda; class Arachnida; order Ixodida; family Ixodidae; genus Ixodes; species Ixodes scapularis. The sequence continues at coordinate 54,313,614 of NW_024609882.1, forward strand.
GCGCCCTTGCCGAGAGCATCGGGCCGATAAAGATCAGTGGGTAAGGCACGACCTGTTTAAGACCACCATATCTGGCCGATAGTGGCGACCCCTTAAAGAGATGCGGAACTGATGGATTTTCAAAAATAAGGCAGCAGAAGTGTTGAACGGGACGATAATAACTACAAAAGATCAGTCACACATCGATATCTTAAACGGAAGGCGGTATTTCATTTAAAAAACGGCGCGATCAAGCGAGCAATGTGACGTCCAGATTCTCTTAGAACAGTTAAGATGAAGGGGAACAGGCCTCGCTTCTGTCCTCCTCGCTTCGGTTAGTCCTCTCCAGGGGGCCAAGCGAAGAAAAGAAGGAATGAGAATCACAACGTCACATATCTCGTCTGTGCCGTCGGCCGTGTTCAATCGCGCAACTCCTTTATAAAAATGCAGCCACCCGGTAGAGATATTGGGGTATGAGTAATGTTTTATTTTTTTCATTTCGCAACACCCCCCCCCCCCCCCCCCCTCCAGCCTTGTTTTGTGAGCTCTACACTTCGGTTCATCATCTCTTGAAGGTCGCTGGAGTCACGAATGCTTTGTTGCAGGTGAAGAAACCCAGGGCAAGATTTTATCGCGAAGCCCACCACCCTTTTCTCCTCGGGCCTCACCTCCCTTGCGGTGTCTGCGCTGCGAAGCGAAAAGGCTGGTGGGTTTGGCGGGTGAAGCTTGTCCGGCATCTTAACCTCCAACAGGGTATGTTCTGTACAGCTTATGTGAACGGCCTGCCGTTGTTAGCAGGAGCACTTGGAGACTCTGCTGGCCGCGTGAAATGTCGTGTCATGAAATTCTCGCCCTCGGGTTATGAGATGATCTCTGGACACCAAACTTCCGTAGAAAATATACTTTTCATTTGTGTTGGAAAAACAAAGTTTGGCACATACCGCAACATATAAAAGCATTCTGAAAAAAAAAACATATCGGAAAATGCTTTTCAATTGTGTTGCAACGTGTCACGTTCTTGGTTTAGCACTTGTAATTTCCAGGCTAGTAACGTTCTCAAGCTCGGACTCTGGGTTTCTTCACCACTCTCATCCACTACAGATGGTTTCACCCCATTGCCTCCACCCATTCCTCTCCACCCCTTTGCCTGCTCTCCAGCTCACTGACTCACTGAACCCCTGACTTTCCCCGTCGGGTGGGCCTGGGTTCGCAGAGTATGGGGAATGACTGGTAGCGGGTAAACTGAATGGGCGTATAGGTCACGTCATGTCACGTGATGTCAAAATTTCCGCTAAATTTAGCGGGGAAACTGAATTTGTGCGTTGATCAAGTGGCACGTAGTGATGCGACGTCATTTTCCCCGCAAAATTTTTTGTGGAAGCGGAATTGATGATGAGATCACGTGAGGTCAATTTTCCGATACATCTAGTGGGGAAGCAAACTTTGCGTAAAGGTCAAGTGACGATGTCATGTGACATCCCGTTTTCCGCTTAATTTAGCGCGGAAACTGATTTGATGTATGGGATTACATGACATGAAGCCATGTGACGTCAGTTTTTTCGCTAATTTAACGGAGAAATTCAGGGTTACTCTTTTTAAGGCTTTACTTGACCAGAAAACTAAGCCTATAGACGTTTCACTTTGAAACGCCGCCTCGGCGACGCGAAACACTGTACTACCTTAACAAAGCCCCTGCTGACACTGACCTAAGAAAAGGGTGAATTCTTGTTACCTGACGAAAAAAGTGTACAGCAAATGTGACGTCGTGCTACTCAAAGGTATGCAATCTGTGTCTCAAGAAGTAACATTTTTCTGTGATGATAACGGCGGTGACTCAGAAAAGAAACTCGATTTCATTGCCAACAAAGTAGCGTTTTATTGAAAATATTGTGGCAACCTTAAAATTCGACAGAGGGCTGAGGCGGTGGTTCGCCGCCCTGCCGTGCCTGTACAATTGGCACAGCAGTGGCGGAGACAAACAACCCTGTTTCAGTGGCTCACCTAGCGGCGAAGCGTTCCACTTGCGACGACGGTGGTGGCTCATTGTTTTCCGACTCTTTTGCCAAGCACTACAACTATATTGTAGCCACTGACACGAGTCGCAGCAGACGCTTCATTCGTTTTCTAACCTGAGCCTGGCGTTGGCCTCAGTTTGATGATGTAAAAAAACCAACGCTAAGGCCCTGATAAGCTTTACCTCCCTTCTATTAAGGGTGGCAAGATACGTCATACAGCAGCGCTGGAGGCGGCAGTGTGTCCCCGCTGGACGATGAGTCCCAGTCGTCCCTGCTACTGGCCCTTACGATGCAGCACCTCACTCCGGCCTCGGTGTCCTTCCTGGGGCAGGGGGCCGTTGCCGCGGCCTCCATGTCCTCGGCGGACGCCTGCATGCTCAGCACCGGAGCACTCTTCACAAAGAACGTCTACGTACCGCTGATACGACCCAAGGTCGGCATCGTCGATCTCGGGCTTTTACGTGGTACCAGTCCCTCTAAGGGAACCGGTTTGAAGAACCTATTTTAAATTGACGGGATGAGAGAGGGAGAAAGTAACGTGTGAGAGACATGGGATGCGACTTGGTTCCTTACGAGCGTGCGGATTCTTTTTAACGCAGATTCGCTAAACTCTGCGAAAAAAGAGAGGACGGAACCACAAAATAGTGTGAATTAAGAACGTTTCTTTCAATAGAAAGGCTAAAGAAATGTTACCGGTATAAAGCGAAAATACGGAGAAAGCTGTCTGGCTCAGCTAATCGTCTCCCGCTGATCGGGGCAGCTTTAATAACAAGCCGCATTAAAATCTTCATACATGTCTCCCAAGGCGAAGAATTCGCCAAGCTTTGCACACTAATCGACCCGCTACAGTGTTCGAACCAACGCGTTATTTTTTAATAACGTACTAACGTTCTCTTTAGAATGCCAAACGACAAACGAGTAAAGTAAGCTCGTTATTATTTTACAGTATCCCCCGTCAAATTGCGTTATTCGTTACTCGTTAGTTTTGAATTAAAATAGCCGCATGATTGAAAACAAGAGAGAGAGAGAGAGAGAGAGAAAAAACTTTTAATAAACAATTCGTTTGGCTCTTCCGAGGCGAGAGGAGCCCTCATTCCAGGGCCCCTGTAGCTGTCGCTGCGGCACGGGCCCGCGAGACCAGATTACGCTGGTCGTCCGGATCCCAGCTGGACAGCGCAGCTTCCCACTGCTCGGCGTTTGGGTTGGGAACTGGGGGGGCAGCCTGAATCTTAGGGCATGCCCACGTGATGTGATATAGTGAAGCCTTTTCGGTGCACAGGGGACATTTGTTTGTGGGGTATACTGTATCTTTTTTTGTACACTATGAAAAAGTGGCGAGAAACACAAACAAAGCCTTGCATATGTGTGGCGTCATTACAAACTCCTTCGGAAGACTCTTTTAACGCTCCCACGACCTGGCCCAAAAGGAGCGAGATTATTGCTGCGCGGAACCCTATAAGCGTCCTTGGTCCAGTCTTTATATATTAGCTGCTAAGATCACCGTTGCCGTACTCTGAGAAGCCATCGCGCTGGAAAAAGGCATCCGTTCAGAAGGCAGCAGTCTGCCGCCGCTCGCCGAATAGTTTCTCAGCGTTCCTATATACTCCAACTGATCACATCCCTCCCTTAAAAAAAAAAAAAAAAAAAAAAAAATTAAGGAAAAAATTTTGTTCTGTTAACAACAAAAATAATAATATCTCCGTTTGGAAGTGTGGACGTTCCCCCGCTTTGAACCAAAATAAATGTGTTAGCCGTGGCCCGGTGCTGACGTATCGTTAGTTGGAAAGCTATGTTGGATTGTGAAGGAATAAAATAACATTTATTTTGCCGGATTAGCTTTAAATGCATAAAGAGGTATATTTTGGGTCCGATGCGGGGCGTGCATGCGGTCGTTCTTTTCAAAGGGGTTTCTTCTTCCCAGGCAAGTGCTAGAAGCAAAGTTCTGTTTTCCGAAACGCGGTCGCAAAGCGTCGCGTGTTCGAGGATACCGTAAAATCCTCTATTTCCTCGGCCCCTATTATTCGCGAATCAGTCACAGAGGACGTGATCGCGGTCACTAATTTTCGCGAATTCCAAACGCCTGCATTGAAACTCGTAAAGATAGAAATTTTCGCGTGCCGTTAAATTTTGCGAATTTTTCAATTCGCGAAATTCCAAAAAATTAAGGGCTCCCGAGCATTAAGGGTTTTACCGTATGCAAAGAGAAAGTGGTCTGCTATTTGCGCAAGAGTTGTGGTGACGACAGAACGACGCGGAGCTCTGATTGGCTTTGATCGAAAGGATAGTTTGTAGACCTCGATGCTAGATGGTTCGAGGTTGACCCACTGTTGTTTTTTAATCAGCCATTAAGAGCTCGGCATTCTGACATCATCGCAACACCTGTGCATGAATCAGACGAACTTGCGCTCCGCATACATTACACATCCTGCCGACAGTGCGTCTTTTATTAACCTGATCAATTCAATCTGAGTGTCTGTGTATGTATTTCTGGCGTTTATTTAAATTTTAGCTCTTATTATTGTGTGTTGTTTTGAATCGTTTATTTATAGTCTTGGTCGCTTGCTTCTGCTGCTCTTTCTGTGAGATTTCAATGTATGGGGTGTCGCAAAAAAAAAGTTACAGGACTTTTTTTTTCACCGCAAAAATAAACTAGGCATTGCCGAACGCTCATTCTCCGCCCAAAGGTAGCGCTAGAGGTCACAACCAGATTCCATAGTTTCAGCCCGATCCGATATCTTATTCAAAAGTTATAAGTGATTTTCTGAAAAGTTCAGTGGGAAAATGGCGGCCGACTGAGTTTTCGAATACTCGGGGCTCTATGGCGCCAGAAACCGAAAACGGGCGAAAATGAGCTCCTTTTTCCCAATGAAATTTTCAGAAACTCACTGATAACTTTTGAATAAGGTGTCCATTCAGGCTGAAACTTAGGAATCTGGTTGGTACCTCTAGGTCTACCTTTGGGCAGAGAATGAGCGTTCGGCGATGCCTCGTTTATTTATGTGGTAAAAAAAACTGTAAATTTTGTTCTGTGACACCCTGTATAAATGTGATCTGTACCCAACTCCTCTTCTGTAATGCCCTGGCACTGCTGAGTTAAGAATCACCCTGAAAAAGTGTATTAATGGCGAACTTCATGGAGGTGGTTTATTATAGACAGCTGTTATATACTAACTGTGAAACACAAAGTAACGACAAACTAACGTAAATGTAACGCCTCTTAGTCGTGGCAAGTAACCTCACCGGTATTACGCTACATTTGTAAAATGGTAAGGCAGCTCTGTAACGCGTCAGCCTTCTTCCAAGTTAACGACTAACGCTATTTCATATCATATTTTCGGTAACGGGCACACCGCTATGCTGAAGATAAAATTATTGATAGTAATTTCAAATAGTAAAAAAAAAAAACAAGTCTTTATCCTTCAAGGTCTTTTAATTCATAAAATGCACTATAGGGAATTGATGTGTTAAGTGGTTTAATTTTTATTGCAAATTTAGCGGGGAAACTGAATCCTTCAATAGGTCATGTGACCTCAGGTCACATAATGTCGATTTCCCCCGCTAAATTTAGCGGGGAAACTGGATTTGTGTTTACGTCACGAGACTCGAAGTTTCCCGGAAAATTTAGAGGGTAACTTATATGGTGTATTGGTCACGTGACGTCAATTTCGCACTAAATTTAGTGGGGAATCTGAATTAATGTTTTTGCGAGCCACTTGACGTTAATTTTTCCGCTAGGTTTAGCGGGTAAACTGAGGTCGGGACGTGTAGGTCACGTGCCCTCGATTTCTCGTAGCTGTCTAGGTGACGTTACGTCACGTGACGCCACTTGATCGCAAATTTAGCGAGGAAAATGCATTGGTGTAGAGGTCACGTGACCTCAATTTTGCCGCTATATTTAGCGGGGGAGCTGAGTCGGTCTGTATGACCCGTGACGACAAGTCACGTGACATCCATTTTCCAGCAAACTTTAGATCATGAGTTCAATTCGGGTTTTCCCGTGTATCGTGATGTCAATGTTTCCGCTCAATTTTACGGGAAACGCACGCAAGGACGTTCAGACAAAGTTTTGAGATCTGTATAAAGTTTATACTTTTTGTCCTTCTGCCTTTTTTGTGCATTGCAATTAACCTGTCGCATTGTCGTTTTGCTATTCACAAGACAGTAGCCAGCATGCCAATCATCGAGACCGCAACCTGGCTATAGAGCAGTAACCATATTTTATTCTATTCACGCAGGCGTCAGAAAGAGAAAAGGTGTGGGTGCTGCGTTCCTCCATAGCATTGACGGCCGCCATGTCGTCCGTCGTGGCCATCACTGTGGACTCGGCGTACGGTCTATGCCTCCTTGTGGGAGACATGGTGTACGTGATGCTGTTCCCGCAATTGCTGGCGGCTGTGTACTTTCCTTCTCTCTGCAATGCTTACGGGTCCCTCGCAGCCTTCGTGGTCGGGCTCACCCTCAGGTCCATCGGGGGCGAGCCCATACTGGGGATCCCGGCACTGTTCCGCTACCCGCTCTTCGACGAAGAGACCCAGCTGCAGCTCTTCCCGATCAAAACGGTGGCCATGCTCGCCAGTCTGGCCACACTGGTCATCGTGTCCGCTGTCTCCAGGGTGGTGCTCTTGTCGCCAAGTTACGACCTGTTGCGCCGCCAGTTCACCGGAGAAGCCCAGGTCAAGGCGGTACCCGTGGAAGAGACTGCGGACACTGAGGGGGATGACCAAGAACGTCCCGCTAATTGCACGAGCCGTACACTAAACCCCCCAACGGAAGCCTTTAGTAGTGTGTAGGGGACCCATTCGCGTATTGGGAAAGCAACGTGAAGTCCATGAAAATATTCCATGTCACCAATTGGCCTCTTTCTTCTACGTCACAGTTTCGAGCTTCATGGACGAAACACGGCGGTCTCCTTACTTTTCTGAACGACGCAGCCCAATACCACCTATAGGCAGTATTCACTGGACGCCATATTTGTGGGTGCAGTTTAGAGCGCATGCTCAGAACGAGCTCACATTAGTTGATTGCTAAGACCGGCAATCTTGATGGTGCGGAATGCACGTTGCGAAAGAACTGTGAAAGCTCGCCGTCAGCACGCGCTCAGCTGTAGCGCACACATCTATGGCCGCCAGTGAATGTTCCCTATACTTCGTTCACCCTTAAATTGACACCAGATGCTCCGCCTTCAGCGCGAGCTTTCTCCCCTCGCTAAAGCAAGAATGAACGCGCAGGCACGCGCAACGAAAGCACTGCAATAGCCTGCGAGCTCGCGCTGAAGGCGGAGCTTCTGGTCTCAGCTTAAGGGTGAACGGAGCAAAGAAATAAATGCGTGGTGGCTGAATCTAGTCCACCTCCCCTTCAAGGCCACTGCGGAGCACATATGTTGTGCGAGTGCTACGTTAGTGTGCAGCTGGAACACGCGCTCACTGAGAGAAACCACGGCTCCCAGCTGAACACTGACACAGCTATCTAGTCCAATATATGGCCTGCGCTGGCCCTCAATAGGGAACGCACTAACTTCAGCACTACGGCTTTACATCTATAATATTTTTCTGTTTTCTGTCGTTATCACTCAAGTAGTTAGCGCATCTGGTATGCGCGGCAAAAAAAAAACAAAAAAACATTTCATCCTGGAATAACCGAGAAAATATAGGTAAGGCAAAACAAAAACTTGTTACAATCACACATTTTTCCTAAACCCCTTCCAGAGGCATGGAGAGATTAAAGCAATGCTTGAGCGCATGCAAGAAGTGTCGACGTTCAAGATGGTTGCGCCATTGTGGAAAGGCTAAGGCTAAGAGTTCAGTCGGAGCTCCTCCAAACCTTCTCCTTTGTGCAGAGCGGTCACCGGAGGGAAAAGAAGTGAGGAGTTTCCTTTGAACTCTTAATCTGTCACCAACTATTAGCCCCACGAAGATTGCTTAATACATAGAGTTAATACAATAATATAGAGTGAAAGGTCCCATACATTTGCGTGGCGCCCCCTTACGGCGAACCGGGGTGTCGTCACGGCCGAGGACAGAATTTTTTCCCAACTCGCCCCATTCGACCAATGATGGCTGTGACGGCGTTAGCTGTCGGCGCGCTTGTTTCTATTCAAATATTTTTGTTCGCGTTTTTCTTCGGAAGTGTTAATTTTCACATGTGGCTTTATTGAGGTATGGCCTATATCTACGGCTGAAACTTCAACTAACATTTCAGGCAAGGTTGACGGAGCAGGCAACACATGAATCGCAGCTGGTATATGGAAATGTAGAAATATCACAATTGCAGGAGTATCACTATAGATTTTCATCTTACACAATCAATGCTTGTGATGGTCTGAATGAATCGGCAGGTTATGTATACTATATCGCTTGTTTTGTTTTTGTGCGTAAGTACAGGGGCAAAGTAAAAGAAAACAAGGAACATTTATTCATGTACATGGCTCGCGTTTGATCTTTGCTGGATTCGGACACAATTTCGATGGACTCCACTGGTGGTATCTGTGGACTTGCTTACATCATCTCTCAAGTAAAGTATAACAAACGCAAGTGAAAGCGCCTAGCCCGTTATTAGTCCCTTAGGGTCTAAAATTTTGATTTTAGCTTAATCGAATTGTCCTGACGCTGAACTACCAGAAGCTTTTCTCACGTAAACTGTCACCCTTCACAGGTTCCACGTGTTCTGCTACTAGTGTAGCATCTACCACTGGAAAGCCCCTCGAATGCTTGCTCTTCCTCCTGTTCTTTTCTGCTGTCAAAGAGTCCAGTTGTAGACAGTTTGGAGCCCGAGGAACCTTTTGGGGACCTGCAGCAGTGTCTCTTATAATTGGAAATGATAATTCAAACTAACCAAGGCAGCACACCAATGTCGGTCCGACATTGGCCTAACATTGGCAAAGACCGGCCTCAATATTGGACAATATTGGAAGCGCTACCCTTTCCTATGTTGGCCCAGTGATCGGTGCCAATGTTGGGCCAATGTTCAGCCATCGTTCCAGCCGATGTCGGCCCCATCATTGGTGTCAATGTTGGGCCATCGCTAAACCATGGTTCCAGCCAAGGTGCTCCCACATTGGCGAAGACCGGCGTAATATTGGACAACACTGGAAGCGCGACCTGATCCAATGTTGGCCGTCATGCTGATTTTTGGCCATCGTTGCACTCGTCCAGCTCTTTGCAAGTGCCCTCGCCAAGTTGTTTGCAAAGAGGAAGGTAAACAGACACAAGGGATTGTTTTGAAATCTCCTAACAGTTTATTACACACAGCTTATTCTGTAGACAAGCACAATCTCAGCAATTCGTAATATGTGAAGAGGTACTACTCAGCTGTGATACAATTAAAAAGACTGCAAAGCAAGCAACAACCGGGGTAATTCTTGGGTAGTGTCCAGTCTCCCGGCAGCTGACAGAATTGTTTCGCCAAAATTCTACCACTAGTCGCCCCTCATTGGCGGTGCAATCAGTTCATCGAACTACATTTCATAGACAGATCGTTTCATCAACACGCGATGTTTCATAAAAAAACTCAAAATATGTTTTTTTTCTTCTTTTTTTGTTGCAATGAACCGCTTCAGATTAGCATGAAGCGGCGTGAAAGGGTGGGCTGGTTCGGTGAGCACGCGCCTCAGGAATACACGCGCGACGAAATGCCCCTACAGCGCGCAATTCGCGTAACGAATGTCGATGAAACGTAAATGTCGACCAGAAAGGTGGCAACGAAACGTGTTTTTGCGAAACGCAGGTAGAATAAAAAAGTCAGTATTCTACCTGCGGTTGTGACATTATTTCAGACAGATAATGGCAGGCGACTGTCGGTAAGATTGCGGGAAAATTATTCTCCCAGCTGCCAGGAGATAGGCAATGCCCAATTCTAGAGGTTATCCGGAAGATTGCCCATACAAGAACGGACAATGATCATCAAGTAGGTTTCAGGACACTTACGTTGAAAATACTGGACTTGAAAGATGTAATCCGACTTATATGTCAACACGGGCACTGCAGAACAACCACTCAAACACAAAAACTACAAGGAAGTGATCCGTGAAGATTCAACACAATGTAGCACACGCTGCCATTTGCCGAACCGGACACTAAACTGTTCACAAGAATGTCTTGGGCCTGTTTGAAGAAATCGACACGGGTAGGACTTTTCGAACGAGATACCATTTACCACAGAAGCGAAATCCACAGCGGGCCTGCACCCCGCAGGCCGCATCACGCGCGAAACTAGGTCCGGTCCTTGCGACGCAGGCATTCCGAGTTTGTCAACGGGTAATGTGTCATCCGTCAAACCACATGATCACACTTCTGCCGTTACCCGCGCACAGAGAGCGGATTCAAGTCCGGCAAATACGCACAGCAACCGCGCCTTCAGCTTAGGGAGAGAGAGAAAAAAGAGAGAAGGAGTACAAAGCAAGCAGGCCAGAACGGGGGTGGGGTGCGCTTACAAAGGCTTATCTTCAGGGGCATCTGAACAATGAACGGAGCGAGAGAATTTGTTACTTCTACCCAAGGTTGATAGTGCAGTAGAAGTTATGCGTGACCTTGTGCTTTAGGCAGGTTCCGTGCTCTGCCTTATCGCCAGCTTTGAGACAGTAGTCACGTGACCCTAACCGGAGACAGGATTGGCCTTAAACACGCATAGCGTCTACCTTGCTCTCATTACCAATTTAACAGGACAGCTCTTTGAAGGTCAGCTTTCGAACTTCTAAAGAAACTGTCCAGTCCAAAAGTGGTTCTAAACGGGGCAAGTGTGACGACAGTATGTTTTGCGTCGTATAACTTACATTACAATTTAGAATGAAGAACTAAGCGCGACTATTTTTTGCGCACGATGTACACAAATATATCTATAAATATGTAAATATATTTTTTATCAATAAATTTAAACTGTTTGTACACTGTTAGGTTCGCGTTTTTAAACTTCAAATTTTTTTACGAAAGAGTTGCACATAAAAGACACCTCGAACAGCACATCGTCCGACTTTCAACACACGATGAATCACCGACGCTCGCAGTAAGAAGGTTGCGATGCTGCGCGAACGGTTTCTGAAATATGCTGCGTAGGGTACGCCGGGCGCAACGGCTTCGCGACCGTTCGAAGGGCAAATGATTCGCGACAACAAAGTAGCGTCTTGTAGCATCAGTAAGCTAACGGGGCTCGAGAGTCCCACGCTCACCTTTCCGCAGAGCGAGCGCGGCCGGCCAGATCGAGGCGCAGTATGCTCTCGCGTCGCGATTGCTACGTCGTTGCTCTGCCTACACTGATGACATGTGCACTGGCAGTCGAAGCAACCCTCTTGAGACTTCACTCGAGTTTAATATATGACTTTATAGCGCGATAGACTCTCGTAAAACTAAAAGTAGAAGTCACTTCGGTTGCGACGTAAGCGGTGGCTTTATGTTTGTTAACACCTGCGTCGACAATGACTAAATATGCACAGAAACATTAAATATAAAAATGGAGCACGCACAAAGAAATACAAACATGGCAGGGGCACGGACAAAGAGAAGACGTTAACGCTACGTATACATACAAAATACATGAGAAAAGACAAAAATACTTAAATCTAAAAAACGGAATTAAGTTGTCACCGCCGAGCTAAGGCAATGCGAAGGGAGAGCAGCCGGCAAAATACTGCAACAGTCCTATAGGCAGCTAAGGACGTATTTGTGATCGCGGTTATAAAGCCCCGGCGACGCACGCCCCATGAAGTTGGCTAAATAAAATTCTCGCCCGAGCAAGCTCATGAATGACTCGTTTCCAATTTCCTACCTCTGCAATGCAAAAAAGAGGGTCGCGGGTCTACAGCCTAGGCGACACAAACACCGATAAGCCATTGGCTATGGCAGTACAATATTGACCAGCCTATACCAGGACATCACCAATATTGGAAAACTCTTGGCTTTGACAGATTAATATTACCCAGCTTAAGCCAGCGTATATTCAATATCGGAAAACCATTGGCTCTGACAGTCCAATATTGTACAGGTTATGCCGGCGTATATCCAATATAGGAAAGCTATTGGCTTAGACAGTCCAATATTGGACAGCTTATGCCGGCGTATAGCCACTATCAGAAAGCTTGTGGTTCCGACAGTCCAATATTGGACAACTTATGCCGGCATATATCCAATATTGGAAAGCCATAGGCTTTGACAGTCCAATGTTGACCAGCCTATGCCAACGTATCACCAATATTGGAAAAACATTGGCTTTGATAGTCCAGTATTGTCCAATGTGTTTCCAATATTGGGAAACATATGGCTCAGTTGGGCCATTGTTGGGCCATTCTTTGCCACCTCAAATCCAATGTTGGCCCAATGCTGTGTGCTGCCTGGGAAGCGGTGCATTTCCGAATACGCAAAGCTGGAATAAGAAAAGAATATAAAGAAAAACCATAAACATTCCAAATTACGGTACTAGCTGTGCATATTTTGTTAGTTCAATACATCTCATACAAGCGACTGGGGCATTTCTGCCGTTCTTCCTGCTACCATAAGAACTAATTTCTAGTAATTGTGCATCGTATAAAAAATAAAACATGCATTCATACGTGTACGAACCATATCATTTGTTGGGAGCTGGGACGAAACGAACCAGCTAGAACAGCGTTTGAATTCAAATTGCTTTTATTGCTGGCGCTTCAGAGGCAGCTGAACGTCGTCGTCGTCGTTCACGGCGTAGGCTGGCTTTGAGTGTCACTACAAGGCTCCCCTCTGTGGAGCCGTGGGTCCTGGAAGGGTCCATGTGATGTGTTTGGTTCTTGTTGCAAGCGCCGAAGATGGTGACGGGGCAGGAGCGGTTGCAGGGGATGCAGGAGGTATGGCTTCTAGGTAGGCCGGCTTGACACGGTCGGTCGTGACTACGTCACGATGGCCGTTTATGTCTAGCGTAAAGGTCTTGGCTTGCCGATCCGGCAGTCTCAACGGGCCGTCGTAGGCCGGTTACAATGGTCGACGAACCTGGTCGCGAAGTAAGAAAACACGCAAGCATGTCTCAAGGACTTGGCTCACGAATACGTCTCGATGGCTCCGTCGAGCTGGAAGCACAGGCCTGAGGAGACGAAAGGTTTTTCGTAAGTCGTCGACGTAGCCGGTGGGGTCTTCACTTGACTCGGAGGGAAACGAAGAGAAGAATTCGCCAGGTAGGCGCAGTGGTGTGCCGTAGACTAACTTGGCTGTAGAACAGCTAAGATCTGCCTTGAGCGCTGAGCGAAGGCCTAGGAGTACGAGGGGAAGATGGTCTGCCCAACGTTCCCGCGGCTGGCGAGAGCTGCCTTCAACTGGCGGTGCAGCCGTTACACCATGCCGTTTGCCGAGGGATGATAGGAGGTGGTGTGAATGTGTCCGACGCCCAGGACGGTGACGAAGGCGGCAAAAAGGGAGGATTGAAATTGTCGTTTCCTGTCGGTGGTGACTACAGCAGGGCAGCCGAAACGGGACACCCATCCGTCGATGAAGGCTGTAACGACTGTCTTTGCTGTCATGTCAGGGACGGGGAATGCCTCGGGCCATCTGGTGAATGTCTACACACGTCAGCAAATAGCGGGCTCCCCGTGATGATGGAGGGGTTCCCAATAAGTCTATGTGGACGTGTGCAAACCTGGAGTCCGGTGGTCGGAAGGGTGAGATGGGGGTGATTGTGTGTCACGTGATCTTGACGCGTTGGCACTGCACGCACGTTCGTGCCCAGCAACGGACATCCGCGTTCATGCTGGACCAGAAAAAACTAGCAGTTATTAATTTCTGTGAAGCACGGATTCCTGGGTGGCTCTTGTTGTGCAGGTTGTTGAAAAGAGCGCGACGAAATGCTGGTGGTACGAATGGTCGGGACACACCAGTTGTCGTCTCGCAGGTAACTGGTGTTGGAGAAAAGGGCAGAGGAACGTCAGCAAGCTTCAGTGATCCAGGAGGAGGAGGAGGAGGAAACTTTAATATTTTTCCGGGATCAGGTATTGGGGGTGGTGGAGGCCCAGAGGGCCGCCGCGATCGCCAGGGCCCGGGAGGTGGTTAGGACTTGGGCTGACTCCTGCGGGTCGCGCAACATCTGCTCCCAGAGGTGAGGGGAAGGAAGAGGGGGATATGGGTCTGCGGGGCATTCGCAAAGGGAATGGTAATGAGTGTCGAATGCCCCGCAGGCACGACAGGCGGGGGTGGTAAAGAGGTGTGGGTGAGTGTGTATTAGTTGTGTTCGGTGGGGGAAAGTGTGTGTTTGTAAGAGGCGCAGCATGTGTGCTGCCTCTTGGGAGAGGTGGGGGTGCGGAGGTGGGTATTGGCGGCGGAGGAGGCGGTAGTGTAGGGTAATATCCCTGTATTGCAGGAGGGAGGTAGGCTTGCCTGCAGGGGCATCGCCTGTAGGCGCAGTTGAAACGGCGGCTCGGTCGTTAAGTTCGTGAGCACGAACGTGCACCATCTCATTAGCGCCTACGCCTGTGTGGGCTGGTGTCCACAGCAGGGTCACGGTGTCGGATGGAGGGTTGTTGGTGAGAATTTGGAAGGCCATTGGGGGAGATATTGCCGCGAATAAAATTGCGGATGGACTGCTGAGAATCAGATAGGACGAATCGGGGGGTGGGGCTCTGGGCGAGCGCAAGGGCAATGGGCGCTTCCTCCGCCCTGGTTGCGTTTGTAGTGAGGATGGTGGCCGCCGTGACGTTTGGTGGTGGATGTTGGCCGAGAACAGTTACACAGTGTGCAGGTTTGTGAGGGTAGGGTGTGGCATCAGTGTATAGTGTGCATGGTGATGGTGGGTATAGTTTGGCGTGGATGTTGGCTCGTGCTAGTCGCCGGGCTTTATGGAAAGTTGGGTGCATGTGGCGAGGGATTGGGTGGACTCAAATGCGGTTACGTATGTGCGGTGGAATGGGGAGTGGGGGATTGGGATGGTGGGGGGGAGTATGTTTATAGTGTTAAGAATGTAGTGCCCTGTGTGTAAGGACGCGAGGCGGGTGAGTTGGGACATGTGGTGGGCGTCTAGGTGTTCGCGTACAGTGTTGTGTATGCCGAGGTCGAGCAGGCGGTGCGTTGCGGGGTGAGGGGGGAGTAGGAGAGCATGTCTATATGTCTTCCTGAGGAGCGCATCAAGGGAGTCGAGTTGGGTGGGTGTAAGGTTAAGGTAGGGTAGCTGGTATAGGATACGGTTGAGTAGAAAACTGTGGACGAGTCGGAGGCGGTCCTGTTCCTTGATGCCGTGGTGACTAGTGGCGATCCTTCTAATGAGGTGTAAGGTTTACGTAACATATTTCTTTACGTATTGGAGGGTGGGTGCGGGTGATCTGTTGTGTGTGAGGGTGAGGCCTAAAAGTCGAACTTGTTGTGTGTATGGTATCGGGTCAGAGTGTATAAAAAGTTGGATGGGGGGGCTTTGGAGGGGTTTGTGACGAGGCGGCGTAAAGGTGAGAAGAGCGGATTTGAGTGGGGAGCATTGGAGCTGCAAAGGTTCGATGTGATGTAGGACTTGGTTGAGGCCGTGTTGAAGTGTTACTTCAATGTGTTGGTCGGAGCCAGAGTGGACCCAAAGGGCAATGTCATCTGCGTACAGTGTGCTGCGTAGTGTGGGGATAGTGAGGAGAGTACGGGCAAGTGGGATTAGGGTGAGGTTAAAGAGCATGGGCGAGAGGACCGCTCCTTGTGGCGTTCCGCGGTCTGGCATGTGGAAAGAATCAGACTGGACATGGCCCAAACGGATGGTAGCGGTACGTTTTGCGAGAAAGTTATAGATATAGTGGTAGAAGTGTAGGCCTAGGTTTTGGTATGTGATTGCCTGAAGGATGCTATGGTGTGAGATATTGTCAAAGGCTTTTTGGAGGTCTAGTGAGAGTATAGAGGTGTGATCTCGTTGCGGGGGGTGTTGGCGGAAATCATGATGATACTGTATAAGGGCGTCTTGAGTGAATAAGTTGGGTCGAAAGCCGATCATATTAGGTGGGTAGGTTTGTGTGTATTCAAGCTGCGCATTAACGCGATTTCGCAGGACGTGTTCGAGAAGTTTACCCAGACAGGAGGTGAGTGAAATGGGGCGAAGGTTGTGTATGGAGGGTGTTTTTCCAGGTTTGGGGATAAGGGTGATGTCAGAGTGTTTCCAGGTGGAGGGAAGGGTGTGGTTAAGCCAATGTTGGTTGAAGAGCTGCACAAGGTGTTCTAGGACCTGCTCATTGAGGTGACGTAAGAGGGTGTTTGTGATGTTGTCATGTCCTGGTGTGGTGTTGCGTTTGAGGGCCTGCACCGCCGCTTGTAGTTCTGCAAAGGTGATGGGGGCGTCGAGCTCTGGGTTGAGGTTGCCAGTGTATTGTGGAGGACCAACAGGGTGTGATGATGGAGGTGGGATGTATATGGAGCGGAGGGTGTCGCATAGGGCGGTGGGTGAGAGCTGAGTTTCCGCTATAATTTGTGTGGTTTGGTGGCGAGATTGCGTCTTAGTAGTTCGCGGGTCGAGTAGGGCACGGAGGATGTGCCAAACCTTTTTAGTGGAGAGCTGGCCTCGCATTTCGTTGCAAATATTGTTCCAGTTGTTCCTGGCTAATGTGAGCGCGTGCGTCGCGATCTTAGTGCGGAGAGTTTGTAGTTTGAGGCGAAGGTTGCGTCGGTGTTTATGTTTCCGCCAGCGCTGCTCTTAGCTGGTGTAGGCCTCCCAGAGGTTACGGTGGTGGGTATCTACATATTCCGCTGGGGGAGGAGGGTGGATAGTTTTGGTTGCAATCTGTTTAGCTGAGAAAAGGTGGGTCGTCCATTGTTCTAGGTCGGAATCACAGGTGGTGGCGGGTGGGAGTGGGCATTCGGTACGGAATAGACTCCAATCTGTGTGTGTTGATGGTGGAAGCGGGGGGCTTGTGGAGATGCCTTTGAGGGTAAGTCACGTGCTGATGATGTAGTGATCCCTGCCAAGTGTGTGTGGTGTTGTGGATGTGTGAAGGGTGAGTCGTCCGGTGCTAAAGGTGAGGTCGGGAGTGGTATCGCGCTGGGCACTGTTGCCAATGCGTGTGGGGGAGGAAGGGTCGGTGTGAAGGGTGAGGTTCAGGGAATGGGTGAGTTCAGAGACTAGGCGGCCTTTGCGAGTGGTATAAGAGTAGCCCCACTCTCTGTTAGGGGCGTTGAAGTCATCTACAATTAGGAGAGGGTCACGTTTAGTGAAAGCGAGTGCCTGCTGGAAGATGTATTTGAAGGATATGTGTTTGGATTTAGGGGGGCTATAGATATTAAGAACATGCAGGTTTGTGACAGGGGATTTGGGAAGGTGGAGTGTGGTGAGTATATGTGGGATCGGTGAGGCGAAAGTTACGTGCTGGGTGGCAATATTGCGATCTACAAGGGTGGCTATCTGGGGGAAATCCGATGGGGAGTGAGATGCATAGTCTTTGAGCTTGGGTGAGTGGTATGTTTCCTGTAGTGCTATGAGGATGGGGGGGTTGGGTACGGATGCAATGTGTGCTTGAAGGTTGGCACTTTTAGTTCGAAAACCGCGGCAGTTTCATTGCCAGATGTATTGTGGGTTAGAGGTCCGGGTCATTTTTGTGGGCTATAGGTAGGGGTGTGGTAGCTGGGGCGGCAAGGTGCATCCATTTTAGGACTTCTTGATGTAGGGAATGTACCGATTCCTGGATTGCATTGATTTGGGCAGAGGTGTGTTGGCGGTGGTTATCGAAAGCCATTTCTATTTCGGCGCGTAGGGTGGCTATTTCTGTGTTGCCTGAGGATGTGGGGAGAGGGTCAGTATTGGGGGGCAGTGCCCGTTTCTTATTCGGGGAGGAGGTGGTTAGCTCATCGGGTGACGGGGCTGGAGGGTTGTGGGAGGTTTGGAGGTGCTGTTTAAGGAGACGGTTTTCCGCTTGTAGACGCTCATTTTCTGCGCGAAGGAGGGTGATAGTGTTACGCAATTGCTGCATTTCCTGGCGCATTTGACGCATTTCGTTTTGCCATGTGGAGGGCGGTGGGGGGGGGGGGGGGGTGAATTGGGGGATTTGGGAGCAGAGCTGCGTGCACCTGGCCCTGAGCGGCTTGGCTGTAGGTGAGTCCGGGTGTGGTGAATATCGTGGTGTTGCGGTCAGGTCCGGTCTCGGGGGTGAAGGGGGGTGTTCGAGGCGGGGTTTAGGCCGCACGTCCGGAAGCTTCCTGGCTCGAGACGACGTCCATTCCCCGAAGTGAAGAACCCAGGGGTTCAGTGGAGGTGGGAGAACTGGTAACGTAACGAACGGTTTAATTACATGGTAGCGACACAGTCGTCAAATCAGAGAAAACAATGGAGCAGCCTCACGCTCCGCCTTATACAGGGTCCGTTTCTCCCTCACTCCCCGCCAGGGCAGCCAATGCGATGCAGCAACCCGCCGTCAAGTGCGATGCAGCAAAGTCCGCCGCCCAGTGCGACGTAGCCAAAGTTCTCCGCAGTTAGGCCATGCCTCTCTCCCTTTTCCGAGCGCACCAACCACCACGCACACACACACGTCCCGCTAACGTCACGGGCGCGTTGAGACTTGTTGCCGCAGGCCCCATCACGCAGGCGACGGTCCCGGACTCGTCGGGACTCGTTTCGCGCAGGCCCCGACAAGCGGGCGACGGTCCCGGACTCGTCTTGACTCGTTTCCGCAGCGCTGAAACTCGGAAGAAGGTCGCCGAAGGTTCCATTCTTAACAGCCCCTCCGGGGCCAGGGAAACCTCGAATGGCCGGTGGTACTATCGCTGGCCTGAAGAGGTGGGCTTGGAGTAGGCCTTGAGAAGACGCTGCAAGCACTAAGCAAACTCCCAAACCTCTCACAACGGAGGCATCAGCTGAAACGTCCCCCACAACACCACGCCACACCGCAGTCAAACGCTCGGAATCCGCCAGAGACCCGCCAGACTGGATTACGGATTACCAAAATCTGCTAAAACAATGCAATTTAAAACCTTAGGACAATTTCGGGTATCGAGACCCGCTGTCGCCGAAACAAAACTCATTTTTCCAAAGAGGTCACTATGAACAAAATACAAAAGACAAAAACTCTTCGCAATTTGTGAGGTCATTTTGGGCAAAGCGCCCCCACTTTGATCCTCATACCCGTGGATGACGAAAACCTCTGAGATCATCCCTACTCTTTTTGATGATATCAGAAAAATCTGCTCAACCTATCGGCATTGCCGCTAAATTTGCCTTTCCTCTTTCTTACGCTGAAGTCATAGTGATCGATTTTCATGTGATTTCTAGACGTGAAAATGCGGTCCTTATAGCGCCGATAAAACAATCCGCCTTTTTCATGCCCCGTCACATTGGTCCTAGCAATCTCCTGAGCAGTACCGCGAAACCCTGACACACTAGGGTCGCTCTTCTGCTCGACTGTCAGAGACACTGTCTACTCGCAACAGACGATCAAAACTACGTGACGTCGGAGCTACGAGAGATCCTTTAATGATCCCGTCTTCCTCCGCCTTTTCCGCCGGCGCGTTGGGACGGCGTACGCTTTCTAGTGCTACGAGGTCGGGCTGTTCTACAACCCGGTCCCCTTCATCCCGTTTCTCTGCCTCCAACTCTGGGAGTGCTTGCTTCCAGTCAGCTGCCTTTGGCTCTGGCTCACTCGTTAACAAAGGGGCGAGCTGGCGCGATTTGGACCTCGTACACGACTAAACGGGTCCTTCTCCCAGTTGTTGACCCCTTTCGCGCACCAGGAAATCTCACCGGTTAGAAAAGAAATAAGGATACTCCAACGGGACTGTTTGCGAGACAGCCGCCTCTGTCACTAGCTCTCCGAACGGGCCAGTTATCCTTACTCTTGCCATAGGCAGACAGACACTGTGCTTCTCGAGCAGCTGCTTGATCCAAACTACCTTTCCAGTAAAGTCGGATGTCGCCACATATGACGGATGAACAACGTTCATCGTCGCTGCACTGTCCCGAAGCACCCTGCACGGCTTTCCGTTTACCTGGAGCTCGTGAAGATAGGGACGAAGAAGCTTCAGGTCCTTGTCACTACCGTTCACGTACGAGAACACAACCCGCGGTTTGTTACACCTGGCCGCTGTGTGTCCCAACTCCTGACAGTTGTAGGACAGGAACGGCTTCCTTGACTCGAACTGCCCTTTTTGGCTTTTCCGTGCCTCGTCTCCGTTCGAGGGATCCCCGCTCTTTTCTGGGACCTTTTGTCCTGTTTCTGGCTTCTCGGGCCTTTTTTTCTCGCCAGCCGTTTCCCAGTTGGAAGGGCTTGCGCTGATCGCTCCGGCCGGGTTCGCTGTCCTCTCCGCTCAGCTTTCTACGCGTTGCGTACTCTTCGGCTAGCTCAGCGGCCCTTTCGACAGAGTCGACTCCTACCCTATCCTGCACCCAGAGCTTGACTTACTGCGGAATGCTACGAAAGAACTGTTCGAGGCACACACACTCGACTACCTTGTCTCGGCTTTCGTACACTTCCTCGCTCTTCAACCATTCTATCAAGTTGGTTTTAAGCCCGTACGCGAACTCCGAGTAGCCCTCGCTGCTCTTTTTGGATGCGTTTCTAAACCTTTACTTACTACGATGAAGTTTAAACGGGTGTTTATGCGTACTTGGTCTTGAGCAAAGTCTGTTATCTTGGCTTGGTGGAAGATGCAGTCGGCTAGCTGGGCTGCATTAGTTGTGCTGAGGTCCAGACCGCCCTGAGGACGAATGACAACCTTGAACTCATCAGGGGGGAGCGGGTCTTCTGGCGGGGTGGTAGGTTTCTTGCGATGTTGTCGGCGTTTTTCTTGGGGCTTGGTGGGTTCAGCATGAAGTAGCGGTTGTTGCTGCGATGCGGGAGCGAATTGTCTTCCATCCAGGTTCACGTAGGATGTCGGGATCGATTTCGTCCCCTTCAATCATGTATTCGACACGCTTTGGCGTGATTAGAATGGTGGTGTTAGTCGGAGAAGTTGGGAGCTGCTGCGGCGGCGAGTTGGCGGTAGGCGGCGGCGGAGAGCTTGAAGTTCCTGCGTCGGCAGCTGGTTGGGAGGCGCTCATGTCGGTGCGTTGAGTGGAGCGAACCGCACGTGCGCAGGTGGTTGCTGCCTCTGTCGCTAAGGGCTGACGTCGAGCCGGCGGCCGCCTCGCCAAGCGAAGGCGACGTTAGGCTTAGCGAGGAGTGCCGGCGTGGCACCGATGTGGTCCTGGTGACGTTAGGAACACTTTGGTATCAATTCGACTGGTGTGGTTGCGATGATACAAGGCTATAACCAGGTGGAAGCGGAGCCCATGCGGAGCACGTCCAGCCGGGGCGCGAATCTTTTTCTTCTTTCCTCATCCAGGAGCGGCACGCAAGCGTTGCAGCTCGGGATCGTTTGCTTGAGCGGTTGCCAGCTCTTCCCAGTCCACCGGATCTGCTGAAGAAATAGCGCTGACGCGGGAGAGTGCGTCCGCAGCAGTGTTTTCATGGCCTTTGACATAGCGGATATCGACGGTAAACTCTGATATAAAGCAGAGGTGCCGGATGTCACGTGCTGTGTGGTCGCTGTGGTTTCGTTGGAATGCGAACGTCAAGGGCTTATGATCTGTAAGAATATGGAAGTACCGGCCCTCGAGGAAGTGTCGAAAGTGTTTGATGGAAAGGTACACTGCTAGAAGTTCGCGTGCGAAAGTACTGTACTTTTGTTCTGGGTTCTTAAGTTTGTGGGAGAAAAATCCGAGAGGCTGCCAGCCATTGACATTCTGCTGAAGAACCGCACCGACCGCTACGCTTGATGCGTCGGTGGCGAGTCGTAGCTCCGCGTTTGGAACGGGGTGAATAAGCATTGCAGCGTCAGCGAGCGCCTTTTTCGCTGGAGAAAAAGCAGACGCTGCATCTTCGTTCCACTCAAGAGGCGCAGAGGGTTTTTTCTTGGTGGCGAGAAGATCCGTCAACGGCTTGATCAGTTGCGCACAACTCGGTAGGAAACGGCGATGAAAATTTAGGAGACCTAGAAATTCGAGCAGTTTCTTCAGAAATGTTGGCTGCGGAATTCGATGGTCCCAGAAATTCGATGGTCGTCACACCGAAGGTGCATTTGTTCTGGTTGATGACCAACCTGTGGTCATCGAGGCGGGTGAAAAGAGCGCGCAGGTGCTCCTCATGCTCGGTCTCTGACGTGCTGGCGACCAAGACATCGTCGAGGTAAGCAAAGACGAAGTCTAGACCTCGAGTGACCTCGTTGATGGTACGTTGAAATGTCTGGGCGGCATTCTGCAAACCGAACGGCATCCTCACATACTCAAAGAGGCCAAGTGGTGTGGTGATGGCGGTCTTTGGGATGTCGGCCGGCTCCACCGGAATCTGGTGGTATGCCTTCAGCAAGTCGATCTTGGACAATATCTGGCAGCCAGCCAGGGTCGTGGTGAAGTCCTGTATGTGAGGAAGTGGGAACCGGTCAGGCTGGGTGTTGGTGTTGAGTGCACGGTAATCACCGCATGGTCTCCAGTCGTCGGCAGTTTTCTTGGGGACCATGTGTAGTGGGGAGGCCCAGTTGCTCGATGATGGTCGAACGATGCCAAGTTCGAGCATATGCTCAAACTCGCGACGAGCAATGAGTAGGCGTTCTCGAGACAGCCGTCGAGGACGAGCGAAAACAGGGGTGCCAGAGGTGACAATATGGTGAGTAATGGTGTGCTTCACCGGTGACTCCCTTGTGTGTGGCCTCTTAAGGTTCGGAAAATTCTCGAGAATTTTCTCATAGGCCGTTGATGGTGAAAACGCTCTAAGTCCTGTTGCCGTGGTCGTAGAGAGCACGCAATCCACGGAGAGGCGTGTCGTCAGGTAGATGAGGCGTCGTGAATGAATGTCGACGGCCAGTTTGTAGAAGTTGAGAAAGTCCGCTCCCAGGATAGCCTGCTTGATGTCGGCGACGATGAACAGCCACCGGAATGTGCGGCGCAGTCCAAGGTTGATTGTGAGGGACCGCTGACCATAGGTAGCGATAGGTGAGTTGTTGATCGCTTGGAGCGGGGAGGTCTTTTGATTGCGTTGTCGGTCCAAAAGAGAGGCTGGTAGAACGCTGACCTCGGCTCCTGCGTCGACAAGGAAGCGATGGCCAGCTACCTTGTCAACGACATAAAGGAAGCGGCTTTCCTGTCTACCGGTATCACCTGCCGCCGCCAGTGTCCGGTCTTCTAGTTTTCCGCCGAAGCGCAGGGTTCGGTGCACTTGCGGGCACGGTTGCCGAAGGTACGGTGGTACTAACACCTGCCCGAGTCAGAGTCGACCTGACCGCTGTTGGAGGAGGTGGTGCGCTCTACCGGACGTGAGTGAGAGCGTGGGCACCGGCGGGAGTGGGACCGTTGTTGGCGACGTCGTGATAAGGGTGCAAGGGTGGCAAGCTGCCGACTCAGGGCCTCGATACGGTCCTCAAGGCGCGACAGTCTAGAGTCTTCTGATGTTGTTGCGGGCGTTCTATGGGCGACAGAGCTGATGCCAGGGGCCCGCGAGTAGTCGGCGACACGATCGGCAAGCTCAGCGAGCTTGTCGAGCGACATGCCTTCCGCGGCCGCCAGAACCGGGACCATGGTCGATGGGAGCCGTTGTAAAAACAACTCACGCAGGAGGTGGTTGTTGGGGTCTTGGTTCTGCGTTCCCAGCAGCTGACGCATTCGGTGGAGAAGCTGGGACGGTCGTCTGTCACCGAACTCCTTGGTGTTAAGGAGTTGCTGAAGCCTGCTGCGCCCCGACTCGGTCTTGCGGTCAAGAATGGCGGCCTTCAGTTGGTCGAAGGGGCTGACCGGATCCGGAGTGGCCAGAATGTCGGCTAGCTCCGCGGTGACATCGGCTGGCGATGAGGACACGGTGTGAAGGTACCGCGTCTCCTGGCTAGTGATGAGCCGGAGACGGAACTGGGCCTCAACTTGCATTAGCCATACGATCGCATTTTTCGGCAAAAATGGTGGCAGCCGAAAATTCTGGATCACTGCCAAGGGTGAATGAAGGGCGTCACCGTCAGGAGCGTTGGACGTGCCGGCATCCATCGGAGCAGCAGGGTTTGAAAGAGCGAGTCCGATTCCGGGTCACCAAATCTCTTGGGAGCTGGGACGAGACGAACCAGCTCGGACAGCGTTTGGATTCGAACTGCTTTTATTGCTGGCGTTGCAGAGGCAGCTGAACCTCGTCGTCGTCGTTCATGGCGTAGGCTGGCTTTGAGTGTCGCTACACATTAATTCACGAAGACGCTACATTTATGTAAAACAATCCTGTTTAACGAGCACTTCAAAGGTCTTCAGACCCATGACTTTAAAACATCTGCGAACTAGCGCATGCGGAGGGGCACGCGCCGAGTCGTTGTCGCGAGCTTATTTGCCAACCGCCAAAACGCCTTCGATATGCATTCCATTTGAAATGTCTGCAAAGCAGGCTGCAATATTCTATTTACTCATAAACATGCAAGGAACAGAATTCCAGCGTCTCAAACACTTACACTGCCGCATCACCGACCCCTCGCATGCCTTGTGCCGTGTGGACTGTCAGGGAGCTTCATCGGCGGAATTGCCTCCGCCGATATCTTTCGGGATTTGTAACCCGTTTATAAAGGTAAAAGTAAGAAGCACGCTAATAAAAGGTACGGAAGCACGTCAGTATTCGCATATACCCAGCGCCTTGTACACCGGGTAAACGAGGTCCCGCTTCTCGAAGTGCATGCAGCACACAACGGCCAAACCAGGAAACCAGGGCAGAGAAGGGAGCCGGATGCAAGATCGCAGAGCGGAGCCCTTCCTCTGACGTCACGGTATACCTAACCCGATCAGGCACGGCGACCGCAGCGACGCCACTGTTCACTCTCGGGGCTAATAGGTGGTGTTCTGCCTTCTTTCCTTGTTTAGAAGGGGAAAAAAAGAAGGGTGAGCGAGAAGGTCGTGGCACTTTCATTGGTTACGTTACCACGCCTCCAGGGGTCCGCAAAATTGGTTATGCTCATCGAAACGACTTTTAGCGTGTTTCTTGGGTCATTACGTTCCATGTTACCAGTTTCACGTGGTTGAGCTTTTAGGCCAGGCGGTTCGGTCGCCAAAAACGTTCTTTAAGGGGTATCCACACGAAGGAGAACTCCGCGGACGGATGTCGTGACGTCAACAACCCGGGAAACTCCGTCCCCGCTCCGCCGCGTGCACCTGCGGAGCTTTCGTGCTGACAGCACGAAGCCGCCGCGCCTCCGCCACGGAGGAGAACGGGAGAACGACGCCGTCAAAAAGGGATGACGTATGTCTCACGTGATTCGCGCTCCGCGGAGGAAAGGAGCGGATTTCTCCTTCGTGTGGATACCCATTTATCGCATAAATCGCCAGCCATCGTGTCTCCAGCACCCCTGTGTACTTCGCGCTGCACGCGCACGCATTACACTCCCTCGTGGCTATTGATGCGCTGTTCGGTCACGCGGGTTTTCTCGCCTTAATGTCTTGGGGACATTGCTTGGAGGTCAGTTTAGATAGTTAATTTTTGACTGTGGCCATCTGCGCTACAACTCCTTCCATTTCACTGAGACTTGTCACGCAGAGCTGAAATGAGGTGGTGACTGTGTGCAAACCTTACCAAAATACCGAGTATAAGTTTTCACTTTCTGAAATAGGGAACTGGAAATCTAACTGGAATTGTTCCTGGAAACTTGAAATTCAGATTGCATACTAATAAATAGTTTCTGAAAACCCGAAATCCAGAGAAAATCCAGGTAGATTTCCAGTTCTATAATCCGGGTTGCGAAAAGTTATAATTGGTTTTTCGGAAGGAAATAGCACTCAAGAGCTCCGGTCGAGAACTATTCTTAGGGTTTTGCCGTAGCTTCCAGATCAAATCAACGCACTAGCTATACGAATGCAGTCTTATTAATAAATATATTATTTAAATGCCATAAAAAGATAAGGCGTTATTTGTTTTTAAATATATGCAGACCGGAAGTAGGTTAGAGATTCTCGATACATGGGGCAAGTCTGTTGCCTCGTTGCAAGCAGTCATAGGCGGTCATTACACATTCGCTCTCTATCAGCCGCAAATATCTTAACCAGCCTTCACTGGGATGAGTCATGTTATAAAAACAACGAGCGCGAAAGGTGACGCCGTCTGCTGCTTCCGAAAGAGCGGGATGTTCAAGTGGGCCAATCAGGGCGCAATAATATTCTAATGCGTTTGCTCAACCGTGAAGCAGCAAACAAAAACGGTCACCAATCTCAGAACGATGAAGGGCTGTTCACAAAGAGTACGACTCGCTGCGACCTGTGTCGTGGGCGGCTTTCATGGACTAAGTGAGTAGTTTTTTTCCCCGCTTCCAATCCGGTTTGGACCGAATTAGATGGGGGGGGGGGGGGGGGGGGGGGGAAGCGACATCTAGTTTGCGTCGTGAGAAGAAGCTTATGACTAAGGACGCAGCCACTCTTACGGCCAATGCCTCTACTATGGTGCCTGGAGCGCGTCTTCGACTGGTGTGTTTAGCGTCCTATCCCGCCCATACATCAAAAGTGGTCCCGATGTGGCAACAAATGACGCGAGTGTCATGCTGTTGCCTGTCGCGATCCTGGCGGTTGGCCGTAGAAATGCTGGCAAAAAGCACGAGCGAACGCGAGTGTCGCTGACGTCACGGCGTCCCGTTAGGCGTCCCAACTTCCGGCTGCACTAGCTTCCGTGAACTGTAACAGTGAAAAGCGACCTGCAGCAGAACACGCATCTGCTACATACACCATAACTGTTGGGATGCCACCAGGGTCGCGACCGGCGACAGCATGACACTTCTATGACGTCATCAGGCGGAAATCGAGGGACCACTTTTTTGGCCGCAGTAAACACACCAGTCAAAAACGTGATCCAGGCACCATACCTCTACTACTGTTGTAAGCCCCGAACCTCCCAAGAACAAGCAAGTGGAGGAGGCGAGGGTGATGACGAGGATAAGTCTTCTGGATCGCGGCCTAAAGTGTGGTTCCTGTCCTCATTAAAATCATGCGCACGTGCCAAATTGGATAGGATTCTTGAAGATCGTGCGAAAGACAAATCGTGTATTGTGTGTACACTCCTTAAAGGCCGACGTGAAACCTCGTTTCTTTCAGCAGGGAAAATAACCCTCTTAGCGCTCCCCTCACCTAAGCAGCAAATGGGAGCCAAGATGGGGCAATGTAAGAAGTAGAGAGGACATAGGATAAAAGGAGGCGGGCAAAAGTTTAAGGCATGGAGTACACGTCGGTTTTAAATGGATACAGAACTGAAATTCGGAGCTCACAAGACAAAACTGGAGCGATAGGCGGGACGCTGCAAAACCTCTCAAAACATCTTCATAGAGCGATATCCCTAACGGATGGCACTATTTTTAGAAAAATAATTCCGCGATTGAACACGGCCGACCAGGCCGACGAGACATGTGACGTCACGATTCCCATTCCCTCTCGTCTTCGCTTGGTCCGCGAGCAGGTGAACCGAAGCGAGGTGGAGAGAAGCGAGGGCGCTTCCCCTTATTTTCAACTGTTCCAGGAATATCGTGACGTCATAGTCCTAGCTTGATCGCGCTTTTTTTTTTTTCAGACTCGGCCATCCGTTTGAAATATTGATGAGTGATACTTTGGAATTCGTAGCGTCTCGTTCAACACTTTAGAGGCCTTATTTTTTCAGGTACAAAGTTTAGTTCAGCCTTCGTTTAACGGAAAACTGACGAGGCTTCATGTTGTTGTCAGAGCCAGGTGGCGTTTGACATGCAGGTCTCCAATTTTTTTTTAACTGTTCCGGGAGCGTCGGCGGCTCGGTCGGTTGGTACCGTACTAAGGTACTGACCGCTGCGACTGGAGTTACTGAATATGTAATACGTTCGACGATATAAACCAAAGTAAACGCATGCGCACGAAGCATGCCCCTTTGCAAGCGTCATCTGCCATGCTTTCCTGCTGACTATGCACCGCCCCCGCTCTTCCATTGTTGGTAGGGCTATCCGCCGCAGAGGTTGCATACAGCCAACAGAAAGACATGGCTTACGCATCAGCATGCCTTGAGCCCACGCGCTTATTCTCGTTCTTACTGCCGCACCGTTACGTGGCACGGCACTGGCCAGCCTACCTGAGGATGCTCCATTTATCTGATTAATGGCTTATCATTAGTATCTACATGACCGGAAAATCGTATTGCGTGTTTAAGACGCCACGCCTTCGGATTCCCCCGTCATGGCGAGAAGGAGGCTCATGTGGCGATGGCGAGAGGCAGGGGACAGCACGCGGCGGTAGCCCATGCGCGCGCGAAAGCTGGGGCATATGGCTGGGGCAGAGATTCCCAGCGAGTCTGGACTTGCAGGTGTGCGAAGCGCGTATTCCGTGGCTTGTGCTACAAAATGGTGTGTGAACCAAGTACTAGCGCTGGTCCAACTAGGCGAGCAAACTAAAAGGATTTTGATCGAAGACGACGTGATGCCGTAACCGGTGAACAGCGAAAGCAGCGTCATGCAGCGGATGCCTCTGCTAAGCGTACAAGGCGAGCAAACGAAAACCCCCAAGGCCGAAAAAAATTAAAAAAAAGTCCATAGCAGGATCCTTAGGCAATGCGTTAGCATGGCTTTTGGGAAACGCCACGCACATCCCCATTTTGGAAACGTTAACACTGACCCCATAACGAAGCCAAAAAAGGCAGCAAAAATGTAGGATGCAAATGAGAAAGCCAAAACAGAAACGTGAAGAAGTCAGAATTAACGTTTTCTAAAAGGGGAAGTGTGCGGGTTTAACAAGGGACATGCTCCTAATTTCCTAAGGATACACAAATGAAGTTTTCTTTACTTAAAATTAGAGAGCTCCGTAGTTCATCAACCTCTCTTGATGTGCTCTTTCTATAATATATACTAAGCATAATACGGCTCATTGAAACATCATACTCTTCATGCATATCAGCAAATTTGGAAGTGTGCTTAATATATATATATATATTTTTTTTTTTTCATTTCATCTGTTTATTTTATGAAAATGCTAGAGTATGCATTACACGAGCGAGAATTTGTAAAATTTTAAATTGAAGTACTAAGCAAACACTACATGTAAATATGCCATATCTGCCCAATTAGGTAGATAGTATTCCTGTGATTAGAAGCTATAACCAACATCTCAAGTTCAAAAACTTAAGATTTATAGTATCAGACGACATACAGCACTCCTCATTAAATCATACTTAGAAAGTCGCCAACAGTTCGTTAATATTAGCGGCCATTTATTCGATACAAAATCAATTAAATCTGGAGTACCACAAGACAGTATACTGAGGCCACTACTGTTTAATATATGCATCAATGATGTCGTTAACATAGCAGCAAACGTAAAGTTTATCATCTACGCTGATGAAACCAGCCTCTTTTTTGTCAGCTAAAAATTGCGATGAAATATCTTGTGTTGCTAATAAAACCATAAAAATTCTCGAAACCTGGGCTAATTCGAATAACCTTATCATAAACAAGAAAAAAAACTAAGGCGACCTTTTTCAGCTCCAGAAATAAGAATATCATCCTAACAAGTGACATTGTTTTAGACTCGTGTCCAATCGAAATAGTAAACACACTTAAAATTTTGGGGGCAATTTTCTCAAAGCACATGTCTTGGACCAAACATGTGAACTATTTAATTTCTAAACTTGCCAGAATAACTGGTATGTTACATAGACATCGCCCTATCCTTCCTGCTGGAGTTAAGCTGCTTTTATATAACTCCTTATTTTTATCTCACCTGAACTACTGTCATCTGGCCTGGGGTACCACCACAAAACCTAATCTTAAAAAAACTATTTTTACTGCAGAAACTAGTGCTAAGGGTCATATGCAAAGTGCCATATAATTTTCATACTGACTAACTTTATGTTGGGCTGGGTGTTCTGAATGTATTTCAACACTATGATTTTAGATTGTGTGTAAAATATAAACAGGAATGTCGAGATATAAGTAGCTTTTAGATACGCTTCGCATTCCTTAGAAACAAACCTGTAATATATTGCACTCCCCATTCCGATTTCTGGGTAGTAGATGCATCTCGTACTGACTATGGTTTACACATGATTCAAATAACACAGCGAACGCTTCTGAACAAAATGATTCGATCTAATTTTGATATAGAATCCCGCAGCACGTATGATATTAGGAGCCATTTTCTATCGAAGTAATTATGTGATTACACTGACTCCCTCGTAGGTGTTTTTCTTTTTTATTTGCTCTTTGCTTTGATATTAGGAGATGTTTTTCTGTCAAAGTAATTATGATTTCCTCGTATCTGTTCTCTGTTTGCTCTTTGCCTTTATTGTTTTTGTTTGTTTGTTTTTTTTTGTTTTTTTTCCGCTTATATAATTTCTTGTGTGTGCTTCTGCAACCGCTGTGTACCTGTGAGGGGGCTGAGGACTATTCAGGCTGCCTAGACAGCTTTTTTCCTCAGCTCCCACCATATTGGTATGGTAAATAAAGCTATTATTATTATTATTAAGTATATAAAGTGTTATCACTTCGGCCGAGTCACCGAAGCATGACTTACTGTTATCCGCCTTTTGTTTGTTTTATTAACTGCGTTGCCATTGGTCCGTGGAGCGCTATATATATAGTTCCACGCGGGCCCGAAATAAACCGTTCATACCCTGGGAGCCGGCCTGTCTGTTTGGTCCTCGCGGTTCTGTCATACTGCGAGATGTCCAAGTGACAACAGTGGCGACGAGGCGCCGAACTCCGCCGGGCAGGAGGCAAGGGCTGCTCAAGATCCGAGACGGGGGCAATGGCGACGCCGACCAGCTTTCAAGTGCCTGCCTTCGACGACAGCAGAGATAAGTGGGACTCCTACATCGTACGCGTTGAAGCATACTTCGAGGGAAATGCTATTGCCAGTGGAAAGACCAAGAGAGCGCTGCTAGTTTCGGCACTCGGCACGCATACGATAGAAGTCTTAAGTGGTAGCTATGCCCCGCGAAAGGTGAACGAGTTATCGTATGAAGAAGCTGTGAAAGTCCTAGAGCAGCACTACGCGCCTAAGCGCAATGAAATAGCCGAGAGCTATAAATTTTTCAACCGCGTGCAACAACCAACTGAGAGCGTACGGGAGTTCGTTGTGCAGATCCGCAAAATTGCGGAAAACTGCAACTTTGGCATGAGCCTTGACCGGATGCTACGGGATCGAATTGTGTGCGGTGTGAGAAGTAGAGACGTCCAGCGAAGGTTGCTGTCACGGCGGGACCTTACGTTGAATGAGGCGGAAGAAGTAGCAGCCGCAGCGGAAGCAGCTGATTCCGAAGTAGAACAAATGCAAAGGCCAGAAACGAAGGAAGGGGCCATACACAAAATGGTGAAACAGCCGTCAAGAAATGTGTACGGGCGGGAGAAGCACCTTTCGGTAGCAGCGTGTGGTCGCTGTGGAAGTTCATCACACACCGGGGAAAACTGCGGCCACAAAACGAAAACGTGTTTTCGCTGTGGAAAGCAAGGGCACCTAGCCAGAAAGTGTCGAGCTACGGGGTATCGGGAGCGAAGCGGGAAACCTGATAAGGAACAGATGTCGTCGTTGTTGGCGGACGCGTCAGCAGAAGATGATGACTTGTGCATTTCGTCGGTGTACGCAATCAAGTCGCAAGCTGCAACGGTCTGTTTGGTTCAACCAGTCAGGAAGAAGCTTTGCTGGGGAGGCATTGACGTCAGCATGGAAATAGACACTGGCTCTCCTGTCTGCGTCATTCCTCGGAACGTGTATCTTCAGTGCCGAAACCGCTGGCCTAGCCTTGCAAAAAGTGAACTGAGACTGAATTGTTATCTCGGGAAATTGCCCATCTTAGGAGAGCTGCATCTGGACGTTGCTTTCCAGGGCCGCACGGTTCCTGCAAACCTGGTGGTGTTGGATTGCCTTGGACCCAGCCTTTGTGGCCGGGATGTAATCAACAAGTTGAACTTGCTTGGCGCAGAAGTGGCCTCTGTTTCCGCTCACCGAGACCACCAGGATTTGGAATCCCTGCTGAGCGACTTCCAGGACCTGTTCGAGCCCGGTCTAGGAGCCATCGAGGGGCCCCCCGTACATCTCTACCTGAAGGAAGGAGCTCGCCCGAAATTCATGAAGGCAAGACCCGTTCCTTACGCTCTGAGAGATAAGGTCTCTGAGGAGTTAGACCGTCTTGTTCAAACGGGAGTTTTGTCTCCAATAACGCATTCAGAATGGGCGGCGCCGATCGTTCCTGTGCGGAAAAGTGATGGATCCGTTAGAATTTGCGGAGATTTTAAGTTGACTGTGAATGCTGCCTGTGCTACTGAACAGTACCCTCTGCCCAGCATAGCAGACATTTTTGCGTCGATGCGTGGTGGGGCAGTGTACAGTACGTTAGATCTGCGAGACGCGTATAACCAGGTACCGTTAGACAAAGATTCCAAAAAACTGGCGGTGATTAATACACATCGCGGGCTCTTCCAGTACAACCGGTTGCCGTTCGGGGTTGCATCGGCTCCGGCCATTTTTCAGAGAAAAATGGAAACCATGCTGGCCGGCCTGCCAGGAGTGCAGGTGTACTTGGATGACGTGTTGGTGGCTGAGCAGCCGGGAACTGAAAATCTAAGGGCAGTGCTGCAACGATTTCAAGACATGGGTGTGCGGCTGCGGCAGTCGAAGTGTACGTTTAGGAAAAGTGAAATTTGCTACTTGGGCCACAGAGTGGACCAGGAAGGGCTTCACCCCATCGAGAAGAATCTGGACGCCATCCGACAGGCCCCAAGCCCTACGAACGTCAGCGAGCTCCGGGCCTTTATTGGATTGTTGACGTATTATCATCGGTTTTTGCCAAATATGTCTACCCTGCTGGCACCGCTTTACGAGCTCTTAGAAAAAAATAAAGTATGGCAATGGGGACCGAGACAACGAGACTCCGTGGAAAAGGCCAAGACAGTATTGCTAAAATCTCCCGTGTTGACCTTTTTTGATCCAAGTAAACCACTCCGTCTGGAATGCGATGCCTCGCCAACAGGAGTAGGAGCTGTACTGTCGCACCGATTGGGGTCTGTCGACCGACCGATCGCCTTCCGTTCCCGAAGCCTGACATCAGCAGAAAAAAATTATTCCCAAATAGAGAAAGAGGCACTCGCCTTGGTGTTCGCCGTGACCAAGTTCAGGGATTACTTGCTAGGTCGACAGTTCGTTCTCGTCACCGACCACCAACCCCTGGTGGGTCTGCTGAGAGAGGACCGGCCGATACCTCTGCTGGCATCGGGAAGAATTCAAAGGTGGGCCCTTCTACTCAGCGACTTCCAGTACAAAATCGAATTTCGCCCCGGGAAACGCAACGCGAACGCGGACGCCCTCAGCCGATTGCCCCTTCCACAGACCGAGGAGAGCCGAGAGGAGGAGCTGCCAGAGTACGTGTTCGCGATACAGTGCATGGATGAAGCGTTCCTGCCGGCACAGCAGCTAAAAGAGCTCAGTGCCGAGGACAGAACACTGACTACAGTAAAAAGCTTCGTAATGCGTGGCTGGCCGAAAATTCTAACCAAAGAACAGCATGAGCTGCATCCTTACTTTTGCAGAAGGCAGGAGTTGACTGTCGTCCAGGACCTGCTCTACTGGGGACAGCGAGTCGTCATTCCAGGGGCAGCCCAGAAAGAGATGCTCAATCTACTCCACGAGGCTCACCAGGGGGCGACGGCCATGAAAAGGGTAGCCCGGACGTTGTTTTGGTGGCCCGGATTGGACGGTGAGGTAGAACGACTGGCTCGTCTTTGTCACAACTGCACACAGGCTGCTCCTATGCCTCCAGCAAGCACGCCTGTTAACTGGCCAGAAACGGGAGAAAATTGGGCGCGCTTGCACATTGATTTCGCTGGGCCAATTGAAAACAAAATGCTGCTGGTGGTAGTGGATTCACACACTAAGTGGATCGAAGTATGCGTAATGCGCTCGGCCACCACTGAAGCCACCATAAGGGAGCTCAGAGAGATGTTCAGCCGATTCGGCTTACCACGTGCGATTGTGTCAGACAACGGGACTCAGTTTACTAGTCAGCAGTTTGGCGAGTTCCTGGAACGAAATCACGTGGAGCATTTAAAAACCGCCCCGTATCACCCACAATCTAATGGATTGGCAGAGCGGGCGGTCAGAACGGTAAAAGAGTCCCTAGCCAAGTTGTCAACCGGGGATTTGGAAGAGAAGTTGGCGAAAGTGTTGCTGTCTTACCGTCGCACTCCACTGTCGGACGGGAAATCACCGGCCGAGCGCTTACTCGGTTTCCAAGTACGCTCGCGCGTCGACACTGCTGTGCCGTCAAGACGTGTGTGCTCGCCTGACTTACAGGTCCCAACCATTCGCCCTCATGCTGCCGTGTGGTACCGGAACTTCGGGCAAGGTGAAAAATGGTTGCCCGGGGTGGTGGAGAGCAACCATGGCGCTCGCATGACTGTGGTATCTACTCCCGGAGGCAACGTCCGCCGTCATCTCGATCAACTGCGGTTACGGGAGGTCAAGGCGGAAACCAGCGAGGCACCCGCCGCCAGCGGTTCAGCAGTACCTGCACCCTCTCCCAGGAGCCCTGCTGACCAGTTGGCCCGAGCCGCAGCCGCCAGCGGTTCAGCGGTACCTGTACCCTCTCCCACGAGCCCTGCTGACCAGTTGGCCCGAGCCGCGGTACCTGCAGCCTCGGCCAAGAGCCCTGCGAACGAGTTGTACGGCGACGCCACGACCTCAAGCGAGCCCGAAGACAGCTGTGTGCCGTTCCAGCTGCGACGGTCCACTCGGACTCGGAAACCCATTGATCGCCTTCAATTATAAGAGAAGGAGAATTGTTATCACTTCGGCCGAGTCACCGAAGCATGACTTACTGTTATCCGCCTTTTGTTTGTTTTATTAACTGCGTTGCCATTGGTCCGTGGAGCGCTATATATATAGTTCCACGCGGGCCCGAAATAAACCGTTCATACCCTGGGAGCCGGCCTGTCTGTTTGGTCCTCGCGGTTCTGTCATACTGCGAGATGTCCAAGTGACAACATAAAGCAACATCAAGGTACGCGACATTTAGCAACGAACATTGATGGATTTTGCAACCACATACCCTATTGAAAAAGGCCAATATGAACTCGGCTTATTGGAAATATTGTATTCCAATGAAGTTGATGGAAACCAATAAAAACTTATTGTTATCCGATTAACCCAAAACGCACGATGGGAATTCATATCTGAGCACAATATCCCGATATAGTATGCGGTTATTGGTATACAACAGGATATTGGAGCACAATATCCCGATATAACTTGCGGTTATTGGTATACAACACGATATCGAAGCACAATATCCCGACAGAACTTACGGTTATTGGAACAGAATACGACACCGCGTGCATATTGATGACCGACATGGAAATACTGTGCGGCCACACGATATATAAATATCGGTCGTCGGTCACGAGCCCAAAGGAGAATACAATATCGCGTGGATAAATCTCAGAATGAATTCCAAGTTACCAACATGAATTACGTCGGCATATACCGCGGACTAAGAGGATACGTAACACAGTATTGATCGCCCGTGAAGCAACATGTGGATGTCGGTACGCCCACATGTACGACATCGCGTGAATTATATCGTAGAACAGCAGGAGTTACCATACGGCAATACGAGAGAGAACGATATTGGAGATGGATACACACAGAACACAAACATTCCGCGTTGCAAACACATTCACATTGATCGAAAGCGCAAGTGTACGTACCGCACACAGTACACAGAGCCTCCAGCGCTTGAAACGCTAGACAACCACCAAACCATTCAGAATAACTAGCTGGGACACCCGCGACCTACCTTTCAATGAGAAAGCCTAATAACGACGTGCTCATTGGAGTGATCGTTTTCAAACAAATGTTTATTGCAGTTTTAATGCAACAAAAGTTAGGTTACCGATGTTGGAACCCAAATCGAACGCGATACGTGACAATGTCAGTTCGCACGATAAAATAATGAGGATTAATGGCCTTGACAGGTCACGTGCTTGTTGCCCGCACATTTATCGATATTGACCCACCTTTCTGGGTAATCCTAGGTCGTACACAAAACCCACAATCACACACAAGCACATTTCACCCACCACTCTTCGACGCCTGTTTCGCAAGATTCACACACTGTACAAAACGACGCGAAAAATACGTGCATTTGCGCCTTCAAACGATAGGTTACAGACTCGTTTTATGAGAAAAGTTTCCATCGTCGACCCGCGCGCGCGAAAGCTCGAGCGCTCGAGCTTCGGAGGCAGTTCGAACTCCGAAGGGAGGCGAGCCGAGCGAGCGGCGAGTAGCCCATCGAGCCAGACGACCGGCTGAGCGAGCCGCCGAGTGGCCGAATCCGCCGATCCAGCCAAGCCTAGCCGAGCCGCCGAGATTGCCCGATTGCGCCATTGCGCAGCGACCGCGACCGCGCCAACCCGGCGAGACGGCGGCGATGGCGGGACCGACGGATAACAGCTCGTCAAGTTCGTCGCGCACTTTGCTTGTGGGTTCCAAGTGAAACCAACGCACTTTCAATCGCTTCGAAGGGTACGTATAGACGACTTTATTACTTGTAGCATTGAGTTCTTTGGTATACACAGATCAAAGTGAACACTGAAGGACAGAAGGGAGACATGATGTTTTGAAATCGCAGCTTATTTGAACGCATGCGTCCCCTGCTGAAAGCGTCTGGCTGTGCTCTGTTGCAGACGTCATTTCGACTGCGCGTACTCTGATGTAACGTCAGTCAGTGTTTACACTCGGCTAGCTATCACTCGGCTTGTTATCTCATGTGCGAAATAGACGTAGAAACCAGCGCCTCGTCTCTTTCGGATATTCAACCTCCAGCCCCTCGGCTCCCAGCGTGCTTACCGGCGCAAACCGTTCGACGTGTTGGATTCGTGGGCTCGTTCGAAGAGGCGTTGTTTTAACGCTCACGAGTCGCCGAAGTGTTACCGGAGCTTCTCTTTACGAAAGTCGCGATCGACGCTGGGCTCTGAGCTCGTACCTTTTTCTTCCCCGGTAGACTAAGGGTGCCGACCATTCATCTGTGGTGCCGACTGGCGCCGTACGAAGTTGAGAAAAGCTAGCGAATCTGTCAGATTTTCGTGACGCCGCCCAACTGCTCTGCTACCGGCTGCGCTCAACAAATAAGGTAAAAAAAAGCGTTT
The DNA here is from genome assembly GCF_016920785.2 of Ixodes scapularis. Lineage (NCBI taxonomy): Eukaryota > Metazoa > Arthropoda > Arachnida > Ixodida > Ixodidae > Ixodes > Ixodes scapularis. The sequence continues at coordinate 54,350,611 of NW_024609882.1, forward strand.
CCTAATTTTCAAATATATATATTTTTTTTGCCATGTTTTATTTCAGTCGCCGCAAAGTAAATGGCGGCCGTACATCGGTTGACTCACGATTACTGTCTCTACATCGTAGATTGTCTCACCACAATGGTGCCCGTTGGTGTGATCTTATTCTGATAACGTTACACCTTGCTTTTTCATCTTGGCACACTTCTAGACGACCTTCTACACGTTGCACTCCTTGTCAAAATGTCGCTGGTGTTAGAGACAAATCTGAAGTCGCTGTTTGCTCACTCCTTGGTGCACATATTTCATGTTCAACATCAGGTATCTGAAGGAGGGGCCATGAAACCCTGGAGTTTGTTTAGAGGTACCTCAACATACTGTATTCAAGTGTCGTTTTGTGTGTTATAGTTTCCTACTAAACCAAATTGCACTTCGTTCGTAATATACCCTATAACTGTTCACTACAATTAAAGTTGCTATGAAACATTGGCCACGAGAGGTGACTCGGCCAACGCAGCCTGAAAATTTCTCGCATAATTTTCTTCATGGGTCATTTTGGACATTGACAAATTGTCTTGTGAAAAATGAGTGTTATGCACATGTGTTCTACTTTTCGTACAGGTACTTCAGTTAGATAAACCCCAGCAAAGGCAGCAAGACAGTCTCATGGGGTCAGACTAAGGATAACTGCATTCCTGCTCGAGTCCCGAGTCTTGTCACCAAACTTCACTGAACATAATGGTACATTCCCTTTCCTTAACTTTTTCTTCTGAAATGTGTTTTTTTTATTGTTGCTTTTTTCTATTGAAAAAAGGGTAGTACAACGTTTAAACAACCAATGTTTTTTTTTTCTTTTTGTAAAATGTGCAGTACATCGTTTAAACACCCAAGCGTTCATAAATGGTCTCTGTACCAGACAATAGGGTGTCTTATACCCTGTTTCATACTTAGGGTGCAACGCTGTCAAAGGTACTAAAGTGGTGCGCATGAAAAAATAGAAAAAGTGTTACTCCGCGCGCTTCGTGGACGAGTGGTAGAAGGCGCTGCTCTGGCGATATTGACGTCTCGGTGGCCGTGGTTCGAACCCATTTTACGCGCAATGTTTTTTTTTTGTTTTTTTTTTAGACATATTTTTTGTGCAAGAGTGTGCGCATTGACGAAGTGCATATTTCAGTTCCTCCTCCTTGATTTTTATTTATAAGTCGTCGAGAGGCCAGATTTCTACCATCTGGTCTGCCGCTTTGCAAGTGTTATTTGCCTCCAGCACCGAGTTATATTTTTCTTTCGTGCAGCGTGGAATGAGGAATCGCCCTGATAGCGGCCTTGTCCCAAAATTTATAATAAAACATTAATCGACAATAGTTGTGGCCTGTACAGTTTATTTTGAAATAGCTGTCAAGGGTAGGAATCTCCCTCTCGGAGCACTTGCGATGCACCTTCAGGCGAATGGCGTTCTGTGTGAACTCGTCATGCTTGACGGTCCCCGTGCTCGAAACTTTCTTGTTGCGAGGTCTTTGCTCCGGGGACGCCACCTTGCCAGATAGGCACTGCGCCTTGCACTTCGCGACAGTACAGGGAACACTCCAGTGTCGTTACTGACCGTCTCCAGGACTTCACGACCGAATTCTCCGGGGAATGTGTTCTTATACTCCCGTACACATTGGCGATCATCTGCTTGCACTCTTTCAAGATTTTCGCACAACGAATCTTCAAAAACATCCGTACAGGAGAGGTACTTGAGCTTGCTGCGTAAGACGCCATCTTCTCAAAAACAGCCAGTGCCACACAACCCGAAAACCCACAGCGGCTGCCACACGTATGAACACGAAAACAATTTAAGGTGGTTTACATTATCTTTTCCTTTTTCTTGAAAAAACATTTGTGCTCCGTTGAAATCCTAACGCCAATATCAGTAACTAGCCCCGAGGAGGCACATCGAGTCACCCAGCCGGCAGTCTCCGCCGCGCCATCCAGATCCGTCTTCCCCCCCACTTATTCGGTGGACACCCAGCCCCCCTTCACCCGGGCCACGACCACCGACGCCTGGCCGCCACTTCACGCAGGCGAGTTCCAGCCAAGCGCCGGGACTCAGCACGCCGCTGCTGGGTTCCCCACGAACTTCCCCCCTCACATCGCCCCTCCAAGACCTCCTTACGACGCCGGGGCGTCGTTTGTACAGGCTCAGTCCACCGTCGCTGCCCCCGCCGACCCTCGCGGTCCCCATACCACCCGACAGCGACTATTCAACGTCACCGACCCCCCGACCCGCAGGGACATCGCGGAGGCTTTCATTTTCGTACAACAAGTTGCAAGACATTCCCAACACATTGGGAGAAGAGAGATCCAGGAGCTTCAGCTCCTCGAGCTCTTCGTCGACATTTGGGACTGCAGGTGTATCGGACTTCCTCCCCGCAGCAAGCTCCGCGTCTTTGATCGAGTGCGGCTCCTCTACCACGTCGCCTTGTCCGGGTGGGGAGCCGCACTCGATGGCTATGCTGACCCCTCAGCAACCTTTTTGTTGGGACCGCCTGCACCACGAAGAGTGGCCACCCACCGTGGAAGTTCCCCGGACCGTTCAGTCAGTCCGCCCCGAGGAACACGTCCCAACACCCGCTCGCAGCCCCAGCCCCCGAAGTCCCCCCGCAAGAACCCTCCCAAGAAAAAATGAGGCTTCAGAGCTACCCCCCGACTTCCAACCTCCCCAAGAGTGTTTGGACCTTCTTCAAGCCATCGACGCACTCCCAACGGGCCTTCCCTGTCCGCTCGATGTGGTGCTTGGAGAAGCACAGACGATCGCCGTAGTCGTCGACGGCGTTCCGACGTTGGGACTTCTCCCGGACGTCCTCCTGCCGGAGGATCTCCTGGCGCAAGCGTTGCGCGAAGACGGCGTTCCCGGCTCCGTTAACCCTTTGGACCCTGCTGCCTGGCCTTCCCTCGCAGCAGTGCCCAACGTGGATCCTGCTCCCCCACCCGGGGCCTTCCCCCGGCCGGCATCGCCCTCGACCACGGCCTCCTCCGCTTCGGAGTTCTCAACCGATTCTGAGGTGGCCAACGATCTTGCCGAGGACGATAGCCTGGCTGATGCTGCACTACGAATTCTTCAATGGCTGCAGCGCCATCAACCGCATCCACCACCCGACCAGGACCAACAAAACGACGACGATGACGACAGCCGGCGGCCGGCGGCCTTCCCGCTTCTGCCACCGTACCCCCCCGTCCGACCGAGTGAACCAGTACCCAAGGTCAGATGGGACTTTGTCGCCGAAACTTTTGGGTTTAACCCCCCTTTTGACCCTACCCGACTTCAGTTTTTTGCCAGAAAGTCTTCCGTTTTTAATGGCCGCTCCCCCCCACCCGGACCAACTCCCAGTGCTCCGGCTGGCGGTAGCCTCCATGCTTTCAGCACGCATAATTGAAGAGACTACCCGCGGACCTTTTTTGTCGCCTATCCAACTTGTACCGAAAACGTCCACAGCGTCGAGATTTGTTCTCGACTGTTCTCACTTAACGGCTTCCTTGCCAAGCCCCAAGTTTCGCTTGCCTCCACTTGCTCAGGCCCTTAAGGCCTGTCCTTTGCCAGCGAAGCCCTTCTTCGTTAAGTTCGGCTTACGTGACGCGTTCTACCATTTTGGTTTGGCCCCCGCTACCCGTGCTCTAACCACGTTCAGGTTAGATGGCCGTTATTATCGGTACAGAGTTTTGCCCTTCGGCATTAGGCCCGACCCTTTTTTTATGCAAGCTTTTGCAACCGCCCTCGCTCGCGAGGCTCGGGCTCGTGGTTTGTGGGCTTGGTCGCACCTTGACAATTTTTTATTTGCCCACCCTGACCCGACTTTTTTAAAGCAACAGCTAGACATTTTTCTTGCACAGCTCTCTGAAGCTGGCATCCGTTTAAACCCCAGCGACTCGATGTTCCTCCCCGCAAACCAGGTTAAGTTCCTCGGTTTTTTTCTTGATGGAGCATCGGGCACCATTGGGCATACGCCTTCGAGGCGACAGGATCTTCTTTTTGTGTTACGCGCACTTCACCGACCCCAGACACAGAAAGTGTACCAGCGAGCCGCTGGTTTCTGGGGATTTTATTTTTCACTGTACGCGTCCCATTTTCATGCTTTGCGGCCCCTTCATGTTGCCGCCGCTACGGGCACCCCCCCTCCCCTTCCCTGGCTCCATCTTTTTGAAAGTGTAATACAGTGCCTGCCAGTTGCCGTGCCTTTTGACATTGTGCCCATCGAACGTGACGTCTACGCGGACGCCAGCTTTTCGGGCATCGGAATCTGCTTGCTCCAGGGCAACATTGCCATCCTGGCAACCCGACCAGCGCCCATCTACCTTCGAGAACTTTGGGCTGTTTTGCTGGCCTTGCTTCTGGCACCCCCTCGAACCAGGGTGATCACCGACAACCAGGCTGTGTACCAAGCCCTAACACGCGGCCATGGACATACTCTCACACCGTCGGAGGCTCTTGCAGCGACTGTACTTATGCTGAATAAAGAGGGTTGGGTTGGGTGAGTGCCCACCGACCAGAACCCGGCCGACGGCCCCTCTCGCCTCCACCGCACTCTAACCGTGGGGACGAGCGGGGTCGCCGCCAGGGGGCCGGAGCCTATATATTAGGGTGCCGTGCCCCTGTCGAGTCAGTCGCTGGGTTCCCGCCTCACCAGGACCCAGCGAAGCAGGTTTCAAAAACACATTTTCCGACTTTTTAAATTTTTTTTGCAGGGGACGCACTATCTTGTGGGGCGAACGTAGGCACGGTCAGCAATGCAAACCGGTGCGCTAGCTTTGACTGCGTTGCACGCTATGTATGAAACAGAGTATAGGATCGCTTCAGACGGGGCAACCTTCCAGCAATTTTGGGGCTGCTGGCGGGTGTTCCCTAGTGTTCCCTAGATCGACACGAATTGCTGAGATTGGGTCCGGCTCGAAGCGAACGAGCGGCTCTGACTACTCGGAGATGTTTGAAGCGGCAGCAGCCAATCAGGAACGCAATATTTTCACGTGACACCCCTGTGGTCGTGATGATGAGAACTGAGGACTTGGTTCTGGTTTGAAATGGATCATTTTTGAAAATAAACTGTTTAAAAAAGATGAGTTAGTATTCTCAGCGCAATTTAAAGATATAAAAACATGTTTTTAGGATATAACTGTGCGTCTAAATACTGTAAGAAAAATAAAATTTCATGATGATGATGGCAAGTCGTAGCAATTCGGTTGCTGCATGTGAACGCAGGCGGCCCGTGTTGCTAGTGTTGCGGCATGAAGTTGCTGGGCGAAATTGTTCCGTCTGAAGCGGGCTTTAGGGAACTGAATTCAGGGGCCGTGGAGCTCTGGGTGCAAGCCCACCTGGAAACATTTTATTTCTTTTTTGCCTTTTTTAGTATTTAAATATATATATATATATATATATATACATATATACTTTTTTTAAGTTTTAACATATAGATGCATAATTTACACACTAATTCATTTTCAGAAGCGCTTTTATTCACACTCTGTGGCTTTCTAGTGCTTGCCATAGCTTCTCGGTGAGCTAATGCCAGCTCTGCAAAGGGAGAGGGATCTTCCCACGCTTTGCAGGCTGTAAAGCTGTGGCTTGCACAGCTCTAGTGTGTCACACCTCGCTCACTGGCTCCATCGCGAAGCATAGGTGCTTCATGAGTCGCGCCACACCGTAAGCCCAAAAAACGGTCGGGTGACAAACCTGGGACCATTTGTCACTGCACTCAGCTATGGTATGGTGGCATGGTCGGGGCATGAAGAAGGGGTACAACTTGGAAATGCTGACCTTCATGACATTTTAAACACATTTTTCATTACTTTTGTGTCAAGTTGTCAGTATTCTAAAGGTGAGAAAGCAAGCAGCAGCGACAGCAAGAAAAGAAAAATTTAAGACCGTTTTCAACAAGAGTCAATTATGAGCACTAGAAAGGCATGGTGTGTAATTAAAACGCTTCTAAAGGTGAATTATCGTATAAATTAAGTACTTGTGCCTCAAAAATACAAAAAAAAATGTAAATATAGTTATAAGGATAAAAATATACACCAGGAGGACTTAAACCAAAACTACAGTCTGTAATTTTGAAATTTGACACCTTAAACCACTTGGCCACCACCCAATTTTATTTCCGGGTCGTTCATCGAGGTATATGAATTTTGTTTGCAGCTGTCGGCTGCAAGAGAGATTGCCTTATTTTCACTTACTTTACTATTCCCACCAAATATGACAAGTGATAAAGAATAGAACTTCATTTGGTTGACCGAGGCACTGTGCTTGCATCAAGGCAAACTAGCCTGTCTTGCTGGGCTCATATTTTGTTTCATCACCTGTTTAGGATTCTGTTGTCGCTCATCAAAAGAAGAAAAAAAAACTGACTAATTCTGACTTATTCTGGTGTGCAGGTACCCTTGGCAGTAAACTCTGCTAAATGGGGCAAAATATAGATACTTTTTTTAGCAAATATGCATCGCTTTAGCAAAATGAGCTACACTATTTGACTAACGTGAAACAGAACGAGCCTCTCCACTTGGGTCTTTTTTCATCTCTCGCAGACACTTTTGCCTGCTTTTTGTGGTTTGTATCAGACTTTTGTATTCTGTCCGGCCAAAGCATCTGTGTTACACTAAGACTGGGTTCTTTAGGATATCTACAGGTATTCTTCACAGCAAATGGCTTCCAATGAGGAACACGAGCTTGTCCTCGGCCACCGACAGCAAATATTTTCAAGGTGAGCTATTGCCCGCCTATATGAGTTTTGTATTTCATTCCTCTTGAATGCCATAACCTATGTGTAGTGGTCTTGCATTAGTATTTTGTTGTCTCTCTTCTGCAAAAACGCCCAAGTTTGACTAAGACCGGGTTCTTTCTTATACATGCAGGTCTTGGTGGCAAGCACCAGCCAATCGAGGCCAGAAGTTTGCTCTTTGCCGGGCATGGCAAGTGTTTTCAAGGTGAGTGATTGACGCCTATCTGAGTTGTGCGTTTCATTCCTCACAGACACTCTATGTCCTGTCTTTATAGTGGTCTTGTGTCAGGCTTTTGTGTCTCTGCCCGGTCAAAGCATCTGTGTTAGACTAAGACTCGGTTCTTTAGGATATCTGCAGGTATTCTTTGCAGCAAATGGCTGCCAATCAGGAACACCCCTATTGGAAAACCCCAATATAAACAGCGTATTATGGATATTGGTAAACAATATCTTTTTATTGTATTGCAATACAATATAGACAGTGTATTGGAAAACATTACATTTATTGTATTGTATTACAATAAGGATTTGGTATGGGATTCCAATATCCATAATACGCTGAAAATATTGGAATCCAATACCGTATAAACCCTTATTGGATCCCCATGTGTCGTATGGGGATCCAATAAGGGTTTATGATTCCAATATACTCAGCGTATTATGGATATTGGAATCCAATATATTATATCGGCTGCCAATAAAACTATAAACGAGTTGGAATATCACGTTCAGCGCAACATTTCTCTGCAACGCAGTCTCTTCTTGTGTGTATTTCTGAGTGATAAATTAAAAAAAAATGTTGCTGTTGTGAAATTGTGAATGAAGAAGCAAAACACTGGACTTATCCATACCAAATATATTTAACATATTCCTGAACTGGAGGATCTGGCATTTACTGCAAAAGAAAGTTAATTGTTTAGGACTCTCATTCAAAAACTTGATGTTTGAAAACAGAATGTGAAATCCTCACCTTAATGAAAACAGCACCTGCTAGCTGTAGTTATATAGAAACTGCAAAATAAAAATTTGTGATTAGTTCGCGACAAGTAGCAATCCTTCACCAAGCGGGTAGATTCAAAATTACGCCTGCGTTTGATTGTGGAAAAATAAGCTTCAATGCCACTGCCACAGGTCATTCTGAGCTCGGTCAATTAAATATACGTATCCGCTCATCTGGCTTCACTATTCCTGCTTCGCACCTAACTAGAGTATCTGGAATGCTCACCTTTGAGGAAAAACGAACTGGTGCTTGCTTGCTTGTAGGCCGTGGAAACTGGAAGAGAGATTTGCGGTTAGTTGCGTCCAAGTAGCAGTTACTTTGAGTAGCCACGTAAAGTACACTAAGTCTGAAAGATTCAAAATTACATGCGCGGGACATAGATATCCTCTTGCGACGTAACTGGGCACGTGTCAATGTCGCCCGCTTGTATTACAGAAAACTAAGCTTCAATGCAGGAGCTCCCAGTAGTTCTGAGCTCCGTCAATTAAAAATGCTGTACCGGTCGTATGGCTTCAGTATTCCTGCTTGGGGAATCTGGAATTCTCACCTTTGAAGAAAAGCAAACTGGGACCTGCTGGCTCTTAGGCTGTAGAAACTGCCAGAAAAATTTGCGATTAGCTGCGTCCAAGTATCAATTTCTTTGACCAGCCACCTACAGCACACTAAGCCGGATAAATTCAAAATTACATGTGCGTGACATAATATGCCTCTTGTGACAAAACTGGGCACACGTTTTGTCGCCTACAGCAACACTGAAGCCAGACAGACAAGCGGTACGGCACCTTTAATTGACGGAGCTCAGAACGAGTAGGGACGCTTTCACTGAAGCTTGTTTTGCTGCAATACACACGTGTATTGCAGCAAAACAAGCTTCAGTGAAAGCGTCCCCAGTCGTTCTGTCAATTAAATATGCCGTACCGCTTGTCTGGCTTCAGTATTGCTGCTTCAGAGCAATCTAGAAAATCTAGAATCCTCACCTTTGAACGAGAACGAGCTGGCGCCGGCTGGCTTGTGGGCCATGGAAACTGCAAGAGAGGTTTGCGATTAGTTACGTCCAAGTAACAATTTTTTTGGGTAGCCACCTACAGCACACTCAAAATTACATGCACGGGACACAGATGCCTCATGCGACGGAACTCCCTTCGTTCTTGTTTTCTGTTAACTCTGCTCACCTTCACCACTCGCCTCCAATTTCTGCGCTACTTCTTTAATCTCAATTCCCTGGTTCCCAAAGGCCATGCCATGGCTTGCGCCAGTCACGGATCTGTCAGCTCTGCGACTGGTGCTATTGTGGCAAAGACGCCACAGCACCTGGCGCTTGATGTGCTCTTTCAATATTTTGAGCACGGCTCAAAACAGGTGGATGGGTGTCTGGTATGCCCTTTGCTTATTTGCGGATCGTTCCGAATCAGAGGGTAGGCGCTTCTGCGACCTGGGCGCATGCTCGGTATTTTACAATAGTTGAAACCGAACTCTGCAGGAATCTTGAAACATAACAAACATAATGTGCACGCCAAAAGGCATAGCAAATGAAACACCCACCATCTATCTATTTTCGTTTCTTGTCCGCAAGAGGCTGTCGTATATGTAGCCTCCCTTGCTTAAGCCGTTCCTCCCTAGTGTCCCGGTTGGGTCTCGTCCTGATGAATCGTCGGTGGACACCTGAGGAGCGGTCAACATCAGATCAGACCTTTTTGAGACAGAACCATATACTTGCTGAGAGGAGGTACACCCAAACAAATCTCAGGCATGTCATTTATAGTGCGTTTTAAATTGAGACGAATGATGTAAAATGAGACGTCAATACTGACGCACACCTTTTGCGAACCCAAAATTATGAAGGCCTTGTCCCGCTCGCTAGGGGGACAAGGCACATGAATCCCGGCATGTGGATGAAATTTTTCCCTTAACATCCCGACTCAATGCCCATCCCTGAATATTCGACCACCACTCTTTTAGAAAAAAAAATATTTTTTTTAGAAAACACCGAGTCATCTACCACCTTTACAAACGCCTGAACCAAGCATACTCGTACCGTGGCTTGTTTGCTCAGTGCCGCCCCCGAGTTAATTCGGGCCGACAATGTTGTGTTTTTTTTTCAAATGGAACCCACATTTTTAGTTTTGGTTTGTCTTGTAGAAGCAGGTGGATACTTTTATAAAGCTTCCTCCCTATGCGCTTCCGAGTCAACACTTTTGCAATGGCCAACCCCCGGGCTTTGATTTTGCGCTCCTTGATGAATGCTGAAACTCATATAGGCGGGCAATAGCTCGCCTTGAAAATACTTGCTTTTGGTGGCCGAGAACAAACTCGTGTTCCTGATTGACAGCCACTTGCTGCCAAGAATTGCTGCACATATCCTAAAGATTAGTCTAACACAGATGCTTTGGCCGGGCAGAGACACAAAAGCCTGAAACAAGGCCACTATACAGACAGGAAATAGAGTGTCTGTGAGGAATGAAACAAACAACTCAGATAGGCATCAATCACTCACCTTGAAAACACTTGCCATGCGCGGCAAAAAACAAACTTCTGGCCTTGATTGGCTGGTTCTTGCCACCAAGACCTGCATGTGTAAGAAAGAACCCGGTCTTAATTAAACTTGGGTGCTTTTGCAGAAGAGAGACAACAAAATACTAGTGCAAGACCACTACACACAGGTTATGGCATTCAAGAGGAATGAAATACAAAACTCATATAGGCGGGCAATAGCTCACCTTGAAAATACTTGCTCTCGGTGGCCGAGAACAAACTCGTGTTCCTGATTGGAAGCCATTTGCTACGAAGAATAGCTGTAGATATCCTAAAGAACCCAGTCTTAGTGTAACGCAGATGCTTTGGCCGGACAGAATACAAAAGTCTGATACAAACCACAAAAAGCAGGAAATAGTGTCTGCGAGAGATGAAAAAAGACCCAAGTGGAGAGGCTCGTTCTGTTTCACGTTAGTCAAATAGTGTAGCTCATTTTGCTAAAACGATGCATATTTGCTAAAAAACGTATCTATATTTTGCCCCATTTAGCAGAGTTTACTGCCAAGGGTACCTGCACACCAGAATAAGTCAGAATTAGTCAGTTTTTTTTTTCTTTTGATGAGCGACAACAGAATCCTAAACAGGTGATGAAACAAAATATGAACCCAGCAAGACAGGCTAGTTTGCCTTGATGCAAGCACAGTGCCACGGCCAACCAAATGAGGTTCTATTCTTTATCACTTGTCATATTTGGTGGGAATAGTAAAGTAAATGAAAATAAGGCAACCCCTCTTGTAGCCGACAGCTGCAAACAAAATTCGTATACCTCGATGAACGACCTGGAAATAAAATTGGGTGGTGACCAAGTGGTTTAAGGTGTCAAATTTCAAACTTACAGAATGTAGTTTTGGTCTAAGTCCTTCTGGTGTATATTTTTATCCTTATAACTATATTTACATTGTTTTTTTTGTATTTTTGAGGCACAAGTACTTAATTTATACGCTAATTCACCTTTAGAAGTGTTTTAATTACACTCCATGCCTTTCTAGTGCTCGTAATTGATTCTTGGTGAAAGCGGTCTTAAATTTTTCTTTTCTTGCTGTCGCTGCTGCTTGCTTTCTCACCTTTAGAATGCTGACAACTCGACACGAAAGTAATAAAAAATGTGTTTAAAATGTCATGAAGATCAGCATTTCCAAGCTGTACCCCTGCTTCATGCCCCGACCATGCCACCATACCAAAGCTGAGTGCAGTGACAAATGGTCCCAGGTTTGTCACCCGACCGTTTTTTGGGCTTACGGTGTGGCGCGACTCATGAAGCACCTAGGCTTCGCGATGGAGCCAGTGAGCGAGGTGTGACACACTAGAGCTGTGCAAGCCACAGCTTTACAGCCTGCAAAGCGTGGGAAGATCCCTCTCCCTTTGCAGAGCTGGCATTAGCTCACCGAGAAGCTATTGCAAGCACTAGAAATGCCACAGAGTGTGAATAAAAGCGCTTCTGAAAATGAATTAGTGTGTAAATTATGCATCTATATGTTAAAACTTAAAAAAAGTATATATGCATATATATATATATCTATTTAAATACTAAAAAAGGCAAAAAAGAAAAAAAAATGTTTCCAGGTGGGCTTGCACCCAGAGCTCCACGGCCCTTGAATTCAGTTCCCTAAAGCCCGCTTCAGAGGGAACACTTTCGCCCAGCAACTTCATGTCGCAACACCAGCAACACGGGCCGCCCGCGTTCACATGCAGCAACCAAATTGCTACGAGTTGCCATCATCATGAAATTCTATTTTTCTCACAGTATTTAGACGCACAGTTATATCCTAAAAACATGTTTTTATATCTTTAAATTGCGCTGAGAATACTAACTCATCTTTTTGAAACAGTTTATTTTCAAAAATGATCCATTTCAAACCTGAACTAAGTCCTCAGTTCTCATCATCACGACCACAGGGGTGTCACGTGAAAATATTGCATTCCTGATTGGCTGCTGCCGCTTCAAACATCTCCGAGTAGTCAAAGTTGCTCGTCCGCTTCGAGCCGGACCCAATCTCAGCAATTCGTGTCGATCTAGGGAAAACTAGGGAACAACCCGCCAGCAGCCCCAAAATTGCTGGAAAGGTTGCCCCGTCTGAAGCGATCCTATACTCTGTTTCATACATAGAGTGCAACGCAGTCAAAGCTAGCGCACCGGTTTGCATTGCTGACCGTGCCTACGTTCGCCCCATAAGATAGTGCGTCCCCTGCAAAAAAAATTTTAAAAGTCGGAAAATGTGCCTCTTTGGGGCTAGTAACTGATAGTGGCGTTATGATTTCAACGGAGCACAAATGTTTTTCAAGAAAAAGGAAAAGATAATGTAAACCACCTTAAATTGTTTTCGTGTTCATCCGTGTGGCAGCCGCTGTGGGTTTTCGGATTGTTTGGCACTGGCTGGTTTTGAGAAGATGGCGTCTTATGCAGCAAGCTCAAGTACCTCTCCTGCTCGGATGTTTTTCGAAGATTCGTTGTGCGAAAATCTTGAAAGAGTGCAAGCAGATGATCACCAATGTGTACGGGAGTATAAGAACACATTCCCCGGAGAATTCGGTCGTGAAGTCCTGGAGACGGCCAGTAACGAAACTGGAGTGTGCCCTGTACTGTCGCGAAGTGCAAGGCGCAGTGCCCATCTGGCAAGGTGGCGTTCCCGAAGCAAAGACCTCGCAACGTGAAAGTTTCGAGCACGGGGACCGTCAAGCATGACGAGTACACACAGAACGCCATTCGCCTGAAGGTGCATCGCAAGTGCTCCGAGAGGGAGATTCCTACCCTTGACAGCTATTTCAAAATAAACTGTACAGGCCACAACTATTGTCGATTAACGTTTTATTATAAATTTTGGGACAAGGCCGCTATCAGGGCGATTCCTCATTCCACGCTGCACGAAAGAAAATATAACTCGGTGCTGGAGGCAAATAACACTTGCAAAGCGGCAGACCAGATGGTAGAAATCTGGCCTCTCGGCGACTTATAAATAAAAATCAAGAAGGAGGAACTGAAATATGCACTTCGTCAATGCGCACAATCTTGCACAAAAAGTACGTCTAAAAAAAAGAAAAAAAAAATTGCGCGTAAAATGGGTTCAAACCACGGCCACCGAGACGTCAATATCGCCAGAGTAGCGCCTTCTACCACTCGTCCACGAAACGCGCGGAGTAACACTTTTTCTATTTTTTCATGCGCACCACTTTAGTACCTTTCACAGCGTTGCACGCTGTTGTGTCGCGCCGAAGCGCCAAAGAACAGACGCTCCCACGCAGAGCAGCAGGACACAAAGAACAAATTTAATATGGCGAAGACACATTTTACAGAGCAAAGACCAGCGCTCCCTGGTGGTGAGAATAGGAACCTGTGACATTGCTTTATACATACACAACACTCCTCCACACTTACATAAAGGAACACTAGTACACCAGTCTATTTGGAGGGCGTCGAGCTCTGCTCGACCGTCGAACTTCCTGAGCAGCTAGGCCACTGCCAACATTCAGTGGCATAGGCACCTCACATTCGCCCGGTTCATCAACACTCTCACTGTCACTCGATGCACTCTCTGAAGAGGCTGATCGGGACGAGCCCTCACTTCGAAAGCGCAAGTGATCAGCATGCACATAACGGATCTGGCTAGCCACCCGCACCAGGTATGTAACCGGACTGATTACTTTCTTTAAAATGCCTTTGGTCCAGTTTACTCTCTCCCCCCTCACATTTCTGACCCAAACTCTGTCGCCCACTTGAAAGAGTTTCGTTGGACCTCTGCGCTTGTCAGCCAGCTCCTTTTTCTTGTTTTGCTTCTCTCGTCGTGGAAGGGACGTTGCACCTGGCTTGAGCTGCGACAGTCGGGTCCGCGGAAGCCGTCCCAAAAAGAGCTCTGCAGGTGCCTTTCCAGTACTTGTGTGTGGTGTCGTCCGGTAGGCAAGTAGGAAACACGACAACTTCTCATGGATATTCCTTCTCTTCCCTTGGAGGTCGTCTTCAAGTACCTGCTTGAGCAGCGCTCGCTTGACTGTTTGCACAGCCCTCTCCGCGGCGCCATTCGAAGCCGGGTGGTAGGGTGGCGTCATGGTGTGCACCACTCCTTGATCCTTCAAGAAGTTCTTGAACTCCTCACTTCGAAACTGGGGGCCTCCATCAGTCACCACTTCTTCGGGTAGTCCAAACTGTGCGAAGACAGCCATAAGTTTCTCGACTGTCTGGGGTGCGGTTGTGGAAGACACGGGCAGTACCTCAACCCATTTAGAAAAACTCTCAACCAAAACAAACAGGTTGGTTCCCGACTTGGTTGCAAAGTCCAAATGAACACGTTCAAAGACCCGCGAGGTCATCTTCCATGGCTGGAGTGGTACTGGAAGAACGTCGTTTTGGACCGCTTGGCAGATCTCGCATGACTGCACCTTGTTCTCGATCATGGCATCGATTCCGGGCCACCACACATGCCCTCTCGCAAGTTGTTTCATACGCACCATTCCTGGATGTTCTTCATGCAGGCTCTTGAGGACCGCAGCCTGTAGTGCCTGTGGGATCACGACTCTAATCCCCCAGAGTAGGCAATCTTGGTCCGTTGACAGCGTCTCCCGCCTGTGCCAGAAGGGTTGCAACCCTGGATCTTGCACGGATGTTGGCCAACCTCTCTTGGTGTGTTCAAGGACACGTTGCAGCAAGGGGTCGCTGAGGGTCTCTTTCCCCACATCAGAACTTGAAAGAAGCGATTGCTCTGTGGGTGAAAAATATTTCAACATACTTTCCTCTCCTACAGTTGTTTTCAGAGGAAGTCTCGATAGGGCATCAGCATCCCCGAGCTCCCCGCCCTTGCGGTACAGGATCTTGAAGTTGTACTCTGCAAGTAACAAGCGCCACCTCTGGATCCTCGCAGCAGCTATGGCTGTGGTAGAATACTTAGGTCCCAGGATCGACGTTAGCGGGTAGTGGTCAGTTACGAGGGTGAACGAACGCCCAAAGAGATACCGGTGGAATTTCTTGACCGCAAATATGAGTGCCAAGGCCTCTCTTTCCACTTGTGCGTAGTTCTTTTCAGCCACAGTAAGCGTCCTAGACGCAAACTCCACAGGTCTGTAGTCCCCGTTTCCCATGTCTTGTGTTAAGACTGCTCCGAGGCCGTAGCTGGATGCGTCGGCCGTCACTCGAAGTGGTAGACTAGGGTCGTAGAGGACAATTACCCCAGCACTGCACAACTGATCTTTGCTTCTGTCTACAGCCTGTTGGCATTCTTCTGACCAATGCCACTTCTTGTCTTTCTTTAAGAGTTCATACAAAGGTCCCAGTGTGGCAGCTAAGTCTGGGAGGAAACGAGCATAAAAAGCTAGCAGCCCCACAAATGCCTTAACCTCCGTCACGTTACTCGGTGCGGGTGCCTTTTTGATAGCCTCTACCTTCTCAGGGCATGACTTTAAACCCTGGTCACTCAACAAGTATCCCAAGTAACGCACTTCGCGTACAAAAAATTGACACTTGTCCTGATTCACACAAAGGCCATGTTCCTGAAAGCGTTTCAACACTTCCAAGACTCTCTGGTTGCAGTCATTTTGGTCTACGCCACCCACCAGTACATCATCAAGATAGCACGCTACCTTGGTTAGGCCCAACAAAATCTTATCCATTACACTCTGGAAAATTGCTGGTGCGCTCGAGACTCCGTAAGGCATACGTAAAAACTCAAACAATCCTAGGTGAGTGGTCACTGTGAGCAGTTTCCGCGACGCTTCGTCAAGGGATAACTGCAAGTATGCAGTCTTTAGATCCAAAATAGCAAAGATGCCACACCCCCGAAAGTTGTTGAACACCTCATCTACCCTCGGTAATGGGTAGTGCTCCACCGTAACCTGTGGGTTTACGGACACACTGTAGTCACCACAGATGCGAACTTTACCCCCTGGCTTGGGAACCACAACAAGGGGTGTTGCCCATTCACTACTTTTTACAGGCCTCAAAATGCCCTGCGCCACCATTTTCTCAAGCTCACTCTCTACTTGCTCTCTAAATGCGTATGGCACCACTCTGTTTACAAAACACCGGTTGAGAGTTTTCTTTCAGTACAATCCTTGCCTGAAAACCCTTTATCGGCCCCACTGGACCTTCAAAGACGCTAGGGAACGACCTTTTCAGTGAGTCTGTCATCGTCTCGTTCTCAATACGACCTACGCCCGACCAGTTAATTTCTAACTGCTCGATCCAGTCTCTGCCTAGAAGAGCTGGTAGCTGGGCATTCGCGGACTTTACCACAATCAAAGGTAACTTTTCGCTAGATAGCTCCCCGTTTTTTACATTAACGCTCGCTACACCCTTGATTGGCACTAGAGCCCCGGTGCACGTTCGGAGACGCATGTCACTCGCCTCAAGGGGCACGTGAGAAAAAAAATTCATATACATTCTTTCTGGCATCAAAGTAACTGCTGAACCAGTGTCGATTTCCATCGTCACCGGTTTTCCTTCGATTTCCAAAACCTTCTGGAATGCCGCAGACGCGTCATTCTTCCACATACAGGTTACGCTCCAAGGTCCGCGCTTGGTGTTCGAAGTAGGCTTAGGCTTGGCCCTACAGACCGCCTTAGTGTGCCCCTGCTTCCCGCATTTGAAACGCTTTGCTTTCGAAAACGGACACTTCTCGGAAGCATGCACGGTATTAGCGCATCTAAAACAAGGGCCTACCGTACGCTGATACTGGACCTGTGGCGATGCAGTGGCGGAAGGTGGACACCCGGAGTGTCCTCCACCATCACCTTGAACGCGGTGCACGTCCATTGAGTCCGGAACGCCGGGCTGCCGTATCTCGTCCGTTTTGCGCAGAGAAAGTTCTTTGGCCAGGCCCACCTTTAGAACTTCGTCGAAGTAATCGTCGTCGAGCTGGATGAGTGTCCGCTGTACCTCAGGGTCGCGACACCCCGCCACGAGCCGGTCCCGAAGAGCCTGGTCGAGGTAGTCCTTGAAAGCGCATGTCTGGGCGAGCTTCTTGATAGCCAAGGAGAAGTCCGCTAGGCTCTCGCCGACCTCTTGATTTCTCCAATGGAACTTCGTGCGCTCTGCAATCACTAAGCGCTTGGGCGCGTAGTGGCGTTTCAGCACCTCGGAAAGTACGTCGTACGATTTCGATACCGGCGAGTCTGGGACGAGCAAGGTTTTCAGAACCTGGTACGACGCTTTCCCGATGTAGTTCAGCAGCGTCACGGCCTTGTCTTCCGTCTTGACAGCGTTCACTCGAAGGAAAATCTCGAAGCGTTTGAGATATTCGTCGACGTCGTCCTCCTCCGGCTTGAACTCCGTGAACTTCGGCATTGTGCTGTTTGCCACGTTGTTACTCGGTTCGTTCGATCTTCCATCCGAGCCTCGTCGCCATTGTTGTGTCGCGCCGAAGCGCCAAAGAACAGACGCTCCCACGCAGAGCAGCAGGACACAAAGAACAAATTTAATATGGCGAAGACACATTTTACAAAGCAAAGACCAGCGCTCCCTGGTGGTGAGAATAGGAACCTGTGGCATTGCTTTATACATACACAACACACTCTAAGTATGAAACAGAGTATAAGACACCCTATTGTCTGGTACAGAGACCATTTATGAACGCTTGGGTGTTTAAACGATGTACAACACATTTTACAAAAAGAAAAAAAACATTGGGTGTTTAAACGTTGTACTACCCCTTTTTCAATAGAAAAAAGCAACAATAAAAAAAAAACACATTTCAGAAGAAAAAGTTAAGGAAACGGAATGTACCATTATGTTCAGTGAAGTTTGATGACAAGACTCGGGACTCGAGCAGGAATGCAGTTATCCTTGGTGTGACCCCATGAGACTGTCTTGCTGCCTTTGCTGGGGTTTATCTAACTGAAGTACCTGTGCGAAAAGTAGAACACATGTGCATAACACTCATTATTCACAAGAAAATTTGTCAATGTCCAAAATGACCCATGAAGAAAATTATGCGAGGAATTTTCAGGCTGCGTTGGCCGAGTCACCTCTCGTGGCCAATGTTTCATAGCAACTTTAATTGTAGTGAACAGTTATAGGGTATATTACGAACAAAGTGCAATTTGGTTTTGTAGGAAACTATAATACACAAAACGACACTTGAATACAGTATGTTGAGGTACCTCTAAACAAACTCCAGGGTTTCATGGCGCCTCCTTCAGATACCTGTTGTTGAACATGAAATATGTGCACCAAGGAGTGAGCAAACAGCGACTTCAGATTTGTCTCTAACACCAGCGACATGTCGACAAGGAGTGCAACGTGTAGAAGGTCGTCTAGAAGTGTGCCAAGATGAAAAAGCAAGATGTAACGATATCAGAATAAGATCACACCGACGAGGCACCATTGTGGTGAGACAATCTACGATGTAGAGACAGCAATCGCGAGTCAACCGACGTACGGCCGCGATTTACTTTGCGGCGACTAAAATAAAACATGGCAAAAAAATTTTTTTTTTGAAAATTAAAAAACGGTTTTTTTTGTTTTTGTTTTTTAATTATTCTTTGAGCGCAGCCGGTAGCAGAGCAGTTGGGCGGCGTCACGAAAATCTGACAGACTCGCTAGCTTTTCTCAACTTCGTACGGCGCCAGTCGGCACCACAGATGAATGGTCGGCACTCTTAGTCTACCAAAGAAGAAAAAAGTACAAGCTCAGAGCCCAGCGTCGATCGCAACTTTCGTAAAGAGAAGCTCCGGTAACACTTCGGCGACTCGCGAGCGTTAAACAACGCCTCTTCGAACGAGCCCACGAATCCAACACGTCGAACGGTTTGCGCCGGTAAGCACGCTGGGAGCCAGGGGGCTGGAGGTTGAATATCCGAAAGAGACGAGGCGCTGGTTTCTACGTCTATTTCGCACACGAGAAAACAAGCCGAGTGATAGCTAGCCGAGTGTAAACACTGACTGAAGTTACATCAGAGTACACGCAGTCGAAATGACGTCTGCAACAGAGCACAGCCAGACGCTTTCATCAGGGGACGCATGCGTTCAAATAAGCTGCGATTTCAAAACATCATGTATCCCTTCTCTCCTTCAGTGTTCACTTTGATCTGTGTATACCAAAGCACTCAATGCTGCAAGTAATAAAGTCGTCTATACGTACCTTTCGAAGCGATTGAAAGTGCGTTGGTTTCACTTAGAATCCACAAGCAAAGTGCGCGACGAACTTGACGAGCCGTTATCCGTCGGTCCCGCCATCGCCGCTGTCTCGCTGTCTCGCCGGGTTGGCGCGGTCGCGGTCGCTGCGCAATGGCGTAATCTCGGCGGCTTGACTAGGCTTGGCTGGATCGGCGGATTCGGCCACTCGGCGGCTCGCTCCGCTCGCTCAGCCGCTTGTCTGGCTCGATGGGCTACTCGCGGCTCGCTCGGCTCGCCTCCCTTCGGAATTCGAACTGCCTCCGAAGCTCGAGCGCTCGAGCTTTCGCGCGCGCGGGTTGACGATGTAATCTTTTCTCATAAAACGAGTCTGTAACGTATCGTTTGATGGCGCAAATGCACGTATTTTTCCCGTCGTTTTTTACAGTGTGTGAATCTTGCGAAACAGGCGACGAAGAGTGGAGGGTGAAATGTGCTCGTGTGTGGTTGTGGATTTTGTGTACGACGTAGGATTACCCAGAAAGGTGGGTCAATATCGATAAATGTGCGGGTAAGAAGCACGTGACCTGTCAAGCCCATTAATCCTCATTATTTTATCGTGCGAACTGACATTGTCACGTATCGCGTTCGATTTGGGTTTCAGCATCGGTAACCTAACTTTTGCTGCATTAAAACTGCAATAAACATTTGTTTGAAAACGATCACTCGAATGAGCACGTCGTTATTGGGCTTTCTCATTGAAAGGTAGGTCGCGGGTGTCCCAGCTAGTTATTCTGAATGGTTTGGTGGTTGTCTAGCATTTCAAGCGCTCGAGGCTCTGTGTACTGTGTGCCGTACGTACACTTACGCTTTCGATCAATGTGAATGTGTTTGCAACGCGGAACGTTTGTGTTCTGTGTGTATCCACCTCCAATATCGTTCTCCCTCGTATTGCCGTATGGCAACTCCTGCTGTTCTACGATATCATTCACGCGATGTCGTATATGTGGGCGTACCGATATCCACATGTTGCTTCACGGGCGATCAATACTGTGTTACGTATCCTCTTAGTCCGCGGTATATGCCAACGTAATTCATGTTGGTAACTTGGAATTCGTTCTGAGATTTATCCACGCGATATTGTATTCTCCTTTGGGCCCGTGATCGACGACCGATATTTATATATCGTGTGGCCGCACAGTATGTCCATGTCGGTCACCAATATGCACGCGGTGTCGTATTCGATTCCAATAACCGTAAGTTCTGTCGGGATATTGTGCTTCGATATCGTGTTGTATACCAATAACCGCAAGTTATACCGGGATATTGTGCTCCAATATCCTGTTGTATACCAATAACCACATACTATATCGGGATATTGTGCTCCGATATGAATTCCCATCGTGCGTATTGGGTTAATCGGAAAACAATAAGTTTTTATTGGTTTCCATCAACTTCATTGGAATACAATATTTCCAATAAGCCGAGTTCATATTGGCCTTTTTCAATAGGGACGTGTTTGTTCTCGGCCACTAAGAGCAAGTATTTTTAAGGTGAGCTATTGCCCACCTATATCAGTTTTGTGTTTCATTCCTTTTGGATGCCATTTCCTATGTGTAGTGGTCTTGCACTAGTATTTTGTTGTCTCTCTTCTGCAAAAGCACCCAAGTTTAATTAAGACCGGGTTCTTTCTTACAGATGCAGGTCTTGGTGGCAAGAACCAGCCAATCAAGGCCAGAAGTTTGTTTTTTTGCCGCGCATGGCAAGTGTTTTCCAAGGTGAGTGATTGATGCCTATCTGAGTTGTTTGTTTCATTCCCCACAGACACTCTATTCCCTGTCTGTATAGTGGCCTTGTTTCAGGCTTTTGTGTCTCTGTCCGGCCAAAGCATCTGTGTTAGACTAATCTTTAGTATATGTGCAGCAATTCTTGGCAGCAAGTGGCTGCCAATCAGGAACACGAGTTTGTTCTCGGCCACCAAAAGCAAGTATTTTCAAGGCGAACTATTGCCCGCCTCTATGAGTTTCAGCATTCATCAAGGAGCGCAAAATCAAAGCCCGGGGGTTGGCCATTGCAAAAATGTTGACTCGGAAGCGCATAGGGAGGAAGCTTTATAAAAGTATCCACCTGCTTCTACAAGACAAACCAAAACTAATAATGTGGGTTCCATTTGAAAAAAAAAAAAAAAACATTGTCAGTTCGAATTAACTTGGGGGCGGCACTGAGCAAACAAGCCACGGTACGAGTATGCTTGGTTCAGGCGTTTGTATAGGTGGTAGATGACTCGGTGTTTTGTTAAGAAAAATATTTTTTTTCTAAAAGTGTGGTGGTCGAATATTCAGAGATGGGCATTGAGTCGTGATGTTAAGGTAAAAATTTCATCCACATGCCGGGATTCATGTGCCTTGTCCCCTTAGCGAGGGGGACAAGGCCTTCAAATTTTGGGTTCGCAAAAGGGGTGCGTCAGTATTGACGTCTCATTTTACATCATGCGTCTCAATTTAAAACGCACTATAAATGACATGCCTGAGATTCGTTTGGGTGTACTTCCTCTCAGCAAGTATATGGTTCTGTCTCAAAAAGGTCTAATCTGATGTTGACCGCTCCTCAGGTCTCCGCCGACGATTCATCAGGACGAGACCCAACCGGGACACCAGGGAGGAACGGCTTAAGCAAGGGAGGCTAAATATACGACAGCTTCTTGCGGACAACAAACAAAAATAGATAGATGGTGGGTGTTTCATTTGCCATGCCTTTTGGTGTGCACATTATGTTTGCTATGTTTCAAGATTCCTGCAGAGTTTGGTTTCAACTATTGTAAAATACCGAGCATGCGCCCAGGTCGCAGAAGCGCCTACCCTCTGATTCGGAATGATCCGCAAATAAGCAAAGGGCATACCAGACACCCATCCACCTCTTTTGAGCCGTGCTCAAAATATTGAAAGAGCACATCAAGCGCCAGGTGCTGTGGCGTCTTTGCCACAATAGCGCCGGTCGCAGAGCTGACAGGTCCGTGACTGGCGCAAGCCATGGCATGGCCTTTGGGAACCAGGGAATCGAGATTAAAGAAGTAGCGCAGAAATTTGAGGCGAGTGGTGAAGGTGAGCAGAGTTAACAGAAAACAAGGACGAAGGGAGTTCCGTCGCATGAGGCATCTGTGTCCCGTGCATGTAATTTTGAGTGTGCTGTAGGTGGCTACCCAAAAAAATTGTTACTTGGACGTAACTAATCGCAAACCTCTCTTGCAGTTTCTATGGCCCACAAGCCAGCCAGCGCCAGTTCGTTCTCGTTCAAAGGTGAGGATTCTAGATTTTCTAGATTGCTCTGAAGCAGCAATACTGAAGCCAGACAAGCGGTACGGCATATTTAATTAAAAGAACGACTGGGGACGCTTTCACTGAAGCTTGTTTTGCTGCAATACACGTGTGTATTGCAGCAAAACAAGCTTCAGTGAAAGCGTCCCTACTCGTTCTGAGCTCCGTCAATTAAAGGTGCCGTACCGCTTGTCTGTCTGGCTTCAGTGTTGCTGTAGGCGACAAAACGTGTGCCCAGTTTTGTCACAAGAGGCATATTATGTCACGCACATGTACTTTTGAATTTATCCGGCTTAGTGTGCTGTAGGTGGCTGGTCAAAGAAATAGATACTTGGACGCAGCTAATCGCAAATCGTTCTGGCAGTTTCCACAGCCTAAGAGCCAGCATGCCCCAGTTTGCTTTTCTTCAAAGGTGAGAATTCCAGATTCCCGAAGCAGGAATACTGAAGCCATACGACCGGTACAGCATTTTTAATTGACGGAGCTCAGAACGACTGGGAGCTCCTGCATTGAAGCTTATTTTTCTGTAATAGAAGTGGGCGACATTGACACGTGCCCAGTTACGTCGCAAGAGGATATCTATGTCCCCGCACGTAATTTTGAATCTTTCAGACTTAGTGTACTTTACGTGGCTACTCAAAGTAACTGCTACTTGGACGCAACTAACCGCAAATCTCTCTTCCAGTTTTCACGGCCTACAAGCAAGCAAGCACCAGTTCGTTTTTCCTCAAAGGTGAGCATTCCAGATACTCTAGTTAGGTGCGAAGCAGGAATAGTGAAGCCAGACGAGCGGATACGTATATTTAATTGACCGAGCTCAGAATGACCTGTGGCAGTGGCATTGAAGCTTATTTTTCCACAATCAAACGCAGACATAATTTTGAATCTACCCGCTTGGTGAAGGATTGCTACTTGTCGCGAACTAATCACAAATTTTTATTTTGCAGTTTCTATATGGCTACAGCTAGCAGGTGCTGTTCTCATTAAGGTGAGGATTTCACATTCTGTTTTCAAACATCAAGTTTTTGATTGAGAGTCCTAAACAATTAACTTTCTTTTGCAGTAAATGCCAGATCCTCCAGTTCAGGAATACGTTAAATATATTTGGTATGGATAAGTTCAGTGTTTTGCTTCTTTATTCACAATTTCACGACAGCAAC
This sequence comes from Ixodes scapularis, assembly GCF_016920785.2. Lineage (NCBI taxonomy): Eukaryota > Metazoa > Arthropoda > Arachnida > Ixodida > Ixodidae > Ixodes > Ixodes scapularis. The sequence continues at coordinate 54,374,378 of NW_024609882.1, forward strand.
ATTTTTTTAATTTATCACTCAGAAATGCACACAATAAGAGACTGCGTTGCAGAGAAATGTTGCGCTGAACGTGATATTCCAACTCGTATATAGTTTTATTGGTAGCCGCTGAGTATATTGGAACCGCAAACCCTTATTGGATCCCCATACGACACATGGGGATCCAATAAGGGTTTATACGGTATTGGATTCCAATATTTTCAGCGTATGATGGATATTGGAATCCCATTACAAATCCTTATTGTAATACAATAGAATAAATGTAATGTTTTCCAATACACTGCCTATATTGTATTGCAATACAATAAAAAGATATTGTTTACCAATATCCATAATACGCTGTTCATATTGGGGTTTGCCAATATGGTACTTACAGGTTATTGCGTAAATATAAGGTCATTAGGAATTTACACTATTTTACCTAAACGCGAAATGTATGCGGAATACATTTTATGATGTAATATTGCCTGTGATATATATTACCTGATCAAAAGTATTATTTTGATCCAATTTGTTAACTGAAACTTGGTTTATATCACATGATGGTTATCATCTTGATAGCTATAACTGTAGTCGACTTCCACTATAACTGTAGTCGACTTCCACCGTTATATCATTTAAAGGGAGCTGCGGCTAAATCCTGATACTCACTGATTTGCTTCCAATATCGCTCAACGCATTACAGACATAGCTGAACTAGAAACTCGAAAACCAAGTAACGACGATTATTTTTGCTAAGCTGCTGAAGTTTCCGATTTTGTCTGAGAGTGTGACAGGGTCTACTGGAACACTGACCATGTAAAGTCAAACGTTGTAATGAAAGGCGACATTACAGCATGTTTCCGATGGGTTATAAGAAAATGTTATGGTGTGAGACAATGAATTCTGAGAAACTTCACTCCGGAAAAATAAGAAAGAAAAGCACAAACATCGCCTAGCTGCAGTATTTAGAGATTTGTGTCCTTTGTCCCTCTTTTTCCCGTTCTCCAGAGATCACTTTCGTCATTCTTGTTCAGCTTGCTTGCGTCGTTGCATATTGCACTACCGAAACAGTGTCGCGGAGTTTCGCTCGCGCGAGTGCTTAGTCTAGCTTCACTTTATATTTTTGCCCTCTCCGAGAGTTCCTTACGTCTTCACGGGACGGCTTATGAATTCCACCGGAGTCGGGGGGCCCCAAATGGGGGCGAACGTGAACGCTGTAACGCTACACTTAGTTTACGGAACCCGCGTTGGAAACGTTTTGTCTTGTGTATGTCTGCTTATGGGATCTCTACTTCGGAGGTAGTTTTGCTCTGTGTATGTTTAACGTCTCTGTCTACGAATGTGCTTTCTACGGATGCAAAAATAAAAATTATTATTATTATTATTGTTTATGACTGCTCTTGTGAGCTTTGTTTGGGATGTGTTCTTTCTTGTGTATGCGCTTGTTTGTGGAATGTTCGTTTTCGGCTCCGTGCCTTTTGATTGGTGAGAAAATCCCTCTTGGGGGATTGGTCCTTCCAAAACTCTCTGTTTGGTGAACTGGAGGACCCCAGAATGCTGTTGAACTCAATATATGCGGCCACTGAAGGGGACTTGGCTCCCGGATACAAAGCCCTGGACATCAGACTGCCTCTGGAGCCCAACTTGTACGTCCGACCCCCCTTTGTGGAGTCTTCCGCCCGCTAACTCGCAAACTTGGGACCCCTTACGGCTGTGGAGGAGTTCGGCTCGCCCGCCTTTGTGTGGATCCTTGTTTGTCGAGTTTGGCTGTGGTCGGGGCACCCACTGAAAGTGTGGTCGAGGAAGACGGCAGGAAAAGTGTCCAGAGGTTGGGAGTATTCTCACCAGCATTTATAGACGAATTGCTTGTAATTGTTACAAAAGAGTATATCTCATATTTCTTAAATAAACCGTTATTTGTTGCCATCAGTATCGTTCATTAGCGCAGAAGAGAATTCCTGTTTTCTTCGTTACAATGGTGTTTAAACCACATGCTTGAATTTAAAGTTATATAATATGTGACGTACGTCACTTAACTACAAAGCGCGGAAGAATTGTGAACGTTGGTTTTTACATCACGTTCGTTTGCCGCATTCTATTTTAACCTGAGAGATAATGAATTTTGCGACGAAAAGAATAAAGCCTTGGCATTCCGGAAATGTGCTTAGATTGGGCAGGTAAAAAACAAAAACCGACGAAGCTCTCCTTCAATGATAACTTTCAGTCCATTGCTTCACTGGTGGGGGTTACTGTTGGAAAGTTTGACTTTGAGATTTTGCTAAAAAAAAGTAACACAGGCAAGAAGAAAAACAATCACGAGTGCGCTCGCGTGTTACGCCGCAAGAAAATGTTTGCGCGAGCACCCGGAGACTCGTTCTACCCGGCGCGACAATGGAGGCGCCTACAACGTACAATTCGGAGGGAAATTATTGCATAATTTGCCACAGGGACTATCAACAACAATATTTCTGCACTTTCATTATCACAGACAGCGAAAAAAGTATAATTCCTAAAATCCGAGATTACTAGATTACTGACACCTCGTCGTGACTCCCTAGCCCATTTGTTTTAACAAATTTTATAATAAATCCCCTTTTCTTCATCAATTTTCTCCTTTCACACATTCGAGAACTTTAATACCTTAGGGTGGCGGCTTATATATTTTGTGTGATTCTAAGTTGTTGCTAAATGAAAGAAGATATGTCTCCGTCCCCGTCCTTTATGTTTTATCCTTTCATGTGTTCGTATCTATTCACCAACACGCTCGTTTTCAAATATTATTTCTCTGTCTGTTAGCAGTGCTTCATCTAAAACACATGCTTTTTTTTAGAGCGCAGCTGTTGGGCGCCTATTTCCGGCTTGAGCGGCGTAGCCGTTAAATTCCCGCTAATTTTTCCGCTAAATATAGCTGTAAAACTTCCCGGCTACATTTTGCAAAACAAATTCCACTCTAGATTTAGCGGGAAAAAGTTTCCGCTGAATTTAGCGGGAAATGCAGCGAAAAGTTTCTTCCAATTGGGAGGAAAGAGGGGAAGGGGAGGAGGGAGAGGAGGGGCATACCAATCCTTGGTGCCCTCCACTCCTCCTCCAAGAGATCTGCGCCCTAATTCGGCATTGCAGGGAGTTATGTTTTTCATTTTCTCCCCTTGTTAACTTCTCCGGATTCAATCAAGAAAAAAGTTTTCAAAATCTGGCAGGAAATGTATTCATTTGCGAAGGTATATAAAATTGCTTTATATGACCTTATTTCTAACATTTTCAACCATGAGACTGTTACAGAACAACAAGGATTTATGCTTGGTACGTCTCTTGATACAAATTTAATATAATTTTAAATTCTGTTTCACTTGCTGTGTGTCAGCGTGCACAAGTGAATACTACATATTTCTACGTTTCCAAAGCCTTTGATTCAATGGATCATTCAGTACTTCGGCATAAAGTATACTTTTGCGGCATGAGCACTGCACTTTGCACCTTGTTTGTTATTTACTTACCCAACAGACTTAATTTCGTACGAGGTATTGTACATCACCCTCTTCTTTATACTCGATCTTCTGGTCTACCACAGGTGTCCATACTTTGGCCTGTTCTACTCAACTTCTTCATAAATAGTTTAACATCCTGTGCTCAGAGGTCAGTAATCCTGTATTATGCTAACGGTGTCAAACAGGTATCATCGTTAGATAATTGTGTAAGTTTCATGAATGATGTTGATTCTGCGTCTAATTGGAATGATGTCAGAGCATGTAATGGGATGATGTCAGGCTGTTCCGATAGGCATCCTGTTCAGTGCGCAATCGTTTATGTCAATGCACCAAAAGACTCGTCATAAATTTTATGCGAACACTTTATTTTAAAACTTTTCCAACATGAATGTTTATTTATTTACCGAGCTTTTAGAAATACTTGATTAAATGTTTACATAAAACGATAACCGCCTCTGCTTACATCAGATGAAGGACGGCAAAGGTGACGGGCAAGACAGAGCCCTCCACGTTCTCATATTTGTACTGTTATCATTGTCAAGGTCTTTTTTATAAATATTTAACTTTCCTGTACGACTATGTACACAACGTTGGCCCATTCGATGATTTAAAAAATGCAGACCTTTTTGTGTGCATTCGGTCTTGGCGAAGATAACTGAACTTATAAAAAATAAAGTAGTTTTGGGGTACCTGAGTTCAGGTCAGATCTTGGTGCACCAACGGTTGTTTAATAAGTTACCTCATAATGAATGATTAGTAATAAAAAAAAATTTGCAAAAGACTAAAAAATATATATAAACACGCTTCTAATAGTTCTTGAGTTCGGGAAGGGATTCTACTGCATTGCTTTGTACTGTTCGAAAATATTTTCTCTTGCTTACTTCGGGCAACACTTTGGATATAAGTTATGACTTACCTCAAATTCCAAGCACAGTATTCCAAAATAAAGGAAAGACACTTAAACTTCAAATATCATAAATAATGGGTTCTTTGGGGATCTGTTCCTTGCTCAATAGTATCTAAATTTTCTATGAATAAAACGGTAAACTTACGGAAAAGCCTAAACTTAGTATCATTTCAATAAGATAAAACTGTGTGCTTTTCTGATGTGGACACGCACGACATACTTAAAAAGGCAAAATGTAGACTGATGGGAGTAGACTCATGCTTTATGTAATATTAAATTCCATTAATCTTAGGTATAACGAAAATGCTGATACTGTTCAAACCGGAATGAGTAAGCATGTCTTCAATATCGCTTTTAAAATTGCAAGACGCTTTTTTTAGTCAGTTATCAACAACTTCATTTTTGGGTATTTCGTTTATGAAAACTTACTGTGTACATCGAAGACTGACTCATGAGAATCGAACTTCGTCCAGCCATTGTAGTTTTAAGTGAAGTAAAACGCATCTCCCGTCAGGGTAAAAAACAGGAAAACTGGGCGCTTCTGCTGTAATGTTCGGCGAGTTCCCGGGACAGCGGGGCATTGACGAGTGCACGCAAGCTTGCCCGGTGTTCAACTGTTTTAATCTCGTGCGACATGCTCTTTATATACCAGGTGTGCAGGGGGCGCCACCTGGCTGTCTATCACATTCCTCCCCCCCCCCCCTAACAAAAATGAGCCAAGGTCCCACCGATTTTCACGGTGAAAAGCGCACAGGAGGCGTCGTGCTCGATTACTTCTCCTCGGTAGTGGAGTAGCAGGACTCCTTGGTAGCGGAATGCCAGGAACAGGCTGAGTGTCGTCATGCTGGTATTCAGCTGTTACGGTTTGAGGTACCGCTTGGGCAGAATCCTCTAGTGGTACAGGCACATTCACATTAGGAGGAGCGGCCTGATCCACCGGCTCTGGTCGCGGACCCGATGATGCCCTAGCTTGGGATAGGTCAGGACGCAGATGTCCTTCATGACGTCTCCAACACCGACCATCTGGGAGTGCGATATCTGTGATGTGGTCACTGGGAGTGTCGATCACAGTTGCCGGTACCCATGGTGAACCTTGTCGAAAATTTCTCGCATACACGGCATCACCCGGTTGGACAGTTGGTATCAGTCGAGCACCCCTGTCGTGCGCCATCTTCTGGATGAGTTGTTTTTTCGATACGCTTGACCTCAGGTCCGGGTGAAGTAGAGCCAAAGCAGTCTTCAACTTGCGGCCCATCAGTAACTCCGCCGGAGTGCACCCTGTGGTTTCATGAGGTGTAGTTCTGTAGTTGAGCAGGATTCGGGCCAGCTGACATTGGAAACTTCCATCAGCTGCCTTCTTCAGCTTCAACTTTATGGTTTGAACCGCTCGCTCAGCGGCTCCATTTGACGCTGGGTGATATGGTGGTGTTAGAATCTGCCTTATTCCATTTTGTTGAAGGAAGTTCTTAAAGCTACCGCTTACAAATGCCGGCCCGTTATCGGATACGACGAGGTCTGGTAGTCCGTGACAGGCAAACATCACACGCAGGCAAGGGATCGTGGCTTCTGCCGACGGCGTGGACACAGGAACAACCTCAATCCATTTTGAGTAGGCGTCGACCACGATGAGTAGATATCGGTTCTTCATTGGTCCAGCAAAGTCGATATGAAGACGAGACCATGGCTTTTCTGGGAATGGCCATGGCATCATTGGTGCTGGTCGTGCGAGTCGCTGGTTTTCTTGACACACACGACATCCCCGCACTGTAGCCGCAATGTCTTCATCTAATGATGTCCACCATACATGACTCCTAGCCACGGCCTTCATTTTGGTGATCCCTGGATGACTTTCATGCAAGAGTCGTAGAACCTCTGGTTGTAAGGATCCCGGGATGACGACTCTTGACCCCAACAGGATACAGTTCTCTTGTACGCACAGCTGAGTTGTTCGAGGAGCGTACGGTTTTAAGTCTGGGTCATGCAGTTCAGCTCCAGACCACAAATGATCGCGAAGCTTCGACAAAATCAAGTCTTTTGAAGTGGCGTCAGCCACGACAGACGCAAGTAGTACGCGAGGATAGGCCCCCTCGAGCATAAATACCTCGGCTGGCCGCTCGATGGAACATGGAGGAACTGGCAGCGGCAGCCTACTCAAGGCATCCGCATTTGCTATGTGTGAACGAGGTCTGTATTTCAGTTTGTAGCTGTAAGCCGACAGCATCAGTGCCCAACGCAGCACCCGTGGCGAACAGGTCTCAGGTACAGGCTTGTCCGCAGCAAGCAGCCCCAGCAAGGGCTTGTGGTCTGTGACCGCTTCGAAGTCACGGCCCCACAGGTATTGCCGGAACTTAGTCACACCAAATATCAGAGCCAGGGCTTCCTTGTCAAGCTGACTGCAGTTGCGCTCAGCCGGCAGAAGACCTCTAGGTGCAAACGCAATTGGTTTCTCAGCACCTGAATCTTCTCGGTGAGCAAGGACAGCCCCAATTCCGTACGGCGACGCATCGCAGATAAGCACCACTGCTTTCTTCGGGTCATAATGCGCCAATACCGCGGCAGACAGCAGTAACTCCTTGCTCTGACGAAAAGCCTGTTCCTGGTCCGCACCCCAAGTCCAAGGCGTCTTTGCCCCCAGAAGATGGTTTAACGGATGTAGAACGCTGGACAAGTTAGGCAGGAACCGACGATAGAAATTGACCAGTCCCAGGTAGCTCTGCAGCGTTTTTACATCGGTAGGCCTTGGAGCTTTCAGTACTGCGTCAGTCTTTTCTGGGTTTGGTTGGAATCCCGCAGAGCTAACGACATGACCCAAGTATTTAACCTGGGGAACCAAGAAATCGCACTTGCACAGCTTCAGCTTCAGCCCAGCTTGCTGCAGCCGACTCAGCACTTGGTTCAGGTTTTCCAGGTGGTCTTGATCGTTTCGCCCTGTCACGAGAATGTGGTCGAAATATACAACGACGTGCTTAAGTCCTTGCAATAGGTTCTCCATCTCTCGTTGAAAGATCGATGGTGCAGAGGTCACACCGAACGGCAGGCGAGTGTACTGGTACAGACCTCGTGGAGTGTTGATGGTAACCAGTTGTGACGACTTCTCATCAAGTTTAACTTGTAGGTATGCATCTTTTAAGTCCAACTTGCTGAATTTCTCGCCTCCGCTCAGCTTAGCAAACAGGTCCTCCACTCGCGGGATGGGGTACTTTTCAGGTACAGTCACAGGATTCACGGTGACTTTGAAGTCTCCACAGATGCGAATCTGCCCATTTTGTTTCAGGACCGGTACAATAGGGGCAGCCCATTCCGAAGTCTTCACTGGACGTAGGACTCCCTCCCGTTCCATGCGTTGCAACTCCTCGTTGACTTTGTCAAACATCGCAAATGGAACTGAACGAGGCTTGAAAAACCTTGGTTTGGCGTTGTCCTGAAGATTTATCTTTGCGGCCACCCCCTTGAAAGTTCCCAGACCTTCATCAAAGATACTGGAGTATTCAGCAACGAGGTTCGCAACAGAAGTCACGAAGTTGACATCCTTCGCGTTGGAAAGCTTGATGCCAAGGCCTTTCATCCAGCCACGTCCTAGCAGAGATGGGCAGGTGCCAGGGACAACATACAGGATGTCCTGACATTCGTGGTTTCCAAGTCTCACCGTTGCAGTAAGGCTTCCCTGAACTGGGGAAAGTTCACCTGAATAGCTTTTCAGCATGATGCGCGACGGGTCCAGCTGCCTTGATGGAAATTCGCGTCGAAATGTCTCCTCAGACACAACAGACACGCTAGCTCCCGTGTCAAGTTCCATCAGCAATGGAGTCCCGTTCACCGTAACTTCCAATTGGAAAGGTTGGCCGTCGACTGCAGAAGATGTCATTTCCCACATCTCGTAGACTTCTGGCAGTGAGACATCTTGCGACTGGCCCGCTCCGTCCAAGGTGTGGACCGATCTCGGTATTCTAGTGGACGTCGTCGGGCCATCGGCGGTTGCATCCGCTGTCTTCCCCTTGCACACTCGTGCCAGATGCCCCTTTACCCGACACTTGTGACAAGTGGTACTTGCATGACGGCACTGTGTGGCGTAATGCTCGCCTTCGCAACGAAAACACGAGATGGTGCCAGTCTTCCACTTTGGGTTCACAGCTGCATCGCGTGACACTGTGTTAGCTGACGCGAGGTTTGGCTGGATAGACGTCGACAGCATCTGCGAATTTTTCTTCGCTGCTTCCATTGCAACGACCGTCTTTTTTGCGAGGTCAAGGGTCAAATCTGGAATCTCCAGGAGTCGCCTTTGTATCATCTCGTCGTTAATACCTCCGACGATGCGGTCTCGCAGCATTCTATTTCGGAACGCGCCGAATCCGCAATCATCCGCCAGCTTGTTCAGACAAGCAAAGAAATCCGCCGCTGTCTCACCGTCATGACGCATCCGTGAATTGAACTTAAAGCTTGCGACGACTTCCGAAGGCTTCGGTGAGAAATGCTCGCCTAATACCTCAAAAATGGTTTCTAGGCTGGCCTCCGACGGTTTGACAGGAGCCAGAAGATTTCGAAGCAACGAATATGTGGCGGGTCCAAAACACGTAAGTAAAACTGCTCGCCTTTTCTCATCCCTGACATCGTTGGCGATGAAGTACTGTTCAACCCGCTCCCGGTACTCGCTCCAGTTCGTTTCAGTGTCAAACGGCTCTAGTTTGCCGACCACCGGCATTCCAGAACAGGCGCACGGTCCGACGGCAGCCGTTCAACACTTCCACTTCCTCGTCGCCACTGTAATGTTCGGCGAGTTCCCGGGACACTGTAATGCTTTATGTAATATTAAATTCCATTAATCTTAAATATAACGAAAATGCTGATACTGTTCAAACCGGAATGAGTAAGCATGTCTTCAATATCGCTTTTAAAATTGCAAGACGCTTTTTTTCGTCAGTTATCAACAACTTCATTTTTGGGTATTTCGTTTATGAAAACTTACTGTGTACACCGAAGACTGACTCATGAGAATCGAACTTCGTCCAGCCATTGTAGTTTTAAGTGAAGTAAAACGCATCTCCCGTCAGGGTAAAAAAGAGGAAAACTGGGCGCTTCTGCACTCCTCTTTATTTCTTTCTATCAGTGCAGTAGCTACGTCCCAAGCAAATTTGGAGTCCCTTCTATCTCTACAACAGCGGGCGTTACGACTACATGTAATACACAATGTTTTAGAGGTGTTACACTATACTTGAAGACAGAATATTAGACTTAAGACGTTTTTACTAATGGAGTTTAGCAAACAGGCTCCTAAGATTTTCGTCAGTATCAGTCAGATAATGGCTGTTTAAAATTAAGTGCCATGAATTGTCCCTCGTGATTTAGAAAACGACTTATTAGTTAAGCCACATTCAAGAATAAACTTTGGTTACAAGAAAGAATGTTTTCATGCACCAGAATTATGAATCAACGCTCCATTGTATAAGATATTTGGGGTTTTATTTTTATAAATTGAGAACTATTGCTTTAAACATTGCCCGAGTTTGGCAAAGTTTTTATCTGTTTAAGTATAGTTTAATTTATTTTGCAGGGGTTGTGTTGCAGTATAGTTGAAGTTGTGGTATGACCTCAACAGGAAACTTTTGATTTTCGTCAAGCTTCTATATTATAATGCTATCTCAGTGAAATTGCATTGTATGGGTGGTTGTGCCACGTCTTAGACAACATCACCACTTAAACGAAAGAAGCTGGCTCTCTAACAGTTGATACCCAGGAGACCCTAGGCTTTGCCCCAGGGTTTCTTTGCCAAACAAGGCCTAACTCCCTCCTCTAAAAAAGATCCAGTACGCCATGTTTGCCAACAGAGCCGCAAACCGCGTAGCAACCCCTGCATCAATCGCATATTTGGGAGCGCCATCATAGCCGTCACCACCGTGCTGGAAGTCCTCGATGTCCACTTTGCAGTTCATGGTCTACCCGGGGCGTAGTTGAGCGATACGAAAGCCTCAATCAGTCGAATGCTGCCCCTGTTACGTCAGAACAATGCCAAGGATAGGGGCGCTGACACGAACACCATCTACAGGTTGGCCCGCAGCCAGATCCAGGCCAAAATTATCTATGGCGCCAGCTACCTAACCTATAGTTAGTTTGTGACAAATTAAGGAAGCAGCAGATAGTCCGCATCCAGTGCGACGTTCCTGGTTCTGTTAACACTTCGTACGTACGCGCAGCCATAGCCCGGCAAAAGGCAGCGAGCGTGTACTGGACGCGTGGCTTCTACTGCATTCCTAGCCTGTCACCAACTATAAGATTAATCGAGACCATTCAAGAACCTCATCTAACTCCATAAAACGTCACGCCCTCAAAAAGATGGCGCTCATTAAGCAATAGAGTTCGAGACGGAAGTCGAGCGTGATAAGGCGCCTCGATTGACGAGTGTTGAGGCAGCACTCGTACATATTATGTGTCTGCTCGTAATTCGATGTCAAACTTCTGGTGCACATCATTCTGGATGGTGCTGGACGCAGTGTGAAAAGGAATAGAGCGCGGTGGTGATAGAATACGAAATATTTATAACAGGACCTTACATGGAGGAAAGGATTCGTGGAGAATATGTATGGTCAGTGGCACACCAACTTCTTTTCGAGTGACGAGGGGGGGGGGGGCGGTGCCCTTGGTATCCCTTGGGCGCCACCGGCCAGTCTTTGACCTGCCCAGTGGCGGCCGTTTCAAGGGGGGCAACAGATGCCTTGCCCCCACCACTCTGACAACCGGGGGCCAACGCCCCCCTTGCCCCCACCCCCCCCCCCCCGGGTGGTACACCCATGTGAATGGTATTTATGCTTTGCTCCTTTTGCGTGCCATTTTATGCTGTTCTCCTTACTTCAAACTCTTTATAGATCACCCTAGTAAAAAATACACCATGCCGAGGGCTGGTGTGACTTGATGTTACACCAGACTTTTTCATTGCTGTGATTTGGGACATCTTCACTCCAGCAATCTGGTGTTCTGGTGTGACACCAGAAATCTTGTGTTGGTGTGACACCAGCAATCTGGTGTTCTTATGTGGCACCAGTAATCTGGTGTTCTTTTGGGACATCAGGTTTTGTTGTGGTGTGATACCAGAGCACCTGTTGACTGGGTGTTGCTTTACTCACAAAAAGGGCACAATGATAAGTTAGAAAACAATGCTGCTGTCATAATTACTTTATTCAAAAAAGCAAAAAGGTACAACTGTCAAGCTTCAGAAGCTTTACTGCTGTAGGGAGTTGCCCGTTATCAACTGGAGTTTGTCCGGAGCAACTGCCCTGCATCGAAGAACCGGACGCCCTGTCGTTTCGCAGTTCTTGGCCTTTTAGCTTGCGGTTGACTCGTGTCTTTAGTTATGCTGATCCGTTCCGTGTACTCCTCTGCGCCAGAAATCTCCTCTTCTAAGGCATCATGTTCGACAGATGGCTTGATTTCCTTGTCCAGCTCTTTAACGGAAGCCTCTTTAAGTAGAAGAATATCAAATGTTTCTTCGAGCTCACCGATGACGGTTGGATCCGTGGCCAGCAGGACGCCAATGTCGTTGATGGTCATTGTTGTGGCGGCTCGCAGGGCAATCCACTTTCGCTTCAGGCGGTCGACGCCCTCCTCGCTCGTAACAGACATGATCTGGCCGTTAATTCCCGGTTTTCGGCACCAAAAAACGGTAAAAATTACTAGCTTTCTTTGCTGTTTTGCTACCAAACCAATCTCGTCGGAAGTCAGGAAAGTGCACCAACACACATCTTTTCGGCTTCGACTCACAAAGAACACTCCTTTATTTTCTCGAACTTAAACAAGATACGGCGGAAAGGGAAAAGGAAACCCTCAAAGAGATGAGCCGGCGAGCGCCCCAAGCTGCACAAGGCCGCCCGGGAAAGTGCTCGGGACAAAGGGGACACTTCTTGAGCACAAAAAAGCTCGCCGCGGGGTCTCCGGCGACCACCAAGACGGCAGGAAACAAGGCACCACGTCGGGGGACTTGGCGGCAAACAAACTAATAGAAAACATGTTTGCGGACGGGGGGGAAAACCAACAAAAACACAACTCCGGTGTCACATGAAACTGCGTGGTGTGCACACCAGCCTGCCTGGTGGGCACATGAGTCCTTGTGGTGTGACACCGGACTCTCTTGGTGTACCCAACAGGCTGGTGTGCGGGTACAGCAGCATTTCTGGTGGGCACACCAGAAATGCTCGATACTTTATCATTGCTGGTGGGCACACCAGATAATCTGGTGTCACACCAGGATTCTCTATGTCCCACCAGGATTTCCTTGTATATTTTTCATTGGGGCATTATTTCCGCTCAAGAAAACTAGTCGGCTCCGGTGAACCACATAGTTACCGAACGGTAAAGACTGCGTGCCATGCTTCACGAAAGGCGTCTGCCCAAATGAAACCTGTTTTGCCGTGAGGGCACATTTCAAACGGTTGTATTATAAGCTTCCGAGGCACCCACAGTGTGGGGAGATCGAACAGAACCATATTTTTCTTCAGTCAACTTCTTTACAGCGTTCTCTCTGCTGAATTGAAAAGACTAGGGGGCTTTGTAAAAGGAGCTGATTTTCTTATTCTTGTCTGCAACCTTTTTAAACCATTTTTTAATGTCGGTTGACTGAGATGGATTATATTATGGATTGGGTTCATATTGTAAATTACGAAGCAACTTGCACCAAACAGATGTTTTGAATCTTATTAATTTATATTAAAAATGACAACAAATGTAACGAAATACCTAAGTCTGCCAAAGTATTGCGATACATCTTAAATGTATTTCACTATTGAAGTACAAATACATTTTTCGAATATATCTAAATACAGAGAAACAGACACTCGAAAGTATCTCTAATGTATTATCTCCCCGAAGGAAAAATCCATCAATGTAACCCTGTTTGGCAGTCAATGTTTTCTAGTGGACCGCTGACTGTGCCTGACTGTACGTCAAGCATGTCTGATTGGCCAACAAGTTACTCTGACCGACAGTCAAACTCCAGTCAGACTCTGCTTGTCGGCTTTCTGATGGTTTCCTGGTGGCAGTCGGCCGCCGCGAAATTCCATCAGGATGTCTTGGTGGCGATTCTGACTGTACATCGATTGTCTCTGACTGTACGTCAGAAAGACGTACGGTCAAAGGACGTAAAGTTCGTTCGGACACCACTATTTCGTCAAATCTATGAATACGAAAGGTAATCTATGCACGAGAAAACGATTTCGGGACGTGAGCCCTTAAAACCGCTGACGTTAGATATTTGACACGCAACCGACCGACAACCTTGATCAGAAGCCCGCCGAAGTGCCGAAAACGACACTTCGCTTCGCCCATAGAGGCTTCGCCGCTTCGCCGAGCTTTCATGAACGATCGCTCTTGACTCGTTTTGTTTGCCCGCTTGCTCCAACCTGTCGATCCTGCCAGGGTTCTACAATGTCTTACGTTTTAGTAGAATTTCTACCCGACAAGACCCAGCCTGTTGTGAGTTCCGACGATGTAAGGGACTTTAGCGGTGTAGTTGAAGACGACAAGGTGTACCAGGTCTACTGGGCCGGAGACGCGCGAGCAAAAAGATCGTTCTACGACGCGAAAGTACTCTACATGGCAGGTGAGTAGAACTGAAGTACGGCGAGTGATGTACGAGTGCTTTGCATAACATGCTGACGGCTTAACTGCATTTGCAGCCGAAGCATCTCGTATAAAATGATTAGTGAAATCGAGTTTCAAAAGCGGTGCCATAGCATAGCGGTTACGGTGTGCGATTTGTACGCAAGTGGTCGAGGGTTCGAATCCGCGGTTGTCCTGCTTTTTTTTTCTTTTTTTTTTCTCGAACATTTTGTTTTATCGAGGTATTTGGCGATATTTATGAGTGCGTATAGCTTTACTCTTATATAAATGTTCCTTTTGTTGATGAAAATCCCTTGGCAGTGGTAGTCAGACGTCATCTGATGGACCATCACATGACGTCTGATGGTCCATCACGTTCCACCAAGGCTGCTGACTGGCAGTCAGTGTCCCAAATTACGTACCTTGATGGAATTTTCAATAGGGCCAGTATACTTCTATTGCGATACTGCCCAGTCTGCTATAAATGGTGACTATCACATCTGGTTATGTGTAATAACGTGAATGTGTGACGACTGGTTACATACACTGCCTTATGTGAGATGCAGTATGCTTAAGTGGTGGAAAGACACATTACAAACATGGTCCTTCGTTGATGTCCTCATATTCTCCACATTATTTGTGTGCTAAACTGTAGTCCTATCATCCATGTGCTACTGCTTATGGTTCAATGGCAACTGTGACTACATCACTTTTCGAGTATCAGGTACAATTAGGATAAAACATTAAACAAACCTCACGGTGATAGGTCAGTAAAACAAGAGCCCAAGAAATTGATGATAAATCAGCCAAAAACATCCCCTACAAGTATTGAAGAGTAATGATATTGAAACATAGGAGCTTCTTCCATTAGTAGAGAACAAATCTTAAATTGCGACCTGTAGCAGAAGACACCAAGCTTCGTCCTGTCGTGTGCTGTTCTCATCATGTATGACGTTTACCAACTCGCTCAGTTAGCTACCTTAGTACATCAAGCTGCATGAACAGAGCTACTAATGGGCGTGTGCACTTGTGAATGATGCAAAAAATAAAATACGGACACTTTCATTAGGCACGCTTTTATCAATGAACTAATTGTGCAAATATTAAGTAGCGTTCTCCGCTTTGCCGCAATAGGAAAAACATTTTGAGTTATTTTTTAGCACATTGGCCATTAAGAGAAAGCTTAAATGCAACATAATGTAGCAACACCAGGAGAAATCTGTTGCTTCACATGGTTGACAACATCGTTTCTCAGGAGGAACCGAGCTGTACAGAATGTGTGGGTACAGGTAGATCGACTCCAGATATAGTTGAAGAATCTGCATTATCCTAAGTTGAAGAATAAACAACATCTTGAACATGACTACGAGAAACGTGCACCCATGAACCAATAAATGTGAATTTTTTAAGAGAGTTTTAATTCACACATGGGATGTTCACATTGTGAGTATTTAAAGTGATTTTGTAGTGTTTCTTATATATGTACAAGTTATGTAAAGGGGTCACGCAAGCATGACAAAAAGATATGACAATACAGCAGCGTCCACAGGAACATCAAGTGCAGAAGGGTGCACCTGGGCCGACGGTGTGGCAACCTGTGTCCCGTGCGGAGCGATTCCAGTCTGTGCATTAGAAATTAACACATGACCTAAACAAGTGCCTAGACCAATTTTATATTTATGCTTAGCAGTCTAACAAGTAAAAAAGAAAAAGGAATCAGTGTCCGTAGGATAGTTGATTACATACATTGACAGACGGTGCATCACAGCTGTGACGACCCGGGCAACGTGCAGATCTTCTAGCCTGCGCATCAGAGATTTGAGTCATTAGTACATGTGATCTAACCAAGTACTAAGCTTAATCACACAATATAAGCTTAGCAGTCTCACAAGTAAAGAAGAAAAGAAAACAGGGTCCCGAGGCACCGTCGGTTGCCAGACCGTGCCTCGGGACTATGGTAGCATCTGCTAGGTGCAGAGCTTCTGGCCTGCGCACCAGAGACTAGTCATTAGCAAACATGACCTATCCAAGCACTAAGCCTAGTTTCATAAGATATTCTTAACAACCCGAGAAAAAGAAAAACAGTTTCCGTCATAGTTGATTGCTTACCGTGTCAGACAGAGCCTCGGGACTATGGTAGCCTCTGTGCAACACGCAGAGCCTCTCCCCTGTGCATTAGAGATTAGTCATTACTATACGTGATCTAGGCAAGCACCTAGCCTAGTCACACAATTTCACTTAACAGTCGGACTAGTAAAAAAGAAAATGAATAGGGTCCAGAGAACAGTCAATTGCTTACCTTGCCAGAACGTGCCTTGGGACAATGACAGCATCACTGCTAGGTGCAGAGCTTCCGACCTGTGCATCCGATTAGTCATTAGTAAACGTGATATAGGTAAGCACCAAGCCCAATTTCACTATATATGCATTACAACCTAAAAAATTGTCTGCAGGATAGTTGGTTACTTGCCTACACAGAAGGGCATCGGGACTATGGTAGCGTCAGTGCTACAAGCACAGCCTCTCGCCTGTGCAGTATAGATTAGAGTCATTCGTACACGTGATCTAAGCAAGCACCTAGCCTAGTTCTACAATATTTGCTTAACAATCTGACAAAAAAAATATCAGCAGGATTGTTCATCGCTTACCTTGCCAGACGGTGCCTCGGGACTATGGTGGCATCTGTGGTATAAGCAGGGCTTCTCTCCTTTGCATTAGAGATTCGAGTCATTAGTACACGTGATCTAACCAAGCATCTTACGTTAACTCACACTTCACAGGTGCGTGAGATGACTTGCATACTACAAGCACAAAGAGACTCGGGTTTTTGAACCATTAAAACTTCAACACCTAATTGTTGCTGTAGTGTGACAAATTGTACGCTCCACAAATGAAATATACAATAAAATGTGCAGTCTACTTTTACAAATTTTGCCCAAGAAAGAGTCTGACAAGTCGGGTACCAACATGTCAATTCAAGGTTTGCCAAACTCGAGCTTCGCAAAATCCAGCGTCCGCGGGTACAGCCACTGCACATGTATCCGGATAGAGCTCTCAAAGTAACGCCAAACTGAGCACCACACACTCCGAAGCCGGTGAATGCTACCCTACAGTCTAAGAAAAAAGGAGAAAAAAATAATACAAGGGCGCCTTTTCTTCCCTTCTACTGACGCGCCCCCAAGCGGACACGAGAAAAGGGAAGGAACCAAACATTTTTCTTCTTCTCCAAGTAGACGCGAGAGAGCTTTCGCCCACCCGACTCATCTTCTTTCGATTTCGTTTTTTCGAGCAGGTCGCGCGCGTTGTTTAATAAATAGCTGTTGAGTTGATTGAGCTTCAGCGGCAGCAAAGGACACTTGTAATGCCGTCTTCTAGTCTAAACGTGCAGAACATTTCGGTTGCATTGACGTTTTTATCACTAGTTTTATCAAACGAGCAAACGAAGCCGATAGAAACAGCGAAGTTCCGGAGCAGTGCCAGCAGCGCCACGTACACTGGGTAAGATGCCCGTCTCCGGATTGCGCGGATTGTGGGACTCACGCGGCACGGAACTACATTAGCGAAACCATGCGGAGCTCTTTCGACGTTTTCGACGTTATGGAAATCGCAGGAACTGCGTCCAAGACAGGCAGGTTTTGCTGCCGGCTGCCTGGGTGCCTTCCGTGCTGAGTTCTGTTCTGTTGTCCGACCCCAAGTGCAACCGGCGTTCAACGTGGTTCTGTATTTGTGCGCGTCAGCAACATAGCAGCAACATCGTGATTGCAGTGTTGTGGGTTGTGAACAGAAGACTTGAATTAACGCCGATGTGTCCGTGTGTTCGCGTATCAGTGATGTAACAACAAGGTGAGATCGTAAACCGTCGGGCATTGATGCCGCTGGTCGGGCAGTGATTGGAGGGGGTGGGGGGGGGGGGGGGTGTCGCAGGTTGACATTCCGCTTTACATTAAAAAGTTTAATACCACTTGAGAGACTAGGTGCAATCGATCGGCGTCCGGATAGTCATGTTGGAACGCTGGTCTGAACAGTAAGCTCCTATCGTACAGTGGCCAATGTGACTGTCGGTTCCCTGTTGGAAAATATCGATGATGGAAAGATGACGGAAAAGGCTCATACAAGCGTAACCGTAATATGGGACATCCTATACAAACGAAAAAGGCGGCTCCAGTATAGTGGAATAAGGCGGAACGATACAGGAGGGCGGAACCATACAAGCGTGTCGTATTATGGGACATCCTATACCAGCGTAGTGGATTAAGGCGGAACCATGGAAATGGACGGAACCATACATGCATAACGTAATATGGGACATCCTATACCAGCAAAAAGGCGATACCAGCATGGTGGAGCCATATGGCTCCAGCATGTTGGTTTCGCCTTTTCACTGTTGTACAGGGCGATTTAGTTTTAAGCTTTACATATATGTTTAGAAAGGTCGTGAAAGCTAAATTAATGCGGTTTGTGCAGGCGAGTTATACGGCCAGGCGTACGTAGTATAGGGACCTAGTCGTAACGATCAGTCAGATAATTAAATACAATTTGTTAATCAACTTTTTAATTAGTGAAAATGAAAATATGGTTTCAATTAGAAACTTGCTGAGTCATTGAAAACCACAAGATCAAGTTTTTTTAGAAGGATATAATGCAGGGGTAGCGTTTTATGCATTCTGTAAAAAGCTTTATTTGGATGAGTTTCTAGGTTTCAGTTTCTTATCAGAGCTCATCTCTGCGCCCACGGTCCTGTTCCCCAGGGGCTTAGACACGCAACACATGTGCGCCTTGCTTCCCTTCATCCTACGAGGGAGGCGAGGGGGCGGCTTCGCACTGTGGCCACTGGGCAGCTGGACCGCAGGTGCAAAGATGCGCTCTGGTAAGAAACCGAAGTCTGGAAACGCGTCCAAATTGACCATTTTTTTTAGAACGCCATAAAATGCTACTCTTGTCTTATATCTTTACAAAGAAAATTGATTTAGTGTGTTTTGATGATGCTTAGCAAGTTTCTAATTGGAACCATGGGTCTATTTTAACTGATTAAAAATTTCACGAACATACTATACTTAGAGAGAGGCTGAAGCAGTTTTCTATTTGAGAAAACACCTAAATCTTCTTCATTCGACCTCCAGAATCTCAAATATCAAAATTATTTGCTAATTTAATTAATCGAGGCTGCATAGTCATTTTTAAAGCGTTGAGAAAGCCTTCCCTAAAGAGCGACGTCACAAGAGCAGCTTTCAAAATCTTTGTTCACGCATCTTCAGCGCCTATCAAAGCTATGCACGCACATGCTATTTTTTAAAAGGGCAGAAAAATGTGTCACGACTGGTGCCAATGCCGGAGAATATACCTAGAAAACTTGCGATTGGACGAGCGGCCCTTAAGCGACACACGCTTGGCGGCCGAAAGGTCTTATTACGATGTCACTGTTGGTAGGATGTTTTTGTGTGTTTTCTGACGTTTAGTTATATCTTTGAGGAAAACGAACGAAATATTCAGACTCGCGGGATAAAACTACGCTAGAATGAACCTCCATCTAGTTTTCTGAAAGAAGTCTGGCACATCTCTGTAATAAGCCGACGGATCATTACAAATTAGCCTTTTATACTATGCCGCCCTGGCCATATAACTCACGTGCACAGACTGTGTAAATGTAGCTTTTACGGCTTTTTAAAAAAAATCTGTAAAACATAGAAAAAAACACTCTGTAGAATGTCCCCCAATACAATACGATTGTATGGTTCCTTCCCCGCTTGCATTGTTCAAGAAAGACTTGTGGACATCCAGCATTTCATTGGAATGCTGGATGTCAGCGAGTCTCTACATCAGTGAGTGGTTTCAAACAAGCATGATGTTTGCACACCAGTAAGCTCTTATCCGAGGCTCACCAAGAGCACTAAGAGCAGAGGCGAAATGTCGTGACCTGGTAAATTTGGTTGCAGGTATTTATTTTTACAAGAACTGCATGCAGCAAAGCTTAACTTTGCTCAAAAGAAGATTATTAAAAATTCAATACTGAACAATGGTGTCCCTTGAGCTGTCAGACCAAACTCCCACTCTTGCCACTCAGGAGTTCCTAACTTGTGCGTAGAGGATCAGCACAACCCAGATTTGTGCTGCGAGCGCACCTGCAATATAAAAGTTTAATAAACATGAGATGAAATATGAGACGTTTACAATTCTCTGTAACGTGAAATTAGAGCACAGATCTTGAAGAGGAGGATGGGAGGGTATGCCCCTCCTCCCCCTCCCCTCCTCCTCTTCTGCTCCCTCCCATTTAGCGGGAAATTTGCCTGAATTTAGCGGGAAAATTTCCCCACTAAATTTAGCTGGTTAAGTTTCCCCCTAAATTTAGCGCAGAAATTGATGTCACATGACCTCAACACAAATGCAGTTTTTCCGCTAAAAGTAGCGGGGAAAATGACGTCGCATGACCGTGTCACGTCATCCATAAAAAAATTCAGTTTCTCAGCTAGACTTAGCGGAAATATTAACGTCACATGACCACAACATTAATTCAATTTCCTGCCAACTTTAGTTGGGCGGTTACGCCGACAGCGACGCCGCAAAACACGGAAACGGGTGCTAAGAGCTGCGCTAAAAACTAAATGCATCAGGTGAAATAAAGTGAACATTAGAGATACTGTAAGAAAAAGAAGAGAATCTAAGATACCGTTCTCAGATCCTTCCTTTTGTCCGTTCTCAAATGTTTTGATTTCAAGAAATGTTTATCTCTTTATTCATACCCAGAGAACCCCTCCCAGTTTCAGCATGAATGCAATAAATCAATGCAGACTAGACCTTGTAAACTATAATCCACATGAAAATGAATGTTTGCCACATAGTCATGTATGAGTCAGTAGCTCAGATCTCTAAATACATTTGTATTGAGGAACATTCTTGAATAAAACTTCTGGGCTTCGAATTCAACAGTTTGTACTTCCATAAGGAACACTGTATGGCACTGATTTCTTTTTTTTTTTTGTGACACATCAGAAACAGCACAGCACTGTCATCCTCGCATACCTAACAAGAATTTGTATCTTTTTTTTTAGCATGGCATGTACTATTCTAATGCTCATACAGCATCCTTTAACAAAATTTCCTTTGTAGAGCTTTTATTGGTTCTTATTTAGCTCGCACGACAGATTCGGTACCTTGAATTCTCACTTGGCATCAACAGTTTTATATATTAATGAAATAGCGAAAGACAAGATGTATGGACTTGAGTACGGCTCAGCAAGCACAGATGTTGAGAAAAGTACTGAAGAAAACTCAAATGTCAAAATAAAAATAAGCTGGAATGTGGATACAATTATGGACATGGTCATGAATACAGTTAGCAGATTCAATATGAAGAATGTGTGTTAGATGCACGCTCAAAGAAACCTGTTGCATCTATATTCATTCAAATTACTTTGCAGAACCCAGCGCTGCAGTCTCAGGTGGGAGTTTGCTGAATGAGTCTACTGAAAATGAGTGTAGACGGAAAAAGCAGTTTGATCTGCGATAATGAGCATTACATAAGTGACATGTCATTATTACTGTTACAGTGCCGAATGTTCCAAACTGTCAGTCGCATCATTCTGTGAGTTCCCTCCGTACATTACAGGGTTTGGCTCTCTCGAATGCTTTGCGAGAAAAATGATGAACTGGAAATATCTAGAGTAGTTCTAGAAAAACTATTTCCAGAATCTTATCTCAGCATCGCAAAGAATATAAAAAGTTTCTAAAGACAAGGTTAGTGCAGGAGTTGAATAAACTAAATACTTTGTTTTTCGAAACCATCTTGCCGTAGTAAACGTATGAAGTTCCCCTAGGTAGAGCTAGTCATTACGGATGATTGTGCCCATTGCGTACCATAAAAATTTAATTTGCGACCTACAATATTTACAAACTCAATTAACTCTGAATAAGTGGACCACTTGGCATTAAAGATTGGCCTCACCATGACTGTCTGCCAACATCTACATAATAATTTCCATGAACCAATGTATTTCAAGAAAATATTTGGTACGAGCTGCTTAAAACACAAGAGCACTTTTTAACAAGTGCTGACTACATTAGAAAACATGATTGTGCTTTGAAGACGGGGACATAGGAAGGATAGACACCACAGAGTGCTAACTTTCAACTGATTTAATTCAAGAACCTCAGCGTAGAAACACAATGCGTCACCGCACCACATCTCAACCAATCCGTGGCCCTGCCACGGACCGCAAGTACGCCAACTCCTTATCCGCCAAGTCAATTGACGCCACACTGACACAACACATGCCGGAACTATTTATAGCATCAGCCTCCATAATCTCTCTAACAGTCATATCTTTGTGCCTAGCAAGAACAGTAGACTGAGCAAATAATGGTTTGCACTCGCAGTCATGATCTGTCGTGTCACTGTCATGACTGCGGGTGCAAACCATTATTTGCTTCGTCTACTGCTCTTGAGAGGCACAAAGATAGTACTGTTAGCGAGATTATGGAGGCTGACACTATAAATAGTTCCGGCACAAGTTGTGTCAGTGTGGCGTCAATTGACTTGGCGGATAAGGAGTTGGCGTACTTGCGGTCCGTGGCAGGGCCACGGATTGGTTGAGATGTGGTGCGGTGACACAGTCCGTTTCTACGCTGAGGTTCTTGAATTAAATCAGTTGAAAGTTAGCGCTCTGTTGTGTCTGTCCTTCCTATGTCCCCGTCTTCCAAGCACAATCATGTTTTCTACCACACTTTTTAACACTAATGGAAAGCCTGTAGTGGGCCACAACTTAAGCAGTTTTCACTTCATTATAAAGAGCAATCACACATATGTGAACCATGAATATAGGCCTGCACTAAATTTTTTTCTTAAGCTGAACGTGCTATGCTTTGTTTACTATATAAATCTTTGCAGAGCTGACAATGTGCAAGTTCCTGTTTTTCTATATTTCACACGTCCCGACTGGTGGGTGTGGTAGGGACATAAGATTGATGACACCAACGAAACACAATGATTATTTTAAGAATTTGTTTGGGTATAGCACGAGCAAGGCGATCTGCGAGAAGTTATTTCTGTGACACCGTCGAACCTACATCTGCGGGCTTTAAGTTCACATGATAATCATGTCTGCAGACTCCTTTTTGTAATTGGAATTTCATCCAACCCAAGATTTGCATATGTTTTTTTTTTTGCATTTTAGGCTTAGTAGTGCTTTTGCTGTTCTATTAATAGGCAAGAAAAATGCTTATTTCAAGTGGCATACCTAACGCCTGGTGGCACGAGGACTCCCCTGTCGTGACGCTGATCGAAAGTCACAGGCAGGGAGATACTGCGATGCTCTTGTTGCTGGGATTACCTCCCCCATGGTCCTGGCCAGACCACAGAAAAAGATTGAGTCCAAGCTTGTGGCCACTAGGATCTCCAGATCTCGAGGCACCAAAGTAGCTGAAAATAAAAACAAATCACAATCAAGTACTTGGCAGAGCTACATTAGAATGGCTAGCATATTCTTTCGTGATCAGCACATAGATCCTCTTATTTTAGTCATAGTCACCCACCAGGACAAGGCTACGTAGGCGTTAAAATGATGGGTACCGAATTTAGGCGAATGATCAAATGCATTCATTTAACCCCCTTTCGCCCCAACCTGAGAGACTTCTGTCAAATATTCACATTCAACTGTAAAGACTACAAATAAAACTACTACTGCAATGCAAAGCCGTATAGTGGGAGAGTTTAGCCAGCGGGTGTGGCAACGAAGGCGCCGGAGAGGAGGAAAGGGAGGAGAACGCCGAAGGAGGGATAGAGAAGGCAGCAAAGAGGCAAAGAGATGACCGCCATTTTGACGCAAAGCTGTCGGCACGGAGCACTGTTGAGGCTATGAGTCGTCTGCTACGGGCTTATTTTTTTTTTTTCGTCTAAATAAAAGTGCGTTTAAACATAGAGGAACTGCTTTTTTTAGGATTTTAAGCCACCGAGGAATAACACTATATCATTTTATTGCCAGAGCCTGCCAAATAAAAGGAAAGAACCGAAATTTGAATATCGATCCCATGCCGGGCGAATGAATGAAAATGGCGGCCCTCCCCGCTCAGCTGGGAGCAGCCTAGAGTTCACGCGCATGCGCTCACGCCTCTTGCTCTGTGCCGCGGGCTGATCAGCTCACTCGGAAGGAAGACGTTACGGCAGCGAAATCATAAGACTGCCAGACTCTCCCCATATATGGCTCTGCTGCAATGGAAAGATTTTCCTACCCTCGTGCTCAGCGAGTGTCGACTGTGGATACAACTCCAGTTCATACACTCGCTGAACATGAGGGTAGAGTGTACCAGCAGAGGGCAGGTGTCTGTATACAAAGAGTTTAGTTGGCACACCAAGAGGCTAACGAATAAGAATGGGTACTACTCTGAGCAAAATGCCAAAAAAGCGTGGATCTCGGCTTGACACTAACAGCGGCACACAGTATCTATTTTACTGACAAAGGGGTACTAAATCATTACTTTCAGCTACCTAACTAAACTAAATATTCTTCCCGGCTTGCTTTTTAGGAAAATCTCTAAATTTGCAAAAACTACTAAGACAACGGCTAAAAAAAAAAAAAGCAATGGCAAAACCAGCAATCGAATTTGCCTGCTCTCCAGTAGCACGACATCTATGGCAAGCAGACCTGCAGATTGAGCAAGCAGTTTAAAAAACAGAGTATGTCCTATGCATAATTTTTTTTATGCTGCAAAGCTAGCGCTGGAAGGAGGTTTCACGACATTAACGAAATTTCTTGCAATCAGTTGAGAACAAATTACAGCAGTGAACTCCTTGCTCCTGGCATAACGTTTTAGTGTTGCCCATGGAAACTCACATAAATTTGTAAATAAAAACAAAAAAGACTAACCTTCATAAAAAAAATCTGTAACTGTGGCAAAGAAAAGTTACCTTGAACAAAACATGTATAATACAGTTGTACAGCGTCCATTTGTGTGCTTAACCAATTTTGAGGCAAATCGGCGACAATGAAAAGAAGACGTTTGAGTACAATTAAGGGAAAGACAGAAAGGATGCATACCTACAACAAAAAAAATTTAGAACGACCACGGGCAGGAAACTTTGGTGAGGCTCTCGGAGCGACTCCCTGATATGGGCCTGCGCAGACCAGAGAACAAGATCTGTCAGAGCTTGCAGCCGTAAGGTGCTTCATACCATGAAGTTACAGAAGCGGGTGCAATTGGAAGCAAAGTGCACTTCATTTCTCTGAAAAACGAAGAGTTTAATAGCTCGTATGCATTCATAAGGTGATACAGTCATGAATGCACAGACTTTTCAATGCAGCGCTATATCACCAACTTGTTAACCATGCCGGGCAACACTAAAAACTGAGAGCATTATTTTAAAGTATCTCAGCTTAAAGTTAACCACGACAGAAGCTTCAAGCCATCCTTGCAAATTCAGTGCACAAAGCAAGCCATGTGACCTTCTATTTGGACGCCATGGTACGTCTAGCTTATAATCATGTGTCATGCTGTTTTAGCTGCAATGGCTTGTAGTGTCAAAAGTGGTCCAGCTTAAAGAGACTAAAAGTATAGACGTTTATGAGTGGGGCCCTCACCTAGTCTGCAGCTACATTGCGAAATAGGACGTTCCAACCGGGATGTTTGCTGCCTGTAACCACACGATCAGCTTGTGCCCAGCGATTGTTCCGAGCTGAATAGATATCCTCGACAGTGCCATTATTTTACAAGCATTTCTATGAATGTTAAACATGATTGACTTACAGAGAGACTCCACCTCAACGACTAATGACTTGGGATACCTAACTGAATACTGATATATCAACTAAATGCAAAACAATTACCTGGCAAGCATTAAATTTTTCAAGAGGCTGGGTCGACTCTGCATTAAGGTGAAGGAGTCGATGCGTAATAGGACAATACAAACAAAAATATGCCTTAGAATTCCTTTTGCACCCCCAAAATGATGTGTTTTTGAAGGTAAGGTACACAATGTTCTTGATTTAGAAAGTGCCTCAGCTGTACAAATGCATATGCAATAAGGGCACTTGCCAAGCCTATTCTACTCAGCTCTGTGCAGGTTAAGCTAAGTTAGAGTATAGACGTACACGCTCATTGACACTATCAGAAAGGCAGGGAGAAGTCTCCGTTGTTCCACCTCCAGCCCGTCTGCTGCCTTCGATGACGTTTCAGCGCCTGATGAGCCTGGAGCGAGCACATCTGTCCAAAGCGGGGTGAAAAGCACAAGCACGTGCTGGAGGACGCCCAGCCATTCTCTTTTTGTCATCGGCTATACTACATATTTTTAGCAAGACATATTTTTAAGTGAGGAAAAGTACTGCAAATATGCAGTCCACCTTAAAGATAACAACAGTTGCCATTCACCATTTTCCAAGTAAGTGCTCCCACCTATCGTAACATCTACACATATGGTACGTGAGTAGGTTCAGGACTGAGAGGCTAGAAAACGAAGCACTCACAAGGCTTGTCTGGCCCTTCCAACCATGCGGGTACATTCGTTGCAAGTTCCCGATTTGTAGACAAAATGATTTAGAATGAGCAAATCTTGTCTACGCCCGAGGTAGAACATTGAATTGCGATTCCCCCATATTGTGCGAACCATCCTTCAAACTGCGGTACCACCTGCAAATGAACTATGTTGTGCTGCGGCACGCGTCCATGCTGCCTGCTTCAGAGGAAAACCACTGCTCCTGTTGAAGACGACATCCCACAGTGTACAGGCAACAATGTTTAACGAACTAAAACAAAATTGATATCATTCAATAGACACAGATAGGCTCACAAAGTGTCGACACCATGATTGTTGTTGTTGGTTTTACTCTTGCATACAAACAAAAGTGACTTCCTCTCACCTCCGATGTACAGTAAAACCCCCTCATCTTGGTGGCCCCTATTTCTTCTCGAATCGGTCACAGAGGACATAATCACAGCCACTGAATTCCGCAAAATTACAGGCCACGAAAATTAAAGGGTCGCCAACATTAAGGGGTTTACTGTTCTTCTGAGTGTCACATGATGTTAACATTTCAAGGAGGCTGAAGGTATTGCTTTAAGAAAAAATTGACATATGAAAAAAAATGTCCTTCTCCAGGTTAGGCACACCGAGGTTCTTTTGCACTACCTATAAGGCGGCAAGTTTGTTTCGGCAGAGCTTTTGGTAAAACGGAGTCACAAAAGCAGTTATACTTGGCGTCAACTATTTTGTGCTGCATTATTAAGCTAGAGTAAATTCCACAGTGTTTCGGCACAGCGCTGTTCGTTGCGAGAGCATATGTGGTTTATTGCTGCATCCCATTTGCATGATCTAGAGACACTAGCGCTGACAGAGTTGGAGCACTCCAAATATTAACAGGCGACTGTAGAAGCATTGAGAGATGCACACATGCGAACTGTGCATTACTTAAAGGTGGATTCGAGCAAAGGTAAAAACAATATCTATACTTACGGCGGCCATACTTGCCTTTCCCAAGCACAACCACTTTTCCCTCGGTAGCACCATCCAGTAAGAAGCACCAGCAACACGCCCATGAGACGCCGCCGACTCCTGGATTGAATGACGACCCGCCTGAGGTCTTGGAAGGAGATCCGGAACACTGCTTTAGGTAAGATGTTGTATCTGGTGGGGCAGGGACTAAAAGTAAAAATTAACAAATTTATATGAAGCGCTACATTCCTATAGGATGGCAGTATTTCTTTTAGGCCAGTGATGCGCTTTAATCATACACAAATGGTTGGTTTATATTATGAACCAGCAGCCCCTATTTTGCTTAAGTGTAACGCACTGTCTAACGTTACGTCCGACGGAACTCGAAATAAAAATTAAAGTTACGCCCAACGTAACTGTCAAGCATTCGAGTTACGTCCGACGTAACCCAAAATAAAAATTAAAGTTAACATATTTACTCGAAAATAGGTCGAAGCCTATTTGTTGGACCCACCGAAAATAAAAAAAATAAATAGTTCAAATATATGTCGACCTTTTTTTTTTATTTTTAAAAACGGGGGAAATTTTGGGCAAAAGAAACAAACCTTTATTTACATCACCCTCAGCTAAATCACGGGGCGATGCCAAAAACTTAATCACCGTCAGAACTTCTGGACATGTCATCGTCGTCCGAAGCTTCGTCAGCTTGGTAGACATCCTCGCAAATTCGCAACAATACTTCACTGACACCGTGGTAAAATGGCGACAAGAAGAAACGAAACAAGGTGCGAAGCGACGAAAGACGAACTACAAAGACGCAAGCAAAGCCGCCGTGTCGCAATGAGCAACACGCGAGCCGAGCCGCCTCAAACAACAAACAAAAGTAACTTCTTTTTTTTTTTTTTTGTGCGCGTTTGCGAGGATGGAGGGCAAAGTGCATGGCGCATCGCGTTTCTTTCCTTCCCCGTTGCCCAGCAAGGGGAACGGTAGTGGCTAGAGGCGCGATGGCGAAACCAGGCGAAACAACGCGATGGCGAAACAACCACCTGCCACCGCGGTTGTTTTCGTGCACCAAAAGCGTTTTGAAACAAGAAGCGGCGCGGCTCTATGGCAACTCCGGCTCGGTGACTCGATAGCTCCATGCCTCCGGTAGGGTCGCAAAATTTGGTCGCGAATGTAGGTCAAAAGTCTTTAATCGCAATTTCCGAAAAAAAAAAAAAGGTCGATTTATACTTGAATGAACACGGTAGTCAGCCGCGCGACGAGACACACATTATGAAAGCGATTGGTGCGAGCGACCAAGGCGATGAGCGACGTTTTGAGAAGCCCAAGAACCGAGTGGCGCAAGCAGCGAGAGTGAGAAATCTTCGTCGCTCGGTGCCGGCACTCGTAGCTTCTCGCCGTCGCTCGTCTCGTTGATCGCTATATTGCTTACATGCCGTTCAGAAAGGCGCTCTAAGTGCTTACCATTGCATTGGGACCAGCCTCGCATCCAACCGTAACCAGTCTTGACTTTTTTTTAAAGCCGCCGAGGTAGAAGTTAACATCGTATGTACATACATGCATCGTTTTCAAGCATGGCTCCTCGTTCATTGCTCGATTTATATTTTCCGTAAATGACAAACCGCAATGAAGCACAATTATTCTAGTTCAAAATTGTTACGAACACTTGGCACGCATGCTTACACTGTAGCGCACCTAACGTAATTTAAAAGTAGAACGAAAACGGGACGAGATTCGCTTACCGCTTCACGGAGACAGACGTCTTCGGATCCTAGGCCTGACGGCCGAACTGGGAAGTCGCCTGCGGTCCGGCGATCGGACGAGTCGAGCCGGCCTGACACAGGTTGACCACGCCTGGTTGAACTATGAGAGGCGCCGTCGAGTTGAGAGCCAGAGACGCAGTAGAAACGGACCGTAAAACATCTGTCCCCCAAAACGGAGAACGAGCCAGCGATGCCAAAACCGCCAAAACCACTACGTCGCCATCTCCGCGACGACCGGAAGCGTGGAAGCCGGAAAGTCAGAAAAGGCGCGACAGCGGAAGCCACTGGGCGGAAGCTTTACGTTTCGGTTTCGCTTTTCTCCGACGCCGGGTTTGCGGCTGGTAGCGACGACGCGAGGGGCCACGAAAAGACGCCGAGTTGGCCGAGTTCGAGTCACGGCCCACGATACGAGCAACGGCCCACGATACGAGCAACGGGCCGTTTGCCGCTGTCGACCGGCGATGCGGTATCCGCGGCTTGGTGTCACGATCGGTTTGTTGCCGTGCACGCTGACTCAAAGCTCGAAGTTACGCAGTTCCGTTCCGGCACCAGCCGCACCAGCCGCACCACGTTTTCCGGTGCATCGCACGTGGAGGCCTTTCGACGCATTTAGTGACCGTAAAGATGGTGCCCGCTGTCTTCGGTGCTGTAGAAGAAGTTGCGAGACGGAAGAAGCATCGAAACCAAGGCGTTTAGGACTCCAGGCCGGGCCGCCGGTTCACTTGAACGAGAGGCGACATGTGTGCGCACGCTTTGAGGAAGCCTCCGCGTTTCGCCGCGCCAGAACTCGCCGATCGCGACCGTA
This sequence comes from Ixodes scapularis, assembly GCF_016920785.2. NCBI lineage: Eukaryota > Metazoa > Arthropoda > Arachnida > Ixodida > Ixodidae > Ixodes > Ixodes scapularis. Next base: position 54,404,319 of record NW_024609882.1, read on the forward strand.
CCCCGAGTCCGAGGGGCTCTTGCGCAGCCGGGAACGGCACCGAGGTAGGAGCTGCTCGTTCTGCGCTACCATGCAGTGCTCAACAGTGCTCGGGGCTCTCGGTGTCGTTCGTGCTTGCACCGATGTCTTTCTGACCCCTTCGGACACGCAAGTCGTACTTCGCAAAGGTTTGGACGGGGCCGCCCACACCGAGCAGCTCCGCTATATTCCGCTTAGTTATGATCACAATAAAAGCTTGCGTTTGTTCTCGGGAAAAAAATTGCGGGACCGCTCTCCGCGCCGCCGACGAGATTGGCCGCCTCCATGTTCTCAGCTGTTCACTCGCTCCCGCAGCGAGCGCCTTCCGATAATCCTCCCCGTTCCAAAATGCGATGCGATCTCCGTTTACATGGGCTGAATGAATGCGCACTCGACATCTCGATCCACCTCTGTCTAGCGACTTGAATGCGATGCGCTTTGCGCATTATGCCGTTTACATGACCGCATATGGAATGCGGCAACTGGATTCAATACGACTAAGGGCCGGTTGCACCAACGTCGCTTATCTTAACCCAAAGCGGCGCTTTCCTAAGCCGGCTTAGCGCCCTAAACCGAGCTTAGGTAAGCACGGGTTTAAATTCCGGTTGCACCAAGGGTAAGCCGGCTTTACAGACGCGCCCCTAGCTAAACGCTGGATTTGCGTAGGGAATCTAGGGACAAACAGAGCAAACTAGAGAACGCTCAGAGCGACGAATACGATTGGCGGAGAGGAATCACGTGATGTAAACAAAAAAAGAAAAACTGCCATAGTAGTCGTCGTCGGCGTCTGCTTTTGGCTGTATTTCTTCGGTGAGTAACAAATTAAAGGTCTCCAAATTCAATCATTTTTTCGTTTAACTTGCAATAACAGAAGTCAAAGCTTCAAATAAACACGAATGCTCTTTACATCTGTGATTGCGTATTTAATATCGGTTGATAACAGGATATTTTGACAGTGGTATTAGTTTTCGTGCTCAAATTTTGAGGCGAAGGAGCCATCGGGGGCCCCAAAACTCACCGAACGCGAGAAGGACACTCTACTCACTACATCGCTGAAGACAAAACATCATGGATATAAGTAGGCAGGTAAGATGACTACTAAAACCAAGTCAAGCCTGAGAACGATGAAGTTCAAAACAGTGACGAACTCGCCACGGCAGCTGCGAAAATGCCCGGAAATCGTCGAATAGAAGTCGTCGAGAGGTCAGGTCACGAGACCTTGCATCGACGGTGCTCGTTGCTATCAGCAAGGTGACAGAACTGCACTGTACCGTCGTTGAACATCCGCTGCAGCCTCAAACGGACTTCAGTTTCACACTGTCGAGTTCAGAAAAAAAAAAAAAAAAAAAACTCCCACTAGTACATCACATCGCGCCGATAAGAACGGTCGTCTCTTCGAATCACCTGCCCCAGCCTGTCCCGATAGAGCAATGACCGAATCTAACATAGTAGTCGTTACGATTTGTCGTCGCCACGAATGAAAGATATAAAGCAAAATATTCCTAAAAAATCGCGATCACCAAAAAAGTTACGGAGGACACAACAAGGCGCAACTTTCAGCTGAATTTTATTGAAAACGTGTTCCGGTATATAGTCTCAACCATCGTCACAGTGACAACAAACGACAAAAGTAAACGGAAAACACCATCACTGAGCACAACTCGGAAACAACAGTATCTCGTTCTCGGGAAACGAATGAAAGATATAAAGCAAAGTATATAAAAAAAAATGCGATCACCAAAAAAGTTACAGTTATGGAACGATACAGTTTTCTGAAGCCAAGATTCTACTCGCGAGATAAGGAAAATTCACTGAAGATTGTCTCAAAACTCAGAAAACGAAAGAAATTGAATTTTCGCTGTTTTATTACTTAAAAGCGCCGCAATCTAATGCAAACGGCAGAGGTGTCGACAATCAGCTGATCGCCGAGATCATGTAAGTACTGCCACTATTCAACGCGCTGATCGAATTGAAGGATACGCGCTGCAAGTGTAAATAAACAAGGTGGTAAATAACAATACGTTACAGCTATGCGAAAATTAGTAAGATACATACGAATAAGCTCGTTGACAGAAGAACCAACGGGAATACAGACGTGAGCCCCACAGCTCCGTACGTTTCTCGGTTAGGGCTAACACGCCCTGAAAGCGGGGAGCCAACTTGAAAACAGGGGTCGATAAACACTTCACGCGACAATATTTTGCATCCTTGTCACAATCGAAAGTCATTTTGTCGAGACTTTCACGCTGATGTAGCCTAAAACACTTTGCACAACCAATTTCGTCCACCGCGTCGACCGTGACAAACCAGCCGCCATATTTTTAATCCAGGATTAAGAAACAACCAGAAGCAAAGCGCCCAATGTTGGGCGCTTAAGTTAAGCGTAGTTTAGTGCTAGGTTTAGCGATAAGCGAGTTTGGTGCAACCGAACAAAACCGAAACTAAGCTTAAGTTCCCGGCTAAGCTCCGCTTTGCGCTAAGCGACGTTGGTGCAACCGGCCCTAAGTCGCATTCATGTAAACGCGGCTTATGTTCTTTTTCGACATGTATGGTGTATGTAACGATACCGGTGGTAAACGATGGACGTTTTGTTGGAAGATGGCGGTCGTCTCTCTGCATGTATGATTTGGATATAACGGTGGTGGTGTGGTATAAGCGTTTTTTGTTGGAAAGATTGCGGTCGCCTACGTCATCGGCCGCAAAATCATACCAGCACACCGAATCATATCGGCAAGCAAACTGGCTGCCAGTATAGACAGACCTGGAGCCATAGCGGTGCCGGTATCTCCAGTTATGCAGAAAGCCGAACCAAACTAGCTGCATACATAATAACAAGAAATTATACTGGTGTCAGACCAGAACTGTACAAGCAGCAGGTTTGTTTCTTGTACGTTTTTCCAATAGGGTTGTCTCGTCGCCGAGAGCGATTCCGCTCTGGGGAAAGGACAACAGTACGAAATCGTGACGGAAATTACGTATATTTACTGTGTGGAATTTTAGCATTACAAAACAGTAGTAGGTAAAATCGAAAAAAAAGCTACCCTTTATTTTGCTGTTTAAATATACTACGGTCTCTGGAGAAACTGTCCTCCAAGTGGGGCGCTGGGATGAGCGTTAAAAGTCTTCGAGCTCGCCACGGCGTAGCTCCGTACACTCAACACCGGCCGCAAGACGCGGCCATCGCGGCTTTTACTGCATTCAAGTTGATCGTGATCGAAAAGCGATTTCTCAGCCCGTGAAGCATCACTTCCAGCTGAGTGAATATCCGCTCTACAGAGATTAATTGAAAACGGCAGTTGCAGCTTTGGCGTGCCGTGCGGAAAAACAAACTCATGGCTTCGAACCGCATTGGAGCGGCTTGATTTATTGCTTTCAAATAATTACGGCGTGATCGAGCGTTTGCTTTTTAATGAGAGATTCATCCCCTAAGCCATTCCAAATACTCTCACAGGTATGACATTGCTGGAAAAAAATCAACATGCTGGTAATATTTTTTGTTGCTGATTCAGTCACCGAAAAACTCCGTACGTTCAAAAAGACCCGTATAAAAGACGGAAACACAGAGAACGGGTGTAGTATTCGGGCTAGTGTGGTGTGCCGTTGTATTGATGTTTGTATGTGCCCTGTATGTATGTCCTCAATGTATGTTCACCTGATGATTGTACGATACGTAATGTGTGTATAGTTGAGGATCCCCATGTGCAACAGGGCCGCATATGTAGAGAGTTTGGTCAATGGGAGGCGCGGACAGAACCAGGGCGTGCGCCAGACTCGGAAAGAGAACTTGGCATGCTCTCTTGACCAACCAAAAAGAATCCCCTAGCGGTGGTAGCCAGAAACCGTTCTGATCAAAGGTCTATGTTCGTAAATGCTTTTATTAAGCGCGTAGGAAGTGTAGTAACTCTTCGTGGTTGAAAATAGGGTGCACGTGTTGTTTTGATCATGATTATGTAGAAAAATGTAAGAAACGAATGCGCTGCTCAACTCTGTTTTGCTCGGACAGAGTGTGACCGCTCGGACGGCAGATTCCCGGCCCTCGGCGCTTGGGGTACGGATTATGTCGATCGTTCCGCTAGTCGCACCCTTCCACCATCATTTTGGATGAGCTTGATTGAAGCATCACGTGTGCCATACACACTAAAAAAAATCAGTTCGAAAAAGAACTTTTTGGAGTTCTTCGGCTTGTCCATATTTTGCACCCGTAAAGGTTCTTTTAAGCACCTTATAAAAAAGTTCTTCACGAAGAACCTTTAAGGAGTTCTTTTAAGCTCTCTTTTCAATGAAACAGTTCTTCGTGAGGAACTTTTAAAAAGTTCTTTTCAGCCCTTCTCTCGCTAAAACAGTTCTTGGTGAAGAACCGTTTCACAGTTCTTTTAAGTTCTCTTTTCAATGGAACAGTTCTTCGTGAGGAACGTTTAAAAAGTTCTTTCCAGCCCTTGTGTCGCTGAAACAGTTCTTTTTAGTTCTCTGTCGGATGAAACGATTTTTCATCAAGTACCTTTGGAAGGTTCTTATGAGCTCTTTTTTAATTAACCAGTTAATAATATGAAGAACCTTTATTGAGTTATTTTAGGGTCTAAGGAAATAAGTTCTAAATAACCTTTCAATGGAACTTTTATGTTGGGTGTGCGAATACCCCCTCGGTTCAAAAAGAAGAGCGATATTTCTAGGTTCAACACTGCAATGAAAGTCATTGTGTACAGTGGACTTCTTGAATCTAGAAATATCTCTGTGCTATTTGAACCGAGGGGTATTCGCACACCCCAACAGTAAAGTTCCCTTGAAAGTTTATTTAGCACTGTTATTTCCTTAGACCCTAAAAAAACTCCATAAAGATGTTCATGCTTTACTGGTCAATTGAAAGACCTTATAAGCTTGCAAAGGTATTCGATGACAAACCGTTCCATCCAAGACAGAACTAAAAAAAACTACAAAGGATTTCATTTCAACCACTACTTGCTCACCCCTAACTTTTAAGTTACTTTTCACCGAAAGAGCTTTCTATTATGAACATTTTCAATGAAAGGTTTGTTGCAAAGACCACTTTCGAGTTAGCTTGAATAACTTATTCGCAAAAAGCCAGTTGGGCAGCAATTTTAGGTGTACAGTAGCTCTTTTGTAAACCGCTCTTTATCGACTGTCTCGAACTGTTCAAAGAGGCAACATACATCACCTAGACGTTTTGTAAACGTCAACAGACGTGCAAAACAGGCTTTGAACGACAAGGCTCCTTCTCTGGGGCACTACATCTACTGCAGAACCACTGGCTTGGATGGGTATTCAAGTACACATTCATCGTTGATACTCGTGTCAAGACCAAGTATGAGGTATAGGGAATAGAGGTAGGAGAAACAAGAGATGATCTGCAATGTCCAACCTGTCAATGGTGAAATGAAGACAAGATACCGCGGTTCACAAAAAAAAAACATACGGACGTTTATTGAACATGACTAGATTGCAACTTAGCACATTGGTAGAATGCTTCTCTGCCTAAAATATGGATCAAATAAAACACGGCCTAGTGGAACACTGAAATGAGACGCTGAAATTTTGGCCTTGAGAAAATTTAGACAACGTTCCAGATGTCTGATTTCATATGTGGCACGTTAGCGAGCTCAGATCTATTATTTGACCACTAGCAAAAGAAAACAAAAACTGACTTGGAAAAACTTCAAAACCATTTCTTGTTGAGGTATACTTTATGGATAAAAATGCTATCCTGGAGACAAGATGGACGAGGCAACTACTCAGGTGTGGAAGCAGGAAAAATGAAATTGCGGCAAAACAAGACTTCTGACCCCTTCCTTCTCATGATGCCCCTCTCCAACCACACACTGCGAGGCGCCGAGGCCGCATGGCACAAACAGGTGTTAAACCCAGACAAAGAGCACAACGGCAGTGCAGATAGGCAGCTGCAAACCAGGCTGTTAGCTGAATTTAGACAGTGCCTAAGTCTCTTAGTATACCCTTTTTAGGTTTGAAGTAACTCAAAACCAGACAAAACTGATCCACCATTCAGGCTGTCTATTGCTTTGAAAGTTTAGTGGAAAAGGCGTTAAAATTACCACTTCGGGAATGCAGAGGGCCGGGTACAGCTAAATAACATCAGTGGTGGTCTTGCCAGCGATGTCTACCCTCCTTGCCTGTGACGTCTGTGCTATTATTTGAAGTAAGAGCTTCACATCTGTTGCAGCCTTGGAGCATTCAGCAGCCATAATCTCTACGTGGTCTCCACAGTTGTCGGTACCTTCTACGTCATGATGTGGAACCTGAAAAAAAAAAGTCAGTGCCATGCACACAATATGAGATTTGAAGAACAAAGTTGTGTACCAGACGAACTCCAGCAAGCCTTATTTTATGTTATGTAAAAAATTGTAATTTAAACAGTGGGTGCACGGGTCCAAATAGATCAAGTTATATGCACTCTATATTTTAGCTATGATAAGGCAGTTCAATGCAGCAAAAGAGATTTAACCGAGAGACAACCAGAGAGTATTTGATATATCTGACAAGCCATGCAACTGTGACTTTAACAGATTACATTTACAGCAATGTGATTCGTTCAAGTCACTTTGGAGCACCTGTTGCTGTAGTCAGAAGTCCATTTAGGAGTAGCCAAAAGTATGTTTAGGAGCAGCTAAAAGATGTATTGGCAAGTAAGCAAAAACTTCGTCTTTATTCTTACCACTGTGAATATTATCATACGGTTAATGTGTTGGCATGCTCAACTAAAACCCCATGTACTTTGCCCTCCCACTCCTGTGGAACCTCTTGTTAACGTCAATTGCTTGACAAGTTTGATTCTCTCGAACAAAGCACTATCTGCTTAGTTGAACATAGAAGCACCAGACAAGGCAACAACAGTCTGAGTGATGATGGATAGTATGAACTGCTGTGAATGGTGGTTTTAGGTACGGAATCAAAAGTAAAGCAAACAGTACGCACCACTAAAATAAAATAATGTAAAAATAGAAACATTTTGAGTACTCAAAGTGATGTTTTGTTACAGTTCTAAAGGTTATAATAAAACAAAGATTTCGTCATTTGATTGTGAATATCAATGTCGTATATTTAAGACTTCATAACAAGAATCTGCATGCAAACAATAAATATACCCTTTAAAAACAATAAAGCCGAATTTGGTATGGTAATCCCAAGCTTCTAACCATTCCTCCGGACGGGCAACTGAAAACTGTATAAAGATTCCTCTCATTTTGGCAAAATGTAACAGGCTAAGCACTTTGAAGTATATGGTGCAGCAATTACATAACTTCATTTAGCTGAATAACTATTTAAGAACAGTTCCCGCTTCCAGGTTAGTTTTATTTCTTTTAACTGTATCAGAACCAGGTTGTAACAAACTTACCATGGTCCTTTTGTATTTTTGAATACAGTCACTGTGTTGGCGTTTTTCCTTTTGCTTTCGCCCACCACCTTTGCCATAGTTTTCCTTGTTTTGCTGAACTTCTGGCACATGCATAAGAAGCAACCTTTCTTTTTTTCATTTTGTTAATAAGGCTGTGTCGCAGTGAATCCTACAGTGAGACTGATGAGTAGCAAGCCTGTTAGAATGCAGATAATGAACTTCGATACAAGCATTTCAATTGTGAGAATGAAAACAAGTTCTTGTAAATCTTACGCAGCGTGCAGTGGAGTCGGCCAGGAAGGGGTATGCCGCTTGGAGGGCACGCATGACATCATCTCGCTAAGACCGACTTGGCGTTCTGGAAAGAAAAAACAACAAATGTTAGCCTCTATTTTAAGATATATAATTGAGGACTTCAAATGCTGCTGCTTTCGGAGTTTTGCTCAGAATGTCGTCTGCCAACGCAGCAACCAACTTTGTTCGTGCTTCATTTCACTGTGGTTGAAGGAAAAATTCAGCGAGGGAAATTATGGGAGAGTATATCTCTGTGGCCATACATTCCTTACAACCTCTGTAGACCAAACTGAGGTTGCTGTGTTACTAGCACGAGGCACATTGGAGGGTCCAGGCAAGCTGAAAGATAACAATGTAATTAGTGCATCTCGAATTTCACAAATGAAACGCAAATTTCCAATTGGGTAATGTGCCCCACCTTTCTTTTATGTCTCCTTTTAGCTGTTCAATCAGTTTTAGCAGTTTGACTCGCAGTTTCATAGCAGGGAGCGACTGCTCAATCATCCACACTGACAAGTTTAGTAACGTCTTCCCATCAACCTCTTCTGCATAAAGGGAGATAAAATATCGCACAAACAGTTTACATCATACATATATGTTATATATGTTAATGACAGAAGTTATACCACATTTTTCTACCCTTTTATTCCGATGGTGTACACAAATATAGTATAAAGAGAGTGAAGATGGGGGGGGGGGGGGGACAACCATAAAGCAGTGGCATGCATCACCCCCCCACTGCTTCCATTTTCTAGTTCCCCAGATCCTCCCTCGACATTTTTACGTTTCATGTGCTTCCTGAAGCTCTCAAATGCAATAAAATACCGTCTAGACGGAGAGCACTCACCCAACTTGCAAACAGAATTAAAGTCCGGGTCACCATGAGCTATCTGGACATGATTTGTCCGATGACTCCCGATGTTGTAGCACTCCGAAAACTTTGAACACTCGTATCCGCTCATGCTGAAATCGCACAAACGACGACAAATCTCACCAATCGCCGAAAGACCCGGAAGTACTTCCTCGCTCACAAAACATGTCCAAATATCCACACTTCACTACAAGTTTCATCAAAAAATATTCGCGTGCACATGGAAGTACGGAAAGATAGCGCCATCGAGACCCCGATCAGCCACCGTTACCGGCACTCAACTTGGAAACTGAAAACGCGAGACGAAACCGACGCCGCCAACCAACACAAACAAAGAGGACGGAGCATTCGGCTTACCTTCGAATCTCTGGGCGAAGTCTCCAAGGTTTTGCTTTGTCAACCAATCTGACACGTCCTGGAGCTTCCATCTAGACACATTTGTATGTTCTCGCACCGTGACCCCATCCATTGAATGCCGCCCGCAGAACCAGGTCGAAACAGTAAACAGCAACCCCGAATTGTTGGCCGCCGTTACTTTCGCCTTTACAGAATCTCACGCAGGCAAACAGCGCGGCGCAGCGGCGCTGGCGGCGCCACCGGCACTCCTTCGCGCGCAACCGCTTCTTCGAAAAAAAAAAAAAAATAAAAAAATAAAAACGTTATGAAGAACTTTTTTCCAGGCAAACGTTCTTCATCGCCCGGTCGCCTTTCTGGTGCGCCAGGGGGCGACACTGTTTGAGCGAAAACAGTTCTTCACGAGGAAAAAGAGTTCTTGGGGCGGCGAAGAACCTTTCAAGAACGGATTTTTTTTAGAGTGTATTTTCAGTCGTCAAGATAAGGACGGCAGGGGAAGCTTCTAATGCAGTTATCAGAACAAAAAGTGAGGGCGCAAACGAGCTGGTGTACATTGCACATGGTTGAAAAAATCCCGAGACTGCGGGTAAACGACACAACACGTTCACGACCACTATCAGAGTATTATTTCCGGCTTCTGGTTGGTCACATTCGAATTTCTGAAGACGCCCTGGAACACGCCCAGCCCGCTTTCGGCAAATGACGCCTCCTCATTTGTCTCCTATACTTCCCAACGAATGGCCAAACTCTCTACATATACGGCTCTGATGTGCAATACTGGCCTGAGAAAATAAAATTATTTTTTGTAGAACATGACTTGGGCGGTATTTAGTGCCACCTAGCCTAGCAACTTGCAATCACTCTGCTTGACACTGCCATCTGGTGACAAGTGATTTTACCTTCTTTCACGCTACGCGATAAACAGCGGCTTCGAGTTTGTTCTTTCAAGAGCGGCTTTTGGTTTCGCGGATTGGTTTGCCATTTCTCCGGGATGTGCGGTTGGCGAAAGAATTGTAACTCGAATAACACCAAAGGTAAGACGCAAAGTGCGCCAAGTAACTGGGTATCGCTTTTCTCCGTTTAACATCGCAGTGCTGTCGACGAGAAGACCGAGTAACTGCTTTCGAAACTCAAGTTTCAGTACCTGTGGGGGGAATCTGGCTTCGGAAATAAACACAGTTCGCGGAAAGGTCGTGTTACGCTTTTGTTTGCTGCTTTTCTCGTCCCGTACAAGAGACATAGCGTCCTCGTTAAGCCTCACTGATCTCGATTTGCTCGATTCAGGGCCGCCATAATGAGATGCAGGCGACGAAGGAACTATTTGCTCCCCTGCTTCAGGAACGAAAGTTTCTCCCTTGCTAAAGGAACATAGGCTACAAGATCGACCGTTCCTACCTTAGGGAGGGCCATCGATACTTTTTTTTTTTGTAAGAGCGTAGTGGTTCCTGTGACTGCTTCCGCGAATCATCGGCGTGTAGTTGAAGTTCTTTCTTTCCCTTCACTACTTCAAGTCGGAACGTGTCCGAAGTCGAAGACTATTTAGAAAATTTCTTTCCCTTGTCGCTGCAAAATGCGAGCGACCAGGACATGTCTTCTGCAAAAAAGTGCGGAAGACAGCTCGAGAACTCTTTTCGTATACCTTGGTAAGTCACGTAAAACTTCGCGATCATTTCGCTTCGTGAATACGGATCTCTTACATTTTTTTTTCGTACGTACATTTTTCTTCGTAAGAAAGCTTTGTATGTCTGGCCTCTGTTTTGACAGCATTATATTGTGGTGGAATAAATATACAACAAAATATATGTTGGCGACTTTCTCCTAATTATGTAAGAAGTAAAAGGAGCCTTCAAAAATTCCATCTGGATTCAATCGATAAGGCTCGGGCTTGCTAGCCGGTTGTTGTGCATGGTGGTGCAATGCTGCACCTGGCAGCACATTCGCCTCGCCCACCGATTCCTTTTGGGAGAGGAGGATTCGCGTGATAGGAGTGCGAGTACGCTCGCCGGGTGTCTCCGGTCGAAGGGGGTGTAAGGGTGCGCGATACAGTCACATACACCCTTTTTTTCTGGGAGTGTAGGGTTGCTATGGCGACAGCTGGGTCGGCTCCAACAAGACCGGACTTTGCCCCGTTTGTTGGAACCGACGTAGCTGTTGCCATAGCTACCCGTACGTCGAAAGCCGTTGTGGTCGCTCTCCCGAAAGTGTGTGAATCGCCCTTTAAGCCGCCGCTTCCGCGTGAAACTATACTGTACCGTAACGAAATCCCATAACAAACGGAGTGACGGTGGCGGTACGCGACGGCCGGGGGGGGGGGGGGGGGTGGCTTTCCCAAAAACCTGTCGTCAAGGCCCAGCTGCTCGGTCCCTCAAAGGGAAACGGGGGACACGGCTTGGACGGGACCGACTGACCCCGCCGATGCCCAAAAGCGGACATTCGACACACTTTTGGCGTACGTGAGGTCGCTGTTGTTGTTAGCGATCATTAGGAAACTGCATTAGAGACGAGAGGTTACTCGCTCGGGGCGAGTGTTCCACTGACTCGCGTGAAGAAGGCCGTTCCAGCCGACTTTCTGTAGTAAAACAATTTCTCACCCCTTCCAGCAACCCGCTCACATACCTCTTACTGGCAAGGCCGGCAGCCGGGTGAGTGGCACCTCATTATGCTAATAGAGATGTCGCAAACAACCGAAACAACTTGTTTATTCAGATTTTGTAGCAAATTGAGAAGGTTATCTTCAGCCGGTTGTCCAGTAGGTCATGAAGCTCACGCTCGCCAGAGCACCTCTCTCGTTGAGGGGCAAAAGATGTTGGGAACACATCTGGGAAAGGACATTGCGCAATTAAATGAGGCGCAGTAGTTTGCGAGTATTATATGCAGGGTGTTCATGAAAAAGCGGACCAAATCGCTCCTACAAAAATTACGCATCACTCAGAAAAAAAGGTTAACGACGTAGCGGTCTGTCCCAAAGAGCCCACTATGGAAAATTGGAAAATGATTAGGGGCCTATATAATTTGATAATTACTTTCTAGTAATTATATTTTTAACGTTAACTTTCAAAGTACGATTTTAAATAAAAGAACTTGATGCGAATCATTCAAAAGTAGTGAATTTACTTGTATTACATTTGCATGTGGAACGCGCAGCATTTTGTGGCGTTCGAAAACTTGCTCAATTTTGACGCGTTTCTAAGTTGCGGTTTCTTATCGGAGAGCGTCTACGCGCAAACAATCCCGCCTCAAGAGGCCAAATCGCGCAACTCGCGTGCTCCGCCACCCAACCCTCTTAAAAGCCCGTTTACACACTTGTAACCGACAGCAACCGACTGAGGCAAGACCGGCTCATAAGCCTCTTGCGAAGACTTAAGACCGTATGCGCTGTTGCGGAGGTGGTCATAAGCGGTCACAAGAGACTTAAAAAACGCACTTTTCTCAATCACTCGTATTCAAACGCAAGTATGTTAATTTCCCTCAAAGCTGCGTCTTTACACCGGCAACGACGTCCAAAATTCAAACCTCATGTGGCAGTACGGAGGGTTTCTTATTTAGCCCTTTCTACGAGCGATGCATGGCGGCGCACGTAGGTAACGCGTTTCAGCCACGGAGACCAGGATCGCTGCCGCAGAGATGGGCCCAGATAAGAAAGTGTAGCCTAGAAACGGGTCCAAATTTAGCCCTTTTTTGTCGGAACGCCGTGAAACATTGCGCGTGCCTTAGTTCCATTGCAATTACAGTGGGCTAGAAAATTGTTAGGTTTCACGGGACGGCTCGGCCTGACGTGTTTGATGTCGACGTGGCGGTGGGGCTGTATGCGTCTCCTCCTGGTCACAGGGGTCGGAGTGTAACAAATTGTCGTGGTACAAGCGGTAAAAACCCCTCAGGACCCGTTCTGCCCGCGCTATAAAGCTTTTGAAGAGAAGGACCTGAATAGTGTATGAAGAAGGCTTCCGTAAACGCAACATTCCAGTGTATGATGTGAAATATACCAGTGCTTTTAGCAGAGGGTGGTTCTTTGCTGATATATCTTCATGTGTGAATTGTGAAACGTGCTAGTGTTCTCCATCAGAGGTGTTGAAGTTAGGTCGCTGGTGCTCCAGCTAGTTATTCTGAATGGCAATTGGGTTTGTTTGGCATTTCTAGCGCGCGAAGCTGCGTGTACTGTTTGCCGTACCAACAACCGTATGTATTTGCGCTTTCGATCAATGTTAATGTGTTCGCAACGCAGAACGTTTCTGTTCCGTGTTTAGCACCTGTAATATCGTTCTCTCTCGTATTGCCGTATGGTAACTCCTACTGTTTTACGATATCATTCACGCGATGTCGTATATGTGGGCATAACGATATCCACATGTTGCTTCACGAACACTCAATATCGTGCTCCGTTTCCTCTTACCCCGCGGTATATGCCGAAGTAATTCATGTTGGTAACTTGGTATCCGTTCTGACATATATGCACGCGATATCATAATGTATTTAACCTTTGGGCCCATGATCGACAACCCATATATATTCATATACCGTGTGGCCGTACAGTATGTCCACGTCGGTCACCAATATGCACGCGATGTCGTATTCTGTTCCGATAACCGCGTATTATATCGGGGTATTGTGCTCCGATATCGTGTTGTGAACCATTAACCGCAAGTTCTATCGAGATATTGTGCTCCATAACGTGTGGCATACCAAAAACTGCAAGTTACACCGGGATATTGTGCTCCAATATCCTGTTGGATACCAATAACCGCATAGTATATCGGTATATTGTGTTCCCATTTGAATTTACATCGTGCGTATTGGGTTAAAGGCATAAAAATATTTTTTTAGTGGTTTCCATCAACTTCATTGGAATACAATATTCCCAATAAGCCGAGTTAATATTGGCTTATTCAATAGGGAAGCCAAAAATGATCCTACTGAGTTTTAGAAATTTCTTAAAGTGAACAAAAATTAGTATACTTCGATTCCCGGCTAATTAAACGATGGCGGAATGTCTCAACATGTACTCTAATTCAGTTTTTGCACGAAGTGCTTATAGTGGTATCTCTTTTCTGTCTGATCGAAAAGTAAGTACTGCTATGCCAGGAGAAATAATAGGAGTGGACTTAATTATGGCGCTTCAAAGAGCCATGGTCATTTCAAAGGCGTATAAACCTGTAAAGTTTCGATGGGAAACTCAGTTGACGGAGTTCCCCCCTCGGTCGAGAGCAAGCAGGAGACAGGCAAATATTTTTAACAATTTAATACTGCTGGCTGGAATGGTCGCCGTCGTCGGGTCGCTTACTGAGGGGGTTGTTGAACAGGTCGACGGGCTGCGTCGTTCTCAGGTGGCTCGTTGGCTCCTCGTGGTCCGCCGGTCGATAGCTCGGGGGTGGCTTTAGAGGATTCCCTCGTCTGTCATGGGCAGGTCCAGGGCTGGCGCAGCTCTCGGGCATGTTACGGGCTGGCGGCAGCTGTCGAGCAGCTCGCTGGTAGCGTTCTCGGGCAACCGCCGTCCAAGGCAGGCAGCGTCTTTGGGGGTGTCTCGTCCGTTCGTCCTCGGGACCAATCTGCCCGCTCCCGCGTGCCACCTGTCCGTCCTCCCTTTTTTCCCTTGCCCTCGCCTGCCGCGGTCCCGCTCACTCTCGCCCTGTTTCCGCCGAGCCCTTTTCCACCGGCGACCCTGATGACGTCACCGCCTTTCCCCCGTGTCGGCACATCTCGCCACATGCCGAGACCTGTTCTCAAGGTCGACCCCGCGCCGCCATCGGCCCGCACCCCCGCGATGCGGCTCCTTACACTCGCCCATATTTTTTTTTTATTAGTGAGTCAGTTTTGTCCTGTGCTAGACAATCACGAAACACAGCACGTTCACCTTCATGCACTGGTCTTAACGTTCGACCGGTATGCACGTTCCCGCGACACAGCACTGACACCTTGCTCTCAATGTTTGATCGTCATGCTTCGCACCACAAAAGCCCACTCCCAAGCTCCCCGACAACAACACAACACAGTCCAGCCTTTTTCGCTCCAAACGAGGTACCTACGACGCTAGCCAACATTTGGGAGGGGATGAGCGACAGGCGATCCTTCTATGACCCCCCCCCCTTTTTGCACGCGCACACACACCTGAATGAAAATAGGAAAATAGAGCCACACTACAGTTTCATTTTAAACATGACCTAGTTCCTGCCTTTCCTAGGTTCCTTCGCTACTCGGAGGTGCGTACGACATTCCCCAAACTCTCTCGTCAATCTCAATTACAGCGCTCGGAGAAGGTGTAAACTGAGCAGGTGGGGTCGACGCGGCTGCTGGTCCCGAATGCGCACTGTCCGGCGGCAATTCTCGGTCTTCCCAGTGCTCAGCTGCCTCCCACATTATTGCAGCATCGTTCTCATCTATTCTACTGGTTTCCGGTACCGCCAAAGGTTCTGTCGCATCAGCCTGCACCAGAGAGGCGCTCCCGTCCTTGGTGGTAAAGGGCCCCTCGGGTGCCCCCCTTTTCAAGCGGTTGACATGCACTGTGGTAACCGACCCCCTTTTTATCTCCTTTACCTGAGCCACTACCGGCGTTACCAGTCTAGTGATCCGGTATGGACCTTTCCACTTCTGGCCTAGTTTCTGTGATAGCCCTTTCCCCGGGTAACGGACGTCTACATACACTCGGTCGCCCTCCCGAATTTCTGGGCTTTTCGTCATCCGGTCGTACTGGGTCTTTCTGTAAGCCTGAGACTTTCACAGAGCCTCCCCCGTGACCTCGTGAGCTGCCCTCATTCTCAGTGTCAATTCTGCTCGATAGTCCTCCAAACAGGCATACTTAGGGACACTTGGAGCGTCAAGGATCTCGCGAGGGAGCCCCTGGTCTCTCCCATGGCACAGATAGAAGGGAGTCTCTTCGGTGCTTTCGTGAACTGCAGTGTTATATGAAAACAACACGTAGGGCATCCACAGATCCCAATCCCTCTGGTCTCGTGCGCAAGATGGGAGAGCAGTCCCTTGATGGTTTTGTTTAGTCTTTCCACCGCCCCGTTCGATTCGGGGTGGTAAGCTGTGGTTGTGAGCTTCTTAATACCGAGCAGTCTGCACGTCTCTTTCATTAGACCGAAAAGAAAATTCGTGCCCTGATCTGTTAGAAGCTGCTGAGGTACACCGTGCCTTAGGACAATCCGCTCCACAAATGCCCGAGCCACAGTCTCCGCCTTCTGATCTCTCAAAGGCAAGGCTTCCGCAAATTTAATAAAATGATCCACGAATACCAGGACGTACTTATTTCCCTCAGTGGTGATGGGCAGTGGGCCAACTACGTCGAGGGCCGTTCTCTCAAAAGGCTCATTGACCTCACCGAAAAGCTCCAGGGGCGCTCGTCGTCTCTGACCCGACTTTCGCTGCTGGTACGACTCACAGGAAGTGCAATAGCTCTTCACGTCGCGGTGCATCCCTCTCCACACATATTTCGCCGTGATTTTTCTGAGAGTCTTTTTGAAGCCGAAGTGCCCCGAATAAGGGGCGTTGTGATAGGCATACAGGACCTTCTCGACCAGGCTCTTTGGAATTACAGTTCGTTCCCGTGTTCTGCTCTCCTCCTGTCCGGTTCCTCCTTTGCGCAGCAGACCCATCCTGTCCCTAAAGTAGCCCTGATCGTCACTATCATTGCCTGCCAGTCTGTCAGATATTTTCCTTAGCTCTGGTTCCTTTTCTTGTTCGTCCCTGAAAGTACCGTCCTCAAAAACGGGTACAAAATTCAAGACGGCGCCAACGGTGGAGGGGGGATCTCGGGCACGACTGAGGGCGTCGGCGTTGGTGTGACCACTTCCGGGCTTGTGGATGATCTCATAGTCGTACTCCTGCAGTTGCAGGTTCCATCGGGCGAGGCGTGATCCCGGGTCTCTTACATTCATCAACCAGCGCAGGGGTCTGCAGTCCGTGATTATTTTGAACCGGCGACCGTACAGATAGCACCTGAAGTGCCGTGTAGCCCAAATCGCCGCTAAACATTCCTTTTCGGTGGCGCTGTAGTTAACTTCAGCCTTGTTCAACTGTCGGCTCGCGAACGCTATCGGTCTTTCTATACCGTCCTTTACCTGAGAGAGGACGGCCCCCAATGCGTACTGGGAAGCATCCGTGGCCAAAATAAAGAGGCTCCCGAAGTCCGGGTACCCAAGAACTGGAGCGGTGAGTAGCTTATCTCTGAGTTTGCAATAAGCGCCTTCTTCGCTGTCCCCCCACCGGAATGTGGCGTACTTCGATGTCAGTGCGGTCAGAGGTTTGGCAATTTTGGCGAAATTGTCAATAAATCTCCTGTAGTACTCCACGAGGCCCAAAAACTCTCAGATCTCCCTAACTTTTGTCGGTCTAGGAAAGTTCCGAATCGCCGCCTCCTTCTCTGGGTCGGGCCTTACCCCATCCGCAGAAACGATGTGACCCAGGTATTTAATCTGTGATCTGAGGGACTGGCATTTTGATGGCTTTAACTTCAGCCCGGCCGCCCGCAGTCTCTTCAATACTCGCTCTATGTCCCTCAGATGGCTGTCAAAGTCCCGGCTGTATATGACTATGTCGTCCATATACACATGACAACTCTGCCCAATTAGTCCCTCGAGGATGACCCCGGCGGTCCTCTGCCAAACGGCCGGACTGTTAACCAGTCCCATCGGCATTCGGTTCCATTCGTAGTGGCCGGAAGGGGTATTGAAAGCCGTTTTGTTTTTGTCCCTGGGGTCCATTTCTATTTGCCAGAAGCCGGCTGCTAGATCCACGACGCTGAAGTACCGGGCAGACCCAAGCTGGGCAAGGGTCTCCTGTATGTCAGGAATTGGATACGGATCGACCCGTGTGACCGCATTGAGCCTGCGGTAGTCTACCACGAGTCTGGAAGAGCCATCCGGCTTCTCAACCAAAAGGGCCGGCGCACCCCAAGGCGACTTAGACGGTTCGACCATGCCTTCCTCCTCCAAGTCCCGAATCTGCTTTGCCATCTCGTCTCGCTGTGAATAAGAAATTCGGTAAGCCCGCTGATATACAGGAGCATCGCTTGTCGTGTTGATTCTGTGCTTGATGACATCACACCGGCCCAAGTCCAGCTTGCTCCTCGCAAAAACAGCGCTATACCCGTTTAGCAACGACTCTAGGCGCCCCCTTTCTTCTGCCTCTATGTGGCCTAATTCGAACAACGAGGCGACATTCTCTTGGTCACTCCCGGACTCAGCCACTCCGCGGACTGAATTAACATCCGCCTCTCTCGCGCTGTGGAACCTCCCAACCGTCTTGTTTCTGGGCAACGACAACGGCTCGCGGCTGAAGTTTATGAGCGACACAGGGACCCTTGAGTGCTGGTCAGCCGTAACCAATGCCCCTTTAGCTGTCACCCCGTGGGTGTGGAGACTGGTCTCCTCCAAAACTCCCAGTTCTCCCTCTGGTACATCCACTTTTACCCAGCAGATTATCTCGGACAAGGGCGGCAGCACGCAAGGTGCACTCAAACGGACAGGAACGCCAGAAAACAGTCGTTGCGCCGCGCCCCCCGGCTCCTTTGTTCTCCCGCCAAAATGGGACTTCGTCACCCCGCACCGACAGAGCACCTCGGCTGACGAGCACGTCGATGTTGTGCTCCGACAGAACATCTTGACCCAGGATGCCATCGAGCGGCAAGGCGGTGTCGTCAGAAATGATGAAACAGGGGTGCTCAAAGCGGTGCCTTCCCAGAGCAAGTTTCAACCGATAGCATCCCCGAACGTCAATCTGTCCTCCCGAAATGCCATGAAACCTCTTGTTTGCATGCTCGGGGCAGGGTCTCAAGTTTTTGTCTTCCATTTTTCCGAGCCCCACGGCTTTGAGCAACGTGACGCGGGAGCCGGTGTCAACCAAAAGTCGCATGTTCGTCCCGTTAATCTCACATTCCACAACGGGGCTCGTTTCCTCGGAGTACCTCAGAATAATCGTCTCTGTCTCCCCTTCGACCTTGGGACCGGCACCCGACCTGCCATTCCTCTTCGACGCCGCTTGCCTTCTTTCCCCCACCCTCTTTCCCTCCCCATCCTTCGAGCTTGGGACCGAAGAATGAGGGGGAGCTACACGTTTTTTGGCACCGTGTCCGCCATCGACGCGCCCTCAAGGCCACTCCCCGATTTTCGGGAACGGCATTCACGACCAAAATGGCCACTTCCCCTGCAGGCAAAGCAGCCCGTGTAGCGACGCCTAGGAGCTCTCTGCAACCATTGTTCACGTTCTTCCTTCTCAGTGAGGAGCTTTTCTAGACCTGCCAATCTTTCTTTAAGCTGCGTTAGTTCGTCCGTATCCACAAGTCTCACGTGTTGAACCTGATTGACCAGATTTTCATTCGCCTCTTCCTCTGACGCTATTTCAACCGCTTCCTCAAAATCTTTAGGCCGATGCGACAGCACCAGCCGGCGAACAGGATCACGAAGCCCCTGTACAAACTGTGAACACAACTGTTCCCTCATCATCTCTCGAGCAATTTTTGCTCTCTGTTCATCCTTAGCTGCCGTGCTGCCTTCCCATTTCCTACGCAATGTATCCGAACCAAGCGCCTGTATACGCGTGGCGAACGTGCGAACGTCCTCATCATGTTTTTGAGAAGCCTCTGCGAAACGCTTTATCTTTATGTTGAGCGGCTCGGTGTCATATATCGCCGTGAGGGCGCCCCTGAGCTCATCGAACGTTTTCGCTTCTTTAGCCTTTTCATCTCGCCAAACAAAGTCGTATGCGGCCCCCGAGACTCGGCACCTCGCCACTCCAAGCTTATGTTTGTCCTCCCACGCTCCCATCAACGCAACCTGCTCAATGGTATCCAAGAAATCGTGGACGTTAACTCCCTTTCCATCCCCGGAGAATACTGGCACCATAGTATTCAGTGCCAGCACACTGGGTCCCATCGCGACTGCCTGTTCTATGCTCATCCCGCACCAAAATGCTCACGATCCTGTCTCCAGCCTGCTCTCTCCTTAGACGGGGGTGTTTCTGTCCCGTCAAATCCCGAGGGAATTAGGATCCCACCGCTGCCACTAATGTAAAGTTTCGATGGGAAACTCAGTTGACGGGGTTCCTCCCTCGGTGGAGAGCAAGCAGGAGACAGGCAAATATTTTTAACAATTTAATACTGCTGGCTGGAATGGTCGCCGTCGTCGGGTCGCTTACTGAGGGGGTTGTTGAACAGGTCGACGGGCTGCGTCGTTCTCAGGTGGCTCGTTGGCTCCTCGTGGTCCGCCGGTCGGTAGCTCGGGGGCGGCTCTAGGGGATTCCCTCGTCTGTCATGGGCAGGTCCAGGGCTGGCAGCTCTCGGGCATGTTACGGGCTGGCGGCAGCTGTCGAGCAGCTCGCTGGTAGCGTTCTCGGGCAACCGCCGTCCAAGGCAGGCAGCGTTTTTGGGGGTGGCTCGTCCGTTCGTCCTCGGGACCAATCTGCCCGCTCCCGCGTGCCACCTGTCCGTCCTCCCTTTTTTCCCTTGCCCTCGCCTGCCGCGGTCCCGCTCACTCTCGCCCTGTTTCCGCCGAGCCCTTTTCCACCGGCGACCCTGATGACGTCACCGCCGTTCCCCCGTGACGGCACATCTCGCCACATGCCGAGACCTGTTCTCAAGGTCGACCCCGCGCCGCCATCGGCCCGCACCCCCGCGATGCGGCTCCTTACAAACCAGATAAACATTCGCGTGAATCGTTTTTTTACTGCAGAGAAGAAAATGAGGTATGTACATATAATCTTTTACAAAATCGCTAAGTACTGGTCTAATTCCTTGTGGCTATTGAAAAAACAGTTAGGCTTGTGACTGGAAGAAAATAACGGAACCCGTATTTTTAAGTCCGGGTCAAGAAACGCTGTTGGAAATTCCCGCATGGTGCCAGTCTCATGCGTCGCGTGTAAGCGTTTGGAACATAGATATTTTAGCTCAATACATAGTTTTTTTGTTTTTTTTTTAATTTCAGTAACTTATTTTTTCCTCCCAATATGGTTTCCGTTGATGCTTTTCGTGTGTTACTCAACAAGCCAAATTTACAGATGTTTATTCTACTGCGATTGACAACAAAAGCGCATACATTTTATATTTTTTAGATTATTGTAAAAAATTTCACACTGTGCCACGCCATTTGTTATTTATTAAGCTTACCTTACTAAGACATAATGTAAATATTATAAATTGGTTGCTGAGTATCAGTCTGGTCGCTAACAAAATGTTGCATTAAACGGAAAGAAATGTTTTCTTTTACTTGTAACCACGGGGTGCCTGAAGTAAATGTATTAAGAACCTTGTTATTCTTTATATTATTGACATTTTCGAAAACATACATTCCAATATTAAATGATTTGCAGATGATTGAATATTATATAAATATGTTCAAAATTTTAGCGAATATTGTATGCTACAAAGAGATTTAGGTACGTAACCTGGCCGGTGCGATTGTCGAAGAATGGGCTTAACCATAAAAAAAGTACGAATTGTTTTTTACTCGATCTACTGCATGCTCAACTACATAAAGCAAAAACGATATGAACTTGAACGTGCAGACAAACATATGTGTATGGGAGAGCATTTTTTTGGACAAGTTAAAATAGAATGACCACGTTGATAATACTAGAGGTCAAGCAAAATATTACATTCAATTCGGTGGAATTTTAAGGATACACTACGCAGCGTAAAACAAACACTGTACATTTTATCAAAGCAATTTTAGTACACGACTGTGTTATTTAGGATCTCCCCCAACGTTACCGCGCCAATTAACTAGAGCGATTTCAAAATCAGACCTTAACATTTGTTACATGTAATTGCTGCCCGTACTTAAGTGGCAAAGAAATGAAGAAGTGACTAGGTTGGGACCTCCTTAAATATCGGAGAAAGGGTTTACGGTAGATATATATATATATATATTTTTTTTTTCATAATATATATGACGGGGAGACAGGTATGAGAAGAGATATTTGCATTCTGGAACCAAATCCTGTTTCCTCGAGCAGGAATCTTTCTAAGACAGTGGCAGAATATCGTTATTAGACTGATTGTGTTTCTCGTTAAGTTTTTGTTATTTTTTGTGTGTGTGTGTAATCCGCTGTTACTGAAAATTATGGTTTTACTTACTGTTACTGAAAATAATGTTTTTGTATAATAGACTGCAAATATATATTGCCTAGTGAAAATGTTTACTTTGTGTGATGCTAGTATGTTGATTTTTCTGTATTTTACTGTGTTCATAATTGCCATAATGCCCAACGGCGCACATAGTATTTGTATCAATAAATATCAGCAGTAACACATTTTTGTTTCTGCCTATTCAAAAAATGCTTGCCGTGGTATCGAATCTACCACGACACGCATGGACATAAATATTCTTACCCTTAGCTTGTCGAAAATTGACTCATTGTAGAACCCGTAACTTTCGAGCAAGCCTTGAAAAGATAAACTGATAACTTAAAATTCAGGGAAGCGCGGTCACGGTGTCACAATCGCTAAACAAATTAAGAGGGCACCAATTCCTGGGGATAAACCGTCATATGTGCTTGAAGTACACACCAGTGACCTAAAATTTCGAAAGAAAGGAATAGGGACCGCTGAACCGTGAAGCCATCAATTTAAAAACCTAATTACAAACAATTAATGCCCTTATCTGGGTCCTCATAATAATAGTTTTACTAGACTAACAATCAACGAGCAGTTTTCTCAGATATGATAAATACGCTTTATTAGCGTTATTTATATAAAAAAGAACAAAAAAACAATATCATGCATTTTCTCAGCAAGTGCAACTAGGCATTGCCATTTAGTTCTAATCGCCTCATTATTCTGTACATTAGCCTAATTTTTTGGTGTCCTAAAGTTCCCTATAATTGGAAATTATTTATTATTTTGTATAGTAATTTATAAAACAAAGCTTTCATTACATTCAACTGGTAGGGTTATGAAAAAAAAAATGAATACCGTTTACAAACTCCCTGTAACGCTGGATTAGAGCGCAGCTCTTGAGGAGGGGGAGAGGAAGGGTACTGAGGGGAAGGTATATCCTTCCTCCCTCCTCCTCACCTCCTCATCCTGTCTGCTACTCCTTGCTCCGCCCTTACCAAAAAGAGGCCGTACTTCAAACGAAGTTGAAATATGTTTAGTACGAATATTCATTTTGTATTTATTCTGTATTATTTTGGCCGCATTCGAAATACGCGCGTAATGTATTCAAAATACATTATAAATATGAATCAAAAAATATTTTAGATATACCAAAAATATTATCCCTTCACACTCAAGATGCCATTTGTGCATTAAAAAGCGGTTGCACAATTTTTTTTTTTATTTTCGATTTTGTCAGCAAATGGTGTCCCTGTAGTATTTGAAGGCACTACTAGATACATCTCACAAAGCTACATTAGAAACGAACACAAACACAAACACCATGACGCACTGAACAGCTCATTCACACTTCCGTTGACTGCTCTAGAGCCTTATATAGCCTACATATTGAAGGTAATCATTTTTTCGGTGACCACCTCTGCGCTTATTAAGGTTCCATGTATTCGATCTTCTCTTCGGGAGTCTGTCAAAGGGGAAACAGTGTTTTGAAGTTCGTGGACGATATCTCTTAGTAAAAGGCATTGGTACAACTAATAACAATTCGGGGCAGTCCTTCAAACAATATCCACACAAACGGCTCATAAAATACATGTTATTGCTTCTCTGCGTAGCACCACTCAGGACGAAGCGAATCAAGGCAGTATCTTCACTTTCAAATACTGTAAACGACTTTATTTTCGTGAGGACCTAATTCTCGCAAAGTTCGCGAATCGCCTACGATTCCGAAAAATAGGTCTCATGATCAATTCCGGCAAAATGCAAAAATATTAAAATCTATATTGCGATCCCAGCGCGTCGCGAAAATTAGAATTCGCGAATTATTCCAAAATTCCAACTTTGAGCTAAATCGCGAAATATTGAGCCCGCGAAAAATAAATATTTTACAGTAGTTGTTTTGCCTTTTCATTTTAGTAGTTGACTATTTAATATGGTAGTTAATATCACTATATTAAAGTCACTATTCGCATCACGTACAATGGTGAGTATACACGTTCAGTGAACTAACATTGTGCTAACAAAACCACTCCAAACGTATCTGTTCACAGCACCTGCTGAAGCTTTCCAGCATCAGCAAATGTTGTAGTTGTAGTCCCCGAACCCCGTTTGTGATTGGTGTGCAAGGAACTGATCAGGTGTGTCCTTGATAGAAAAAAGAAAAGAATAACATAAACTGGGCTGATTTATCAGTGCGATGCTCCGCAATTCAGTTGAAAATTAAACGAATCAAATGTTGTATTTAGGCGCTTCAGTGTACTCCTCATATCTACTTGAAGTGAACTTCTAGAAGGGGAGCTTTTGAATATTTTGGTAGTTTAAGTCGAACTACCAAAGTATTGCAGTCAAAAGGTACTTAGAGTATAACACAACAGTATTTACGATTTTCAGGTATTTTAAGAGTATTCTGCACGTATTTTTGATTGCTCCATTTTTTTAGGGTTGGAGTATATTTTGCATGAATTAAATAAATATTTCAAGAAATATGCGTGAAAGGTATTTTGTGCCTATTAATTTAGTATTTACATATTTCAAAACGCATGAAGGGAACTTCAAATGTAGCTTAAGTAAAGGTATTTTAAAATGATTTTTAGAAGTATATTTAATACTAAGTAAAAAAAAAAAGTTTATATTTCCGGTCTATTTTTCGTGTACTTAAAATTATGAACTGTATTTCAAATACACTCAAATTAGAATGTGGTATATTTCAAACGTATTAGTTTTCGCTAAGGGCGAGCGGCGTCGCCGTCGCCTCACGAGGGTCACGTGACCTCACGGGGGGTCACGTGACGTCACCAAGGTCACGTAACGTCACCGGGGTCACGTGACTTCACGAAAGTCACGTGACCTCACGGGGGTCACATGACCCCCGTAACTGCGTGAGGCCACGAGACGACAACGATGACGTCACGAGTGAAGTCACTGATTACGTCATTATTACTAGTGACGTCATCAGTGACGTCACTGATGACGCCATCAGCGATGATGACGATGCTGATGCCAATGACGTCATCAGTGACGATGATGATGCGGATGCCGATGACGTCGTCAGTGACGTAACTGATGACGTCATCAGGGACGATGACGATGACAATGCGGATGCCGATGACGTCATCGTCATCGTCACGATGACGATGCCCATGACGTTACTGATAACGTCATCAGTGACGTCACACGTACCATAATGCACCACGCGGTTACGCCGACGGCGACGCCGACGCCGATGCCACTCAAGCCGGAAACGGCCACCTAAGAGCTGCGCTCTAAAAGTAAAATAAGGAAACTGCACTTTTTGGAAGGTTTGAAGATATTTTTACAAATTTTCCTAAACCCTTTCCGAATTTCCACAAATCAACATTGGCGGCATTGTTCCCTTGGGCACCAAGTTTATGAGTGGACTCAAGTCCAAGCCAACCGCGATCGCTGCCGTCGTGTCTAATATGCGCTGAGAGTACGCAATGAAACAATGTCGGACGCACATCGTTGGCGCAGTTATCTACTATATAGAGTGCACTTTTAAAGAAAGTAGATTGTGCTCTGCCGTTTGATTCGAAGCCGTGAGGGACAACGTGTGGCAAGATCAATAGCATTTTACTCTTACCGGATATAAAACATAGAGTCCTTGAATCAGTTTTCTTTGACACCGGAAAATAGCCTGTCTCTTTTGTGCAGGAGTCTAGGGGGAAGACAAATCAGTTGAACTTTCAAGGCTTTCGATCCAGAGTGTGTCGCTCACCTTTGTTTTGTCGTCACCTACGTAAGCGTAACAAAGCCTGTACATCATGCAAACTCTGCGGGACTCCTGTATTTAAATATAGAAGAAAGAAACATGATTCACAAGTTCTTGAGCCATAGAAGGTGCAAACATAAATTTGAAAATTTTTGCAGCGGCATTATTAATACTCCTACTGGGTAAAGCGAGGAGACCGGTGCTTTCTGTGTTACTCGTAAAATAGAAGGAATGTCTTTTCTTCATTTGCTGCTCCAGCCACCTTCAATTCCTGGAAGAGAAGGCACAACAGGATTCTGAGAACTGGGCAATAGATCGGGCTGCAGCGAGTCCTTATTCCCTACATATGCTCATGAAAGGAAGTGTTTTGTGCCTTTCTGCGGTGGTGTTGCCATTGCTCTTTCGAGGTCACGTGGTTTATAGCCGCGTTTGCGATACAAGCTGCGAGAAGAAGGCGGAGCCGTCGGTTGGCTTCAAGCATTTCCAATCTTCGCTCACCCTCTCCTCTTATTGCAATACGCTTCTTGCAACACATTGCAAGTGAGAGAATATGCCTGATTTTGGTAAAGTTGCTGTCCTGGCCAAACACACGGAAAAAACAAGAGACATCATACAAACTTTTTTTTTTCATTTCCGGTTTGGGATACTCTTGCACCAAAGCGTCGTCGATAGCTCTGCTAGATAAAGAGGGTTGCTTTTTTTTTCAATCTAATACACTCTAAAAAAAGGTGTAGCTTTTACACCCCTTGTCGCATATATGGCACCCCAAAATTTTGCTTCGACGTACATCGTAATAACGTCGAAATGACGACACCCACTTTTACGAGAGGCTTGATGACGGCGGGATATAACATATTACACAGTTAAGTACTTATCAAAGTCTATAAAAGAAAATCACTGAGCTTTTGCAGTAGGGCCAAGAAAACCCCGATAACTTTATTTTTTGAAGTGAGTCATACGTACATTAGCTATTTTAATAACTTGTACAACTGGGGTATCAAGCCACTCCTGAAAGCTGATAACTTCGGCTCAACGACAGTGCGCTGTAAGTCGAACTGAAGTTTTCGGGTGTCAAATATGTGAGAAGGGGTGTAAAAGCTGCAGCTTTTTTTTAGAGTGTAAGATTAGCATTGTTTCAAGTGTTGCAGCTCCAACGATAAGGTGGTGCTTGGTAGATCAGTAGGTGTTTGTTGATGTAAAAGTTTTGGCTACGTTGTTTTCTTTGAACTTTTTCGCTAATAAAAGTTTAGTTGTGAGTAGAGTTTCGTCCTGTCGTATTGTTTTTCTTCACTTCGACATTGTCATTTGAGCTGTTTTCATGTCCAACGTTTACCGAATCGCCCCATTCGCTACATTAGTATAACCATTCTCCCTACCACGTGACCACGCAGGGATGCGCTTGTGTAACCAGCCCACATGGGGAGTGGCCATGGCAGCGCCTGAGTCAGCCTCACAGGGAGTGACCCCAATTGTTTTTGTTGTTCGCTCCCTTAAATTCATATGCTCCCAGTTGCTCCCTTTCTTATATTCATTGCACGACGAAACTTTCGGAGTGAAGAAAACCCAGCCGCTTGTCTTATTTTCCTGTTTTTTGGGCTTCGATGAGCCTACTGTAGTGCATGCCTCAAGAACAAGCTTGATCATCGAGAGCACCAACTACTACCACAGCTTCTGACCCACTTCCTGCGAAAGATCAGCGCGCGGACATGAGACAAGAACTGCACAGCTCGGCGGCTATACTCCGCTCCACCTTCAGTCTGAGCGCAGTGGACGCCAGAGGCCATCCCAGCCGATCCAGCGCCGGGAGAAAATCGCGTGACCTGCCGGTTGGGCAGAGGGACACAGGAAGCTCAAGGTCACATGACACTCTCCCCACGCTGGATTGGCTGGGATTACACCTAGCGTCCGCTGCGCTCGGACTGAAGGTGAAACGGAGTATAGTTAAGGCCCTTCGACATCAGCAATCCAGGGGACACGGTGAAACTTTCCGAATAAAAAAAAAACTCAGCCGCTCTTCCGGTTTCCTTTTTTTCTCACGATAATAATTTTGGAAAGTGCTGTAGAAGTGACAGCTCATTATTGCTTAACCTTGCACCAAAGTATGTGAAAGGTGTTTTGTACTCTGCTTCAATACTTCTGATGGTCCCTGGAGACCTAAAATCCTGCCCCGCGCCAGTCAATATCGCACAAATTCTGTAAAAACTTTTGAAAGGGGAGAAGACAATGAGCGATAATATCACTGATATCAAAACTACACAGCAGGTTTTTTGTAACGCTAGTGGAAGCGGTCAACACGAAAATATTGAAAATGGAAATCACTTCACAAAGTTTACATGAAAACGAAGAAAAAATTAAGACTCGAAGAAACATGAACAAATATGGAAACCGTTATTTGTTTCCAAAAAGAAAAATTTAGCTGCATAAACCACTTTTTGTTTGTCTATAAATTGCAATGGCAGTGGTTACTAAGCTCGCGACGCAGCTCACTGTGAACACGAGACGCAAGCTTTTAGCAAACACTACTTTTTGAATGGTTCACGACGCAATCCTTGACGGCAGTGCGGCAGCAGTGCACTACTTCGAAATTGAGTGATTGCTTCGTCTTTCTGAAATCGTTTAACCTTCTGCCTCTGTGTAATCGCGAATGCTCAAGCTGTTTCACCAGATTCATTGACCATGTACCAACTATACTTTGTTTCACCTTAGGTCCGAGCGTGGCGGATGCTATGAGCCTAAGGGCCGATCTGACGCCGAAAAAGGCGCACCGTCATGGCGTGCTCTCAGCAGTTCATAGGACCAGAGGTCTTCGACGTCTTGCTGTCCACGCTCCTCCGCCGGCTCGTCCTATCAAGAGCGGAGAACGCCATGACGTTCCGCTTTTTGCGCTCTTTAATTGGATTTCTCAGAATTTCGCTGATTATACGCGGAATTAAGCATTGAAGGGTGTATTCTAGATTAATGGATTATCGCGACTGCTACACTAACAGCCCATTAAAAAAAAGAAAAAAAAAACTCAACACCTAATATTTGCCTTGGCTGTGTTTCAGTTCATGAAAAGAGGAAACATATAATGTTTTCTTATGTGCGAACTGTGCAAACTTCCCCAACGCTTCGCCCCTTTATGTGAAAAAGTAGGTTATGTCTTGGTGAAGCATATAATAGTAATAGCAAAGAGTTGATTTCCATCGAACGTTGATGGGAATGATCAAGGGAATGAGCTGTATGGCACAGCTTGACCAGTTTTCGACCGCCTACAAAGCACGGTAACAGCTGCTCAAAAAAAAAAATAACATTCACATATCTTGATTACAACAATCAAACAAAGCGCGTTTCTGAGGTAATATATTTCGCCATCGGCTATAACAAAAGAGTGACCTATTTGACGACAGAAGTTATGAGACTTTAAAAATATAGTTCATACTCAGATTCATTAGGGGAGAAAATTAGTCGAATTATTCTGAGAAAATGTACTGATTTTTAATCCTTCATCTTTAGGTAGGTTAACTATTTTGGTATAGTATGTTTAAGCATTCGCGTGCCATAGATCGTTCTTGCAGCGACCACCTCCCAACATTCCGCACGACAGGTAGAATGCGCGTGAATATTTTCAGAGAGCTGTCCAAGGTTTATCAAACAGTTTGTACCTCTAATTTGTTCTAGTTTTAGACTAGTGACCAGTCTATAGCCAAATAGAGCATGTATATTCTATAACGAGTAACTTCTTAACTAAACTAGTTGGGTGGGAGTCAAATGGAACGTCTTCTATAGCCCTTAACGCTTCTTTGCAACAAGTGTGTTTTTTCTAGATTTGCCGACGTTGTTGCACCCCAGACTAAATGAAATAATTTAGGTGGAAGTAAAATGACCTATTGTATAATAATAATTTTGAATTTGGTAGTAACGTCTACCGGCGGCGGTTTATCATACCTACTACTTGTGACGGCTTAAAAATAAGGTAGTGGACATGACTATCCCATGACATATTCTCGGTAGAATTGAGACCTAAGAGCTTGAAAGATTTTACATCCTCTATTTTGGATGAGTTGATAACGATATCTCTTGCAATGGCGACTAGCTTAGGTTTTGGGCGAAAAAGCACTGCTTTTGTTTTTTTGACGTTGATTTGTAGTGAATTAAGGTGACTCCAAATTGATAATGCAGATAACGCCTCATTTGTCATGTCAAATAGCACATCGAAAATTTCAGCTGAAAAAACCAAACTAGTGTCGTTGGCATAGTTGAGAAATGTTGCATCACAATTAAAATTCACAATATTATGAAGGTAAATATTGAAAAGAAAAGGACCTAATATAATTCCATGTGGAACACCAGTAAGAATACACTTCGAGCTTGAAGAGTATCCATCAATATAAACTAATTTCATTCGATGCTTTAGATAAGACTTCACTAACTGAAAAGCATGCCCCCGAATCCAATATGTATCCAATTTTGCTAGCAAAATTTCACGATTCAGGCAATCAAAAGTCTTTGTGATATTTATGAATACTTCAAGAACACTTGTTTTTAGATTAATGTTTTCTCGACGAGTACGGCAGCCTCGGATTATTTATGCTCTATAAACCACACTGCGAGGAAGATTGCTTTTATAAAACTATGTTTACTCTATGACGTTACACTATGAGTATGTTTACTCTCCCTTTTCTTCGTACAGGTAGAAATCGTGATTTTTTTTAATCGATGTACGTATTTTTTTTTTCTAATGGCCATGCAGATTATAGTTCTTAAAGTTTATTTATCTTTAATATATCTACACTTTATGGTTCTCAAATGCAGCAGCTCTCATAAGGAGATTAACGTAGAAGTTTGGGCTAGTTGGTATGAAGATATAGCTAAAAACAAAACGGCGCAAAGACGATGAAAAAGTAAAAGGTAACCGACAGGACACAGTGCTGACTGTCAACTGAAGATGCATTTATGTTAGCATCCAGTATAAATAGGAAGTACGCCACACCACACAAATCAAGGAAAAGACACAGAAAATGCATATCACGTGTTGAATGCTGCATCGTTACTGGTTAGCCCTTTTCGCTCCAAGTGCTGCCGCTCTTTATCTGAAAGTACGAGCCAGATTGTGTTAGCGCCCCGCTAACACAATCTGGTTCGAGTCTTGCGATGTCGCAAACTTCTATAATTTCACATTTGGCTCTGCCTTTATATTTAAAAAAGCCGCTTGGCGTTTTCTGCGTCCTGGTGACACCTTTGGCGGGCACGATCTATTGCTTCCGCATGCTGGCCTTCATTATGCGCCGGAAACTCTTCCCTCTGGAAATCCGGGCCTTGTTCGACGCTCACAGTCCCTCACAGGGCCACTAATTGAGAGTGTGCAAGATCCTTCGATCAGAATTGAACGACAGACATGACTGTAAAGAGAGTGCCTCTTCTTATGCCTTGGGAAAGCTAATCCTTATAGGAGTGAGGCTCGGTGGTGTGAATTTTCACGTGCATTTGACAGAACTGTTGACTTTCTGTGGCAGCAAACTCTGTTGCACCTTCGCGCCAGTGTGACCGAGCTAACTCCACCTACTGTAAACACAGTTCACAAATTGGTTGGATTTAACCTCCCGCAGCAAGGGGAAAGGGCCCTAAGCCACGGTCCGAAGTTCGCCATGGAGCCATAAAAAATCGTCTCCTGAACTTCTATCGTTGGTGAGGCATGTCTCTGGAAGGGCACCGGAATCGGAGACTGAAGTATGTGTGTCTGAAGGAGTGGATGTGTTGGTGAACTGCACGCCTTCCGGGCAGAAGGTTCCACTGAAAAGCCCCCATTTC
The DNA here is from genome assembly GCF_016920785.2 of Ixodes scapularis. Classification (NCBI taxonomy): domain Eukaryota; kingdom Metazoa; phylum Arthropoda; class Arachnida; order Ixodida; family Ixodidae; genus Ixodes; species Ixodes scapularis. The sequence continues at coordinate 54,435,781 of NW_024609882.1, forward strand.
GTTTTTAAAAAAAATATTTCTCTGTCGTTTCTAGCAGCAGATAAAGGAAGGGGCTTTGTTGTAGCACCGAAGGGCATGCTCTCGGCAAAGGCGTCTGATGCTATCATTGCCACGTTTTCGAGCAGGGATGAAGTGCAACTTTCAAAAGTTAAGCTAGATGCTAGCAAGATTTGCAAAAGGCTATGTTTAAATAAAGTTGCCAGGTTGTGGAAAAATGCAAAAGCTTAAGTCTTAAATTATTCTTTTCAGTGAAAGCTTACAAAGTAGATTGTCCTCTGCGTGTTTTTATTGCCTCGAAAAACGGGACTTGACACAAACCTATGGCAACCTGCGTGCAGAAGAGTTTCAATATGCTTGGTTTGACGACCCTTTTCGAGGTAAGAACTCAGAACAGATAATTTGCTTTCTTAAAGATCATCCTGAAGGAGTCTTTTGGCCCGCTCAATCGATTTAAGAGGTCTGTATTACTCGCTCCCGCATGAGAAGCTCATGGCAAGTGTTGAAGACTGCATCGACAGACAAGGTGATGTGGCGTTTCAAAACAAAATAGGGCTTAGTGTAATTAAGTTTTTAGACCCTCTGGCATTTTATTTCAAGTCGACGTTTGCGACCTGGTATGAAAATGTGTTTATCCAAAACAATGACATGTGAATAGTGTCGTGTATAGCCCCTGTGCTGAGCGACATCTATCTCGCGTTTTGTGATAGGGCCCTGCCTAAAATACTAGAAAGTTCCAAGGTTGCAAGGATTTTAAGGTTCGTGTATGATTATCTAGTATTATTTTATTGTAGCGTAACCGAGGTTTCGTGCGTTTTTACTATTTTTCGTGAGAGCCGTGAAACACTCATTTTCACTCACGAGCTGCCTGTAAATAGCTCAATGAGGTTTCTAGACCTCCGTTTTCACTTTCTTGATACGCACGCGTTTAGGGTATATGAACCAAGGGGAAACAAACCACTTTTGCCGTTTTCGTCGGCGTACTCTAAACTGGTAAGAAGAGGGACAGTTAACTGTTGTTTCCAGAATGCACTGGACAAGTCTTGCTAACACCTGGTTGATAAAATTTTAATAAACAATCTTCTAGACTCCGGGCTGCTGGCTCTCCATCGAACCTACTAGCTGCTGTGGCTGAGACCTTACTAAAGAAAAGGTATAGTAACTCCATTGTGAAGACAAGGCAAGTAAATAAAAAAGTAACTGTTGTTCCATACCTGCACATTATCTTACATAACCTGAAGAAAGTGGGAAGTCGCTTGGGCGTTGAGGTGGTGTTTTCAGCAGCAAATAAGCTGGCCGAGCTCTGCAGAAAATCTAATTCAGAAATTAAAAATAAGGTCGGGTGCACTAAAAAACAACAAAAATCAATTCGTGGCTCGTGTGCAGGGAGTGGCCTATTCCATTCCATTATGCTGAGGGCCGTTGTTATATCGGTCAAACAGGAAGGTGTGCCAACGATCCGCTTAGAGAACACCAATATAACGTTTTTAAGTTGTGTCGCGTCACCTTGGGAAGTACTGCAGAAATTGTGGTTGCGTCCCAATGTTTCAAAAATGCCAAGTGGTTATTCAAAATAAAAACAGAGTCACGCGTGAAATTATACAAGCTCGTGACATTGGAAGACTGGGACCAGATTTTGTCAGCGGGCCGTCGCTTGTTCTTTCAGATAAAAAGAGGCAGCACTAGATGCGAGAGGGGTGAACCAATAACGGTGTTGTATTGATCACGTGGTTTCCACTTTTTGTGTTTTTCTTTGATTCATGTGATGTGGCATGTTTGCTTTTTATTGTGGATGCTAGTATAAATAAATCTTCAGTTGAGAGTCAGAGCTGTGTGCTGTCGGTTACCTTTCCCTTTGTCCTCGTCTTACCGCTGTTTTTCTTTTATGTCGTTATTGAAACAATTGGGTCCATATACCTCACGTTTCCGCTCTACAATCAGGGACATAGAGATAATAATATTCCTTAAGTTTGTTTTTGTAGTAACCTTTCTTAAAAGTATATTTTTATAACACATTCCGTGCCACACTTCCAAAAGCTCTGCATTCTCAGTTGGTTTGCCACAAGATATGTGTAAGAGACAATTAGAGACGTCCACTTGGCAGATATATTGTTCACCTGCATTGCTGGCGTATTGAGCACGCCAAGTGTAGTCGCCAATCTTGCCAGGTTTTTACCGTATTTCCTTCTATATCACTCAAATACGCTTTTTCGGAAACACATATTCTACCGTGGGAAAGAGTATTCAAAGATTGGGCGCATTGTGGTTACAATGTGTGGACATCGTCAAGATCTATGGGTGGAGTAATTTTGTGCCTGGCAGGAGGCTCTAGAGGTGAGACATACTTCTTGAAAAGGCTTGATTCGAAGACGAATGAATACTCCCTGTGCGAGCGGATACTATTGGCACGGGCAGGCTGAGAAAGGCAGCAACTTATTTCAATTGTCCCGCCCCCAGTACCATTTATATAATCAGTAGTCACTCAAAGGATTACAATGGGAGTGACACAACCGTGTGATAAAGGCCCGGTGCCCGAGAGAGACAGCCTATATCCTTTTCATGGTCTTAGTCACTATACCAAAATTTGCTCATCAATCAACCCGTAATCTTTCTCCGTGAGCATTTTCAAGGCGTGAGGAACGACTTACCTTAAGGAACGAAGGCTTGATATTCATCTCTATGATTGTATTTTTGCAGGATAGGAACAAATCTGAAGCCACTTTCGAGCTTCTGAATCTTTCCACTAGATCTGTTGCATTGTGGAGAAACCAAAATACGTTAGCTCTTAGATATTTGTTTGGATAAGCGTTCAGAAAACTTGTTATGAGAGGGCGAGCGCAAGCGGTATGACCCAACGCTATGACTCAGGATGCTGGGAACAAATGGAAGATATTCATATGCTGATATCAATGCTTTCTCGGTGTAAAATACTACATAAATCAGGGCACTGGTGAAATGTTGGGACGAATGACAATTGAACAGGCGGTAAATAACAAAATAAACTATAATTTTAAGGCGGAGGACTCATGCCAAAATAAAAGAGAGCCAGAATAACGGAAGAATATAGAACAGCGTCGCGGGCGTTCCATGTCGTCGTGAAAGCAGAGTCGAGCGCTGGTGAAAGACTGACGTTGGCAATCAGGCCAGCTGAACACGGAAAAAAACAAGAACACGAAGGAAAGGACTGGACAATCACACCGCTGTGTGATTGCCCAGTCCTTTCCTTCGTGTTCTTGTTTTTTTTTTTTTTTTTCGTGTTCAGCTGACCTGATTGCCAACAGTATGTACCAACTAGCTTAACTAAAACCCGAAAGACTGACACCTTACGGCGCGGCCAAGCTTCTTTTGAGTCTTCCGGGCCAGCCTAGAACATTCCACCTCGTTCATTTTGGAACTATGTGCTCTGGGGCACAAATAAGCTGCACGGTTCTGCCACGTATTAGAGTTCTATATTTACATAAAGTAAGAAACAATGACAAGCGGAGGCGGGATTTAAACCCTAGTCACCTGCGTGGGAGCCAAGCGCACTGCCTACTTGCCTAGCTGCGTAGGCGGAAATATCTCAACGTCGAATGCGACCTCTTCTCGTTTTAAGGGCTCTACCCTAACTCGTAAAAGTTTCAGAACGTGAACCACTGGTCTTTAGAGGCATATAATCATCATCATTCATTTTTCTTGACGGCCCGTGGGGCATTATTCAAAGGGGTGTCAATAAACAAAAAAAAAAAGAGATAGAACAGTAAACACAATTATAACACTGTAAGCTAGCTAGGTAAGTTTAATAAATAGAGTGTAATGACTTAAACAAATTTAGTAGTATCATTAATAGAAACGATGCTGTGAAGTAGTGAATTCCAAACCTCGATAGCCAATGGTAGCGTGCAAATCTGGTGAGACACAGTTGATGATTGAATTGGACGTGATTCACATAAGTGATCTAGACGTGGGAAAATACGATGGGCAGGTGATAGCAATGATTCTTTGAAGTGGCTATTGTGATAAATGATTCGATGGAGGAGAGAAAGGCGTGATACTCGGCGGTGAAGCGAGAGCGAATGAAGGTTAGCTGATTGGCGTAATCCTGATACTCTGCTATATAGCGAGTGCTTTTAAACAAAACGAATGGCTCTTTTTTGGACGGATTCAAGATTATTTGCGAGGTAGCATTGCCATGGAAACCATATATATGAGGCGTATTCTAACTTCGATCTTACAAGAGTAGTATACGCTAGTCGTTTTACGGAAGGTGTAGCGAGTTTGACGTTATGGCGCAAATATCCGAGAGAACGGTTAGTATCAAAACTAACAGAAGTTATGTGAGCGGTTTATGGATAGGTCAGAGGTGAGATGAACACCCAGGTATTTATAAGATTAGCATGCCATTACTTGAGCGTTACTGAGGTAATACAAAAACGGATGAGCTCTTGGATAGAGCCAGTGCTTGACAGCCTCACAAGACCATAGCTTAGGAAATGAACCGAGAAGTTCGGAGATACACTCTAAGGTTGTAGTGGTTAATTCCTTGTCCTACTGTACTATAGGCAAAAATATAAAAGGGACATAATTTCTTGCTTCTTTGAGGCACCTACAAACTTTTGAACAGTGTTAATATATATAATCTACTTTTAGAGCGCAAAGTGAACATAGTGGACCCTCGCGTAGTAGCACTTGGTAGACACGAAGTTAATTAAATTAACTTAACGTGCCTTACACACTTTTGGTACTCATACCTCTACTTGTATAATTTACTCACTCATGTTTTGCAGACACATTTCGTACCGTTCACACATGCAGAAAAAGACTAGGCAGAGCATCATCGACAGCAGACATCGAAGGAGCATCTTACTTTTTGGTGGCTCTACACGGCTTGCACGCCGAAGTGACGAGGGCCATGGCCATCTGATCTCAATATATGCTCGTCTAGAAAGCGGGAATTTTGTTAGGTCCTTTCTTGTTACAGCGGGAAAGCGCACAGCCCAAGATGCAAAGCTAAATGCACATAGCCGTGACGGATGCTCACCTTGGTGCGTGTGTGCCCTCATTGCCGTTATGATGTAGTGGGGTCGCCTAGAAGCTGAATCAAGACACTCCCCTCATTTTTGTCGCGTCTTTATTTCACTTTCCTTTCCTCTACATTATACTTTGAATGCCGCTTTTTGTTTACTATTCAAGCAGACCACGCACTTCAATAATTCGTGGATTCTAACAAAAAGAAATTAGGTGTTATAATTTGGGTTAACGCGCTCCACCGCTTGCTTCGAGGCTCAGCAGTGTCCTTGGTGGCACTAAAGGTCCGCAGCAACGGCAGGGAACACGGCAGACCAATCTCGCAGCCAGTGAGAACTATAGTCTTTCTGCACACGCGACAAACCCGCTTGGTGTTTGCGCGAGCAGAGGACGGGCGGCACAAGCTGCGTCGTGAAGTGGCGCCTGCGTCTTAGGAACCACAGCCATGGCGTCGTTACGTATGCGTGGAACGCTAAATGAGATCGCCCCACAGGGAATATACACTTGCAGCCATGGTCGAGTGCGCGACTACTGACCTCGTGCTGACGTCGAGCTTCCACAGTTCTTTTGAAACGTGTATTCCACACCATCAAGATTGCTGGTCATAGCAGCCTTTTAATATGAGTGGCTTCTCATCATGAGCTCTGAACAGCGCCCACAAATATGGCGTCTAGTGAGTGCCGCCTATTTCGGAATAAAAGAATTGGCCGCTCTAGCGACGAAGACGTAAGAAGACCGACTCGATGGCGACTGAGGCAATTGACGGCAGACCTCACACTCCGCTCTTCTTTTTTTGCGCTCTTTGATGTATTTCGACGACTCTTGGTTTTTGCTAAATACTTTTGCAATTAATACTTTCCAGAGAGAATGGTGAGTTAAAGACAGCTATGAATGAAGCGTATTATTCTCATGTTGAGGTACAGTGGACGTCTAACACAGTCTTGTGCGATATAAATTACACTGCAGCAAAGCAGAAAGCAGCATGTTTTCGAGAGGTGAAGCTGACGCTCTAGGTCTCCTGGTAATTTAGCTTTGTTTGAATTTCTGTGTAACTCAAGGGGGTTACGTGCCTTCTAGGGTGCCCCTATGTGCACGTTGCTTAGGGTGATGACAACTAACCGCTCTCTCGCGACACTTTTGATACTTTCTTTTAGCACGCCAATGAGCGCCTCCAGGTACGAGCTCTGACATTGACTGTGCTACGGCGGTGTTTCGTTATTGCCAATTTCTTATGTTTTTTTTCCTCTCAGCGTTGGAATCGGGTACCGCAGACAATGGCATCATAATAAGCGGAAGGAAATCGAGGCACCATGGTGCTTTGTTGTATTGAACACAACCGGCGTGCGTGGCGAAGTGAGCAAGTTAATTCGTTTTTATTTCAGAAGGTCCGAGGTTCTCGCTGGTTCTCAAAACACTTAAAAGCTAATTGAGCGTAAATAAAAACAAAATTTCCTCACTCTTAGTTTGAGAGAAGAAGGCAAGGGTTCAAGTGTTCTATCTTAGTAGATTACTTCTCGAGTAGGGGCTGGTAATCTTCCAGAACCTATGATCTGGTACAGCTCATTTGTCTATCATATGGTATAAAATGATATGAGACAGGTTTGCTTGCACCTCAGTGGCCCCACCGAGACACCTCACTTCACTCACCATCCGCGTGTCATCACCACTTTAAACTGCCTGGAGGGGAATTCAGAGAGGAAGTGCCAAACTTATCTGCATGGCTCTACAATGTTGGGGGGACATAATCATTGCGTTGTTTTTCATGCAACTTCATCAGCTACCAAAATCACCTTCTTTATGACTAAGTGATTACAGTGTGTAAAAACTTCCGTCAACAAAATCTTTGTGTCCAGCAGCTGCACATTGCCAGTGTACCCGTTTATCTTAAGGAGAAGATGCAGACACCGCTATGGAACCGCTTTTGAATAGTCAACTGCGTTTTCCGGATCTTCTCAATTCATTTGCAGGCGTTTTATGGCTGGCACCTAACCATATCTGGTTCGGTGCCAGTAACCAAAGTCGACAGGCCGACTGCCAGCGGAACTGTGACGCAGCGCTCGTTTTCTGACTGGGTGTACACCAATGCTCGTTGAACTTTTTTTCCCGAGTGTCTCCGTTCTAATCCCGGCGGGGATAAAACATCACGCGTTCAGACATAGAGCGGCGCTCAGCTCCGTGAAAGAAGGGCGCTCCGGGTTTCCCTAGAAGAAGGAGTACAAGGCAGAGCGATAGAAAGCAGAGAACAAAAAACATACACTACATTATACGGGATCAGTTTGCGCGCTGCTCACTCCAGTCGACACTGTACAGAGTCTAGACCTAGGAGAGGGAGCAACTGAACTATAGAGAAAGTTTGCAATTAAACGGCGGATGTCTCCCGATGCCCCTTGGTAAATTGACTGCAGGTGCACTTTCGCTGAGTTTCCATGGGTCATGGAGAAAAGCCGGCAAACACCCAGATATGTTTGCAGACGATCAACCCTTCGCAACCTTCTCGCGGCCCGTATTTAAACGCTGCCCATGAACGACATGACCCCGGTGGAGCAGTGGGAAGCACTGTACATTACAGTAATGGCTTTACGGTAATGCAAAGTACTCAAAGCGTGCCACTTAAAGTGGCACGCTTCGGGTACTTCGCATTTACAGGCGCACTGCAGAGGATGACAGCCACAAATAAAACATCCGTGCATGGAACTGGTGCGTGCGTACTGGCCTTGCACGACAGAAGGCTGCGTGGTTAGCCATTGGCACAGATCCTTCGATGTGCGCTCCCAAGTTCTCAAATGAGCGGGTGAGGCTCTACAGGTAACGCTGGAGTGCCTTGGCTGCAATGGATTTTTCTTCAAAGACCGCGATTGGCGATGCATACGATAATCCTCCGCCGTGTACTTCCGCCCGGCCTTCACACTCCGCCCAAAACCGCCAAAAATGTCCAACAATCGTTCACTTACCAGATCAGTTGTGTCCCGCTCGGCGCAGATACAAATGTTATCACGGATCGGAGTGATGATTCAGTAAACAAGCGGATGACAAACTAAAGAAACTGAACGCTTAATGAGGCGAACTTGGGTTGAGAAACGAAGGAGAATATAATATAATAACCCAAACAGTTTGCGCCTCATCGAGTGTTGATCATCAAAATGAAGTTCGGATCCTCCACTGTCGCACCTCACACTTTTATCAGTCTTTCGTACCGATGACATTGCTGGTCTGGAATCGCCTTCCCGCACCTATTTCCAGCATAGCCGATAGCGCGGTAATCAAAGCTGCACTTAGCGAATATATTTTTGAGTTTGGTTAGCAAATTTGTGTTTCGATCAACAATGTTCTGTTTGGATTTTATGCTTACATGCCTCATTACTGTTTATACTTGTGTGCAATTAGGTGTGTATGTCCACTCTCATCTATAATGCCTTCAGCCCGGAGGGAATCACTAAATAAATAAATTAAATAAATACTAGCGGCGAAAGCTTAGAAGTCGGCGTTACCGCAGGGGCGAGCGCTGAAGCGAGATTGACTCCGGTTCGCCAGACCGAGCCCCTTAAAGACCGACCAACGAAACCATTTTCCGCAAGGTAGGAAAATGCCCCTCGCGCCCTCCTCTTTTCACCCTCTCCCAAAAATCACGTGACGGCAAGGGCTCGTTTTGTGTCTGCTTTTTATGTAGGGATAATCCTCAAAAACCGCGAAATGAGCGGCTAGCTGCGAGCGCAACAACGACCTTGAAACGTCCAGGTGTCTTCCCTCGTTGACGCGGGCACGCTCAATCCGCGAGATTGAGGAAGCCAGGGCGACCGAACGCTTTTTCCCATGAGCTGCAGGTCCGAGGCCGCTCGGTCGGTGAAGATCGAGGGATCTTGGTATGCTGGGTTCGTTCCAGCAGCCGCTCTCTGGCATCGCGCGGCTGCTGGAACCATTCCCGTCTCTGCACAAGGATTGGCTTGCGCAATAAAGGGTTCAGGTCGTCGATAATACATTTATTTCCGAAACTTATAAATCAAGTGGCTTTCCCTAATCTCTTCATTACTGTTTGAAACACATCTCCTCTCATAGGTTGTTCATCCCATTTTGGACTCTTTTACTTATTTTGGAAAGATTGGCGTCAGGAGGGGTTGAAGAAGCAAACCGTAATTCTAGCTTCTAATGAAGGTGGCACAATCGTAAGATCGGTCTATGCTTCACTAGCCTCCACAGCGCCCCATCGTTTGCACTATCGCAACTTCTCAGTGTACCACATTACTGTATACCACATTTTACTGATGGTTACTATAGATGTGGCCCCACAGGCTTTCCCGTTATCTGCGAGTCGACTTTTAACGACCGGCGACTCTCCTGAGTGAGAATAAATATTATCACCTTCCCACAACATCCACACCTTTCTCTCCCTCCCCCCCTCCCCTCCCTTTCCCGAGTTGGGGAAATATCAGGCCACTCCAGGGAAGCAGCCTGCAGACTGCGCTTTTCGGCTACTCATTCTCAACATATTCAAACGTGGAAGTAAGCACATCGCATGAACGACGCCCAGTATATTTACAATCTAAATAATGTGGCTCTACTGTTGGGGCCCAATCAATTTCATCATCAATCATTTTTTGTTACGACTTCATGGTGAAAGTGTGTTCGTCGTGATGCCACAAAAGTGGTTGATTCAAAGGGAGAAATAGGTCCTCGTATTTATTTTGCGGAAATACGCGCTCCTGTGACGCTCTAGTGCGCAAGGTCAACGCACCCGAGGCGATGCGTAATGCTTTAAAACTGTCGTTGACGATAAAATATTTGTGGGAAGTGCGTAAAATTGTTTACATCACAAAAGCATACCGAAAGACAACAAAATATTGCAATGGCTACAAAAAAATCATAAAAAAAAATCAGCCGGGGCGCTTGGGAAAATTGCAAATCATCTATTTGTCCCTTTTAATCGATCACTTTTGTGGCATCACGACGAACACACTTTCACCATGAAATCGTAACAAATAATGATTGATGATGAAATTAATTGGGTCCTAACAGTATAGAGCCGCATTATTTAGGTTGCAAATTAACTGGGCGTCGTTCATGCGATGTGTTTACTTCCACGTTCGAATGTGTTGAGAATGAGTAGCCGAAAAGCGCAGTCTGCAGGCTGCTTCCCCTGGAGTGGCCTGATATCTCCCCAACTCGGGAAAGGGCGGGGGGAGAAAGGGTGGATGATGTGGGAAGGTGATAATATTTATTCTCACTCAGGAGAGTCGCCGGTCGTTAAAAAGTCGACTCGCTCATAACGGGAAAGCCAATGGGGCCACATCTATAGTAACCATGTGTAAAATGTGGTATACAGCTATGTTACTGAGAAGTTGCGACAGTGCAAACGATTGGGCGTTGTGGAGGCAAGTGAAGCAAAGACCTATCTTACGATTGTGCCATCTTCACTAGAAGCAAGATTTTCGGTTTGCTTCTTCAACTGCTCTTGACGCCAATCTTTCCAATTTCGGGTAAATCCGGGACAGCGTTGATCGCGCAATCCCGCGCCAATATTCAAAGGTCTTTATCAAGTTATAAAACAGTCATCGAGCAGAGGTAAGGACGAATAAATACGCAAAAGAGTCCAAAATGGGATGAACAACCTATGAGAGGAGATGTGTTTCAAACAGTAATGAAGAGATTAGGGAAAGCCACTTGATTTATAAGTTTCAAAAATAAATGTATTATCAACGACCTGAACCCTTTATTGCGCAAGCCAATCCTTGTGCAGAGACGGGAATGGTTCCAGCAGCCGCGCGATGCCAGAGAGCGGCTGCTGGAACGAACCCAGCACCCCACGACCCCTCGATCTCCACCGACCGAGCGGCCTCGGACCTGCAGCTCATGGGAAAAAGCGTTCGGTCGCGCTGGCTTCCTCAATCTCGCGGATTGAGCGTGCCCGCGTCAACGAGGGAAGACACCTGGACGTCTCAAGGTCGTTGTTGCGCTCGCAGCTAGCCGGTCATTTCGCGGTTTTTGAGGATTATCCCTACAGAAAAAGCCGACACAAAACGAGCCCCTGCCGTCACGTGATTTTTGGGAGAGGGTGAAAAGAGGAGGGCGCGAGGGCCATTTTCCTACCTTGCGGAAAATGGTTTCGTTGGTCGGTCTTTAAGTGCACGCGTGGGCTCCTAAACAATCGGCGTAAAATGTTCGTAGAGCAGAAGTGTCGAACCTCGAAAAAGCAACAAGGTTCACGAATTTACCAGAACGCGACATTTATAGAAATAACAAAAATTTGCATCTTCTTCCAGGCATCCAACCTGCACCTTCTGCGTGGGAGCTGAGGACGATAACCATTCGGCCACGGACACGCTTTCTCGGAGACACGTGTGGCATTACTTTCACTTTTAACAAGACCGTTGTCTCAATGCAAAGTGGAAAAAAACGAAACAGAGAAAACAAAAAAAAAAAAACCATGGGTAAATGCGGAGGCTGGTAAAACACGGACAGATCAAGCATAGCACGGGATCGCAGTTCACAGTTTTATTGAGCGTAGTACGGCTTTAGGCGCACGACATGGAAGATTTGAAGTCGAGGTGAGCGGCGTGATAATGTTCTTGTTCCGACGTGCATGACCTCATAGTTCAAATCTGCGAGTCGACAAAGTACCTTGTAGGGTCCGAAGTATCGTTTTAGGAGCTTGTCACTGAGATTACGGCTTTGTATTGGTAACCACGCCCATACCCCGTCTCCTGGTTTGAAGTGGAAGTCACGGTGACGAAGGTAGTGCCAAAGAGCGCCAAAATATTGTTGGTCTTAAAGTCGGTGTCTGGCGAGCTGACGAACCTCCTCTGCTGGTTGACAGGTCAACTGGGCGTCGCCGGTTCCGCCGCCTGTTGGGGCGAGGCGTAGCATTGCGTCGAGCATTGTTCTTAATTTATTTAAATTATTTCAGTACCCACAGTGCCTGAGGGCATTACAGAGGGCAGGGGCAAGTAACAAAGCATAATACAAAAATCAGAACCAATACAAACATCTAAAAAGAAAAATGCAGTCAGGGTGCCTGCTCACAAAAATGGCTAGTTACTGCAGTTCTAAAGGAATCAATTGATAATATAGATACTGAAGATGCGGGAAGATGTGACATGCGGTAATGTATATTTCCACTATGCACCAGCTGTAAGGGTGTCATTCCGGTGGTCTCTTGAACTGCGGTATACGACGATACTTCATCCCGCATCTCGGCCAAGGTATACGACGACACCTCATTCCGTAACTTGTCGACGTACATAGCGATCATGTCGGAGATGGTCTTGTTGACCCGCTTCGTCAATCCGTTGGTCTGCGGATGGAGTGCAGTGGTCCCACAGTGTTCGGTGTGGCTCAGACAAAGAATCTCCTGGGTCAGATGCGCCATGAACGATGACCCTCGATCTGTAATGAGGACTTAGGGGGCGCAATGTCGTAGGACGATTGACTTAACAAAGACCTTGGCGACTTCCACAGCAGTCCCCGAGGGAATTACTTTTGTCATGGCGTGTTGCGTGAGACCAACCAGTGGCTATAATTATCCAAATGTTTCCCCGTTTCGTCTACAGAAAAGGACCGACTATATCAATCCCTATCAGCTAGAACGGTGCAGTTGGCGGAGGTATTGACTGCCGAAGACCTGCCATTTTGGTCGGCGGTTTCTTGCTTCGCTGGCGCTCGTGGCATGATTCTGTGTAGAGGTGGAGTTTTGGAAACCTTGCGCAACTATTACTTTTCACGAATACAAGCTAATGTCTGGCTCTAACCAAGGTCTCCGCACGTCGGGTCGTTGTGGTAGCCTTGAAAGATCTCTCAAAGGTCGGTCGGAATTACCAGCATCCACGGCCAGTTCTACCAGAAGTTCTCTTTGTAGAATATTCCATGCCAAATGGCTTTGGATGGCAGTGCTCGTGAGAAGACACGTGGAATGGCAATCCTGTTCGCTTCCAGGTACGCTATTTGTGCGCGCAGCTCATGGTCATTTCGATGACGTCGTGCCATGTGGCCGGTGTTCACTAAGCCTAGAAAGCGATCGTTTTCATCGTCGTCACTGCTGCTGGAAGTTGTCTCGACAGCGGCTCTGGAAAATCAGTCGTCGTTGCTGTGTCTGCGGCCTGACTTGTAGACAACAGTCATGTTCAACAGTTGTAGCCGGATACTCCATCGAGCGAGGCGTCTTGAATGGTTCTTGACGTTCGCAAGCCAGCAAAGCTAATTGTGGTTCGTGACTACGCAGAACAGGCTCCCATACAAGTGCGAACGACACTTCGTGATTGCCCAAACGACCACAAAACATGTTTTTTTTTCAGTCGTGAAGTACTTTTTATCTGCCTTGAACAGTGTCCAACTTTCCTGGGCGATGACTCTCCCGGTGCGTTCTTGCACTTAAACCAGCACCGCTCTAGGTCCTGCATTACTAGCGTCCGTGTAAATCTAGGTTTCCGCATCCTGATTGAACTGTCCAACCACAGGAGGGGTCTGGAGCCTTCGGATCAGATCGTCGAATGCCTGTTTTGTTTTTCCGTCCATTTGAACTTCTTGGCGTCCTTTGTGATGTTTGTGAACGGGGATGAAATCTTCGCAAATCCTGAGCAAACCGCCGATAGTAGGCACATAATCAAGAAATCTTTGCACAGCATTTTGTATTTCGGCGCTGGGAATGTGGCGACGGTGCGTGTCTTCTCTGGGTCTGGGCAAGCGCCTTCGTACCTAGGCACATGACCTATGAACTTCAGTTTGTCATAGGCAAAATGATTGCTTGAGTGTGAGTCCGTCGGTGTGTATGGCTTGAAGCACAGCTCGGAGCCTTCGTAAATGATTGTCGAAGTCGTTTAAAAACACCGCTACATCGTCAAGGTATACGTGGCAGCCCTGCCATTTCAGCCCTGCTATAACGGTGTTCCTTGCACATTACAACGTTGTCGACGACGTGCATAGACCAAAAAGCATCACCATGAACTCGTAGAGCCCATCCGGCATGACGAATGCTGTCTTCTCCAGGTCCCGTTTTTCGACTTCGATCTGCCAGTAGCCGCTCTTCACGTATATCGATGAAAAGTATCAAGATTGGCGTAGCCAGTCTAGCGTGTTGTCAATGCGGGGAAGTGGATAGACGTCACTCTGTGTCACTGCGTTCAGCTGCTGGTAGTCTGCCCAGAATCTAAGCTTTCCAACCTCCTTCTTAAACAATACGACTGGAGAGTCCCACGCAATCTCTGAAGGCTGGATTGTCATCGTTCAGCATTTCTTGAACTTGCTCCAGAATGACGTCTCTTTCTTTTACAGACTCTGTACGGCGATCGATACACCAGGAACACGACGTCTTTGAAACGATGCGGTGCTTCGCAACGGTGGTTTGGCGCACCATGGACGACATCGCAAAGCAGTCGCGCTATTCGGCGAGGAGGTTAATCAGCTGCCGCCGTTTCGGGCCCGGAAACCTAAGGTCGATTTCGAGTTGCGCATGAGACGTACTTACTTGCTGAGGCAGCGAGGATTCTTCAGCAATCATGACGATTTTGGCGAAGTTCCGAAGATCCTCGACCTGGCCCACAGTGCTACCTTTCGTTAAGTATTCCGTTTCTTGTCCGAAGTTTGTCACGAGGATTATAGTGCCTCCATCCTAAAGTTTAGTTACCCCCCTTGCAACCCGTATTTCTCTTCCCAGAAATAATTTACTGCTGCCTTCCAAGACAACTTTGCCGCTTATAACTGCATCGGTGAAGGCGGGTGCAACAACACTTGGTCGCAGCGACAGGTTCACCTGGTCACCAGCGACATGGACAGCAACTGACGTCATTTGGGTGCCTTTAAATATAAAACAAGTGTCCGCCCCTATTGAAAAATTCGTCAAAATCTTCCAGTGACCTCTGGCGAAAACGTGTGAGCTTTTACCCGTTTTCATCTGAAACCAGCGTAGTTGATTATTCTTTACGTGAAGTTTTACCTGCAGGCACTCTCTTCACCTGACCTACCCGGGTTTGTTGAAAGTTTTACCGGCAGCCACACTCATTTACCGGACTCCACTGGAAGTCGACGTGAGGTGAACGGCTAAAGACGAGAAACCCAAGACGAGCAAGAGACTGAGTGTGTAATGGCGACCGCCAACGCAGCGTGAGTGTTTTAGGTCAGGGCGACGTTCTACTCCTGCAAGAAGTGTGCAGAGCAAACTGCTTTGAAGATCCAGAAAGGTGGGAGGCGATCGCCGGCAACTACCGATTTGCGACATGCAAAAGTGTCTAGGGCAGTGCAGGTACGAGACTGCTTGGGTGGAGCAGTCTCGTACCTGGGACTGAGTGTGTAGTGGCGGCCGCCAGCGCAGCTGCATTCTCGTGAGTGTTCTAGCTCAGGACGGCATTCATCACAAATGTTTCCCAGACCGACGCTGCCACAGACGACGAAAATAATCCCTGGAGAAGGGGAACAAGAAGGACGAAGGACAAACACAATTCTTCAAACACAGCTAGGTGACTGGTGCACGACCAAAACAAAATTCGCCTGGTCCGGGTATCGAACCCGGGACGTCTCCATTTCCACGGACCTTTTCTTTTTATCTTTTTCCTGCTCGCCGGTGCTGCTTTACCGATTTTTGGTGTGCGTGAGTGTCCCCCATGATGCGACCTCTCACGAGAAGATGAATCCCGGTTTTTTTCTTCCCCCGGTGAAGAAAATGCCCTCGGCACCGGCAAGGAGGGGAATGCGACGCGCCAGAGAAAGACAGATTTGAGACGTCGTCGTGTTTCTTCCACCCAGTCTCAGGTGGTCAAAAATGGTAAACTTACACCAGCTCGCCTGCGCCCTAACTGTTTTTTCATTAGGAGAAAGACAGTTTTCGGAGGGCGGACGGACACAGTTTTTGGGTCGGGAATTGAACATGACGTTCGTGGCTGTTGAGTGATCCGCGGAAAACGGCGGCCCGGTGACACCATACTTGAGGCTTCTTCATCGTCTGACTCTCAGCCGTCGTCTCCCTGCTGGACTACCACCGCGGATACCCCGACAATGCCCCTTTGACTTCGATTTGAGTGAGGCCTGCCCTTTTGAACTTTTTGGACTTCACGTTTTATCCTATTTTCTCCCATGTCCGTTGTTTTGTTATCTTATCGAATTGTCCAATGTTCTGTTTAGAATCTTAGTAATGTTGTAGCGCGCCGTCTGTTCAGATTTGCTAGGTGTGTAGTTCTCTGTTGGAACTTTGTCTTTGTTGTTGTGAAATCATTGATTATTCGCCAAACCTCGACGTTTTGGCCGAGTAAATATTGATGCTATTTGTTTTAAATTATCTGCACCCGACTCAGCTCATTTTGCGTTTACCACGACTTGGGCATACGCGCCAACCGTACGGGCTAACTTGCCATAAGAAATTTTTTTTTTTATCTCGGTCGTTGGAGATGGCCGGCGGGCGATCCGTAAAGGGGCTAACCGCTCTAGAGAGGGCGACTGCGGAAACATTGCATTCCTGCAATAAGTGCGAGCAGCGAACTGTTTTGAAGCTCCAGAAAGGTGGGCAGCGATGGCAGGCCACATGCTATTTGCGAAAGAGAATAGTGTCTGGGCCAAAGCTAGTGCGAGACCCCTCGGGTAGAGCCCAACTTAGAAAGCAAATAGCAGTCACTTTTAATTTGCAATGTGTTTTAGTGCTTGTGAGCCACTCGTGTTTATGGATGCTATTATTTTAAACTTATTATTTATTATGTCACATGCCTTCCTCAGAAAGCCAGCGGCGGTCATTTTTAGTGTGCGATTTCTTTTTGTGTTCGTCTGCCGGTTTTGGTGGTGGATGCAATTTTATTATATATATATATAATATTATATAATATATTATTATTATTATATAATATGTAATATATAATAATATATATTATATAATATATAAAATATATAATACAAATAATATATAATAATATATAATAATATAATAAAAATATATAATAATAAGACAGGTAGGAAACGCCAGAAAGCCAAGGTGGAGTGGTGTAGTGGTTAGCACACCCGACCGGACATTGGGAGGCCCAGAGTTCAAATCCTGGCTCCGCCATTTTTTGGCTTTCGGCGGGTTCCTGAAAACTTGAATTGTTTAATTCATTGGATTAAGTACGGTTCATTCATCTGCTCATATTCGCTTATATCCCCCTCGGAGACCACGTACCATGACGTGAAGTGCCCGTGTTGTATATTCAATAACGTGGCTCTTGATTCTCGCAGATGATGATGATACCGTGTCTCTAAAAAAAAAAAGCTCATAAACAAAGAATACTACATGTACACGGGGCGAGACAAACAGTGGGAGGATTTCTGGAGCACAAACGAGCACGTACCACGTGACACTAAGCGTCGTACCGCGTTCCACGCGGCGGCGTGTGTTTCCAGAACACCTCCGATTAGACACATTTCGTTTCTTGTGCATTAATAAGACAGGTAGGAAACGCCAGAAAGCTAAGGCGGAGTGGTGTAGTGGTTAGCACACCCGACCGGACATTGGGAGGCCCAGAGTTCAAATCCTGGCTCCGCCATTTTTTGGCTTTCGGCGGGTTCCTGAAAACTTGAATTCTTTAATTCATTGGATTAAGTACGGTTCATTCATCTGCACATATTCGCTTATATCCCCCTCGGAGACCACGTACGATGACGTGAAGTGCCCGTGTTGTATATTCAATAACGTGGCTCTTGATTCTCGCAGATGGTGATGATACCGTGTCTCTAAAAAAAAAAAAAAGCTCATAAACAAAGAATACTACATGTACACGGGGCGAGACAAACAGTGGGAGGATTTCTGGAGCACAAAGGAGCACGTACCACGTGACACTAAGCGTCGTACCGCGTTCCACGCGGCGGCGTGTGTTTCCAGAACACCTCCGATTGGACACATTTCGTTTCTTGTGCATTAATAAGACAGGTAGGAAACGCCAGAAAGCTAAGGTGGAGTGGTGTAGTGTATGTTCCAGACGCAGGCAATGTCAGCTGAGCCGCCTGTTTGCCGATAAAAACCTCGACATTGTCGCAGTACAAGAATCAAAGATAGAAAGTGAAGACCGGACGGAAAGCATGGTGCGGATTTTCGGGTCTCAGTACAATGTGTGCGTTAGCCACGCAGTTGGGATGTCCGGAGGATGTTTGGTGTTCCTTAAAAAGTGTATTGGAAAGGTTGAACAAGTTATCAGTTGTGAGTCGGGTAGGATGGTACTTTGTGATTTTTCTTATTGTAGTTTCACCTTTCGCGTTGTGTGTATTTACGCTCCTAACCGGGTTGAGGAAAGACGGGTTTTTTTTTGAAAATATTACGAAGTATATTCAAACAGATCGCCTAGTCATTTTGTTGGGGGATTTTAACTGCGTTTGCGCCCCAGAGGATAGATCGAATGGAGCACGTTATAGAGACCTCAGTTCTGAATACTTGTGCGATATGATACAGCGGTGTGAACTGGAAGACGTTGCTCACTTTTCATCAAGTGCAAGGAGCCTACAGTTTACACACTTCCAAGGAGCGAGCCACGCGCGTTTAGACAGGGCCTACGTTTCCCACGAACTTATCGCGATAAGCAAAAATTACGCAGTGGATCACGTGTCTTTTAGCGATCACTGCCTCGTTTCTTTTATGTTGTCCTCTTCCCCGGACGCTAACAAGAAATTCAGTTGGGAATTGTGGAAATTTAATACTAAGTTATTAGAGGACGATATCTTCGTAGGGAATGTTCGGGAAAATCTCTGCTCTTTGACTCGCGCAGAGGATGGTATCGGCGCAAAATGGGAATGTTTTAAACAAGAGATAAAAATGAGTGCCATCGAAAGATCTAGTTTTTTAAAACACGAGGAAACGGAATACATAAGACAGCTAAGCTGCCTGCTACAAGAGTTAACGCGCCTAGAATGTCGTTCACCAGGTCTTTTTTCAGAAGACATAATCAAGTTGAAAAAACAACTCGAGGCTCTTGATACCGAACGCTATAAGGGAGCCATGGTGCGATCGCGTTTGAAACGGTTATCGCTTGGCGAGATACCAACGAAACGAGCTTTGGGAATAGAAAAGAATTACGCGCGAGGAAATGAAATAAGCGAAATCTTGTATCAAGGAGTTCTGTCTAGTGATAGAACAACCGTGGAACGCGCGTTTGTCGAATATTATCAGGAGCTTTTCAGTTATCGCACGCCGAAGTTGACGGAGTTTGAAAGGCTTTATCTGCCGTTAATGACGAGGCTAGACGAAGACCTTAAAGAAAGACTAGAACAGCCAATAGTTTTGAGCGAAGTTGAAAAAGCGATAGACCATTTGCAGCCCGGAAAATCGCCTGGACCGGATGGTCTGGGAGCGGAATTTTATAAATCCTTCAAAGACCAAATTGCACCTTTACTGCTTCGTGTGTTTAGTGAAGCGTACCGTCTTAAAGCTTTGCCTTCGTCCTTTCTATGTACCCATACGATTTTAATTCCCAAGTGTGAAGATCACGTGAAACTCCGCCAAGTAGGGTCCTATCGTCCTATAACACTGACCAACGTTGATCACAAAATTTTAATGAAGGTGCTGGCGGAACGGCTACAAAGCGTTATAAGTATTATAGTCGGTCCGCATCAAACATGTGGTATTAAGGGGAGAAGCATCGTCACGAATGTACATGTTGCGCGTTCCATCTTAGAATGTTGTGATGCGATGGACCGAAGGGTCGCAGTGGTACAGATAGACCTCGAAAAAGCTTTTGAAAGGGTGTCCCACGATATTATTTTTTCTATTTTGAAGCATGTGAATTTAGGATCAGTTTTGTGTGATGGCGTGCGCATGGCATACCGTAACTGCGCCACCAGTTTAGTTATCAACAAGAGTGTTAGCGAACGGATTCGCCTTTTTTCATCAGTGCGGCAAGGTTGCCCACTTTCGCCGCTGTTTTTTTGTATCTTCTTGGAGCCTTTTTGTTTAAGTGTTATACGCGATAGTTATGTGAAAGGATTTTGTTTGCAAGCTAGCGAAGTTCGTCTGCTGTCATACGCGGATGACGTAGCTATTTTTTGTACCGACAAGGAAAGTGTGAAAAGAGCCATTGATCTAACTAGGTTGTTTCGTGAACACACGTGTAGTTCAGTGAACTGGCACAAGTGTACCGGTTTTTGGCACGGCGACTGGCCGTCAACGCCAATGGTGTTTGAACGCATTGTCTGGTCTGCCACGCCCGTGCGTTATCTTGGCGTGCCTTTGGAACACTATCGAAACAATGATGAGTACTGGCGCGAAGAAACAGAAGCCATGCGCTCAAAGGCGACCAAGTGGGGGGGAAACTGTTTGTCTATGTTTGCGCGGGCCACAGTATGCAATGTTTTTTTTATGGCTAAGCTGTGGTACGTGCTACAAGTGCTGCACTGTTCACGGAGTAACATTCAACGCATGCACCGAGTGTTTGCGGTTTTTATATGGAATTCGGTTTGGGAGCGAACTAGTCGAACGAATATTTTTCGCCGAGTCAAAACGGGGGGCCTTGGTCTTTCTCATTTATTCATCAGACAGCTCGTGAACAGGTTTATTTTCCTTCGGGACCAAAGGGACCCATTTTTACGCACCGTGATTCAAGTGAGGTTACGAGACGTGATGCCTGAGTTTATTGTGGCGTCAAGTGGCTACAGCGGCCTGATTCGAGGGTATTTAAAGGAAGTCATCGACGCATATAGGTTTTTAAGAGCGCGGTTTTCGCTAGAATATTTGTCAGGAGTGCCCCGTAAACGGTTGTCGAGAGATCTGACCGACTCGCTGTTTCCCGTCCCCTTGTACCGATCCTTGTATAGTGCCGCACCAGGACAAGACGTTTTAAAAAGAGTCATGAGAATGATTGTCCCCGCATGTGCAAAAACGTTTTTCTTTAAACTGCACAGTGAAACGCTCCCTGTCAAAACCTGGTTAGTGTCCAAGGGCATACCAGTAGCATGGTCTGAAAACTGCTTGCTGTGTAAAAAACCCGAGACCTTAGAACATGTATTCCTAGATTGCTGGGATGCGGTATTTTTTTGGGACATCCTTCAAAGAACTTTAAAAAAAAGATCTCCCGTTAACGCCGTATGGCATACGATACTTGTTTCTGGAAGGTGGAGACACTGTTCCCTATGACATGTTTATGCTCATTGCACTGTATAGTCTGTGGCAATGTCGTATGGCGGTACGGCACGCGGACGTTAATGTGCGTCCTGTTCATAGGTATTTCGTTGAAAGCATGTGTTACCTGAAAGAAATTTATAAGGTGGAGCAGCCACTTCCTGACTGGCTGCCACTGGTTGAGAAGCTTGCGACCCTCAAAGATCTCTGATGATTTGTACTCTGTGTTACTTTCCTCATCAGCCAAATTGGCTCATGTTTTAACCTTTTATTGAAGAAGTAAACCTGTAAAACAAAAACAGGCAATAAAGAAAAAAAAAAAAAAAAAGTGGAGTGGTGTAGTGGTTAGCACACCCGACCGGACATTCGGAGGCCCAGAGTTCAAATTCTGGCTCCGCCATTTTTTGGCTTTCGGCGGGTTCCTGAAAACTTGAATTCTTTAATTCATTGGATTAAGTACGGTTCATTCATCTGCACATATTCGCTTATATCCCCCTCGGAGACCACGTACCATGACGTGAAGTGCCCGTGTTGTATATTCAATAACGTGGCTCTTGATTCTCGCAGATGATGATGATACCGTGTCTCTAAAAAAAAAAGCTCATAAACAAAGAATACTACATGTACACGGGGCGAGACAAACAGTGGGAGGATTTCTGGAGCACAAACGAGCACGTACCACGTGACACTAAGTGTCGTACCGCGTTCCACGCGGCGGCGTGTGTTTCCAGAACACCTCCGATTGGACACATTTCGTTTCTTGTGCATTAATAAGACAGGTAGGAAACGCCAGAAAGCTAAGGTGGAGTGGTGTAGTGGTTAGCACACCCGACCGGACATTGGGAGGCCCAGAGTTCAAATCCTGGCTCCGCCATTTTTTGGCTTTCGGCGGGTTCCTGAAAACTTGAATTCTTTAATTCATTGGATTAAGTACGGTTCATTCATCTGCACATATTCGCTTATATCCCCCTCGGAGACCACGTACGATGACGTGAAGTGCCCGTGTTGTATATTCAATAACGTGGCTCTTGATTCTCGCAGATGATGATGATACCGTGTCTCTAAAAAAAAAAAAAAAAAAAGCTCATAAACAAAGAATACTACATGTACACGGGGCGAGACAAACAGTGGGAGGATTTCTGGAGCACAAACGAGCACGTACCACGTGACACTAAGCGTCGTACCGCGTTCCACGTGGCGGCGTGTGTTTCCAGAACACCTCCGATTGGACACATTTCGTTTCTTGTGCATTAATAAGACAGGTAGGAAACGCCAGAAAGCTAAGGTGGAGTGGTGGGGGAGGAAAAAGAAGTGACCATAAGTGGACGCTCTATTCTGACTGTGTGAAAATTTTAACTTCTTGCTAGGGCCCTTGTGGCCCTGGAAACCGCTGCGGAGAAGGCAGCGATTTTTCAAGTAAGATGAGCTCGAAGGAGAGTAGTATGACGGTCACTGGTGACCGGGTTAATGTTCATGAAGATGAAAACTCCAAGGTGTACAAGGACTACAGGATCATTCTGCCACGTCTACCGACAGGTATGCTGGTTTCCAACTCGCTCTTTTTGCACGCGGATATCACCGGAAGACCATACAAGCCGACAGACTTCAAAGAAGCTCTTTTTTCGATAATTGAGCGTGAAGATCTGATCGCACTAGGCCCCTACCAGATGAGCCATGTATGGATGGCAGTGTTCGCCAACGGAGCAGCCAAGTGCAAAATCAAAGCGTGTGAAGAGCTCGTAATCAAGCAAAAAAGGTGCGTCGTGATCGATCCCAGCAAGGACGAGATCAAACTTAAACTTCTATGGTTACCACCCCAACTACCGGACAGTGAGGTTAAGAAGGTCCTAGAGCCGTTTGGAACGGTAAAGGAAATCACAAGAGAGAAGTGGAGATTTTCTGATTTTGAGGAAACAGCCACCTTGACACGGGTTGTGACTCTTGTCCTTAAGGACCACCTCTCTGTTGACAGGGTACCCCACATGCTCAACATATATGGAGTAAATACTCTGGTGGTCATTCCCGGTCGACCTCCCGTCTGCTTACGCTGCAAAGCAGTAGGCCACATCCGTAGGCACTGCTCTACCCCACGTTGCACTCAGTGCTGGCGGTTCGGCCATTCCATTGAGGAATGTGTCGTGACCTACGCCTCAAAGCTTCAGGGTAATGCTTCACCTAGCGTTGATGTAAGCGAACACATCATGGACGTCGAGGAAATGTTCCCCAAAGATCAAAAACAACCAGAAGATTCCCAGGATCCCAAGGGCTCTGTCGACCAAACAATTTTGAAGTCTCCAGAACATCAGGAGAGTGGACAGACTCCCAGTTCGGACGACGCAGAAATGCAAGGTTCCCAAGGGGACACTCCACCTACAAACGTTAAAGAACCAAGAAAGTCTCCCGCCCAGACGACTTCACCTACAACGGCTGAGGATAAGGAAGAGAGGCTGCGCAAGAAAGCGAAGGTGGAGAAAACTGAAACCTACCCCACAGCGGAACCCTGCTGTTCCAAAGACGACATCGCTGTGAGAGATGAACAGCAGCGAAGTCCCGACCTCCAAGAACAACGAGGAAGGTCAAAGTTCAAGGATAGACAGAAAACAAGCCAAGCCCGATCCGGCCCTAACGATTAAATGACCACAGTCAGCTTTGGCACCACTCAGAGTAGTGATTTCACTATATGTACCCTTAACGTCCGAGGTATTAATTCACGAAAAAAACAATACCAACTCCTTCGTTTTTTGGAACCTCACAATTGTGATATAGTCGCATTACAAGAAACCAAAGTGTCAGGAGACACGGCTTTGCTTTCAGCAAACACGGCCTGGACTAACTTGTACGACATATACCACTGCGCAGCAAGAGACTATTCTGCTGGATGCGCCCTGTTGTTCAAAAAAAGTTTGCAGTACCGCATGTGCAGTTTGCTTGAAGGAATGGACGCAGGTAGGCTCCTCGTAGCTAATGTCC
Organism: Ixodes scapularis; assembly: GCF_016920785.2. NCBI lineage: Eukaryota > Metazoa > Arthropoda > Arachnida > Ixodida > Ixodidae > Ixodes > Ixodes scapularis. Next base: position 54,459,797 of record NW_024609882.1, read on the forward strand.
TTATACAAGGCAACCCCTGGCGCATAGTCGTTGTTTATGCGTACAACAACACCATACAAAGGGAGAGCTTGTTCAACCAAGTGAGGATACATGCAGACACTAGATTCGACGTTATTGTTCTTGGTGATTTCAATTGTGTATTGCATGCAAAGGACAAAGTTCCAAGCAAGAAATTCGCAGATTCCAGTGTAGACATCCTTCGGGCCCTCGTCCAAGATTGTGACCTGGTCGATGCATCTACTACAACGAACGTTCTTCAATACACGCATTTTCAAGGATCGTCTCATGCTCGTTTGGACCGTATATACGTATCTGGCCCTTCTGGCAGCAGGCTTTGTGACTACAACGTGATCCCTGCATTCTTTACAGACCATTGTATGGTCACTGTCAGCGCAGGGCCTAGTCGCAAGCAAACGAAAAAAAAGCTACAGTCATGGGAATGCTGGAAAATGAACGAAAGCCTGCTCGAAAACGATGACTTTAAGACTGGAGTAGAACGTTTAATTGATGACCTCGGACAGGTTAAAACTGGGTGGTGCCAGAAGTGGGAACTGTTTAAGATAAAAATACGAGAACTCGCGATCGAGATATCTTCCATAAAAAGGTATTACGAAAAAATAGAAGAGAAACGCCTTAACAAAGACCTCTTATGCCTATACAATCTTGAAAGCCAACAACCGGGGCTGTATAAGAAAGAAATAAAAAATATAAAGGCACAAATCGAAGAACACGACAAGAAACGATATGAGGGAGCTGCTGTGAGGACATGCACCCTGCGACTAATTGAGGGTGAAAAGCCTACAAAGAGATATCTTTATGCTGAACGTGAATACGTGAAGAAAAAGCTGGTGCCACTAATACGGAAAAATGGCCAAGAGTTGACAGCGGACAACGACATTGAGCAGGCATTTGTGTCTCACAACGCTGACATCTTTGCATCGAGTACCAATGCCTCTGCTCCCCGACTGCGTGAAATAATAACAAGATTACCATCATTACAAAAAGAAACAACGGAAAAATTGAACGCCCCTTTCGATGCACTCGAAATTACACAAAATATCACCGAAATGAAAAGCCGTAAAGCTCCCGGACCGGATGGTCTACCTGCAAGTTTTTACAAGAAATGGAAAGAAAAACTAGCCCCTATTCTATGTCACGTGATCAAAGACTCTTATACAGAAGGTACACTGCCACTATCGTTTCGTAAGGCTCACACCATACTCATTCCGAAGTCAAAAGACCCTGAGAAGTTACAACAGGTTGAAGGCTATAGACCAATCAGCCTCCTCAACAGCGATTATAAGATACTAGCTCGAATGATAGCGGCCAGACTCCAGACTGTGATAAGTCAAATCGTTGGAGATCACCAAACGTGTTCTATCACGGGCAGAAATATACAGACCAATCTCCATATCGTTCGAACAATATTAGAGATTTGCCAGCGTACGCATGAATCAGCTGCTATATTGCAATTGGACCTGGCGAAAGCTTTCGATAAGGTGGACCATTCTTTCCTATTTGCCCTTTTGAAGCGCGTAAGCATCGGCGACATCCTTGAAAACGGCATTAAGTTATGTTACAAGGACATATCAACGAAGCTACTCATCAACGGATCTCTTTCTACATCCATCATGGTGAAACGATCGGTACGCCAAGGCTGCCCAATGTCACCGCTACTATTCAATGTTTACCTAGAACCTCTTTGTAGGGATATCATCAACGATACTAACGTACAAGGTTTTCGTCTTCATGCCTGTGAAGTAAAGCTCCTGGCGTATGCAGACGACTTGGTCCTCATTTGCTCCGACAAGCCAAGCATCGCTACAGCAATGTCACGTGTTGCAGACTACTGCTCTGTGTCCGGTGCCTCCGTGAACAAGGAGAAAAGCAGTGGATCTTGATGCGGGTCGTGGGGAACAACGCTAACCATATACGAGGACATCCAATGGTCAACGAACAAACCGAAACTGCTAGGCGTTCCACTGAGCGCTATGGACAATCCCAGGTCCATGTGGGACGCTGTAAGAACTAACGTTAAGTCAGCTGCTCACATGTGGAATCTAAGGTACATTTCTATATTTGGGAAAGCCGCTGTCTGTAATATTTTCCTTTTGTCTAAGCTCACATACCTGCTCCAAGTCATGCATTGTTCCAGAGTTACCGTTAATGAATTCAACAGAATTTTTGCGACATTTATTTGGAATTCGTCGTATGAGCCAATGAGGAGATCTAACCTTTTTCGACGAACTGAAGATGGCGGCCTCGGCCTTGGCCATATCTTTGTGAGGCAGCTTATCGCGAGATGGAAATTTTTTAGAACCTTACAGCACCCGTTTCTAGAAAGATGCAAAGAGTTTTTCTTGGCGAGGTACATAGGATCCAGAGTAGACGAAAAGCTTTCGGGCGATACAATCACTTTACGTGGTTTCTATAAAGAAGTTGCCGACACTATCGATTTCTTGAATGCACGGTTCTCTAGTGCCTATTTAGAGTCATGCTCCAAAAAGAACTTAGTTACATCTCTCATCAACTCTTTGTTTCCCGAACCATTGTGTCGCTTAAGCGCGTTTGCGGCTCCTCACAATTGTAAGCAGGATGTCCTGAAACGGGTTAAACGTATGCCAATACCACCTGAGTGCAAGACGTTCTTTTTCCGCTTTCATTCTCGAACGATACCTGTGAAGGAATGGCGCGAATCCCGTGGGTTTGACGTATTTTGGAGCACGGACTGTAGACTGTGCAAGACAACTGAGACATTCACTCATGCTTTTGTTCTGTGCGTTGATGCTGTATTTTTCTGGGACGTCTTCAAGCGGACACTGAAAAAGGACTTTGAAGTTGAAGAGTGCATTCTTCGTTACTTGCATTTTGGAAGCCAACTGGATTCAATTCTAGACACACTCGTCGTGTTAGGTTCATATAGCCTATGGAAAACTCGAAAAGTGGATACGGATGGGGGTGTGGCCAAACCTTCTTGGGTAAACTTCAAAAACATAGCCATATTCGTAGGCCAAAGCATGCTCGAAAATTGTGAAGGACATGATGAATGGAAAGAAGTTGTACAAAGCCTCAGTCGTTCACCTGACATCATTTAGGTTATATTCAAAACATCTAGCTTATATAATAGCAAAACATTTTTATAAGAAAAGTTAAGTTTTAGTTGAGGCGAACTGGAATCGGTGTCAATGAAAAATAACTAATTTGGAAAATAATGCGCCCTGACATCTTGAGTGTAGAGTGTGTCACATGTGTAACCAGTTCTGTGAACAATTTATGTGTATATTGTACAATAGTGTAAAAGTGTATATAATACTGTAAATAAACCTTCTGGAAAAAAAAAAAAAGGTGGAGTGGTGTAGTGGTTAGCACACCTGACCGGACATTGGGAGGCCCAGATTTCAAATCCTGGCTCCGCCATTTTTTGGCTTTCGGCGGGTTCCTGAAAACTTGAATTCTTTAATTCATTGGATTAAGTACGGTTCATTCATCTGCACATATTCGCTTATATATATATATATATATATTATTCATATGTCATGCCTACCTCAGAAAGCCAGTGGCAGTCCCTTTTAATGTGCAATGCGTCTCAGTGTCTGTAAGCCAGTTTTGCTGGAAGATGCCATTTTTTTATTATTTATTATGTCATACCTACCTCAAAAAACCTGTGGCAGTCACTTTATTGTGCAATGTTCGACTGGGCTTGTGGGTCAGTTGTTCTGGCAAATGTATTTTATAGGATCTAACCATTACGTTATGTCTACATCCGAAAGCCAATGGTGCTACTTTTAATGTGCAATGTTTCTTTTTGGTTCTTAGAGCACTTCTGATGGTGGATTTTTTTTAATATCACTGGTAAATACAAGCCTATAGAACACCTTTACCTAACCTTGTGAAGTGGCTTGTATACTTTTTAAAACTACGCACTGCAGTCTTTTTCTTCTCATACATTTCATGTTCTAGGTGCTAAGAGTTTTGTTTTACTTATACCTGCCCAGTGTTTTTTTTTTCATACTTTCAGTTGCTCAATGTTTTTAGATAACTGCCGTAATGGGCAGCACTATGTTGCATATTATGGGGAATTATTCTTATTATTATATGCATGGACGTTATAGGGTTGGTTGTGCAATTTGACTCACTGTTAGCAACCTTGTGAAATAAATAGATGGAACTTGCAAGTCTATATGAACTAACCGATTTATTTGTTACCGAATCCACCTGCCATCCCAGGAACATACACCACCCACGGTTCACAGGCTTCTTCCTGACTGCCTTCAGGTGACGTCCGAAAAAGAAAAAGAAACGGTAACTTCCGAAGAACTCTAGTAAATCCCGGCAAATCCGATGACTGCCGGTAATCTCCGGTGAATTCAGGCAAATCCGGTGACTTGTGGTAAATTCCAGCGATTTCCAGCAAATTCCAGCAGTACTGGAACTAAAAAGAGTCTCATAATCCAGTAAAATGAATCTTCTTCTCTAAATTACTTCCCGATAAAAGATATTTTTTCCATAGTGGCAGAGTCAATCTGTTCCCTCCAAGGTCGATGATGGCGCCGAATTGAAACAGGGAGTTTATGCCGAAAATGAATTTTCTGGAACAGTCTTGTAGAACGAAGAATTTCACAGGACACGTCTCACCGTGAATCTCGACTCGGGCAGTGCACCTTCCGGCGGACGTAATAAGGTGTCGCCTGGCGGTTCGGATTTGCGGTCTACCCCTGGGAGTTGTAGCTTTTCGCAGGCAGCGAGAGAGCCTCCCAATCAAGACTCAGCTATCTGCTCTGGTGTGCATGAGTGTCGATGAGTCGTGGCCTTTGTTAACAATGTTTAGGTTGTTAACCACCACTGCAGGAATGTCTTAGCGATACGTGGCGTCGGGAGATTGAGAGTGCTCCGGCGTTCTTGGAGGTTCTCTACTTCGGTAGTCTTCGGCCACGCCACCTCCAGGCGTTGCCGCACCTAGTTTTTCGAGACGAAGTGGAGGAAGAATATCTCGGCGGGGTTGTGGTGCTAAAGGCGCTTAACACCGTGGCGATGGTGAGCGGGCTGGGGATGGCGAACGTAAGAGATAATCGTCAATGTCACCAGGACGTTCGCCGTACCTTGGGAGCAGTCCGTACGGGTGCTACCCGCACAGCCCCAGTTGTCGGTTGTGGCATCGACGGTAGATGTCGTCGGCTTTCTCGCAGTGGCGGCAAAGCGAGCGTCGGTCGGCCGTTCACCAGACGCCTTTTTTTCGGCGAGGGACGCTCTGGACGGACGTACTGAACTTGTTCTTCCTGGCGTCGAAGATACTGCAGAATTGGAGTGTCTCCTAAGTGTGGCGCCGAGGCTTGGCTGTTAGCTTGCGCCAGTCGTCGGGCCATGGAAGCGTAGCTCAGCGCCGTTTCCTCCGGCGTCGTCGTGTTGATGAAAACATCAGGTTGGACTGCCCGTTGAATTTCCTCGCGCACAGCCTCAGCGACGGCAGCTTCTTGTCGTCTGTGTCTTGTGGGTCGGCAGGGGCGCTCAGACGCAGGATATCTTAAACGAAGCTGGTGACGCTTTCATTGGGGCGTTGGGTTCGCATAGAGAGCAGATCCTCTGTTCTTTCTCTCGTCGGTGTTGGGTGGCGGACGTCCGCTGCAACTCGACCACGCAAATGTCCCGCGACGTAAGCGAAGCTTCTTGGTTCTCAAACCAGTGCCTCGAAGTACCCTTAAGCGAAAAAAAGAGGTCTTGCAGGAACTGCTCAGCAGTCCATTCGTTATAGCGTTCCACGCGCTCGTAGTGTTGTAGCCAGTCCTCAGTATCCTCGTAGATCTCGCCATGGAAGGGCGTAGAAGTGCGTGGAGCGACGGGCGGGTAGACGATGAAAGAGGCGGCCGGGTTCTGCTGGGACATCGTCGTCGTCTTGGCCTTCCGCTGCCCGGATAGAAAGCCAAACTCGGGGGCTGTCTCTGAGTGCCACTTCTGGCTCGGAAAATTACTACCTTTACGAAAGGCAGTCGTCCGGGACTTTGTATCCGACTCGTCCGGCGGTTCCTTGGAGGGGTACGAGAAAGGGACATAGGGTGGAATACCCCGTGCCCCCAACAGTAATGTCATGAATGGGAGCGATTACTCCGTGAATAAGCCGATGAGGCACTAAAGAAACTGAACTTTTAATGGGATAAACTTGCGCCGAGAAACGAAAGAGGATCGTAGCGTCGCAAACGTTCAACTCGGCGTAACAGCAGGGCTTGAACGCCGAAGCGAGGCTGACTCCGGATCGCCAAGCCGGAGTCAGTCTCCGGCGCTCACGCCTCTTATGCACACGCGTGGGCTTCTGTAACAATTAGTGTTCAATGGTTAGCGGGTAGAACATTCGCACCCCGAACAAGTAACGAAGTTCTCTAATTTACCAGAACGCGAAATTTACAGCAATAGCAATAAGGTGCTCCAGACATCTAACCTCTGCCCTTTGCATGGGAGGCAAGCACGATAACCATTCGGCTACGGACGAGCTTGCTCGGAGACGTACATTGAAATATAACAGGCATGAGATCAACGAAACCGCGTCTGGCAATTTGGGCGCACTGAGCGAATGCGACCAGCGCCATCCAGCCTTAACATGTGCGCCCAGTTTCTTTAAAGTACCGCTTCAGATTTTGTGTTGTGACTGCCTTGAGCACGCTTTTACGGCAAAGAACATTTTTTCTCTCGCCCCGTTTTTTTTATAGTGGAGAATTTCAGCTTAGGAAGTTTAAGGAGCTATACCTTCCTGCAAAAAAAACTAGATTAACAAACTTTCCAAAGGTCTACGGCGGACATCAACGCAGCAAACTAAGATAGAGATGGCTGTGCTTGTGCCATCGCCCAAATAGCGCATTTACCAGACGACACTATGCGGAGGGCAAGTTCGTCTGTTTCTTCCGCAGGGGGTAGTTGTGACTTCAGAACGCCGAGCCCTGATTGGCTGATCGCGACCCCCTATCTGAGCGTCGTCTGCTCCTTTGCAACGTCGTCTGCTCGCAACGTCGTCAGCGTCTGTCTTACCTTTCCTGCGACTTTCGGAAGTGCAGAGGCCAGATTCACGAAACGATCTTACGCCAAAAATGTGCGTAAGACAAAAACTTAAGAGCAAATTCGTATTCACGAAACGAAATTTTCGTAAGTTTTGCGTTACTACGAAATCGTACGACAGCTCCGAAGCTGTCTTACGCACTTCTTACGATCAAGTCAGCATGGCCGACGGCGTCGCGGTCGCGACGACCCACGGACGTTTATTTTTCTACGTGCGCTTCTCACGCGTCCCGAATTCAAGCAGCAAGAAAAAAGTAAAAAGTACTTGAAACAGACCATGACGAACAAGAACGCTGGATCCACAAACACCCGGGAAATGCTCAAACGGCCACGATTCCACTGAACGCGACCATAGCGAGCTCGGCATTAGGCCTAACAGGCACTCCGCGACTCGGCAACCGTCTGCCCACGACCGGCTGGCGTGCTGAATGGAATATGCCCGCGCGACCCTCGTGAACCCTTTCCGTATTATACTTTGATCGCTGACCTCAATTCTAGATTAAGAGGTGAATTTCTTCCTCTTGTTTCCCGAGGCAACGGTGACTCTCGCCGGTGAAAAAGAGGTGAATCTCCGACAGACGCAGGAAAGGTAAAGCAGCCATCGCTTTGACTAGCAGACGTAAAGCAGACGACGTTAACTGCGCCAACCCTCCGACGCCGTTAAAGAATGAGGGGTCTCGCCGCACACGAAAGGAGGGAAAAAGTATTTGGGAGGGAACTTGCGGACACTAACGCGCTCACTCTCGGTTCTTATCAAAGAAACCTCGGCGCCTCGGGACACTTCGCCTGTGAGTCCTTTGACTTCTCTCCTTGATGCGCTTCTGCTAGTTGTTAGACAAAAACAACGTACCGCTCGAGTTATTTCGTCTGCCCTCTCTGAAAGGCGAAGTCGAGCTCGCTCGTAAAGACCTGCACTTCCGAAAGTCGCAAAGAAAGGTAGTCAGACAGACGCAGACGATGTTACGAGCAGACGACGTTGCAAAGGAGCAGGCGACGCTGCGATAGGGGGTCGCGATCAGCCTGTCAGGGCTCGCCGTTTTGACGTCACCGCTATTTCCTTTCTTATGCGCAGAAGACGAAAATGAGCCTTCTTGCGAGGCGTATAGGTTTGACTGAGGGCGTCGTCAACCCATTGCGTCTATCGGGAGATGGCGCCACGAGTGTAATTTCCCCTAACTCGGTCTTCCCTGTCCATATCCGTCATTGATGCTGGCAAGTTTGTCCGCCTCTTTTTTCCCAGGATGTTAGCCACTCCTTAAACTTCACAAGCTAAAACTCGGCATTTGAAGCACGTTTGATTACTATTTGATATCCCGACAAGGCGGTGCATATTTTAGTGGTCAATGTTAGGGTCCCACTCAAAAACCGTGTCACTCTATATTTAGGGTTTGCGCGTGAAGGCAGGAAAGTCAGTTCCTAACTGCCTGCCTGTCCTCCGCGTCTTGTGACAAGACGCCCGTCATTATGTTTTCACAAGGTTAAACACTTGTCTTAGTAGCCAAGTGGAAGCGTCGGAAATACTTTTTTTTTAGTATATCTGCCCCTGTCCTCCCAGCTGCACTTCACTTGTATGCTTTCATTATTTTTTTATTTATTTTACATTTTATTAGTCTTGCGTTTAGGACTCTTATAGGAGTGGGAAAAAACAATTGAAAGAAAAATGCAGGGATAAAACAACAAAGTCAATTGCTTTCGTGCGTATCAATGGAAGTTTCAGGGAGCGCGCTCAATGTACACAAACGACCTCAGGTTGGCTGCAAAACACAACACTTTCGGGCAGTACACTTCACTCGCGTGTTGTGCTTGGAAAAATCATACTTTTAAAACACTCTTTGGTGCAGTTGTATTCTCGCAGATATCGACTGTGCTTATTTCTTAATATTCTGGACTGGTGAGGTGTAACATATGATGTTTTGTTGATATAAAGAACATTAGTAAGGTCCATCTAAAGAAGTTTTAGAACCTTAGTTTTTCTTCTCCTGGTAAGCGACGGTAGACCAGCTTGAGAGCAAAGCTGTGTGGGGGACTGAAGTCAGTGGTATCTACAAGATATAAAGCGCACAGAAAGGCGTTGAACATTGTCCGATTCCTGTTTAAGACTTATTACGTAAAAGTCCCATATTTCTGAAGCAGATTAAGTAAGAGCCTTACCAACTTTTTATATGTTGAAAGCCTCGTCTCAACGGAGGCATGTCTTAAGGATGTGCGGAGAAAACCCAACATACTATTAGCCTTTTTAACTATACTACGGACGTGCGTATTCCATCTAGGATAGTTTGGTATAGTAACGCCTAGGTATTTACAATCTTCCTCGTGATCTTAGAAGGTACCATTAAGATTATAGGGAAACACTGGCGGTTGACATTTGTGGGTGATGGTCATGCACTGTCGTTTTATGGTTCATAGACATTTTCTGCGATGCACACCATTCGCCTAGTTTGGCCAAAGAGCGATTTAGTATTTCTTAATCGAAGACCATTTGGACTTCAGTAAATACTAAACAGACTTCTGAAAAGAGTCTAGCGTGCACATTTTCATCACATATTAAGTCGTTTAAAAATATTAAAAATAGTAATCGGCCCAACATGGATCCTTGAAGAACCCCTGACGTCATGTCACACAATTCACAGTGGGCGTTCTGAATACTAACTCACTGTCTACGTTTATTGAAAAAGGACTCAATCCACTCAACCAACACCTGTTTTTTATTCAATCGTAATTTAATCATTAATTTCTGATGGCTTACTTTTTCAATTTTTTTCTTTAAATCTAGAAGGACGTCATCTTCCTGACCTCTAGCGTCTAAGACGCGTGAAAAATAATGTACGACTTCAGTTAGCTGCGTCACAGCGGAAAAGCCTTTTCTAAATTCGTGTTGCCTACTATTTGGTATAAAATAATTAGTTGAAAAGGTTTCAAGTTGCTTCAATACCAGTGATCAAGACGTTTTCAACAGCTTGGGGTTAGTGAAATTGGCCGACAGTTTGATACATCTTACACATCACCTGATTTTAGGATTGGCATAAATGTAGCCATCTCCCAATCGTCTCGAATAAAATCAGAAAGCAATGATGTCTGAAAAATAATGAAGATATCTTTGGCAGACCATTCAGCGTAACTTTTCAGAAATGAGTTTGGGACTTCGTCAGGCCCTTCTGACATGGCAGGGTCAATCTTAAGTAGTATCGGAAAAATTCCTTCATAAGACACGGGCACATCATCGATCGTTGGAATATCAGACTATTCATTCTACACTGGTGACACACTATAATCGCTTGAAAATCCCGTGGAAAAAAGATGACTAAACGTGTTGGCTTTATAAACTCTTTCAACTACTTGGTCACCATGACTAACAAATTTAAAAATATCAATCCTCCAAGCCAAAATTTCTTGGAAGCAGTCAGTAGAAACCTAGACATTGTGATGTTCTAGAATTTGAGTTTAGCATTTTGTATGCTAGTCCTTATATTTGCGTTCACAATTCTAATAGTTTCACGCATGCATTCACTATGAGTTTTGCGGAGGCTTGCTGTACATCTGAAAAAATTTTCGCTTTTGATGAACTATATCTTTCGTAATCCACGGTTTGTTGGTATGCCTCCTTTTTGTTTTGGTGAGAATGTACTGGTCAATGCATTCGATTATTATTTCCTTATATTTCACCCACGGAATGCTAACATCGTTTGCAGGGCCAAGGTTCAATTGCCTAAAGTAGTGATATCAAGATTCCAGTTTTTCAAAAAACGCCAGCCTCATCTGAATGATCAAATCCTTGTATTTTGTCACATCGGTACTCGCACTAGGCTGCACACCAAGCGATAAGGGCAGCAAATTCATGAAGTGATCGGCAATGCCTGGGAATACACGGTACACCTACGGGAACACAATATCGCTTTCACTTAGAAATGACAAATCAAGAACAAATTTGCCTTCACCCTGCGCTCGTGTGTACGATTTCACTATATGAGATAAACCATGCGAAAAGGTCATATCAATCAAAGTCGAACACAGGGTGACCTCTTGGTTCCCCGGCTTTAAAGTATCTCTATCGAAGCTTGGAACATTCAAATTTCCGGAGATTGTCAGCCGCAATGTCGGAGACATTACGGCTGCTGGCACGTGTTTTAACTAAAAAGACGTTTATTTTTTCTGGAAACTCGAAACCGGAATTAGGTGGTCTATAGACGGCACCTATCATCATTTCGGTGTAAGACAATTTTACTTTGCACCAAACACTTTCTATTTCCGATGAGTCCTCGATTTTGGTGCAATCAAGACCATGCCTAGCATTTATGGCAACGCCACCACCCCCTGCTGCCACGATCCTTCCTAAATACTTTCTATCCTGGAGCAACTATTTCGCCGTTCATGACCAAATCAAACAACCACGTCTCCTTAATAACCACAAGATCGGGGTCATGCTCAATTAAACCATGTTGAGGGTCCTCGAATTTGTTAATAATGTTTCATTCATTTAAATTAATAATAACACTATTTTGTATATCTTTAGTTGCCCTCGGTCATATCGGTCACAACTGAGGGCCCCGAAATTCACTTTCTGGTGTAAGTCTTACTTTATCATTTATGCTATCATCTCAGGCGTACGTTGCGCCGTTTATTTTTTATCTTATCGTATGTGAGAAAACACTTTTCACCATTCGCTCTGTTTGCGCTGCTTTTTTCCCACAGTTTTTGCCTAATATCTCTAACCTCTCTTGAATAGTCTTCGTTGGCAAAAAAAAATGCGCTGTCCTTTTATTTTGTTTCTATTTTTTGTGTTACGAAGGATTACAGTTGTGTCGTCTCAGCAACGAAGTTGCAGAAAAACAGGTTGTAGCTCATCGGGTAACTGGCTGCTCAGCCTCTTGATCCGCAGTACACTGCTAACATTGATCCCTAATCTTCCACTGACTACCTCTGTATTTAACAGAGCCTTGCAGCCCTCAAGGTTGCTTCAGTACTATAGAATATCAGCGTTTACGCCTTTCTTGCTTATCTTGCTAGTCTACTTTCATCTGTAATTCCAAATTGGTTCTCTTTGGGTCCTTCAGAGACGCGTCCAGCGACGTAATTTCATTTCGGGCTTCCTGCACTTCACTTGACAGACGCTGTAAATTCGCCTACCGAAGACTCTACGAATTTCAGTCGTTCACAAAAGCGTTTCGGTTTCTCATGATCTCGCCAACTTCCAAAGCAATCTATTTCTGACTCTCGAGCAGCTGTTGCATAATAATAGTGTAAGGACGAGTGTTGAGCTCTACGTCGCTGCTAAAATTAACAATAATGCAATCACACTCCATGACTCGGAGATGATGTTACACAAGCTGCCTGGGGTCGGCAGCACTATGTGATGCAATCGTGTTTAAAACACTTGCAGAAGTATTTTCTACTAACCTGTGCATAGAACAGGAAGCGATTAGACATCCCCGCTGCGATCGTGCCGCCGAGCCCACTAAAGCCGCAGCGTTTCCAGGAGCAGTTTTCGAGAGCAGCCGTGGGCCACTCCTCCATCGCAGTATCCGATCCTCGGTGTCCCGACGCATACTTTCTGATTTCGTCGTCGTCGATGACGGGACACTCACTTTGCATGCGCCAGGATTACGGTTGATTATCACGGTTTGCGCAGCTTGACGGAAGATGCCGCTGCAGCCACTGGCCTTGCGTTCTTCCAGTCCACTTTGCCGGTGTAGAAAGACTGCCACAGCAGGATCTGTACAGAGAACAGGAAGCGATTAGACATCCCTGCTCCGATCGTGCCGCCGAGTCCTCTCTATAGTCTCTATAGTTAATGAAAACGATGGAAGAGCAAGGCGTCTCTTCCCAACCCCCGACCTGTAGCACACGCCCTTTGACTTCCGCCGTGCTCTGGCTACACCTGCGCGCTCGAAGTTTACCAGACAATGATGTGTAATTGAAGATGCTCCCGCTGGAGTACGGACAACTGCTCCCCTCCCCTCTCATCCTGTAGTGACCTCTCCACAGCTATCCATATAAACTGATATGCGATTCTATCAAGTAGGTTTTTTTATGCCTCAGACTCTAGTTTTCTGCTATACGTTATTGTACTAAATTGATTGATTATACTTTTATGTGTTTGCACGCTGGCAATATGTTTGCTTGGAGGCAAATGTACAAGGGTGGTGGGGCGTCGTAAAGTAAAATTTGCTTTCATTTGCCCCCCACCTTTTTTTACTCAAGTACAGTGATATTAAAGTTAATATTATTATTATTATTAATATTAATATTAATATTGCTATTACTATTACTAAATTTATGATTAGTAGTAATGTAACGACGCGTCTGCTCACACTCCTTTCTGAAAATCCGTCAGACACACGACCCCGCCGTACGTGACGGATGAGTCATCCCAGCACTTTTCTTACAAAAAATAAGTTGAAGGCTAAAACGTCTAAGCAAGAAACAAAATCTTGGTTCAGCCTAGCGCGCGCGAGTACTCTTGTTAAAAGTAACAAAGATTCGAACTCATTATTGTTGCACAGCCCAGCACTAGTTCATATCACTAGAGCAGTCGTAAGAGTAAAAATATTTGCAAAGGTACACCTTGCATTACGATTGGTCTCAAGGAAGCCATCTGTGCAATCAACGCGTGCTTTCTTTGAGCTAAGACAGATATAGTGTGCCGTGCGCGTACGTAGTGTAGTGTGTGCGCTCGCTCAAAGACATATTGCTTGTACAGCTTGGGCCTAAAGAATCGTTTTTAGCTTCCAAACGAGGCACACGCTATGGACTCTTGATGTATCACAATTTTATGCGGCCTCGGGGGGGGGGCTGAGAAGTCGATATATGTTTTAAAGTTAATTTGTGTGTAGTAGCCGATAGATAAGTTTTACATACATCTGAAGGTAGCGGACACTGCGTGTGAACAACCCCAGCACGTGTATCTTCCTCCATCTCTCGTGTCTCCGCAGTCGCCAAGATGTACCCCTGCGGACAATATGAGATAAACACCCAATCCGGCCTTTTGCTGCGTTGGCGGCCCAAAAAGCTCTATTACCATCTAATTTTTTTTTTTTTAAATGGGCCTCCGGCGCTGAAGCTTTGAACAAACTGTGACGCCCTCATTTGAAGTAGTACAAGCTCACCTGGTTGGGACTCCCATTTTTGTGGCGCCTTTGTCGTGATTTTTTTCCTTCTGTGTAGTGCAAAAGAACGGAAAAACACCTTTGGACGTCCGAAAACGGCTAGATTAAACGCCGCAAGACAATCGAAAGTTCCGAATTCATGCTACCACCGCTAGGGTACGCTCCTCGTATCTCTAAGTGTTGACGTTAGAACATCTGGCGTCCCGACGTTTTTGTTTTTTCTTCCCCTTTATGTTTCTTTGGGGCGCGTGGTACGGCGTTTGTTGGTTCACGCTCTTATCGTGCTAGCTTTGGCCTGTGCTTCGATGAAGTTAGCAATTTTTTTCTAGTTTCCTTGTTATCGCGTTCCGCGCCAGAGCAGGCATGCTTCTATATGTGGGGCAGTTTGAGTCGCTCAAGTTTTCACTACCCAAAACAAGTCCTAACAAGTCATTTTCGCAGCGCCTCCTGGGCAAGGCAGGATGCCTATAGTCCTAAATATGGGAGGTCAATTTCGCATTCCATTCTTAGTTCGCACCACAGCCCCTAAAAGAAACTGTTGTAGAAAGCACTCCGCTGGTTTCAGGAAATCTTGGGTAGTATCGCGTTACTAGTATTAGCTGATTCACACGACGGACCGAATCGCCATTTTCGTCCGCGGACCGTGTAGCACGTGACCGGCACGTCTCCTACTCCTACGATCCGCGCCTCGTCCGCGGACGCGCGAACTGTTAAAGTCGAGCACCTTTTTCACTCGCGGATTTTTGGCGGAAGATTGACTAGAAAAGCGTTTAATCTAGCAACCGTACATGGTTTTCTTGGTTTTTTGTTTCTGGACGATTAAAACAAAAATGTCGCACCGTCGTGTTTTGTGCGTTTGTTGCTTAAAGCGCCATTCACACTCTTGCGACAGAGTAAGACCGAGAGAGACCAGACAGGTTTTTAAGCCTTTTGCTATTTCTTAGGACCGGATGCGATGCAGCAGAGCTGGTCCTAAGAGATCGCAAGGGGCTTAAAAACCGGTCTGGTCTCTCTAGGTCTTACTCGGTCGCAACAGTGTGAACGGGCCTTCATTTTGTCACCCGATTCTTGGTTCTACGCGTGAAAGAAACTCCCGAAACTTTGTCCGACTGACGCGACGCGGGCTCCGATACTCCTCCGGGTCCGTGCAAAGAAGCTCCCTTCAAAACTCGTCTAGCACGCCGCGATAATTCTTGCACGTCCAATTAGGATTTCACCGAGCAAGACCTCTCTTGTGGCTGTTGTGTACTTGAGTGTTGTGCGAGAGCGCAGAGTCCGCGAAGGTATTTCCAAACGCCCGTCCGCGAGCCCAGAACTTCGTCGTTTCTACGCCGAAGCCTTCTCGAGCAGGACCATGCCTGTGTCGCTGTCATACTTGGGTTAGTAAAATATAGGGGCGCTTCGCGCGAAGCCTATCCCGGTGTTTTGTCGCGATCTGTGCGTAACAGCGGTGTACGATTCTTTATCCCGGTAGCAAACGTCGATTTCTCTCTTGGACAACGGTGCCACGGTGTGATGTTGGAGTTTCGCGGCACTGTGGTGTGTCTAACAAGTTCGGTCTGTCCTCACTGGCGTCTGCTCGTCGTCTCCCTCGTGTGGATGCGCTTGGGAGACGGACGAACCGCGGACATGTCATCACGTGATCAAGCCGTCCGTGGATCAGTCTGTCGTGTGAATCGGCCATATCGAGATACTGCATCTCGTTACGTTTTTCGGTACCTTGTAACGGTAACTCGTTACCTTTTCAAAAAGTGTCTGTAACGATAACTTAATTACTTTTTTTTATAAGTGACTAAAAATAATGGCGAAATTGCAGTTACTTTTTGTAAAAATGAACCCTGTCTCTCTTGATGGCTACAGTGGCGTTCAGCCTGTACATCAGAGGAGACTTAGGCCTTTGACAGCAAAAGAAAAAATAAAACAAGAAATAAAGAATGTTTCGTTTGCTGGCTCAGTGTGCTTAATTCAGACTTGTGTAATTACGCTAGTGTAAAATTCTTGTCATTCAGACTATCCATTATTTCACTCGCCCCTTTAAAATTGTCGGAAAGGTGGAGCTGAAGATCAATTGGGTTCTTGGCTCGGGCTAAATTACATTAATCTCGCCAGACCATATTTCTCCTGTACATTATCATCGCAGAAATATAACGTTCGGTGTGTCCTTGATATCGTAAGCAGCGAAATGTTCGGTTACGCCAAAAGAACTTCGAGTGTCCAGGTTTTTATTAATCGACTATGGTATATCTTCGATGTTGCAGTTTTGAATACTTTCATTTCTTTTTCCTTTAATGAGCCACTTTGTAGAGACGGCACACGAAGATCAGAAGCAGGCTCTACGACTCCCGAAGACCTCGCCAGCCTCTCGATTGTTCGCCCTGTCATGAACAACCCCTCAGGCGAAGCACTGCACTGGCCCAAGCACACGAGCTGTGCCGCGCATACTTTGAAATTAGTGGCGACTGTGGACGTAGACAAAGGATGCACGATTAGCACGTACCGTCAGATGGCAACGGCGGTTTGTGGAATACTGAAACGTATTTGGAATAAGCAGGGCCAGTCCACCCGAGCCGCGGAAATCATCAAAAAGAAATTGGGGAGGTACTTCCGGTTCCTAACACTACTCGCTCGAATTGCTCCATAATGCAATGAAGTTCGTTGACGAGGCCCAGAATGACAGGATGGAGGCTGTCTGCGACGCCCTCGCACTACCGCGTCTACAAAAGGACGATCAGAAGTTCATCGAGGAGTATTGCCAGGTATGCCCAAAAGCTCTTTCACGTTTTTGCGATATTTTAATGTGCTTTTTATTCCTTAGACAATGAAAAGTGTTGCCAAGGCGCTCGACACCCTACAAGGTGAACAGTAGATGTTCATGGACGTTTTAGTGCCTACATTGGTGGCGCTGATGCAGCAGTTAGACTCCCTGCTTACGCCCAAGTTTTGCAGCACGTTTGTACACAGTGAAGATCGCAGTCATGGAGAAGTCAGTTTCTTATTCTTTGGAAAATCTGTAACCTCTTTGTTAGCGCCTTTTTGTAGAAAGTTACGTTTGCTAGGCAGGCTCATTCACGATTATCAAGACAAGTAATTCGCACATTTTATTAAATTAACGGCAAAGCGGTTGAAATAATTTTTTAGATATTATACTTCAAGGGCCTTGGCCGCATCATTCTTAAAAAAGTTTATTGACGAACGCATTATCCGGCGACTACCGTGGACGTAACAGCCGCGACCCACTCGTAAAACGTTTGTTCTTAACGTTACACATATGAGTAAATGTTTTTATTTTATTCTTAGATTTTCTAAAGACGTCAGGTCCGACGGCCTCCTTCAGGGTGCAGTGGTGAATCCAATATTTAAAATTTCATGGATAGATGAAGCCATAGCCACTGCACAAGCGTGCGTGCTCTGCAGGAATGCCGAAAGCCCGGAGCTCACCTTTCCTTGTAGCTCCTGCTATTCTCGCACTTAAAGGAAGACTGACTACAGACAGGAGGTAACTTGCTCACTTACTTGCCTCAACGCCTCCCACGCAGGAACGAGAACAAGTGTACCGGCACCTGGTATCGAGCTTGCAGCGCCTGCATGCCCTGAACGAGGACAGCATAACATAGCTGGAGTTCCTGCCGGGTCTTGAAGACGAGCTGGAGGACGTCTGCCCAATGGCAACGATACCACCGGCCTCATGTTGAGCCTCGAGGCGACTTCGGCAGCATGAAGGCTCCCGGGACGCCAGATCAGGGTGCAGCCTACGAGCCTTGCCCGACAGAAGCCAGGGTTGGCGAGGGGCTCGAAAAGGACGCCAGTCGGACGCCTACCAAGTGACTAGCCTGTCACGAGGCCAAGAAAGGCCCCACTCCTGTAGAGGAACCTGCAAGACAATTTGCCTAGTGTGAGCACTAGGCAAATTGTGTGAGCACCAAGCACTAGGCACTAGGCTAGTGTGAGTGTGGGCACTAAAGACCTCAGCAGTTGGCAGCTTTCTTAGGACCCACGTAAGGGGGGTTTTACTCAGTTGCAGGCCCAGGCCTGGAAACACCACTGTGTTAGCGTCAATTGAGTTCATAGATGATTGGCAGCCTGCAGCCACGATCACTTTCTTTGCCTGCAGGGTTACAGCATAAACATTGGTCGAGTAATCAGCTCATGGGACTGGACCGAGGCACACAAACCTTCAAAGGCGCTGCTGAGGGAAATCGGCGGCCGAGGGTGTTAGTGCGCCAGAGCTCGGAGCATATGAAGCCGCAAGCTTGGACTGCAGAATCCAGGCATTCGAGGTTCATTCGTTATCCCTGCTGGCTTCAATCTGGATGAGCATCGTACTGGCGTGCAGTCATGTATCACTACTACGTGATGCACGTTAAAGGGCTAGTGCAACAATTTAGTGCTGTAAGAATTGGCAGTCTCTATTTTCTATTTTGTCTATACAAGCACAAGTGACCAAAAACGTGTCACCTTGCCCCGAAAAACTGCTATTCCGGCGTAATCGCAAAGAAAACTAAATATTTGCCGATCTGCAGCCGCTCTGGAGGTTAACAGAACTGAGGCCAGATTCACGAAGAGCTTCTTAGTTTACGTCAACTTAGCTAAGAAGTTCGTAAGTTAAGAACATCGTAAGAAGAGGAGAAATCGGTATTCACGAACGAGTTCTTAAGTGAGAGGAGGAAAGCGACGTTCTCGTACGGAAAAACTAGAACTTGCCGGTGCTGTTGCTATGGCGACGGCGTCTTCGGCAGCTCGAACAACCAATCGCGGAGCTTGGCATGGTTCGGAGCCGTTCGGAGCACGTGGATTTTTAATAACAAACACAGGCGGCCTTTCTGCTACCGCTTGTCTGGGGTTCGTGTCCTTGCAGTGATATGTCGACGATAACACGATTTAAACACGCCCGAAATCCGAGGCCGGGATGCGTAACCACCTCAGTTGACTACTACGAACTCGATCGCTACGAAGTCAACACAACTGTTATCGTTGGTAAAAGATGGCCCGTGTCAGTCGTTTGCAAAGCGATGTAGATAGAAAGAAATTGCCGCGGTGTTTTTCGCGGCCTCGGAGATGCAGGAGCGAGCCAACATTAAAAAAAGATACGTTTGAACTACGAGAGTGTCAGCACGAGCCACGTTAATACCTGTTCACACTCGGAGCGGACACCCGCGTTTGATCGAAATGGATTCGGGCTGTTGGAGTGCGAATTGGTGAGCGCTTCGGGACCGATCCTTTACGATTGCAACTCGATGCTGGCGTGACACCCCGCAAAGAAAGGTTGGACCGGCATCGCGACCCACGAACTGTTGTAGCGATCGAAAGTTAAGTGCAGTCGTGTCAGAATACAAATGGCATACTAGTAACAAAGTGTACATGCCGTGTTGCGAAGGTAATCCATACGGCGTTTATTTGAGCTCTATATCACACAAAACAAAGATATAGAATCGATGAGAGCCCCTTTTCGACGACAGCGTTCGTCATCGCTGCCTCAGAAAACAAGGAGATGACGAGAGGAAGAGATTGACCTCTTAATCCAAAATTTAGGTCAGCGATCAAACTATAATACGGCAAGGGTTCTCAAGGGTCGCGCGTTCATGTTCCATTCAGCACACCAGCCGGTCGTGGGCAGACGGTCTTGGCCAAGAACCGTGGGAGCACCGCTGCGCCGAGTCGGAGTGCCTTCTAGGCCTATCTGCCGAGCTCGCTTGGTCGGAGTTGGTGAAATCGTGGCCGTTGTTGTTTTTCCCGTGTGTTTGTGGATCCAGCGTTCTTGTTTGCCGTGGTCTGTTTCAAATACTTTTTACTTTTTTCTTGCTGCTTGAAGTCGGGACGCGTGAGAAGCGCACGTACAAAAATAAGCGTCTGTTGGTCGTCGCGAAAAAGCCGACCAAGTAACTGAGCGACGCTGTCGGCCGTGCTGATTTGATCGTAAGAAGCCCGTAAGATACCTTCGGACCTCTCGTACGATTCCGTCGTAACCTGCGCAACACTTACGAAAATTTCGTTTCGTGAATATGGATTTCTTCTTAAGTTTTGTCTTACGCACATTTCTGGCGTAAGATTGTTTTGTGAATCTGGCCTAAGATGTGTGGCGTACTTTGGGGGATACGCGGAAGTGAAAAAAAAACCTGTCCCCCTCCGCAGCTACACTCGCCGTCAGCCCCGTGGCGAGCCGTCTTTTCTGTCGATCGCTCACTAGAACCATCGATGATGCTAATCCTTTAAAGTCGATAATCGCGGAGGAATAGGCTGGGGTCTCTGAAGAGAGAACCCAGGGGGATACCACGTGATCCCCCAGAGTGCGTCACTCGAAAGACGACGTGGAGAGTTGAAAGCCACTTTGACCTCGATATGTTTTTTTGTTTTTGTTTTTTTGTTTTTCATAGGAACTAGCGCTCGCAAGAAAATACGGTTTTCTGTTTACCATCTTTTAGACCACTTGAGGCTGGGTGGAAGAAACACGACGACTTCTCAAACAAAACTAACCACTTTATTCAGTGCCCCCTCCTTTTATACATCCTGAACCCAAAATCGTCACCATAATAAACACTCCAAACAATGGCTCGAAGGGAACACGCCTTAACCTTAACTTCGCAGCCACGCTGGTCTTAAAAAAAAAAATAACTACCACTTTGTACTCACAAAAGGTACACAGACAACAAAACATCGGCCGAAGGGAACATTCTTTGACCTCGCAGCCACTCCTATCTTTACAAAAAAAGGAACAAGCGAACCACAGGGAACCGACTGCAGTTCGAAGCCATCAACCTGTTACACCTTTTTTTTTACGTACGCATACAAACGGAACAAGATCATGAAAAACTGTTCATTTCATACTCGCAGAAAAGCTTTCGCCCTAGCACTAAGAAGCATAGACGCCTGGCTTATGCAATTGCCAATCGACCTAATTTGCACTGTCTCTTTTACAACCCTTTTGTTGATATTGACCTCTTTGCATACTACCGTTCTACGGGACCACTCGGCTGAGGAGTTTCTGTTCTTCCTTTCATGGGTGACACATATTAATTTCCGCAGTCAATTGGCCAAAGTCTGACAATCGTTGCACCGCCCCTTTACAGACCCCAGGCCGGCAGTCATGCTGCAGCTAGCTAAATTTCTCATGTACGGTGTAAACCAGTGTCGCCAAACTTAAAAGGCAGACCGACCTTACGCTTTGTAAAACGGACTTGAAATTTGGTGTCGGGAACTGCTGGCACTCCTTGTCTCGCCCAAGGAGGGTGTCCGTGGTAGTCAGCAGTTGTAGTGTAGCTGCATCGGTATTGGCAACCGTCCCCCGTAAAGCAGTCCTTGCCAAGGACATGAACAGCTTCACTCTGGTCGGTCTAAAACGACGAAACGGCCATCTGTGAGAAGAGTGTGGGCTTCCACGGAAACAGTTTTTTCTAGTGTGCCACTGAAAAAGTCCTCTTTGTGTCGCGTCTCTGCTCAAGTTGCCTCTCCGGTTGGACCCTTTTGGTGTACGTTACTTGTACTCTAAGATTTCTTATCTGACGGTGGAGTCTGCTAACCTCCCATGTGTTATACGCTTATTTTGAAGTCACATTTATTTAATACCTGACTGTATCATCCAAGACATTTCAAAGTCGGAAACGCGTGAAAGAGGTTTATTTACCTACGCATACTAGGGTTAAATGCGTTTTATTAATGAGTTTCGGTTGAAAGGACGGGGAAGCGAACTGGAATCTTCGATGTTTGTTGAGAGATTCTGATCTATTTCCAAAGGTCGTCCGTCCACCAGGAGTATGAATCCATGATGGGTCCCCTTGAGCGACGCTGCTCACTACAGAGGTCTTCATGCGTTTCGCCTTGCCTAACTGTCAACTGATGGGTACGACTTGAGTGTTTCTGTAACTTTCGTTGAACTCTCTGCTTGAAACGCGCTTCTTCCAGGGTAGCTAAACTCGTGGAGCAAAACATTCTTCGCTTTTTGACGTAGCGGGGGGAGTGACCAAAAGAACGCCGCAAAGTTTCCTCCTTCCTGCGCGCGCTCAACTTCGCAACTTTTGACGAAAAATCCCCCGCAATCCCTAGGCGGTGCACGAGAGCGCGAGACAGCGCGGGAGGCGAGCGTTCACGCCGCTCGCTGTACGTTGTCTTTGAGCCCTCTAGCACCGACAATCCCGTCATGCCTCGCCCAGGCGAGGAGCGAGAGCAGACGAAGAGAGTTCGTCTGCTACGATGAGGCATTCGGACAGTGGAACTGAAAGAAAAAGTTGGTTTTCTGCTCGAAATCGCGTCCCGCGGGCCACAAACTCAAGCGCAAGCTTGAATTGTAAGCGTCTGATATTTCACGAAGGGAGGAATCGACGGCCCGTGTTTTATTCGCAAAATTTGAGTCGTTTTGTAGCCGTACAGACGCTGAAACCTACCAGTGTGTAATGAAAGGCCCAGGACAACCACAGAGGCCGCGAGATCTAGCATCATTTGTGTATGGGTGAAAAGTGGAACATTTTTCGACAAAGCTCCCATAGCAGAAACCTGTGACTCATTCACTCAGCGTCCGGGAAGGCTAAACTTGGAGTAGTTGCCCGAGACTCAAGCAAAGTCATATTTGAACGGCAGCTATCTTGCCCCGTCATATTTTGTTTTGAGAAAGCTCTCGGTCTCAATGCCCCCACCAGGGAAATAAAAAGTCTTACGAAACGTATTGCTAGATGCTCCAAAGAACTAGATTTAAGCCATATCCTTTCAGTGGTTCACTCATAATACTATGCTTAAAACGAAGCAAGCTCGTGCGCCTATAGTGCCATCAATTTCCTCAAGTGTATGCTGTTTTGTAGTAAGCTGGTTTCGGAAACTTAAGCCGTCTGTAGATATCTCTGACAGCCGAGTTGCTTAAGTGGAAGTCATCGCAAATGTAAGTTCCACGTTGCAGCAACCAATGTTTATATAGATAAACGATGGCAGAGACTGGCACTCTCGCATTCCCACCCATCACGTCGAACAAAAAGGTGCTAGTTTCGGTTAGGGGTAGGTACTTTTCTACAACATCTATGGCGACAGCATCAGTCTGCACTCGGTGCATTCGGCAGGTTTGTTCGGGGCCTGTTTTCCGTGCAGCACTCGGCGGGTGTAATGCATTAGAACTCTCACAGTGCAAGTCTGAATCGCGAATCGAGAGCCCGTCACTGGCCTCACCGGCGGCCATTGCTTGACGACAGGCAAAACGCCGCGTCCTGTCTTGTTCTCCCTTCGTTTTCGTCCTTGTTGCTTTGGCCTATTACACCATGAGGCAATACACGCAAGTCTAAGGGAGAAACACGCAAAGATTGGAAGCTTGTACGTGGTGCTCGAGGGCGAGCATTTATGACGTGCTGCGATGATTATGCCGGGTTCTTGGAGATCAAATTGACATTCGTCAAGCGTTTGAACATCGATTTAAAAAAAAATTGGCCGGAGCACGATTGACTTACCGACGTCGCTTGCTTCGGTTGCTAAATAAATGGCACGTTCAGCGACTGAACGGCACGCTCCGAGTTTCAGTTTGTCACGGAAGCCCTCACAGCAGTTCAAAGAAAAAGCTTTCACCATGAATGTACAAGCGGTAAAAACGATGCGAATGTCCCCAGTAAAGGCATTCTAACTTATCGCTTGCTGAGCTTTGATGACTCCGAAATCACGGATGACTCCACAATAACTTTCGGTAGCCCTTGTCTCAATAAACACATCACATTTAACGCCCAACACAGTCGCCCTGGACCCTCAACCACACAACATTTAGTTAAACAAGATTGGTATTCTAACGCGTTAACAGTTAATATTACCCACAATATTAACTGTTATTTGCGGAAACCCGATAGAAGTTTCATGGTAGAGAACAACCAACTAACGTAATAAAATTGATTTTTTCTGTTTCTCCTATAGCATGCATAAGATCGTGTCAAGCGATGACTGCCGGTGGTGCCGCTCGACCCCAGCAATACAGGCCTCTATCCGCGATCTAGCCTCCTAAGAAATCAGTGGTGCCAGTGCTATTAGACATAAATCGTTTATTTGCATCGGTACACCCATACCTGTCGGGACGAGGCGCAAAACCGTACATCCGGCCAATATTGAAGCCGGTTTCTTCCGAAATTGCCTCGACACTCGCCAAGAAGCAACGTGCTGTTTCGGCGACTCGTTTGTGTAATTTATTTGTTCATTCACATTATTGGGTCCCGGGCCACTGTGTACACCACAAAAAAAGAAATGTACTGTGGTAATTACACCTTGACGAGAAGCAGGCACGTAGCCAGAATTTTGTTTAAGAGGGGGGGGGGGGGGGGGGGGGGGCGTCGGTGACGAAGTGCTCTGTGAGGGGGAGGGAGGAGAGGAGGCCCCAGCAAAATGGAAGGTTTCGGGGAGGGGGGGGGGCCTTATTGCCCCCCCCCCCCCCTTGGCTACGTGCCTGACGAGAAAGGGGTATTGTAGTTTTACATCTTTACAAAAAGGTGTAGTACATTATTACACGTTTTAAGAAACGTGTTTAAAAAATCACTCATTTTTAAAGGTGTGAGGTTTACATTTTTTTGTAAGGTCTATTGCTACACTTATTAGGGTGTTAGTTATGGGACACCCCACTTAGATGTATAGCCTGACGAGAAGGGGTATTGTAGTTTTACATCTTTATAAAAAGGTGTAGTGCATTATCACACGTTTTAAGAAACGTGTTTAAAAAATCACATTTTTAAAGGTGTGAGGTTTACATTTGTTTTATAAGGTTCATCGCTACACTTATTAGGGTGTTAGTTATGGGACACCCCACTTACATGTATAAAGGTCTGAACATGCTTAAAGGGTGTATATACCTTTAACGGAAGACAATCTCTTTCATGTAATTACATCGCGTGCCGATGAAACGATCTGTCGATGACACGTCGTTCGATGAACTGATTTGACTGCCAATGAGTGACGACTGCCAGTAGAATTTCGGGGAAATAATTCTGCCGGCTGCCGGGAAACTCGACCCTACCCAAGAATTACCCCGGTTCTTGTTTCTTTCCCAACATTCTAAATTGTATACCACCTTATTAATATCTTTTCGAATATTACAGAAAAAAAAAAACAAAAAAAAAACGATGGCAGCCGCAAAAACTCTGACAGCCCGGCTCACAGTCATGTGGGAGACTGACAGGTGCTCGTCAGTCGCCACCAAGCCTTGAAGCTACCGGTTCCGAAGAACCGGAGCGCGCAGAGAACTTGTGGTTCCACGGTCCGAGGCGGCGAACGAAGCTCGTGGCAGAGTCAACGCACAACGGCTTTCGATAGCCGGTACTGTCGCCGGAAGTCGTCGTCGGGGAGTTGAAAGGCGTCCCCGGTGGTCTCTGTAGCGACGCCGACGGTGGCGGAAAATAAGCTCGGTCGCAGCGTACGGCACCGCCATGTTGACAAAGTTTAACTTCGCCTCGATCCGAGGCGAAGATCTCGAGCTCAAACCACGGCTCTCGCAAAGCTCGGAAACGTCACTTTGACGTCAGCGACAACTTCGACAAACGAGGTTTTTTTTTTACACAAACTTCGGAGGGAATTTGAGCGTCAGCAGGTCGCCTAGGGACAATCTGCAAAGC
The DNA here is from genome assembly GCF_016920785.2 of Ixodes scapularis. Classification (NCBI taxonomy): domain Eukaryota; kingdom Metazoa; phylum Arthropoda; class Arachnida; order Ixodida; family Ixodidae; genus Ixodes; species Ixodes scapularis. Next base: position 54,485,493 of record NW_024609882.1, read on the forward strand.
ATCAATTTTAGCTTGGCGCAGGGATGTAGGGACAAATGGGCGCTACGTCATCGGCGAAGCCGTTCAATCAGCGGGCTCCTCGCGCCCCTCACGCGCCGCACGCGCGCTTCGATGAACTTTGCTACATTCTGCCTCTCTCAAAGAAATGACCGTTCCAATGATTGACACCTCGCTCGGCGCTACGTCAGCGTCGCGAGAGTCCAATTAGCGCGTTCCGCAAACTTCGGGCACAAATTTGTGCTTGACGAGTTTAGCGACCCAGGTGTCCCTTGTAGAAAAATTTGCACGTGGCTTTAGCGAGATTGCATTCATCAGGTGAACGCGTACCTGTGTAAAGGATACAGGGTTTCTGTGATGATTTCGCTGCCTTGCTTGTGGTTGCAGTGGAACTGCCCTTAGCGAAAAGTCGTTCAAAATCAGTACACTGAAAGTATACTGAAAGAATACTAATAGTGAACTTAGGGTATGTACTGAAACCGTACTAGTTTCACACTTTTATGAAACAAAATAGTGTACCTTTAGTACAACCCAAGCACATATGTAGTATAACATAAGTGCACCTCGAGTGTTCTTTTAGCATACTATAAGTGCACGTCTAGTACACTTCATGTATGCTTTTAGTGTACTCAACGTACACTATTAGTACATATATGCGGAGTGTCCCAGATAACTTGCACCAAACTTTTAAAAAAAAACAAAAAAACGGAGCGTTCTCCGGGAGTGAAACCAACTGTACACTGTTAGAAAGTCTCTTGCGAAAGTGCACGAAATTGTTTTAGTGCGCCTATTTATTTAATTAAGAGTAACAAGCTAACTTTTGAAACCTTCGTTCAAAAGCCGAGGTGTGAAATGGAAAGTTGTAGAGCGCATTAACACCCAATTAAACCATTTTCAACACGGTGCACTTTGCATGCTCCTTTTCCCCAGCCTTCAAAAAAACGCCCGCGAAATACAAAAAAATACCGCGTGACAACTCGCTTCCCCAATCGCGGCGTGCGAGCGCGCCGCGAATGTGCGTTCTTTGAAGGCCGGAAAAAAGCACGAAAACGTATTATGTTTCAAACACTTTAATTCGGTGTTTCTCAATGCGCCCTGCAACTTTACAATTGATATCTTGGCCCTTAAAAGAATATTTGAAAAGTTAGCTCAATAATCTTAGTTATTTACATAACCAGGCGCATTAAAAAAATCTGTGCACTTTCTCAAGACACTTGCTAACGACAGTTGATTTCACTCCTGCAGAGCCCTCCGGTGTTTTTTTAAGTATGGTGCAAGTTATCTGGGACGCCGTGTATGTCGGGCGTTCTGAATGGAAAGAACGGTCTCAAATTGACCAGACAAATCGGCGCCTGCATTTAAAAAGCTGACTTTTCAAATGTGTTTCTTTGAACGGCTGTATTCCAACCTGTGAAATTTCATCTCATACAGCTCCATTCTCGTGAAATGTTAAGAAACGCCGTTGACAACTCAATTGATGATGATAATGCAGAGGCGCCACCATCGGGAGATGCACTCTTAAAAATGAGTCAGGAAATTAACGAGGAAATCTTTGGCAGCTCTATTCCTCGTGAGAATGACGTACCGGCGTCTTCTGAAACTGTGTGAGAAAAGCCATAAAGAAGAGGTGCACTGCATTTTTCAACTGAAAGTATGTATGTGTAGCAAATAACAATTTTGGTCAGTGTTCTTCGCGTAATTGATAAGACAGAAATTGAAATCCTACTTATCACTTTATTCAAGTTTCCGAGCCTGCCTCACTGTACACTCTCGTTTGTGATGATGGTATGCCATTACATCCTGCGTAAAAAGAGAAGAGAAAATTACCCTATGCCACTCTATGATATAACATCACATAATTCGCTCAAAGGACCACTATGTGAGGAAGGCAAGATAGTAACAACTTCATCCTGACAAAAGGGCGAGGAAAATCGCAAAATATCGTTTCTGAAAACCTGATACCTGAAAGAAGCTCTAACACAGTGGAAACAAAATGATTGGCATTTTCTTAATGCCTCCTTTTCTTTTGCTGTGAACACACATACAAGTCATACGCTATTACACATTCAGTGGTGCGGCTTGATTTATGATAAGTACTTTTTTATATAACTTCGAGCTTTTAGAGAAAAGATTCATATAATGGGTCGGACATAAATGGTTGCTATGAACTATCCTATATATTTACACATTATCAAATATCATAAAAGCACTAGAGCAGGGTAGGGCTGTACTGCATCAGTTATAAATTTCTAACCAATTAAAAGTTGGCATTTATTTAATTTATTAGTATTGGCTATTATTCTTTGACAAAGAATAACTGGGCGAGTTGGTACGTTGGTAGTCTTTCAACTCCATCGAATATTCAGGTCCTTTTAACATTTTTTTCATGCTTTTGCTTTTTCTAACTGCTCTGCCTTTTGTAGCGGCTTTCGCCGCCACTAAAAAACGTGACATCCAAACTCACTTTATTCACAACAAAAAATCGCAAACTTGGAAAGCGTGCCGCTTCGGCATACGCAAAGAGATCGTCCGTCTCTACGGCACAGGCATCAGCACGGGCAAGAAATCATGCTGCTCGCTCTTGTAACGTTTTTCACGCTCCCGCTTTATGAAACAAATCGTTGACGAGAGACTGTTGGAACCACACGTCAGAACTAACATGACCTGTGATTGCTTGAACTGCCGTCAGACTGTACTTGAACGCTCCGCAAAAGCGTCGTCGGGCGACCGTCGTAGGGACGGCGCCCAGGACAGGCCCTCGGATGGCCCTCGGTTCCGCCGCACGCGAATCTTTCTCACTCTGCGGAGAGAGCCATAAATTTTAAAGATACGCTCTTTTCAAATAACGAAATAAAACCGGGTAGAGCATAGTGAGAGTCAAGCATAGCTTAGCAAGCACACGGTACAAGACAAAGTTTGAAACAGCGGCGCACTTCGCAGAAACAAAAGGAACTTCCTCACCTTCGCTTGCACCAGTCGGCCATGACAGTCCGCCACTTGCGACGCTGTGTCTCCCAGCTCTCAGTAATCGCTTGCTATTATTGAACACGGTATTCGTAAGTAAGATATCTAAAATATCCGCAAAAACGGCTAAAACGTAAAAAGGAAGCGATGCTCGAACCCTCCTGAACTCCAACGGCGGAACGGCGGCCGAACGGAAGCTGATTGCAATAGCGATGGTCTTGCGCAGTTTTCAAAAGTCTCTCCTTTTTGTTCTTTTTTTTAAGACAAAACTATGCAAATAAATATATTAATAATAATAATGTTACTTTATTATATTCGTAAAAAATTAACAAAACGTTTATTCTATCTTAGGTTTTATCTAAACTTTCGGTTTTCTTTTTCAGTGTACGAGGGGGGACCCAAAAGAAACCGAACTAATTCTTTTTTAAGCAGAGCTTTTGCAGTACCGCGTTTTGCCGCCAGGAGTTGATAGAGCGAACATTGCTGAGTCATTAGGCCTAATTGCGTCCTCGAAGAAGGTTAGGACTAGTTGCGGCTGGGTTTATAGTGACAAGTGTTTCGTGTGGGCGTCGTTTTTGCAATGTCTGATTTCTGTGAACAGCGTGCGGCGGTTAGATTCAGTTTTTTGCTCGGAAAAAGTGGAACAGAAACTATTGAGCTGTTAAAAACGGCGTATAAGGACGATTCCATGGGGAAAACTCAAGTGTTTGAGTGGTTTTCTCGTTTCAAGAATGGCGACATGTCAATTGATGACAAACCTCGTTCCGGTCATCCTTCCACGGCACGAACGCATGAAAACGTTGAACAAATTCGTGCAATCATCAACGAAGATCGACGACGGACCATTGACGAAATTGTGGAGCTGTCGGGAGTGAGTTGGAGTTCATTGCAGCGAATTCTGACAGAAGATTTGGGAATGAAAAGGGTGGCTGCCAAATTCGTGCCACGACTGCTGACTGCTGAACAAAAGCAAGGTCGCGTGGAAGCATGCTGTGCTTTGAAAGAAGAGTCCCGAAGTGATCCAAACTTTTTTTCAAAAGTTATTACAGGTGACGAAACTTGGTGCTATGGTTACGATCCTGAATCAAAGCAACAATCAAGCCAGTGGTAGACTTCAGGTTCGCCTCGCCCCAAGAAAGCTCGTCAGGTGAAATCAAACATCAAAACAATGCTGATTAGTTTTTTCGATGTGAAAGGAGTCGTCCATTCAGAGTTTGTTCCGCAGGGTCAGACAGTTAACCAGGCTTTCTACTTGGAGGTTTTGAAAAGATTGTGCAACAGTGTGCGGCGGAAGCGGCCCGATTTGTGGAAGTCGGGTGACTGGTTTTTCCATCATGACAATGCCCCGGCTCACACTGCCTTGTCTGTATGACAATTCTTGACCAAAAATGGTATGACCCCTGTTCCTCACCCCCCATACTCACCCGACATTGCCCCGTGCGACTTTTTTTTGTTTCCTAGAATGAAAAGAGAAATGAAAGGAAAGCGTTTTGCTGACGTTGCTGAGGTGAAGAAAAAAACGACGGAGGCGCTGTCAAGCATCACAAAAGATGAATTTAAACAATGTTTCGACACATGGATTAAAAGATTAGACAAGTGTATTAGTACAAGTGGACAGTACTTTGAAGGAGATTGAAGGTTTGTACTTGAAATGGGAATAAATAAGTGCAAAACCATTTAGTTCGGTTTCTTTTGGGTCCCCCCTCGTAAAACCGAAACTATCTCAAGCAATTTCTCCCTTGTCGCCAAGGCTATTTTGATTCATCAGCGCATGCTTGCACCGCTGGTATTTCGGCTTTTCTGGGAGGATCGGCTCTCGCGGCCCATAAATAATGAGGGCAACCTCGTGTTTTGAAACAATGAGCGTGCCCGTCTTTTTTGACGAGGCAAAGACACGTTAAATTTACGTCGATTTTTTACAGTATGGAAATCTCGATCGACGGTGTTGTTCGTTGTTGCAATTGTCAATCTCTTTTCACGTGAATTGAGATGTCCTTAGAGTTTTGCAAGATAAATCTACACCATGAAACACTTTCGGTGAAAGCTTGAGGTTGTTGCATAAAGGCGCCGATTTCTCCAGCCAATTTCAGAGCGAGCTTCCATTCATAACATCACTTCGCTTACGCGGTTCGGAAGTTGATTTGCGCTGCATGCGACCATGCAAGGTGGAGGATCTTATGTCCCCATTATTAGCCGTGGTTTCTTTTGCCTCCTGTCCTTTTGATTGCTGTGGATTCAGATATCTGAAACAGCGTATAGTACGCTGAGACCTGCATTACAAGAACACCGGATTATTTGGGGTTATTCATAGCTATGAATAACCCAAAACTCGTCACCTTTTCGCAAATTGTTTCAGTTGGGCTAGAGTTTATTCATAGCCCCTTTAAAATTGAAAATTCAACATGGTCAATTACACTGTCAATTAAAAAAAGCTAATTAGGCAACGTACTGTGACGTTTACTTACTCATCGAATGTACACCGAGCCCCACAAATATTCTGTGAAAACGGCATCGGCCTATCTATCGCGTTTTTAGTGTGTTTATGTTAAAAATCGCACCATATATATATATACCCGTTATTATAATTTGAGTACACCGACTGCAAGCACTGAAAGTAGACCTTTAGTATACTTAAGTGCACTTTCGGTATACTGATTTTGAACTACTTTTTACCACGGGCACTACGATTCTGCTACATGTACTAGTTTTGTACGGACGAGTATACTTTCAGTCCACCGCCATTTTTACTGGAAGTATACTTTAAGTACACTTAAAGCATACAATCAGTACAAAGACCGCACTGAAAGTATACTTTTAGTATACTTCAGTACACTTCGAGTGTACTGATTTTGAACGACTTTTCGCTAAGGGTGGGCACTTTACCTTGTTTCCGCATCTGGAGTTGCTGGCTGGAGGCAGACTCTGTTTCCAGTGCCAGAGTGTAGGCGCAGTCGAAGGTGATGTTCCGTTTCATTAGCAAAAATTGAAGGTGGGAATCCTTGAAGGCCACAAATGAATCGGTCCCTCAGCATCACTTCGAGTGGTAGCACAGTGGAGAAATCTCTCGCTAGGGCTCGCGGGACCTGTCGAGTCTCTTGTGGTGAACTGGCATTTGACACGGGCATGGCTGTCGTGGCCGTTGCCGGAAAGGGTGCGGTCGGTGTGGCTGTTACTGTACCAAAACAGTCGGCAGCGATTTTTCGCAGTGCGGCCTAATACTCCGATATGGAGCCTATCGGTATTTGGTTTGTTCCGTTGATAGAATTTGAACCGACAGAGCAGTTTCGCTGGCTTGGGGTCGTCGCGTTCATTGAGGCGCTGGAATATCTCCTCAAACTCAACGTCCGAAAGCTTTTTGAATGCGAGCAGTGCTCGTACGAAGAAAATTAAGAAAATTATTACTTTTTTCTGCTTTATTTTTGTTTGTTCATTTTGTAGTTCTTCACCAAAAGGTCCCGCTGATTTTGTTTATGGCTTTTCCCCTTCGCCTATAGTTATTCACAAAGCGACTATTTCTTTCAGTCTTGCCTTCGAAAAGCTTGATGACGCATTTGTGGGATCAAAACCATCCATCTGACGACAGTCAAGCGCGGTTCATGGATAAAGCACGGGAACAGGTGAGTACTGGACTTCGGCTCGTAACAATCAATTCCTCGGCGGATACTCGCGTATAGTGGCTCGTGTCCAACCAGTGCGGTGATGATAATAGCCAAACTGTAACAATGCCTGGAGCTCAGCACGCGTTTTCTACTTGGCCAGCCCCAGCGTGTGGGTGTGATTAAAGTTGGCGGCGTATGACAGGCACCAGTCACGTGTCCACGTGTTCTGGCTCTGAGTTGAGGAGAAGAACAAGGCTCACATTTCTTGATTTTTTTTCGGCGACTGCCATTGCCTAGAAAGAAAAACTAAGGCAAGATTATTAAGTAATTAACGTTATGGAGTGATTCCCTTCTAAGCTGAAACAAAATATAGTTCAGAATTAGGGTTCGAGCGTTCTATGACAATGTAAAGCGAATCAACGAGCACAAGTTTTTTAGCACATTAGTATACCCGAGACATAAAAACTTGGGATGCGGACGAAGCAATCATCTCTCACGCACACGACTCAAACAATAAATTTTTTATCACTTCAATTTAGAATGAATATAATTCGACAGTGGTGGTCACTGTCGAATTAGTTCACTATCATTTGTACCAGAGCCCCAACAGTATACTACAAAATCACTCTTGGCTCATAAACTCCGCCGACGTGCTCGAAGTGATATAAAAAAAAGAAGCGTTGATAAGATACTCGTATGCACAAAAACGTCTTTAAAGTATTTTTCTTTTTTATTTAATCCGGGAAAGGGGTGGGGGGTTGTTATTAGGCCAGTACAGATATTTACAGTGCTTATCACGCTGGCGAAAAATTGTGAGTAACTGGGAAGGGGTCGCATTTGCGGCGTCTTATATTTCTTGAAGAGCTGCTGCAGATTCTCAGAACGCGTTTTACAAACCAGTAGGTAAAGAAGACACTACACTGAAGACAATTATTAGAGAACTTCTAAGCTCAGTTCACCCCTTGGCTGCAATGTGGTGGGCGCTATGAGCTCACCGGACCACTCAACCGCCTCTCTTTGATCCACTGACTCCGATTTCCTCTAGAGGGTATGAGAGGGAGGTCGCCATATGGTGATGAAAAATTGGCCTAGGACCGGTCCAACGAGTTCGCAGCCTCCAATCCGCTGTCAGTTTTGGAAAAAAAACTAAGTATAAGTAGGAAAACCGAGGATTAAAAAGAAAGAAAAAAAATCTCCTCATAACGCCGGGTGTTTTTTTTTTTTTTTCTGGTTGTTGTTTTAAGAGGATTGGAGATATTCGAGGTCACTGACACATTTGACCATTTATAGTGACTTTACTATGTTTCCTCTCAACCTACGATAGACTACGATCTAAGCTATGGGCCCCCAGATCGAATCAGGAGCCAGTTCGAAAACCATTTAGTATTCCTCCAATATGCGCATGAGAGCGGCGGATTTATAAGAACGCCAGAGCAATGTACCGCATGGTCTCTAGCTGGCTCGTGATAGGAAATCGCGACTTGTACATTTGGCGATAGTTCACCGCAAGGTGTTAAGCGCTATAGATAATTCCTTTACGTCAGTGCACTTGTAAATATATTTCCCAGTTTTTTTTTAAATTGATTATATTGTTAAAAGCACCGATTTCAAGAGGACTATAAAAGAAAGGGGCGGGGAGGGGTCGGGGGGGGAGGGGGGAGGCGGGGAAAAGTGTTACACACGTTTTTTTTTTCTTTTTTTTTTACAAGGAACACCATGTTGATAGGTGGATGGCAGCAACTGAAAACCGCTTGCTACATTTAGACATATATTGGTACTTTTATTTGATCTGCTCCACTAAAGTAGAGACCCCAAATTAGTAAATATTTTATACTGGTAGAAAATTACTACCACTACTACCACCTTAAAAAGTATTTCTAATCTTAATATTACTACTAGAACAAATTATTAAAATACTCATTTACATTTTTTGCCGACGAAACTTTTTCAGTCTTCACCTCGGTACTGTAAAACAGGTTAAATAGCCGACGAGAAGTGGTTTGCCATGTGCATTGGTTTCTTGGTGCACTCTTTTTCCTTAAAGTAGTTTTCGGGTTTGTACAAAATTATAAACGAGTGTAAGCTGGGCTTGTGAAGAGATGTATTGCAAAAAAATTCGTAAAAGACGCACTAAAACATTTTGGGCGGGTGAGTTATAAGGCCAGCCATACATAAGAACAGGTGGCTAATATTTGTGGTAAGTCAGAGAATTAATTAAACTTTCTTCATTAACTTTTTAATGAGTAAAAATAATCGTATAGTTTAAGTTAGAAACATGCTGAGCATGATCGAAAACCACTATATCAATCAATTTTAGAACGACTTGATGCTCGTGGCAAACTCTGGGGCGCACCAAAGTTCCCACTCGCGCAGCAGGCGCAAAGCTAGCAGTGACAAAACGCGCATGATTAAATTATGATCGCGTAAGACGCTCTTATGATTCATATTTATATATTCAAAGTAGGGCCTTGGCCTGATTCCTGCCTAATGCATCCTTTTTATTACTGCGATAACAACCCCCCTCAAATTCAATCAGTGTCAAGCCTCGCGGCAACGCTTTTATCCAGGCTCCACCTTGATCTGGGCTTCACTAAATGCCGAAAACATAGCCAAAGAACGTTTCATTTAAAAGTATGATTGAAGTGTTCTTCTCTGTTTTGATGGACTGCGTGCTCTGTACAATGTCCGCACGCAAGTGCACAGTGGGAATGTTTGTAACATGGCAAATGACTGGGCCATTGAGTTGCCCGTGAAAGGTATGGCATCTGCGCTCTCGGCGCTCTTCATCAGTTTATTTAGCGACTGGCTTAAACGGGAGTTAGGGCAGTTCTGCATTTGAGGAAAAACACTTGAACTGCGTTCATTTGGCCATTAGACTAACAGATATCACAATTGTGTTTCAATGCGACGCGCCGGAGAGCCATAAGAGCAATTTTAAAATAGAGCTGAAGCCCCGCCTCCCTAGCTTTGGGCAGCAAAAATATCCGTCAATGACGTGACGTACAGCGACTGTCTTTCGCATTTTCTCGCGTTTAACAATACTTGCTTAGCAAATCGTTTGGGTATTCGGGTTGAGGGTCTAAAAATACAGTAGAATTATTATAAGACTCATTTTTTCAAGAACCTCCGTAGCTTCCCTTTAACGCGTGGCATGTACAGTCGGTAGAAATTCCTTGAATGGAGATGCCAGCGCTAACGCGGGTTTTAAAAACCTGTTACAGGATATCAAGCGGCTATCTGCTGGACACAAAGCATATACCCCGCAGGGCTCTCCCGCCAAATAGCACCTCGACTCACGGCGATGTTTAATATATAACACATAGCTGTGTAAAAAAGAAAAAAAAAGTTACGTCATGACATTTGGGGAAGCAGAAGATGAGGACCTTATTTTAACCGTGGTACACAGTGCACATTCATTATCTCCAAAGAAACTTTGTGTGCAACACGGTTCTTTTTTCAATCTAGATGTAGGTAGCCCAGGCAATACCCCGATCAATACGTGCAGTCTGCAAGTCACACGGACTTTTCGCTACGTTTCTTTGGCAGTCGCCACTGAAGAAAATGAGACTTTAAAATCTCTTTCTGACCCTCAAGAGTGGCGGATTTGATCTGTTACATGTGGCTCTAACGGTAAAGATAAATCGTTTCTTTTTTTATTCAGAGACCCAGACGACAACATTTCGCGATGGGCACTGTACGCTTTAGGAGGTATGTACGTACTTATATCATTGGATCATCGGCGTACCCTGGGAGCCGAAGGTGGCGAAGTGTCTCTACTTCTACAAAGAAACCTCGGAGGCGATACAATGTTTTCAAGCTGGGTTCTCACGGGAGTACCTCCACCAGATAAAGAAAAGGCAGCTGTACTGGAACAAAATGTCGTCAAATACATACAAGCGATATGTTATATCTGGGTGTAATCAACAGAGACCTCTAGAAACAATATACTGTAAACGACTTAACTATCGCGGGCTCAAATTTTCGCGAATCGGGCCAAAGCTGAAAATTTGAAATTATTCGCGGGCTTTAATTTTTGCGAATCGAGTGTAGTTTGCGTAGCGTTCACATTTTGCCCGAATAGTTCGCGGGACGTATTTTTCGCGATTTGTAGGCGATTCGCGAAATTCGGAAAAATTAGTTCCTCGCGAAAATTTAGTCGTTTACTGTAACATAGAAAGAAAGATTATGCCTAAAGCACCTTATAGATAACAGAGACATTATAGTTGTTCAAGCAGCTAAAGGAGGTGGCATATGTATAGTTAATACAGTTGATTACATTTGGGGAAGCAGATAGACAAGTGAATGATACTAAATATTATAAGAAGCGAGGAAACAATTAAGAAATAATTAAAACGTCTACGAGAAAAGAAGCACATAGGGAGGGACATTTTTAAATATCTCCTACAAGAAAATTTTGGACCCGCAGATGTTTTTACATTAATGATGGCACACAAGCCAAATAACCCAAAAATATATTCATCATTTACGCAATATGACCAAATACTTGAACCAATTCAGAGTATATATACGAATAAATTAATACTAATGCAGCTAACACCTTTCCCGTATGGGCTAAGGCCCATACAGGAAAGATTTATGCCGTTTTTTTAATTTAATTAGGGATGCGCAATGATATTTATTTCAAAGTATTGCTAGTAACAATGGTCGTAATCACGTTATACAGACAGACCTCAATATGAAGGAGTACAAAGAGTTCTATGTAGCTCTGATGACACTCACCTGGCTGTGAGTAAGAATGCTTTAAATATTTTCATGCATTTAACATTGAAACTTCATAATTGCACATTTATGAGTACTTACTACTTACAGATTCATAGCGCAGCGATGGGATCACGTTTTTCTCTATCTTATGCAGACATTTACATGACGACTTTAGAGGAACGTTGCCTAAAGTAATTTCCACACAAACCACTTTTTAACAACGTTCTCTAGACAATATATTTATCAGTTGGAATAATAAAGAAGAAAAAAATTCTTGAATGTATTAATATCGCAAACAGTGCTGCGGCACAGAAATATACTGCATGGATGTTACACTTAGGATTGTACAAAACAATTTAAAACGGCTTTAAATAGAAGGCCTACATATAGTCGTTAGTTCTTACATTATAAAAGATGCCATCCTGTAAAAAAATAAGAAGAATAACGTGCAGCCAAGTGCTGAGATAAAAAAACATTTATGTTTAGAGGAAGAATACTTTGGAGGACAGGAAAGAACACTACGAGACGCTTTTATTGATCGTGTGGGTCCCATACAGTCAGTAATTAACTTAATATCGAAAACGGCCGGAGAAATTCACGAAGCCTTCCTCAGTAAGTCCCACCACGACAACTCTTCTGTAAGCGCTCTTTCTTTGCCATTGTCCGACGAAGAATCCTACTATCTAAAGAACCAATGACGATGGTACTTAAGGGTCGTGTGTTTTTAGATAATATCTTTATGTTCTGCCAAGGGTGGCTGTTCTTATATTTGTGAGAGTATGACATTGAAATAAACTATTCACTTAAAAGTTACACTGCGTCCTGTCCAGTTCTCTCTTCGCTTTCGTCCGTGTTGTTTTGGCGTATTACGGCATGGCAAAAACCCCGTGCTATTCCTAGGGTTGATAGTTTAATACGAAGACCAACGAGAGAAATGATAAATTACGACTCATTTTGTTATATTAGTCATAGTTACCAAACATTAATAAAATCCTTCGACGCCATATGAATATATTACGCATCGATAAAGCATTTTCAAACCGTAGTTCCACAGCCGCCTCGTTTCTCTATTAAGCGGCCACGTAATTTTATGAATATGTTAAGACAACCTAGAGACTCCATTGGACGTAGCACGGTCCCTTCGGTTGTGCAAAATCTAATAATAATATCTGTAATTTATATTTGGATTGACTTGTTTCTTACTCTATTTGTACTACAGCGAACAACTTTAATTGGAAAATAAACGACGCGTTTAAGTGTATTTAAAAAAATACAATATATTTGGTTGAATATAACAAATGCCTAATTCAACATATTGAAGAAACTGGAACAAGTGTAAAAAACGGACGAATCTACATAAAACTCACATTCCTATACTTGTTCCCGGGCAAGTTTTTCGTCTAAAATGAGAAACATATTGATGTTTCTCATTTTAGTTTTATCATACTTCAAGGTTACTTTAGAACTATTAGAGACCGGAAAAATTAAGGCATCGCAATTAATTCTATCATTTAATACCCTAGAACCGAAGTGCTTTATTATTTATAAAGGAACTTTACCGCCTCCTTGAAGATCTTTCAATCGGTGCCGCACTGTTATTTTGTTTCTTTTTTTTCCTCGTTTAATCGTTTGATACGACATGAGCGAATATTCTAACAGATGACCACCATAAGATGACACAAGATATGTTGGCTTCACGCCAACCACATGTCCCAAAACTGATTTTAGCTTGAATAACGATTTTTTTTATTAACATTGTAAGGTGTATCCGGAGACGATGTCGTCTGCTTCTTGCTCAGAGGTTGCAGTGACGTCAGCACGAAGCCGAGCTCTGATTGCTTTGATTGGAAGGATAGAGGGTAGACCTTAGCATTGATGCCTTGAGTTCTACCCACTATTTGTTTTTTATCAGCCAATAAGAGCTTGGGATTCTAATATCATTGCAACCCCTGCGCAAGAAGCGTACCAACTTCGGCTCCGCATTGCCTTATTAGTTCAATTGTATCAAACCATTAAGCGAGATACAAATTTAGTATATATTTTTCATGAAGTAATATTGTTCTTCACACTTCTAATTTTTCTAATGCGTGACTATCTCAAACCAAGCAAAGAAAAAAAAGTTTCTTGAGGTTTTCAACGCACTGAAGAAGGACCTGCCATGTCTCGAAACGTTTCCGGCTTTTTCCCCGATCACCACACAAAACGTTTACGACCTCGGATATTTTCTCAATTTCAAACACTTGCCATGATTTGGGACGGACCCTCTCTTCAATCTAGGCACTGTAGGTCTGAATGACGAACACGGCGCCATCCGTCGGTTTGTAATTCATCTTCGGCGGCAGGTACTTTTTTATTAGATGCTTCTATATAAATCATTTTTGTGTTTTCTTTTTATCGTCACAGAAATGCTTGCACGAACGGAAGCAGAGGTACAAAGGGCGCGGAACCCCGGCCGATAAGAAAACATTTCGCAATACCTGACCTGAGTTTCATCCAGATAAACGAAATGCCCACGTGGTTTTGCGAGGCAAGTTATCTCGAGCAATAAGTGGCAGACGTAGAGGTAGTGGCCGGCACTAAAACGTCCAAGTTTCTAATGTTTTCCTAGCCTTAATCTCAAACATGAAGCCGAACGAGCTACTTATTTTTCAACTCCTCGCGGTCCTTTCTCTGGGTAAGTGCCCCTCTATTCTCTCTCGCGCCCGCCTGAAATCGCGATTTTCATTGCCCTCGGGAATATTCATCACAAGTGACAAACCCTGACGCTAGTGTTGAAACAAGCGTCCGTTTCGTTTTATGAGATTGGGCTAGCACGTTCGTATCGTTTATCTCCGGCAGCTGATAGACAGCGTTCGCGTGGCGGTTGCCATTTTCAATTCTGACGTCCCCTGGTTGGTTCCAAAAACAAAATTGCTTGGTTTCACGATCGAAACACTTGAGTGGTCAAAGAACTTCTAGTATTAGCATTACTTTGGTTCGAAACTATTTGTGTAAGAGCTTACCAACTACAGCTTAACAAACGTTGGGTGTGGTTTATTATGTGAATTTACATATATTTGCTTTTTTTACTTCTTAAATAAATCTTCGGCGCTCTCATTGGCTAGTGCTGCAACTTGATTGGCTCAGGAGTAAGAGGTTTAATATTCGCCTCGCCGTCTGTTTCTTAAAGCTTCTGGTATCTATTAGGAAGTGGAAGACAGCCACGTCCTAAAAAGCTTCCAATCGCACTTTGTTGAGTAAGCGCTCCCGCCCTGTGCTGACACCCTCAAGGCTAGTTCCGCAAAGGAGGTAGCTAAGAAATCGGGTTTATTCTTTTATCATGAGACTCCGTACACTAATGAAATGACTGCGAAAGTCAACATCACGGTGGTTCATGCTGTGACAGAATGAAGCTTCCAGTTCGGTGTTTACTATACACCATTCTAATATTTAGAGCCATCAGCCCAGCGTGCGATGTTCTCAGCCCAGCACGGGGATGCTGGTCTCTTCGGAAAGCGAGCAAATCACGTGCCATACGCATGAACACTGAAAGTGATACCGGCCAGGAAGGATTTTTTAGAACGGTCTGTACACCACGCAAATATTTAGAGTTCCATGTTTTTCGGAAAAATCAAAAAAAAAAAAAAAACATTTGCCCGTAAAACATCACTGAATTCATAATTATTCAAAAAGCCCGACATTTTAAGATGACGACAAACAAAAAAAGATGGTGTCTTACAACTAAAGTTTAGAAGAGCACAGGGTCAATAGTCCTGAACAGAGGCCGCTTCAATTTTCTTTGAAAATTTGGACTACCGAAAAAGCGGCTTTACCTTTAGGCTTGTCAATGTTCGATGAAAACCTCTGGTATAAAACAAAAGCCATGGTTGAGGTTTTCTGTTTGGACCATACCATACTTGAATCTTGAAGGAAGGAGGGGTAATATTTTAATTACCAGTGAAAGCGATCAACCCAAGAATTTCAATGGAAGGGGGGGGGGGGGGGAGGGGCAGATTCAGCTTCAATGTTCCCTAGTGACTACTTCCAGGAAGGTAGTCATTCCAAAGTGCCGACTGTAATTGAGGCAACACCTGATAGTGATATTTGTTGTGGGAAAGTTGGCATTGGCAATGGCAAGTGCGTCTATGCCAAATGTAGCAGCAGGGGTATTCGATACAGGTGAGTTCTGACAAATTCAAAGTATGTTCTTATCTGGACTTTATGTATTCTTTATTTATATGTTTATTTTCAATAGAGAAAACAATGCAAGTAGTGCTCAAGTTTTATGTAATTGGGATTCTAACCAAAAATATATTTCGATAAGCGCCGGATTCGCAACAAAAAATAAACTGCACAAAACGCTCTCAGTGTTTCACTGGAAATAAACTCTGAGAACAGGAAATCCTATACTCCATTAATTACCTTTTAAAATGTTTCCTTCAGCGGCCTCTTTATAAATTAGTGATGCGTTTCCCGTCGTAAAAATATACCATAGTAATTGTTAAAATCGAGACAATCAAAGTTTGTTCCGCACTATTTTTTGGCAGAAAAGATGATATACCGAAACCAGACGCAGAAAGAACGGCGGTAAACCCCTCTATTTTTGATGAACCTTGAATTTAAAATATGTGACAAGATTGCAGGTAAGTCTAGCTGCAAAAATAAATAACCTCCTCTTCAGAATAAATTGAAATCCTTTCATAAACGCTTTGCACAAATAACGACTCTAGGCCAAACGCAACTTCCAACACTCGTTTTTCTTTTAAACACACTGCTATGTCAGTTTGAGGCAATTATACAGTACTTTCACGCGTTTACTACGTCCACAGTGTTTGTACTGTGATGTGCAATGCCGATTTCAATGGACCTTTCCCGAGAAGCGTTCTCCGCGCGCGCGAGCGCCCGATGCCAAGCGGTGGAAGTCGGCCCGAAAAATCGAGGAAATTCGGAATGAGGCTGTAGATCGACGAGTAGAACACGTAATTGAGCATATATATAATTGTGTTACACAAAAAAAGAAAGTGGACGGAAAGAAAAAGACGACGTTTGGGTGGACGCTACGGATTTCCCTCTTTAAAGTCGCGTTGGGCACGCGACGTAGCTCAGAGAGCGAAGCAACTGGTAGCGTAGCTCTCAATATTGATTGGTAGCGCAGGTAGGTCACTTCCTCGATTTTTAGTTCGTGCAGCCACCGCCTGGTGCCGTCGGTATTTGGAAAAGGCCCATTAGTCTTTATCGTGTACTTTTCGGCAAGTATTTTTTGAAAATAATTTATCTTGCGGGAATAGTTACATCACTCACAATTTTGTGCTCTAACCCTATCTCTAGACCTTGTTATACACCTACACTGTTGTTGCATGTTGCATCGATGATATTATGCAACAATAATTTGGCAGTCTACGAAAATCAGCTTTCTAACCCAAATGCAGACAGCAGTTGACATTTATTGAAATAAACACGCTTGCATCAATAATTCCTTGTTGCTTTGACGGTAAATCCACGCGGGTTTCGTACTCTTTCGAGCTTTAGCAAGGCCCCGATGGCTTTTTTCGGCAAATTAGGAAAAAAAAATGTGATGCTTTTTTAGTCTAGATGTTGGTTAAACACGTGCACTGCTCTTGCCAGCTATAAGAATAAGACCGTAACGGAGGTAATCGAAGCACACGTTATTGAAAGATCTGGTGCAGGCTGTGTCAGCGTTGCCTTCATTGTACAAATAGATAAGCAGGTAGCATTCTCGAGAGCGGGGGCGAGGCCTGAGATTGGCTGAAAGTGCAATGATCGCAGCGTATATACTTCCCCCTTTCTTGATCATTAAAGAGTTGAAGTGAGCCTCCTGAGTCTCCTCTTTCGTCCTCGTCTCATACCATGTTTGTTTTTAACATCGAGGTTCATTTCTATTTTTAGTGTTTGATATGAGCCTAGCGCAACCTCCATGAAACTCGCATTTTTCAAGGCTCACGAGCACGTCATTCAGCTTTTTTTTATCATTCCTCTTTCCTTCGATACCCTTCCGTTCTTTATCGCTCGTTCACGAAGAGATCGAGCAATTCCCGAGAAAGAATGATGAAAGCACGAAGCAATGCCCTTCTTGTGAAATTTATTGCAGTTATGTATTTTTTTTTTTTTTTTTACTTTCCTTGCAGTTCCAGAGAATTAAACTGACATGATAATTGACAGTAGGGTTAATAAAAAGCAGCGTTGAGAGTATCGGCGCCTTTCCCACGTTTTTCCGATGCCACCACAATTAGCTTTCTTTTTTTTTTTTTCTTTTTTCCTAGGTTACCCGACATTTCATTTATTTTATTTGTTTTATTCAGAGGGACAAGGCTTACATGGCGTTTGCAGAAGAGGGCATTTTTGCCTGATAAGGTATCTCCACCCGTTGCGGATCCGCAATCGACCCTTCTCAAAGCTGCGCGCCATGTTGTAGCTCTTGTGCCACTTATGATAGTCCGCCATATCTGAGCACGTACTCTAATCATGTTTTCGAAAAGAAGGCTATGCCAGCGTTCAGCGTGAACTCGGCTCTGCTCTATCGAAAATAAGTGCCGCGTCAATGTTTGGTGGCGAAGACTCGGATCCAACCACACTTTTCGTTCGTAAGAAATAGCCACCGCCATTTTTTTACTTGGTAGGGTTCTTAAAAAGGTCAATTATTTCTTTAAAACAATGACAACACACTAATCGAGAAACCTAAACAAAAATGCAAAATATGCGAAATTAACTTAGCTAAAAGTTTTAAAATATATTTTTATAACTGTTGGAGCCAAACCTGGGAGAATAGTTAATAGTGATTAACGCCAAGAGTAAATTTGAAAATGTCCATTACAGCAGATATGTAAAAACAAATTGTGTGTCAAGTCCTTAGGAGTGTAGTGAAAACACTACAAACTTCAAGACGGTTTTGCCCAATTCAAATATTGAAATGGTTGTAAGCTTCTAGCATGAACGTCAGCACTTCTGTAATATACCTACCTATCCATGGCAATATAAATTTATAACCGATCTGGCATATTTTCTTGCATAGCATTAAAATGAAAGCATTGTCACCTCGTACGAGCATATATATATATATATATATCTATATATATATATATATATATATATATAGTACATAAACACATCACGTGCACAAAAATTAAGATGCGACATGTTATTGAAAATAATATTGTTAACAATTTTTTCTTTAATTTATCCACTGTAACCTAGACTGTCAAAAATAGTACGTTAATGCTAAAATAAGTTTAGCGCATTGTTCATACGCCACGCAAAGTAGTTCTTACAAGATTTGGTTGTTGGAGGAAGACGCGACGGATTTGGTATTTGAAGCGTGTACGTGCTTATAAAATAACATTATCTAATCTAAGCTACATTTACCTACAATATTAATTATCCACAAAACAGGTTAATTAATAACGCTTCACGAGAACCTGGTCTTTTCTTACAACGGTTCTCTACTTCAGGGTTCTCTAAGCCTTTTGTTTAAGAGCCGGGCCGAATCGGGGACCTGTCGCAGTCTCCAGAACCATAAAGTAGATCAATAAATGCATAAAAAATTAAACAAAGCATAAGAATACATAAGAAAATAATAAATAGATAGGTATAAACAACTGTCTTCATACAAAAAAAGTAGAGTAAAAATTTAAAAAAAAATATATGGATGAATAGATATTGTAAACACTTAACATTTATGAGATCTTAATTTTCGCGAATCGAGAGATTCGCAAAATTCAGGGGAACGCGAAATTTTCGGTCCTTATAAAGTTTCAATGCCGACGCCTGGAATTCGGCAAATTTAATGACTGCGATTACGCAGCCATTAAATGTGTGACCAATTCGCGAAATGTAGAGACTACGGAAATAACGGGTTTACAGTACGCAATATTTTTTTTAATGCAATATGATGCTAATTGTGGTATTTCAAAATATTTGTGACCGAAATATCCCACCAGGCATAAATCTAAGCAGAAATAAACTTTGGCGTAGTACCACGGGGGAGAAGAATACTAATGAGAAGGCTAGATATGATGATGACAATATGCATGAGTTGTAAAAACAATCATAGTTAAACGAACATGAAACCGGGAACTAGAGATGACAATGGTGATGATGACAATGTGCAACAAATATCACTCTAAGAAACCCTAGCTTCCACTTACCCACGAAACACTGAAAGAGCCAATCTGTGCGATCTACGAAATCAGCTGAGCGAATGATGATGCGGAACATCTGTTTAGACCTCAAAATCAAGTCTGCACTGTGGCATTACGCAATGCAACATGGGGTTTTGCATTGCGTAATGCCGCAGTGCAGAACTCATTTTTAAGTCGAAAAAAAAAAATGTTCCGCGTCATCGTTCGCTCTGCTAATTTCGTAGATCGTAGAGATCGGCTCTTTGAGTGTTTTGTGGGTAAGAGAAGCGCAGGCGTTTCTTAGAGTGTATACTATGACGAGAGAACACGCCCGTCTTGGGGCCCAAAACTCGTGAAACATGAAGTTGGGGCCGAAGTTGAGGGAGCGCACCGATTGGACAATCACGACGATGACTTGGCGCTTTTCTCGCCAACATCCAATCGGCGCGCTCCGCGAACTTTCGGCTCCAACTTTGTGTTTCACGAGTTTAGGGCCCTTGATGTAGATTTTCTTTCATTCTTTCTTATGTGTTCACGGACGCTTTTGAAGCACGTCGCGGCACAGGCGGGCGTCACTTGGATAACCGGAGTCATACGTGGGCCGGAAGGAGCGCCTTTTCGGGCCGGATATGGCCCGGACCGGGTTTTCGAGACCCCTGGTCTAGGTGAAGACGAGTGTTATACCACGCAGTGCTGTCGGAGCCACGGATGGAAGAGAGAGGAAAGCCGCTCTCATTGGCTCAAGGAAGCTGTAGCGTTGACACTATTCTAGGTTTCTAGCTATGGTAAAACGACGTGCGGTGTATAGACGGTTCTTTGTTCACGTTGGTCTTGTTGCAGCTCAGGCCGTGCGGCAGAAGTTCCCCATCCAGTGCTTCCAGTGCAGCTGGGACGCGGAGGTGGAGATGGACGAGGAGCGACGCGACCATCTCGAAAAGCAGATGAAGAAGATCGAGGACCCCGAAGGCCTGCAGGGACCTCTGAAGCCTCCCTTCTTGGGCATCAACAACTTCGCGGAAATGCCGTCAAGGGACCAGCTGGCGCTGCAGTGTAAAAACTGCACCAAGGTGGACGGCACCTGCGCTCGATGGACCTACTACACCAACGGTGAGGGCTGAAGGGTCGTCTTCTGGGAATGTCGTGGCGGTGGATCTTTAAAAGAACACTGACGCGGTATTTATGCGCGCCGAAATCTTTATTTGACATGACCTTTGAGAGCCCAACTACCCTGAACGCAATTTATAGATCGAAATTTGTTTTCTTTCCGCCAGAACACCGCCCATAGAATATTGGCTGGTTTGATGCGCGCTCGCTTTCTTTTTCTTGGTCACGTGCCGTTCACACTAGCGCACCAAATATATTCAAAGTAGTGGGTTATCTAAGACACGCGTTTAATATTAAAACAAAAATGTGTATGAACCTAAATTTTGTGACTTCCAACAAACTGCAAGTATGTTGATTGAAAACAAAAATGTTGCACAAATCACCGGAAGTACAATTACTACATCATTCTCAACATGGCGACATACTGCGGGCTGGGTGACGCTATGGGCGCGGATGACGGAAGAACATTGCGACGAAAATGGGACCGCTACTTCGGAACTGTCGTTCGCGGTACCGCCCAATCGATCTTCAAGGACAGACCAGCAAAACAATTACACGACAAAAGAAGCACGCAAAGTCGTCGTTGTCGTCATATGATTCACACGCCGGAATATCGTAGTAGGGTCATTCCATGTCAAACGTCCCAGACGTTGCGCTCGACCTCTTCCGATTTCTAAAAAAAAATTCATGGCCTTTTGCCGCAATGTCCGTAGCCATACCCTGAAATATTGTTGCCGAAAAAAGTTTTGATGACGTCAGCGCGGTTTCAACTTTTCAAAACAGCGTGGAACTAGGCATCACTCGATAATTTATGAAAAATTAGCTTTTTAGTGAGACACCCAACGATATTTGTTTCAGGACCGACATAGTAACCTTGAAGTGATGGCGTGGGTGTTTTATTGCTTCTCCGCATTGCGGCAGAAATGTCACTTGTGCGTGAACCGCACGGTGGTACTGACGCTACGACTCAAGTCACACATGATACACGGTACATTGTTCTAGCCAATTAGGGTCTTTGTAATCTAGGATCGGGAAAAAAAGAGATTGAAGTAGTTTGGATATCGTGTGAACTCCAGACCTGTTTAGTTTTCGGCACCCCTATGTACTGTCCAAGTTTTCATAGACACGTAGTCTTTGTAGCATATACATAAGGAGCAATCAATATTGTTGCGTTAGGCTCATCGCATTGGAGCAGGCTACGGCCCGTCATGAATGGACTGATGAACCCTCGTCTATCTATGACCACACACTTCCGCCAAGCCCACTTTAATTAAACACGTCGAGACAAATAATCAACGGTTTCAGGAGAAGTGTGGGGGCACTGGGATCGAATATCACGCAACCATCATAAATCTGCTCAGCCAATCATCTACCTGAGCCGCGTCCCTGCTTGTTCTGAAATGGACAGCCATCGTACAGGTCTGCGGTTGAGTAGTCACAGCAACGTGGAGCACGTTGCAGACCTCAGGTTAACTCGCATTACGCACTAGATAAGTTATCGCTACATACCGTTGAACCACGCCACCAAATCACAGAGGAAGATTGCCCTCTCCCTTTTTAGACGTTCACGAAGACCGATTTGTTTTCCCTCACTCAAAGAGACAGTGAAAGAAGAGGAAAAATACAAAGAGCTCTGTACGAGTGCAATTGTTTATAAGAATTACAACGTACTTCCCTGATGAACTACGTCAAAAGAAAGAAAATACTTCTCAACGCCACCGCTTTGCGCTAGGGTGAGATCCCCGCCACATAAACGTAGTGGTAAATGTTTCTCTTCTCTTTACCAAAAGACTAAGTCCGTCTCCAAATCTGGAAAACAAATATCTTCAATAGTTACTTGAAAAGCAGTTCAGTATTGTTTTCGAGATTTATTCTGAACGCCGTATTATTCAGGGGATGTTGGTGCATTCATGTTATCAGTCAAGACACTGGAAGGTTCTACGAAGGCGTCATACGTTTTTAGGACAGAATGTTGTGAGATAGGCCATCACTCAGTCCAACGGCTCAAATATGCTATTTAAATTTCTCGTGCCACGGTTCTCATAAAAGACTGAGCCCATTCTCGTAGCTCACAGTAAATAAAATAAAACGCAATGTTTAGACATTCGATCAACAACAGCATGCAACTGAGTACTGCTTACCGTTATTATTATCAGGTGGTTCCAGCAAGTGGAATGACGCGAAATGAAGCGCGCAGTTCTTGGCAGAAATATTGAACAAATTCAATGATTGCGCCATCTATTTTCGCCCTGAATCTCTGGATTGAATCGATGCAAGTAATGAGCACACCTCTCCCTTTAGCCACTCTAGTCCGGGTCTAAGCGGGCAAGCATTAGATCCAAATTATTTTGCCCCAATACTGTATTTGTCCGCACCTGTAAAAACATTTTTGGTGTTGCGTTAGTGTGAGCGAGCGTCCAGGCTTACCGTCTTTCCGGGGGGGGGGGGGGGGGGGCGATGGAAGCACTACCTAGTATCCTTCTACTGAGCTCATGAAAATTGATAAATGCAGAATGTCTGGCTCACGCTCTTGCGTACATTGCTTTCAGAGCCGACCTTTGTCACTTATAGAACAGTAATGGCCCGTTCACACTCTTGCGACCAAGTAAGACCGAGAGAGACCAGACCGGTTTTTAAGGCTTTTGCGGTGCGTTAGGACCAGCTCCGCTGCAGCGCATCCGGTACTAAGTCGCCACAAGAGGCTTAAAAACCGGTCTGGTCTCTCTCGGTCTTACTCAGTCGCAAGAGTGTGAACGGGCCTTAATGACAGAGTCACTGGAACAACTGTTCGTCCTAGGTAACATAAGAATGTTACCTAGGACTAACACAAGCAATAAGTCACTGTTTCTCCTCCAGCCCTTTCGTTGCAGTCGCCTTTGTCGCTATGGGCACAAGTAGAGCAATTAAATAAGCTACGTTTAAGAGTATCGACACTTAGCCACCTTGGGGCTTAAAATTATGGTCTCCAGTTATCTGAAACTTCACCTGAAATCACAGGAAACGCTTTTCCGTCCTCGGCAAGTGTGTAAAGAGTTCAAGACAGAGCAAAGCAATTTCACATAATATTTCTAACACCGAATCTAATGCTGAGAATGTCGCACTTTTGAATCATGACGATCGGCAGTTGCGTCTGCTCTACGCAAGCACAAAGATGCCAGCTCCCACAACAGTATCTAGGAACAAAGTGCCCTCTACTCTAAGCGTAGCTCATTTAGTGGCTCTAGACACAAGGACACAACCGAAGGAATATTCCTCGCTTTACTTCGGTGGCCACAGCAGCCGCCAACATGAAATCAAGGAAGCCACAAGATACGAGCAGATATCGCGAAAGTCCTGCTTCGGCAAGTTCAGGGTTTTCCCGTTAAATACCGTCTGTTTTGCTAAAGTCGGAAATACTCGGCGTCCACACTTATGCGCGACTTCAGGAAGGGTGGCGTAGTTTGCAGTATGTTCCGGCCTCGCACGGCTGCGCCATTACGTGGTGTTACCTCGCATCTCAATCGCGGGCGCTCTGCAACAGAGCATACATCAAACGACGCTACGCGCTCTCATAAGTTCATTGGACAGCACTGCTTGATCTACGCTGACCTTGCCAGTGACAAAAATGTTAATGTAAAATACATGTTGTTGTTGTTGTTTTTTTTATTATGGGCTTCATATTTTCTGACCCCAACATTGTGTTGTTGTTTTCTGACCTGTAGCAGAAAACTCGATCATTTTAAAGTTTTAACCTAACTGCCCTTAATGTCCTCTATGCCCACTGAGAGCTTAAAAAACGAAGGACGTGGCAAGTCGCGAGCGTCTTATTAACGCTCCGTAGCAAATAAGATTGCGTCATTATTTCATAAGAACGCTCAAGAGCAACTGCCGCAGCAAAATCCGTGTACTATATATTCCACGTCCAGCGTTTTTAAAGGTGTCAGCAACCATAGCCTCGCCCAGCAGGTATATTCTACGACGTTGAATCGTTGTTACGACGTCTGTCTTGCAGAGCAACCCCGAAACGTGACGTGGCTGTGCGTGAACTCCGTGGAAGTGGGCTGCTTTGTGGAGAAGCTTCCCAACCAACTCAGGAAAGAAGTCTGTCTGTGCAAGGACCAGGACTATTGCAACGGAGCTGGAACACTTCTGCCGCCCGCGCAGCTTCTTCTGGCGATGTTTCTACTGCTGGGACTTGTTGCGGCAGCACGTTGACACGTCCCATGGGGCCATTTTACGACAACGCATCGATTCTACCAAATTGAACACCCTAACAAACGTACCCGTAGCACGACAGTAGTCACTGACAAAATGAAAACGGCAGGGATGTCCTTCGAGTGTTCGGCCTCCAGCGTGAGCTTTCAGCCTTCAATAACGCTTCAGCACTTTGGGAGACAAGAGCGTTCAAGAGTAGCCAAAACACTGCGGAAGACAGCGAGCGCACGCTGAAGGACGGGCGTTCACAAAGAGACGAACTGCTTTTTTTTTTTTTACAGCGAAGATGTTTATGGCTAGGGTTTCGTGGATTTTTCGTGTGCCTGAGCAAACACTTTACGCTTGTTCCGCCGCACGCGCCGTACGCGCACGCCTTCCCCGTATAAAACGTTCGAACTAAATACCCAAAATAAAGCGTTGACGGACGCGCGTGCAAGATACCATTTCTTTAAGGATTTTACTTTAGAACAGTTACTGCTGCATACGCCGACACGTGCAGCACGTCGAACATTATTCCCTGCATTACCCTAGATGTTTCGGTAGTTTATCAATAAGTCTATTGAGTAGATTATTTATCAAAAGGCACCATTTTCAAGATCAGTAGACTCTCGGGTAGATAATTAAGGTTTCTCGAAGATTGCCTCTGTGCGACCCGCGTCGGCCATGTCTAAGATCGCACCGCCATATCTTTGTCGTCGTTCCAAGCGCTTGCGCGCTTAATTTCCTCTCCTTCCGCTCTCCCGGCGTGGCGGTCCCGTTGCGCGTGTCTACTTTCCGCCGGGTGGTAGTCCCGTCGCGCGTGTCTAGTTCCCTCCGGCTTTTCTGGGCGGGTCTGTGTCGTGTGCTAAACAGCTTCGCTGGTCATCCAGCTTCACAAAGTGGAATGGCTCATAATTTTGTGTTTCCATTTTCTCAGTGACTATAGGTGGACCTTGTGTCTTTTACGAACGCCTGATAGTCCATGGAGTAACTGAAATACAAACGATGCGCAACGGTACAAAACAACGCCGCTGATTCTCGAACCGATGCAAGTGGTTGATATCTTTTCACTCGAGCTATGGTACCTAAAAAGCGTCTGCGACTGGTGTGTTTAGTGCGTCAAAATGATTGTTCCTCGATTTTCGCCTGGTGATGCAATTCCAGTGTCATGCTGTCGCCAAACCCGACCCTGGTGATGTCCCAGTACCGGTGGCAGGCGTTGCAGACGCCTCTTAGCTGCAGGTCGCTCTTTAGCTTGAACGACCGCGACTGTCCACGGAAGTTTCGGCAGCCAAGAGTTCGGACGCCGCGACGACAGGGATACTTGCGTTTGTTCGTGCTTTTTTACTGGAACTAAATTTTTACGGTTAAACACCGGTATCGCAACATCTGACAGCGTGACTTCCGGTCTTTTGCGTCGTCATTTGTTCCTACTTCGCGGAACCAGTTTCGGAACACGGGCGGAATGGGACGCTAAACACACCAGGATGAAAAGCGTTTCAGGCACCGCAGTTGAACGTAGCGTTGCAATCAGAAACACATCAGGTCAAAATAATGGCAGGCTTTTCATACAAGTGGCGCTTTGAAACGTTGTTGTTTGCTATATGCGGCAAGCAAATCAACGACGCACGCGTCTGTCCAACCAATGAGATGCATTAGAAAAGTCCGTTTTTTTTTCTGTTTTTTTTTTTTTTTTGTAACTTGGGTGTGTTTCCTTAGAACCGGGGACCCAACGGATTGATATATGAAAGCGATACGAAGGAAAAACAAATAGATTGCTTTTCTCTTCGAACTTTCTTGACTGAAATCGATCCTCCTTTGAGATTTGGATCCGTGTATATTAAACGGTGGGAGAGGGAGTCTACGGGGGAGTCACTACCGCATACGCTTGAAGTGCCAGTCCTGCAAGGAGCAAATTATGTTACGTTGAGGAAATGCGCGAAGCAACAAAAAAAATATGCTGCAAACAAGTCAAATGATTTTCAAGAAAGAGAGGAAACTTAAACCGCTGTAATTATAAAATCTGTTTAAAACAATAATGCAGATAATTTAGGGGATGTTATACATATTAAAGCCCTAATTTTAAAGTATTTTGACAGTATTGCGTAGTGTGTGTGCGAAACCTTGATCATATAGGTAGTTCTCTCAATTTCGAAACAATCTATTGATTCGTTAACTGGGGTGCAGTTGCTTCGTTAAAAAAAATGCCTAGCCTTTAAGAAATTTACATATGTCATTCACCTTTATTAAGGTACAAGTGATAGTAATGTGAACTATTTATATTCATCCTATTCATAATTGCAGGAAACAAGTGTTTAATAGCTTGACATTCTACAGACGTATTGTGATAATTTCTTTTAAAATAAGTTTATTTTATAGTTGGGCAGTCGCTCACCACAGAAGCTTTACAAGGATTACTTGTGTACAATTCAGTGACCAGTGACCCACAATCCGTATCAACAAGAAAAGTAATTTAAAGCAAACAATTTAAAACGTCAACTATATTTTTTTAGAAGTTTGTGGCTCGTTTGATGTGACGGCCTTTCAATGAGTGATGCGATTTAAATAAAGTTATTTTATATATGTTTACGTTTATGTTAATTATTCCTTTTGTACACGTTGCTACGTTGAAACACGATGCCTTCAAACATCATTACCAAACGGCCGTGCTGCAGTATTAAAAAAAATATATATTTGACACGTCATATTGCCGTGACACTGCCTTGTGATGGTCACTCTTAAGGCACTAACAATAAGGCCTACGAACCCTCGCACGCAGTCTAGTTTACGGATAGTACTCAAACACTGTGTTTTCAGCCTGTACGGCGCGCAAGTTCGCCTGCCTCTTCCACGGGGGCTGCGAAGAAAGAGTAGTGGGCAGACCTCGAGGCATCTAGCATTGAGGTCTACCCACTATCCTTCCAATCAAAGCCAATCAGAACTCGGCGTCATTCTGACGTCACCGTAACCCCTGCGCAAGAAGCAGATGACTTGCTTTCCGAATATCAATCTAAAACAAAAACTAAGAGTGTACTTTCCACCAAAGCACTTGCGAGAAGCAGTCAAAGTTGGGCGTATGACAACGCTAAAAATACTTTTCGGCCAGAAGTCTCCAAACCCTGGCCCACGGGTCAAATCCGGTCCGCGAAGGTCTTTTGACCGGCCCGTAGCTGGCCGTGGGCTCCACGGACCGGCAGTGGCTTACCGGGGCAAAACTAAGCGCCTCTAAAGGCCGACCCACATAGGGCGTATTCGCGACGAATTTACGCGAGTTTCAGGGTGCGTAATCACGGTATTTTGCGGGCTCTTCTCTCACAAAAGGGAAGAGGGGAATGGCGCCAAACCACACAAGACGCTTTTCGTCGGCGTCTCCTCGGCGTTTGGTGCAGTGGGGCCCGACTCGCGCCTTTCATGAAACGAGGCAAAATGTAAATTGGCTGCTACATTATTGCCTTCCGCAAGGGAACTGAAAACAGTGAATGTTAACCCATTCACTACCAAAGCCGGCGAATTGCCGGATGTGCTGTCAGGGGCCATATGGGCATCTTGCGTTGCCCAGAAGGCGCTGCGAAGAATGACTTGTTAGGACTTGTCTTGAGTAGAACAAACTTCAGCGACTCAAACTTCCACACATATAGAAGCGTGCCTGCTCTGGCGCGGAACACGATAAGGAGGAAAATATAAAAAAAAAGAAAACGAAAAATGCCAACGCCGTTGAAACACAGGCCGAAGCTAGGACGATAAGAGTGTAAACCAAGAAGCGCCATGTCACGCGTCCCAAAGAAACATAAAGGGGAAGAAAAAAAAATCGTCGGGACGCCAGATGTTCTAACGTCACCAGTTAGAGGTACGAGACGCGTACCCTAGCGGTGATGGCATGAATACGGAACTTTCGATTGTCTTGCGGCGTTGAATGTAGCCGATTTCCGACGTTCAAATGCTTTTCTTTTTTTTTTTTTTTTTTTTTTTCTATTACACAGAAGGAAAACAATCACGGCGAAGGCGCCAAAATAGTGGGTGCTTCAACCAGGTGAGCTTGTACTATACCCAAAATGAGGGCGCCACAGTTTCTTCAAAGCTTCAGCGCAGGAGGTCCATCACCAAAGCCGGCGATTTGCCGGTCTGCATGAATGTTTGTTTTAAAGAGCCATTCATCGATGGCGCGCTATGTAGACTTGGGGTATTGTAGTTAGATACATTTCCAACAGATGGCGAGGGTCGTTCCGTCCGCTGTGTTTGTTTGAGCTTGTACTTTTGTGTGTCGTCTTTCCCGCTCGATCGCTGCCTGCTTGGAGAAGATGGCAGCGTCCAGTATGTGGTGTGGCCTTTCTGACGATGAAATCATAGATATTCTCTTCGGCAGCGATGATAACGGGACGTCTGGTCAAGATAGTGAGTTTCTGGAACCTTCTGTCGACGACGGGCGCGATTCCTACAGCACTTCTGGGTCCGAATCACGACAAGAATGCGCTGGTTGTGCGACGTTTAAGCAACCGAGGGTGGAGTGCTTCGAGGTCTTTTATCCGAGGAAGAATCTGTGAGGGCCTATTGATTTAAAGACTTCTACGGACCACTTAAACATATAAATAAACATGTTTTGTGCACCGAGCTTTACTGTAAAAGTTTATTATACAAGCAAAACAGTTACGCCTAGTGTGGCCGTTTTAGGGGGGAAATGTGCGCCACGGACGGCACGGCAGTGCGCAATGCAAGCGGGAGCAAATAGGTTAACCAGCAACGAAAGCCTAATTCGCTAGCGCTCGTCTCAAACATGTGCCTTGCAATGGGCAAGTTGCGAACAAGTCCTGGCAGGAAAACGGCCGCGACCCCTCGCCAAGCCCATACTTTTATCATTTTTTTCTTCATATCACCCGCCACACAGACGGACTTTTCTTCTCTCTCAATCGTTCATCACTCGGTTGAAAGAGATATAACGATTTTGTACAATTCACGGATGAACCTGCGAACGAGCCACACGAGCTTCCATTTCGGCGGCTGAGTCAAGCCAGCCAGCCGGCCGCATAGCTAGGAAAGCCGATCCTCGAGCAACTTCCTGCTGTCAACTCGGGAGCTCATTGGCCGACACCGCGCAGTACGTTTCCGGATACGCCACGCCGAAATGCGCCGGAACGCCGTGATCTATCCCGGTCGGATCGCCGAATACGCGCCATCTGCGCCGCCCTTGAGGCGTCAAGAAAGCGCTCGTATAGAACCACAAGGGCGTATATTGGACGTATTTACGGGCGTTTTGGAGGACCGTAATACCGACGCATAGTGGGCGTCGGGGCGAGCACTTCCTCGATGCCTGAATGCCGGCGTAAATAGTGCGTATTGGGCGATCCGACAGGGACAGATCTCGGCGCTACGGCGTATTTCGGCGTGGCGTATCCGGGAGCATACGGCGCGGTGTCGGCCAATCAGCTGGCCAGTCGTGAGTATTATATATTCTGCTTGTGCCACACTGCACCAGAGGCCGAGTAGACGTAAACGAAACGCTCCGAGTGTGGTTTTAAAAGCGCCAGCCAAATTCCGTAGTTACGCCCGCTGAAACGCGCGTAAATTCGTCGAGAATACGTCCTCTGTTGGTCGACCTTTAACAAAAACGGCGTCCAGACGCGCATTACCAGGCTATCCAAGGAACTAGAAAGAAAAAAAAAAACTGCCTCTCATAACGCGGGTCCTCCCGCCATCGTAAGAATAGAATATTGTCACCACCAACATCATCATACTTAGTTCCGTTTTCTGTCTAACAATTGTGTGAAAATTCCTTCGCGTTCTCAGTATTCACCGCAGTTATTGTCCCGTGTCCTATCCATCGCATATTGTTAGCATTCTTTCTAAAGGCCCGTTCACACTCTTGCGACTGCTTGCGACCTCTTAAACCTGGGTTCCTTAAAACTTGTTAAACCAGGAAACACACTGGCGCCATCTACTGGGAAGCAGTGTAAACTCGGCGGTCCGGCATATTTTTTTTTATTTCTCGAGCATTATCCGTTCTTTCTTGGCTCGAAAAACTTTTGACAATGTTATAAACGAGCCTTTCTATGGGTATTACGCACATTTGACCTCGAAAATCCCGCAAAACCTTCGCTCTTGTGAAATGCAGTTCCAGGGTCACCGCATAGATGGCGCCACAATGCCAGTGCGTTCCCTCATTCTAAAAACATTTAAGAAGTTGTAAGAGATCTCGTCTCTCTCAGTCGTACTCGGTCGTAAGAGTGTGAATGGGCCTTAACATACTGGTGAGTGTTCTGACCTCTGTGAGTATGCCATATTTTTATTGCGCTTCGATTTACGTTTGGCGAGTTTTACGTGTCCCAATTATTGCGCAATCTCATAATTTGCTTAATATTCAATTTGAAAATAAAGTGTATAAATCCATCCACCCTATATCTTTTTTTTTAATTTGTACTCTAACCTTTAATGTTATATTCAAATGCTTATCCATACGTTTTAATTTTTTATTTCCTCAATTACACTTACTTATTTATTTTCCTGCCTTTCTTTCAAACAAAAAAAAAAGTTTGGAGACTCCTGGTTTTGACGTAAAGAAACCGATCCGCAGAGGGGCGATGACCGTAGTGAAAGGGGCACATTTTTTCAGCCTCGTCATTGGCCTACCTCCATCTGCTGATTACAGCGACTGGCTCTCCCAAGTACCTTGCGGGAAAGCGGACCTTCCAGATTCAGTCGACACGCAATTGACGCTAAGAACTCCGAACAATGAATCACAAGCCGCGTCTACCTGAATGCGACTTAGTCGCATCAAATCTAGTTGTCGTATTCAATGCGGTCATGTAAGGGGCATAATCCGCAATGAAAGCGCATTGCATTCAAGTCGCTAGACAGAAGTGGATCGAGATGGCGAGTGCGCATTCATTCAGCCCATGTAAACGGAGGTCGCATCGCGTTTCGGAACGGGGAGGATTATGGGAAGGCGCTCGCTGCGGGAGCGAGTGAACAGCTGAGAACATGGCGGCGGCCAACCTCGTCGGCGGCGCGGAGAGCGGTCCCATATGGTCGCCCGCATATTTTTCCCGCGAACAAACGCGAGCTTTCCTTGCCATCATAAATAAGCGGAATATAGCGGAGCTGCTTGGTGAGGGCGGCCCCCGTCCAAGCCTAAGAAGTACGACTTGCGCGTCCGAAGTGGTCCCAAAGGCTTCGGCGCAAGCACGAACGACACCGAGAGCTCCGAGCACTGAAGAGCACTGCATGGTAGCGCAGAACGAGCAGCTCCTACCTCGGTGCCGTTCCTGGCTGCGCAGGAGCCTTTCGGACTCGGGGTCCGGTCGCGATCGGCGAGGCCTGGCGCGGTGAAGCGCGGAGGCCTCCTCAAAGAGTGCGCACACACGTCGCCTCTGGTCCAGAGTGACCCGGCAGCCTGGCCCGGAGCCCTAAACGCTTGGGTTTTGATATTTCTTCCGTCCCGTAGCTTCTTCCGCAGCACCGAAGACAGCGGGCACGATCTTTACGTTCACTGAACGGGTCGAAAGGTCTCCACGTGCGATGCACCGGAAAACGTAGTGCGCGCGGCAAGCGTCCAGAAAACCCAACGAGGTATAGGGCATTAGAGTGATAAACTAGCAGCTGAAAGTGACCCCCAATTGACCGCCGCCATGTTGTACAATTTTGACCACTAGACACGTGACCAGGCCAAATCTATGACGTAACCAGACCAAATCTCTGGCGTCAACGATAAGATGGCAGCGCCCAGTGCGTGTCGGAAGCGTTGTGGGCGTTGATCGGAGTGTGTGGATTTCGTGTGCGGAATTCGGTTTTTCAGGGTTTTGTATGCTCCCCGCGTAGGAATAACGTGAAGTAGTAGGGAATGAGGCTTTTCTTTTTTATTTAATTCAGAGTAAGCCAGATTCGGTCCCGTGCTTCTCGTACGGGCTCGGATCACTACCTCGGACATCGCTCGGTCGTTCGAGTTTAATTAAAATATCCGCAATCGTTAACCACGGGAGCTCCTCCATAATTGCTGAGTCGAACGATACGTCGAACCCATCCGGAACGCGGAGTCTAAAGGTATGTAGGACGTAACCAGAACGCGGAGTTCTAACGGTACGGCGGACGTGCCCGGGCAATTTTCTTAGCTTGACCGTCAAGATTCGCATTTGAAGCAGCGAGTGAAGTGTTGAAATCTCCGAACTGCTCGGTGCTGAGCTAACTACGGACCACTTCACTATGTGATCCGTAGTGACGTGAAAAAGACCGACGGCGGTCACTCCGGGGGGACGGCGGCTCCCGGCCGCCTGCCGGGTGCCTTCTGTGAAGGGGCCACAGTCGTGTAAGCAGTACTGTACCAGCTTCTCTTATAGTTATGTTGTTCTCAAGCAGCTTCCCGATCACTAAACCCCGCAAACGCGTGCCGAAATTTCAAAAGGTGTCTGCCAACCTGGAAAGCCTTGAAGTCCCAGGGAATTTCGGATCATCTGGGAAAGTCAGGGAATCATTCAAAAAGTGGGCTAAATAAGGGAAGACGACTAGTGAAAGCGGCATGGCGGTTGCTCGTCGGCACGGCCATGCTGAATGACATTGCCGAAATGTCATCCTTCGACTCAAAAACTCAAGGAATTTGATCAAAATAGTCAGGGAAAAACTTGAAAAAGTCGGGGAATTTGAAATCAGTAGTTTGTTAGACACAATGTTTGATTTTCTTGGCACTCCACGCGTTTTTACACACGACAGGCACACGCCCGTGTATCACACGGCAGCCAGGCCAAGCGGATGCCAGCCACTTGTGCAAGGTCGATAAGACGCAAGCGTGGAACGCTTTCGGACTGCTGTAAATACACCAGCGGGAGCGTCCGGCCGCAGTCCGACTGCCCACGCCAGGACACCCGACACAGACTCCGCGTCCTGGGTACGTCTGACGTATCTTTAGATTTTGCATCCTAGGTACGTCAGACCTATCTTTAGACACAGCGCCTGATAATAGTAGTGAATAGGGTCACGGTCAGTGCGCAAGTCACTTTATTACACTCGGAGAGCGGAATTCCATTCCCGTTGCGCAGATAGTTCCCGAGCTAGGCATGCACTTGAAGACTATGTTTCACTCTTTCATAAAGCAAGCTTTGCGGGACCCCTCCGCCCTTGTGCACCCATTCGCAGGTCGTGTCGCCTTTCCTCACGTAACTCCCGCAGGTTCAGTGAGTTGCCGAGCCGCTGCAGCCCTGGCGTCGCTCGGTACATACAAGAGGCGGCTCACGTCGGTCGTCCAGCAGCGTACTGGAGGGACGCAAAGCTAGCAGCCTCCTTGGTGCACGCAAGACGAGGCTGAGCAGAGCTCCAAGCTCTTCTGACGCACATGTGCACTCCAATGAGACCAGTGTCGCACCCCGATTCCTAGAGATGTGGTCGCACTGGCAGTCTTGTCGGTCCCTGGGGGCCGTCGAGGAGTGCCAGAAAGCAAAATTCCATCCTTCTTGCGCAGGTAGTTCCCCAGCTAGTCACTTCCTTGACGACGTCGCACCCTCTCTGGAAGCAAGCTTCGGGATGCTCTTGTGCACCCATTTGCAGGTCGTGTCGCCTTTGCTCACGTAACTCCCGCAGGTCCAGCGAGTTGCCGAGCCGCTGTAGCCCCGGCGTCGCTGGTCGTGCATCCTGGTCCTGGTCGTGCATCAACCACCGCTGCCCATTTCCGCTGAGTGCTTGGGTGTGGTAGCTTGATGTGCTTTCGCAGAAAGCTGTATGCCTTTGCCGAGTAAAAATGGAGCGTGAGGGCAAACTTGCGCACATCCTCTGTACATGCGTTTTTGTTGCGCCTGACTCTTTTTAAGACGAGGTTGCGCATTGTGTTGGTGAATGCATTGTCAAGTATGTCAACTGCTGGCTTAGGAAGTCGTGTCCTCAGTTCACGGAGCAGCGTGTTCAGCTTCCTAATCCTGGCCGTCTTCCGATTGATCTTCTTCTTTGCCTGTTTTAACCGTTTCCTCGCCTTCTGCAGCTTTTGCCTACTCGTGGCCAGGACCCTGTGCAGTCGTGGTGACACAGCTGCGTACGAGTGGTCACCGAAGGAAGTGTTGCGTCGCTTGAACACAGCTTCAGGGGGAGTCTCTGACGTCGTAGCCTGAGAGGGGGAAGTAACCAGCTTTACATTGCTTCCAGAACCAGCAGCAGCTTGGGCCTCTCCTGGGGTTGGCTGATCAGTCGTCGATCCAGGCTGCCTCTCTGGAGGGTGAGACCTGTCAGCAGAACAACGAGCCGTGACATTCAAGACTGCCTGTATTCCACAAGACTGTGTGCCAGGGCATGCATTCTTGGCAGGTTATACTGTGCAGTGTGATATGTGACCACACCTTTTATGCGTTGGCCAGAACTGGCACTGACCCACAAAAAGGGGGTGCTGGGAGTTCTGGCTTATGAATAGGGTTCCATGTTTTGGGTGTTTTTTAATTTGTGAGTATTACCTGGCTCAGTGAGCAAAAGAAGAGCCGTGATCAAAGGGTGCAGCCAAAAGCTGTAACCAAAAGTTGTGTCCAAATGCCGTGACCAATGCGACGCAATCTAAGGAAAAAGAAAATAAGAGAAAAACAAACAGCTGTGCTCACGTTATCATTTTCGTCATGTGACTTAATTATTAATCACGTGATCGAACAAAAAATAAACCTAGAAATAAATTATCCCCTGCCCGGTTTCGAACCTAGGCTCTCATGATCGCAAAACTAGTGTGCTATTCATTGGGTCAACCTTGCTCATTGACGTCAATATAACTCGGCCAAAGGTAATGCTCACGCATTCTCACATCATGAAAGAAAGCTGAGGTGCTCTCGTTGTTTTATTTTTTTAAAAATGGGAGTGATTTTTTGGTGCTTATTGGTTCTCTCAAATTTTGAGCTTATCAGTGTCTTTTTTTGATATTGACTAAGACTCGGAGTGTCACGGTACTTATGTGGTAAAAGCAAATGCATATCTGTGGCGTTTTTAGGAGACACAACATGATATGCACTACTCATTGCTAAATGAAGCACATAAAAACAATTTCCAAAGAAAAAGAGCAGCCTCGCAGACAGTTCAGTGTGGTCGGTGTTGTGGTTCAACAAAAGTACAGACGTTTATCAAGGTTCCCTGCCGTGGAAAGTGCAATTTCTCTTCAAAGCAAGCTCAATTCGGGTTCTTTCGGTTTTTGCAGATTTCAAGAAAAATCGTTTGGAGGTCATATTTTTATGTATATCAGTATATACTGAAAACACGTAACCCACTTATGATTGAATGATTGTAAAAAGCATACAGCATGCCATGGAATTATTATAATGGTGGTGGTTAAAAGTGTTGCAAAGAACCTGAATGTTTTACTCGAACCTATCAACTTGATCCCAAAGATGCCACTTTTCTAGTGATTCGTTGACCACCACTTTCAGATACAAGAGACACACCTTTGCAAGTTGTGCAACTAGTCGCCCGAAGTACCTGAAAACTGGAGCTTGTTACTTCCCCCTCTCAGGCTACGACGTCACAGACTCCCCCTGAAGCTGTGTTCAAGCGACGCAACACTTCCTTCGGTGACCACTCGTACGCAGCTGTCACCACGACTGCACAGGGTCCTGGCCACGAGTAGGCAAAAGCTGCAGAAGGCGAGGAAACTGTTAAAACAGGCAAAGAAGAAGATCAATCGGAAGACGGCCAGGATTAGGAAGCTGAACACGCTGCTCCGTGAACTGAGGACACGACTTCCTAAGCCAGCAGTTGACATACTTGACAATGCATTCACCAACACAATGCGCAACCTCGTCTTAAAAAGAGTCAGGCGCAACAAAAACGCATGTACAGAGGATGTGCGCAAGTTTGCCCTCACGCTCCATTTTTACTCGGCAAAGGCATACAGCTTTCTGCGAAAGCACGTCAAGCTACCACACCCAAGCACTCAGCGGAAATGGGCAGCGGTGGTTGATGCACGACCAGGACCAGGATGCGCGACCAGCGACGCCGGGGCTACAGCGGCTCGGCAACTCACTGAACCTGCGGGAGTTACGTGAGGAAAGGCGACACGACCTGCGAATGGGTGCACAAGGGCGGAGGGGTCCCGCAAAGCTTGCTTTATGAAAGAGTGAAACATAGTCTTCAAGTGCATGCCTAGCTCGGGAACTACCTGCGCAACGGGAATGGAATTCCGCTCTCCGAGTGTAATAAAGTGACTTGCGCACTGAACGTGACCCTATTCACTACTATTATCAGGTGCTGTGTCTAAAGATAGGTCTGACGTACCTAGGATGCAAAATCTAAAGATACGTCAGACGTACCCAGGACGCGGAGTCTGTGTCGGGTGTCCTGGCGTGGGCAGTCGGACTGCGGCCGGACGCTCCCGCTGGTGTATTTACAGCAGTCCGAAAGCGTTCCACGCTTGCGTCTTATCGACCTTGCACAAGTGGCTGGCAGCCGCTTGGCCTGGCTGCCGTGTGATACACGGGCGTGTGCCTGTCGTGTGTAAAAACGCGTGGAGTGCCAAGAAAATCAAACATTGTGTCTAACAAACTACTGATTTCAAATTCCCCGACTTTTTCAAGTTTTTCCCTGACTATTTTGATCAAATTCCTTGAGTTTTGAGTCGAAGGATGACATTTCGGCAATGTCATTCAGCATGGCCGTGCCGACGAGCAACCGCCATGCCGCTTTCACTAGTCGTCTTCCCTTATTTAGCCCACTTTTTGAATGATTCCCTGACTTTCCCAGATGATCCGAAATTCCCTGGGAGTTCAAGGCTTTCCAGGTTGGCAGACACCTTTTGAAATTTCGGCACGCGTTTGCGGGGTTTAGTGATCGGGAAGCTGCTTGAGAACAACATAACTATAAGAGAAGCTGGTACAGTACTGCTTACACGACTGTGGCCCCTTCACAGAAGGCACCCGGCAGGCGGCCGGGAGCCGCCGTCCCCCCGGAGTGACCGTCGTCGGTCTTTTTCACGTCACTACGGATCACATAGTGAAGTGGTCCGTAGTTAGCTCAGCACCGAGCAGTTCGGAGATTTCAACACTTCACTCGCTGCTTCAAATGCGAATCTTGACGGTCGAGCTAAGAAAATTGCCCGGGCACGTCCGCCGTACCGTTAGAACTCCGCGTTCTGGTTACGTCCTACATACCTTTAGACTCCGCGTTCCGGATGGGTTGGACGTATCCTTCGACTCAGCGATTATGGAGGAGCTCCCGTGGTTAACGATTGCGGATATTTTAATTAAACTCGAACGACCGAGCGATGTCCGAGGTAGTGATCCAAGCCCGTACGAGAAGCACGGGACCGAATCTGGCTTACTCTGAATTAAATAAAAAAGAAAAGCCTCATTCCCTACTACTTCACGTTATTCCTACGCGGGGAGCATACAAAACCCTGAAAAACCGAATTCCGCACACGAAATCCACACACTCCGATCAACGCCCACAACGCTTCCGACACGCACTGGGCGCTGCCATCTTTTCGTTGACGCCAGAGATTTGGTCTGGTTACGTCATAGATTTGGCCTGGTCACGTGTCTAGTGGTCAAAATTGTACAACATGGCGGCGGCCAATCGGGGGTCACTTTTGCCTGATGAACGGTATACTAGTTTATCACTCTAAGGCCCTCTACCTCGTTGAGGAAACCCTACATTACTGTTCCTTATCACCCCACATTTTACCCTACAAGGCAAACCTTTGTTCAATTAATACTGTTGCATGGATCATGATATGCAGGGTAATATTATTATCCTACAAAGCGACAGGGCACGCATGCACGCGCATATCTCCGTTATTCTAGAATACCAGGCTTGCATGTGCATGTGGTGAGTTGCATCAGCACAACAGTGATGTAGCGAGCGCACAGGCATCCTCAACCAACATGTTTAGCCAATTTGTCGTGAAATTAAAAACTGGGCTACGCGGAACCAGCACTCGCTGCGTCAGACAAAACGGCTCATTACAAAAGCAATCTAATCCGAGCGGTATATTAGCTTCTTTGGGTGTACTGCCTAGGGATTCGTCAAACTAAGGTACTATTTCGACAAACTAGGCTATTACACCAGGGGTGGATAGGAAACCGGCGGCTCTCCCGTATTTGCTAGAGGGTCATTCGATGAAACGTCATGGTTTCGGCTTCGTTCACTCAAGTGAACGCCTCCAGTCCTAACTACTTGTGCAGCCGGTAGGCGGTCTTCAAACTGTCTACCGACTGCACAACGTGCGGGAAGTTCCGCGGGAGCTTTGAAATCGGTCTCCGTACTCGTCGATCATCCGTGATCGACGCTTTATGGGCGTGGTAAGGAGAGTTAATTGCAACGCGCCACAACAAAGGAGCGCCCAGGACGAGTGGTAGTTCCAGCTATGGTGATTTGTAGCATGGGCGGGCACCTTACTTCAGCGCGTAGAAAAGTCCAGTTGAACAGGTGGCTGCTGGTTCTGGTGGGCTCGGGGTGGCCCCCCCGCGGGGCCACGTGTTTCCCAGGTGTAACAGGGACCGCCGGATGCACCAGAGTCATCAGAGAAAAATTGGCGGGACCATTTCCACGAGGAAGATACCTCTTCTGACTCCAAACTTCCTAAGCGCAACTCCACCTCCTTCCGCCCCTCCCACTTGCTCCGGCCCTCCAATACTCTCCAACTTGGTGTGTGGTGCTCTCTGTTCAAACGTCTTGCAGCTTGGATCCTTTCGTTTTGCATGATGTCATGCTATGGCAGCACACGGGTTGTAAAGCTATGCAAATGCTGTTTTTTGTTGTTTTATGCACGCCATTGAAGAAGCAACGTCTGAAAATACCCTACTTTTGGTAGGAAAATGGCCGGACGGCCCTACAACCCTACAATATACCAAAAATGCCTAAAATACCCCAGAAGTAGGGTAATAACCCTACGGTTGGCAACATTGGGTGCGGTTGGTACCCGAACTACATAACTTCGAGCTTTGACACGACGTGGCGCCACCTTCGTGTAGGGCTTGGTGCGCATTCATGTGAACGTTGCCGCGTCGGCTTCGTTGGAAGAACGAGTGGAGTCGATGCGCTGAAGTCGCTTTCATGTAAACGAGGCTACAAAGCGGGAAGCGTGAAGATAAAATAATAATAAGTGAAGAGAACACCGCGTGGGGTCCTTTACTTCAGTTAGAATAACAGCTAGTGCCATGCTGATGAAGGGGATCGCAACCGATAATTCACGATGTTAGCTGCTGCAGGCAACAGCGGCTTTTTGTTTCGTGCGGTAATTTTCTATAGTCTCACAAAAAAAAGAACGTTCATTGTGGCGCCATTCGACGTTGCAGGTGCCCAAAATCTGGCAAGCGCAAGTACGGAGAAAGTATTGATCAATTCAGACAAATCACACAACGGACGGAACATCCTGCAGAATAAGATGATTGTTGTGCGCTTAGTCTGGGCAGAAATTGTTTATAAGACGTAACAGCTAATAACACCGCCTTTTTCGAAGAGTGACGATGATTCCAGGCGCACTCGCAGACGAACCTGCAGTCACTGCTGATTGTGAGCTCTATGACGTTTCAAATGTCCAGTAAACCGGAAGGACCGACAACGTCATGCATTAAAAGAGTACGATAAGTTTTAACTCTATGGCACTAATGGCCGTTCCCGTTTGCGATTACAAAATCGAAGCAACGGTAACACGCGCACGCACTGATACTTATGTTACTGTTTAACCAATTGTCCATTTTCAATTTCTGTATGTTCCACCGTAAACGTAGCAGCAGCATATATGTGTTGAAAAGAGAAATTTAACCCCGGAATATTACGATTAGAAGCTTCAAAGCACGTTTTAATTTCAAACGCGTATACACCTTTGCAAGTGAGATCCCGGTTCAACCTCGTACTGCGAGCCGAGGTGAGGCGAACCTACTCTACACTCTGAACGTTCGCTGCTTATCGTACGTTGTTGCCAGACGTCTCTTGTTGAAGTATACGCCACTGAGCACCGAGAGAGACTCAATAGTTATTTTTAAAACACACCATAGCCGTTTTCACCTCAAGAATAAATCAATTTTTGCGCATCGTTCATACGCGGTTGGAAATAGTTTTTACGATATATTCTTGTCGGAGAAAAGAGCGAATATTTGTCATTTGGAACGTGTACATCTTGATCAGATAACACATAACTAATATAATATTGTCACGGGTGGTGACCAAAGGAACACTAAATAAACAGAAAGAAAGAAACGTTTAATGTGGCGAACTTGTGCCAAAAACTAAAAGGGTACAAAGATAATAACAGAGCGTCGCGGGCGTCGAAGTCGGCGTAGCAGCACAGTCGAACGCTGGGGCGAAAACTGACTGCGGCTCGCCACGCGGAGCCCCTTATGTACATGCGTGGTCTTCTGGAATAATCGGCGAAGAAACTTCGACGCGTGGAACATTCGGGCCTGGAACAAGCAACATGATTCTCGAATTCTCCAGAACACTAAATTAGAGGAATAAACAAGAGACATGTCGCTCCAGGATTCGAACCCTAGTTTTTCGCGTGGGAGGCAGGCGCGATAACCATTAGGCCACGCGCGCGCTGCCTACTTGGCGAGCGCGCGCGGCATTACTCCCCCCTTTAAAAAGTGCATCGCCCCGATGCAGCACAAAACAAAAAGCAAACAAAAAGAACGGTAACCTAAAGAGTCATTTGGAATACGTAAGGTCCACTGTCCTATCGAGCGTAGTACGGCTTCATGCGCACGACGTGGACGACTTCTGGTCGTGGAGGGCGGCGTGATGAAGTCCGTGTTCCATCGGGCATCACCTCGTAGTTCAGATCACCGAGTCGACGAAGTACTTTGTAGGGTCCGAAGTAGCGCTTTAGGAGTTTCTCACTGAGACCACGGCGGCGGATCGGTGTCCACACCCACACCCTGTCTCCAGGCTGGAAGTGGACGTCCCGACGACGAAGGTTGTAGCGGCCAGCGTCGACACGTTGTTGGGCTTGAATACGGTGTCTGGCGAGCTGGCGGACTTCTTCTGCCCGTTGGACAACCACCTGGGCGTCGTCGCTTCCGTCGAGAGCCGGTTCGTGGGGTAACATCGCGTCCAGCATTGTCGTTACCCTGCGCCCATGCACCAGTTGAAAGGGTGTCACTCCGGTGGTCTCTTGTACGGCCGTGTTGTAGGCAAAGGTGACGTACGGCAGCACCTCGTCCCATGTCTTGTGCTCCACGTCGACGTACATGGAAATCATGTCGGCGATGGTCTTGTTGAGTCTTTCCGTGAGCCCGTTGGTCTGCGGGTGGTACGCCGTGGTGCGACGATGGCTGGTGTGGCTGAGACGCAGGATTTCTTGGGTCAGCTGTGCCATGAACGATGACCCTCGGTCTGTGATCAGGACTTCGGGGGCGCCATGCCGGAGGACGATGGACTCGATGAAAAACTTGGCGACTTCCACAGCAGTCCCTGAAGGGAGGGCTTTCGTTTCGGCGTACCGCGTGAGATAATCTGTGGCGACGATTATCCAGCGGTTTCCCGATGTTGACGGCGGAAAGGGGCCAAGTAGGTCCATTCCGATCTGCTGGAACGGTGCGGTCGGGGGAGCAATCGGCTGCAGGAGACCGGCCGGTTTCGTTGGCGGTTTCTTACGTCGCTGGCACTCGTGGCACGATCGGGTGTAGAGGTGGACGGCTTTGGGGAGCTTTGGCCAGTAATACTTTTCACGAATACGGGCCAGTGTTCGGCTGTAACCGAGGTGTCCCGACGTCGGGTCGTCGTGACATGCTTGAAAGATCTCCTCCCGAAGGTCGGTCGGGATTACCAGCAACCACGGTGTGCTGTTGTCGCCGAAGTTCTCTTTGTAGAGTACACCTTGTCGAATGGCGAAGGTCGGCAATACTCGTGAGAAGACACGTGGCACGGTACCCCCACCCCCTTCCAGGTGCTCGATTAATGCGCGCAGCTCAGGATCGTCCCGTTGACGTCGTGCCATGTCGTCGGCATTTACAGCTCCTAGGAAGCTCTCGTCGTCATTGTCGTCGCTGCAGCCGGAAGGGGTTTCGACGGGGGCTCTGGACAAGCAGTCGGCGTCGCTGTGCTTCCGGCCGGACTTGTAGACCACTGTCATGTTAAACTCTTGTAGTCGGAGGCTCCATCGAGCAAGACGTCCTGACGGGTCCTTCAGGTTAGCAAGCCAGCAGAGCGAATGGTGGTCCGTGACTACACGGAACGGGCTCCCGTACAAGTACGGGCGGAACTTCGTGATTGCCCAGACGACCGCAAGGCATTCTTTTTCAGTCGTGGAGTAATTTCGCTCCGCCTTGGACAATGTCCGACTTGCGTAGGCGATGACTCGCTCGGTGCCTTCTTGAACTTGAACCAGTACCGCGCCAAGTCCTGCGTTACTTGCGTCCGTGTGAATCTCGGTTTCCGCATCCTGGTCGAAATGTCCAAGAACAGGAGGCGTCTGCAGTCGTCGCTTCAGCTCGTCGAATGCCTGCTGCTGCTCCTCGGCCCATTCGAACTTCCCGGCGTCCTTCGTGAGGTTTGTGAGCGGTGCGGAAATCCGTGCGAAATCCCGAACGAAGCGACGATAGTAGGCGCAAAGTCCAAGGAATCTTCGCACGGCCTTTTTGTCTGTCGGCACTGGAAATGACGCGACGGCGCGAGTCTTCTCAGGGTCTGGGCGTACGCCTTCGTTGCTAACCACGTGACCTAGAAACTTCAGTTCGTCATAGGCGAACCGACACTTTGACGGCTTGAGGGTGAGTCCAGCGGTCCGTATGGCGTGAAGAACAGCTCGGAGTCGTCGCAAGTGCTCGTCGAAGTCGCTGGAAAACACCACGACGTCATCGAGGTAGACCAGACAGCTCTGCCACTTCAGTCCTGCCAGTACGGTGTCCATAACACGCTGGAAAGTTGCTGGCGCAGTACATAGTCCGAAGGGCATTACCTTGAACTCGTACAGCCCATCCGGCGTGACGAAAGCTGTCTTCTCTCGGTCCCGTTCGTCGACTTCGATCTGCCAGTAGCCGCTCTT
Source organism: Ixodes scapularis (assembly GCF_016920785.2). Classification (NCBI taxonomy): domain Eukaryota; kingdom Metazoa; phylum Arthropoda; class Arachnida; order Ixodida; family Ixodidae; genus Ixodes; species Ixodes scapularis. Next base: position 54,529,082 of record NW_024609882.1, read on the forward strand.
CAGGTCCATCGATGAGAAGTATCGAGAGTGGCGCAGCCGGTCTAACGTGTCGTCGATTCGAGGGAGTGGGTAGACGTCTTTCTTCGTCACCGCGTTCAGTTGCCGGTAGTCCACGCAGAACCGAAGCGTTCCGTCCTTCTTCTTAACCAGTACGACTGGAGAGGCCCACGGACTGCTTGATGGTTGGATTATGTCGTCGTTCAGCATCTCTTGAACTTGCTCCTGGATCACCTCCCTTTCTTTAACGGAGACTCTGTACGGTGATCGATGCACAGGGCGCGCGTCGTCCTCGGTAATGATGCGGTGCTTCGCAACGGCTGTTTGGCGTACCTTCGACGACGTCGCAAAGCAGTCACGGTATTCGGCGAGGAGGTTAATCAGCTGCCGTCGTTTCGGGTCCGGAAGCTTAGGGTCGGTGTCGAGTTGCGCTGGCGACGTACCGTCTTGCTGAGGTGGCGAGGATTCATCAGTAATGGCGGCGATTTCGGCGGAGTTTCGGAGATCCTCGACGTGGCCAACGGCTGCACCTTTTGTGAGGTGTTGCGTTTCATTCCGGAAGTTCGTCACGAGGACCACAGTGCGGCCATCCTGAAGTTCAGCTACTCCTCGTGCGACGCCTATTCCTCTTCCCAGGAGCAACTGGAGGTTACCTTCCAGAAGAACTTCGCTACGGGTAGCTGCATCGGTCACGACAGGTACGACAACATTTGATCGCGGCGGCAGATTCACGTGGTCGGCAGCGACTCGGACGGCGGCTGACGCAGTTTGGAGTTTCTCTGAAGGCGGAACAGGTGACCGCAGCGTCAATCTGTTTTCTCCAAGGTCGATGACGGCGCCGTATTCACACAAAAAGTCCATGCCGAGAATGACGTCTCTGGAACAGTCTTGTAGAATGACGAATTTCACAGGACACGTCTCGCCGTGAATTTCGACGCGAGCGGTGCACCTTCCGACAGGCGTGATGAGGTGTCCTCCGGCGGTTCGTATCTGCGGTCCATCCCACGGCGTCGTGACTTTTCGAAGGTGGCGAGAGAGCCTCCCACTCAATACTGAGTAGTCTGCTCCGGTGTCCACGAGTGCCGATGCGTCGTGGCCGTCAATGACGACGTTTAGGTTGTTGGACACCGTTGCAGGGGCGTCGTAGCGATGCGTGGCGTCGGGGGAGTGGGAGCGCTCCGTCGTTCTTGGAGGCTCTTTACGTCGGTCGTCTTCGGCAACTCCACCTCCAGGGGTTGCCGCGCCTAGTTTCCCCGGCGAGGAGCGAGGGGTGACAGGCTTTCACGTCGGGGTCGGTGCATCGGCGAAGCTGGACGTCGCGGCGATGGCGACCGGAACTCTCGGCGGGACGCAGGCTCGGGGGACTGGGGTCGTCGCAGGTACTCGTCGATCTCCCGAGGGCGTTCACCATACCGGAGGCGCGGGTCGTTTGGGTGGAACCCGCGCAGCCCGAGTCGTCGGTATGGGCATCGGCGGTACACATGGTCGGGTTCCACGCAGTGGTAGCAGAGCGGGCGTCGGTCGGCCGTTCGCCACACGTCGGTCTTCCTCGACGAGGGTTGCTCCGGGCGGACGTCCTGGACTTGCCCTTCCTGGCGTCGAGGATACTGTGGCATCGGAGGGTCTCGTCGGGGTGGCGCCGTGGCCTGGCGGTTAGCTTGCGGCGGTCGTCGGGCCATGGCGGCGTAGCTCAAAGTCGGCTCCTCTGGCGTCGTCATGTTGATCGGAACCTCAGATTGGAAGGCCCGATGAACTTCATCTCGCACGACCTCGGCGAGCGACAGGGAGGACGGGCGATCCATAGCGGGGAGCATCTTGCGGATTTCTTCCCGGACGACTTCACGGATGATGTCACGGATGCCTGGGAGGTCGGTACCAAGGTTGTATCCGGATGTCGCCAGAGTAGTCACGCCAGGGTGTCGCTCGTAGTGCCTGGCGCGTGCTAGTAGGGCACGTTCCATATTCGTCGCCTCCGTGACGAACCCGTCCACAGTTGTCGGGGGATTGCGAATGAGACCTCCGAATATCTCGCTTTTCACACCCCTCATCAGGTGTCGCAGCTTCTTCTCCTCTGTAGCCTGAGGATCGGCGCGGGCGCTCAGGCGAAGAACATCCTCGACGAAGCCGGTGACGCTCTCGTTGGGGCCCTGGGTTCTGGTTCGCAGTAGGTCCTCGGCTCTCTCTCGGCGGTGGTGGTTGCTGAACGTAGCCTTGAGATCGGTCTTGAACATGTCCCACGACGTCAAAGAGGACTCATGATTCTCGTACCAGTGCTTGGCGGTACCCTCAAGCGAAAAATAGACGTTGTTCAGGCGCTGCTCGTCGGTCCAGCAATTGTGGCGGGCAACGCGTTCATACTGGTCAATCCAGTCTTCGACGTCTTCGTATTGCTCGCCGTAGAATGGAGCAGCCGTCCGCGGTACGACGGGCAGGTAAACGACGGCTGGAGCGGCCGGGGTCTCCGACTGGTTGGCCATCGTCGTCCTCCTTGTTTGCCTGGTCCTGGGTGGCAAGGGTCCTAACTCCGGGGGTAGGCCAAGGTTCCGGCGACTTAATCGGATCTCGGTCTGGTCCTCGTTGGGTTCTTGGGGGCTTGTGTTCGGACTTGCACTCCGAGAACTCGGAGGGGAGCACTGCACGGGCATGCGGTTACCCCGCACCTCCACCAAAATGTCACGGGTGGTGACCAAAGGAACACTAAATAAACAGAAAGAAAGAAACGTTTAATGTGGCGAACTTGTGCCAAAAACTAAAAGGGTACAAAGATAATAACAGAGCGTCGCGGGCGTCGAAGTCGGCGTAGCAGCACAGTCGAACGCTGGGGCGAAAACTGACTGCGGCTCGCCACGCGGAGCCCCTTATGTACATGCGTGGTCTTCTGGAATAATCGGCGAAGAAACTTCGACGCGTGGAACATTCGGGCCTGGAACAAGCAACATGATTCTCGAATTCTCCAGAACACTAAATTAGAGGAATAAACAAAAGACATGTCGCTCCAGGATTCGAACCCTAGTTTTTCGCGTGGGAGGCAGGCGCGATAACCATTAGGCCACGCGCGCGCTGCCTACTTGGCGAGCGCGCGCGGCAATATTCACATACGTATATGCTAATTCTCAACCTAAATGAGGAAATTAGTCATGATCCGCGAGGAACCGGGCATTTTTTTACTGTGGTTCTTGAAGAGAAAACGGCTTCAGTGTTGTCTTTGATCTCGAAACAGCACAAACAAATAAATAAAATCCCCAAACCACTAACAAACCGAAAAATTAGAAAAATATCTAGTCTCAACGCATGCCAGGAGCCCCTTCACAACCTCATTGCTACCAACCAGTGTTCCTGCGAAATAGCAAATAGTCCGCTAACAAGGTGTACGTCGCGCTGACGTCTTCGGGGAACAGCGCATACTGCTTACCCCAAAGAAGTACAAGGGAGGATTCGTACAGAAATGGCATACTTTTATCCAAGCAAGCCCAGCAACGTCTTTCTTTTACAAACGGTCACATATAACAAAAATCGGCATGGCTACCGCATTTCCTGGTTGGTCCACATTCGCGCACCCCAATCACGTGCCCCATTCATGGCAGAAACGTTACGCGAAGCCAGCATCGCTCAAAATGGCAACGCACAGAAGCCTTTCCCGCAAACGTGTATTCATTCTGAAATTCAGACGTCACCCACTCGCCTCGATGACAAGATTGTGAGTTATTGACGTGAAAGGCTAGCCACGAGAATAATGCACGGCGCACCTCTCCCAAGCTGGTCGCTTGGGGACACCGAATCTAACCGAGTACTTCCCCGTCGATGTCCAGGTCACACGGCGGCTTCGCAAAAGCCTCTCGACACGACAACCGGACGATAGTTTTATACTTCTTTTTCTTCAATTGTCTACGTATGACGTTCGGTAAAAAATGAATGTATATTTCGGGAAGTTTTACACGTAATTGACTTCTTTTCAATCTCGCCACGACGCAGCTAACCCTAGACAACACCTGTCGCGAATCGCTGTTTTGACTATACCGATGGTGGTCGAATGGCAATGACTCTTCTCGTGATGAATCGTTTCAAGTGAGTGAATGAGCTGGTTTAAATTGAACATAACGTAATCCCCAAGACCGCAGGCAAGAACGACACAAACACTCTAAGATCTCGAGACCTTTCAGTATTCGTGTCGTTTTCACCCGAAGTCTAGGGGTATATATATGATGGGCGCATACCTCTTATACGCCAGTACGCAGCCCCGACGTTACGCCGCTAATGTGGTACTTCTTCCGCAAGGCAGGTGCGCAGACGCTTCACACGAATCCTGCGCACGTACAGTGCCCACACCTGTTCTGGGCAAGCGCCCAGAATTCGTCGTAAACCACATGCCAGTCTATCAAAACACACAGGAATAGTTATAACAATGAACGCTAGAGGCTCGGCTGGCACTAGTGTCTGCGAGACTTCCGGTCACAAATTGAAGCAGGCAGCAACCAGTTTACTTTTACGGTATTCCTCTGTATTCCTATGGAAAAACGGGGAATAATAAAGATCAGCGCAGTTTCATTATTTGTATCTTGTGCTATGTAGCTGTATTCACATTATAGAAGTGTAATTTATTTTTAATGTGTTTTTTATTACTGAGCGATGTATAATTTCGCAAAAATTGAGTCGCAGGTCTATTTTGTACTCCATGATATGTCAATACAAGCTATAAATTCACGAAAAAAAAATTAAAAAGTGCGTAGGGTTTATTTAAGCTGTAATAGTATTCAGATGACGGAAACAAAACTGAAAGTGACTCTGGCCGGATCAGTGGAGGCTCAAACTAGAAATATAAAGAAATGTTGAACAAATAAATATGCCAACAATTTTTTACGATCCCCAGTGTTCTGCGAAATAAAAACAAGACATAATTTATGTCTTGTTATTTCTGGTGCTAAAGGGCTATCCTGACGCGTATGATCTGTAGGATTTATGAAAATCTGGCACAAGAGACAGTCAATTCAAGGCCAAGATGAGATCAACTGGACCCCGTAAAAGGCCTGAAAGACATGAAAGCAACGAAAACAACGTGGAGGTGGAACAGATCCAAACGAAGCTGAGGTATGTTATCCACTGGGTGGTAGATGTATATTTGCTGCCATCAGTGCAGCGCTAAGCTACACTGAAAGTTGACACCCCATACTTTTGTCGTACATGCTACATTAGTGGAACGAATTGTGTTATATATATATATATATATATATATATATAACATCATTCGATATATATATATATATCATGCGTTTACTAGCGAGATGCTAGGAACACAACACCGTTAGAGGTTTCGACACACATTATTGTTCTCAACAACGGGTATCATTACTGAACACATATAGAAGTTTAATAAAAGAACCGGTGCTGTTTGAAAATTTATCTACACGAACTTGTACATTACAAATACCTACAGGGTGTCAGAGAAAAACAAATTTTCAGGGTTCCCAAAGTTTTAGTCTGATCCGATACCTTATTCAAAAGTTAAAAGTGATTTTCTGAAAATTTCATTGGGAAAACGGAGCCCATTTTTGCCCGTTTTTGGTTTCTGGTGCCACAGAGCCCTATGTATTCGGAAACTCCGTCGGCCGCTATTTTCCTTTTGAAATTTTCAGAAAATCATTTCTCATCTTTGAACAACGTGTCCGTTCGGGCTGAAACGTCGGCATCTGGTTGTGACCTCTAGTGCTACCTTTGGGCGGAAAATAAACGTTCGGTGATGCCTAGTTGTTTTTTTCTTTTTTTTTCGGTAAAAAATTGTGTAATTTTTTTCTGACACTTTTCATATGCACACATGCACTCTTAAAAGGCCCCTGCCCCCCCCCCCCCCCCCCCCCCACCCCAAAAAAAAAAGAACTTTTAACAGCCTGGTTGGGACACGTACGTCAAAAAAATTAAATTTAAGCAAACAAATAAACTTTTTGAAGCAGTACTGACGGCGCGAGACGGCGAGTTAGTCGGAAGTCATATTCTTTCCACTTGTTTTCTCTCTCGACATTTCTGGCGCGTGGAGGATAGGTGGATCGGCTTCGCCTTCACGACCCAGATGGTCATTCCGGAATGACCCGTGACGTCATGGACTTCGTGCGCAGAATTTCAAATAATTCTGTCGCGGTCAATATTGCCCTAAAAAAAAAAAAAAAAAAAGTTACGCGTAAAATTGATTTTTTTGACACGAGTGTCTCAACCAAAATGTTTAAATAAACTCTTTTTTCTTTTCAGGGGCCCTTTAAGGCAATGATTGCAGTAACAAAATCTAAACCAACTACTCCGAAAGCTAAAATATAATTTTTTGCACTAATGCTACCAGTTTTGACACGTCAATACCACCCAGAAATCTGGAACTTTTTTTCATAAATTCATGTGCCATTAGCCATCAGCTAATAATTGTTACAATGGAGGTGTATAAGTAGTATTCCCATCACGTCACTAGATGCCGCATTGGTGTGTCCTGTTTACAGCTGCTTACAGGCTTCAAACTAACCCCCCCCCCCCCTCTCCCCTCCCTTAGATACTGCATCGCACCGGCACACGTCTGTGTTTCACGACTGCGTGACGCATGTTAAAGACCCCAGGCTACCGGTTGTACTGCACCTGCTAAATTGTTCACCTACAGTGTATAATGACATCTCTCATCACTTGAACGACTGATCAACATCTCGCTGTCTAAATATTAACACACAATTAAAAACGCTGGATGACCAGCTTGGATACAAAAACAACTTATTTTTCATAGCAAGCTGACATACATAGGGTAAGATGGTCAGCAGTCTGTCCCTGCCAGACACCTACAGATAAAAATGAACGTGCTGAAACTAGAATAAATACGAAAATACGCAACGTTTGGGTTGCAGACGGTCGTCTGCTATCGGAACGGCGGCATACGGCTGGCTGAGGAGCAGTGCCGTCATCCCGCTGTCCGCTCGGCTGGATTATGCGCCGGCCCCCTTCAGCGGAAAGTTCCGCTCAGGAAGGGGCGTGTCCCGACCATAAATCATATTTTTAGTCGATAAATAAGCGTCGCACGAGCATAATTTTTTTTTGATGGTTAGAGCCTGTAAAACGAGTTACCATCAAGAGCAAACAATCTTAAAATCATATTTAGCGCACTTTCAACATTCACCGCCCTATTGTGACAGAATTGCACTAGCGCACTCTAAAAATGCAAAGCCATTTAATATTCTTACCCCGTAGGCTGCTACCTTCAACACTTTCTTGTAGCCAAGGAGGGTTCGAAGAATCTTGAGCGTGTGGCAAGCGTCAAAGATGAAGTGTACCTCCTCTGCGGGTCGGGTCGGGTGCTCGAATGTTGGCTGGAGGTTCTCATAGTTGGTTTCGTAAACCCGGCACCCCAGCAGCTTTGCCATGGCAACATTAGCTCCCAATCCATCGCAAACCACAGCTTTGACATAAAAGTCACCCTCGTCAAGGGGGCTGCAATGGCGTTATCGACGAGGTTCTTAGGGAGCTCCACTGATGCTCTATTGGTGAGGAAGTACCCGATGGGAATCTTCCAGGGTGATGTAAGGCCCACCGCTATGACGACTAGATCCTCCGTTACCGTAGGCACCTCGTCAGACTCGTACAGTCCCAGTCCTTGTCTAAGATCAATGTAGCCAACCAGCTTTCCGGATAAGACGTCCAGGCTGACGTCTCTCTTCACGGACATCCCATCCAGTATGATGACGCACAGCTTCTCTAGCGCGGAAGAAGTTGTGTGCCGCCGCTGGAGCTCTCCCAGGGCTTCTCGGGTGAACACAGCCATCCCCCAACCCCCTTCAGAACAAGGACCTGAGCGAACTCACGGAAGGCAGAGGGAACAGTCTGTTTGCATGATCATATGCTTCTGGAGAGTAATAGTGCAAAGTGGCAGCAAACTTCTTTGACCTTTCACTGTACCTTCTCCCGGGCAACTTCATTGTTGCACTATTCTCAAATCCCTTGAGAAGCCCCTGAGGTATCTCGCCGAGTGCTTCCAAATTGAGTTCGCAGTCGTCTGTGACCACATGCTGGTCCCTCAGGCGCTCCAACAGGGTTTGGAAGTCTTTGATCTTTTACACTTTTTTTTTTTCATAATTGTCTTCATTGCGTGGATTTTCTTCTTCACCGACTGTAACTCCTTGTTTATGCACAGCCGCTTGCTTTTTGGGAACTCTCGGTCGAAATATGTGCGGTCTGTACTGGAGGATGGTTGTGGTAATGTGTCACCAATGGTCCGATTTGCTAGACGCCTCGTAGAAGCCTATGAGGTAGAGATTAAGAATACAAATTGATTTGTACACACTTGTTTTCTTTCGCTGGATGTGAGTTGAAGACTGGAATAAAAAAATACCATTCAAGAACAGGCACAACAAATGTTATGCTTTTTTTCAGATTTACCACAACGATTTGCAAGTTTAATTGTACCAGCTACTATAGCAACAAGGCGATGGATGATATTGATTACCTTGTTTTAACAAAACTTTTGTTTTATGACATACATACAAAAACACCCCCAGTTTTCTATCAGCTGGTGGCTGATTTCTTTTCTTTAAGTTTTAGTAACTTGTTAATACAGGAGTGATAATTCTGTGAAATAGTTTACAGAAACCCAAAACATATGAAAATATTTCTTACATATTTTTTTTCTTTTACATATGTACACTTTTACAGAAAACTATCAGTTTGATGCCCGTAAACATTTAATGCACTCTAAATTGCCTCCTCAATATTTTGATAAAACCACTTTTATTTTTATTCTACATTTTTTTTTCAAACGGTGATCAACAAAAAATTACGCTGTTTTAATAAACAATGGTGCTGTTCACATCTTTACGCGCGTCTTGTGTATGTGCCAACTGGAATATTAACCGTAGCTTTTGTCCAAAATAGTAATATAAATCCTCTTATATGCAGGGACCCAGAAATATCTCAAAAGCGGAAAAGGTATAAATGGGCCTTGCCATGTACATTAACAGGGGTTTATGCGGAATTCTCACCCTGTAGGAATCTCATAAATGTTTGTGGCGCTTTAGGTTGTGGGGGGGAGGGAAATACAGCCTCGTATGCATTTTGCGCAAAACAAATTTGGGATGGTGTAGGTTTCAACCTGGGGGTTGTTGGGTAGTGTGCATAAATCGCTGCACATGTACAAGTGGTTGAACATTTTAGAAAGCTACTGGTTGCATTTTTTTACTTTATAGCACTTTCGGGCGTGGAACTTTGAATAGCATAAAATTAAATGTGTTTAGAATCCAGTAGGAAGAATTTGATAGTATTTTTCTGTCATTTTTCATATACATGATCAAGTCGCTCCAATGGACCTTTTCCATATACCGACGGCACCAGGCGGTGGCTGCGCGAACTAAAAAATCGAGGAAATGACCTGCGCTACCAATCGATAATGGGAGCTAGGTTACCAGTTGCTTCGCTCTCTGAGCAGCGTCGCGTGCCCAATGCAACGAGGTAGGCCTAGCGCGACTTTAAAGAAGGAAATCCGTAGCGTCCACCCAAACGTCGTGTTTTTCTTTCCGTCCACTTTCTTTTTTTGTGTAACACAATTATATATATGCTGCAATTACGTGTTCTACTCGTCGATTTACAGCCTCATTCCGAATTTCCTCGATTTTTTCGTGCCGACTTCCACCGCTTGGCATCGGGCGCTCGCGCGTGCGCAGAACGCTTCTCGGAAAAGGTCCATTGATTTCCACTCTGGTTGCATGAAAATCTCCTGGAGCGACTCTGTCATATTTTCGTGTTTTTTGTTGTTTTTTTTGTGTGCACCATCAGTTTGTGCTTATTGCTTGCTTTAGTTGGTTTAGGAGGCGCAATATTTGGGCTTCGACCACCTTAATCTGCAAGGTCTTGTTCCTTTCTACGAAAGGAGACTAATGCAAAAATTTTTTCACATAGAGCAGCTAGCGCCATGATCAATGTAGCTTTACCTTATGATAACAATTTATTTTGTGCTTTACAAGACTGTATTATTCTGCTCTTTTTGTCTGCAGAATATAGAAGGTTTGATTTGGAGATATAACAGCTTAAACAAACCAGGACAATGAAACGAACAGACACTACACGACAACGGCTGTTGTCCTGCAGTGTCTGTTCCTTTTATCATCTTCGTTCTTTGAAGCTGTAAAACCCACCACGCAAATATTTCACTAGCTCGCCCAGTTTACCTCCTGGTTGTAATTGAAGGTTCATTCGCTGATGACGTTTTCAGATTTTTTTTTTTTTTTTTTGTAGCCATGACAAGAGAAGTTTACGTTGTTTTTTTTTATACACTCGTAACATTTATAAAAGACATCTCGGCTTGCTGATAACACATATGTCGTCTGTCTTTTTGGCTTTAGTTTTAGTTTTTATATTTTATAAATTGCTTTCTTTTTGCTTCTTTTTTCTTGGGCCAATTGCCAACGTAGTGAACAGAATAATAAAGATCAGGATTCGGTATACTGATATTTTGTTACCTTACACTTACACTCCCACACGATGCTGAGGGTGCAGAAATGGTGGATACCGCATCATCCTTGTGCTTGCTCTTCTCGTACAACCATTCCTTTGAAGCAGTGCCGCTCGAAGTGTTGCGAGCGAACTGCGTGGCCTGAAACACAAAAAGCCGCTCCTGCAGAAGTTGGCCCGACGCTCAAAGAGTCACTCCTGCAGAAGGCTGTCATTTTTCCGGAGAAATATAGAATATCAAATGAGGAGCTTTGACCAAGCCATATACGCGAGCGTACGGTAGTTTGTTATATTTCCTATCGAATGAATATGTCGCATATTCGATCATTACAACGCGCGAAATGGCAATCTCGAAGTCTGCGCTTCGCGGTTCTTGCACCCTAATGCAGCGCAAAACCTAAACATTCGCGCTTTTTTATATATATATATATTCTTTTTTTTTTCAGTATTGTTTTCAATCGCATTTAATCGCGCGCGAGAATAGTGTACACCAGACGACAATCGGGCCAGTTTTATTTAATTTCATTCTCCGTACTGGAAGATGACGCGTGGTTGTTAACGAGCAAAATAGAAAAGGTACGTGAGGCAACAGCAGATATTACGTAAAAAAATGATTTTATACAACAAAGAGCCGCGACCTTGCGCTTGGAGCGTCCTGCTATCGTCAGAAATTACGAACAAGAAAGCAACACTTCATTTTATAATCTATGCATAACCAGAAGGAAGAAGACAAAAGTTACTTATTCTAGAGCAACAACATTCGTATTTATTTCAGAGCAACAAAACTCGGTTACTCCTTCATTATGATTATTCATGCACAGTTTGTTACTAATCCAGTACGTGCTCTTTGTTCCATAAGTCCAGGCTCCGTTCTTGTTGTCTGCTTCGATTGTTTAATTTGGCATATATTAGCATCTTTTGGAATTGTGTCAAGCTGATTCACTTTGTGTGCATCATAGCATTGACTGTATGTGTAGATACGTGCCTTATAATAGCAGTCTGCAGCGTCAACAGGCATTATACACTTTTATTGAGCTATTTTAGCGCAGCCATGGACGCCACCATTTCTAAAGGAAAACGCTCGACGCATTTTTGTATATCCGATTGTAAAACGTTCCAAACTATTTATTCTGTCACATCGCTAAGCAATATTTGCTGTTATAATCCAGCGCAAAGAGAGAATGCATTTGCGTTTTCGTATAGAAATGCATTACCGGAAGTCAAATTTAGACTGGTTGCTGTCTGCTTTAAAATGCAACAGCACACTAGCACCACCTGAGCCTCTAACGTTTCATGATAACAACCCTATGCACACGGGACTGGAGACTAGATTGAAACCTTCACTATCGGTACGCACCCAGTAGCAAAACAAAGGCGTCTATTTCGGCCAGCGCAATCGATATCTTTCAAAGCGCAAAGGCCGCACGCAGTCGGTTAAACAGCGAGACGCACGCGCGCGCGGTCATTCATCCTGCCTCGCAAACAAATGAATCACTCGTGGTGCGACGAAGTCGGCGCGTTGGGGGCATCCGGCAACTGTTGGAACAGCTTCTTCCTCCTTGTCCGCCTCCCCCTCTGATTGAGCTTGCGTCGCCGCGGGCAAGAGGCGATCTCTAGCATGCAGTGGTACTACATTCCCTCGAGAGCTGCTACGACGCGGGGCTGCGGTAGTTGTAGATCGAAACCCAATCGAGTGTCCCGGATGACGCCGAAGTCACCCTGCTCATACGTCATACTAAGGACACGGCTGCGGACATGATGACAGAGTTATCGGCGGACAAGCCTCAAACAAGTTCAAAATATGTTCGCGTCAAACCGCTGTATGTTCCAAACACGTCGGCAGACAGTTTTATGCAAAATGGGTAAGGAAATTTAGACGAGGAAAAGACGATGTATTTATTAGGATTGTATCAGTGGCTTAATGGGGTACTTTGGCGCTTTCTTCGTGGTTTCCGATTTGCCCGAAAATTTGCTAACCACACCAACGAACATCGCTGAGATAGTATCCCATATATTAGGCCAAAATAGTTTTTTTTAAGCTATTGAATCAACAATTTTCGTCCTCACCGTGTTTTTCAAACTCAAAATATCTACATGCAACGATGAAAACATGACACAAGCGGCAGGCAGTGGCTCACTATTTGTACCGCAGATTTTGTTCCCAACTGATTTCAAGCCGCTTCACTGTGTCCAATGAATACTTTGCCTCATCGCTCAAACACCCTGCGGAGAAGCACGAAACAAATGCTCTGCAATTCCATTTCTCAACTTCCTATTAGTGCTATATAGCACTTCCATAGCGTTGACGGAATGTCTAACACTAGAGGATTCCCAACAATTTTGTACTACCAGCTTTGTCGAGTTATGTATTTTGTCTGCACTCTAAAACATGCCTGCGAATCTACTAACCCGCAAAACACTCAAAGAGTTAATCTCTGTGATCTACGAAATCAGCTCAGCGAATGATGAGGCGGAACATCCGTTTAAAGCTCAAAGTGCGCTGCAGCATTATGCAATGCAAGCATGACGCTTTGCATTGCGTAATGCCACAGCGTAGACTTAATTTTTAGCTCTAAACGGATGTTCCGCCTCATCATTCGCTGGGCTGATCTAGTAGACCGCTGGGATTGGCTCTTTCAGTGTTTTTCGGGTAAGTAGACAAGCAGGCATTTCTTAGAGTCTGGGTTATGTTGGGTGGCTGCCTTTTGGCCATGGCATCAACAAGTAAGACAAAATATGACGTCTTGATACATTCCTGCTTCGAATTCCGCTATGGTGAGTTTTTCTTTCTTTAAGTGGGCGTCGACTCACAGCAGAGACACTTACTGGTCTTTCGCTGCAGTCTCATCTAATTAACCCTCGAGTATCACCATATCATAGGAACGCTAGAAAGACCTATATTAAAAAAAATTGGCCTATCTAGTTCCTATGAATATAATCGAGAGAGACAGTGCGCATCACGTTTTGGGCTGTGCTTGGTTAGCGTGCCACAGACAGGGTGTCACGTAACACGGTGTTACAAAACACCGTCACACAAACAGCCACGTGACGTGACGTCACTGTGTCAAGTGACGTTATGTAATGTATAATCACGTAACGTCACGATGTTGCGTCATGGCGTCACGCGAAAACCGTCGCACTGACGACGTCCCGAAAAAACCATCCACTGAATTTAGTGAGACACTCGTGCCAACCCATTTTAAGGAATTTCGACGGTTTTGCGGGACATTATGTCAAACCTTCCTTGTGGATCCCACCCATTAAGTACATTTTATGTTACAACATTTCGCGCGAATAAAGTATAGCTGCTTTTCCTTTTAGAACTGGAAACATATAATAATACACGAATAATTAAAGAATTAAAGAGAGCGCACGCACTTCTAACTGAAGATTTAAAAAAAAAACACTTTTTCGAACGAGATTAGTCGAAGTCTATATTGTTTAGTCTTTTTTAACTCGTAGTTTCGGTGTTCAGGAAAGTATTCCAATGCGAGTCATTACACAAAACACAAAGTTAGAATCAGATATGACAGATATACTGCATATATCATATATGAGATTAAGGAAACAGCCAAATGCGGCTGAAATGACTTTAGTAAGCCCTTCTATTCTGTCATTCTTGAAAACGCCCGAGCATATATACTTCAGAGCCAAAACATTATGACCACCTGTAAATCGAATGAATAAGAGTGACTAGGTGAAGCGACGTCGCGTTATTTACAAACCTTCGATGCAGAAGGTAGAGGGAACGGCAAGGGCGGGAATACAGGGCGGCTATTTTGTCGACTACGTGCGCTTGTAATGGAAAAGGCCGCTGATTTAAGCGACATTTACAGAGTGCAGATCGTTATGTAAAAATTACCATTGACAAGTTACACCCATTCGTGGCTTGTCTTCCCCGCCGGAACCCACGTCCTCGCAATCTGCATGAATGGAGCGACACGTTCTTACAAATCGGGTAAAATCAAACCCGAGGCACTTACCACGAACTTGTAGAGACCCTGCCAAGCAGTTTGCAACAGTTTTGTGTGTCAGAGATATATCAACATCGTATTAGGTGGGTAAAGATGATGTTTTCACTGATCAGTGTATTGTGTGACCTTTTGAACCAACCAGAATTTATTGAGGTTACTTTCAGTCTTACCACAAATAGAAAAAGCGCCTTTGCTTCAAGCCAGTTATATGAGTGATCTATGCAAACTCTTCCCACTCAAGACGCAGACCTCGCTAGGAAAAAGCTACGTGACTTATTTCGCTCAATGGGGACTTTCATTAGATCGTTTCGATACATTCCGTATCGACACGATGCAGGGGCGCGAAGGCGACAGCAGAATATTTCGTATTTTCATCGGAGGTATCGGAACGATGCACTAAATGTCCCGCCCGTGCATCCATAGTGATTTCGAAGTGGCAGCAGATTGCGTCACACGAGCCACCGTGTCATTCAGTCAGACGTCGCGATTATGGCGGTTAGTCGAAGAAATGGTGGCGAAGGATGCGACCGGACGCAAGGGTCGCTGCCGTCGTGGCGTCCTTAGGCGTCTCAACTTGTGTCTGCCTATGGTTTCCGTGGACGGTCGGGCTGCAAAACAACGTACTGCAGAACGGGTTCTGCCACGTCCTCCTACGCTACTGTGCCACCGCCAGGATCGCAGCAGTCGAGAGTATAGCGCTTTTATAGTATCATCCGGCAAAAATGAAAGGACCACTAATAAAATTTACAGGAGAACACTTAAAGGAGCGGTGCAACGATATACAATTCTAATGTTTTTTTCACTTTACACGACCTTACTCACTAGTGGGACCCAAGGATACTCGCACGCTACGCCACTGGCCGAAAGGCTCCTTTGTTGCTTAGTAATTTCAAGGACAAAAGCAATCATTTTCAATCAATCTCTTCTTTGCGAAATTTGATGACGTAACGTGGGGATTGCAGTACACCCCAATGACGATATTTGAATGCTGTTCATAAATCGGACCCGAGCATTGCGTGGGCACTCGATTTGGGCTCGTGATAATTAATATTTCGAGAAGCATTCAGGTAGTGGACCGTGTCCAATTGCTCCAACGACGAAGAATAAATAGCCGAGCCATAACAATGTCTGGAACTCAGCGCGTGTCCTGTGCTTTGCCAACCCCAGCGCGTGGCAATGATCAACAATGGCGGCATATAATCAGCTCCAGATCACATGGCCGCTTTTTTGGGCTGCGAGTTGAGGGTGTGAACGCTGCTCGTTTTAGGGGCGAAGCTCCTTAGGGTCTAGCCTTGTCCGCCCAACGTCAGTGCTCATATCATTTGCCATCCCTTCTGTCTACTTAAAAAAAAAATGTTTGCGCAGTCGACAGGATTCAAACCTGTGCGGGGAGGCCCCAATGGATTTCTAGTCCATCGCCTTAACCACTCAGCCACGATTGCGGGACGAGTATGGGGCTCTGAGATGTGGCAGTAAAACAGTTGGGTTGTGTGTATGTTTATACAGCCTAGAACTTGGTCTGCCTCCAAGGGCGACGAGTCTCCCAGCTGTAGATGAGCAATTTAGCTAGTGGAGTACAACCGCTAGCCTGGGGTCTTTAACGTGCACCGCGCAGTAGGATATACGACCGCACGCCGGTACGATGCTCATCCAGATCGAAACGGGCAGGGGTGCGGATTGAACCCAGGATCCCTGGGTTCTGCAGCGTGAGCTTTCGCTCCACGTGCCCCGAGGTGTGCGCTAGCCCACTTGGCCACCGATCCCCCAACAGAACTTAACTCCGACCACATCCGACGCTGCGATTCGGTGAGCCAATCGAGCGGAGCTAAAAGTACATCGTCATGGCGCTCGTTGTTTGTCTTGGTTTGCCATCACCGGCTCAACGAATCACGCACATAAAAGTGCGGAATCACGGTGCATGCACGATGTGCAATTGGTTAAGCCGATTACACCAAACGCAAAAAAAAAAAAACTATGAGCGCAGTGCCGATGCCTTTTTGGCTTTGCTCGATTAATAAATCGGTTTAGGCGCAGGTTTAGACGCAGGCAGATGTGGTGATGTGTATGCATGGTGACCATGCATATATGACGGATGTATATGGGTGCTTTTAGCTCGATTCAGACACGCTTTTTGGAAATCGGCATTTTAAGGCTGACCCAGAAATATATGTTCTCGGAGCATTCTTGAAATTAAACGCTGCGCTAATATCAAGCAATTTTTTTTTTTTTATTATTGAAGTTGCCGAGATTAGCGAGTCACCTGGGGTGCTTACTGGCCGCTAACGAGAAAGTAGACAGTTTTAGTGGACCGTACGCTATAGCTTTGCGTACGCAAGGAGATTGCGGGTCGTGAGTGCGCATGCGCAGAACGCAATAGAAGGGCTAGCGTATTGCGTACGCACGCAACGCTGGGGATTTTGCGTTGCTGGCTAGCGGGCCTTGCGGGACACTCTCGAGAGATCTCGGACCCAACGAGAGCGCCAGTTTCAAGATGGCGGTTGCCTCGATTGGCGCAGTAAGGGCGACGTGGTGTTTTCGAAGTTCTGTGTTACGTGAAATTGCGTGGTGTTCAGCTCGGCGATTCTTTCTGGGACCTACCGCGGTCGAATCAGATCGCCCTGCAGCTGAAGGAGTGCACAGTGGAAATGTTCGCTACTCGCAGTGTGCGTCGACGCTGCGATCTGCTCAACGCTAAGCCTATTCCTACAGTTCATCGCCGACGGATGAACGACTCTAAAAGAAATCGCCGAAGTTCTCGCTATGCACTGGACATCAGATTCATGCATTTCATTCCGCGATAGCATTGATATAAAAGGTGCCGTTTCCACGGGACGACTGACGGAGGCTCCGTGATCGAATTTGGCTACGCACTCGTACTCGTAGCCTCTGTACCCCGCAGAAAAGCGCGCTTGACGAGGCAGCTGTGGCTTGGTTTAATCTGAAATAAAACGATTGGACACTTTTTCTTTTTCAATATTTCTTTCTAAGAGCATGGCTGCGCTATAAGCACCCGGAATTCTACGGCTCTAGCAAATTTAACCAAGATCATGCGCGGTGTTCACTCGAAGACGTAACGCACAACTAAATTCGGTCCGAGCAGGTCATTTTTAGCGTACGCTATACTATTGCGTATTGCGTACGTAAGAGCCAGCAACGCTATACTAAAACAGTCTAGTGACGTAACGAGAACGTTGGGGCCGAGCCTCAAACTAGAATGATTCTTGTTAGAGGCTCCGCCTCAGCTCTCGGGTTTACGCACGCTGCAAGCTAGAATCTGACGATCCCCCTACGTCGCGATGACGTGTCCACGCAGTTGGGGCGCAGAAATCCCCGCATTTCCCCGTTCTTTTTGTTTTCTTCTTTCTTTCCTCCGGGAGTTAGAACAAGCGAATAACGGAAAAAAGGCTAACTTCTGGAAAATTGGACGAAACAGAGAAAAAAAAAATAGTATCCCTTTATAGAATATGAAAGATAGTTTCAACAATCATGACTTAAAGTAAGTTTAGCTAAGATATCTCAACTTGTTTTTTCAAAGACTTTCGCTACGGTCTTTCAAAAAAGAAACATGGCGAAAAACGCTGTGACGTCCTTGTGGTGTTTGTGCCTTGTTCGCGTCGTTACTTTCGCTGTTTCTGCACGATACAGATGGCATCACGAGAAGAAAATATTATGTGAAGGTACGCTGCGACACCGATCACATTTTGTGAAGCCGCCGTGAACATAAGCTCCAAATGAAATGTCATGTTTGCCTGTGAAGGAGACTCCAAATGCATACAGCACTAATGACGACTCTGTGGTAATACATGACAAGTTGTGAGATTGACGCCGAGTGCACCGGTTGTGAACATGCTGTGATGATGCAAGGAAGTTCCTTCGGGCAGTTTTAGTAATGCTTTGCTCCCTTTGCTCACTGCAGTGATTACGACGGCAGACCCCATAGCCACGATCTTTTCTTTCGGTGCTGAATAATGGACGCGACCGCGTAATCTTGGGCGGTCTTTTTATTTACTTTTTTAGTTTCACAAAAGTTCGTGCAAAAAACAACGGCTTCTACGTTTTTACACGTCCCTACATAGGTACCTCGCTATCCCATTGGCTTCGTTGCGCGTGACGATTCAATGCTCTTTTGCCATGAGAACGTTCGTGAAACTAGAAGCCTCTGTTTGCCCCTAAAGGTCGATAGGATGGAAGCTTAGGCGAGTTGGTGAACCACACTTGACGGTGACAGCGCAGTTGTAATAGGTAGGAGTAGAAACGCATTGACTAGAGAAATAATGGAAGCGGAAAGGATAGCACAGCTGAACGACAAGTGTGTAAGTAGTCTTTCTATAGCGCTGTCGACCAAAGAGCTCTAATTTCTATCTAAATGATAGAGATGAGGGAGAGGGACGATTTGTAAAAGTGCTTCGTTTAGATATGTTTTCCGTTTCTTCATTCTTCTTCTCTTTTACTGTTCTTTTGCCTTCTCTTTAGAATTTTCCTTTGTATTTCGTGCTACTTCTTCTACTTATCACGTTCTGAAAAGTCAACCCAGACGTTGAAGAGAAAAATGAAGTAATCGAATACACAGGAGTTGTAAGTTCAGCGCGTGCGCTTGTCTTCCTGAGTGTCTGGTGTGAGATTGATTTTTCCTGCGCTGTCACCCAAAAGTCGGTTTTCGAGTTCGGATTGTGACGAGAAAATGACGTAAGAACAAAAATGCACGGGAGTATTTGCATTGTTTTAACTCGACAACTGTACCCACGAGCGGCATTATTAGGGGCGACCAGGTCCCTCCGCGTTTCCCTATGAGAACGCGCGGGCCAATTAATAGCACGTGAACTGCTTGGAGGTACCAAGTGTTCCGCGAGGCACCGCCCTAGCTCAACACATAAAAGCCCGGCGGCCGCAGTGGAAGGCAATGGGAGCGTGTGGAAATAACGTTGGTTTCAGAGGATTTTTGTCGCATTTAATGGGCAGGCGCTAATGCTACCACAGAGTGTGTATAGAATAGGTTAAAATGAGTCACTGTATTTTAGTTTTCTCGAGCAGAATAGTAAGTATTGTGAGCCAAGCATCAGTAGGGTCTACGCGTGTACAAGATGGTGCATCCAGTCCGCCTGCTGGAGCCCACACCCGTGATTGGAATAAAAAATCAAGTTAGATGCTCCGCAGGTGGGCCGTAACGCTCTTGGTGAACGCTTGAAGTGAGACACTGTCAATTGGTGGTGAACTGGTGATCGGCGTGAAGGGGGGGGGGGGGGGGGGGGACCTCTAAAGTTACACTGCGGGGGGTTCGAAGAAGTTCTAGTTACGAAGCGCACGGGTTAAAAGGGGCTGCAGTACACCAGTGCGTGTACTCCGCAGGGAGGGGTGTAGGCCCGTTTGTCATGTGCACATTCGTCATAGGCCAACTGGTAATAGGCCCTTTCGTCACAGCGGAACATTCGTCATAGGGGAATTTGTCACTAAGAAAGTTTGTCACTGTGCGAACCGGATACTTGGCTTTGCATCTAATAAAGATTAGTACGTTATATTTAAGGTGTATACTTTCCGGTGTTTATTTATGACAAAAATCGGATGCTTATCGGTGTTTATTTATTTCACCAATACCGGCCACACTACGGACACCACGTGCGCAGACTTATGCCGCAGTTGTGCAGACGTCGTCGAATGTAGACACTAAAACGTGGCGAAGAGTGCGGTGTAGACGACACTTGCGCCTAGCACACGCCCGCCCCCACCCCGCCCGCCGTTGGGCAGATGACCACGTGACATCTCGTAACACGTGATGGCCATGTTCTTGGCGGCTCGAGGCCAATGTTGCCGGACGGAGCCCAAGTTTCGGTTTCGATTTCCACTCCTGTTTAAAATTAGGTTCGAAATATATATCCCATTTTTCGCGAAGTAAACGACGAAGGATCTTTTACTAGGGCTTTTTAATTCGAAATCACTCATTGTCAAGAAATCTTCAGAATTGAGCGGGGTTGCCCTTTAATGCAAGTGTAGGAATATCCTTCGTGAAGAAGCATATCGCCACCTGTCTTAGTAGTAACTAACTCCATTTAGAAATCGAGAGTGAGATAGGAAGCAAAAGAAATCCGTCTTTTATAATCCGGGAGCAACCGGCATAATAATCCCTAGAACGCGGCACAAAAAAAAAAAAAAGAATAAATTTAGTGGTTTTTTTTTTGTTTTTTTTTTTATTGTGAAAATTATGTTTTGGAAGTTCTTTGTTAGTAAGGTGATCCAATAAGGTGTCCCAGACAGCATGCAGGCTAAAGGCTCCATGTTTCCTTATCTTGGGGTCATTGGGATATGTTTTTGTTCCCGTTCGTACAGTAATCAACCTCACTGAACTTGTGCGGATTTGCTTGGGTTACCCCCTTTCGTAATTTTCCTAAGAAAACAAAATAGAAAAAAAAGGTTAACGATCTTGGGGTCATTGTGTGACGAACTGCCATCGTGACGAATCATCCTCTGACGAATGTTCCGCTGTGACGAACCGGCCAGTTACGGGTTGCCCTATGACGAATCGACATGTGACGAATGGGCCGTATCCCCGCAGGGAGGACGCCAACGGAAGAGAGGAGTCCGGTAGCAGAAAACTGGATAGGAGCCGCGTGGTCGCTACTTGACGTCGATGTTGAAGTGGGTCCCTCTCGATTGAACGGAGGAGGTTCAATGCTCGATAAGATGGTGTTCGGAAGCCAAGTTGGCGCCTCGTAATAAGGTACACACTAAAAATTTCAACACCCTTGTTCGTGTTAAAAGGGTGTTTTTCCGAGCTCACACCCTTCCTACACCATTTTTACATGATTTTTGAATATTCAAGGGTGTACGGAAAGGCCTACACCCTTCGTACATCCTTTTTACACCCTACGGCTACCGAAATCGTGTTAAGAGGGTGTTGCGGTGGTACACCCATGATTTCCGAATCGTCGAACTCGGAAACCGCCGAATTGCAGACATACGCGCCGACAGCAGAAGTCAAGAAGCAGCCTGCTCAATTTAGAGGATTTCGTGAAGTTCAAGTAAGCACAATGGGCAGCTGACATCCAAGCCAAGCCAACGCTCAAGTTGTTTTCAAGCCAGATGAATGCCGACGTTGTGTACAAGCTCCTTGGTTGTTTACGTGCAAGCGACCACGAAAATATCATCGGTTACTCACGCACTTCTGCTCAGAATGGTGAGACCACATCGGTTCTATTATGATACATTCCGTCTCATCCTGAGATGTACTAAAGCGAAGGCTAGACGTGCGAGACGGTTCGGGCTCACAGCTTTACTGCGAGCCTGTACCGTAAAGGTCGGTTCCGACACTTGCGTTTGAGTGTGTTTGTCTGCGTTGCGTTTAGAACCGAAAACGAGTCACCGGCACATCTGTGCTTCGTATGAAGCGTGAATTCCAATTCAAAGAATCATCTTGGCACGCGATATAAGCAGCAGGGATGTCCTGGTTTCTCGCAGCCGCAACGCGGTCAAACGCAACTGTTTGAACCAGGCTTTACGTGGTTGTCCTGGGCTTGTCCCTCGCGCTTTATTCTTTCGATTTTAAGTATTCATTTTCAACTCGCTCGCTTTTACCAGTACTAGTAGATACTCAGGCTGCACGAGGGTTCGTGCAGTGCGACCATCTAGCGATGCTATGAGCTTGTGCTCGAGCCTTGGCTTTAATGCATCTTAGTGGGGAAGGCAATCATCGGGGATATATGACACACGATGATGCCAAGTCTGTTCACGGCGGACTCTCGTGCTGTTCTGATTGGAGGAGAAGGGGCGTGTAAAAAATTGGCAAATGGAACATGGTTAGCGACAGCGCAAATATATGTTGGAAAAAGTTCAGAACGTTAAAGTGCTGCAGCCTGAAACTTTGGAGTTAAGCAATTAGAGAATCATTTGAAGACATCTTTAGAGGTTCAGCCTTCTCTCCCCCCACACCAATATCGAAGGCTGCTAGGATATTGGTTCAGGCTAAGCCCTCTGTCTTTCAGTCAGCGAACTCGAGCCGTTCCACCTGACCTTGTTATTTCATAACAGATATGTTAGAAAATGGAATGCAGATTTTCTTTACACGGCCAAAACATAAAGTGTTATCAAATAATAGCTGCCATATTCATATTCTACATATACAGACCGGGGCTGCCCCGCCTGTGGAGGGTGAAGATGCGAGCAGCCTCGAAGCCCACCAACAGTGGCTGTGTGCTGAGAGCGAAAGCTGGTGCCTGACGAAGGCCAGATTGATCTTCGAAAGGATGCGACTGCCTGCAAATGGCTACATGTGTTGATATTGATGGGCATATAGACTGCAAAGAATGCTTATCCCTACCTGATGGATGCTAGGAGGGTATGCATTCCATATTTTTTTACTGATCTCTACAACAATTGCTAAATTGCGCTTCCCCGCTCCGTGATTGCGGCTGCCGGACGACCATCTTGGGACACGGAAAATTAACCTTTTGGAGCGTTGCAGACGATCAACGTGCGAATAGTCATGTTGGAACGATGGTCTGAACAGTAGAAGCTCCTATCGCTGTCGTAGAGTGGCCAACGTGACTGTCGGAATTGTCTTGTCCCCGAGAGCGATTGAGCTCTGAGGCAAGGACTGAACAGTACGAAATCCTGACGGAAAGCACGTATATTTACAGTATGGAATTTCGGCATTAAAAAACAATAGTAGTTAAAATAGAGGGGAAAAACACTTACCTTTATTTTGCTGTTTAAATATATTACGGTTCCTGGAGAAACTGCCCTCCAAGTGCGCGCTGGGATGAGCGCTAGAAGTTTTCGGGCTCGCCTCGGCGTAGCTCCGTACACTTAACACCCGCCGCAAGTCGCGGCTTTGACTGCATTCAAGTTGATCGAAAAGCGATTTCTCAGCCCGTGAAGCATCACTTCCAGCTGAGTGAATATCCGCTCGACAGAGATTAATTCAAGACGACAATTGCAGCTTTGCGCGAACAGCACAAATAGAAAAACCAATAGAAATACAGGCTACGACGTGCCGTGTGGGGAAACAAACTCATGGCTTCGAACCGCATTGGAGCGGCTTGATTTGTTGGCTTTCAAATAATAACGGCATGATCGAGCGTTTACTTTTTAATAAGAGATTATAGTCCCCTGAGCCATTCAAATACTCTCAGAGGTATGACATTGCAGGGAAAAAATCAACCTGCTGGGAATAGTTTTTATTGCTTAGGGAGTCACCGAAAAGTTCCGTACGTTCAAAACGACCAGTATAAAAGACGGAAACGCAGAGCAGGGTGTAGTGTTCGGGTTAGTGTGGTGTTCTGTTGTATTGATATTTGTGTGTGCCGCAATGTGTGTTCACATCAGGTGAACATACATTGTGTGCTCAATGTATGTTCACCTGATGTTAGTAATAAGCGTAATGTGTGTAGAGTAGAGGATCCCCAAAGCGCAGTAGTGGCCTGAAAAGAGCTAAATATTTTTTGTAGAACATGAATTGGGCGGTACCTAGCGCCACCTAGCCTAGCTACTTGCAATTACTCTGCTTGACCCCGCCATCTGGTGGCTAGCGAATTAACCTTTCACGCTACGCCGCGATAAACAGCGGCTTCGAGTTTGTTCTTTCGAGAGCGGCTTTTGGTACCACGGATTGAGTTTGCCCTTGTCCGTGATGTGCGGTTGACGAAGGAATTGTGACTGAGGAACACCAAAGGTAAGACGCAAGGTGCGCGAAGTAACTGGGTATCGGGTGTCTCCGTTTAACATCGCAGTGCTGTCGACGAGAAGACTGAGTAACTGCTTTCGAAACGCAAGTTTCTGTACCTGTGGGGGGAATCTGGCTTCGGAAATAAACACAGTTTGCAGAAAGCTCGTGTTACGCTTTTATTTGCTGCTGCTCTCGTCTTGTACAAGAGACGTAGCGTCCTCGTCAAGCCTTATTGGGCTCGATTTGTTCGATTCGGGGCCGCCATATTGAGATGCAAGCGACGGAGGAACTTTGCTCCCCTGCTTCAGGGACGAAAGTTTCCCCCTTTCTAAAAGAACATAGGTTACAAGACCATTCCTCCCCTAAGGGAGGACTATCCATACACTTTTTTTCTAAGAGTGTAAGATGGATTGTTCTATGTTAGGAATCAGTGAAAACAACATAAAAAATAAGTTCACTCAAAATGTAATTATGCCGCAAAGTGCCAGTTAATTAAGGACATTCTATTCTTTATGTAGACCCCACGGTACGTCGTGTTAAAGTAAAAGTTTTTTTTTTTTTTTGCTTTTTTGACATAGTGAAGACGCTTTGTTTTTTATAAGACGCCAACATATCAAAACATAAGCAAAACAGATTCAACACATTTTTTTTTATTGCTTCTTTGGAAAGTTTTCAACCGAAATGTTTTCTGCCAGCTTCCTGCACATCTCGCCACTGGGACCATTGACTGTGCACTGTGCTCCAGGATGAATAGGAGCAGCCTTTTTGCCGCAACAGAAGCTCAAAGCAACAAAACTAATTCTTCAGCGATGACTGGCGACCTCTAAACTTGAACAGGCTGCATGCCTCTTAGATTTTTTTTATTAAGGCGCGTAAGTCAGTGGTTTCATAAAACATAAGGGATGATTATGTGAGACAAAATGGCTATACTAACAAATATATGTTAAATGTTACAGATGTCTCCGTTGTATGCAAGATTCGCATTCTTTCCATGATGATCTGAATTTGCATGTATGTGCACGGCTGTTTTACGAGATGAAGGACTGTCTTAAGAGTACACTGTTTTTGTCTGACTGACGAGGTCACCGATGCAGTGCTTCGTTGGCGTCAACAGCCGCCTTCATTCTTCTACGACGGCATGCAGAGACTTGTGCATTGGCGGCGGAAGTACAACCCTGTTGGTGTGGACTTGTTTGAAATGTCTTCTGCTACTGGAAAGGAGGAGATTTGAACCTCTCGATTAATTGTAACACATTTTACTTTCATCACTGAATTTTTCAGCCTAGAAGTAAAAAATTATCGACCCTCCCTCCGAACGCCCCCCCCCCCCCTCCCCCCCCCCCCCCCGGGGCCACGTATGGTAACAGATGTTCCTATCCTAAAATCGTATTTATACCCGTCCACTGTGGTAGATTTGATAAAATAGAGGTCGCCGCTAAAGTTGCCTTTCCAATCAAGAAACACAATTAATTGCTTTAAAAATGTCTGTCGTTTATTTGTGTGAAGCGCATCTATTTAAAACTCGACCACTTCGGATATCATTACAAATGTTCTAAAAACTCACTATAATGGCGTTTTAATTAGCATGCAAGCGCATATTCACGCCTGCGAGATAAGAATTAACACGAAGACTTATTTTTGCATATCGCAAATAAATTGATCGCAATATTCAGTCAGAAAAAATGACAACATTGAACTAACAATATCCACTCTCTGCCTTATTGAATATAAGCTTAAACTCCCGCAAACATGAATATACTTTTTTCAGACCAACTCAAGTCTGTTATATCACATCGCGGTGGTGTCGCTTTTGACGCACTTCCGGTCTGGGGGTGTGGGCGGCACTCACCACGTGGGACAGGCAGTCCTTTGATGTTTTGGGAGAGACTAGGCTAAAACCTGCCTTCTCGCCAAAACACCGCGAATGGGGTTGTGCCAGAAGAAGCGGGAAAAGTGTGAAGATCAGTTTTCATGTGTCCTCTGCCTGCTCGGTTCGTCCGAGAACGCGGATAGGTGCCGTGAAAAGAAGAAAAAAAATCAGAAACTTTCAACCCCGACTGCATGTGCGGGAAGTACTTTTTGTTGAATTCGCGTATACTTGTGGTCGTCAGATTTATTTGTTTTGTTCCAATATGAATGCGGGGAAAATGTCAAGTTGTTGGAACCATCAGCGGACCATTTTCAGTGCGTTTTCACGATCAAACGGCTGTCTGATTGTTCAAGCTCGTCTGCTCTTTCAAACTCGTTGAAACTCTCCACTGCTCATTTAAACGACAGCGGCCACTAGACCAAACTCTGCGATGAGAGAGATTTTGGGGGTTTATGGCGCAAAAGCTACGAGGTCATCTGCGCCAAACTAATTGTAAGGATCATTGTATTAAAGGAAGGGTTTTACAAAAGGATGATCAAAAGGCTAGAGTCGGTGTGAAAGGCCAATACTACTAAGAAATTCTATTACTCGTTCAAAAGAGACTAGAGGATTCTCTCCCACAAGGAGAGCAGGATGGAATGGGATATGATATTGAAACAATTCAGGGAAATGAATATGGCGCTTGGGCTGAAGGCTGGGATACAGCCACAATATATGCAAAACAGTGAGCTTGTCACCACACTGATCACACACAGGTGGATCTTCTCCCGAAAGCAGATACCTATGAGTTATAAATGAGTGTCCAATTCTAAGGCGGCACAACAACGTTTCATGGAGCTCGCTCTTGCATGAAGAGCTTTCCCGAACTCCCAATGCAGGTTTGCTAACATGGAGCTTGTTATCGCACTCCATGTTCCATTCCAATTGCCAAGAGTGAAGAATCGAAGACTTCCCCAAGGGCTTAATATCTTGATAGGGTAAAGAGGACAGCGATTGTGGAAGCTTCCCGCCAAATCCTGCAAGCTTGTCGGCTTCTTCATTGCCTTGAATGCCAATGTGACTGGGTACCCAACAAAATTTTATATTTTGACTCCCATGCAAAGCAGAGTTAAGTTTATATCGAATTTGTTGTACAGGCATATTTTTAGTATCTTTAAGAGAGCAAACTGCAAGAATCACACTTTGAAAGTCAACAAACAGGACCGCCCTCAGTATTTTCCTATTGATAATGCATTCTATCGCCAATGATACCGCATAGAGCTCCGCAGTAAAAATGCTAGCAATACAGTCAAGTACTGGAACTTTGGAGAAGCTTTCAGAGTATACAGCGCAACCGACGAAAGATGAAGTCTTGGCGCCATCTGTATAAACATTAAGATAACCATCATATTTATTTTGCAGTTCACCAAACTCTTGCTTAATTACAGCATGGCAAATGCCGTGCTTGTTGAACTTCGCGAGAGACCAGTCGGATTCAACTCACTGTGTTTTCCAAGGTGGAATACCGTTGACTTTCCGAACGAGGCCCACCTGGTCCAAAAGAAGGCGCAGCGAGGAGCGAAGATGATCAATGTGGAAGCTTAACGGTGTTAAAATGCTCGATTCATTTTCAAAAAGGCGATAGAACCTTGATCTTGTGAGGGAAGCGTAGGTTGGATGCTGAGGGTCGGCCAGAATCGTACAAGCATATGTTAGACTAAGATATGTACGTCGTTTGTTCAGGGACAGCTCTTTGGATTCTGCATACAAACTGAGGACGGGGGACGTCCGGAAAGCTCACGTTGCCAGTCGCAAGCCGAGATGGTGAACTCAGTCCAACATCTTAAGAGCAGAGGAGCGAGCCGATCCATACACTACTGCACTATAGTCAAGACGGGATCGTACAAGGGCATTGTATAGCTGCAGGATACAATTTCTATCAGACCCCCAAGACTTGTGAGCTAAAACTTTCAGAAGGTTTGTCGACTGAAGGCATTTTTGTTTCAGCGCTTTAAGGTGGGAAATAAAATTAAGCTTTCTATCAAATATTACACCAAGAAAGTTGTGCTCCTTCCTAACGCAAAGAAAAAGGAACACAGACCGTTTTTGAAGCAGAGAACTTGAACCAATTTTCATCGGCCCATTTGGACAGTTTGCTTATGGCTAACTCCAACTGGCGCTCACAACTGGAAAGGTTACAAGACGATGATGAAATCTGTATATCATCAGCATAAAGAGAATATGAAATAGAGGGTGGCAGCAGTTGTGCGAGGGAATTCATTGTTGGCAAAAACAAAGTCACGCTTAAAACACCCCCTTGAGGGTCTCCATTTTCTTGAACAAAGGAATCAGATAGGGTTGAGTCGAGACGAACTTGGAAAGTCATTTCTGTCAGATATTCCTTTATGCTTCGCAGCATACGGCCCCGGGTATTACAGGCCTACAGGTTTCGGTGAATCCCGTACCTCCACGCTGCGTCATATGTTTTTTCTAAGCCGAAAAAAAACCGCAATACAGTTCTGCCTGTTTACAAATGCCCCACGTGTCACAGTTTCCAGGCGAACTAAGTGGTCAAGGGTAGATCGACCTTGGCGGAATCCACATTGATCGTTATCAAAGACCCTCTGGCATTCTAAACATGTACACCAGTCGCCTGTTTATAAGCCTTTCATATGTTTTTCCAAGGCAGCTTGTCAGTGCAATGGGGCGATAGCTTGATGGTTATGAGGGGTCTTTGTTAGGCTTTAGGAGGGGACTGATATGTGCGCGTTTCCAAGCCTGAGGGAAACATTCCTTCTCCCACAAAAGATTAAAAAACAGGAGAAGGTTTCCAAGGGATTCTGGAGAAAGGCGGCGCAGCATTTCATAATGAATTCCATCGGGACCAGGGGCAGAGAGCTTTGTCATATTAAGAGCTATCTCAAGCTCGCATCGTGTAAATGGTTGGTTATAGTATGCTGAATTTCCTCCTGAAATGACAAGCTTTTGTCGTTCCGCACGAGCTTTTAACTGTCCGAAGGTAACGCTGTAGTTGGCCGAACTAAATGAATTATAAAAATGTTCCCCGAGTATGTTACCAATATCTTTTAGTAACGAAGAAGGAGCATTAAACGTTGGAATGGCAAAGCACCTGTAATCCACATCTACTTTGTTGTATCTGTCCCAGGCCTCCTTGGCTGGGACAAGCCTGGTTAAAGAAGAGAGATACTTTATCCATGACTTCCGCTTTGCTTGCTTCCTAGTCCAACGAGCCTTGGCTTTTCGTCGCTTGAACTCAACAAGGTTGCTTGAAGTGCGGTATCTGCGAAATCTGTCCACGCCCTATTTTGACCCGGCCCGGTTGTGGCACACTCCTTATTCCACCAAGGTTTACATTTTTTGGGTATACTACCAGATGTTTCTGGAATGAACTGCTGAGCAGCCTTTAGTATCTGCTCAGTAACATAAGGTGTAGCGTTCTCAGGGGACATAGAAGAAAGAAGCGAAGGATCTAAAGTGGAGTGAAGATTAAAAAGCGACCAGTCTGCCTTGTCTAACTTCCACCTAGGGACCCGCGTTAAAATATTACGCAATGGAGCGGTACTCTCTAAAACAACTGGATAGTGATCACTTCCAAAAGGGTTATGAAGAACCTTCCAGGAGAAGCAAGGAAGTAATGAAGGTGAAGGAATAGAAAGATCAATGGATGTGAATGAGTTGTGTGGCGCACTAAAAAAGGTTGGCTCTCTCTTGTTAAGAAGGTACAGCCCCGAAGACAATAAAAGACGTTCAATCACACCACCACGGGAGCCTTGACGAGTACTACCCCACATAAGATGATGAGCGTTAAAATCTCCTAAAATTAAAAAAAAAGGTTGCGGGAGCTGTCCTATAAGTCACTGCAGCTCTTGAAGTTTTAAAGGAATGTTAGGTGGTAAGTATAAAGAAACAATTGTTACAAGGCGGTCCAGAAGGAGACGTGCTGCAACAGCTTCCAGTGGCGTGCAGAGGGGAACTTGAGAGCAAACAACTCCACTCTGCACGACCACTACAACACCACCAGAAGGGGTGGAAGAGGGACGATCTTTTCTAAAAACCTGATGACGTCTTAGAATGTTAAAAGAATTAGTGTGAAGATGGGTTTCTTGCAAGGCGAGAGCGAAGGGCCGAAGCTGATTCATGAAATAGTTCACATCATCAATATTTCTTAAAATACCGCGAGAGTTCCATTGCATAAAATGTAACTTAGTCATCTATAAAAGGTATGTAAATATGCAACTGGAAAATAGGCCTAGCAAAATAAGGAAGACAGTAGAGTAGACAAAACTAGGTGGAAGACATTGGGATCATCATTTGGGTGAGACTACAGGCTTCTTATTCTTTTTATGTTTACCGGAGGGCGTTTCCCACCCCATATTGTCCTGGTCGGACCCAGGAGTGGACAGATTGTCAGCATCTGTTGACATCTCCACCTCCTGAGAGGTATCCGTTGTTTTGAGAACAGCACTTGTCCGGCCAGGTGTGCGGGGGGGGGGGGGGGGGGGGGGGGGGGAACCCCGACCACGACCGGCTGGGGGGTTGCAGACGAACTGGACGACGGGTCGTCTGAGCTCGTCCGGTCCCCTCCTTTCACAGGAGCTGCATGGGCACCACGCTGCTCCTTCGGTAGGGGGGCCCTCTCTAGTGAGCAAGAGCGAGAAGTTCGCTCCGTATCCCCAGGGAAGGACCTAGGAGAGGGGGCAGGCGCGGCTGCTGCCGGCCTGTCCTTGGAAAGAGGAGCAGCACGCGTGCTACCACCAGGGACTGGAGGAAGCAGCTGCTGCCCCTCTCGGGGAGCTGGGGCTAGGGTGACCACCCGTCCCGCAACTCGCAGGACAGTCCCGCATTGAGGGCTCGTGTCCCGTGTCCCGCGAGAAAGTCCCAAATCTACAAAATATCCCGCATTTCACACTGTCGTAAATTTCACTCTGCAACTCACGGTGCTGCCGAAAAATGGGGCACCGGGAAGTGCGGAGGTCGCTAGTAATTGTGTGAATCGAAATGGTACGCCATGTTCTATGATCTATCGAAGCATTGCGGGAAGCGACCGTCGTTCTTGCAAGAGGACCGACGAGCAGGCGTCGTTGTGCCTCTCCCTTTGGTGGGAAAATATTGTACGAAAAAGTTATCGCCAAAAGTTTAAATATAAAATATTGTAATTATTTTCAAATTGCCATGCATATGCGAAAGGTGTGCTGTGAATTTATTTTTCTAATTTTTTTTTTGTTGTGAAGGCAACCACTTATGCAACGGTCGAAAAACAACATAATGTTAAAAATTTGTGTAGCACCATGCCAATGCGAAAGGTTTGCTGTGGATTTCTCTTTTTTTTTAGTGAAGGCAGCCACACATGGGGGGGGGGGGGGCAACGGTCAAAAAAGAACAGAATGTTAAAAAAAAATTTGTGTGCAACCATGTTGATAGAAGTAAGCGCGGACAGGAAACAATAACCAGAAAAATATTTCCTGTTTCTTATTTCCATTTGATGCATTGAGTTCTGGTACAGTACGATTTTTATGATAATGTAGTGATTGCGCAGGCGAGCTGGTGGATGTTAAGCATTTTGTTCTTAGCCCGAGACTGCGGCAGGAAAAGAGGAAAGTTCCGAAGTAGAAGAAATATGAACAGTCGAAGAGACGTCTCGAACACAGCTAAAGACAATTTTATTTGGTCACCTTCTTATATACACTCCACAAACTTCACCACAGAACCTTCCCGATCTCGAAAGCCAAAAGATAACAAAGGTCTCACATCTTTCCACCACAATTGTCAAACGACCTTGACGTTTTTCACAAAGCAACGAACAATAGCTCCCCTCATCCGGAAGACACTTGACTGAATCCTTCGCGTACACAGTACACTCTCTCTCTCTACTCTCCGACCCACAATCACAAAGCATCCCGGTAACAGAAGATATCAATCCACGTGATACACAAAGGAAGAAACCACTTACACCTTCACATTCAACAAGCACTTTACAAAACTTTCAACACCCTTCCACGAAAGTGTAAGGGAATGCGCAAAAACGCATCGAGAAAAGTCTATTCCGTGCGGTAATGGAGTGGTATATGAAATCCCCCTGGAATGTGGCTTCAAATATGTGGGGCAGACGTCAAGGTGTATCGATGACAGATTGACTGAACAGAAAAGGAATGTCAAAAACAACGTTGCCAATTCGGAAATAGCGAAACATGTTCAAGAATGTAATAATTGTATACCCCACTGGTCTGAAACAGAGATAATACACAGGGAGTTAAACGACATCAAAAGGGTTGTAAAAGAAACAATAAGAATGAAATCAATAGGCAACTGCATTAGTCAGGTGTCGTTACAGCTGAGCAGCAGTGCAAAATCATTCTTGCGGATTTGAAAGTTTTGTAAAGTGCTTGTTGAATGTGAAGGTGTAAGTGGTTTCTTCCTTTGTGTATCACGTGGATTGATATCTTCTGTTACCGGGATGCTTTGTGATTGTGGGTCGGAGAGTAGAGGGAGAGAGTGTACTGTGTACGCGAAGGATTCAGTCAAGTGTCTTCCGGATGAGGGGAGCTATTGTTCGTTGCTTTGTGAAAAACGTCAAGGTCGTTTGACAATTGTGGTGGAAAGATGTGAGACCTTTGTTATCTTTTGGCTTTCGAGATCGGGAAGGTTCTGTGGTGAAGTTTGTGGAGTGTATATAAGAAGGTGACCAAATAAGATTGTCTTTAGCTGTGTTAGAAACGTCTCTTCGACTGTTCATTTTTCTTCTACTTCAGAACTTTCCTCTTTTCCTGCCGCAGTCTCGGGCTAAGAACAAAATGGTTAACGATTTTTATGTTTTCAACTTCGGCACATGTAATACCATCTTTGTCATTCAAGATAATCTATCACTGGTAGTGAAAATTATTTGAGCTTAATTGCTGCAATACAATTAGCAAGTGTATAAACAGTACGAGGTAATAAATGTGTTAACGGAGCCTTGGTTCGTTGTGTGCGTCTTAATACCCCCCAACCCCTCTGCCCCACGTGTCCCGCATTTCACTAGCAGGAAGGTGGTCACCCTAGCTGGGGCCCTGAAGTCGGCCGACAGGATCTCGGGAGAGACCTGGGTGGCCCTCGACTCCGAGCGTGGTGCACGGCCCCTGCGCACCACCTCGGCAAAACTTTTCTTTGATACAAAGGAGCACCGCTTCTTGGCTTCTGGGTGTGGAATGGTTTCTTTACTTTGATGGTAAGGATGTCTTTTTCTAGCTTCCAAGAGGGACATGCACGATAATAAGCAGGATGTGGTCCACCGCAATCAGCGCAGTGGGCCACAGCCGCCTCGCAAGTATCGGTAACATGACCTTGACTACCGCACTTCGCACACGTCACCTTCCCTCGACAGCTGCGTGTTCCATGACCAGAACGCTGGCAACGGAAGCACCGCTGGGGGTTGGGGACGTACGGGGGGATGCGGCAGTTCAAGTATCCTGCCTTGATTGTCTCAGGGAGAGTGTGCCTTTCAAAAGTCAGAATAACATGTCTCGAAGGGATCTGTGCACTATCTATCCTAAACATGATGCGTTTTAAGGCGACGACACCGGCACCTTGGAGTTCCTCGAGGAGTTCTTCCTCACTAGTGTGCAAGAAGTCGTCCTCGGAGAGGACTCCATGGTCAGTATTTAGTGTGCGATGAGGGCTCACCAACACCTTCACATCAACGATGGTAGTCAGTTTAAGGAGTGCGTCACTTTCTTTTTTTTTTTGTGTTCACTTCCACAAGAAGGTCTCCGGTGTGCTGTTTTTTAGCCTTGTAGGAAAACCCTACAAGGTTTTCTAGCACCTTTGCTACGATAAAAAGTGAGAGCTTTGAGACAGGTTTTTGTTCATCCAGCGAATGAACGATGAAAAATTTAGTAAATGTTTCTACTTCACATCCTTGGTCGATGTCTTTTTGTTCAGGGCAGCGCCTTTTAAGGGCGTGCCCTGTACGGGGTTTAGAGGCGTGGGGCGCCATAGGAGGGCAAAGGGTGTTCAGAATCCGCGGTGCACCGCCCACCACCGTGCCCAACAAGGGGTTAGGTAACGCACCATAACGAGAAGGGCTTGGCTGGAGACGTTACGCTCACAGTGCTGCCGGGAAACTATACCCAAGTGTTGGTCAAGAAAGAGGTCTATTGCCACCCAAGGTTAGCCCTTGC
Organism: Ixodes scapularis; assembly: GCF_016920785.2. Lineage (NCBI taxonomy): Eukaryota > Metazoa > Arthropoda > Arachnida > Ixodida > Ixodidae > Ixodes > Ixodes scapularis. Next base: position 54,563,192 of record NW_024609882.1, read on the forward strand.
CATCAAAGAGGTGTGAGAAAAGAGTACGAGAAATGAAAGATTGGAGAAAGTAGAAGAAAAGGCGACTACATTGAATCATCCTGGCCGGGCCTTACCAGGACAGCAGGGGCCGAAGTGGTGTTGAAAAGTAGAAGAAAAGGCGACTAGACTGAATCATGCTGGTCGGTCCTTACCAGGACTCCCGTTTTCGAGAAGCAGGGGCCGAAGTGGTGTATTGCCTCACCCGGGGGGCCCCGAAGGCTCCAAACCTACCCCGGGCTCGGCTCAACCACCAGGATGCCCCTTTCCCCGGAGACGGGAAAGCCACGCACAACCAGACGTTGGCGGGCGAACCCGCATAACTCGGGGTCCGTGGGGACACCTCTCTCCAAACACCTGCTTTCACAGGTGCCCCCTGCGGGGCAAACTCTGCGATGACCAGCAAGCGCAGGCCTAAAAGCTTTTAAATGTGAAGGATGTTATAGATAACCAGACTCCGTGTAAATAGTAGATACGAGAAGATGGGGATCATTCTTACCAGTGGCGTTCACCGAATCTTTAAGATTTATAAACTTTGTCCGTGTCTGCTTGCGATTTTCGAGCATAGCACCTACTGTGCACGCCTTTTGCAGCCCGTGGGATGTCTCCACTAAAAAGAGCAAGCTCATCGTGTGAATACGGCTTTATCGTCCATTCTATGGCGTTCACGAGGAATGAAACGCCGTAGGTCACATTATTTACACAAAGGCTTGAGGTGCAACGAGCATCGGTAATTTTGCTCAGGCCACAACGACATTGTTTGGAAGATATAGAATAAACAATTCTAATGCCAAAAAGAGCACGGGAGCTCGCACCGACGCCGACAACATCACGTGCCAATGGTTTGTTTATGCGGGACTCAGCGCTTCTTGCCCACACTCCATCGCACATGCGAAGCGCAAATGGAGTGCCGCCAGGGGCGCTCCGGTTCGTTTGTAAGCCTCAGTTGGTGAATAATATCACGTGTGACTATGTGTAGGTTGCCTAATAATAAATTGTAATAAATATGAGCTCCCGTATGTCAACACATCAATTCCACGCTTAAGTTGACATTGCATGCCGAAGTGTATAGTCGGGTCGTGCTTTGCCGACGGCGTCCTCATTGTGACCGGGGGTATGCGTATGACGGCTTTGACGGCCTCGGTCACGGCAGTCGCAAGTAGTTTGAACACTAGAATCACTTGAACTTGACTATAAACGTTTAGCCAATCTTCGCAGGTTATTCGTCGTTTTCTTTTTTCTTGAGCTCGAGGGTGCGACACGAATCAGACAAATTCAATGCGAACCCTCGTGTGCGCTCCGGCGAACGTCCAAACGATTGATAGATTGCCGGGCGTCAAACGGGCTTGAAGATTTTATCCCAAAAATAAAGCTTTGCCACATGGCCAATTTCACTTCACTAAATAAATAAAATTTGGTTAAATTAACTTTTTTAAAGACGAACTAATTTTTGTCTGCACCTTCAGGTCGGCCTTTCCTCGGGATATGACTGTAGAAGTTTACGTGTTAAGTAAGCAATTAAGGCAGTGAAGTATATTTTTGGTCTTTAATAACACTACCGCACGTCGGTTTATGTTTATAAATGCTTAACTGAGCGTGGATTCCTAACAGCACAAAGCGCCTGTGTTAATCGCTTTGGAAAGCAAGTAACAACGAGCCATATGCGAGACCGCTTAGTACGGCATTTACTAGACGCTTGTTTCTGAATGGACTTTGTATTGTATTGCCGCGCGCAAGGCTGAGAAAGCAACGCTCGGTCACGGTCCTCCAGAAAGTTCCCGTTTATTCATGTACCGCACGTAACTTCTATCATTTATCCCTGCTTTTGTTTTCTAGAAAGTGCGTGTTCATTCTCGCCCGATCACGCGACGCTCGAACCGCTTTCGCCGAATCTTCGAGATAGCGGCGCACTCTAGATAAGAGGCCGCCCGCGACCTTGTCGAGTCAGTCTCGCCCTAGCGCTCGATTCTGCTGACACGCCGACTTCGACGCCCGCGACGCTCTGCTTTCTTCTGTTTCCTTCTTTATTTTCGGCACAAGTTCGCCACATTAAACGTTTATTTCTCCCTATTTATTTCCTGTTTTCTTTTGGTCACCAACCGTGACATTTTGGTGGAGGTGCTGGGTACCGCATGCCCGTACAGCGTTCCCCTCCCGGGGCCCGCAGTGCAAGCCCGATTCCAAGCCCTGTGACAAGACCACTCAACGCGGAACCTGAAACTCGGACCAGTCGCCGAACCCAAGGTCTACACCCGGAATACGGACTTCTGCCACCCAGGACCAGGCAGCCTACGAGGCCGACGATGGACGACCAGCAATCGCAGTCCCCGACCGCCGCCGCCGTCGTCTACCTGCCTGTTGCCCAGCGAACCCCGACGACCTTCCATGGCGAGACCCACGAAGACGTAGAGGACTGGCTCCTGCACTACGAACGTGTAGCACGCCATAATGGATGGACCACTGAGCAGCGCCTCCAAAACCTCTACTTCTCCTTGGAGGGTACCGCGAGGCAGTGGTTCGAGAACCACGAGGCGTCGCTTACGTCGTGGGACACCTGTACCGCTGGCCTGAAGCAGACATTCACGAACCAGACACGACGACAGCGAGCGGAAGACCTCCTTCAAGTACGAACTCAAGGGCCCAACGAAACGGTAACCAGCTTCGTTGAAGACGTCCTCCGCCTGAGCAGCCGCGCCGACCCTCAGTCCACCGAGGAAAAGAAGCTGCGTATCCTGATGCGCGGCGTGAAGGACGACATTTTCGGTGGCCTCGTACGCAACCCACCGACGACGATTCAAGAATTTGTAACCGAGGCGACGAACATTGAGCGTGCGCTGCAATCCCGAGCCAGCCACTACCAGAGGCTACCCGGCGTCAGCGCGGTTCCGCCGTCCGCTTGCGACCTTGGCTCCAGCATCTCCAGCATTCGCCAGATCATCCGGGACGTCGTCCGGGAGGAAATTAAGAAGCTCCTGCCTGCTACCCACCAGCCGGCTTCGGTGTCAATAGCCGAAGTTGTCCGCGACGAGGTTCAGCGGGCAATTCAACTGGAGGCTCCTGCCAACGTAGCTGCACCCGAGGAGCCCACCGTGACCTACGCCGCAGTGGCCCGACGGCCACCGCCTCCTCCTCGCGCCTATGTCGCGCCGCCCCGACGCCAGTCTCCTGCGCCGCAGCACGACCGACGCCGCGACGACCAGCCCCGGTACGCCAGCCAGGAGCCCCGTGTACCCCGGAAGACCGATGTGTGGCGAACGGCCGACCGACGCCTGCTCTGCTACCACTGCGGGGAAGCCGACCATGTGTACCGCCGATGCCCATACCGACGACTCGGGCTGCGCGGATTCCACCCAAACGACCCGCGCCCCCGGTATGGTGAACGCCCTCGGGAGATCGACGAGTACCTGCGACGACCCCAGTCCCCCGAGCCTGCGTCCCGCCGAGAGTTCCGGTCGCCATCGCCCCGACGTCCAGCTTCGCCGATGCACCGACCCCGGCGTGAAAGCCTGTCACCCCTCGCTCCTCACCGGGGAAACTAGGCGCGGCAACCCCTGGAGGTGGAGTTGCCGAAGACAACCGACGTAAAGAGCCTCCAAGAACGACGGAGCGCTCCCACTCTCCCGACCCCAAGCATCACAACGACGCTCCTGCATCGGTGTCTAACAACCTGAACGTTGTGATCGACGGCCTCGACGCATCGGCACTCGTGGACACCGGAGCAGACTACTCAGTCTTGAGTGGGAGGCTCTCCCGCCGCCTTCGAAAAGTCATGACACCGTGGGAAGGACCCCAAATACGAACCGCCGGAGGACATCTCATCACACCAGTCGGAAGATGCACTGCTCGCGTCGACATCCACGGTGAAACGTGCCCTGTCAAGTTCGTCGTTCTGCAAGACTGTTCGAGGGACGTTATCCTCGGAATGGACTTTCTCTGCGAGTATGGCGCCGTCATCGATCTCGGAACAAACCGGCTGACGCTACGAAAACCTGCTCCACCAGCGGAGGGACCCCAAGCGACGTCACCCACGGTCCGAGTCCTCGCAAACCACGTGAACCTACCACCGCGGTCGAGTGTTTTCGTACTTGTCGGGATCGATGAAGCTTCCTGTGGCGAAGTTCTTCTCGAGGGAAGCCTCCAATTGCTCCTGAAAAGAGGCATAGGCGTCACAAGGGGAGTAGCTGAACTTCAGGACGGGCGGACTGTGGCCCTCGTGACGAACTTCCGAAACGAAACGCAACACCTCACAAAAGGTGCAGCCGTGGGCCACATCGAGAAACTCCGAAACCCCGCCGAAATCACCGCGATTACTGACGAATCCTCGCCGCCCCAGCAAGACAGTACGTCGCCAGCGCAGCTCGACATTGACCCTAAGCTTCCGGACCCTAAACGGCGTCAGCTGGCTAACCTCCTCGCCGAATACCGCGACTGCTTTGCGACGTCGTCGAAGATGCGCCAGACCGCGGTTGCCAAGCACCGCATCGTTACCGAGGACGACGCGCGCCCTGTGCATTGATCGCCGTACAGAGTCTCCGCTAAGGAAAGGGAGGTGATCCATCAGCAAGTTCAAGAGATGCTGAATGACGACATAATCCAACCTTCAAGGAGTCCATGGGCCTCTCCAGTCGTGCTGGTTAAGAAGAAGGACGGAACTCTTCGGTTCTGCGTGGACTACCGGCAGCTCAACACGGTTACGAAGAAAGACGTCTACCCACTCCCCCGCATCGACGACACTCTAGACCGGCTGCGCCACTCTCGATACTTTTCATCGATGGATCTGAAGAGCGGCTACTGGCAAATCGAGGTCGACGAACGGGACCGAGAGAAGACAGCCTTCGTCACGCCGGATGGACTGTACGAGTTCAAGGTGATGCCCTTCGGACTATGCACGGCGCCAGCAACTTTCCAGCGTGTCATGGACACCGTGCTGGCAGGGCTGAAGTGGCAGAGTTGTCTCGTCTACCTTGACGACGTCGTAGTATTTTCAGCTGACTTCGACGAGCACTTGAGACGACTCCGAGCTGTTCTTCAAGCCATTCAGACCGCCGGACTCACACTCAAGCCGTCAAAGTGCCGGTTCGCCTATGACGAACTGAAGTTCCTTGGCCACGTGGTTAGTAACGAAGGCGTCCGCCCAGACCCCGAGAAGACTCGCGCCGTCGCGGCATTTCCAGCGCCGACAGACAAGAAGGCCGTGCGAAGATTCCTTGGACTTTGTGCCTATTATCCACGCTTCGTTCGGGATTTCGCAAGGATTTCCGCACCACTTACGAATCTCACGAAGGACGCCGAGAAGTTCGAATGGGCCGAGGAGCAACAGCAGGCATTCGACGAACTGAAACAACGACTCCAGACTCCTCCTGTGGTTGGACATTTCGACCAGGATGCGGAAATAGAAATTCACACGGACGCAAGTAACGCTTGACTGGGCGCAGTACTAGTCCAAGTGCAAGAAGGCATCGAGCGAGTCATCGCCTACGCAAGTCGGACATTGTCCAAGGCGGAGAAAAATTACTCCACGACTGAGAAAGAATGCCTTGCGGTCGTCTGGGCAATAACGAAGTTTCGTCCGTACTTGTACGGGAGCCCGTTTCGTGTAGTCACGGACCACCACTCGCTCTGCTGGCATGCGAACCTGAAGGACCCGTCAGGACGCCTCGCTCGATGGAGTCTTCGACTACAAGAGTTCAACATGACAGTGGTCTATAAGTCAGGCCGCAAGCACAGCGACGCCGACTGCCTGTCCAGAGCCCCCGTCGAAGCCCCTTCCGGCTGCAGCAACGACAATGACGACGAGTGCTTCCTAGGAGCAGTGAACACCGACGATATGGCACGACGTCAACGGGACGATCCTGAGCTACGCGCATTAATCGAGCACCTGGAAGGGGGCAGGAGTACCGTGCCACGTGTCTTCTCACGAGTACTGCCGACCTTCGCCATCCGACAAGGTGTACTCTACAAAGAGAACTTCGGGAACAACAACTCGCCGTGGCTGCTGGTAATCCCGACCGACCTTCGAGGGGAGATCTTTCAAGCATGTCACGACGACCCGACGTCCGGACACCTTGGATACAGCCGGACACTGGCCCGTATTCGTGAAAAGTATTACTGGCCCAAGCTCCCCAAGACCGTCCACCTGTACACACGATCATGCCACGAGTGCCAGCGACGCAAGAAACCTCCGACGAGGCCGGCCGGACTCCTGCAGCCTATTTCTCCTCCAACTGCACCCTTCCAGCAGATCGGAATGGATCTACTTGGTCCTTTTCCGCCTTCGACGTCGGGGAACCGCTGGATCATCGTCGCCACAGATTATCTCACGCGGTACGCCGAAACGAAAGCTCTTCCTTCGGGGACTGCTGTGGAAGTTGCCAAGTTTTTCATTGAGTCCATCGTCCTCCGGCACGGCGCTCCAGAAGTTCTGATTACAGATCGCGGATCATCGTTCATGGCACAACTGACCCAAGAAATCTTCCGACTCAGTCACACCAGCCATCGTCGTACAACTGCGTACCACCCGCAGACCAACGGGCTGACGGAGCGACTCAACAAGACAATCGCCGATATGATCTCTATGTACGTCGACGTAGAGCACAAGACGTGGGACGAGGTGCTGCCCTACGTCACGTTCGCCTACAATACGGCGGTTCAAGAGACCACTGGATTCACCCCTTTCCAGCTGGTACATGGTCGGAAGGTAACGACCATGCTGGACGCCATGCTGCCCCATGAGCCATCTGACAACGAGAGCGACGACGCCCAGGCGGTTGCTCAACGCGCCGAAGAAGTTCGCCAGCTCGCCCGACTCCTGATTCAAGACCAGCAACGCGTCGACGCCGGCCGCTACAACCTTCGTCGCAGGGACGTCCACTTCCAGCCCGGAGATAGGGTGTGGGTATGGACGCCCATCCGTCGCCGCGGCCTCAGTGAGAAACTGCTGAAACGGTACTTTGGACCATACAAGGTACTTCGTCGCCTCGGCGAGCTGAACTACGAGGTGATGCCCGACGGAACACGAACATCGTCACGCCGCCCACCACGACCTGAGGTCGTCCACGTCGTGCGCCTGAAGCCGTACTACGCTCGATAGGACTGTGGACCTTTTGTGCTCCAAAAGACTCTTTAGTTTATCGTTCTTTTTTTATTTTGATTTGTTTTACACTGCATCGGGGCGATGCACTTTTAAAGGGGGGAGTAATGCCGCGCGCAAGGCTGAGAAAGCAACGCTCGGTCACGGTCCTCCAGAAAGTTCCCGTTTATTCATGTACCGCACGTAACTTCTATCATTTATCCCTGCTTTTGTTTTCTAGAAAGTGCGTGTTCATTCTCGCCCCGATCACGCGACGCTCGAACCGCTTTCGCCGAATCTTCGAGATAGCGGCGCACTCTAGATAAGAGGCCGCCCGCGACCTTGTCGAGTCAGTCTCGCCCTAGCGCTCGATTCTGCTGACACGCCGACTTCGACGCCCGCGACGCTCTGCTTTCTTCTGTTTCCTTCTTTATTTTCGGCACAAGTTCGCCACATTAAACGTTTATTTCTCCCTATTTATTTCCTGTTTTCTTTTGGTCACCAACCGTGACAGTATTGTATTCTGCGGCGTAATCTCTTTGAAACGAGAGTGTAAGTTGTACACGCCAAAAAAGTTAAAAAAGAAAAAAAAGGGGGAGGGGAAGGGAGGTCGTCAGGACCCACCATCTGTCATCGGTGACACCTGGCGGGCTGAGGGTAACAGTTGCACGATAACCGTAGTTCAATCAGTAGGCGCTGACTTCTCGGTGCGCAAATCACCGTCGCACTTTCCACCACGCCTCCAGTCTTTGACTAAAACAGGCCATGTGGACATGTTCATTCGTAGACCCGAGTGCCTGGTCGATGCGGAAGCCCCCGGTGGGAGCTGGCAGGAGTCTCTGGCACACGAGCAGCAAATGCTCGGTGGTTTCTTTGTCTTCTCCACAGGCGCTGCATGTCATGTCCGTCACGCTGTTGTCAAACTTTCGTCTGTACTGTCTGGTGCACAGGGCACCGCCGCGGGCCTCGATGAATAGGCGACTTTCCAGCGTGTTTCTGCAGAACATTATTGGAGCGATCTCAGTCTTGAAAGATGATTACAAATGCATGGTTTCAGGAAACAACAACGCCACCAGTGAGCGATCCGGGCATTATGGGAACTGTAACGGTATCCTGCCCGTTAGCCAAGCCAAGTCTAACCTAGTGGAACATTTGCATGCTATTTGGCACAATGTACCGCCCTAACTGAAGCACCATCGTTATTGCATCTTTGCATCCAGTCGAACTAACTGTCCTCAAACATTGTTGGAACAACCTGCGTTGCTGTTAATTTTTGTTGTTGGTTTTATTGGCAAAGCAAAAAAAAATGTACCAAATAAACTCAACTAATTCTCAATGCAGCTAATTAAAAACATGTTATTTGTGTGAGTGATTCCTCGGACCGTCAGCGCGAGTACGCGCAATGCCCCATTTAAAAAGAAAACGATACCCCGTCCAGAACGATGGTCCATCCAAAAACGAGCAGTGGACAGAAGTGCTCTCATTAAAGGTATCTCACCTCACGTGGGCAACGCAGCGCCGCACGGGGCGCTGCAAAAATTGCAGCGCCCCGTACGCAGGTACCCAACACGAACGTAGGTAACGTGGTTCTCGAAGGCGGTTCGGCGGTAGATGGAGATGACGGAGCAGCGACCCTCACTACTCCCATAATGCTCACGCGCGTCGCTCCGGGGTGCGCACAACTTCCCAGAATGGTCATCTCGCTGCAGCTCAAAAAAGCAGAATTACTGTGTGAATGCTTGTACAGCCCGAAGTTAGTGTGCCTCAGTGGGCGTCTGGTGTCTTAGCTGTGGATTAGCAATTTAGCCAATGAGGTAAAACCGCTAGCCTGGGGTCTTTTACGTGCACCACGCAGTAGCGATATACGACTGCACGGCGGTAAGATGCTCATCCAAATCGAAACCCGCAGGGGTGGGAATCGAACCCAGGATCTCTGGGTTCTGCGGCGCGAGCTTCCGCTCCACGTGCTTCGAGCTGGTGTTTGCTAGCCCACTCGGCAACTGATCCCCCGCGTACAGCTCGGAAACAGATTTCTGGCAGGCTAGCGGTTGTACTGCACTGGCTTCATTGCTCATCTACAGCGTGTGACTCGTCGCAGCTTAGAAATGGCTGACCAACCACATGCTGCATAAATATTGACAAAACACCAATTATTTATACAGCTTTAAGAGAGTGCACCGTGCACATTCTCCTCTAGCGCCGATTAATGCCACGCACGGAGCATTTCCACTTCTTCTAAATTCCCACTCAAAGTTGTCCCCGAGCATGTAGTGCGCAGACACACCAACAAAAAAGAACAGCAAGCGGAAGCTGAATTGTTGTTATTTCTTCAGAGTATAGGCGTCGGCGAATGTGCAACCAGGCGCGTAAGATTGGCATGGCTTCCAAAGCGTATTTTACCTCTCCAGAGTAGTCGCGCAATCTCGATTTGTAAAGATATTGAATCGGAGGTATTCGAGGCGAGACGTTTGAGGATTGCAGTTTTGTAGAATGTTTTCACGACCCAGGGCCAGAATACATCAACTTCCTCTGATGGTGCAAGTACTACGTGCAGCGCCAAGCTTCTATGCACGATAAAATTTAAAACATACCTGCTTGGGTAGCACTTCCACAACCCATAGTGTGGAAAAACGGAAGCGCCACTAGCGAGCTTCGTACCGCGAATAGTTCTGCGGTCATATCCCCTTCAGAAATATTCAAATTTGACACGGAACTGTTACCCGGAGCGCGTGGAGCGAAAGCTCCTCCTGCAAAATACAGAGATCCTGCGTTCAGTCCCGGGTTTCGATCTGAATCAGCATCCTTTTGGCGTGCCGTCGTGTATCAGTACTCAGTGGTAGTCCTTAAATACTCCAGTCAAGCAGTTATACTCCTCTGGCTACATTTCTTAACTACAGCAAAGACACCAGACTCCTGAGAATGACTTCCGGCTGTTTAAACTGAAAAACGATTCTTTACTATTATTACGTACGGCAAGTGTCGAAAACGCGCCGTCGGCATTGCTGCAGCGTTTATAGCATATTTAGAGACTTAGATCTTCTACACTAAGTATTACCAACTTACCAAATATGCGAGGAAGAAAAACGTAAAATATTAAAAGCAAAAAATGGGTAAAAATGTTTTTGTTTTTAAAAGTGCTTGACTTCTACTGATTCTTAAACGTGTTATTTGACAGAATGTATTTCTTCACATAAACAAACATTAAAAACATATATCCTTAAACCGTTTGAAAGACCTTGACATTTGTTGTTTCTGACATAAACTTTAATATGACATTCTACAAGCTATACTCGAAAACAAAATTTAAAATTTTAAGTAAAATTGCCCTCAAAGATAAATTTTGAAATTTGCAAGATATTTTTGGCGACAAACACTAAATATGAATTTGAATGTTGTCTTACTAGATGGTACATAGATTCGACTTCGTAGAAAACAGGCTTTATTTTGTTTATTTTCTCCCGTAAGACCATTCCACTAAAAAGCAGTGAGGGTGAATGCAATCGCTTCCCTCACCCAGTCGCGTCGTCTGCTGCGTAGAGTACGCCGTACAAAACGTCCGGCTACCGTTGGAACATGGGTAAAAATCGCGTCATTTGGCAACACTAACCGCAAATGCACGAATTTAGACCCCCAAGAAATATTATTGTTTAAATTGTATTGTATAAACCTATATACCAAAAAAATCCCCTGAGCTTATAAATAGATACGTTCAACCAAAGACCTTAAATAATATTTTTTTTCTTTTTTTAGGTTAGCAAGTGCTTTTTTTTGTTTTTGGTTTTTGTTTTTTTTGTATGCCGATCATTTCTCCGTTTTTTTCTGGAAGGTCCTCCGCTCGTGCTTGACCGACCTTTTCTATGGCTCAAGAATTACCTCAAAGGGGCTTTTAGAGAAAAAAAAAAAACGCGTGTCATCGATAACGTTAACTTATGTCATTGCGCTGCTGTTTAAGAAAACGTGATCACGAACCGGACATATAGTATTTCCGGGCAGACGGCGGGCAACACGACGGATGACCTCAACTCCCGGAATGGAGTTGCACAATGGGGTTTTCTGTGATATTGTAGTGAGTGCGCAGGCGAGCTGGTGGAAATTAACCATTCTGATGTTAGCCTGAGACTGAGGCAGGAAAAGAGGAAGTTTCAAAGTAGAAGAAAAAGGAACAGTCGAGGATACATCTCTGTACTTGCACGTCACTGCAAAAATTCCTTGCCATCCGCGTTAGATGACAGCGTTTTTGTGATCTTAACCTGCTTTTATTTAAACGATGAAAAAGAAAACCGACATTGTAGTTGGTGACACTCAAGGGGCACACATCCCTGTCAGTAGGGTAGGGGTATTAGGAGGAAAAGGTTTTAGAGATGTGGAAGGTATGAACTTGATTAAATAACTAAAAGGTAATAAAAATAAAACAAAACCGTATGAACAATCTCGGAGGAAAACTCAAGTTTTCAGATTGGCTTTGACTTTTCAGTCGGAGAAGGGGAGGGGATAACACAAGGATGCTGGCAACACGGTGTCCGACTTGATTGGAGGTTGTTGTTTGTTAGCATAGGCATAGTCACATAAGTGTGCCAGGCCCCAACCTTGCTGGTCGCTGGCCAGACTCTCGGAAAACCTAAAGTAGCTTCGTTTTCTTAGGTATCCTTGGTACTTTCTTTAGCGCTCCTCCTGTCACCACTCGGGACGCCCGCGGACGAATGAGTTCTTCTAGGCTAGTGCTGGATAGCTTGAACCTAGAAAAGGCGTCCCCGAGGACTGTTCGCTCTTCATGACTTGGCCAGTGCAGCAGGAGGTGCTCGGCGTCGCCAGGCTCTTCGCAGGTATGACACTTGAGGTCGACATCGGGTCTGAAACGGCCTATACACGCTGGGGTAAATGCCCTTCCTTTTCGCAGGCGGTAAAGTACCGCTGCAGTTTGGAGATCGAAGCCCCGCGGGACACGGTCTGGAAAGGCACAAGCCACAACCTCCGGGTCCGAATGCTGGAGTACTACGGCTCTTCTTACGAGGAGTTTGGCGTTCGAAAACTGAGGGACTGACGACATTGGGAATCTGGGGCCTTTGTGGGCCCACACCGCCAAATAGTCGGCAACTTAGTTTTGTCGAATCCCTCGGTGGCTCTGAATCCACCGAAAGGCGATCTCCCGTTCATTGCGCTGAAGCTGTACAACAAATCGTGCAACTAACCGTGCCAGTGGCGTGGCGCCTTCCAGTCCATCCGATAGCGCCAGAGCCGATTTTGAGCCACTCAGGACAACCCAGCACAGTCTCACGCGCAGCGCTCTCGAATTCCCCAGAGGGTCAGTCGTATGGCCGCCAACTCCGAGGTAATGGTGGATGCCTGGTGAGCCAGGCGCTCGCTGGTGCAAACGGTTTCTGCATGGAAGAAAACCGCTGCCATTGTCGTTCCTCCAGAACGGTGTACTGATCCCTCGGTGTACACGCAGGTCCACACATCGTACCGCATGCAAAGGTGATCCTCCTTCAGCTGTCGCGCGGCGACATCCGCTGTGTTCTTCTTGGTTCGCATTGCTGGAATGTCGAGGTGAACACTCAGCGTGTGAGGTTCTTTTGTGCAGTGCTGGGAGAGGGGCAGTGGTCCGGGTTTTGCCGGAATGTCGACAATGGGTGCAGACGTGCGCTCCCAATTTCGACTCGACAATCTCAGCGATTCTCACCAAGAGTGGGATGGTGGAGTCGCAGTTGCTCATACAGATGAATTCACCTTGCGTCCTTTCTTGCAGGGCATTCTCCACAGAGTTCGACCCGGCCTTTGTGAGCGTGTGCCTCGACGATGAAGTGCGACGGACTCCAAATCAAATTGAGAGGGCCACACATTGTGTTTGCTCGAGATTTTTCTGCTGGTTTGCGCTGAGTTGGATCAGTGGTAGGGCGTAAGGTGGCGGGTTGGAATAAGCCCCCTAAACAACTGGATGTGTTCATGTGTGATGAGGTGCCACGGGGGGTTCCACCGAGCAAACGGAGGATGTTTGTAGGATCAGGTGCCACGGGGGGTTCCACCGAGCAAACGGAGGATGTTTGTATGCCCTTTCATCTTTTGAAGCACTCACTTCATCGCTGAGTACCAGCAAAATCTCCAGACCGTTTTCACCAGCCTCACCGGTGTATTCCTGACGAAGAGTGTAGGCTGGAGCCTGCACGGTCTCCTCGGTGAGTAGCAAAGCGCAACCGAATTTTTCGGCCGATGTTGCCAGGCCGTGGTGGTGTAAGCGAAGTCTGTGTCCGACGCCGCATGGGGGGTGCCTTGGGACGGCGAAACTCGCTCCACCTTTCGGGCGGTGGGCCCACGGTTGGCAGGTTTGTAACCTTTGTGAAGGCCTCCGCGAGCACCTCTAGCATCTGTCTCGGCGGAATGTCCATGGTAACGGCCGTTCCAAGCACTGGACTCCGGGGATCGGGTGACTAGCTAGTGTATACGCCATCCTCCAGGTCCTGCTTCATTTATTTGGTTTGTCCAAGGTTACACACTTGAAGCGCAACGGTCGGCGAGTCAATTGTTTTTGTTCTATGTCTTCTAAATTTGGCATTCAGTCGCCAGTCGTCTGCCGGTCTCCCTGCGATCCATGACCGCCGCTTGGCTCCTCGTCTTATTAGCCGGAGTTTGAACCATTTGAGGTCCGGAGTGGGCCGCGCAGTTCAGACTCCGTCCTCTAGGATGCCGCGCGGAGGGCACGAGAGGGTGTTTCCGAAGTGAACGGTTACCACGTGTTGAGGGCCTCTCCGAGCACGGTCCTGTAGACACCCCAGCCGACTACCTGGCAGGTTCTCAAAGAAGCAACCCCAAGAATACGGGACACGCCGCTGCTTACAACTTACGCCATCTCTCGTCAGTCACGTTAACGCCCCAGCTTAACTTAATGGGAAAAAAGGTCACATTTTTGTTATTCAGTTAAAAAACCCGCAAATATTTTTGAACTCGAATGATTATAATATTGTTATAATAGCCCGCCTATTTTGAAAAATTCAATACCCCACGACCATTATATTTCCTCCCTGAACCAAGGAACCTATTCTCATAGAACCCCATTAAGAAAGAGACAGTGACATTCACCTCCCAGGAAGAAACTCTGGTGCCACAGACACTTCAAATCAAATATGATTATTTTATTCAGCTTAGCTTTAATTGATTCCAGGAGAGCATATTGAAATTCACGCTCAATGTTGAGTTATCGAGGTCTGAATTTACATAATAAACAAGAGCTTGCAATAGCGTAAAAACATGGTTGGGCCGGTAGGGATTTCCCTGTCAAAAAAATGTTCGCCAATATTTACTGTTTTAACAGATAAATACCAATCGATGCGAAGCATTAACTGTCCCATTAAGTGAAGCCGGCAAAAACTGCCATGTAAATTCCCATTGGCTGAGTGTAACGAGACCTTAATTCCCGTTGGCTGCGACAAATAATTACTATTTTAACAGATGAAACGTGTATAAATGCGGGGTGTCCTGTTTGTCCCCCCAGGATTGTAGGCGCGCATTAAAGTCTCCTGCTATTGTCAGTTCCCCTTTCGCTCTTGAGCGGATATCTTCAAGTACGCGAGTATGCTAGGGAGCACCAGGAACCACGTATGCCCAGAAAATCGTCAGAGATCGTTGCAAAGCTCGACAGTCACAGCCACGAACTTCGCAACCTCCATGAAGAGATAACTGAGTTCCACCTCAGTTTTTTTAAGTTTTATTCGTACTAGGAGGGCGGCCGGTGGTGTAGCGTCCGGCCGAGGGAGCCTGCTGGAGTACACTATGTGATCTGCGATCCGTATGCTCCCAGTCGGCATCCTGGGTTTCTGGAGGGCCACTGGATCGTAGGCGTCATCCCGTGGGTGGTCTCGCAGTTCTGGGAGTCGCGTTGCCAATCAGTTACAGCTCCACTGGAGAGCAAAACAGGTGATGGGGTGGAGCTGAGGGGACAGAGGATGTGAGCGAGGGGAGGGGATGGGGATGGTGGTGACCGGTGTTACCGCTGGCCCCCTTGGCTTCGTCCTGGAGTTGGCCTTCACCTACCGCCAACGGCAGCAAAGCCTATTGTCACATTGGGCCCCGGCGCGCGCCAACGGTGCTAGACAGTCACGTTCAGATTTCCAAGACCGGCCATCGAGTCATCGGGCCAGTGGTCGCCTTCGAGGAAGGCTCCAAACGCAAAAATAACATCTTCCGGAGGTCACGAGACCATCTGGGACCGCCAACCTTCGCAAGGAGAAACACCGGCATGCGTGTGCATGCCTGTGTATGCGTGTGTGTGTGTGTGGGGGGGGGGGGGGGGGGGGGGTCTGTCGGTATAGGGTTTCATCGAGGGCGTCGACTCCTTGCATGAGCCCCCGAAGCGGAAAACATAAAGGGATTGCATCATCTGCCCTTGGTGAAAGAACACCCGGAAATTGCATCAGCCGCCCCGAACTTCGAACACCACGTGAACACTCGAACGCCGGGGAAGGCTCCTCTCGCTCCACGGGCCTTCTCGTCCTAGGAGGGTTATATAATATGGGCTCGGAGAGCCCGAAGCCGCCGACTGCCGACTGCCGATTGCCGATTAACCAGTTGACCATGCTATTTGTATATTAACTGTACATAAAAGTTCTACTTCAGTACCCCCACTCCAGGCCTGTTTCCTCGGAACCATGCTATAGCAGCGAGCCACAGCACCGACTCTGGGTTCCGCGCCCGAAATCGTCACCCTCCCAAACGCAACATCGGATAGTCGTTCGTCGCTGCGACGACCTGTGAGTGATTGACTGCCGGGTGACGGGGGCAAAGAGCGAGGATGACGCCGTTGTAAGTACTGGCTGCTGAAGAACATTGCGTAATGTCGTTTCTTGGTTTAATTACGATCTCATGAACGGGAGTATCATGCCAAGGAAAGTAATGGTGGGTTGTGCCCAATTTGTGCTAACAGAGGACAGGAGAGTGCGGGCCATGCATTTTGCCGACTGCACTAGTGGTATCCAGCCCTCGAAGGTTGTTTTCGCGTGTTCAGAAGAAGAGCCAGAAGAAACCTGTCACTTGGAAGAGGTTGTGCATTTTGCTGACCGTTTTGGACAGTTTTCTTTGGTCCATGACTTTGTGGGGTTACTGCATCTACAACTTAGCTGCTATTTTGAAAAAATTCTTTTTACTTTTGCGCAGTCAGGTATAACTGGATTTGGAAACTTCTTCGAGTGGTTTATTCTTATCGGACGTGGCGTTTAGCGACGGCTGGACACTTCCTGTCGCTTGCCTATTCCGCTTAGGCCAATGTATGGCGGTCTTTGCGGCGCGGTTGTCAACCGCGTGCGTTCGAGCGTAATTCATAACCTCCTTTTCCTTCTTTCATTTCGGGCAAGATCGAGATGTTACAACATCAGCTCCTCCACAGTTTCTGCAGTTCTCTTGTGCAGAACACATGTCGCCAGCATGGCTGTCTCCGCAGCGGTTGCAGATGAAGAGGCCCTTGCAGGTTGCTTCCCGATGTCCATACCCGCAGCACTTGCGGCATTGGATTGAGTGTTCCTTGTACTCAGAAACCGGATGACGCACGCTTCCGAGACACACATAAATTGGCACTCTTGATGTGCAGAATGATACTCTCAATGCAGTGCTCTGACCAAGTCGAATCACTCTAGCAACTCAGCCGTCTGGGGATCTCGAATGCTGTTTGATGTCGACATCGGGTAGCTCTATGTCGACGTCTTGGTTCACGCGGAAGGGTTGATGGCGAGGGACGGGCTCATGCGCTCGTACTTCGAGGCCGCAGATCTTAGAGCAGGCAAGGATTGTTCGCGTTGCTTGGCCATTACCCGTTTTGACCGCGATAAGGTTAAGTCTGCTATTTGGCCAGATTTTGTGGACGCACTCCGGCATTTCTGCCCTTAAGCGACTAACATCTAAGTGCTCCTCACTTTTGTGATCCGCTGGTTGTCTGGTAGCGCGAAGATAACAGTCAGACCTTCAGAGATCCCACAGGGCTTGACCACCGTTGTAGTGTTCCCGCTCGAAATGGAGTTTGCTTTCTTGCGGTTCTTGGATGCATATGGCTCAATCCAGTCACCTTTGTTTGCGTCTGAAAGCACCATATCAGCGTTGAGGTCCTCGCGACTAGTTCTGGCCCTCAATTTCAGCGCATATGGAGGAAGTCATGGTGTACTGATAGGTGGCCGTTATTTGGCCTGCCGTTTTGAAGGGGTTCTGGTTGACATTGCCAGGTCGATTCTGCTAGCCAATGGGTAACCCAGAGCGGCAAACCCCTCGACTGAGAAGCTGAGATAATCTTCTTGTGAATGCGTACAGCTAAGAATATGTAAAGTGCTTAAAATATCAAAATGCTAGATCCAAGAAATTTGCCTACAGAAAAGCTGCACTGTTGTGAAGCTTCGTCTTCTTCCTTCGATCGTAGCCTGCAGGACATATTACTTCAGATATTTTTCGGTAGTGGACTCTGATTGGTTCCACTATGTGACGAAATTGGCAGAATGTGCCCCAGCGTGTTGTCACGACCTGTGTTGCTCGCTACTTATCTGCTGCAAACGACTAATTTATGGTGTGTGTAAAAAGCATGGTAAAATTTTATATAGTCATTTTATTAAAAAATCCCGTTCTTGTTTTTACAACTGAAGTCGCTTAGCCTTGCAGGTGGGTAGACACTGCTTACGCTGTAGCTGGAACCGGAAAAAAAGGAAATAAAATGGATAAACCAAAGGACGCGCAAAAAGAGAAACAGGGATCATGACGTACCGTAGAAAATGTTGGTAGAGAGGGGGGGGGGGGAGAGATGGCAGTGATGAAAGGGGACATCGACGTGCGAATTTTCTTATCATACCTTTCTAAAATGTGAGCTCTGGAAACACGCTTTTTGCACTGAACATGCTCTTCTGAAGTGCACGGACAATCCGTGCTTGGTGCTGTTTTCGATGCACCGATTCATACCAAATATCCCGAGCAGAGCATCTTTAGAACGGGACTGGCAGCACTTTTGCTCAGACCGCACTCGCAAATTAGCGACTACTCGTTCGCGCAAGACTTTCTACCAAGCGCATAGGTTGGTTGCTCTCAAGTCATTCCAATGTACAGTATTTTTTCAAAAGCTTAGAGCAACCGCGCGAGTGGCCGGAGCCGGATCGCTCCTTTGCGGCGGGGCTGTTATCGTCGGCGCTCGCTGGCAGCGAGATTTCTAAGTGCGAGGTTGAACTTCCCGCTTGCTATTTTGCGCCCCTTTTTTATCAAGGCAAGTGCGACGCGCGAGTGAAGCTCCCTCCCACTCTCAAAACTCTCGCTGACAGCGAGCGCCGGCGATAGGAGCGCCGCTACACGGGAGCCAGCCCGTTCCAGCGACGCGAGCGGTATGCTCTAGACTTTCGAAAAAGACTGTCCGCAGCGTCCAACACAATATCTCTCTGATGAGCGACGAGGCTCAGCGCCAAAGACCGCATACGATTGACTTCCGGGCAGCAAGCGAAGTTTACTAAGAATCTACTGCAACCGGGCGGTGCAACGAGCAACAGCCAGCGCTCCGCCCCAGCGACGGCCCAGCCCGTCACTGATCGCCAAGTTCTTCGCTTGCCAAGTCGCCTGCGTGATTAAAGTGTCCAAATGCAGCGTGAAACGAAACCGCGACGAGTAAACCACGCACATGTAGCGATACAGAAGACTGCGATGGCCTTGCTGTGTCAACTCGACAATTGCAGAGGTAACACTGGGTAACAGCTACCTTTATTTCTGGCAAAAACGTAAAAAATGTGATAAACTTACATGGCATCTAACGTCTAGGCTTGTGCCTTGTGTCTTGTGTGCCTTGTGTCCTCTACCCATTCACAGCGCAATACTCCATCTTATACTCGGTGCAGCAGCGCAAAACTGCTGACAGGCAATGGCGGACGGGTCGCGTAATACCTAGACAGCGGTGCAGATGCAAAGTTGCCTGAGAGAGTCTATATGAACCGTTTTGCCCTCACTAGCGCCATCTTAAATATTTTGTAGACGTCTAGCGAGGGTCTGGTGCCGCGGCAATGCTGAGTGGTTAGAAGCGTTGGCGAAAGTGCTCTTCAAGCCGCCGCTCCCTCGTTGGGTCAGCTGGTTGGGTTCTCCAAAGTGCTCGGTACCTGACTTATGGCGGGTCTTGTGTTCCTTTGTGCCACGTATGGCGGTTTTCAACTCATTGCGAACATTTTTTGCCCCTCATTATGGCATCCGGGAGTGCGGCTATGCCGAAGAGTGTGGCACTGAACGCGCTACCGAGAGAAATTGCAAGCGAGTACTCAAAATATTGCAGCAGCTAAAAGCGACTAAGTTTCCCTTCGGGATTCTTTTTTGTCTTTTAAATGCAGCACACCGACAATAATTTTGGCGTTTCTTGTCGTCCAAGACAATGAATTATAATGTGAACAAAAACTTAGCGTTTTAGATAATAAAATCGAGTCAATACCAATGTAAAATATTAACATTACGATTAATTATGTTACGAAAGTTGCAAGGAGAAACAGCATTCTCACAATAAAACTGGCGCGCACATTGCGAGCAAACCTTATGTTCATCGAGAGTACAGAGTTAACTTCGCTGCGCGCTTCATTCACAAAATGTTTCCAGCAGACTGGTAAAGATGGCGTTCGAGAAAATTATTTTCGGTTTACGTACACAACCAACTGACGGCGGGAGATCTTGGTCATTTGAAAAGCGGATAAGTTTGAAGGCATTGCAGCCGCAGCTGCATTGCCAGGTCCCGTGCGCGATAGAGATGCCCTCCCATAATATTTTGCAATTTCGTTTGTTATTCGTGCAGTCTTTTACAAAACAATGGTGTCCGCATGACTCTATGATTGCCGTTATTGAATGCGACAGTTCTAATTAAATATGAAATTAAAAAACTGGAGAAAACCACTAGGAAAACAAGCGAACTTTGAGAAACATGCGTCCAAGGCGCTTATCCGGGTCTTCTGCTCGTTCCTAACTAACCAGGAAGGAGGAAAGTGCGTCTAGCCCTTTCCCGTTTTCTCTCTTGACATTTTTCAGTAAATGCGGGCTTCCCGGTTGAATGCTTCGTCAATGCTTCCTGAAAAGGGATTTCCCCAGGTATTCGAATTAGGGGGTGTCTAAAGTTTTATAGAGGGGGGGGGGGGGCATGGAGGAATAGGGAGTCGTTGCGAATTTAGGGGGTGCCTTCAGAAAAACACGGGGGGTGTATACACCTCCCTAGGGGGAGCGTAGAGAAATCACTGTTCCTGAACACTTCCTCATCATCTGTCAAAGAACAAGTGGCTTATGTAGCCATAAGGGAAAGTTTTTATGTTGAAAGTCTCCAAGACCTCCCGCGTGTAGAAGATCTCGAGGGAAGATCCATGTGGGAAGAAACATGTAGACAGCTTTGTTGACTGCCGTATTGGAGTTGTAAATTGCATTCCGCTGTCTCGTCATAAGGGCTGTGTAGGACAAACAGGATGCTACATTAATGACAGATATAGGAAGCACAGCAACTTTCTTCGTACAACTACGTGTGGACGTTTAGCAGGCCACTGCCGAAAGTGTGGGCGCGCCTATTTTTGAAAATACAAATGTTTTAGAACGATTTGAAGAGCAGACATCGCGGGATGGCGGGATGTCTTGGAGGTCTTCGATATAACTACGAAGGGTGATGGCTGCATAAGCCACCCCTCACATCATTTGACAGCTGCTAAAGAAGCGTTCTTATCGGCAACAGTGCCAAGCGAGCATTATGTTTTTTTTTATGTTTATAGATTATAAACGGGGGATGGGGGGCGCTATTCAACAGCGCATGCGCAACCGGCGAAAGAACTATTATTTGTTTTTTTCTGAATTCCTATTAAAACTCCAGTTATGAATAAGCGATTGTCTGTAGTACCAGTCCTCTCTTCTGCCCTTGCTTTTGCGTATTGTTTTTTCTTCTAAAACCGCTACCAACTAGCGCAGCCTTGAGCCCTACATCAAAGGTTTTGTCCACTCCGTAGAGTTCCCATTAAATCATATCAGGAGCGTATTAGAAGCCGCCTGTAGGAGTATGGAAGTGCAAAACCCTCTCAGCGCAGCTTTCAAGCAATTCAACCAAATCATGTGGAAATATAGGTCGTTGTAGTTTATGGGAGAAGCAAAAAGCTTGTTGAATAAAAACAGCGTTAAACGTTTATACTTTTTCCTCGTCAAATACGATATTTTATTGACTTTCCTTTGCGTCTCAGATATAGAGATGACAAATTAACGCGTGCACGCAGAAGAAATTGCGCTTTGCATTGGTTCGCGCCAATCATTCAGCTGCCTTCCCGCCGTAGACACGATCGCTGCAGTTGTATGACTTGAGGCTGGCTTTGTGCTCCCAGGGCCTATAGTTGACCACGGCTGTACAGATCATATAAGGCTGCAAAGTAGAAACAGACACAGAAAACTTCAAAGGAAAGCACTAAGAGCCGGTACACATATTATAACACTTGACTAATAGGGGGGCTCGCAGAATGCGTTTCAAGGGGTTAGTGTATCGTTCCGGTAACTCCGTTAACAATATCCGATACCCCTCCGGCTCCTTTGCAAGTGCATCATATTGGTATCGGGTATCGTCATCGGAGTTATCATAACGATCTGTTAAAATATCCTTATGTCCGGTTCGCTCTCATGCTATATTACATGCAGCTGTTTACGAGTTCTTCGACAAAAGTAATCCTTCACAAGTACAACGACCCTTGGTTAAAAGTATTCAATATCACTCTTCCGACTACTTGAGATTTTCAAAAACGACAGATATTTCTACCGGTTTGAAAACGAATCTTTTTGTACTGTCTAATATTGAAATTGAATCACCGAACTATAAACTGCATTGCCAAGACGAAATATTAACAGATTCAAGTAACTTTTCGACTTTCAAAAGTATTCTGATATTTATTGTAGTTCTTTCCTAATAAATATACTCAACTGAAGACAAAATTGTCCCAAATGTCAAGAATTATAGGTATTTTGATTATTCTTGTAATGAGTAAAGCTCCAGAAATTGCGATGGCATTCAGTCAGCAAGCGCATTACGAGAGAGCTGTATGGTATTAAACATTATTAAGAGAAAATATAATTTCAGGTTTATATTGCTTGCAACAATGAGACACAAATCACCTATATTAGACAGTCTAAATCAAGGCGAAATTAAAAAAAAAAAAATTTCCGAAAGAAAGGGTCGCATACTCACAACATCGACCTTGAGGTAGCAACGTTCCCTGCTGTACGAGTCCACTCCAATCACGCAGTCGGATTCAGCAACTTTCATCTTAAGTTTGTAGTCCACACCCACAATTACCTGCAAATATATGACAAGAATATTATGAGATTTCGTAGCTCATGAACGCGAGAAAGTCTAAAGCTCCAAATAAAGTTTCTTACACGGGAAGGATGATGAGAGCTTTCAATTTAAGTTCATTATATCTCCACGCTGGAGCATTTATGTGTATCTTGAAACTCAGATACTGATGATCTCTCATTGAAACCTCTTCCTCTAAAAAGAATATCAGCGTCTCACGTACAACATTAAAGCCGTGCATTTTTTTTTTTTTAGATAAACAACAAATTGCAAAAATGAAAGTTAGACTCCAGTGAACCCGAAATTGCGCTGGTCCTGTGATCACCCATTGCTTCCAATTTTTCTTGTAGAAGGCGTGTTATTAATACTTCTATATGCCATCGCGCTGCTTGACAACAAACTCGCGTTTTGCCACAGCAGTTGTGCGCACCCCACGTCACGTGATCCAAACTGGCGTGGGGTGAAGCACCTGCGCATACGCAGGACCGACAGCAGCGCCACCGCAGTGGGGTGACTTCAGACTAGCAGTCTTGTACGCACTTTTTCGAAAAGGTAAGCGATTGCAATTACAATTACTCTTGGTTAGAAAGTAGCCAATTAGATCACTTAGATGACTCAGCAGAAAACTAATAGACCGTTATCTGAAAAAGTAACCGTTACTTTACCGATTCCCTGGGTTTTCTTAAACAATATTTTGGCCGGTTTGAAAATATTTTTTTTCCTTGTATTTTTTTGGTATTGTATTACAATCACCGAACCATAATATAGTTATGTTCTTAATCCACAATTGTGGTAAATCTGTGTCCTTCACTTCGAGGCTGGTTCGACGAATCCTTGGTAGACACGTGAACAACCGAGAAGCGCAATAAAAAAGAGGAGGGAAAATAGTAACTGTTACAAGTACTTCAAAAAGTGAAGACTTTTGAAAATGCTTATTAATTCATAATAATTATATTTATACGATTATGAAGTTTCTTCAAAAAGTAGTCGGGTGCAAGTAGGGCTTGGCGTCGGTTAAAACATGTAACCGACTAATCGTCATGCTTTAATAGATAAATAATAGATTTTTAGGTCTCGTACATTTCTACGCAAAATGATTCTAAAAGTCCAAATGAATTAATTTTGTTTTAATTTTGTTGACCGTGCGGTGGAGTGCCCAATGTAAAACTGCAATTATGAAACAACCTTGAGGCGTACTCTAGAAGGGCTCAAAGACACTCACACTCATAGATGATTACTTCAGCTGCACGAGGCAAAGAACTTCTTTGATATGCTCCGGCAAGAGCGACTTCTATTGTCACTATAATCTCCGCTGCACTAAACAGACACTCGCGCGGCAATAAAGTGTCAGGGACACGCGTAACCTTCTAAACTTGTCTGAAGCTACTAATCCAACCCTTACAGTTTACTTTAGGTTAAAAGTTTACCTAATGATGTCCTTCTTACAGGTGTGCTCGTCCACGTCTGCGTGGTGAATGCGTTTAAATTTTACTCTCTTTCGCTTCGTCCAAATTTTCCCGATTAACCGGTTAAAGTATTATCCTCGATTAAACCCTTAATAGATTCTTCGGCAGGTTGACCGATGAATTTTCTAGCCCTAGTTACGCGTAGTTTCATTACATTTAACGAGTACCATACAATTTCGCTTGGGAGCCGCATGTTGGTCTTTAGATGATGTCTGGAAACTGGTAACATCTTTAGGACACGTTACCTGAGACTCGACGCTCATAAGGTTCATGAGGGTGTCAAAGTTGGTCCTGTCCTCGACTTGAGAGGAGATGGCGAAGTGTGCCCACTCTTTGTAGCGGGGGTCCATGTCCGGTTGGTGTTTCCTCCAGACCCCGGGAAAGTCCGAGGAGACACAAACGACGCCGAGGACGACAAGGAGTGCTGTCTTCACGATACTCATCTCGGAATGACTCTGGCGTCGAACAGTGAAGCTGCGGTACTCTTTCGAGATCATTTATACCGTCTTTCATTAATATCAGGCGGTGCAATAGCATTGTTGCTTCGTTATCAGTGATACAATTGGAGGCATGTGAGCTTCTAATTTCATTCGTCCATGTACAATGGAAACACTTGACTGCAGAATAGTATCATAGATTATCCAAATGCATCCCCAAGATGTTCACAGCCACTGAACCTTATCAATACAATAACAGGTAGCGCTGCTGTGGGCCTGCCGCATGTGCGCTTCATCTGACGCCGATATGGCAGCTGCGCATGCTCAGTGCCTACACACGGCGTTGCTAAACATGGGCTTTCTTGTAAACAGCGCGTTAGCGTTTTACCTTATGAATAACACAACTTGCAAAGGGAACAGTGGAAGTCACAGGCGATCACAGACGGTTGTAATTTTTACGTGGGGTAAATACTTGAGTGCCAGCTAGCCGCAACACTAAATGCGATGTCTGCGTCGAGCGTTGCGCGCGTTTCTGAAACATTTACTTAAGGAGTTAATTGTTTTAAGGCATCATGACGGTTCAGTTGTGATAAACAAAATTACAAGAAAAATATAACAAAAATGGCCGTCGCGATTAGTGCATGATCAACGGAACATATAAGAATAAACTAATGCTTACTTTTTTTATTTTCGTTTATCGACCGTTCTTAATCTCTGGTTTGCTGGAGCCTAACATTCATGTGTTTTTTTTTTAATTTGGTGAATATTTAAATTAGTGAAAGGCTATAATATTTTTCGGTGAAGCTGAGATTCTCTCTAGAAGAAAACGCTTCAGTGGGGAATCATTGACGTCTGAATTCTGAGACACATGTGATCTTTATACAGATATAAATGAAGTGCTGTAAACGCTCTCACAATTCTTTGCATTTATGTGAATGTGCCACATTTTCATTTAGTGTTTTCATTTTTTTCGCATTTATAAACTGTCAAATGGCAGGATGTTGTGCTTCAGACATGTGTTTTTTGACACACTCCCCACCCCTGTCTCCCCTCGCCTGCGTAGTTTTTAAGTATAAAAATTCAGATCAACATGTTTGCACAAGTTCGAAAATATTGCTTTATTCCATGTGATCTGAAATTTTAAAAAAATCACATAAAATTTAAGCAAAATTTCTACAGTTGTCGCTTTATTTCATTTCTAAGTACGTCTTACAGAATGTTTAAGAGTTTTGTGTTATCTGCAATCAAAAAAGTCAGGTTCAGAGGCTGACCTTGCAAGAAAATGAAACAATCCCATAATGTGTGATGCATTTTTGCAGTCGACTGCTTTCTTTCATGGACGAGCAAAATAAGAAGCTCACATGCATCCAAGAGAGCGTAAAAATTAGCTAACCAAACGACTTGCTGCAACTTTTCATTTTCGGAACGTAACAAATTGAAAACGCAAAAATATAAGTAATCTGGCATCCAACAGATTTTACTAATTTTACTTAAAGGGGCACTGACGCCCCAAAGGTCGTATTTATTTTTATTGTCTAAAACGATGCAAGTTGTAGTCATAGACACGCAAAAAAAACCGCATCGCGAAAAAAAAGTTTCCCGCGCGCGCGCGCGCCTTTTTATTTTTGGCGTTTGATTTTCCCGCCTCTCGCCTCCTCGCTTCTTTTGATCGGTGACGTCAAAAAATCAGGAAATTTAGAAGCTTTGTAGGCGACATCTCTATAACATTTAATTACGGCAATCTTAAAACATGTTTTTTAACGCAATTGCGAACGCACTACGGCCCTTCTTTTTGAAATACCAAAAATCGGGAGTTCGTTGTGGTGCCGTCTCCTGGATTTGTATCCTCCAACGGAAAACAGGCGACACCGCTCAAAACCGGTCCGCCGCAACGCCGGCGCTAGCCGGCGCTCGCTCCTATCCTCCTCGCTTTGGGTCGCCATGGCAACAGCAGGGAGTGGTGACAGGAAAGTGGACTCTCAGGTCTCCTCAATTTTTGACGTCAAGGCACCGGCGCCGATCGCGCGGGAACTTCGAATTCGGCATTTGGAAATTGTTTTTTTACTTCACGAATACTGAATTCCCAAATCTCAAATTTTGAGGGTAATGTCCCGGCATCGTTTTCAATTGTTTCGGATAATAAAAAAAAATATGATTTTGATGTGTCAGTGCCCCTTTAAGGTCGTACCCTTTAGAAAGCGAGGGTATATTTCTTTACGCACCACATCCTGTCTAGCACAACGAGAGAAAGCATTTATTCAGCGTGAAAACGATGTTTCAATAACTTTTCTTTTGAATACAGCGGCTAGCGCCAAATTCCTTCATCTTCGAGATGAACTCTGGGCAGAATAGACACTCCTCAAACACGCTCGGCCTTTTAGCAACTGCTGCGTAAATATACCTCTCGCAAAATGGAAGCGATTCTATCGCCGTAGTGCCGCGGAAAGCATCTTGGGAAATCACCGATCACGGTATCAGTTTCGATTTGCCTACCTCGTTTCACAAAAACCCGTCATGAACAAATACAGCGGGTGCATATCCGAAGTTGCGAATTTTCTTAAATTTAAAAAAATGTACGATTTAACTGCTAATGCAAATAGAACACGTATCTCAGGGGGCTACCAAAGTACCAAAGTTTGCATGTAGGTAAAGAGGAAGACATGTACTGAGCTGATCAGCCTATTTCATTGTATCAATGACCTGGGCTTCTTAAATGATCCGTGACCCGGAAGAGTCATACTGCACTCTGGAGTTGTAATTAAGCTGCAAGAAAGGTATTGGGACGTAGGCCGGCTGCAGTTCTACTCCTGGCTAAGTCTAGGCAGGTCCTACAGGCCGATTGAGGTCGGTGTTTCAACAAGGGTTTTAAGAATATGAATGGGTGCAATAAGCGAGCGCTATCTTTAGTTTGTCTTGCCTTCTGTGCAAACTCGTGTACGAGTTTGTACAAAAATTTGTACATCTGTTTTTATTGTTTTATACATTTGTACAACAAAAGTATACTAGTGCGTATTTTATATAAAATGCGTAAAATTTGTGCAAGTTTGTGTAGAAATTTGTACTCAAATTTTTAAACATTTGTACACAAATTTGCCTTGTGTACAAAAAAATGTACGTGTGTATTTCTTTTTAGAGCGGAGCTCTTAGCCGGCCGTTTCCGGCTTGAGCGGCGTCGCCGTCGCCATAGGCGGAACCGCGCGCTCCATTCCGGGAAGTTTCCCATGTTCACGTCACACATTTCGTCACGTGACGCCACGAGGGCCACGAGTGACGTCACGAGGGTCACTAGGGTCACAAGTGACGTGATGTCACAAAGGTCGCGCATGAAGCTCACAACGAAGGTCACGATCATCACAGTGAAGGTCACGACATTGACGAGGCCTTCGCGAGTGACATCAAGAGGTGGAGGGAGGGAGGGGGAGAGGAAGGGAGGAGTGGGCGGAGAATCAGAGGACGAGGAGGAAGAAGGATCATTGTTTACGTGACCTTGTTCGGCTCTAAGCTGCAGCATAATTAACGCCCGCTAATGTCAGCAGAGAGAATGAGAGGAAGTGTACTCCGAGAGAGCACACGGGAACCTGCACGGCACCTCGAATTACGTCATTAGGAGTGCGACCAGGTGTGACCCTGAAGACCTGGAGTGAGTTGAGGGGTGCCAGAAATCCCAATATTTTTCTTTATTTTCCCACAACTTCGACACGCCTTTGACACATCTTTACTTCAGAAGTGACAAAGGGCAACTTCCACATATTTTGACCGATGTCCGGAAGTCCGTTGCACGCCCGCTTTAATCTCCACTTTATTTTATTCAACTCGTGGCTGACGGGCTGGCAGGCGCACTTGCGTACGAATTTTTACCATTCTGTACAGCCTTGGTACGCCACCCAGGATCACATTTTTTGGTTTGCAAATCAATATGATAATATTATTAATGATGAATTTGTCAATCAATTTATATAATAATCAACTTTGAAATAGATGCATTTGTGAATAAGTTCAATACTATTATTATTATTATTAATAATATTATTGTAGCTGAGAAGTACTTCGTAAACGCCATCATCAAAATCGTGACTATGCCACTCTTCTCCATGAATAGAGTGTAGTACACGCCACCGTGGCCTGAGAGCCACCATAACGCAAAGCGCACAGTGTTGCATGCAGGAGTGCTTAAAAGTAGCATATTATCAGAGTCCACCATGTCTTTCTCCTTTTTTTTCCTTTTTTTTTTTTTGGGGGGGGGGGGGGGGTGGGGGGGGAGAGGGGACTTGCTCTGATTTTGTATTGAACACGACGTCTGCGTTGGCGTTCGTTCAGGTATTGGATTCAATCACACGATTCTTGCCCAAAAAAATGGACACGGCTAATGTTCCTTTGGAGGGTTTGAAAAGGGTTCATTGCGGCAGGATTTCTAATTGCTGTGAAAGCACTTAAGTCAGCTGACTTCTTGTAGTAGTCTAATATCTCCTAAAATAGCGGCCGGGGTAGTTATCACCTACTAATGGTAAGTTTAAAGAGCGTCACATATTTAGGAATCTTTTCAATTGTGTTCGTAAATCTACTAAATATAAAAACGCAAAAAAATATTCGCCGTTTTCAGTGGAACTAAAACAATATTCCGATAATCGTCGTTACCTTTCACAGATTGTACAAGTCCATGAAAGGCGACGAGTTCGACTCACACAATGCCGTTTTCATGGGCGTATCAACCTGGGCATTGTCTCCGATGAAAGATGCCTGAAATCTCAACAAGCGCTCCATGCTCGAAACCTTACTCGGGACAAAGAACTTTGAAAGATTTCGAGAACGCGGTGAAACTATTCTACGAAAACAGCTATTAATAGTTGCATGAGCGTAGAAAACCTATTGTGCTGCATCAGATCTCTCGATTGGATCGCGCACTGAAGGTGCCGAGGCAGTTTCCATAAAAGTAGGCCTAGCAAGATACCGCTCTTGCTTCACTCGACATCAGACTGAACGCAAGATGAGTCTCCCGAAGGTAGGCCTCGTTTGCTTCGCTGCCCCTCCGCTCTCCTCGGCCTTTCCCGGGATCTGGAAAAGACACCACTCGGACGTAGACCCCCGCGACAGGGAGTGGGCACACTTCGCCATCTCCTCCCAAGTCGAGGGCAGAACCAACTACGACGCGCTCGTCGCCCTCTTCAGCGTCGAGTCTCGAGTAACAGCTGCGTTTATTTATTTATTTTTTTCAGTTTACTCTCATTCTCTCAGGGGGCCATGATGGGACCAAGACTCCGTTTAGAAGCAAATGAGCACTTGACCACACCGGGCACTGCGCATGCGTAGAAACTAGACTCATGGGAAACGCGTTGCATGCTCCTTCCAGCGCTACCGCAAGGCCGTGACGTCAGGGACGGGTGTTTGTGTATAGAATGTGCAAAAAAAAATAAAAGCAACATAAATTTGAACGAGAGAAATACGGTACGATTTGATAACAATATTCTGGGATGGGTCGGTGAAGCTGCTGCGAAAAATATGTAAAACAGCAAGCATAACGATTTTCAGCAACAGGCTGCAGTGGGGTGGTCATCATTTGGGCCAGTTCTCGTTTCGACCTTCTCGTTTGGACTTTCTCAAAAGGACCATTTTCAAAACGTCCTTCTCGGCTGGGCCCGCCGCATTTGATCCGTTCTTGTTACATCCTTCGCGTTTCATCCTCCAAGAAAAAATATCAGAGGGGGGCACTTCGAGGTGTCGGTGTTGTGACAGGGTCACCGTATATCCCCGAAGAAGCTTCTTCAAGTCCGCCCCTCCCTCCTCCCTCACATACACACGCACACGTGCTAATTAGTCCCGCGGTTTGGCTCCTAGTTCCTGGAATGCGTCTCTTCTGCTCTTGAAACATGCAGTGAAGTTCATGACCGGCTCGTTGGGTTGTTCGGAAGTGCCAGGCGCTGGGCAATAAAACACCGTACTGCTCTTTTGTGTCAAAGCACGGCTTCGATAGGTCTCTTTTCCCGAGTCGCGGGAGGGTGCACTCGGAGTGGTCCTTCCCTCCCCCCCCCCCCCCCCCCCCACACACACACACACAAGCCCTTTGTACTCTATTTTTCCTTAAAGTGGACTGCAGCGTACTCCACGCGCTATTCGGTCCTAGTGCGAACGGGACGAAATGCGATTAGGCCCCATTGCAAAAAGGCCGGTTCGGATATTTTGAGAAGGTTTAAACGAGAAGGTCTAAACAAGAATGGGGCGAAACGTGAGGGGGAACAGCTGACGGAGTCCGTCTGTGGACAAAGCAGTGGAAAGGAAAAGCGCCCCACGTAGAGAGGAGGAGAGTCGTGAAGGACAAAGGCGACATGGAGGCGACGTCACGGGGCAGGCACCAATGCGCGTGGATGCTGGGGTGAGTAATACTAATAATAACAAAAATCTTTATCTGCCCGAAAAGGTGTGTTCCTGGTGGAGTGCGAGGCGAAACAGAAAGGCGGAAGCCCGTACGCTGGTGCGTCTGTTGGCCCAACCCCCAGGCAAACGAAAACAAAGCTAAGCGTAACAAGAAGCACGTAACATGCAACAAAGACTGCGCACTCAATCGTGTTCGGGAGGCCCTAGCACGGCCCGAGTGTCCTCGAAGGGCGTCCAAACCGAAATCGCGAAAAAGCGCGCGACTCCCCCTTTGCAGGTGTGCGGAGGGCATATCTTATGGTTTGGGCTATAAAACGGAGTATGATCCAAGTACTAGCGCTGGTTCGAGTAGGCGAAAAAGAATTGAAGGAAGATCCATCAATGGATTTTTAGGGAATGCGTGATCATGGCCATTCGGAAACGCCACACACGTCCCTTTGTGGGAAACGGTAACACTGACCCCGTTAACGAAGCCAGAAAGTGGCAGCAACAAGCAGAGGAGGCAAAAGATAAAGCCAGAACAGAAAAGTGAAGGGGTATACATTAGCATTTTCTAAAGTGGGGCCTGTGTGGTGTTTTTCAAAGAAGATGCTAAAACATTCCCTAAGGATACACCACTTGATATACCTTTTTTGCAGGTATATTAATTGGTGTATGCCTCGTAAGAGGTAAGAACTTAAAACAATTCCAGCGAACGGCATCAGACATCATATTCTTAAAGTTGGTTTGAGTGACTGATATTTACAGGAAATGATTAATAATATAGACCCCGGTTGCTTCAAAAAACAGTGATTACTATATGTTTTTACACGTGACGAGTGTGTAAAAACTGATAATGGCATGTATTTCGTACCAAGAAATGGCCCATCGTCTGTCACGATCGAATGCAGTGCTTCCCTTGATCATTTTTCAGAGGGCAGAAATGTGATTTTAAAAATTGCAGGTGTTTCTCTACAAGTATTGCTTAGTGGAGTGTTGAAAGGGCTGCTGATACTGTTATAACGCCCGAGGCGGACGGGAAAGCATCCGAAGTTATAGTGAAAATACGAATAAGCTTGAAACGCTGGCGTCGTCCCCCGACATGGGAAAGCGGATGTTAACTCCGGAGTTAACATTAAAAACGTTAGGACCAGGAAACAAAAGCTCTTCTGCAATTTCGTGGAATGCACTGGCAGGAGACAATATTTTTGAGACATGATTTTACTAGTTGTGCATCTAGCGACATTATGCATCAAGACCTCGGTAGCGTAGTGTATTGTTACAGTCAATTTTTTTTTTTTTTTTTTTTGTAGAATCACTCTACTAATCTAGTCACAAAGAAGCCTGAGAGCGATGAAAACATTTTGTTTCTAGAACCGTCTTGGTGTTTGAGAGTACCACTTTCGACAAAAAGTACAATCCGAAAAAGTTCTGCAAAAGTAGCCACGCTCATTTATTATTTCCGCAATTATAAAGCGCGTCGATAACTAAGCATACACCTTCAGCGTTCATTTACAAAAGTTTCGTCGTGAGATTGGCATTTTTTGTGCGAAGACAGTGTTCTGCTGTCATTCCTTAAATACAAGGGTGGATTTCTGGCTGAGTGGGCTAGCGCACACCAGGTCTGGAGCACGTGGAGCGAAACCTCGCGCTGTAGAGCCAATGATCCATTGTTCAATCCCCACTCCTGCCCGTTTCGATTTGGATGAGCATCGTACCGGCGTGCGCACGGACGTGTATCACTGCTGGGTGACGGACGCTGAAGACCTCAGGCTAGCGGTTGTACTGCACTGGCTAAATTTCTCATCTAGAGCTAGGAGACTCGTCGCCCGTCGAGGCAGACCAAGGTCTAGACTGACAACCCTTTTTTTTTTTCATTAAAGGCAGCATAAAGAATTGTAAAATAATCAGTGGGATAAGCAAACCTCACTGAAAGAAACTTTTTTTTTTTAATTCACTGGTGCCCTTCAACAGCACTCTTGCTTTTGTGCGAGGAAGTTTATATGATGTTAACTGAGATTAAGTTAGCCAAGCCTACAGCAATTAATGTTACGAGTCGGTCAAAGTCAAGATTCAGCCGGTCTGGTTAGCACGGACATTTCAACACTAGGGCGGGGGTACGGAGGGGCTAGGACAACATCGCCGTTCCCCTCTGACCAATGTTATAAGTAAGGAGTTACTTGTATCTAGTTACTTCTTTGATAACGAACTCACGACATAGTTACTTTTTAACGGAAGGAAGGAGTAACGGTGTTTTAGCTACTTTAATAAAGTAACGAGCGTCGGTATCTATCTACTTCTGGAAGCGAACCTGTAAAACAAGAGTACCCGCCCTAGTTATCACTTACCGCCGAGAAAACGCTAGATATGCATAAAACGAGGTGCACAAGGAATATCGGTACAGCCACATTCATTCCCGAATGAACGAGTTAAAAGCGAAATATTATTAAGAAAAAAAAGTCGTATATTTCGCCCACAATGTGCGAAGAAATGAAAGCGACGGCAGCAGCACGGTCACGCAATGCGGCTAGAATTGTGCTGTCACGTTCCTGAGGACGGAGGATCGACGGGGTCAATTCTCATAGGCGTCGTGGTTGGCGTCGTAAATGCAACTGACGATCGCCGCCATTACTCGTTGATCCGATAAGTAAGCGGGTAAGTGCCTCGAAAGTTTTTAAAGCTATCCAACATTAGTCGCAGTTCC
The DNA here is from genome assembly GCF_016920785.2 of Ixodes scapularis. Classification (NCBI taxonomy): domain Eukaryota; kingdom Metazoa; phylum Arthropoda; class Arachnida; order Ixodida; family Ixodidae; genus Ixodes; species Ixodes scapularis. The sequence continues at coordinate 54,596,511 of NW_024609882.1, forward strand.
AGGATACTGCCAAATCGGAATTTCGCTTAACGGGAGTTATGTTTGAAAAAAAATTTTTTCAAGCAGACGACACGAAAGGCACTCCTTTCGTCGCGTCGTCCCGGGGCTCCCTGTCTCCGCGCTGCGCGGCCGACGGGAAAACCAGACTTCCCTGGACTCGCTCCAAGAGCGGAGAGAAGCTTTTTTTTTTTTTTTTTTTTTTTTTCCCGCAGCGGTGACGATAACGCGCGAGGTCAAAATCACTGCAAAGATCGCCCATAATGATTGCTTTAAAATAATATTACAAAAGTGCCACTGCTTCACAAAATCGATGCATTCAAAGTATCGAAGACATAGCGCGTTACTTTAAATCTAACGTGACGCGTTTTTTTAATCGCAATAAGGAGTAACATATTAGGAGTAGTTACTAGTAAGTGCGACGGCATGTCGATTTATTTTTTTATTTTTTTCTTTCTTTATTGATGCTGCCAATCTCTTGCGAGATGGTAACAGGACTAGTTCATCGAAACACTTTCATGCAGGGTGCACCCGCTGTGACAACAAAAGTAAAAAATCTGATCATGTGGTAGCATTTACAACTTCAGGTGGAAGGCTGTTCCAATCTATGATTGTACGAGGAAAGAAGGAGAACTTAAAGGTATCGTTTTTATATTTATATGGCTATATTGTTTTGCTATGTGTATATCTGATAGACCTGGGGCAAAACCAATATGTTATATATTTATTCTTTTCTATACCGAGCTGGTCATCGGCAATAAGGTAAAGAACTTTAAGGCGGTTTATTCTCCATCTTTCCTGTAGGGTTTCCAAGCCCGCGTCATTAAACAGTTTGGTTGGAGATACTATATAAGGAGTACATATTATACACAAAGCCCACGTGCTACCCTTCGCATTCGCTCAAGTTCTGAAATGCAAGATGAGGTATGTGGATCCCAAATGACGCTTCCATATTCTAGCAATGGCCGAGCAAAAGTTTCATACAGTAGTAGTTTTGCATCACAGGAGGCCTTCCTGAGACACCTAAGCAAGAAACCCAGCTTACGCACGGCTTTACTAGCATTTTGATTGATATGAACATTCCATTTAAGATGAGACGTTATTGTCAACCCCAGATATTTATATGAACTTACTCTCTGAAGGCTACGGTTACCAATCCAATGGATAAAACTGATAGGTTTTTTTCCTTTGAGTAATCGGCATAAATAGTTTTAGATAAATTTAGTGAGATTTGCCAGCCATCACACCATCTAGACAGTTTTTCTAATGAGGAGTTTAGTAGTTCACAGTCAGCAGAACTTTTGATTTCCATAAAAATAACAATCATCCACAAACTTTCGGATATCTACTGGAATTCCGCAAACAATATCATTCACGAATACTAAAATCAACAAAGGCCCGAGGACCGATCTCTGTGGGACGCCAGAGGTTATGTGTATGATACCGGAGCATGTGGTGTCAACTTGAACAAACTGCTGTATCAGTGATAAGTCACTTTCAAGCCACTTCAGGAAAGCAGGGCTATCTAAAACTGGCGACAGCTTTATTCGTAACTTTTCGCACGATACGCGACCAAACGCTTTTGAAAAATTTCATCAAATCAGATCAGTTTGCCCTCTTACATTAATCACGGATGCAAATTCATGCGCAGTTTCTGTCCGTTGGGTAATTGTAGATCCTTTTTGGCAAAAACCATGCTGAAAACTAGTAAAAATATTTTGTTCAAGATATGTCGATATGTGTATCGGGATGTGTGATGTGTGTCGATATGCGACAAGATATGTCACTTTTCAATTATAGGCCTATTTCTCTGCTTAGTACGTGCAGTAAGGTCCTAGAGCATCTGGTGTTTAAGCACATTTTGAGTAGTAGTAGTAGTAGTAGTAATAGCAGTAGTAGTAGTATGTGTTTTGGGGAGGGAGGCTGGGATGCCGACAACAGTCGGTTTCCCAACCCCCTCCCCAAAACGAGAATACAAACACGTTTAATTCATTTAAATCAATATTTTATTGATATCAATTTTGTTTCCAATCAAATTTCTACTCTTTTATTTTATTATATCTAGAGTATAATCCACTTTGTTATTGATGTTGTTTTAAACATGGAAGGTGGATTGTTTTAGGTTTCGAAAAATTAAAAACAGCATAAAAAATGAGTTCGCTTTAATGTAATTATGCCGTAGAGCGTCAGCTTATTTGAAGAGTTTCTATTTTTCATGTAGACCCCGCCATACATCTTGTTGGAGAGAGAGAGAGAATAAACTTTTATTTTCACTCCGAGTCCGGAACTCCCGTTTTTTCACCATTCATCACCGACCATGGTTTGGACATGTCGGACGAGCAGGGGCCATAGTGTAGCCTCGAGTGTCTTGGGCGGGTTGGTCCACTCTGTCCATGTCTGAGGGAGGTGGTGGGAAAGGAGGGGTGAGAGAAGTACGTTACGCGAGTGTGGGCGTTAGCGCAGTCCCATAAGTAGTGTATGTTTGATGGATAGCCGGTACAATGTAGGCAGACTGGTTGGCCAGAACGTCCTTGGATGAAGTTAGTGTAATGTGGTGTCATGAGAGTCTGTGTTTGTGCACGTCTAATAAGGGTAGAGTCAGACCGGCTAACTATGAATGAGAGAGTGTGTGAAGTAGTGGTGTGTTGTCTGAGTTTGAGCAGCAAGGCTGTACGTTCCTTGTGCATTTGTTTCCGGAGTTCTTTGGGGTCATAGGGTTCGGGCAAAAGGGTGGGAGGTCCCGGATTAGAATACGCTTGGGAGAGCTTGTGTGCTCGTAGATTTCCTCCCAGTCCCTGATGACTCGGTATCCATTCTATATTGATGTGTATGTACGGGTGTGCGTGAAGGTGTCGTTGTAGTATGGAGTGTATGTGGGAAGGTAAGTCGTTGTCTCGAAAGCAGCGGCACGCTCCCTGGTTGTCTGTGCGGATAAGAATTGTATCGGTTGAGTGGGTATGTTCTGTGATGGTTTCGGCGATTGCGAGTATTTCTGCAGCCGTCGAGAAGGGGACCCCTTCGTGTTCACGGGATGAAGATGATCGGGGTTCAATCACTGCCGTTCTGCTCCTGATAGCTGTGTGGCTCGCGGCGGGGTAGGCGGTCGTCAGGAGACATGTTCTGTGAAATGGGGAGCACAGTTATGCGTGGGGGCGAGTCCCAGGGTGGGGCCGGGGGTGGGAGGGGCGGAAGTTTGGATGTGTCGTATTGTTGATGGCCGAGGATCTGGCGCCCGCGTTGTGATGTCATTAATCGCTGGTGCTGTGCATGTTCCTGTATAGAGATGCGATCATCCAGTGAGTTAAAAAGGCCAGTGCCTGTGATTAGATGCACAGGCGCAAATCGAGGGTCTCCTAGAGCCAGTCGCGTGCATTTCCGGAGTGCGGTTTCTAGCTTTTTTGTTTGGGTTCGAGTTTGTGTAACATATGGGAGGTGATACATGACTCGTGTGTAGACGAGCGCCTCGTCTCTTGTGGAACTCATGCTACTTGAGGCCTGGACTGCGTCTCGTAACGCGCCTAAGCATGTTGTCTATCTGGTTAATTTGGCGTATGATGTGTCCTATCCACACATCGGCTTTCCCATTCTGTTGGGGATTGAAGACGAGAACTTTAATAGTGTGCTTTCGTGGAATGGGTTTGCCATCTATGTTGAAGTGTATGAGGTCTCTATATCTCTCAGCTTTCTGGCTTGTGCCATTGGTAATAACGACATATTCGGCCTTGTCGGGTGAGCAGGTGAGGCCTGGTATTGAGGCCTGCCTGTATGGTTTGTTCCTGTTCCGCCAGTGAGCCTGTGTTTCTCCAAATGGTTATGTCGTCCGCGTATAGATAGTGGTGTAGGTCGAGGATGGTTGCGAGAGCCTGTGGGAGGTTGTTTAGGGCCAAATTAAAAGGAATGGGAGAGAGGATGGCTCCTTGCGGCACACCCGCGGTGAGTGTGTATTTTGGTGAAGTATAGTCATCTACTTGTATCTGTATTGTGCGGTTTCTTCAGGAACGCTGAGATGTAGTTGCACATCTTTGACCCAGGCCTCGTGTCAATGAGGTTATTTGGAATGGCGCCGTGTGTGACGTTATTAAATGCTTTGTGTAAGTCTATCCCTGCAATCGTGCGTAGTTGCGATGTGCTGGGGTTTTTGTATATATCTTCGTGTATGCGCATCATTGTGTCCTGTGTGCACACGTGCTTGTGGAAGCCAGTCATAGTGTAGCGTAGTGCGTCGGTGTTGTCCAGATGCCATTCTAGTGTATGTAGGGTCATCTTCTCTGTCAGCTTACCTGTGCACGATGTAATGGAGATAGGTCGGAGGTTACTGATGTTATAAGGTGTTTTTCCTGGTTCGGGTATGGAGATCACGAGCGCCTCTTTCCATTCCTGTGGAAGAATGCCCGTATCCCATGCCTTGGTAATATACTGAAGGAGTGAGTCCAAGTAAGTCTCCGGAGGGTTTCGGAGCATCGCGTAAGTGATCTTGTACATGCCGGGGGTGGTGTTCCTTTTTAGCCTACGGAGAGCCGATACTAGTTTGCTCTTGGTGAAGGGTGAGTTGATCCCTCTGGCTTGGTCCTCGAGTGTTTCGGGGGGGGGGGGGGGGGGGGGGGGGGGGGGGAGGGAGAGGAAAGTGGGGGGGTTGGTTTTTTGTGGGTAGAATAGTTGCTGAATGTCGTTGGCGAGATCGTTCTTTGTCTTGGTGTGCATTTGTAATTTCGTCATAGTGTGTCTTGTTTTGGAGTGACCTAGTAGCAAGCGCAGGATTTGCCATACTCGCGGCGTGTGGAGCTGGCCGTTCAGTTGGTCACATAGTTTTAGTCAGTTCTCCGTGGCAACTGAATAAGCGTAGTCCTGTGCTTCCTCGGTTCCAACCATTTTTTTTCATCTCTTCTCTCGAAAGGTTCTAGCCGAAATTATTTCTGCCAGCTTCCTTCACATCTCGCCACTGGGGCCATTGCCTGTGCAGTGTGCTCCAGAAAGAATATGAGCAGTCTCTTTGCCGCAACAGAAGTACAGAACAACAAAATAAAGTCTTCAGCGACGAATATGACATCCGAACTTGAACACAGTTTGCAAGACGCCTCTTAGACTTTTTTTTTTTAATATTAGGTCCTAAACTCAGTGCTTTCATAAAACAGAAGGAGACAAGACGGCCATACTCACCAATGTAAGGTCATTGTGACATATGCCGTCGTTCTGTCTGTCAGACGCTGTGTCTTTCCCTGATGATTTTAGTTGGCGTGTATGTGCACGGCTGTTTTGCTGCTTTAAAAGATGAAGGAACATCTGAAGGGTGCACTGTTTTTGTCCGACGACGAGGTTACCGATGCAGCGCGCAGTTTGTGTCTTCAACAGCCGCCTTCATTCTTCTACAAGGACATGCAGAGACTGGTTCACTGGAATCGGAAGTACATCGCTGTTGGTGTCGGCTATTTTGAAATGTCTTCTGCTCCTGGAAAAGAGGAGATTTCAATCTCTATTTTGAATGTAACATCTTTCAATTTAATCACTGAATAAAAATATTACAGCCTAGAAAGAAAAAAACTTATTACCCCCCCCCCTCCGTATTGCAACGCATCTTACTATCGTAAAATCCCTACTATACCCGCCCACTATACTAGATTTATAAAACAGCGGTCACTGCAAAAGTCGCCTCAGCAAAAAAGAAACACAATTAATAGCTTAGAAACTGTCTGATATTTCTTTTATAAAGGGACAGCCCTCGTCACCCTCCGGCAACGCCTGACACGACAGTGGCGGCCGAGCGCGCATCTCTCGAAGCGGCCGCAGCCCCCTCCCCCCGCCCCAACCTATTTGACAACGCCTGACACGAGAACGGCGGCCGAGACCACGCTCTCGTGTAGCGGCCGCCAAAGGCTATCTAGGAACCGTTTTCCTTAGCCAATAGAAGAATGGGCATTTCTTTCGCTTTCTTTATTTTTTTTTTTTCGGTTACAGACGTTGCTTGCTACGCTCCCTGGGATAGATAATGCTATCATCGCATTACAAAAATCCTGTCATGTTGTGACAGTTAACTTAAGTTCGCGGCTCTCATATCGCGCAGGATGACCCGATTCAGGAAAACAGATTGAACTAAATTCTCGACTATTTCCAGCCATACCAGGCAGCGGAAGTGAGTTTTCAATTAAGCGTTGTAGAAAATAAAATCGAGTGCATGTCACTACTGTAAAAAATCAACATTGGGATAGATAAAGTTACAAAAATTTACAAGCTGAAACAGCATTCTCACAATGAAACGTTCACGAACATTGCGAGCTAACCTCATGTTCATCGACGGTACACCGTAAACTTCGGTGCGCGCTTCATTCACAAAAGGTTCGAAGGAGACTCGAAAAGACGGCATTGGAGAAAAGCATTTTCGATTTACGGACGCAACCAACTGACACCGGAGGTCTTGGTCATATGAAAGTAGAATAAGTTTGATGGCATTACAGCCGCTGTTGCAGTACCGGGTCCCGTGAGCGAGACAGATGCCCTCCAATAATATTTCGCGCTTTCGTTATTTATTCGTGCAGTTTATTACCAGACAATGGTATATCCGTCGCTGGGTGATTGCCGGTACTAAATGCGCTAACTCTAATTCAACCTAGAAGTAAAGAATTGGAAGAAACTACTAAGAAAACAAGCAAACTTTGAGCAACACGTCCAAGGCGTTCATCCGGGTCTTCTGCTCGTTCCAAACAAACCAGGAAGGAGGAAAGCGAGGGTAGCCCTTTCCCTTTTTCTCTTTTAACCCCTTTCAGTAAAAGCGCGCTTCCTGGTTGAATGCTTCCTGAACAGGGGTTTCCCCAAGAATTCAAATTAGGGCGGGTGCCTAAATTTTGAGGGGTGTGTAAGGAAATCACTGTTCTTGAATGCTCCCTCATCATCTGTCAAAGAACAGTGGCTCATGCAGACTTCAGCCAAAGCTTTTATATTGAATACCTCCAAGACCTCCCGTGTGTGGAAGATCTTGAGGGAACATTCATGAGGGAAGAAACATGTAAATCGCTTTGTCCACAGCCGTATTAGTTTTATATTACGTCCCGCTGTCCAGTCGTAAGGGCTATGTGGGCCAAACGGCATGCTGCATTAATGACAGACTTAGGAAGCACTCCAATTCTCTTCGTACAATTAAGTAGGGACATTTAGCAGTCCACTGCAGGAGGTGTGGGCGTGCCCGTTTTTGAAAATGCAAATGTTTTAGGACGATTTAAAGAGCAAGCAGCGCGGGAGGTCTTGTAGCCTTTCAATATACATACAAAGGGTGATGGCTACATACGCCACCTCACACTTGCTTTGACAGATGCTAAAGAAGCATTCTTATCGGCAACAGTGCCAAGCGCACATTGTGTCTTTTATATGTTTAGATCATAAGCTTAGATTGAAAGGTGGGGGTGCTATTAACAGCGCATGTGCAACCGGCGAAGGTACTATTATCTGTTTTTTTTTTTTTTTGAAGTCCTATTAAAATTTCAGTTGTAAGTAAGCGATTGTTTGTAGTACCAGTACTCGTTTCTGCACTCGTTTCTGTGCGTTTTGTTTTTATTTCTTCATAAATCACTACCAATTGGCGCAGCCTTCCGCCCTACATCACAAGGTTTACTCCACTCCATGGAGTTCCTATTACAGCATATCAGGAGGACCTCCAGGAGTATGGAAGTACAAAGACCTCTGAGCGCCGCTTGCAAGCAATTCAACCAAACCGTGTGAAAATATAGGTCGTTGTAATTTACGGAAGAAACCGAAAGCTTGCTGAATAAAAACAGCGTTAAACGTTTATACTTTTTCCTCGTCAGAAATGACATTTTATTGACTTTCCTCTGTGTCACGGATATAGAGATGACAAATCAACGCGTGCACGAGGAAGAAATTGCGCTTTGCATTGGTTCACGCAGATCATTCAGCTGACTTCCCCCCGTAGACACGATCGCTGCAGTTGTATGACTTGAGGCTGGCTTTGTGCTCCCAGGGCCTATAGTTGACCACTGCTGTACAGATCATGTAAGGCTGCAAAGTAGAAACAGACACCAAAACTTCAAAGGAAAGCACTAAGAGCCGGGACACATATTATGACACTTTACCTTTACTAATGGGGGGGAAGGCATCTGATTGCAGAAGGCTTTTAAATGGGTTAGTATATCGTTCCTGTAACCCGTTAACGATATCCGATATCTCTTCGGCTGCTTTGCAAGTAAATCGTATATGTATCGAGTCTCGCTGTCGGATTTATCGTAACAATCTACTAAAACCTCCTTATGTCCGGTTCGCTTTGCAGCCATACTGCATGCAGTCTTTTACGAGTTTTTCGACAAAAATAGTCGTTTAGATCTACAACGATACTTGGTTAAAAAATATTCAATTTCACTTTTCCGACTACATGAGATTTTCAAAACGACAGATATTTCTACCGGTTTGAAACCTATCTTTTTTGATCTAATATTGAAATAGAATCACCGAACTGTAGATTACATGTCTTCATAATGTACTAATTTTAGACAAACATCCTCGGAGATTTCGTTCGAGGATTTTTTTGTAGAAAACGTGCACAAACAATGATCGCCATTAGCTAGGGAAGAAGAAATATTAACGGATACAAGTAACTTTTGTACTTCCTAAACTAATCTGATACTTAGTGAAGTTGTGTTCCCGTAAATATACTCAACTGAATAAACAAGTGCTCCAAAAATAAGTAATTACAGATATTTTAATTATTCTAGTAATAAGTAAAGATACAGAAAGTGCGATGGCACTGAGTGAGAAGCGCATTGCGAGAGCGTTGTATGGTTCCAAATATTTTTTACTAAAATATATAATTGCAGGATTAAATTCCTGGCAACTATAATACATAAATGACGTGTAATGAATAGTTTATGGCAAGCCAAAAGAAAAGCTTTAAGAGAGTAAGAGCCGAATACTCACAACATCGACCTTGAGGTGGCAACGTTCCCTGCTGTACAAGTCCACTCCAATCACGCAGTCGGATTCAGCGACCTTCATCTTGAGTTTGTAGTCCACACCCGCAATTACCTGCAAATATATGACAACAAGATCATGAAATTTCATAGCTTATGAGCTCGAGGAAGTTTAAAAACTCCAAATGAGCTCGCTTACACGGGAAGGATGATGAGAGCTTTCAATTTAATTTCATATATACCTCTACGCTGCAGCGGATATGTGTATCTTGAAACTCAGGTGCTGATTATCTCCCATTGAAATCTCTTCTTCCTAAAAGAATGTTTAAGAATCTAAACAAAATTAAAGCCGTTCATCTTTTTTAGATAGAAAGCAAATAGAATAAATCAACGTTAGACTGCAGTAAACCAGAGCTTGAGAAGCGACGATGACTACAATGAGTGAAAATAAGTTTTATTTAATTCTCAATACTTATTCCGTTGTTCATGCGTCAACCTCAACAATCATGTTATAACATATTTCTTTTTTGCAACTTAGCTTTCCTAGTTGGCCGTTTTGACGCCTCAAAAGATTCACTCGCCACGGCGAATGTTTTGTAAGATGCGTGATGCTCAGTGAAGGCATTTGCTGTTATGGCTTGTGGGTACAAAAATGTGTACCCCGCTTAGAAATTACACTGGTCCTCGGATCACCTGTGCCTTCGAATTTTTATTGTAGCAAGGCGTGTTATTAATACTTTAATATGCCATCACGCTGCTTGGAAACAAATCCGCGTTTCGCCACACTACCTGTGTGCACTCCACATCGAGTAAACCAGAATGGCGTGGGGGAAAACGAATGCACATCGCCGGGTCCACAGCAGAATCCTCGCAATGGGGTGACTTCGGACTAGTCGTCTTGTACACAATACTCTAAAAGGTAACCGATTACAATTTCACTTACTTTGTGTTAAAAGGTAGTCAGTTAGATCACTTAGATCAATCAGCGAAAAAATAATTTTCTGTTATCTGAAAAAGTAATCTTTATTGCACCGATTCCCAGAGTTTATTAAACCAATCGTTTGGCCGGTTTGAAAACGTGTTTTTCATACTACTCCTTATTGATTAGAATAACAGAACTATAGAATATTTAAGTTCTTAATCCACAAGTTGGTGAACCAATGTCCTTCAGTTGGAGGTTTGGGTCGAGGATGCCTTGCTTTAAACCAGTACAATTCAATGCGTGCCATTACAAAGAGAACGGAAAATAGTTACCATTAGAGCTGCTTAAAAAAGTAATCACCTTTGAAAGTGCGTATTGAGTCCTAATAAATATATTTATGTGAGTATAAAATTACTCCAAAACGTATTCGGTTACAAGTAGGGCTAGGCGTCGGTGAAAAATTTTAACCCACAAATCGCCACGCTTTAATCGATAAAGTATAGATACATTGCTCTCGTATATTTCCAAAATAATTCTAAAAGTTAATGTTTTTTTTTTTTTACTTTTGTTGAATGTTTGATCAAGTGTGCAATAGAAAATATCGTTTATAAATAAACCTTGAGGTGTACTTTAGAATAGTTGAAAGACACTCACACTCACAGATGATTACTTCAGCTCCATGAGGCAAGAGCTACTTCTATTGTCAATATAATCTCCGCTACCCTGAATGGACCCTCGAGCGGCAATAAATTGGCAGGGACACGCGTAACCTTCTAAACTTGTCTGAAGCTACTAATCTACCCCTTACAGTTTACTTTAGGTTAAAAGTTTTCCTAATGGTGTCCTTCATACAGGAGTACTCGTCCACGTCTGCGTGGTGAATGCGTTTAAATTTTACTCTCTTTCGCTTCTTCCAAATTTTACCGATTAACCGGTTAAACTATTAGGCTCGATTAAACCCTTAATCGATTGTTCGGTAGGTTGACCGATGAATTGTCCAGCCCTAGTTACGCGTAATTTCATTACAAGTAACGAGTACAATAGAAGTTCGCTTGGAAGCCGCATATCCCTCTTTAGATGAGGTCTCCAAACTGCAACATCTTGAGGACGCGTTACCTGAGACTCGACGCTGATGAGCGTCATGAGGGTGTCGAAGTTGGTCCTGTCCTCGACTTGAGAGGAGATGGCCAAGTGTGCCCACTCTTTGTAGCGGTGGTCCACGTCCGGGTGGTGCCTCCTCCAGACCCCGGGAAAGTCCGAGGAGACACAAACGACGCCGAGGACGACAAGGAGCGCTGTCTTCACGATACTCATCTCGGAATGGCTCTGGCGTCGAACAGTGAAGCTGCGGTACTCTCTCGAGCCGATTTATACCGTCTGCAATTGATATCGGGCGGTGCAATAACATTGTGACTTCGTTATCAGCGATACAATTGGAGGCATGTGAGCTTCCAATTTCCCTCCTTCATGTAAAAAGGAAACACTTCAGAAAATTATCATAGATTATCGAAATGCATCCACAAGATGTTCACAGCCTCTGAACCTTATCAATACACCAACAGGTAGCGCTGCTCTGGGCCTGCCGCCTGCGCTCTTCATCTTACGCCGATATGGCAGCTGCGCATGCTCAGTGCCTACACACGGCGTTGCTAAACATGAGCTTTCATGCAAACAGCACGTTAGCATTTTACGACATGAATAACACAACTTGCATAAGGGAACAGTGGAAGCCAAAGGCGATCACAGACGGGAGTAATTTTTACCTCGGGTAAATACTTCAGTACCAGCTAGCCGCTGCAGTAAATGCAATGTCTACGTCAAGCACTTCGGGCGGTCCTGAAACATCTACTTAGGAAGTTAATTGTTTTAAGGCGGCATCCCGGTTCAGTTTTGAGAAACAAAATTTAATCAAAAATATGACAAAATGGCTGTCGGGACTGGTGCATGAACAACGGAATATATTGTCACGGGTGGTGACTAAAAAACAATAAATAAAAAGAAAGAAATAAACGTTTAATGTGGCGAACCTGTGCCAAAAATAAAAGGGTGCAAAAGATAATAAGAGAGCGTCGCGGGCGTCGAAGTCGGCGTAACAGCAGAGTCGAACGCTTGGGCGAAACTGGCTCTGGCTTGCCCGCGGAGCCGCTTTTGTACACACGTTGGCTTCTGGAGCATTCGACGTAGAAGGTTCGATGCGTAGAACATTCTGACCTTGAATCAGCTAGACGGTTCTCGATTTCACCAGAACATCACAATACAGTGTTAACAAAAATGCATAGTCGCGGCCAGGAATCGAACCCTGGCCCTTCGCGTGGGAGGCAAACGCGATAACCATTAGGCTATGGCCGCGCTACCTACTTGGCGCGCGGCATTACTCCCCCCTTAAAAAGTGCATCGCCCCGATGCACCCCAAAACAATACAAAGCACATAAAAAGAACGGCAAACTAAAGAGTCACTTGAAACACATAAGATCCACAGTCCTATCGAGCGTAGTACGGCTTCAGGCGCACGACGTGGACGACTTCAGGTCGTGGTGGGCGGCGTGATGATGTTCTTGTTCCGTCGGGCATCACCTCGTAGTTCAGCTCGCCGAGGCGACGAAGTACCTTGTATGGTCCAAAGTACCGTTTCAGCAGTTTCTCACTGAGGCCGCGGCGACGGATGGGCGTCCACACCCACACCCTGTCTCCGGGCTGGAAGTGAACGTCCCTGCGACGAAGGTTGTAGCGGCCCGCGTAGACGCGTTGCTGGTCTTGAATCATGAGTCGGGCGAGCTGGCGGACTTCTTCGGCGCGTTGAGCAACCGCCTGGGCGTCGTCGCCCTCATTGTCAGATGGTTCATGGGGCAGCATTGCGTCCAGCATGGTCGTTACCTTCCGACCATGTACCAGCTGGAAAGGGGTGAATCCAGTGGTCTCCTGAACAGCCGTATTGTAGGCAAACGTGACGTAGGGCAACACCTCGTCCCACGTCCTGTGCTCTACGTCGACGTACATAGAGATCATATCGGCGATTGTCTTGTTGAGTCGCTCGGTCAGCCCGTTGGTCTGCGGGTGGTATGCAGTGGTTCGACGATGGCCGGTGCCACTGAGACGAAGGATCTCTTGCGTCAGCTGGGCCATGAACGAAGATCCGCGATCTGTAATCAGAACTTCGGGAGCGCCGTGCCGGAGGACCATGGACTCGATGAAAAACTTGGCGACTTCCACAGCAGTCCCTGAAGGAAGAGCTTTCGTTTCGGCGTACCGCGTGAGATAATCTGTGGCGACGATGATCCAGCGGTTCCCCGACATCGAAGGCGGAAAAGGACCAAGTAGATCCATTCCGATCTGCTGGAAGGGTGCAGTTGGAGGAGAAATGGGCTGTAGAAGTCCGGCCGGCCTTGTCGGCGGTTTCTTGCGTCGCTGGCACTCGTGGCATGATCGTGTGTATAGGTGGACGGTCTTGGGGAGCTTCGGCCAGTAATACTTTTCACGAATACGGGCCAGTATCCGGCTGTAACCAAGGTGTGCGGATGTCGGGTCGTCGTGGTAGGCTTGGAAGATCTCCTCTCGAAGGTCATTCGGGATTACCAGCAACCACGGTGTGTTGTTGTCGCCGAAGTTCTCTTCGTAGAATACAACTTGTAGGATGGCGAAGGTCGGCGGTACTCGTGAGAAGACACGTGTCACGGTACTCCTGCCCCCTTCCAGGTGCTCGATTAATGCGCGCAGCTCAGGATCGTCCCGTTGACGTCGTGCCATATCGTCAGTGTTCACTGCTCCTAGGAAGCACTCGTCGTCATTGTCGTCGCTGCAGCCGGAAGGGGTTTCGACGGGGGCTCTGGACAGGCCGTCGGCGTCGCTGTGCTTGCGGCCTGACATATAGACCACTGTCATGTTGAACTCTTGTAGTCGAAGACTCCATCGAGCGAGGCGTCCTGACGAGTCCTTCAGGTTCGCAAGCCAGCAGAGCGAGTGGTGGTCCGTGACTACACTGAACGGGCTCCCGTACAAGTACGGACGAAACTTCGTTATTGCCCAGATGACCGCAAGGCATTCTTTCTCAGTCGTGGAGTAATTTTTCTCCGCCTTGGACAATATCCGACTTCCGTAGGCGACGACTCGCTCGATGCCTTCTTGCACTTGGACTAGTACTGCGCCCAGTCCCACGTTACTTGCGTCCGTGTGAATTTTTCTTTCCGCATCTTGGTCGAAATCTCCAAGCACAGGAGGAGTCTGGAGTCGTCGTTTCAGTTCGTCGAATGCCTGCTGTTGCTCCTCGGCCCATTCAAACTTCTCGGCGTCTTTCGTGAGATTCGTAAGTGGTGCGGAAATCCTTGCGAAATCCCGAACGAAGCGTCGATAATAGGCACAAAGTCCAAGGAATCTTTGCACGGCCTTTTTATCTGTCGGCGCTGGAAATGCCGCGACGGCGCGAGTCTTCTCGGGGTCTGGGCGGACGCCTTCGTTACTAACCACGTGGCCAAGGAACTTCAGTTCGTCATAGGCGAACCGGCACTTTGACGGCTTGAGTGTGAGTCCGGCGGTCTGAATGGCTTGAAGAACAGCTCGGAGTCGTCTCAAGTGCTCGTCGAAGTCAGCTGAAAATACTGCGACGTCGTCAAGGTAGACGAGACAACTTTGCCACTTCAGCCCTGCCAGTACGGTGTCCATGACACGCTGGAAAGTTGCTGACGCCGTGCATAGTCCAAAGGGCATCACCTTGAACTCGTACAGTCCATCCGGCGTGACGAAGGCTGTCTTCTCTCGATCCCGTTCGTCGACCTCGATTTGCCAGGAGCCGCTCTTCAGGTCCATCGATGAAAAGTATCGAGAGTGGCGCAGCCGGTCTAGAGTGTCGTCGATGCGGGGGAGTGGGTAGACGTCTTTCTTCGTAACCGTGTTGAGCTGCCGGTAGTCCACGCAGAACCAAAGAGTTCCGTCCTTTTTCTTAACCAGCACGACTGGAGAGGCCCATGGACTGCTTGAAGGTTGAATTGTGTCGTCATTCAGCATCTCTTGAACTTGCTGATGGATCACCTCCCTTTCCTTAGCGGAGACTCTGTACGGCGATCGATGCACAGGGCGCGCGTCGTCCTCGGTAACGATGCGGTGCTTGGCAACCGCGGACTGGCGCACCTTCGACGACGTCGCAAAGCAGTCGCGGTATTCGGCGACGAGGTTAACCAGCTGACGCCGTTTAGGGTCCGGAAGCTTAGGGTCAATGTCGAGCTGCGCTGGCGACGTACTGTCTTGCTGGGGCGGCGAGGATTCGTCAGTAATCGCGGTGATTTCGGCGGGGTTTCGGAGTTTCTCGACGTGGCCCACGGCTGCACCTTTCGTGAGGTGTTGCGTTTCGTTTCGGAAGTTCGTCATGAGGGCCACAGTCCGCCCATCCTGAAGTTCAGCTACTCCCCTTGCGACGCCTATGCCTCTTCCCAGGAGCAATTGGAGGCTTCCCTCGAGAAGACCTTCGCCACAGGAAGCTTCATCGATTCCGACAAGTACGAAAACACTCGACCGCGGTGGTAGGTTTACGTGGTTTGCGAGGACTCGGACCGTGGGTGACGTCGCTTGGGGTTCCTCCGCTGGTGGAGCAGGTTTTCGTAGCGTCAGCCGGTTTGTTCCGAGGTCGATGACGGCGCCATACTCGCAGAGAAAGTCCATTCCGAGGATAACGTCCCTCGAACAGTCTTGCAGAACGACGAACTTGACAAGGCACGTTTCACCGTGGATCTCGACGCGAGCAGTGCATCTCCCGACTGGTGTGATGAGATGTCCTCAGGCGGTTCGTATTTGGGGTCCTTCCCACGGCGTCATGACTTTTCGAAGGCGGCGGGAGAGCCTCCCACTCAAGACTCAGTAGTCTGCTCCGGTGTCCACGAGTGCCGATGCGTCGTGGCCGTCGATGACGACGTTTAGGTTGTTGGACACCGTTGCAGGCGCGTCGTAGCGATGCGTGGCGTCGGGAGTGTGTGAGCGCTCCGGCGTTCTTGGAGGCTCTTTACTCGGGTCGTCTTCGGCAACGGCACCTCCAGGCGTCGCCGCACTTAGTTTTCCCGACGAGACAGGGGGGACAGGCTGTCACGGCGCGACCAACGGAAAGGCGACGCGGAACGTCGGGGGGATGGAGAACGGGAACCTCGTGGTGCGGTGGGCGCTGGAGACGGAGGGCGACGGAGGTATTCCTCGATGTCCCTTGGTCGTTCTCCAAAACGAGGTCGACGGTCGTTTGGAGCGAATCCTCGCAGGCCGAGCTGGCGGTAGGGGCACCTCCGGTAAACGTGGTCAGCCTCCCCGCAGTGGAAGCACACCGGGCGTCCGTCATCCGTGCGCCACACGTCGGTCTTTCGAAGTCCACTCTGCTCTTGGCGCGGGGCGTACTGCGGCGAAGAGACTTCTCGTTGGGGTGCAGATGGGTACTGCCGAGGAATAGGAGGCTGCGGACGACGAACAACGGCGGCATAGGTCACAGCTGGTGGTTCCGGTGCGGCGTCGGCGAGAACGTCTGGCTGGAGCGCTTGCTGGACCTCTTCTCGAACAATCTCGGCGATCGAGAGTGAAGCTGGACGTTCGGCGGCAGGTATCAGCTTCTTCAGTTCTTCACGGACGATGTCCCGGACTATTTCTCGGATCCCCGGAATATTGGGGCTGAGGGTGCAGCTTGACGCCGTGGGTGCAGCGACGGCAGGAGCTCGATGGAAGTGAGCGTCTCGTACGCCTCGCATCAGGATCCGCAACTTCTTTTCGTCGGTAGCTTGAGGGTCGGCGCGAGTGACCAGGCGCAGGACATCCTCGGCGAAACTGGTGATGGTCTCGTTTGCGCCCTGGGTTCTCATTCGAAGAAGGTCCTCGGCCCTCTCCCGTCGATACTGGTTAGTGAAAGTTCGCCTCAACTCATTCTTGCAGGCGGTCCACGAGATCAACGAAGTCTCCCGATTCTCGAACCAGTGCCTGGCCGTTCCTTCGAGCACGAAGTAAAGGTTCTGCAGGCGCTGGTCGTCCGTCCACCGGTTGTGCTGGGCCACCCGCTCGTACTGTTGAAGCCAGTCCTCGACGTCTTCGTGCTGCTTGCCGTGGAATGGAGCAGCCGTCCGCGGTGCGACGGGCAGATAAACGACGGCTGGAGCGGCGGGGGTCTGCGACTGGTTGGCCATCGTCTGCTGCCTGGTCCTGGGTGGTAAAAGTCCGTACTTCGGGTGTAGCCCTTGGGTGCGGCGACTTGAGCGAGTCTCGATCTGGTCTTCGTTGGGTCCTCGGGAGCTTGGGTTTGGACTTGTACTGCGGGAACTCGGAGGGCTGCGCTGCACGGACATGCGGTACCCAGCACCTCCACCAAAATGTCACGGGTGGTGACTAAAAAACAATAAATAAACAGGAAGAAATAAACGTTTAATGTGGCGAACTTGTGCCAAAAATAAAAGGGTACAAAAGATAATAAGAGAGCGTCGTGGGCGTCGAAGTCGGCGTAACAGCACAGTCGAACGCTTGGGCGAAACTGGCTCCGGCTTGCCCGCGGAGCCGCTTTTGTACACACGTCGGCTTCTGGAGCATTCGACGTAGAAGGTTCGATGCGTAGAACATTCTGACCTCGAATCAGCTAGACGCTTCTCGATTTCACCAGAGCATCACATTACAGTGTTAACAAAAATGCATAGTCGCGGCCAGGAATCGAACCCTGGCCCTTCGCGTGGGAGGCAAGCGCGATAACCATTAGGCTACGGCCTTGCTGCCTACTTGGCGCGCGGCAATATTATGAATTAACTTAAGCTAACTTCTTTCATTTTTGTTTATCGACGGTTCTTAACCTCTGGTTTGCTAAAGCCTAACAATTATGTTGTTGTTTGTTGTTGTTGTTTTTTTATTTGGCAATTATCTAAATTAGTAAAAGGCTTTACTATTTTTCGGTAAATCTGAGGTTCTTTCTAGAGGAAGAAGTTTCAGTGGGGAATCATTGGCGTCTGAGTTTCGAGACACAGACGATCCTCATATAGATATGGATGAAGAGCACGTGAACGCCCTCACAATCCGTCCCGTGCATATAAGTGCGCCAGATTTTCATTTCGTGCTTTCCAACTTTCTCGGAGATATAAACTGTCAAATGGCCGGATGTCATGCTTAAAACGTGTGGTTTGAACCACTCTCCACCCTCCTCTCTCCTCGTCTCCGCAGTTTTTAATTATGACCATTAAGATCAACATGTTTGCACAAGTTGGAAGATGTTGCTTGATTCCGTGTGATGTAAAATGAAAAAAAAAATCACATATAGTACACAATATTTTTCCAGAGTTGTCACTTTGTTTCATTTCGAAGAACGTATCACAGTAAGGGGTTAGGGCCTTGTGTTATATGCAAGCAGTAAAGTCAGGTTCACAGATCGACCTTGCAAGAAAAGGAAACAATCCAGTAATGTGTGATGCATTCCTGCAGTTGAATGTTTGCTTCCATGGACGTGGAAAATTAGAAGCTCACATGCGTCTAATAGAGTGTAAAAAGGAGCTAACCAAACGACTTGCTGCTACTTCTAATTTTCAGAACGTAACAAATTAAAGACAAAATAGTGTAAGCAACCTGACGTTCAACAAACTTTCCTAATTTTATCCAAGGTCGTACCCTTTCGAAGGCATGGGTATATTTTTTGACGCAGTGTTTCCTGCCTAGCACTACACAAAGTATTCCTTAAGCGAAGAAACAATGTTCCAACCACTTTTTTATGAGGACAGTGGCTAGCGCTAAAGTTTTTCATCTTCAAGGTAAACCCTGAGCACAATTGACACCTTTCAAAAGTGCGCGCCGTCTAGTAACTTCTGTGGCAATAGACCTCTCGCAAAATTGAAGCGATCATAGCGCCGTAGCGTCGCGCAAAGCATCTTGGGGAAACACCGATCACGGTATCGGTTTCGACTCGCCTACCTCGTTTCACAAAAACCCGTCAGAAACAAATACAGCGCGTTCATTTTCGAAAGTGTTAATTTCCTTAAATTTGAATGTGTTAACTGACAATACAAATAGAACGGTCGGACAGGTTTCTCGAGGGGCTACCAGCGTACCAAAGTTTCTCTGCAGGTAAACTGAAAAGGAAGACGTGTTCTGGGCCGATAAGCCTGTTTCACTGTGTCAAAGTCCTGGGCTTCTCAGGATGACCCGTGACCTGGGAGGGTCATGGTGCACTTTGGAGTTGTAGCTAGGCTGCCAGAAACGTATGGGACCTAGGCCAGCCGCTATACAAATCCTTGGTAAGTCTAGGCAGGTCCTACCGGCCGATTGAGGTCGGTGTTTCAACAAAGGCCTTACCAACTGGAATGGGTGCAATAAGCGAGCGCTATCTTTAGTTTCTCTTGCCTTGTGTGCAAATTCGTGTACGAATTTGTACACACATTTGCACACGTGTTTTTATTCTTTAATACATTTGTACGATAAAAGTGTCCAAATGCGTATTTTATATAAAATGAGTAAAAATTTGTGCGAGTTTGTACAAAAATTTTGTACCCAAATTTCTATCAATTTGTACAGAAGTTTGTCTCGTGTACAAAGAAATGTGCGTATGTATTTCTTTTCAGAGTGACGTTCTTAGCCGCCCGTTACCGGCTTCAGTGGTGTCTCCGTCTCCGTCGGCGTAACCGCGCGCTGCATTAATAGACGTTTCCCAAAATGACGTCTCATATCTCGTCATGTGACGTCACCAGGGTCACTAAAGTCACGAGTGACGTCATGAAGGCCACTGGTGAAGGTCACCAACGAAGGTCCCGCCCTTCAAGTGAAGGTCGCGACATTCACACGAGGCCTTCACGAGTGACGTAAGAAGGGTCACTAGGCTCACGAGTGACGTCACGAGGGGGAAGGGAGGGGGAGAAGGAGGGGCGGAGAATGAGAGGAGGAGGAGGAAGTATGATCATGGAGGGTTTGAGGGGGAGGAGGATGAGAGAAGGAGGAGGAAGCAGGAGGAGAGATGGAGGAAAAGAAGAGAGGAGGAGTAAAGAAGGAGAGTGTACAGAAGAGAAGGTGGGACATACCCTTCTCTCAGTAGCCTCCCCTCCTCCTCAAGAGCGACGCTCTAATAAACCTTATTCATTGTTAGCGCCATCCCTCAGCAGCCACGGGTATTATCAGAGGCTCGGCGCCATCTTTGAGGCTTCACCGTCCCCATCGCCCGAGTCCCGCCGCAGTATGAACCCCTCTCCCGCGTAACGTTCGTGCATGTTCTTTTTCTTTTTTTAGTATATTGATGGTGTTAGCCGCTCGAAAGTTAGTTACGAATATTAAGCGCGAGTTTGTTTTCAGTAGTGTCACTAAGAAGTTTTTTTGATAAAAATTAGCTTCATTCCAGCACCAGAGCAGGCCGACTCACGCAATTGTTTTAGAATCGTACGTTAACTTGCCCGACCAGCTGATTATGCATGTTCACACAAGGACGATTTGTATGATATATTTAGCAGGGCCGTCAGCCCCTTTGAGATAGTTTGTTTTTATTTGGTATTCGCGGCTGTGGGTCTAAAGAATCCGAGCAGTTCTTCGCCCAGTGCGCCTTGACAGCTGGCCTGTGCCGACCCGAATTGCAGAGTTCTATGATGGGGCCGTTGAACGTTTCATCTTTGGTCCCCGTTGTCTTAACCTTACAAATAGTTCAGATATGACTCCACACACACAATAAAAAGCATAAAATAAATTTGTATTCAGTTCCTTGGGGAGATCACCAAATGGTAGCTCAAAACAAAATTACAATTGAAAACGAGCGTGTCGGTTAATAGATACAAAACTTGAAAGAATAAAACAGAGAGGACGAGGACGGGAACAGGACATCTTTCAACAAAGATGTCCTGTTCCCGTCCTCGTCCTCTCTGCTTTATTCTTTCAAGTTTTGTAAAACAAAATTAAAAGGAGTGCGTGTGATACAGTACGAATTTACGATAGTAATATTTTTATTGCGGGTAAAAAATAAAAACTACGCCGAAGAGCTACACTAGCATACTCACACAAGCGTATGCGAAGCACACAAGCGTAAAAGGAAGTAACGCCGCGGTGTAAGTACGCAAAACATAACGTAATAAAAAAACAATCACCATTACACGGAAAGTAAAACATTTTACTTTTATAATCATGATAATAATACTAACAAATAAATTCAGTACTTCCGCATATATACTCTTCGGCCCATTTATAGAAAATGCAGGAATAAATGTCAGCGCCATTTTAATGTGATCCTCCTGGTAGTGCGGTCAGGCTTTTGAATTTCATGCTTACTCGCAATACAATATGATCAGTGCTCATAAAGTGTGTTGCTTGCAGTATCGGCTACAAATAAAGGAGCTTCTCCCGCAGTGCGAACCCGTTCAGTTGGGAAGCCAGCAAGCGGGACAGTTAAACTCGCCAACAGGTCCTGGTTAGCAGTCAGGAGCCCGCTTTTATGCTTCCGTCTACATCTCGAAAATGTTTATCGGAATGTGAGGGTAGCCTAATAATAATCATACAGCGTAAAGTAAGCGAGCGTTCATTTTTGCTTTTTAGCACCGTTGTTTTTATCATCCATGGATATGCAAAACGAAGTAGTTACGTCGCCTGGCTCTTCTGCACTTTGCATCAGCCTTCAATCGGTTGTAAAAGACCTACTTGAGCAAGAAAAACAAAACAAAAAACAAGCGCAAAACAGTGTATCTGAGCGATGTTGACTGGACCTCGCCGTTGCTCTGGGCGAGCGAAGCTACGATGCTATCCAACATCAAGCTCCCAAAATTCACGTAAAATCTTAGGAGCTCGCGGATGTTACATACAAATATCATGAGCCCTTTATGCCATTGTGGAAAGTGTCATATATTAATGAAATGTTTAGGAGCCCTGTAAAAACGCACAACACTAACGCGCAGGTGCTCTACTAGGGAGCGTGAATAGCACAGGAAAGCGGCACGGCTACTCAAACGTTGGCTATAATACCCTTAAAAAGAAAAACAATACAATCCGAATGTTTGCATCGGTTGTTTTTTTTTTATTTTATTTCCTCGTTGATTACGTAGCGGAACAGAGCAGTCACGCGGGCGCTGCGCGCCAATTTCACACGCTGCAAACGGCCACAGCGCTCTGCCAGTCGTTTCAAAGATGGCGTCGGAAGGAAGGTTGGCGCCACGTCCGACAGATGGCGGTCGATTCTGAATAAGGTCTATTCGGAATTACTGGGAATTGTGGACGTCGGTTATTTTTTTTATCTTAAAGGCGGGTGCAAAGATTTTAAGATTAAAAGAATTTGCATCTCGTCATTTTTGCGTTGTTTATCGTGTCCCGGAGGATAGGGAAAACATCTCCTTCATTAAAAATTGTCGCCATTCCGGTGCATAATCACAAAGCAAAAGGCGAGCTCCTTTCCCTACCTTCGGCCTCGAGTGGCAGCCGAAGGAACTACGGCGAGAAACTTACCTGACCTCGCTCGGCTCTAAGCTGCAGCATAATCAACGCCCGTTAATGTCAGCAGAGAGAGGGAGAGGAAGTGTTGTCCGAGAGAGCACACGGGAGCCTACACGGCACCCAGAATTACGTGACTAGGTGTGCGACCAGGTGTGACCCTGAAGACTGGGAGGGAGTGGAAGGGTTCCAGAAATGCCAATATTTATCTTCTTTTTTGTTTTCTGTTCTTTACTTCAGGAGTGTCAGAGGGCAACTTTACACATTTTTGACCAAAGTCCGGAAGTCGTTGCATCCCCCCTCTGATTTCCACTCAATATTATTCAACTCGGGGGTGACGGGCTGGCAGGCTCACCTGCGTACGCGTTTTGACTTTTCTGTACAGCCCGACGCAATCCAGGATCCCACTTTTGTCTTGCAAATATAGAGTATATTATTAATAATGAATTAGTCAATCGATTTATATAATAATCAACTTGGAGCTAGATGCATTTGTGAATAGCTTTATTATTATTATTTGTTATTATTATTGTTTATCTTGATGAGAAGTAATGCATCGTAAACGCGGTGATCAATGCCGTCACCATGCCACACTTGTCCATGGATAAAGTGTAGTACGTGCTACCGTGGCCAGAGATGCCCCCACATTGCAACGCGCACAGTGTTGCATGCAGGGATTTTTAGACGTATTCTATTATCAGAGTCATTTCATTTCATTTATTAACCATTTTGAAGTGAGGTGGCAGGGACAAAAGGTGCTTAATAGCACCTGACCAAGGTCCCGAGCCCCATACAGGTTTCAGAGCGGCAACACAGATAAAAACAATAAAAAACAAAAACAAAAAGAAACACAAAAAAAAAAAACAATTTTGTTTACACATTTGTATCCAATATATTATTCAAGCTTCAAAATATAATCCTTTATTCTTTTTTTGAACGTATCTATTGAATTTACTGTTTCAGCTATTTCCAGAATTTGAGGATGCATGTTTAGAAGTTGGGGAATTTGCTGTGTTAATGTTTGTTCACCATAGCTCGTACGTGTGTGACCTCTAGCATAATCCACACGTCTTAAGTTGTAGTTAGTTTCTCTTAAGGGGAATTGGGTGTGAAACGATTCCGTGTCAGTTTTGAGATAATGAAAGATGGCTTTTGTAAGGTTGAACATTATTAACTGTTGTATAGTAAGCAAGCGATGTTTTTTTCAAAATAAGCAGATGTGTGATCGTTATAACTTAGACACTCGATAGAACGGATCGCTTTTTTCTGGAGCACTAGTAGTTTTTCAAGGTTATTTTTAGTAGTCGTACCCCAAACCAATGAGCAGTAATGTAAATGAGAGTGAACAAGTGCAGAGTATAATTGGCACTTAAGCCATGTTGGTAATAAATATCTTAATTTGTGTATTGTGCCAATTGATCTGGAGAGTGTTATAGACAACTTGGACACATGAGTTGCCCAGTACAAGTGTTCATGAAACCATACACCCAGGAACTTTAATGACTCAACCTTCTCTAATTTGTAGGAGTTAAATTTTATATCTAAGTCGTAGTTAAGCATCTTATTTCTTGCCCTAAAGACAATATATTTAGTTCTTAAAATATTCAATTCAAGCTGGTTTGCAACTAGCCCCATTGATAAATCCATTAACCAATCATTAGCTGTGCTTTCGAGATACTGGAGGTTACTATCGGAAAAAAATACATTCGAGTCGTCTGCGAATAATACAATTTCTCAGCGATGCGAAATATTAATGATATCATTGATGTAAATAAGAAATAGTAATGGTCCTAAAATTGATCCTTGCGGATCCTCCGCCATTTCTTTTCTTTTTTTGGTCCTTTCTCAGATTATGTATTGAACACGACGTCTGCGTTGGCGTTCGCTGAGGAATCGTATTCAATTACACGATTCTCGTACAAGAAATGGCAACGGATAATGTTGCTTGAGGGGGTTTGAAAAGGCTCCATTGCGGCAAGATTGCTACTTTCCGCGAAAGCACTTATAGTCAGCTGATTCCTTGTAGTAGGCTAATATCTCTTAAAATAGCGCCCGGGATCGTTATCACCTACTAATAGTAAGTTTCAGACTCTTCACATATTTAGGAATCTCTTCAATTGTGTTCGTAAAAATAAATGCAAAAACGCGAAATAATATTCGCGATTTTCAGTGAAACAAAAGCAGTATTCTGATAATCGTCATTACTTTTCAGAGATTGCAAAAGCCCGTGACAGGCCACGAGTTCGACTCACACAATGCCCTTTTCATGGGCGTATCAACTTGCGCATTGTCTCCGATGAAAGATGTGTGAAATCTCAACAAGCGCCCCATGCTCGAAGCTTCACTCGTGACAAAGAGCTTCCAATAACTGCGACAACGTGGTGAAAGAATTCTTTGACAAAGAGCAATTAATAATTGCAGGAACGTGGTAACCCTATTGTGCTTTATCAACTCTCTCAAGTGGATCGCGCACAGGAGGTGCGGAGGCAAAGTTTCCATAAAATTGAGCCCAGCAAGATACCTCTCTTGCTTTGCTCGACGTCAGACTGCTTTGTCGCCTTCGCCATCTCCTCCCAGGTCGAAGGCAGGACCAACTAAGACACGCTCGTCACTCTCTTCAGCGCCGAGTGTTGTGTAACTGCTGCGTTTATTTATTTATTTATTTATTTTTCAAAATACCATCATCCTTTCAGGGGACAATGATAAGATCGACACTCTGTTAAGAAACAAAATTCTGCATTTGGCCACACCGGGCACTGCGCAACAAGCGCCACGCTTCTGCCGAATTCCGTATGCTCTCTTTTCCGGAACCGAAACACTAATTTTGGGTCGCGGCCTCTGAACAATTTGCAACTTCCGCGGCGCATAGGGGTCGCCCTACTTCCTATCAAAATGGCCGTCACCTGCATGACCGCCGTAGAAGGGTAGGACGAGGTTGGGTTTGCGACGCGGAGGCAATTCTAGTGCCGTGAAATACGAGCGATATAAGAACCCTACCTATAATATTTCAACGTCAGGAAGGGGCGAGGTGAGTACCTTCGTCCAGAAACCGATCATCCAAGAGCAAGGGAGCGCGATACCAAGACAGCGGTTCCACCATCGCTGAAAGTAGCGGATGGTTAGCTCGGGTCTAGCACCATATCAAAATTCACAACCAGCGTTGCTGCTCATATTGTCCGGAGGAATAGGAAGAGGTATATCACTACAGTCGCGACAACTTAAAAAAATACGGGGCGCGGTTTGTTCTATTCGCACTACAAGGTATGCGATTCGTTCTCGAGTGTTTATGGATTGGCTAAGGCCGCAATCTCACTTAGTATAGCCCCGCAGGGGGCACCTGTGTAAGCAGGTGTTTGGAGAGTGACGTCTCCACGGACCCCGAGCCATGCGTGTTCGACCGCCCACGTCTGACTGTGCGTGGCTTTTCCGTGTCCGGGGAAAAGGGCATCCTGGTGGTTGAGCCGAGCCCGGGGTAGGTTTGGACCCTTCGGGGCCCCTTGGGAGAGGCAATACATCACTTCGGCCCCCGCTTCCCGTAGACGGGTGCCCTGGCTTGGCCCGACCAGGATGATTCAGTCAGTCGCCACTTCTACTATCCCCTCCCTTCTTTCACTCTTGTCTTCTCCTTCTTTTCACTCTTCTCATTTCTCTTCTTTCCTTTTTCAACTTTTTTGGCGGCAAGGGCTAACCTTGGGTGGCGACAGAACTCTCTCTTTACCCACACTTGGTTATAGCGTTTGAGTAACACTGGTAGAGTAACGTACTCAGACAAGCCAGACCTGTTATGAGATGTTACCTATCGTCTGGTTGGACTCCGTGGTAAAAGGTGCGCTACAGATGCCGAAGTTCTTGCCCTTCATATGGCTCCCCTCCTCTCTAAACCCGGTTCAAGGCAGGCTTCTAAGAGGCCTCGCCCTGAGCCCCAAGTCACTGAAAACGCCCCTGAAATGGGAACATTTGCAAAGTTTTTTGTCATTCACTCAAACCTCGAAGATAAACCAGTGTCGAAATTGTCCCCCTTTGTGGTAGCCAAAGTGCTAGAAAACCTCATCGGGTTCTCATACAGAGCGGAAAAAACTCCACTCCGACGACCTTCTCGTTGAAGTAAATACGAAAGTCCAAAGTGAGGCACTCTCCAAGATGACCAGCGTAGTCGACGTCGAAGTGTCCGCGAGTCCTCACCGGACGCTCAACACGATCCGTGGAGTCCTTTCTGAAGACGACTTCCTCGACGCTAGCGAGGAAGAAATCCTGGAGGGACTGAAAGATGCCGGTGTTGTCGCCGTTAGACGTATTATGTTCCGGAAGGATGGCAAGGAAACCCCGTCAAAGCACGTGAGCTTGACCTTTGGGAGACACACCCTCCCTGAAACTGTGAAGGCAGGCTATCTACAGTGTCGCATCCGTCCCTATGTCCCCAAGCCGCAACGGTGCTTCCGCTGCCAACGCTTTGGACATGGGTCACGCAGTTGCCGAGGGAAAGAAGCTTGTGCGAAATGTGGAAGCCAGGAACATGTTGCTGACATCTGCAAGGCAGCGGCCCGCTGTAGTAGCTACAATGGGCCCCACCCAGCTTACTCCCGCATCTACATCCACAACATCACCTACTTGGACGCTAAGAAGAAGCTGTCCTTCCTCTCAAAGGGAGGTTATGCCGAGGTGGTGCGAAGGGGCCCTGCACCACACTTGGAGACTAGGCCCACCCAGGTCTATCCTGAGATCTTGGCGGCTGACCTGAGGGCCCCATCCCTGAGACAGGAGCAGCATGCTGTTCCCCTGGGCAAGGGTGGGCCGGCAATATCCGTGCCCGCTCTACCCTTCGAGAATGTGGCGCAGGGTCAGCAGGCTTCCTGTTCTCGCGGAGGGGGCGCTTTGGCTGCTTCCTCTGCTCAGGACAGGCCGGCACCGGCTGCACCTGTCAACACTGGCCGCTCTCCTAAGGAGGAGAAGAAGCGAGGCCCTCGGCCTCAGTCCCTGGAGAGGCAGCCAGCAACCAAGGAGCTGCGTGGCTCGCACGCAGGTTCCTTGTCGGGAAAAGAGTTGGAACAGATGGATGGGGTAGAACCCTTCCCCAGTACATCGACCGACTTTCCACCTAGTTCTGATCGTGGCCGCGGATTGGGACCCCGCGGCACAGACCCTCCCGGGCTAGCAGGCAAGTCTGCCTGCGGGGCTCAGGAGAACATTGGCGCTGCCTTGTCTGTCCCCTCATCGACTCCGGGTTCTGACCAGAATGAGATGGAGTGGCAGACTACGAAGAAACAAAAAACGAAAAAACTCGTAACTCCTCCGAAGTGAGGCAACTGACTCACTTTTCCATGTCCTCCGGTTTTTGTGCCTAAAATGGCTTCAGTACTCATACAGTGGAACTGTCGTGGCCTTCTAAGAAACCTGGATGATGTTGAACATCTTCTGGAGAAGTACAAGCCACGAGCGCTGTACTTGCAAGAGACCCATTTGAGTCCCAGCCATACCGATTTCCTCAGACGTTACCAGGTTTTCCGGAGGGATCGTCCGAGTTCTGTCAGTTCCTCTGGGGGAGTTGCGGTGGTTTCCCGAGAGACATTCCCTGCACAGAGGTTCCATTGTCCACACCACTTGAAGCAGTGGCTGTTCGGTTCTCGCACCATAAGGCCCTTACAGTATGCTCTTTATATCTGCCACCTTCCTTTACTTTGAAATGTTCAGATTTTAACTCGCTGTTAGACCAGCTTCCTGAGCCTTTCCTTTTGATGGGCGATTTTAATTGTCACAACCCTTTATATGGAAGCACACGTCAGGATGTAAGAGAAAAATTGTTGAGTCAGTTTTAACCACACGAAGTCTTTGTCTTTTTAATACGGGCCAGCCAACATATTTTAGTCCATCCCCTTTGTCATCAACTTCCATCGACCACTCAATTAATTCTGCTAGTTTACTTACAGATTTTTCCTGGAGTGTGGATTCCAGTCCACGTGGAAGCGACCATTTTCCTACTCTTTTATCTTGTAGCGTAGCCCCTCTTTTAATTCATACACGCCCGCCTCGTTGGAAGCTTGACGAGGCTGATTGGGGCCTTTTCAAGCAGGCATCGCTTTCAGCATATTCTCGTCTCAATAGTCTCACAATTGACGAACTCAATCATCTTTTAACCAAGCGCATTATCACAGCAGCCAAGTTGTCCATCCCGCAGACATCCCAATTTCTTCCTAGGAGGCCAAAGCCTTGGTGGAATTCGGATTGTGAAGAGACCCGCAAGAAACAAAATCGCGGGGTCGGGGTTTTCTGAGACGATACCCCACTAGAGATAGCCTCATATCCTTTCGGAAAATGAAGGCCCGTGCACGCTACGTCCGCAGGAAAGCTAAACGAGAAAGTTGGCAAGGCTATGCTTCCACTATAAATAGCAGTACCTCACCTAAGGAGGCTTTGGATCGAATACAAAAGATCAATGGTTCCTATCATGCATTTAAAATCCTCCTGCTTTTTAGGAATGGAACATGCCCAGACACACTCGAGGAACAAGCTGATATTTTTGGAGAACACTTTGAATATATATCCAGTTCACATCATTATTCATCTACTTTCCTTCGACACAAATTGAGGGCTGAGAGCAATCCCTTGAAAACCTCAGGAGATGAACAGGAGGAATATAATGCTACATTCAGCTTGCATGAGCTCCTCGCAGTTCTTCATAACACAAAGCCCTCAGTTCCTGGACCAGATGGTTTACATTATTCACTGCTACAGCATCTTCATCCTTCTACACTCGACGTCATTTTATATCTTTATAACCGCATATGGCAGGAGGGCTATTACCCTCCATCTTGGAAGGTAGCACATGTACTCCCACTTTTGAAGGCTGGTAAGGATGCTTCTCTTGTTTCCAGTTATAGGCCCATTGCTCTTACCAGCTGTCTCTGTAAGACACTGGAGGGAATGATCAATCGTAGACTAATGTACCATCTCGAACATGGTAAGGTGCTTGACAAATTTCAGTGTGGCTATCGTTCATCAAGGTCCACAGTCGTCCACTTGGTCCGTCTCGAAACTGTTGTGCGTGAGGCCTTTGCACACGAGCAGCATTGCCTCTCCGTGTTCTTTGATCTCGAGAAAGCGTATGACACGGCTTGGCGCTTTGGCATTTTGAGGGATCTGTTAGACCTCGGACTACGTGGTCGCATGCTTCGTGCAATTCAGAGCTATTTAGACAGGCGCACTTTTCGAGTCCAGCTGGGAAACACACTTTCCCGTGAATTTCTGCAGGAAAATGAAGTGCCGCAGGGGGGAGTACTAAGTGTCACCTTGTTTATAGTTAAAATGAGCTCCATTGCTTCTGTAATCCCTCCGTCGGTTCGGTATTCACTTTACGTCGATGATTTACAATTTTCAGTTTCTTCCTGTAACCTCTAAGTCTCTGTCCACAGGGTTCAGCTAGGCATCTACAAGCTTACTGAGTGGGCTGACGGTAATGGGTTTAAGTTCTCTCCTGAAAAGACTGCATGTGCTTGCTTCACCCGAAAACGTGGAATCCTTCTTGAACCATCCCTAACAATCTACAATAGTAATGTTAGTGTCCAACCTCAGCACAAATTTTTGGGTCTTACATTTGATAGTCAACTGAATTTTAATGCTCATGTAAAAAGCCTGAAACTGAAAGCTCACAAGTCTCTCAATATCCAAAGATCTCTCTCACCGGTCTTCGGGCTCTGATCGATTGTGCCTCCTGCGGATCTATCGCTCTTTGGTACGCTCCCGATTAGACTATGGCTGCTTTGTTTATGGGTCTGCCAGACAATTTGTGCTCAAGATGTTGGATCCCATTCATCACCTTGGGCTTCGTTTGGCTACAGGTGCATTTCGTATATCCCCTGTGCCGAGTTTGCATGCAGAGGCTAATGAGTGTTGCTTCGAAAGACGTAGATTCACACTCTCTTTGCATCCGATCTGTCCTCCAGCACCCCACTCGAGAAGTTGTTCAAGAACACGTTCGGAACGACTCTTTCTCGCAAAACTTAGCGTGATTCCGTCATTCAGTTTGCGATTGAAGACCTTGGCCGAGTCTGTCGGATTAGATGTGGCATCCCAGGTAGTCGAATTTCCTTGCATCATAGCACCTTGGGAGCACCCTGACATAGACTGCAACCTGTCTCTTGCACAGTATAACAAGAAAAGCACTCCAAGTTCTGTGCTTCTGCAAGAATTTCATGAACTTGCTCAATTGTATGATGATTATACAAATTTCTGTACAGATGGAACAAAATCTGAGACCTTTGTTGGTTGCTCTCTCATTGGCTCTTCAGTGGAAGTTGTAAGGCGGATAAATACTGCTGCTACCATTCTCACAGCGGAGCTGTATGGCCTCCTGTTGGCTACGGAACACATAGCCCATCACAGGATACCCCTTGCAGTGGTTTTCACTGACTCCCTTAGTGCCTTGCGAGCCATCTCTTTACTGCTGCCTACAAGGAACTCCCTTGTTGTTGAAGTTCAGAAGAAAATTATAGTGGCAGCCAGAAAGCATTGCACCATTGTCTTTTGTTGGGTTCCCAGCCATGTTGATATCCCAGGCAATGAGGCAGCCGACCGTGCTGCCCGCACAGGCGTCAGCAGAGAGGTAAAAATTAAAAAGATCCTTTACATGGACTATCGCACTTTTGTAAAGTCCCGCATACGAGCACAATGGCAAGCCGAGTGGGATGAGGAGATCCACAACAAGCTGCATCTCATTAAGCCAAACCTGGGTGAATGGGCGATCGCCCGGCACCGGGAACGGTTTTATGAAGTAGTAGTGTGTCGCTTGCGCATTGGCCACACTCATCTGACTCATGGCTACCTGCTCCATGGGGAGGATGCCCCTTTGTGTGAACAGTGTGACAAACCTCTAAGTGTTCTCCATTTTCTAATTGAGTGCCCTTTCTATGAATTGGAACGCCGATCTCACTTCGCACAGGTATACAGAAAGCACATTCCCTTACACCCAATGTTGTTATTGGGCGATGAACCATTCGTAACTTACAAGCAGGTTTTTAAGTTTTTAGAAGCTTCTTCTACATCGACTGTGAACTTCAAAGCTTTTCACTCATGTCCATTTTTGTTTCTGACATTATCCGATTCATGCCTCATCCCTTTATTTTTTACCCTGACCACTAGAGTCCTTTCTTCTCGCTTACCCTCAATGCAATAGTTTTCTTCTTTGGCGCTCTTTGGCCTTAGCAGCCCTTGCGCCATAAAAACCCCAATCCAAAATCACTTGGTATAGAGCGATAAAAAGTTGCTTGAGACTCGCCACGTCCGGTGCTTGTTAAGCTGTCAGCAACTGTACGGCTAGCAGCTGTACTAAAACGCGTCTTCGGCACACCAAGACGCAGTGAGGAGCGCACCATTCAAAGGGTCTGCAACGAGAGAGCGAGCAGAGGACACGCGATGACGAAAGCAGCCAAGCGCGAGCCCCCATTGGCTAGGCCCGTGGGATACAGAGAATGTGGGCGCGTTTGGGGGGTGAACAAACGCACGAGATGTGCAAGGAGCGGGCGACCTTGCACGCCGTATAGGTCATATAGAGTGCTTTTCGACGTGATTGCCGGTGGTTGTGGGCGTCGACAACAAGCTCAACATGAAGGTGGCCGAATTCACCTGCGTATTCGGGAAGGACTTGTACAGCAGAACACGTTGCCACTCCAAGATGAACGCTGTGAGTAGGCATGCGCGCTTGTAGTCTTTGAAAGTCAACAGCACGCGCGTGTTCATCGTTTCCGAAGCCGCGCGAAGCTAGCGCCTGCCGGCTCGAGCTCGCAGGTTTCACATGTGCTACGCTGGCCTTTCTCCACCGCTGTTTTCTCGTATATGGCAAGGGAGTGTTTCAAAACGCGTATTTTGCGCACCAGAAGGCAGGGAGGATCATTCCAATCAGAGGGCGACATAGAGAACGCGTAGGAACCGCGGGATAACGAGGCATCCAAGTAGCCGCCGTCATTCTTTGAGGTCGGGGGGAAACAAAACCACATGGCACATTAGGGGCTAAACAAACGCACGATGTTCGCGAAGAGCAGACGAACTTGCAGGCCGTATAGTACTTGTCACAAAGTACTGTCGGCATCGCGTGCACCTCGAAGAGATTCTCCTATCAATTAAAAAAAAAGTTAAAGTAATCGCTTTCTTTTTATGCGAATTCATCGCCAATAACCATTTTTAGAATTAAAACAAACATACCTTTAATTTGTTTTTATGAAAGCGGGGGGTGGAGGGTACGGAGGGTAGCGGCGTAGCCAGGGTTTTATTTCGGGAGGGGCACAAAGACATTATCCCCCCCCCCCCCCCCCCAATGACGAGGCAGGGTGAACTCGCCGCTACGGACGCTCACGCAAAGATTAGGGAGGTGCTGTTAAGATAAAACGAGTGAAGCTGCATTGTTTTTTCTGTTTTTTTTTTGCTTTGTTTTTTAACGGAGCAGGCTTCATTTGGGCTCCCTGTTTTACTGTCGTCGTAGTTGCGGCCCCCTAACTTTAAAAGCTTCCTCACAGCACACAACTTCCTCCGCTTTTTGAGGTAGCACTGCATTACCAACGCGTGCAGGCCAGGCAAAACAAAAGGATAGCTATACTGTCACAAAACATTAAACGGCAACACACAAAAAATCTCGACGCTGAAAAATCAGAGCAAACGTCCACCCACAAACACTAAACCATATTCCAACCGCCATTAAAATGGCCGAGACAGTGGAAGTTGAAATTCAGTTGATTCAGATGCCACAAGTAACAAGTCAGCAACGTCATCGCAGTAACATTCCCACTAGAAGCACGAAAAAGCATTTTAAGCGCTCGGTGTTTTTTTTTTTTTTTCCTTTCAGGCTTATTTGATCACACAGTTAGATGGTTGATTTAAAAAGCACCGGCGTACGTTGCAATTACTTTCGTCGCTACTGCCTACAAGTATCTCGGACAGCGGGACAGCTCCCGGCGCTGAAGAGTTTTCGGAGCTCTATTCAGGCCTGGTTTCAGTTCCTGAACTCCAATGCGAGCTGCTAGATTGGCTCCCAAATGCAAGACCGAGAAACATGAAACGCCCGTCACATCCGCGCTACAGGTGGTCGCTCTCTCTCTGGAGGCCCTATTGGTGACGAGATGTTTTTGGTTGCGCCACCTCGCGGGCGCCCTCCAGTAACGCAGCTGGTAGGATCCGAGCAGACGACTCGCTATGTGAAAGCACGGAATGTTAGTTCGCAACTATGCAGATTAAGACGGTTTATTTATTAAAGAAACACGTATAAAGGTTTAGGGTCTAGCCTTGTCCGTCCGTCCGTCCGGCCGGCCGGCCGACCGGCGTCCGTGCTCACATAAAAAAATAAAAAATGTTTGCGCAGTCGACAGGATTCGAACCTGTCCGGAGAGACCCCAATGGATTTCTAGTCCATCGCCTTAACCACTCGGCCACGACTGTGGGACGAGTAGGGGGCTCTGAGATGTGGTAGTAACTCAAGAGCTGGGGTTTCTGTCATGGATGAAACGTTGCATGTAGCCGCTCAACGTCTATACAGGAGAGGGCGCTGCGGTCAAATGCGTATATAATCGCGTTAAACTTTGCATTCATTGGCTCAACGTTTATCGACGAGAGGGCGCTGCGGTCAAATGCTCAAATGCGTATATAACCACGTTCCATACCACGCATTCTCTTTCTGACATGGACCGTTGACTTGGCGGTGGAGATGCGTTCCCACGGCGTCTATCGGATCCCAGCTGATCCGCTAGAAGAACCACTGGCTCTGCATTTCACCGACCATAGAGCAGTAATAATGAAGTCGAAACGCAACCCGGAACCTATGAGCGATAAAAAAAAAATCAGCACCATCAGCACTACCTATGAACAATAAAATCAGTATCATCAGCACCACCAGAGCTTCGTTCCAATCAACATCATTCACCACGTGAAGATGCGGTCCTTTTTTGTGAGTGGTCTTTCTAATAAATGACAGCGCCTCGAAGTTGCTTTTTTATTAGAAAAACTTTAAAATGTTCAAAAACAAGCCTGGAGCATTACATTGCAGCTTGCACGGCGTGCGTCAGGGCTATTCAAAGCTTCAGTGACTCGTGTTTTTTTTTTTTGTGTGTGTGTATGTTTGTTTTTTATCTGTGGAGGCCGCTTTAAAAGGTTTTGCATTCACCAGAGTAATTGACGTAGTGTCTTCTTGGCCCTGCACGTGCGCACAGTTGCGTTAATTGCAAAGTGCCGCACACTTGCTGCATTGAGCTTGCCGATACCGACGTTACTATCCAAGTGTGACTCGAGAGTTGCTGCTGAGCAAATGCTCGTCAGCAAATTACGCTTAACTCCTCCCAAATCGAAAACGCGGCAAATAAGTTTGTCACAACGCGAATTCTGCTCGAAAGAAAATAATAAACGTTCATAAATTCTTAAATTGTCGGCCATGGCCCGGCAAATTCGGGCGATTGATTGATTTGTTCTATCCTATCTTTACCAAGAATTGTTTACAAATTTAAAATCGCTCGGCTGAGGAGCGCTTCACGAATTATGCGCGTTCGGGTTCGCAAAAACGAAACATACAAACGGTAGTAATTTATAGCAGGTATATTCCTCATTTTCTAGGACGCTGAAGTGTCACCGACTTCCTAGATTACTTCGATCGCGAGGGGGTCTCACACGTTTCGGGTCGGCCGGGTGAATAAGCAGGGATTTAGTCAATGCTACTCCGGAAGCCAGCATCCACTTCTTCCTGCCAGTTATGTTGAGGAAATGTTCGTTTACTGGTTTCCAAAATTAAAAGAAAAGGAATCAACCCGGAACTAATAAGAGACCAACACACATGTAGCACATTGGAACCAACAGGATACACGGAGTTGCCTTCACTGAAGTGTTCACTACACACGCAAGAGGTTCTCGCATTTCGCTTTTCTTTTTTTAATTTTATGAGATTTTCCTTTCTTAGATTTATTTTGTCCCAATCATAATAAAAAAGACACCCTATTCGTCGTGGTAGACGCTGTAGCGCGGTAGTGCGAGGGACATTCTGTTTTCCTCGTTCAGCTTTTTGTACGGGATAGAGAACAGCACACCACCATCCGACCACTTCGACACCTCAGCTCCAAAAGTGTCTGTTAGCACGACTACGCGCGCCACATGCGGTTTAAAGCTTTGGTAAAATGTGCTACTACAAATATCACTTCATCAAATAGACGCAACGCGTGAAACAGGCTTTGCCGCGCGTTACCCGAACAGCGCATGAAGCGAGCTGACGAGCCGAGGGATCCAAGATCTACGCGGTCTGTCCCAGTCTGTCCTATCCATGAAGTGACAAACGATGATTATGAGAGCTAGAAAAGCGCCCCCTGTAGTTCGCGCACGCTGCCGATTCCCAAACGTCCATCTTCTGTTCGAGATCCTATCTCTGCGCGTAACAACGGCGGGAGCTGAGCGCTTGTTCTCTTCGCTACGACGGTTATAAACATACCTGAGAGCGTCCACTTCGAATGAGCGACTGCTCGGTCTAGCGCTTTGGAATGTAAACCGCAACATTGAAGTTCAAGCGGTGGACGTCCTGGATATTCTTTATGTGAACGCAGGCGGGTGCATTTTAATGTGTAGGCGCTTGGCATATATGAGATGATCAAGAGGGCCTGTAAATTGCTTTCTGAAAAAAAACTAGTCACACTTCCTTTTTTATTGGCGGTATTTTCTAGCCGAAAGCACGTAATTCTGATCAGTACTCAATGCGTGCGTGACCGCAGCGCCACCTGTTGCTTACAGTGCAGCTGTTTTTACAAATCATTTAACACATCACTGACACTGTTTTATATTTTAACCATCTGTTCGCTTTATTATGTTCGCTTTGGTTTGATTGAACCGTGTATTTTAGTAAGGATAGTTTGTAATACATAGCCTTGAAGTTGCCATCCTTCACCCCACAAATGTTTCGAAATATCCGTTTTCTCTATATATTTCAGATCGAGTTCCGCATCCTTTCAAATAAACAGGAATAAAGAAATATTGCCTATTTTATTTATTTCAGCATTTTCTACCCCACAAACACTTTTCCGGAAAGCATATAAAGGCCCGTTCACACTCTTGCGACCGAATAAGACCGAGAGAGACCATACCGGTTTTCGAGCCTCTTGTGACTTTTTAGGATCAGCTCCGCTGCAGCGCATCCGGTCCTAAGACGTTGCAAGAGGCTTGAAAACCGGTCTGGTCTCTCTCGGTCTTACTCGGTTTCATATATGTGAACGGCGCTGAAGTTGGACATAGTCCGCACTCCCCCTTGCTCCATGCCCCGTGCAAAACCGACTGCGTGAGCAGGGGAGCAAGCGGGCTCGAGGGTGAAGGGGAGGGGGGGGGGGGGGGGGAGGGGGGTTTGACCCCCCAAACCCCCTCCTCTGCCTACGCCACTGGGGGAGGGTGATAAACGCCTCGGTTGTGATGTCCTTTAGGGAGAGACCCCTTTCGGACGCTTCTCTCATGCAGTCCAAAGAGGTCCCACGCTTCACACCTCAGGGCCACTATATGACCATCGTACAATCTCTAGGCTGGCAGCAGCGCCACAACGGCAAAGAGCGGTTGATTCGAAGTAACTTTGACTCCGAATAAAATAAAGGGGCA
The DNA here is from genome assembly GCF_016920785.2 of Ixodes scapularis. Taxonomy (NCBI): domain Eukaryota; kingdom Metazoa; phylum Arthropoda; class Arachnida; order Ixodida; family Ixodidae; genus Ixodes; species Ixodes scapularis. The sequence goes on from NW_024609882.1 coordinate 54,633,300, forward strand.
AGAATTATTTTAAAACATTATCAAGGCTCCCATTTACGAATTAGCAATACCTCGACAGTTTGTAATAGACCCCTTTCCAAAGCCAGACCTCTTTTGGAGGCTAGGAAATCCCCTGCACAACGGCGGACAGAGATGCCACAGCACAACCAACGACGAAATAATGAATGTAAGCGGGGAGTGCCAAAAACGCAACGTCACGATGCTCTTTGTCTGCCAGTGTGTATGTAATAATCGGCTAAAACAATCACGAGCAGGCATCAACGTGACCTTACGGTTTGAGTATGTGCGTTTGTGCTTGAGTTACTTATAGCTTCACATTTGCAGGTCCAGCGGTATCGATTGCTCCGCCTGTGTGCAGTAGATCCGACCTCCTAACGACCGGCACGTGACTTTCGAAAGGGTCTATACAACGCTAATTAAGCCCATATTTTGTTAGCTTAGTCTTCTCTTCTAGCCCTATGTTCAAGGTGGCGCCGATAATGCTGCGCTCTAGGTTTCAAATGCGGGACAGCTCTTGCCCACGCGACCGTTAAACGTCTCCTTAAGGATTTGTCAAACTAAGACATTGAGCGTAGCGGACTGGCGTAGCGTACACAGATGCTGATTGGTCTCAGATATCAAATTGCTGCTTGCTGGCCACTGAAATTCGCACGTTCTGCGCAACACTGCGTTCGCTGCTCCCAAAGTCGGAGTATCACGGTGCATTTAGTGTTGAGGAGTTCGTTCAAACATATAAAAATTCATTTAAAGGCCCAATTTCAAGCGAATGTGCTGCGTAAAAAAAAAAAACGACGAATATCGTCCGGTAGTGTTTCATCAGGGAGTGGCGTTTGGAAAGACGAATTTGCACCGCGCGGGAGGCCGTATATTTTTTCCCATTCTGCCTTTCCGAATCGAGAAAAATCTTGATATAATGTGATGGCTACATATCTTACAACTATTTTTTTTTTTTTTAGATTGAATTGTGAGATATTTAACAATTATTGTTTCTGCTTCGGAAACAAGCGCTCTTAAACGCGTCCTGCATAAGGCCGGATACACAACTTACTTCGTTTTAAAGTCACGGGTCACCGCTTAAGATAGGTCCTCAGCGTTGTCACAAACAGAAGTTTTGTTCTAATCACTAACCATCAGTGAGTGCATGCCTGCACGTTCAAAATTGCAGCTGATAACAGCGTGCATCGATCAGACAGTGCCAAAACTTACAGTTACATCGAACTTGTCGAATAATGCGCTGCCTTCAAAAAACGGGCTATGAATCTCCTCATGTGTTCTGGGCAGATTTTTTTTTCCTCACTGTTGTTTATTATTGAAGCGAAGAACCGTGTCAATTCAGAGGATATCAAAGTAGAAAAGCCTATTCATTTCTTATGGCAACTTTGGGGTCCTTATTCTCAGCAACTACTGAACCCATTCGGGTCGGAACGGTTGTATTTTGGGATAAAAGAAAACTTAATAGCTTAGCAGAATTACATTTCTTGATTTTCCGTTCAATATTTTCTTACAAAGCCTTAAATTCTAAAAAAAGGCCTTTTTTTGCTTTTATTTTTAAGTGTTTTAGAAACTAATTTTAAGTTTAATTAACAATTTTCTAACCTTCATGCAGACCCCTCCATACGTCCTGTGGGAGTAGAAGTTTACTGCTTTTTTTACTTAGCGAAAACGCGTTTTGTGCTATAATACATCAACATATGTAAACACAAACCAAGCAGCCTCCAACCATTTTTTTTCTTTTTTCATCCCTTCTCTCGAAAGGTTTCAGCCGAATGATTTCTGCCAGTTTTCTTCACATCTTGCCACTGAGGACATTGCCTGTGCAGAGTGCTCCAGGAAAAATATGAACAGTTTCTTTGCCGCAACAGAAGTGCAAAACAACAAAATAACGTCTTCGGCGATGAATTGTGACATCCGAAACGCAACAAAAAGCAAAACGCCTCTTAGATTTCTTTTTTTTTTTTTATATTAGGTGTGCAAGTTAGTTGTTTCATAAAACAGGTGGAGACAAAACGGCTATACTAACGAATGTAAGATCATTGTGACAATTGATGATTTGGTGATCTGAATTTGCGTGTATGTGCGTGGCTGTTTTGCTGCTTTACGGGAGGAAGGAACATCTGAAGGGTGCACTGTTTTTGTCCGACGACGAGGTTCCCGGTGCAGTGCGCCGTTGGTGTCGTCTACAAAAGCCTTTATTCTTCTACAACGGCATGCAGAGAGTAGTGCACTGGTGGCGGAAGTGCATCGCTGTTGGTGTGGACTATTTGAAAATGTCGTCTGCTCCTGGAAAAGAGGAGATTCGAACCTCTCAATTTAATGTAACATATTTTAGCTTCATCACTGAACAAAAATGTTACAGCCTAGAAAGAAAAGTTATTTACCCCCCCCCCCCCCCGTATATGTCCCCATTTATACGCGCAATCAAACCTTAACTTCTTTATTTTCTTTTTTTTTTTTTTCGTTTGGGGGGGGGGGGGGGGGTTTCTTGCGGAAAGTCCTCCACTCGTGCATGAACGATCTTTTCTCGGGCACCAGAATTACCTCGAGGTCGCTTTTAGATGGGAAAAGAGTACACATGTCATCGATAACGTTAACGTATGTCATTACGCGGCTGTTTGAGAAAACGTGATCGCTAACAGGACATCTAGTCGTTCCGGGAAGACGGCGGGCAACGCGACAGATTACCTCAACTCCCGGATTGAAACTGCCGCAAGAATATTTTGCCGCAGCCCTTCCGTCGTCACTGATCCGTCTTCTGCTGCTACCGAAGTAACGCCTGCGAGAACCACGTTGCCTTTGGGTCCCTGTATACGGCAGACGACAATTTTTGAAGCACCCTGCACTCTAAAAAAGGTTTGTGCGTCTACTTTCACGCACAACACTCGGAAAGCCAATCAGCGCAACTTACAGAGGCAGCTCAGCGAATGACGGTGCCGAAGCATATGTTTAGTCCAAAAAACGCCGTCTGAGTTGCGACATTAAGCAATGAAAAACGTCACGCTTCCATTGCGCAATGTCACAACTCAGTCTGCGTTTTTTGGTCTAAACATATGTTTCGGCACCGTCATTCGCTGAGCTGCCTCTGTAAGTTGTGCTGATTGGTTCTTCGAGTGTTGTGCGTGAAAGTAGACGCACCGACATTTTTTAGAGTGTGTGCTGGGCTGCGTTGCCCACGTGAGGGGAGAAACTCCCAATCACAGCACGTCCGTCCACTGCTCTTGTTTGATAGGCCATCGTTCTGGACGGGTCACCGTTCATTCTTTTTTTTTAATAGGCCGTCGTGCGTCCACGCGCCAAAAGAGCGAGGAATCACTCACGCGACCAACGTGCGACAAAAAAAGAAACTCGACGTCGTAGTTGGTGACGCTAGAAAAGCAAAAAGATAGAAAAAACTTAACTAAAAACGCCAATGTCAAACCTGAATATTCGATGGAGTTGAGACTACCGCCGTACCAACTCGCCCGGTTATTCTTTCTGTCAAATACTAATAGACAATAGTAATAAATAAATAAATGGCAGCTATTAATTGTTTACAAATTCGTAATTGATGCAGTACAGCCCTACCCTGCTCTACTGTTTTTATGATATCAGGTAATGTGTAAACGTAAACGACAGTTCATAGCGGCCGTTTATGTCCGAACCATTATATTGAATCATTTCTCAAAGAGCTCGAAGTTATATAAAAAAAGTGCTCTTCATAAATTAAGCCGCACCATTGAACGTGCAATAGCGTGTGACTTGTATGTATGTTCTCAGCGAAAGAAAAGAATGCATTCAAAAAGGGCCAATCATATTATTCCTCTCTGTTAGAGCTTCTTTCAGGTACACGCAAAACGTGTGTGTCTACGTCTAAAAGAGTGGAATTGACATTTCCTGCAGGGCTGGCAGGCCTGACTCAGTTTGGCTAGCAGCTTGAAACCTATGGGAACCTGGGGAAATGCACCACAAGAGTGAAAATGACACCCGCCTTTCACTTCCTCAACGATGGCAACACGAGGAAGGGGGAGCTGCCCTAAAGTGAATGCAAGAGCAGGTGGGCCGTTCCAGCTAACCCCTATACAGATGATTCCAAGCAGAAAATATTAAAAAATATATTATTAAAAACACGGAGTGTGACTCGCACGGACGAGCAGGAGATCAACACAGCGCTGTTTTGCGTTCGTATCCTCTGTTCCCATGTTCTTCATGATTTCTTTTTAATAATTGGCTACCAACTGGTCCAATCATCAGAACTAGTCAACAAAAGTATGCTGCTATTTATTTGTACGCATTAGCACTGTGCTTAGAGTTGAATACTACAGTCATTTATTAATGAACAAAAATGAGGGTGCAAGCTAGCTATACAGGCTAAACACTAATAATTTATTCAGGACTGGTTCTCTGAATGATGACACAAACGCAAACACACCTGAGCTTTAAGAGACAAAAAATAGGGGAGACATAAAGTCACTCTTCACAATTTCTCTTCTGCTTACTGACCCTCTACAAATATAATTTCTTCCTGGACCTTACAGCGTTATACTGTTCACAACCCCTATATAGCCAAGGACAGTAAACGCAAAGAAGCAACCTACTAACATCCGGGTAAATGTGATTTAACAAACAACAGGGAATTCCCTTGAGCTTTCAACCTAGGAAATAAAAAATACCGTGCACAACATCAAAATTTAAAAAATAAAAAACGATAGACATCACGCCTGTTTCTAAAATATAGGCCAAGAAAGCTCTTCCACTCGATGGCGAAACACGGGGAAGGCATTCAACGGATTTCTAGGTTTCATCGTTGTTACTGATTCTTTCAGTATATACTTGTGGTCATTCTCTTTAGTCAAAATTTTTTAAGTAGTGTTCTATAACGACACACAATTATTACATTACATCACGTGTTTTGAAACAGCTGAATACGGATCTTTATTTTTCTGCAACATTTATACTAAGTTCATTCGGTCGTTAATGCAGTGTTTTGTTGCACGAAGTGTTCTATGAGGTGAGCGAGAATTTCTAGCGGCCCTTGGGATATGTCGTGCTGTAGGCTTATGTATTACTGACTTTCTCTTTGTTACTTTGTGGTATATGGCAAGCCGTATTAAATTTATTGCAGGTCGCAGCTGAACCAAGCGGGTAGACCCACCGTCAAAGACCGCAAGTTACTCTCTTCAAGCCGCACAGAGTGTTCTACGAGGTGAACAATCATTTCTAGCGGTCCTTGGTACATGCCGTGCTGAGTATTTACGTAAAACTGGCCTTGTTCAGTTTCATTCAGTTTTACGTAAGGAAAAAGTGGACCTCTAGTAGGATGGTACTCGGCTGCATGCACATGCAACGGGTATATATATATACACATATATACAAAACATTCTATTTTGATTCGAACGAAAATTAAAAAAAGAACGGCGTGAGTGTTACTTGGATGTCGCCTTCACTGTCTGTTTGTGGGGCTCGGAGGTCATTATATAAGGGGATAACCGTCGCAGAATGTTAATCAAAACTAATCCACCAAAATGTTTCATAATATTTTTAATTAATAATTTTATGAGGCATGCTTTAATTCTAGTTTCAAAGGCGGGGATATTAAAGAGTCACCCAATGGACAGAATGTGCGAATAGCAACAAGTTTCGAGATATTCAATGCTAAAAATCTACCTTTTCGCCACCCAATTCCAAAATCTTGCGCTCAAAAGACCTCAGGATGTGCAGACGGGGTGGCTTCGAACGCACCCTCACTATCTTGGAAGTATGACGCCGATGAATCCACCAAGGGCCCACTGTGGAGATAGTGACGACGTGCCTGGTAGGACTATGTCACTTTTCTATCCACTATTAACGGCACGAATTCTAGAGCTCAAACTGAGCGCGGCTTTTGCATCGGGCATTCAAAACGCAAAAGTTGGACAATGAATATCTCGTAGCCGCTTGCTTTTTCGTGAATTGTATAAATCGGGATAGCCTTTAATATTGACTGACGTTTAACACTGCAGTTGCAACATGGCCCATAAAGCCATTAATTACAAAGCTAACAGATTTTGCTCAATTAATCAACATACTGTGACGGCTATACACTTTACTAATCTCCGCAGAGTCCCATGAACACGCAGTGAAGAAGACATTGACATAACTCTCACGGCCTTTTTTTTAAAAATGTTGTTAGCTTTCAAATAGAATGGTGTGTCTACGTGTAAAAAGGACTTATAAAATGTAATCATGCACATATTTGTTACAAAGTTTTGCTTTTCACCCAATTAAGTATTGCATTTTTATCGCAACCTTTCAAACATAAGCAAAGCATTCAGTTTGGTATTCAAAATGTACTCTATTTGGCAATAAATTTAACGGACAACTACTTGGTTTGCCTAAGGCTTCATTCTGAAAATAATAGGCATCTGCGAATCATAGAATTTGGGCTTAAATTGGATAATGATTCGAGAATATTAACTTTTCAGTTTAATATCGCATAGTTTCTGCACCTCTCCCAGCCCGTAAATTCTGGGTCCGTTTACATGAAATCATCCAGCAGCCGCAGGTTACATTTTGGGCCATCGAGATTTCTCTTCTCTTGACGCAGACAGCTCATTGTATGTATTCGGGTGAAACAGCGCGAACAAGGACACAGGACAGAGAAGATGTACAGAGACGGAGCGCTGATTGTCAACTATTTATTTTGAAATAAACGCCCAACGGCATGGTCACACTAAACAACAATTACATCACGACACATGACTGTCACATGATCGTCACAAGTTAAAGCCCCTCAAAATGCCAATTCACAAGCATAAAGATCTATTGAAGGCGCACTGATACATTTTTCTTTGAACTTGAAAATCTAAAATGCCTCACTTATCTCCCTAGCTCGTTGATGACGGTGTCTTCCTAGGACCGTGGTATCTTCCAAAACCGCAGAACAACCACATCTGTCGCAGTGAACCGCCAGATTCCCTGACGGAGATGCCCTAATCGAACACGCGTGTTCACATAATCTATCATTAATGCAGCGACCGGTCTGGCTGATGTAACCTTTTTGCATGTCGGGAATACTGTAGACCACCCCACCCCCACGCAAGGGACAAACTTGTTTTTAAGCTGCTTATCACATGCGGCCTGAAGTACTCGGTCACACTTACCAAGAGGAGATCGCCAGAATAGCCACCCTCCAAAAGTTTTTTGGCCTGGCTTCGAAAACTCGTCGTCATTTGGTGAGCACATTACCTGATAAGTGACCCCCAAAGACTACTGGATATGATTCCCCTTTTAACTATCTTGGAATGACTCAAGTCGACCAGAAGCACACCTTTCTTCGACCGAGGGCAGTAGCACCAACACACGTGGGAGTCCGAGAAAGCCAGCTTAAAGGGGTCATGAAACGTGTTTCCTACTTCTTCTTTAGCTTTAATCTTCAACTCAAATGCGAACTGTGAAATCACGTCGTCGTGACATTCTGCGGCACCGGTGCAATGACTTCTAGCTTTCACCGTGCTTTTTATGCACACCACCCAGTGACGATAAGTTCCGTCAGGGCACACATTGGCCACGAACGCGAATCCGAATATTCGTCGACGGATTGATTGTTGACGAGCGCATACGTCCGAGTGACGCAGTTCTCGCGTCCAATGCGTTAGCTGGGCTCTGCTGACGTCAGTTTGGCGCCGGTGACGCGCCTTTGGAACCGCGGATGTGTCATAGTGAAAAGGCGAAGAGCTTTCGAAGGAAAGAAGGTACAAAATAGTCCGTTATATTTTCAAATGTTCGTACCGAAAAGCTGGCATTTGACTTTCTACCCTCTTTCTTTTGGCCAACTAAACGATATGCGATTAGTGAAGTCCCAATTTAAAATCCTTTATTTCAGACCAAAATTCTTTACATGGCTCCTTTAAGGCCATGGTCCCACTGAATGTGGCAGTTTAGGTGCTTTTTGGCGGGTCATCGCTCATCTTCTTTTAAAAACTGTTTTGTGGGAGTGATGTCGTTCGAAAGGCAAAGTAATCTTCTTTCATTTGATATTATGTATGTATTGATTTATATTGCTCATACGCATTTGCAGTGTTGCGAATATGATGGCGCGGACCCTCACTTGCTCCGCTGGTTCATGTTTCATGAAGAATCTATTAAAGATAACACGGTTCCAATAAAGCAGTTTTGTTAATGATGAAAATAATCCCTGGAGAAGGGGAACAAGAGGGACAAAGGACAAACACAAATCTCCAAACACAGCTAGGTGACTGGTGCGCGACCGAAAAAATCCGCCTGGTCCGGGTATCGAACCCGGGACCTCTCCATTACAGGTGGAGCGCTCTACCAATTGAGCTAACCAGGGGTTAGACATCAGTAGAGCAAACGGGTTTTATCAGCTGCCACCAGTCTAACACCAACAAGGGTGAAGCTTGCAATTTAATGTTATAATTAGAATGCAATTAAATGCAAAGGTGCAAGCGAGCTGGACAAGAATGATGAAAATAATCCCTGGAGAAGGGGAACAAGAGGGACAAAGGACAAACACAAATCTCCAAACATGTCCAAACAAACAAACAAACTCCAAACATCTCCAAACAAATGTGTTTGGAGATTTGTGTTTGTCCTTTGTCCCTCTTGTTCCCCTTCTCCAGGGATTATTTTCATCATTCTTGTCCAGCTCGCTTGCACCTTTGCATTTAATTGCATTCTAATTATAACATTAAATTGCAAGCTTCACCCTTGTTGGTGTTAGACTGGTGGCAGCTGATAAAACCCGTTTGCTCTACTGATGTCTAACCCCTGGTTAGCTCAATTGGTAGAGCGCTCCACCTGTAATGGAGAGGTCCCGGGTTCGATACCCGGACCAGGCGGATTTTTTCGGTCGCGCACCAGTCACCTAGCTGTGTTTGGAGATTTGTGTTTGTCCTTTGTCCCTCTTGTTCCCCTTCTCCAGGGATTATTTTCATCATTCTTGTCCAGCTCGCTTGCACCTTTGCATTTAATTGCATTCTAATTATAACAGTTTTGTTAAGTTGATGTCGGAGCAGAATGTAACGATATACTTTTTTGGTATTTGCATTACTTTGTTTTGTTCATCCTCCAAATATTGCCCTAAAATTGTAATTTTCCGGCACAAATATGTTTTTAATGACATGCGCTAGGGCAATGAAATTAGCTACAGATGTAGTGCTTATTATTGGTAATATGCAGAAAAAATTTAATGTTGTGTAATTTTTTTTTATTTTTTTGTGTTGATATCCTATATCAAACGCAGCACTTTTTTGTGTTTCGAGTGACGGCACTTCAAATACCGCTGAGGAAATAATTAAACTACGATAAAATCTTTTATAACATTAATAACTACAACGGTTGCCCAAGAAGTGGACGATGGATTTTTTTTTTTTTCACTTTCAAAGTTATAACGCCCAGGAGCCCTTCAAACTTACCTGTTTTTGGACGCATATCTTTTGTGAACATCAAACAAATTTATTGGCATCTACACTCTAAAAAAAGCCCGTGAGTCTGCTTTCCCGCAGAACACTCGGAGAGCCAATCACCGCAACTTACGGAGTCAGCTCAGCGAATGGCAATGCCGAAACTTAAGTTTAGACCAAAAAAGGCAGTCTGAGCTGTGACATTAAGCAATGCAAGCGTGACGTTTTGCATTGCTTAATGTCACAACTCAGACTGCGTTTTTTGGTCTAAACATATGTTTCGGCATTGTCATTCGCTGAGCTGCCTCCGTAAGTTGCGGTGATTGGCTCTCCAAGTGTTGTGCGTGAAAGTAGACGCACAAACTTTTTTAGAGTGTAACAACATTTATTGCATAGAATAGATATACATTGCAATGTATTCGATTTTCACAATTATCTTGCTTTGGTTTCTTGATAGGTGTAGGGCTTAATTAATGTTAAAAATAATTAAAACCGTTTGGGTGTATTGTTGTGCTACCTGCCGGATGGCAGTTAAAAGTGCTGATTTCTAATGTTCAATAAATTTTAGAGGGCGTCTGTATCATCATCAATGTCCGTGTCTTTTTACCCTCACATTTCGAAAATATGTTGGAAGTTTGACTTTCGACAAAATGAATGGTTTAAGTACTGTGACAGGTTAATAAATCTAAGATAAATAATTACACAAGCGTAGTGTGATATAATGTGTTCATTATTCGATATGATTGAAACCCATAAACAATAAAGACGAAAAGGAAAATATTACACTCGAGTTCATTTCGTGCCTAGCGACACTAAATGAGCTGCGCTTAAAGTATTGGCACTCCGTTCCCCAACGTTGTCGTGCGCGCCGCCATTTTGTGTCTTGTGCAGAGCAAACGCAACTGCCGATTGTCATGATTCAAACATGCGATTTCCTCAGCATTAGATTCGGTGTCAGGAAGCTGATTCAATATTGCTTTGCTCTGTCACGAACTGTTTAAACATTTGTGGAGGACGGAAAAGCGTTTCCTGTTATTTTAGACAAAGCTTCAGATAACTGGCAACCATGATTCTAAGCCACAATATGCCCAAATGTCGTTACTCTGAAGCGTATTTTATTTAATGACACTATTCATGCCCTTGTTCAAGAAGCTTCTAATACCTGAAATGGCCATGACGTAAGCCCCGTGGGTTCCACAAGCCACTACATTTTGACGCCTGCCTCTTTCTTATTGTTCCCGCTAGTGCCACTAAATTAGCTACGCTTCAGAGTAGCGGCACTTGACCATATTGTGGCTTTAAATCATGGTTGCCAGTTATCTGAAGCTTTATCTGAAATCACAGGAAACGCTTTTTCGTCCTCCACAACTGTTTAAACTGTTTGCGATAAAGCAAAGCAATATTACATGAGCCTCCTAACACCGAATCTAATGCTGAGGAAGTCGCATTTGTGAATCATGACGATCGGCAATTGCGCCTGCTCTGCATAAGCACCAAAATGGCGGCGCCCACAACACTGTCGGGGAAGATAGTGCCGATACTCTAAGCGCAGCTCATCTATTGGCTCTAGCTGCCGCGAAGCTCCTTTCCCCTGACTGAAACTGAAACTTAATATGAATAATTCACCATTATTATAGCTCATTTCATTTTAACCAACTACGCATAATGAGAGGAGGAAGCGGCCGGGTAGGAGAAACGCGGGTTTAATGAGTGGCTGTTCTAACGGTCTCGGAAGAGAGAACGCCAGCTCGCGCTGGTTTCAAAAAGATCCAGAGAAAAGAGGCGGCACGTTGTGTTCTTTGTGATTGTGCGTTTAATTTATATGGAGGTATATTTGAAGATCGACGATGGACGTCGATCGTCTCAAGGTAATGTAACGTATTAACATTATATAAATAATAAACATAATGAAGGACTGAACGACTTAATTTTTCAGTTCATGGATTGTAATATGGCGGTAGCCCATTGCACTTACTGCTGCTGCAAAGCAATATGAGGTGACGAGGTAATGATTAAATTATGAGGCTCTATAAGGACGACGACATTATTTGGTATCGGACAACAACGCACAGGGCCAGACTTGCTTCAAGCATCATGTACAAAAAGGCTTTTCTTCACCCAAAAAAAATATGGTAGAATCAGTGAGGATGCTGCTTTACCACTGTACGTGGAACATGAAAACTGCACGGTGCGAAAGCGCGGCTTATTCATTAATATGAAGGACAGATTTCTAGCAGCATCCCCTAATGAACTCCTTGGAACAAGTGGCCTCGTTGAGGTAAAGTGTCCCCGCTCCAAAAGATTCTTATAGCCCGCCGAAACCGCAAAAAATATGAGGTGAAAAATAAAAAAAAAGGAGCCTGGTGCGAAAGGTCCACATCACCACCATATCTTCTGCTACCAAATACAAGGGCAGTTACACAATGCACGAAGAGAGTTTTGTGATTTTCTTATATTTACACTCAATGGCATTGATATCCAACATATTCAGAGGGACAACACCTTCTGGTCAAACAACATAGAGCCTTTTCTACTCAAGTTTTACATGCAAGGCCGTATTTCCGCTGAAATTCCTCACGTAGACGAGTTGTCCGATCGAATAAACTGCCATTACTCTCGATCTGGGAATCTCTCGATCTTCGTTCGTAGGCCATAATGCCATGAGATCGAGGGGTGTGGCTCTTCGCTGTCGAACATTGCTTCGGCGGGTGTTTTTCTCGTAGAAGATGAGACCGTCGCTTGCTGCCGGAAAAGAACCTGGCGATTCTTCACTGAACTGCTTCTTCCGTAAGCTTCAAGAGGGCTTCCTTTGTTTCACACACCATCTGTTCTCCTTTCCCGCTAGTTGCAGGATGGTATGGTGCACTAATGTGGTGCCTGATGCCGTTTTTATTTTTCTCAAAAACTTGTATATTTTGTTTGAAAGAAGATTCGGCGCGTTGTCAGAGAAAAGTATTTTCGTTAGGCCAAAAGTAGCAAAAAGAGAGCGTAGAACGTCAGTGATGCGTTTGGACGTCGTGGCATGCATCGCGTAAACTTCCAATCACTTACAAAACGCATCGACCATGACTCCGCAGATGCGGATACGTTTCGCCACCCACCGACTGAATAGTGGATCGTTTTCAGTTACTGTTCATAATGGCGCTGAACTCGAGGAAGACTTCGAGTCTTTCCGCAACGTTAGCCCAGGTGCCAGGACTTTTGTCAAAAGCGGTAAGTGCTCGAAACGTCGACAACGTCGGTAGCGACGTGCTGTGCTTGACAGTGGACGCTTACCATTAGCACAGATGAAACTTGCTTGTTCGTCTGCCACGAGTCGTCCAATATCAGGTCATCACCGCAACTTCATCTTCCGACAAAACATGTCTTCATTGTCTGCATGTCCATAATTAGCAATCATGTGAACTTATAAATTCCCGAACGCTCATCACTTGCCGTCTTGCCGTCGCTAAACGCCGCTCAATCATGGAGTCTTCATTGCAAATAAACGTTTTCCTATTTATACTGATGTTTTTCATCATATTCCTCCTGAGTTGTACTTACAACATAATGTGTGTCGATACTTCCGAAAATATTGCAACGGCCGTTTTTTCCTCTGGGAATCCACCTATAATGTAACAACCTTTACAACATCTTTCGGATCCCTTGAAACACAATATTTCGTGACGCCACTTTTCAGTTGTCATTATAATGGCGAGGTAAATACCGTAAATCGCGAAGCAGTTTACTAGACTCCGCTTCCACTGGTGTCTTGGAAGATTGAATCTACTGAGCGTGCATTCCTCCAGAAGAATATTTCATTGACAGAATATTGACACGTCAATCAACGATTGATTCCTTCTTGGTAAGATTTATTGCGAAAGCCCGTGACAACCGCCGAACCGCATGTCCCTATATCAGCCTGACATTCTCGCATACATGAGTTTGCTGAGCACAGCTGGCAGCGGCGCAAACAAGGCCACGATGGGAACGTGATGGTGCTCGAGCCATCCCACCGTGAACCAATATTTCGGCCACCCCACTAAAGCCCCTCGATATGTTTGCGTTTGTCGTGCAAGTAGCGTCAAATGCGCGAGTGCACGAGACCCGCATCTCGAGCGGTCCTTGGAAGCGAATGGCGGCGCAGCACTGAATTGAGCGGCTCTAGGAAGCGAATGGCGGCGGAGCATCCGCTCGTGGCACGTGTCTCGCGCGGTTCCACAACAATGGTTGGCGGTACTTGTCAAAAACGCCTTTATCAAAGGGCTTTACACCCCACGGGTGCGTGTCGCCATCTATTGGTTGAACTTGTTCAAGATGGCTGCCGTAGGACTGCAGCCTTAATGTCTAAAAACTGTGCAACCCCCCAAGATGGTCTTCGTTAAGTGACGTATTCCTGTCCAGGTGTGACAGAGGCATAGCCGGAAAATTAGCGTGTATCATCATCATGTGTCATCGTGTATTTAGGTACGTAGGTGACTTTTTGGTGTTGTTCCGAACTAGTTACGGCCGGAACAGAGACGGTATGGTGGCAGACATGTAGGACGTGTTGAACTTCACCAGGGAAGACCCTGAGCTAACTTTCTCGGACTCCCACGTGTGTTGGTGCTACTGCCCTCGGTCGAAGAAAGGTGTGCTTCTGGTCGACTCGAGTCATTCAAAGACAGTTAAAACGGGAATTATATCCAGTAGTCCTTGGGGTGCACTCGTCAGGTCATGTCCTCACCAAATGACAAGGTTTAGTAGCCAGGCCAACAAACTTTTGGAGGGTGGCTATTCTGGCAATCGCCTGGTAGTTGTGGCCGAGTGCCTTTTGAGGAGAGTGAAAAATCCGGACGTAGTAATGGGTAGGAAGTCTACGCAGAAACTGGTGGTGGTGCCCCATATCCATAAGGTGGCGCATAGGTTAAAGAAATTAGCGCAACGCCACGATGTTCTTGTTTTCTCAGCACCGGCCAAGCTGGGATGCTTATCTGCGAGGCTGGAGCGAGGGTTGGTTGTGAGGTCCGCATGTGACAAGAAGCATTCTTGTCCAGCTCGCCATTCGACATTCTTGTCCAGCTCGCTTGCACCTTTGCATTTAATTGCATTATAATAATAACCTTAAATTGCAAGCTTCACCTCTATTGGTGTTAGACTGGTGGCGGCTGATAAAACCCGGTTGCTCTACTGTCGTCTAACCCCAGGTTAGCTCAATGGTAGAGCGCTCCACCTGTAATGGAGAGGTACCGGGTTCGATACTCCGACCAAATAGATTTTTTCGGTCGCGCACCAGTCACCTAGCTGTGTTTGGAGATTTGTGTTTTTCCTTTGACCCTCTTGTTCCCCTTCTCCAGGGATTATTTTTGTCATAAAAACAAGTTTGTCTCTTACGTGGTGGTGGGGGGAGTGGTCTACAGTATTCCCCTGACTTGTAAAAAAGTTTACATCGGCCAGACCGGTCGCTGCATTAATGATAAATTACGTGAACACGCATGTTTGATTAGAGCATCTCCGTCGGTGAATCTGGCGGTTCACTGCGACAGATGTGGTTGTTCTGCGGTTTTGGAAGATACCACGGTCCTGGGACGACACAGTCACCAACGAAATAGGGAGATAACTGAGGCATTTTACATTTCCAAGTTCAAAGACAACTGTGTCAGTGCGCCTTCGATAGATCTTTATGACTGTGAGTTGGCAATTTCGGAGGGGCTTTAACTTTTGACGATCATGTGACGGTCATGTGCCGTGATGTAATTTTTGTTTGGCGTGTCCACGCGTTGGGCGTTTCTTTAAAAATAAACAGTTGACAATCAGCGCTCCGTCTCTGTACATCTTCTCTGTCCTGTGTCCTTGTTCGCGCTGTTTTACCCCTAAACATGCTTCACCAACTAGCCCAAATTTGAACAGTATTACAGCTCATTATCTAATTTGTCACAACACCTTTGTCTGTCACGAATTCGAGGGGTGCAGTGAGGTGCAAACACAGCAATGTCTCATAGTTAGCTGTATAATTATATTATCACGAGCACCTGTTTCTGTGCAATCACCCACTTCAACGCTCAAAAGCCACAGCCCTCAACCTTGCGAAGCTCAACACGCTGCATGCTGGATTTTTGCTGCTCTACTTTATGTTCGGATGGGGGAACTCATATGGCCGGTGATTGTACATAAAATGCAACTTGTGAAAATTAATTTTTACAGTTACATACGACACATTATTATGTTTGCTGTTGTCTGTAACCCTCATCTTTGGGCTTTTCAGTGCAGAGGAGGACACAAAAAAATTTACATTGGCCAAGGGACAAATATCAGCATGTACCGTTATGGTCAGATCGGCAGCCTTATACGGTTCATAATGCAGGGTGGCGAGGGAAGAAGGGTGCGTCCATGGCCGACATAGATTGTAGCTCCTGAGCTCTCCGCGTTCTGTCGGTGTTTGTCTCTTTTTCTTTTTTTAAACTTGCCTTCCCTTGGCTATGTTCGCTGATACCGATAAGAACCCATTGTCGCACCCAATGAACGCTGGCGACCGATGACACCGCCTGACAAAGCGTGTCTGCCCAAACGCCCTGCTTTTTGTCTTCTGACCCTGTTGGACATATTGTTTCTCATCTGTGCATTTGTTGCTATCCTCTTATCCAAACCATAACCTCAATTGGTCAGAGGAACGCCGCTGTCTGCAGAAAGAAAACCGGCCGCTGTAAAAGCGAAATGTGATAGCAAAGCAAAAAAAAAATCACTCATTGCGAAAAAAGAACCAGGATTGCTTCGAATTTTTAGCGTGGCTTCTATTTTTTTTTTTTTTTATCTCCAAACCTGGCAGCTGATTTCCAACAATAAATGTAGCACGATAGACAAGTTTAGCAGCGTATCATAATATACATTGCAAAAGTATTTCACTACTGAAATACAAATATATTTCACAAATGCACCTTGGTACAGAAGTAGAGACACTCAAAAGTGCCCCTAGATTATATCGCAATACTTTCATGTCGAGATGTTGCCTTGATTGTAACTCCTCCTCCGTTTTACATTGCTGCAGACGCCGGTTACTTGTTCACACATAAGCACTCTATGCCTGTGTGGAGGCTGATTCTCATGGCTTTAACTGCAGCAAATAATAGCAGTTGACAAGAGCAAACATGTTTTTGCCTTCTACATTAAAATATATAGTGCTTTTTTCTTTTACCTAACGCAGGACGAGAACGTCCCACCGGCAAGGCCTCCAACACGCTGGTTGCTCTGGAGGGGCTTTTCCTTGTCTTGAGCGACACAACTCCCAAAGGCAGTCGTAATTAAATTTTTCAACAAAGTTTGCAGACAGGTATGTGGTTGAAGAGATGTTTTGTGAGCCGTTTTAAAAGTGTATAATGCAATTTTCTCGCCAGTATTATCAGGTTAATTTTATTTTGCTTACAGAACGAATGGTAGAAGGTTTTATGGAGGTATGTTTTCTTCGTCTTTCTTTATCTGTTGGACACTTTCTGTGATAACGTATGCTGACATCCTGTAAGCGAGGTACTTAGAATTTAGCTGTACAAGTTCCTCATCGATAGTCGTCTTCCAGAACTTTATAACTTTCCTTGTACACTAGCAAGGGGATAGCGTCTTCTACTCAAACATTTGTTTGTTTGTTTTTTGCCGTGGAGTGCAAGTTCATTCTGTGATAGTTTTCACTACATGTTTTCCGATAACATTTTTTGTCATGAAATGGCATACACTGTATTTTTCATTTGTCTCTTGGGATTTAATAGACGTTCAATTTAAGACATTCTAATCGATGTCGTAATAAACTTCACTTACCGAAATACTGCTGTGGTTTAGTCAAGGGCTAGACCACTTCTTTCTAGCCTGCTTCCAATTAGCGATCAGATGCGCATAAGGAGACAAGGGATAAGCGAAGCGTGTTTACTGCAATCCTCTGAGACAAGCAAAACATGTCACTTGATCTCCAAACAGGAAGGCTCCACATGGTGTGGCAACCCATGATGCTTAGAATGGTTCAGCCGTGCAGTAGGATGCTTGGGGCCACTGCTTGCTCACTTAGAGTTCGAGAAAGGGGGGCGCCGTAGCACTACCCAATTGCCCTCAGGGTTATGATGTGGCTTGCAAGGAGCTCTTTTGTATTCATGAAGGAAGTTGTGATCAGTGTGACTTATTATTTCTTTATTACGTGCCTCGTATGTGGTGATTTGTCAATCCCCCTAAGTGAAAAAAAGTGTAAATGTGTTTAGTATACATATGCGGTAAATCATATAATAATAATATAAGGATATGCAATACTTTATATGATTTTTCTGCAATTTACAAGTTATGATAGGCGTATTGGACACATTCCAATAAAATGTTCACTGGGGTCTATACTTCATTCCACCCTTCGTTCGAGAGCAGCGGATCCTACCAGCCAATCCAGCGTCGAGAGAGTGTCAAGTGACCTTGAACCCCACATAACCAAAACATCGCATGATACTCTCCCGGCGCTGGATTGACTGGGGTGGCCCAGCACCCACTAAGCCACCCCAGCGGGTGCCCATTCCATGCCAAGCACCCTTCGCCAAGGATGTTTAGCAAGCACCCACTACGAAGGGAGCTTGCTGAACACCCTGAGGGCACTGGGCCAAACTGATTCACACCCTTAAGGGTGTAAAAACGTTTACTGTGTAGGATTTACCCAGAGGGACACAAGTGTTAATACACAAGGCCCGTACCGCAGCTGCGCTCACCGAGGACATACTCTCTCGGTGACGTAGCTACAGACCACGGAGGGGCCGCCCACCCGACCAAGCGCCATCGGAAGGGTCCGAGCCCGCTACACTTGTCGTCTGCACTACGTGCATCGCCGGCGTAAGCCGGGCGATCCGACACCTCTTTTGGGATTGTGCCGGCTTGTGAAGCAAAAGAGCCCAACAGCTGGGGCCTCACATCCACATTTTACAGGTCTGGATCACACCCGTTAACGGAGCACGGGCCATGGAGGCGCTACTCTCCCTATGGGAGTTCGTGTACTCGACAGGAGCGCACCGCCGATTGTACCCTTTTTCTATGTCCCCCTCCCCCAATGAGGCCATGGCGCCACCCTTTTGAAAATAAAATTAATCATCATCATCATCATCAAAGGGCTTTACCTGATACGAGAGCAGCGGCTGAGCGCGCTCTCGTAGAAGATGCCGCCAATGGCTATTTAGGAGCCGTTTTCCTCGGCCAATAAGAAAATAAACATTTCTTTCGCGTTTCCTTTTTTTCTTTTTTTTGCGGTTGCAGATGTTGTTGGCTTTGCTTTATGGGATAGAGTTAATAGGCAGCTTTAGAATAACGCACACAGTTTTAGCGCATGCTAGCGCTAAAGTTAGCACTTGCGTTACCGCACGCTACGCGCGAGAGTTTCAGAATAGCGTTTCTCCGCCGCGACGCAAAAGCCCAAGCCTATCGCGCTTGCAACCCCACCAAGATACAAAACAATTTTTGTTTCCTAATCTAAACGCTGTACCTTAAAAAAAAATATTCCTGGTTTAGAGGAACATTGTACGCTTCCTTAAACATGAGAATGCGACAGCAGCGGTCGACCGGTCGTGGCCACTTGCGTCGACTCGGCGAGAGAGGTCTCGTGTACTGACTGACCTTCGCACGCCGAACCTTCACCGCAAAATGTTCCCGCGTCGCAAGCATCAAGTTGCTGGTGATCGTTGCCCACCTTAATGTTTGTTTGCTTGTTTCGTTTTTTTTTGTTTTTTTGTTTTTTTTTATCCGAGTGCAATGTCGTCTCGTATTGAAAATCGCAGTCGCGAGGATTCCGTCGACGTCGCCCTCATGACGCCGCCAAAGTGGCCGCAACCATGGTCCTGCGGGCCACCATTTTTTGACTGTGCGCGTCTTGGCTGTACTCAACTTCTCATCCCGAATCCTCCTTGGAGGAGCAGAAAAACTCTTTGCGTACGCATGCAATTTCCGAAGAATAGCGTCCGCTAAAATAGTGCACGCAAACTGCAAAACGTGGTTAGCATTCGGCGCGTGTGGAATGGCAACGACGCTATTTTTGCGTACGCAAAGCTTTAGCGTGCGCTATTCTAAAACTCTATAATCTATTTCGTTTTGAAAGAATCCAGTCGCGTCGTGACGGTTAACAAAAGTTCACGGCTCTCGTATTCCCGCAGGGTAACCCGATTCAGGAAAACCGATAGAACTAACTTCTCGGCAATTTCCAGCCACACGCGGTGGCGAAATTGAGATTTCAACTAAGCGTTGTACAGTATGAAATTGAGTGAATGTCACTACTACAAAATATCAACATTAAGACAAGTTAAGTTTCGAAAAGTTACAAGCTAAAACAGCAACGCTCACGAAAAAACTTGCACGCACCTTGCCGAGGGCGTACTTCACGTTCATCGACATTACAGCGTTAAGTTTTGTGCACGTTTTATTCACAAATTGTTCCGAGCAGACTCGAAGAGATGGCGTTTGAGAAGAGTATTTTCAGATTACGGACGCAACCAAGTGACGCCGGAGGTCTTGGTCATTTGGAAAGCGAATACGTCTGAAGGCAGTACAGCCGCAGTTGCATTGCCGGGCACGGTGCGCGATGCAGATGCCGTCCAATAATATTTTGCACTCTCTGTTGTTATTCGTGCAGTTTATTCCCAAACAGTGGTGTAACCATGACTAGGAAATTGTCGTTATTAAATGCGATAGGTCTAATTAAACATGGAAGTAAATAAATGGAGAAAACCACTAAGAAAACAAGCGAACTTGGAGCAACACACACGTCGAAGGCGTTCATCCGGGTCTACCACTCGTCTCTAACTAACTAACAAGGAGGAAAGCACCGGTAGCACTTTCCCCTTGTCTTCCTTGACGTCTTTCAATAAACCCCCCCCCCCCCCCCTGCCTTGCCCCTTTATACTCCTCGCCTCCTCTTTCGATGCCACTAAAAGCCGGGGGAGGGGAAGGGAAGGGGGGGGGGGGGTGTAAAGCATACTCCTCCTCGTCCCCTTATTTTGAGGTCCCTGATTAGAGGCTTTCCATGTCCAACTGAGCATCCAGGAAAAGACAGCAGAGCGTGCAATTTTCGAAATAATGGAGAGGTTCTGGAATTAAAACGGTTCGCGTTCCATGAACTCACGAGCGGCAGTGACGGACTTCCAAGAAAGATTAAAACGTTGCGCGTTCTGTAAAGTGTTCACTGGCGACCATAGCTGTGCGCGAATGCTGAGCGCGTGCTGATGGTGACCGTGCATTCCGCACCATCAAATGTGCCGGTGTTAGCAGCCTATTGATGTGAGCTCGTTCTGAGCACGCGCTCTAAACAGCACCCACAAATATGGCGTCTAGTGAATAGGCCTCCTGCGCTGAAGCTTTGAACAAACTGTAGCGCCCTCATTTTGGGTAGTACAAGCTCACCTGATTGAGCCTCGCACTACTTATGGCACGTTGGTTGAGCTTATTTAATTTTGTTTGGTGCTGAAGAACGAAAAAACATCTTTGGACGCCAGAAATTGACCAGACTCAACGCAGCAAGACAATCAGAAGTGCCAAATTCATGACACCACCGCTAGGGTACGCGTCTCTTATCTCTGGGTTGTGACGTCAAAACACCTGTGTCGCGACGCTTTCATTTTTCTTTTTCTTTGTCCAAAGTAGATACTTTGGAACGCGTGAAACGGCAGTTGTTGGCTCACGCTCCTAGAGTTTTAGCTTGGACGGCGTTCGAATTTTGTTGTTTCTTTGTATTTTTATTTTTATCTCGCGCACCGCACCAGAGCAGGCACGCTTCTGGATGCATGACAGTTTGAGGCGCTAAAGTTTGTACTGCCCAAAACAAGGCCCACCAAGTCCCTTTTCGCAGCACCCCCTGGGCAACGCAGGAGGCCCATACTCCCTATTGTGTTTCCTACCCTTGACGTCAGGGTCATTATTACCACATCTGAACGACAAATTCAATGATTCTTGTTCGAATTGACAGTGACAAGTTTGATTCTGCATGATGGAAGCATGGAGTCTTCACGTTCTTCAAACATAACCGTCGATATTCACATCCTTACGTTACTGTTTGTTTGTTTTCTTGCTGAAAGCAGAATTAATCCCAGTTTGGCCCATCTTGGCAAGCCGACCTCACCGACGCTTTTGGTAATCTACCTGGGAAAGAGCACTAAAAATATTTTATCCCACCGATGGGGCGACAGCTGCAGCAAAATTTGCCTGTAAGCGAACAAATATACTCGACTGGTTCTGACCTTCTTTCGTCGGGATACACTTTGATCATATCCAGGATCTTTGGGTTCTGCAGCGCAAGCTTTCGCTCCACGTGCTCCAAGCTGGTGTGCGCTTCCACTCGGCCACCGATCCCCCCGACGATATCAGACTGTCAACTTCGACGGTGTTGATTTTAGAATTAAATCACACCAAGGCTGCGCCGTGTTTTTTAGAGGCCATCGTTTGTTCCAGCTGGTAATCTTTGTCGTGGCGTCAATCGTATGAACCAAGGTCGTCTCGGTGAGCTCTCTTCTTTTGTTCGGCGCCGCCTAGGCAGTGGTAAGAATTTTGAGCCTCTTCGATGAAAAACATAACGAAGGTAAACGGATCTAAGGGTTTGTGAACAAAGGAAACTTCACGGCAATCCTTCGGCTCTTCCCCTCATGCGCAGTGTTCAAACTCAAAGAGTCCTTGTGTTTGACGAGTTTAGCGACCCTGGTGAGCTGTAGCCTATTCGGCCACCGATTTGAAGTGGAGCACGAAAGATTGCAAGCCTGCCAAAGATACCTCCGCATACGTGCTGCACGTGCTTGAGAATGCTCGGTGTCGGTTGTTATGGTCGGTTACTCGAGTGGCACTAGAGCTGTAGCAGATTATTTTCAAGCACCAGATAACGCTACGGGCGCGCGCCTTAAGGCGTGATTCGAAGGAAAAATGGTTTACAAGCCGCGAGAGCTTCTTTTATAGACCCGTTGCTCTGGGGCAGGGGGCGCGAGCGCGTCCGGAAGACTTACGCAAGACGTGACCATGTTAAGCAGGTTGCACCGTCCGTGTGGCGCTGCAACGTTCGATTTTATTTTTCACGTGCCACGTTCGAATTAAAGCATCTCTCAGCATCTGTAAATGCGCAATAAGAAAACGCCTAAAAAGAAAAAAATTTGCAGCTCGCGGCCGCAGCGTTTTATTAAACATTCCTTTCATCTTTGCTTTCTTTCATAGCTTCCGCGAGCACGTATGTTTCAGTTTACGTTGTAGCGAAGCCGAAGCTACTCGCAAAAGCACGTTCTCCCAACGCTGCACGCACTGCACAAGCGCGCGTGCTTGGCAGGGACACTGAAATCACTGTACTGAGAGCTCGCAGCTCGCTCTTGTAGGCTCTGCTACGCTGGCACTTCGAATGGAACGGAGTAGAAGAAAAAACACTAGTGGGGAAGCGTATTGACGCATGTTCGAAACGCGAGTCAGATATTCTATATTGCTCGCTTGGAGCGCTGCTCAGAGCTTGAGAGCTACGGGCCTATACTGCGCTCGTTGGCAGGCACCGCCATCTTGGGGAGATCGTCGCCTCGTAGAGTACCACGCTATCAAAGCTGCTATGTAGTCACTGGCAGGATAAGAACGGCCCGTAAATCCTTCAAGGCCGGAAACCTTGCGTCCGAACTCCGCACACGGGGGTTCGAACGCAAGACTCTCTACTCGAGGAGCCGACAACTCTCTTGTTCGCTGTGCTTGGATGGAAACAGTGCGAAGTGACAAGGGCAGCTAGCCCTGGCGTCTACCCGCTATCCTTCCAACCAGAGCTCGGCGCTCTGACCTCGCCCCACACACTCATCTCCTTTCATTCCGACTTTCTCTCCGTGTGGAGAGAAAGTCGGAATGCGCTTGCGCTTGCGCTTGATCTGCACGCTCTCTCGTGTGGGTATTCGCGGGTGGCCACAGCTAAGTCGATTACCGATGGGCTCTTATACTTCGTCTCATTTCGGCACGGACTAACTGGGAAGGCTGTGCAGCCACTGAGGCTTCATTCAAAGCATATATCTCGCGTTTTTAGCATGCGCGGCTAACGATACTTTATGTTAAAGGAGCCATGAAACGAATTTTGGGTTGGGATGAATGATTTTAAATTGGAACTTTACTAATCGCATATCGTTTAGTTGGCCAAAAGAAAGAGGCTAGAAAGTCAAAAGCCAGCTTTTCGGTACGAACATTCGAAAATATAACGGACTATTTTGTACTTTCGCGGACAATATGAGCTGAAACAGCGCTCCGGCCAGTGGACGGTACTACCTGCGCCGGCTGTCGCCTTGCTCCGCACACATGGCGCACCCTGAGTCCGAGATATTTTCTCACTTGCGCTCGCTGCGCCACTGCGCTCTTCCGGCTGTCTGCAAGCGAGAGGGTGGGCGCGACAGCGGGCATGTGTAGTAGTCATGTCGTATTACACCTGAGACTGCGGTGGAAGAAATCGGAAGAACTTTCAGTAGAAGGAACAGACACAGAGAACGTCTCAAACACACCTAACTGGTTTATTTCTCAAACAGCCTTTAAGTACCCACGGAACTTTTTCCCAACCACACTCTACAGATAAACTCCTTTGTTGCAGACATCTCGAACCGGATGGAACACGCGCAAAAGATACAAAACAACCCACACATGAGACGAGGGCTTAACAATGGGACACTGCGGAACATCGCAGTGACCTTGAGAGAGATATGTCCCGAATTATCCTAACAGTCGCGTCAAAGCGCACAAAACAAAAAAAACACAGGTGGCCTTTAAACCGTTGCGACGCACCCAGACATAAGGAGACCACAAAGAAAACACCTTTTCTTTTTCCTTTTCCTTTTCTTCCCTTTTCCTTCCCTTTGGAAAACACACCCGAGTGATCTCGAAACCGCGCTTACAAACACATTAAAAGAAAAAAATACAGATGTATAACACATATACAATGTCTCTCCCCCCTTCCCTCGTGAACCGAATGCGTTCGATCAAAGTCTGAGAAACTTTTTGGAGTTGCGTCCAAGTTGCATTGATGCTTGGCTTATGCAGTTTCCAATATAACTTATTCTTATTGTTTCTTTAACGACCCTCTTATTGTCATTTCGTTCTTTATGCAGAGCTTCTGTCTCTGACCAATGAGCATTACAATTATTACATTCCTCTATGTGCTTTGCTATTTCGGAGTTCGGTGCATGCGTGCGGACATTTCTCTTGTGTTCTAGTAACCTGTCATTGAGGCATCTTGAAGTTTGTCCCACGTACCTAAATCCACATGTCAACGGAATCTCATATACTACACTCTCTTTGCAAGGAACTGAAGGTTCCCGATCGGCCTTCTGACAGCCCTTGTGGTCTGACAGAAAGGGCGTCAACCTGCTCATTTTAAATTCTGCAGAGAACACTACGTCCACGCCGAACTTTTTTGCGAGACCTTTAGGTTGTGGGAAATCCCGTGGAAATACGGGATTACTGCTATCTTTTTTCTTGCTTCCTTTTCCCGTGGTTCGTTGTTATATTTCAGTTCTAATTGTCTTGTGTAGTAGGGCGGCGGAGGGAACATAAGATTACACTTGTAGTTCCCCTTTTGGTATTGATTTACTTTACTGTATCCCGTAAAATCCCCTAGAAAAAACGCTGACTGCTGAAGAAAAAATAGTGAAGTGTCTTAAATTTCAACTGCGATTACCGTTTTTGAAAGTCATATCAAAATACGCTGCAGGTTGTTTTTGTTTGATTATAGGTGCATTCACGAAAGGGGACATCGTAAAATACAGGCCAAAATCTGTATGCCGGATTTAGTCCGGCTCCAATGTATTTATTCTTTTCTTTTTTTCTCTTTCACTGATCACATATGTTCAAGAAACGGTAAGCATACAAGTTACTGAGAAGGTTTTGTAACCTTGATTAGTATGAAGAGGTATAAAAATATTATTTCTTCATTACTGGGCCCACGTGTTTGTTTCAAGCAAAACAAGTTGCTGACAAGACACCAGTTTTTTGTTTACGAATGCCTAGTCTTAATAAGGTGGGACAAACACTCATATATTTGTCAAGAGAAGGAGATTGAAACTTAATCGAAAAAATATTTGCAGAGGACATTGTCAGACACAAAAGATCAATAGTCGGCGGTGGAAGTTCAACTGCACTATACAAGAGGATCGGGATGAAGGAGGCACCCCTCAAAAAGTATGCGTGGTTAACGGCATCAAACAGGGTGTCGCAACCGTAGCATCAAGTTTTGTTCTAATCGGCAGAAGTCCAGTTCAGGGGGTCCCGAGGCGCAGTAAAACTTGCAAAATAATTTAATACCGCGTCATTCTCCCTTGAATCCCGACCACGGCTCTCATTCTGTCTGGTAAGAAATCATAGAGCGCGGCCACGAAGTCTGGCTCAGCCCCGACGCCACTTCCATTCACCTCCCATTGCTTTCCAGAATTTGTAGGCGCGAGGAGGGGACGCCGTGACATAGCTACCTTGATGCGGCTCCAAATGTTTTCGATGATATTCAGATCGGCTCCTTTTAGGGGCCAAGGCAGCTTCGTCAGGGCAGCGCTCCTCGAGGAGATACGGGCGTGACAGCGCATTTTTCACTTCGGCGCTTTCTTGAATTGAACTGAAATGCATGGTAGCTGAAGACGTGAACATTGGGCTAGCAGACGGCCGGAAGAGCGCAGTGGCGCAGTGAGCGCAAGTGATAATTTATCTCGGCCTCAGCGTGCGCCGTGTTTCGGGAGCGATGCGACAGGCGGCGCAGGTAGTACCGTGCACAGGCCGGAGCGCTGTTTCAGCTCATATTGTCCGCGATAGTACCTTCTTGCCTTCGAAAGCTCTCCGCGTTTTCACTATGATACATCCGCGGTTCCAAAAGCGCGTCATCGGCGCCAAACTGACGTCAGCAGAGCCCAACTCACGCATTGGACACGAGAGCTGCGTCACTCGGACGTATGCGCTCGTCAACAATCAATCCGTCGACGAATATTTGGATTCGCGTTCGTGGCCAATGAGTGCCCTGACGGAACTTATTGTCACTGGGGAATGACAAGTTCTATGGTGTGCATAAAAAGCACGGTGGAAGATAGGTGTAGAATATTTTTACGTTATTCTTTTGTTCGGCCAGACTCGGTGGCCCCGCGTTTCGAAAGCGAAGTGAACGTCGCAAAACACAAACAGGCCCTCGTTCGGGTATCTGCGGTTCCCAGGCCCCGGAATGTGAGGGGGGTCATAAAACGGAGGGGCGCTCCTGGCCTTCGGCTCGGACAAATCTGGAACGCATCGCACCACCCCGCCTCTCTCTCCCCCCTTTGCTGTTATTCTCTCTTTCCCTTGCCAGTGTCGGTGACTTTGTCCTTTGTATTTGTACAGAAATAAACCAGTGTCCTTTTCTCAACGAAACGTATCGGACGCTTCCTGACGTTCTCCTACGAACGCAACGAGTTTAATCTTAACGTGAATTCAGTCTTTTATATATAGAAGTTCCCACAATTTTGGTGCCGAAACCCGGGAGAACGTCAGGTAACTCACTCTGGCAAACAGATACTCAACGGAAGCAGCGACAGCCTCACGCACTGAAGCCAACGAACAGCGCCAACGAGCGGCTGCAATGGAGAAACTGAAGAAAAAACGAGCGGTCGTCCGAGCTGCGGTCACCAGGATTATCAAGGAGATGACCACAGCAATGAAAGGAGCTCCATCGCAGCAAGGTGAGCTTGACGAAAAACGAAAATCGCTTCGTGAGCTTGACCAACAAGTAGCCGACCTGACTGACGTGAACGATATCGAGGAGGAAACGGAAGCTAGCCTCGGTTACGAAGATGCTATCAGCATAGCCAGAACTAGAGCCTTGAGGCAGCTACAAGAAGTCACGAACAACGAGACAACCTCCTCTACCTCTAGCAACGTGTCGCGTATGGAGGTACAAAGGGGTAACGGCGCAACTGTCCCAAATGTAAAGCTACCCAAATTGGAGTTACCGAAGTTCAACGGAGAGCTGGCGGAGTGGCAGACATTCTGGGATCAGTTTCAATCGTCAATCGACCAGAACCCACCATTGTCTCCCGTAGACAAGTTCAAATACCTCAAAGTGTATTTGGTCGGCCGAGCGGAGTCTGTCATCAAAGGTATTCCGGTAACCGGGGACAACTATGGCACGGCCGTAGAACTACAACTACTGAGGAAGAGGTTCGGCCAACCCTCCGTCATCGTCAACGATCACCTCACGCACCTGTTGAACGTTAAACCAATCATTATGTCAGACGCGGCGAATGGGCTCCGCAGGCTCTATGACGATGTGCAGACACGCATGCGGAGCCTCAAAAGCTTGGGAGTTGACTCAAATTCGTATGGGGTACTGTTGCACACTGTTCTCCAGAGATCTCTTCCTCCTGAGCTCATTCTCAGATACAATCAGAGTTTGATTGTCGAAAAGCGACCACAGACCGAAGGTAGAGACGACCTCGCGAGGTTGCTTGAGTTTATTGAAATCGAGGTAGAAACCAGAGAAAAATGCCGACAGCTCACTCCCCACGCGAACCAACGAACGGCACCCAAATCGCGCCACCAAGAGTTTCGCTCCGAAAAGGGAGGCTCTGCGGCAGCATTGACCAGTGCCGCGAAGTCAGAAATGAGGCGCTGCGTATTCTGCGGCTCTAACGAGCACATCTTGGAGAAGTGTACGTCACCCCTTACGATCCAAGAAAAGAAGGAAAAACTGAAGGCGGAGAACAGGTGCTTTCGGTGCACAAAGCAGTTCCATCGCTCCCGAGAGTGCAGGTCCGCCCAGAAACTATCGTGCGCAAGGTGTTCTAGGAGACATCTAACCGTGATGAGCGACCCCGAGTGGGCAGGAGCAGGGCAGTCGACGAGCTCTGATTCAAACCCACCACAGTTTATTGGCATCTCGAGCGCCTGTACAACCAGCCACAATCAGGTGCTCCTTCAAACGGCCAGGATGCGAGCGAGGGGTCAGACCGAAACTTCCCTGCGAGCACTAATCGATGGAGGCAGTCAGCGAACCTTCATCCGTCGAGACACCTCCGAAAAACTTCGATGTAGACCAGTTGGAGAGGAGGAGTTAACGATATTCGCTTTCGGTGAGTCGGCGCGTGGTACGAAAAGAAGATGCCGCCGGGTGGAGCTTATACTTCGAAGCCACCACGGAGACGCCGAAATCGTCATCGAGGCCTTGGAGGTTCCGGATATCTGCGGAGAGATTTTGGGCATCACTGATGGTGATCTGATCAACAGCCTACAAGGGCAAGGGATCACACTCGCTGATCTACCTGTGGGGGACTGTCAAAGGGAGCGTGGAGTGAGCATTCTAATAGGAGCGGATTACTATTGGAGGGTCACCACCGGGAACGTGCATCGCGTCAGCCCTTCACTGACCGCCGTGGAGACTATCTTCGGGTGGTCTCTGCAGGGCCCCCTGAAGGTGAACAACGCTGCCAACGTATGTGCAACGACAGCCGTCTTCAGAGTCAACGTTGACGAGACCCCAGGGTGCATCGCAACTGAACTGCGTGCATTCTGGGATCTTGAAAGCCTTGGCATTAAGGACACCTCCCAGAGTAGCGAAGGTAATGAGCCATCGAAAGAACTGGTGACTTCTTTCAACTCGTCCCTGATAATGACTGACGGCAGATACGAGACCCGCCTCCCTTGGAAGACCTCAGAGCGTCAATTGACGAACAACAAGGAGGTTGCTTCTATGCGCTTGACAGCCTTGCTGAAGAAACTTCGCCGAGACAACTGCCTGCTAACGCAGTATGACAAGTCGATAAGGGAATATATGAGCAACGGCTTTGCTGAAAGAGTTCCCCCTGAGGATGAAGACGGGCCCAGTGGCATGACGTATTATATGCTGGCACCGGGCCGTGATCAAGGAGGACCGCGAAACCACAAAAATTCGCATCGTGTTTGACGCCTCGTCACATGCTCCAAACTCTGCCTCGCTTAAAGGAGGACCAGCAGAAATATTCTTCCGCCTGGCGGAAAGTTCTCCTCGCCCTCTTTCTTTCTTGTATTGTAACACGGCGAGGCGAGGGGAAAAGTCCCCTTTTGCGCCGGCTTCTTCTGAGAGGATAAGCCGAGGAAATCCCCTTTCTGAGCGACGGGCGATGGGTGCGGCAGCAGCGACCTCGTGACTTACAGGTAGCTTCAGCTCCTATCGCGTAATCTGCCCCATTTTTTGGCGCTCACCAAGCCTAGCCCCTCGGGTGTAGGTTTTACGGAGCTGCAAGGCTGCGCCCGCGCAGTCACCGAATTTCAGCTGTCGAAGGTCTTTGGTTTTGCCCGTGGCAAAATAAACGCATACTTGAGAGCTGCGATGCATCCCCGCACCCATTGGAGGAACGTTTCATAGATATTTTCGGTTGATCAAGGAGCTCAAAAGACATGCGCGAGAAGTGGTGAATTGAATATGTAAGGATGACTTACATCTTTACAAAACATTCCATCTTCAGAAAACGGCTTATCGCGCTCAAAACTGCCTCAAATTAAGATCGATGGAAAAGAAAACGATGTACCAGGCGCGGGCATCTTCTAGAAGGTCTCTGTTTTCTATCAGCGAGCACAAATATTATGTGCGTAACTCACACTATATGATGGCGAACGAATGTAGGTGACATTTATATTTACGCATCCCAGCAACCAGATGAGGTGACAAGACATCAATGGTGTGTGTCGATACTAAAAAGTTTTAGTGGATCGTCTTTAGCTCTTGGATAACCGCACCCTACAACAATATATAAGCTATAACCTTTCTGTGAGCATTCTTGATCGAGTGCGGCTATCGAAGCGTCTGGTGTTATAGTTGAACGTTGCTTAAATCGGTGCTATAGCACGTGCTGCCACTTTAAAGTATTTTTGAGGCATTAAAAATAAAAAAAAATGTAGCCGATTTTTTTTAACATGATACGCGTTTGTAATTTGTCTTTGCAAACACATTTTAGGTATACTGCCACACAGCACGGACAAACTATTGCAGGTCTCTCTAATTTTGTTTTTTAGAAATAAATTATGTTTAGAAAACTGTCAATGCAACTATCCAACCTAAGTGGCAGAGCTCAGTGCTAGACAATACATGTTGCTGGGCAAAAATAGTAAAAAGCGCCGATGTCGCGTTCGGGCTAAAAGTGCCACGTAATGCACGCGTACCGCTACAAGTGCGTCCGGACATTTCATCGAACGCCGTTTCATCGAATGCCGTTTCATCAAAGCCG
This sequence comes from Ixodes scapularis, assembly GCF_016920785.2. Lineage (NCBI taxonomy): Eukaryota > Metazoa > Arthropoda > Arachnida > Ixodida > Ixodidae > Ixodes > Ixodes scapularis. The sequence continues at coordinate 54,663,823 of NW_024609882.1, forward strand.
TTTCATCGAAGCCGTTTCATCGAACACCGTTTCATCGAACGCCGTTTCCTCGAACGCCGTTTCAAAGAAGCCGTTTCCTCGAACGCCTTTTCATCGAACAACGTTACAGTGTGTAATATTTAGGAATTTACTTTAATTTTTATACACAACTTCATCTAATTCTCTCCTTTTTTTTTCTTTTGTTTCTGTTTTTATATCACTGGGTGCAGTGACGAGATAAGTTCCATCGTGAACATTTCCTGCTTCGAGAAGAAGCCTCCATGAAACAATGACCCCTCTCCATGTAACATAAAACAATTAAAGATGAGGCAAAAACAGAAAGCACAGACGCTTAAAAGTGTTCTAAGTGTCTGTCCTTTATTTGCAGCGTCGCGGTTTCACTCATGTGTGTACATGAGTAAAGAGTTTCAGTAAGTCGCATACCCAATTGTTATTATTTCTTTTTATGCCAATTGCTTTTATTTTTAGTAATTTGACACCACCTTCAAAACAATTTCACAAGTGACTACATTAGTCTTAAAAAATGCAAGGTGAAACATCTATAAAGCACTGTTATGCCCCAGAACTCGGTACAGAGCCATAACAGAGAAATTCGATGAAACGGCGCTTGGCGATTCGATGAAACGGCGTTCGATGAAATGTCCGTTCATTCGATGAAACGACTTTTCGATAAAATGGCGAAAAAAGTGAGGTTCAGGCTTGGTCGGAGATTGCTATGGTTACACTCGCACGCTTTTTCAGTTCTATCTCGCATATATAAGCTTCTTGCTCAAATAAACAGGGGCATCTGACTTTTCGCTCATCTTGGCCTTTAGCGCGACTGTTAACAAGTTCTAAAACAGTCAAATCAAAAGTGATTTAATTAGCTCAGGCTTATAGGTTGAGCGAAATATTTACAAAGTTCGAGGTTCCCAGAGTCGTCTTTTGTATTCATTCCCCCCCCCCCCCCCCCCTCACCACCACTTCCTTCCTCTAAATAAACAACGTAGATTATTTTATGAACCACCAGTAATAGAGCGTACTCGCAAAACGTCTATTTGGCGTAAGAAAGCGTAAGAAAGGCCTTGTTTAAATGTTCGAGCAATGAACTGGTCTTCTTACTGTGCGTGACACAGCTAGCACGAACACAATATTGACATTTTTACGCAAGGGCCATACAGAATTTAGTGTATAAGAACAAATTGATGCCTCGTAAGTTGGTGCCCAACGGAAGCACTTTTTACCGAATTGCTTGTTTAAAAATAAAAACTTTTCAACCATAAAAATAAAACAAAACAACACCACTTTTTTGGGGGCCACTAAATTTACTGATTCACTCCGTTAGCGTTGATTGTGCAGCGGTATGCGTACATTGCGCGACACTGTTAGCGCAAACACGACATCGGCGCTTTTTGCTATTTTCCCCAGCAATATATCGACTCGCACTAAAATCTACCGCTTAGCTGGGACACTCGCATTAACAGTTTCCTGAACATCATTCACTTCTAACAAGAAAAAAAAAAGTGTGAAACACCGGCGATAGTTTGTTTGTGCTAACTGCGTGGCGTAGGGTACCTAAAAGTTTTTACAATGTTTAATACAATTCTGTGTCACGTTAAAAAATATTGTCTGCTTTTGCTTTAGTTTCTTTGAGACAGCACAAATACTTCGAAGTGGCGGCCCGTGCTATGGTACCGATACAAGCAACGTTGAACCATAACACGACACGCTAGACTCGCCAAAAAGGGTTTTAATATTGTCTTTTCCGCTTCATAGCCGCACTCAATAAAGAATGTAAAGAGCGAGTCTAGCTTACATTTCGTCCTGGGGTACGAACCGTACGGTTATCTAAGTGGCTAAAAGCGACCCACTAAACCTTTTTAAAATTGACATCCACCCTTGATGCCCTCTCACCTCAGGTGGTTGCTGGGAATGTGTATATATGAATTTCATACATTTTGCTGGCCATCATGTTCCGCGAGTTAGGCACACAACAGGGCATTTCTGTAAATCGTTTTCAAAGGCCCGCTGCCACTTCAGGCGCGCGCTTCAGAGAATGCATGGAAGTGGCAGCGCGAGCTCCCGCTAAATATAGCGTGGCCTAAAAACATAGTCTGCTAAAGTTCTCCAATAATTTGTGCTCGCTGCTAAAAAAACAGAGACCTTCTAGAAGATGCCCGCGCCTGGTGCATCGTTTTCTTTTCCACAGATCCCAATTTGAGGCAGGTTTCAGCATGATAAGCCGTTTTTTTTTTTGAAGATGGAATGTTTTGTGAAGATGTAAGTCATCCTTACATATTCTAGTCACCACTTCTCGCGCATGTCTCTCGAGCTCCTTGATCAACCAAAAATATCTATGAAACGTTCCTTCAATGGGTGCGGGAATGCATCGCAGCTCTGAAGTATGCGTTTATTTTGCCACAGGCTAAACCAAAGACCTTCGACAGCTGAAATTCGGTGACTGCGCGGGCGCAGCCTTGCAGCTCCGTAAAACCTACACCCGAGGGGCTAGGCTTGGTGAGCGCCAAAAAAATGGGGCAGATTACGCGATAGGATCTGAAGCTACCTCTAACTCACGAGGTCGCTGCTGCCGCACCCATCGCCCGTCGCTCAGAATGGGGATTTTCTCGGCTTATCCTCTCAGAAGAAGCCGGCGCAAAAAAGGACCTTTCCCCTCGCCTCGCCGTGCTTCAATACAAGAAAAATAGAGGGCGAGGAGGACTTTCCGCCAGGCGGAAGAATATTTCTGCTGGTCCCCCTTTAATGATCATCTTCATGCTGGGCCCAACTTGAACCCAGAGCTGCTGCAAGTGCTTTTGAACTTCCGTGAGCACCCCATCGCTCTTAGCGCCGACATAGAAAAGGCGTTTCTGCAGGTCTCCCTCGCCCCGGAGGACAGAGACGCTCTTCGCTTTTTCTGGTTCAAAGATATGCCCAGGGGTGACGAATTGGCAAACCCGCCTGAGACATGGAGCATGACGCGAGTGCCCTTTGGGGCGTCATGCAGCCCCTTTCTGCTTTCAGCCACGATTCGACATCATTTAGACAGTGTAAAAGGAACGTACCCCGAGACTTCGGGGATCATCGACACGTGTCTGCATGTTGACCATTTGCTTACGGGCGCGGAGACAAATGTTCAAGCTCGTGTAATTTACGAAGAAGCCAGTGTCATCATGACAGGAGTGGGCATGAAACTATGCAAGTGGAACACAAACGACAACAACCTGCAGCGTGTCTTCAACTCAAACGAAGCGAACGACAGGTCAGAAACCACAGGCCAAAACGCAGAAGTCGTAAAGATCCTTGGCCTGCTCTGGAACAGAGTGGATGATCGGCTAACTGTCAACCTGGAAAATGTACTCGGGTTCGTGGACAACACCAAGCTCACCAAGCGCGGTCTTCTCCAGACATCTGCCCGAATATATCATCCGCTCGGGGTGATCGCCCCCGTCGTCGTCACAGTGAAGCTATTGTTTCAGACACTTTGGGAGCTGGCATTGAGATGGGACGAACATCTTCCTGACAACATCGCTGGGGAATGGTCGGACTGGTGTTCCCAACTTTCTGCGCTTCGGGAGATGTCGATTCCACGAAGATACACCAGCCTGAAAAGGGACAGCGACGTCACGACTGTCCAACTTCATCTGTTTTCCGACGCTAGTCCCAGGGCCTACGGGGCAGTGGCCTATCTCAGGACAGAGAGTGAAACCGACGTAACGATTACGCTTCTCATGTCCAACCCTGCTGGAAATGGGCGATGTGAAATGAGGCCAAAATTCACATTGAACCAATGTGCAACTGTAGGTCCAGACACATTGAGCAATATGCATTTATGAAACAAAAACCTATGTGCACCATTTGGTAATCCTTTAGGGAATTCACATTGGGCTGAATTGGTAATCCTTTAGGGAATTCACATTGGGCTGATTGCATTTATGAAACAAAAACCAATGAGCAGCAATTGGCAACAGGTACCCCAGTGCACATTGCATTGAGGGTATTTATGGGGCAAAAACCAATGAGCAGCAATTGGCAACAGGTGCTCCTGTGCACATTGGGTTGATGGCATTTATGGGGCAAAAACTAATGAGTGGCTATTGGCAACAGGCCCCCCTGTGCACATTGGATTGATGGTATTTATGGGGCGAAAACCAATAAGCGGCAATTGACGACAGGCACCCCTGTGCACATTGGGTTGATGGCGTTTAGGGGGCGAAAACCAATGAGCGGTAATTGACAACAGGTGCCCCGGTGCACATTGGTTTGATGGTACCCAGTCAACCAGCAACCGTCTATTAAACGTCCGAGAGATGTGTTGTTCGGACATTTAACATATCCAGTGGATATCTGCTACGATTCATCCAACATTGAAAGTATCTACTGTGCAGTGCAAAATGGTTCCCCAGAAAACGTACCACTAACGCAATCTGGTTGATGCAGCTGGACATTCAGGACCATTGTAGGATGTTCAGCCTGATCCTGTGGATGTACCATGTACATACCTCAGAAATATTACCTTTCCTGGTATAGGGACCAGCCCTATGCCAGGAGGGCAAGGATGTGCCTAAGCAGCCTTCATTTTATGCTAGCATATAGCGTGTAAACTGTCCTAGAGAAAAATTTAAACGGATAAGAGTCCAATTCTTTACAAAACAAGAGCTCAGAGGGCAGATTTGCTGTATGGCCCGTGCATGCTCTCAATGTATACCCAAATGGCGCATTACAGATGTATAATGTAGCAATCAGGCCCGCAACAGACATTCTTTATATTGAAGTTTTTTTTTTTCACCATCAAGCTCAGAAGCTTTACCACAGGATCAACGCAGACGACACTGACAAGGAAGGCGACACTACTGATGCTGACTCGTTTTAGTGAGGTGGACCTCGCCACATGCGAGAGAACTGAAATACTGGACACAAACATTGTCATAAGCTATGACGAACGGCCCTGAGGAATTGACTACTGAAGTCTAAGGCTTCAGTAGTCATATGCTCTAGTGACGAGGACACCAGAATTCCATGAGAGCTGTAGCACCGACTGCATGGCAAAAGATGCCGCTGCAGTCTTGCAGCGTAACTTTGAACGTGAGTAACGCACTAAATTCCTGCCCAGCCTGTCAGGCACGCACATCCGTTCTGTAGAAAAAGTTGCAGTGCCAAACAAATCGCCATTAACTCTTTATTGTTACTGTTAGACAGACGAGCAGTGCTTGATGCTTTTAAAATAAAGTATAATTTTTGAACAATGCTGCATTGACAGCATGAGGTTTTTAAACTAAAGTATACTTACTGAACTATGCAGGATACTTTTCTTTAAAAAAAATGTCTCATAAACATAATAAAAAGCTCAGCGCATTCAAGGCCCGCTTAAGGCAGTTCACATCTCTCTCTCCTGTGGTGCAGAATGTTCCTGAAAAGCAACGAAAAAATGTTACGTTAAAGATATGTGAGCAGTGGTTTACCATTCTTTGAAACAAAACTAATAAAACAGAGAAGTTCAAAGTGAAGTGACTCAAATATGCAAGAATTGGAACTGATGTAAATAAATCACAAGTATTTTATGCCTTGTTTTTAAAGCACATTCATTCTGGATGTATGTACTGTATTGCTAACTTTCGTTTGTTAGATTTACATCAAATATCAGTGTTCTTAAAATTCGTTGTCTATGCATTCTTTTTAATCCATAATAAGGTACTATTACATAATGAAATTTTTTCCTCTTAGAGGAACACTCCAAACAAAATTTTTTTTATTTAAAATTATTCAATACTGTTCACACCTGTGTATTTGCTCTCAAATTAAACCAAAAAAGGTGTCACTGGCTTTAATATTTAAAGCATTCAAATACTCTCATGTAGAAATTATGCTTTCAAGAAATTGCACACCATACTTACTGTTCTAGAAAAGTTTGATTTTTGTGCTAACATCAGCTTAATAAGACCAGCTTACCATTTAAGATGACTGATGTCAGGCAGGTGCGTGGCGAAGTTAATCCGTGGCCATGGTTTCTAACTTGAAGTCTTCACATTTATGGCAGCTCTGCACTGCATCTGATAAAAGAAAGCAACAGAAGTATGACACCAACAATTCCATAAATCTGGTTCCATGTGAAGCGATCTGCACTACTGTTCCAGAGATTACTTATGATGCACTCAGCAAGGTGAAGGTTCCTGAATGTCAACTTTCTCTTACGTCCTTCCCACAAAAATTTTCTCGCAACTGACCAGTCAGCAACCGCTTCGTGATCTGCCTCGTACAGGAAGCATAACCAGATCCGCAGACTTTGCTGAGCTGTCGAACATAAAAAAACATCCACATAGCAACCGCTTAGTGCAATCATAACTATTGATTGGATGTTTCTGTTTATTTTTAGTCAACCTTGGCAGGTGTTTATCGGCATCCATTTCTTCATTAAATGTGCTGCAAAAATATTCCAAAAGCCGGGAATCATAATGAAAAAAAACTGCACCGACTTTACTCAACAAGATTAACAATTTAATCAAACGTTTCGTCTCCCATGTGGGAAACATCGTCGGTGAAACCTTGAAGCAGGAATGAGCGAAAGAAACTTCAACAGTCCTATTTAAGCAAGTCCGCATACACATTGAGGAGGGGGCCGCAGCTGGAGTTACAAGCTGATGAGTCATTTCGGATGAACCATGATTCTACGAACCTGCTTGGACCCCACCTTTGTTCACGTGCCAGAGTGGACGCATTCTCAAAGTCGAAACTGTGTCCCGTATTTCAACAATGGTCTACGAGTTCCGTCTTCGCTCTTGTCGCATGCGTGGCCTTTGCCATGTCCCTTTTGTGACTTTCATTTAGCTTTAAACAGCATTGAATCATCAATCCAATTCACACATGAAGTTGAACAGAACGGTGCAAAGCCTTTTCTGTATGTTAATGTGTTCCGAAATAGTACCGGTCGCTTATATACAACAGTGTACCGCAAAGCTGTGATACAGGCAACCTCTTAAGCTTTAACTCGCATCATTCTGTCGAACATAAAAGGGCTGTCGTAAAAAACCTACTACACCGGTCCGAATGCATTTCTTCTAATCCTCAATTGCGCGCTTCTGAGAAAAAAGTCAAATTTGGGGGATTTACGTGCTAAACCAACGACGGGCATCTGGCACGCCCCAGCGGAGGACTGAGGATTAATTTAGACTACCTGGGGATCTTTTGACGTGCAACCGAAAGCTCGGTTACACGGCGCCTGCTCCGCAATAAGCCTCCGCCACATGGGGATCCGTAGGCCAGCGCTCTCGCCTCGGAGCCACCGAGGCGGCTTGCGCGCTTCTGAGGATGCTGTTATTGTTGACCTGCTGATGAAGCGGAATTATCCGAAACGTTTTATTGATAACACGCACAAACAGATGGGACAAAGAAGTCAGGATAATGGACAACTTAGGACAGGGCAAGCAACAATACCCTATTTGAGAGGTGCTTTTGAGTCCATTCGCAGGGCCCTCGCCCCTTTGAATATCCGCACAGCTTTCAAACCCCACCATAAACTATGTGACTTCATTTCTAAACCTAAAGATTACACCCCCCCAGAGTCCCAGTGCGGTGTTGTGTATAAAGTGAACTGTCTAGACTGTGACACATCCTACATTGGGGAGACAGGCTGGAAGCGCTGCACTCGCCTAAACAAACACAGCGAAGACGGAACTTGTAGACCATTGTTGGAATACGGGTCACATTTTCGACTTTGAGAATGCGTCCACTCTGGCGTGTGAACAAAGGTGGGGTCCACGAAGGTTGGTGGAATCATGGTTCATCTGAAGTGACTCATCAGCTTGCAACTCCAACCGCGGCCCCCTCCCCCATGTTTATGCGGACTTGCTTAAGAGGCGGCGCACCTCAGAGCCCCATAGAGAATACATGAGGTTTTTCACCAAATTAAAAAAATTCTCACATAATAAAGGCTGCGCGGATCTTCTTGAAAATTTCGGCTTTAAAGACATTGAGTCATTATCGAGACACTAAGCGCAACAAATGTTTCATCATCAATTTAATTATATTCTTTAAAAAATCATGAAAATGGTCAAAATTGGCTAATTCGACACTCTTGCGTTCGGAGCGAATTTACAAAATTATATAAATTCAAACATACGAGGTATTGCGCTTAGTGTCTTCTAAATTTATTACGGAATCGAATAATATTCAAATTATTCATGTAAGTCGATTTGTTCCGTAACTACAGCAAATATAAAGAACCAAGGTGTCGGTGCTTGTTTTCGTCGTTTTTAAGGTACCTCTCTCTCCCGTGCGGTGGCGCTCGCTGTCCACGAAATGCGAAATCGTCCGTTCGGATATCGGCCGGATCGGCACTGTGCGAGGTGTTCTTCCGCGGCCGTATTCCGCGCCCGTATCCTGTTTCATTCTGCACGCCGAGGCGTCAGTGTGCGTGTCTCGCCTTCCTGGTTCTCGCTGGGTAGGTCTCCGTGTTTTCGCAAGTGGCAAATTCACCTTGGAGCTATGGGTCGAAGACAATCGTCCTGTGGCAAGCGGACCGCGAGGTGTTCCACAACCTCGCGGTCCGTCAACGCGTTTTACTTGTTTCTACTTTTTTTTTTCTTTTAAAAACGGGCTTTTTTTTTACGCAAAGTTTTATTTTATCGTTATTCTTCACACAAACGTCCTTCGGCCTTGGGGTCGGGGAAATCGGGGATGAAGCGTGCACAGAGTAGATCGTTGTTTTCCTCCTTTTTATTTTTCACGGACGTCCTGTGACCTCCGTACGGTTCGTGGTCACCGCAATCTAACGCGGGGAAAAACGGGTCGCCTGCTCTGTAGTCAGGGTATTCCTAGGGGAGGGTGATAACTCTCTGTTCTTCTGGAAATTCACATATCACCCAAAAAGGTGACATGGGTAATGATTACGGTATGTTTTTTCCGGTGTTTATTTTTGAGCGAAAATCGGTGCATGTTTTTCGGTGCTTATTTTTTAATCACCAGTGTATTATGGGTTCAACGTCTTGTGATGACGCTAAAAGCGTTGATAACCAAAGAAAAATGCGATTGGACAAGAACATTTCAAATTTCCAATTCTATTCACATATCCATTACGCTCTTCTCGTAGGAGCATCTATCCTGACGAAAAATGCCTAAGTCATTGAGGTGTGAACGCATACTCAGTGTACAATCTTTCGGCCTAGAGAGGTATTGCGCACGCTCGAACGCGCTTTACAGCCCAGTAGACGAAGTTGGTGGCACCCAGAAGGCGAGTTTTTGAATGGTATGTAGTAGGCAAAAGAAACAAATAACAATCAACGCATATCAGCTCTTCAAGCGAAGAGGCGCGTTTCTAAGGTCAATGGTTCCGGACGGCACTAATGTTGTTGGCGTTGTCGTAAGGTGACGTCAGTTCATACGAACTGACGTCATCTTACGTGATCACGTGACACAAACACGTCATCTTACATGATCTCGTTATACGAAATGACGTGATCTTACGTGATCACGCTGCACGAAATGACACCATCTTACGTGACCACGTAACACGTCATCTTGTAAGTCAACCTCTCCCCACAGCAGCGCGCTTCGCGCTTTCCGGGCCCGTGCAGTGCTGTAGTCGAAAGCAAGCTCCCTATGGCAAGCGAAAGCTTCTGAAGTCTCACATTGAGAATACTCGCAAGCGACCGTCTGTGGAAGCTTCGCACGTTGAGGTTTTTGTTGAGATCGAGCCATCGTGTTCCATTAACTATAGTTGAAGTTATCGTTCAATAAAGCCCTAAAAAATATGAATGTAGTTGGTGTAGACATCAAGATCTAATCAAAAATGCGGTTTGACGTCGTTTAATTAACGTGTATATACAAGTGTAGAAAAAATGAGTTATTTGTGCATAGATGTTTAAAAAAGTGTTTATTATTCGACACAGGACTTTGGGAGAAGGATGTGTTCAGATTTTTCTTCATGAGCGCAAATATACCTGACGCAATAAATAGTGACGATTTCATCGTCCCAGTGGTGAGCAGGTGATTTCTTGCTCGAAACAATGATGCCATTTCATAAACCAAGTTCTTTGACATATGCTTTTCCAATGCCTGGTCACTATTTTGTAAACCTTTCAGTCCAAACGAGTATACTTCTGTTTGTTTTTGTTAGCTTAGGAGGGGGTCACAGAGCCTATCTTTTTGTCTTCCTCTAGGACAGACGTACAGAGTTATACCGCAACACGCATCTGTGGAGCACACAGAGCTATCGCTCTCCTGTTGGCGGTACAGTAGCAGACGACACAACGCAGCTCCGTAGTCTATCGAGGGCACGGCTAGCCGCGGCCCGTAGCGCGACCGTTCAGACTAGGGAAATGGTTTTGAAGAACCGAGAAATCGTATCTTGTGTACAATAATCACATGTCGTTAGTATACTAGTATTCTACTTGCTAAGCCAAATAAATATTTGCAGCTTGTGAGAATAATGTTTGCGTGACGATTTACCGTTCACACTCCTGACGGATGTTAGCGAATCCTTCATGTTCGTGGCTCGCAGTTATCGGTACCCCCTCGGAGTGACTTCACCATATATATATTTTTTCTTGCTTGCAGGACATCATAAAAATCACAAACACGCGAGAAAAAAAAAATCTTATGAGTACGCGTGATTTTGAGCTTCGCAGCTTTAAAGATGCCCGGTAAATGTCGTCCAGCTTGGGAAGAAAATAATCCTTTTTGATGGAGTTTGACTATCGTATGCTGGCAGCTCGTTTCCGGTCTGTTTTGTCTATACTCCGTTTCACCGTAATTTGGAAACCCTCAGTCAGAGCTGCTGTGAGGGAATCACAGTCGCGGAGCAAAGCACGTGACAGCTACTTTTAGGAGCTGTACTATGGCACCTGCAGCGCGTCTCCGACTAGTGTGTTTAGCGTGTTATGCTGGCCATACATCAAAAGTGGTCCCGAAGTGCAAAAAATGACGTCACAGAAGACGGAGTGTCACGCTGTTGCATCTCGCGATCCTGGCAATTCATCGTAGAAATGCTGGCGAAAACCACGAGGGAACACGAGTGTCGTTGTCGTCATGGCGTCCCAACGAAAAGCAATTATACAATTTCGATGTTTTTGTAATTCGGTAATTTAAATTACTGTATACAATTTTTAAGAAAGTAAAGACATCATAACCAAATAGGAACTTCCGTGCTAAAACATGCAGTGCGAAGTGAAGACAACTACTATCTTTTTTTTTTCTTGATGTCCACAAAAAAAAAGGCTATGCAGCATCAATCCTACCGTTTTTTTGTTTTTTTTCGCACATTATGTGATGTCCTCTAACACGAAAGTACCGACGTAAAAGAGCTGTAGAGACGATATAAAAACAAAAATTTAAGTGAATCGAGCTTTGTAGTGGAACGGCAAAAAATAAGTAATTAACGACTTTTTACGGTAAATACTTCACCTCTAAGTATAACTTCAAAAAAGTGACGGTTACGCGCTTTCATGCCCATTTCGACAAAGTTGGTAGAACGATGTATTGCATCTTGTGAATAGACATGTGGAGCAGCATGTTTATGTTAGAGGCATTGTGTGTAATCGCTGCGCAGTACCTGCCAAAAGAAGATATTATTTGGGCACAGTCTCAACCGTTTCCGTCTGTGTGTGCTACGAATACAGCAACTCTTTTCGTAGAAGAAGTGATGAGGAAATGGCGTGCCCTTGATGATACGATTGTGATTATGAAATAAAATTTTTAGTTTTATTTCATATAAAATTGTTGTCGGAACCCCGACAACAACTATCGTTCTCTGGAAAGTTCATTCTAATATTTACACGTTTTGTGGAGTTCATCGAGCGAATAAGAATGTTCCAACAATGAGCTAAACCTACACGAGTTCCCGAATCCAACACGGCGCTTTTGAATTTTAGCGCCGTAGATAGTTCTGCGAACAGTGTATACTTCTGTGCAAATATTCGTCTAACAGTTTTGCAACGTTGGAAAGCATCGGAATGATTCAGAATCACTGCGGAGTTGATACTCGGGAAGATAAGACGGGCACTTGGGAGAAACGGACCGTGGCATTTGAGACAGGGGCACAACCGGGAAACAAACCTGCTACAATCGCATACCCCTCCAAGGTCATCGCTTGGGCGACCGCGCGCGCGCCCAAGAAACCTTTCTTTTCTTCTTTTTAGGGGTGGTGGTGGGGGGGGGGGGGGGGGGGGGAGAGGGGGAGGGAAGGGAGGGGAGTGGTGTAGGCGCTGATCGTCTTCCTCCTTTGTGGCTTTTGACAGACGCACAACGAGACTGGCAGAACCAGGACCAACTTAAATAAGGGGAGACCTGTCTAGTGAATGGTGCACTCTAAGAAAAAATGGAGGAAAAAAGTAGCAACGGCGCGTCTTCCTCCCTTCTACCGACGCGACCCCAAGCGGACACGAGAAAAGGGGAGGAACGAAACGTTTTTCTCCTTCTCCAGGCAGACGGGAGAAAGCTTTCGCCCTCCCGACCCATCGTCTTTCGGTTTCGTTTTTCGAGCAGGGCGCGCTTTGTTTAATAAAGAGCTGTTGAGGTGATTGAGCTTCAGCGGCAGCGAAGGCCGCCTGCAATTCCGTCTTCTAGTCTAAACGTGAAAAACATTTCGGTTGCGTTGACGTTTTTATCACTAATTTTATCAAACGAGCAAACGAAGCCGCTAGAAACAGCGAAGTTCCGGAGCAGTGCCAGCAGCGCCACGTACACTGGGCGATGGCCGTCTCCGGATTGCGGGACTCGCGCGGTACGGAACCGACGGAACTACAGCACTGCAGTCACTACAGTAGCGAAACCACGCGGAACTGTGTCGACGTTTTCGACGTTATGGAAACCGCAGGAACTGCGTCCAAGACAGGCAGGATTTGCTGCCGGCTGCCTGGGTGCCTTCCCCCCTGAGTTCGGTTCTGTTTTCCGATGCCGAGTGCAACCGGCGTTCAACGTGGTTCTGTGTTTGTGCGTGTCAGCAACATAGCAGCAACATCGTGATGGCAGTGTTGTGGGTTGTGAACAGAAGACTGGAATTATCGCCGATGTGACCGTGTGTTCGCGTATCGTTGATGTAACAAGAAGATGAGATCGTAAACTGTTGGGCATTGATGCCGCTGGTCGGGCCGTGATCGGAGGGGGCGGGGTGTCGAGGGTTGACATTCCGCTTTACATTAAAAAGTTTAATACCACTTCAGGGATTACGTGCAGTCATGTTGGAACGCTGGTCTGAACAGTAGAAGCTCCTATCGTACAGTGGCCAATGTGACTGTCGGAATTGTCCCCGAGAGCGATTGCGCTCTGGGGCAAGGACTGAACAGTACGAAATCGTGACGGAAAGTACGTATATTTACAGTATGGAATTTCGGCATTAAAAACAATAGTTGGTACAATCGAAAAAAAAAGCTACCCTTTATTTTGCTGTTTAAATATACTACGGTTCCTGGAGAAACTGCCCTCCATAGCGCGCTGGGATGAGCGCTAGAAGTTTTCGGGTTCGCCACGGCGTAGCTCCGTACACTTAACACCTGCCGCAAGTCGCGCTTTGACTGCATTCAAGTTGATCGAAAAGCGATTTCTCAGCCCGTGAAGCATTACTTCCAGCTGAGTGAATATCCACTCAACAGAGATTATTTCAAAACGGCAGTTGCAGCTTTCCGCGAACAGCACAACTAGAAAAACAAACACTACAATAAAAAAACAGGCTACGACGTGCCGCGTGGGGAAACAAACTCATGGATTCGAACCGCATTGGAGCGGCTTGATTTATTGCTTTCAAATATTTACGGCGTGACCGAGCGTTTACTTTTTAATAAGAGATTCATCCCCTAAGCCATTCAAAATATTCTCAGAGGTATGACATTGCTGGGAAAAAATCAACATGCTGGGTATATTTTTTATTGCTTAGGGAGTCACCGAAAAGTTCCGTGCGTTCAAAACGACCAGTATAAAAGACGGAAACGCAGATCGCGGGTGTAGTGTTCGGGTTAGTGTGGTGTTCCGTTGTATTGATATTTGTGTGTGCCGTGTATGTGTTCAATGTATGTTCACCTGATGCCTGTATTAAGTGTAATGTGTGTATAGTAGAGGATCCCTAAGCGCCGTAGTGGCCTAGAAAGAGCAAATTATTTTTTGTAGAACATGAATTGGGCGGTACCTAGCGCCACCTAGCCTAGCTACTTGCAATTACTCTGCCTGACCCCGCCATCTGGTGGCTAGCGATTTCACGCTACGCGATAAACAGCGGCTTCGAGTTTGTTCTTTCGAGAGCGGCTTTTGGTTTCGCGGATTGAGTTTGCCCTTCTCCGTGATGTGCGGTTGACGAAGGAATTGTGACTCGAGGAACACCAAAGGTAAGACGCAAAGTGCGCGAAGTAACTGGGTATCGGTTGCCTCCGTTTAACATCGCAGTGCTGTCGACGAGAAGACTGAGTAACTGCTTTCGAAACGTAAGTTTCTGTTCCTGTGGGGGGAATCTGGCTTCGGAAATAAACACAGTTTGCGGAAAGCTCGTGCTACGCTGTCATTTGCTGCTGCTCTCGTCCCGTACAAGAGACGTAGCGTCCTCGTCAAGCCTTATTGGGCTCGATTTGCTCGGTTCGGGGCCGCCATATTGAGATGCAAGCGACGGAGGAACTTTGCTCCCCAGCTTCAGGGCCGAAAGTTTCTCCCTTTCTAAAGGAACATAGGTTACAAGACCGTTCCTCCCCTAAAGGAGGACTATCCATACCCTTTTTTCTAAGAGTGTGGCTCAGCGCCGGCTCAGTAGTACGCGCATTCCTCACGAACGCTCGTGGTGGCGCTCGGAGCCCCCCCAGCCTAGAGTTCCTGTATATGCTACCTACGGTAGCAGAGTTGCGCATTCAGCCTCGGCGCGTGGCCGTAAAGCCGGCTTTCCCGCACGATATGGATGCTTTGCTCCTCACGTGACTAAATTTGGCGAATAGCGGCGCCGCGCGCGCCGCCGCGCATAGAAAAAAGGAGAGGAGGAAAAGAAGGCAGAAAGCAGGGAAACATACGCCGGGGCAAGAGAAACGTCGGCGGAGCGACCATAAAGGTGGCTTTCTTGCACGCCAACGGATGCTTTGCTCCTCACGTGATGGATCTCGGCGAATAGCGGCGTGGCGGCGCGGGGAAAACAAATGCGCAACTCTGGCTCCCGTAGGGAGCCTATACAGCAACTCTACCCCAGCCTTCCCTACCGGATCCAGTCCGGGAAGCCTTGGGGAGCACTGAAGCGAGGTGGCTGCGCCGCTGGAATCTGGGTGTTACGATCCGAAAATTTAAGTGTCGACTCGAACTGCGGCTAAATGGTAGACTGTTGCTTGCCGCTGTGTACCTCGCATGGCAAAAAAGGCGAAAGATTTTCACTTCACGAATTTCCATCATCGAGTGTCCACGAAGAATGAATCAGAAGAATCTCGAGAGCGGGTAAATGCCGATTTTTAATATTTTTTTTTTTTCGTCTCAGTGATCTAGGAAAGTAAGATTAAAAGCGACATATTGTATTACAAAAAAAAAGAAGAAGACGAAAAAAAAAGGCAGTCAAGACATGTTTTAAAGTTGTTTTCGTTTTTTTTTTTTTTTTCTTTTCTTTTGAAGTTAAAAAAGAACTCCCAATGGCACCCAAGTGATAGCGGGGGCACTGTCCTATGCTTGCTGCATTTTACATCAGATGACTATAAAGAGAATGGGAATATAAAAAATGCGGAAAATTACAGCGGTGCCAACGGTGCTCCGTGTTCGAGATTTATCCGATGGTAGGAATTAATTTTCTTCCTTGCGTGCAACTCATCTTTCCGAGTACTTGTAACAGTTATATATGGCGACACAAGTATTTTATCTACTACGAACGGCGAGACCGGTGAACGAGAGCAATGCTGCCTTGGAGAGGCCGAGGTGGAGCCGATGGACCTCTCGATATTTTGACTCGAGAACACATTCATCGAGTATGTGAACAATTGGAAGAGAACGGCACCGTCGGTCAGAATATATTTAACGTCCGGAATTGACGAAGCCTTGGCAGTCACAACGTTGTCTTCTGTATTGTGTACATGTCACCTATTGGACCAAGGATACAAGTACATTTTAACGTTCAAGTTCTCTTCAGACAGAGTAGAGTCGCCCTTTTCTGCGGTGAGGCAACTGAGCGGCTCCGATGACCGAGCGGATGCTCGGTCATCGGTCATCATCATCATTATCATTTATTTTTCTTGAAGCCTCTTGTGCGCTGCTGCAAAAGCCAGTACTTCAGCATGCTGCTTCGCCGAGAAATATGAAGATTTTGAAACCATTCTTAAAGGAACTTCAGACGTTCGTTTATAAAAAGTTAAAACTAGTAAAAAACGCAAAACAATTTTTTTGTGAGGTTTTCCAGCACCAGGACTGCAAACCATCACTCTGGCACTCATGTGAGGTTTCCTCGTGAGGGCGGCTGAAGACATTGCCTGCGACAGGTGCTTGCACCAGATCAAGGCCCCTTCACACAACAGCGTAACCGTTGCTATAGCACATAACCTGGACCGTGGGGTACCGCGCTATGCCAGGCCCCGCTTCGTCAACTTTCTGAGAATGCTTGAGAGCGCATCTAATTCTGCCGAGACGAGGTTATGAGCATTGAGGAAGCCACTGCTGCCGTTAATTAAAAGGTTCTGTCGGCAATCGCGAGCAACCCGCTATTTAGCTGTGGAGTCAACAACTCACAAAATCACAGAGCCACCCGGGTTACAATCGTGGTCAGGAAGTTCACGAGGCCTTTCCTGACGAACATTGCATCAAACATGATGGGGGAGCGCCGGGCAAAGTAGGTCATAAAAGAAAAACCGACTTCCCGAAAGGTGTTGAAGGTGTAAGAATTCTGTGAGAATCATGTATAGAATTTGTTTTGTAATTAGTGTAAAAAAATGCTTCATATACCTATTTATTACTGTGTGAATCCAATAAAAGGAAACTTTTGCGCGCAAAGCTGCACCAGTGTTAAGTTATTTCATGATTTAATAGACGCCTGTAAGACAAAATCACAGGTTTCAGCATCGCAACGTGAATCGCGCAGCCTTCCCCATTCAAAACGATAGGGGGGCTTTGCGCGCCGCCTTGTAGCCGCAACGTCAACTAGAGCTCCAGTAGCTCTCCCATAGGAAGGGCGCGCGATAGACAGGTCTCCCCCCTATTCAAGTTGGTCCTGGGCAGAACAAGCGCATGATTCATTTCTTTCGATGGAGGCGTTCTGTCTGTGTATGCGAACATGATTTTTTTCCCCTTTTAGTAGTTAGTTGTTCTTGCCTTGACTCGGGTCCCAGTGGGTGCGTTGTCGTTGTATGCCCACTATTTTTTTTTTTTTTTTTTTAGTTTATGGTAGTTTTTGCGCTCATGGGGTATCAAGATAGACAAAAAGAAAAAAAAATGAAATAGCGCCTCGACAAAAAAAAAAAAGTTGTTGCGATCAGGACCGTTTTCAAAGCGATTTTAGGAGCCTGCAGTGTTACCACAGGTGCAGGATTGAGAGCGTAACCCACGCACTTGAAGAGAAGGGGAAGCTCTCGTCTTATTGGAACTCTCTTTTATGGGTTTCCACGTCGCGATTGTCCTTCAAAATCAACTGTCATTTATTTCTCGCTCGTGGCTTCCAAGTACTGAAGCCACGACTCGAGCCACAATAGTTTTGCGAAATCAAGGTTTCGCTGAAATGGATAACTCTGTTCGACGCGCAATACCTTTGCCGTATTGACTCGCGAGAGATGCCCCCAACACGGCTGAGCATGGCGGTTCTCCAGACCTAACATCTAAATTTTGTTGCCTTACCTGTTACTATTTCGCGCCCATTTTGAGCCATATCAAAATGAAAGCGCATGATGAAATAAAAATGACACTCGTTTTCCGCTCGATGGAAATTTCACGCCAGCTCGCTGTCTTTGCTGGTACCTTGAGCGTTTACCAGCAATGCGGAGAGTTAAAAAAAAAAAAAAACACGTACGATGGCATCCTTTGCACACTGATTACTTCTATAACACTGAGCCACCTCGTATCCTTTTGTTTTTCTTTCAAGCTACTAATTTCTTTGTGGGCGGCATTACGGCTGTTACGACGCTAAGTCTGTCTGCCCTTCGAATTTGAACTTAGGCTCAGATCAGGGACGAACCAGTTTAAATCGGGAAAATATAATTAACACTGTAGCAAAGTAAATCTATCATATCGATCGGAAATACGATTTAGCACATTCCATCTGAACACATATTGTGCACAGCGAATGCAATAGCGAGTCAGCGTGCAAAACGCCGCCACACTGAGCTACCATAACATGTCAGCGATTTTTGCATAGCACCGAGCACGGAAAAGAGAAAACAGTTATTCATTCACATAAACGAAGCAAATTTATTTAAAGCCCGGACACTTCTTACGTCCAATCTAGCTAAGGTTATCAATAGACTCGACCATGTCATTTGTCGAAACGGATAAAAGACGTTGGCAAAAATGATTAGACTAAATAAGTGAATCTAACGCACGTATTTTACCAACCGACGGTCGCGCGCCTTCAATACTCTTCCCATTGTCATTGCGCACCTTGGACACACTTTGGGGAGCAATGCATATTTACATCGCCGCCCGAGGTCTCCATTGAACGTGTAGTGCTGACCCAAATAAAATGCTAATCTGACTCTTAATCGCTCACCGCAAAGGACGATTTCGAACAGGCGGTACTGTAGGTCACTTGAGATAAAAAAAGAAAAACAAGCTATAGAAACGAGCGTCGTAAAAAAGGGGACCGGCATTTTTATTCCTACCTCCGAACAGAAACGAGCGCCACCCACTGCATCACACAGCGCAGAGGCCGGACTCGGCCACCGCGCGACGCGCGTACATACCAAGCGCGCGCGAGGGAAGGAGAAACTTCCACCGCCGGGAGAACACGGCACATTTCGGGATCTATTTCACGCAGCGGATAACGCGGGCCTTTTCACACCTCAATACTGGCGCCATCTAGAAGTTGCGCGTTCAACCACGTTTCGAGCCGCGCGCCATCTGTTGGCTGAAACGGACGAATAAATAGAGGTACCGCGCCCTCTTAAATAAGATTGTTGAAGTTTTTTCGCACATTCCTGCTTAAAGGTTTCACTGATGATGTTCCCCGCATGGGAGACGAAACGCTTGATTAAATTGTTAATCTTGTTGAGTAAAGTCGGCGCAGTTTTTTTATCATTAAATTTGCTACTAATATTTATACCTGCTCTTATTGAGGCACTTCCGACATTTAAACTGAGGAATTTTGACGTCTTTATCTCAATATGGCGATTGGATTAAAGATTATACAACTGGGCACGAGCTTGGGCTTACCCGAAAGCCCAGGCCTGGGATGGGCTCGGACTTTTGACTGTGGGCCCGGGCCGGGCTCGGGCCAGCACGTTGATTGGCCTGGTTCGGGCCAGCACGTTGATTGGCCTGGTTCGGGCCAGCACGTTGATTGGCCTGGTTCGGGCTCGGGCCAGCTGTAATTGACCATGATGCTGACAGAGGCCATCGTAGAAATCGGCGTCTCGGTTATCTCAGCAACATCAACTCCAGAACCACTAGACAAGTACCCATGAACGTAGGCCCACCTTAAGACAGTGGACGGCAGCGTCGTTAATCATGAGGTGAGCTTCAGGTTAATCCCAGTGGCGTGATGTTTTTGCTTGTGGTGATAAATAGCGGCAAACCAAAAATAAACGGACATTGAAGCGCTCTGTCAGGAATAAAAAATGGGGAACTCAAAAACATTAACCCTAAACAATCTCAACCTAATTGATCATGAGAAACACTTATCTCTCTCGAATAATAGCTGGGAAGCGCTAACATAGCGGCAATGATGTAGTGGGGAAGCTTACGGGCCTAGTAAACAATTATACACATACTGGGGAATGCCTGGCACATATTCAGGTATGAATACATGCTCAGATCTACAAATTATTTTAGGAGAAGATACAAACTGCAAATTAGTAGTCTTTCTTAGAAAACACATTGACGTATCTTAATCACAGTGCTAAAACCCATAAAAACACTTGATTACAATTATTTTAATAAACAAAAGTTCTGAATATGTACATGACACCAGCAGTCATAACTTTGATTTAGTTCATCGCAAGCTATATTTCTCTGGCAGCAAACGAAGACAAACCTTTTAACTGTGCAGTGAACCAGAATTAATACAATACGACGAAGTTTCCGTATACCACTTTAAAATAACCACAAACAACGCTTTTCAGATCAGTATGTTTTGCTATAAAAGGCTTATTATAAAGCCATAGTCCTTACAGTATATTATAAAGCTTTTAGTCTTGCTGCATCCAGTTGTGGCTTTGCTTAGCCTTTGTGCGGTTTGAAGGTCTGCCGGTAACAATTCGCCAAGGAGGCCATCTGTGGCGGAGATAATTACCAAACCTTACCTGATGAACATTGATTCCCTCTCCTATTTGAGAACTTTCGTGTGTGAAGTCTTGTTGAGCCACATGCCATTGCCAATGCACACATTGAAGACATAAACTTCAGTTCATCTTTGAAGCAGCACTATGTACAGGAAATTTACCAGCGCAATATTCGTGACTCCAGCGAAATCGACGCCGCGTAGCGGCAGCGCCGAGAAGCTCAGGAGTGGAGGTTGTCCCGACTCTGTCGTCTGCTATCGCTGCTTGGTTCTCGTAGGCAGCATAGAAACAAACATTGTTTCCAGTAATTATTTTAATGATTCCACCAAGTCCTTCCTACGCACTGAGTAGACGAACGTTTCTAAGGTCGAAAAATCGCTTTGCATTCAAATGTAACACCGATTTTACGCTGCAGTGCAGGAATTTTTGATGGTCCGTCCGCATGCTGAACAACGAAAACGACCTTCTTTCGTCCGAATTTTGCCTGAGCAGCGCGCCATCTGTAGTTCACTGGAGTCGCGAATAACCTGGACTGGGATTGAAAACAGGGGTCCTATTTGTCAACGGCATGCCTCAAAATTAATCTTGTTGATGAAAAAAAAATTGTAGCAATATTTACGCGGCAAAACACAATTTGAGTTTGGCATAAAACCGAACCGGTGTAACTAGCAGGTATCCTTCTTACCTCACTGTCATAGTTAACGATTTGAATGATTCGACGTGATCCCTCACCCTCCTCCTCTTTTTCATCTCCTCTCTCTCCCCCAACGAACTAACAAACAAACGAACACGCACGCACACACACACACACACACATACCTCTTCTCCAAATAGACAGAGACTGCGCCACGCCTTGACAGATATAATTCATTCTAACCTTAAGCCTATCAGCACAGAAAAAATGTTAAAACACATAACCTTTACCTAGTTTCTGGGCATATGAAAACAAACACACAGCACCCCTATCAATGAAATTCCTTGTACTTGTGGCGGCATAACTAAAGAAAATCTCAAATTTAAAATACGTCTTATGAATTGCTTCGCAAGCGCGAAAATGAAATTACAATTACCTGTCTCATACAAGCTTCCTCCAGCTCTCCCGGGCAGTCACTCATCTCGTCGGAGGTACTAGCACCCGCTTACTGTCACTGGGTTTCCGCGTCACTCTGCGATCCTGAAACAACCGGCGCCGAGAGTTACTCCCACATATTGTGCTTAAAGCTGCAATTTTTAACTTAAAGGAGATGGTCACTAGACTGGGCACAACGCGTGTGGAGACTAGAACTTACCAAGCAACTTTAGGATCCGCGCTTTGAAGAAGTCCGATTCCGTTTCGTCACAAGGCTTGACGGGCAGAAATTTGAGATGATATGTTGCTCATGGTCGTCCTCAAGACGTACGCTTGCATACTCGTTCGTAAAATTCCGGCCGCTCAACTGGTCTCGACTCTGCAACGTGCTTCAAGCGGTTAGACTTCCCGCGAACGCTGCTTCGGCAGCTTCGGTGGCCTCGGTTCTTCTTCCACGGTTCCTTGTCAGGGTTGCCAGGTAGTTTCTAGCTGAAACCGTGCGTGCGAAGGCACAGAGACACGGCACTTCGGCGTGCCAAGGAAGCTTTGAACACGCCGCCAGCCCTTCCTTTCGACGCGTTGTGCCTTTTTCCTGCGACACTGCACTTTCGTAAAATTTTCCACGTGTTCACAACGGCAAGTCTCAACAATACACAGAGTCTTCAAAAAACTTCTTCGGCGAATAACGACAAACGAGTAGAAAACGTGTCTACAGCACGCTGGAAAACCGCAGCAAAGGCTAGCAAAAACGGCAAATCGTATCCCAAGCGAGTGAAGTCCGGTGGCTTCACTTGCGCTGCAGCGAACAAGCGGGGAAGCGCGATCCAGCAATTGTCATAGAGATCAGTGGGTGTAACCCGCAAGCCCGCAAGTGTGACTGATGCACTTAAGAAAATAATAAACGTTTCTAAAAATTATGGTATTACTTAATTGTCAAATGTAAATACTGAATATATATTAAACTTATAACGGAGTAATTTTTATTTGTCATTTTAATTAGAAAACTGCATTTGCTGCGGGACGACGTCAGTGCGAATTTTAAAATTTGGATTTGACACACGTAGGGTGTCCCGCTGTGCGACCATGAACCCAAACAAAAAAATATACTTGGAGCCACTAAGTATACCCAGCTTGCCAAGGACAACAGTCCTGAGACGAAGTTGTGTCCTGATAAATGCTACAACAGGCCAGGGACCAGAACCGACGTCGCCGACAGCAGTTTCTATAAGCTCGGTTGTCTCGGAACACGGTGAGACAAAAACTCCCCGTGAACTAAGTAGTACCAATGAAATCAGAAGCGGTCACAGTACTGGGCCAGTTAGTGAAGACACAAGTGATAAAATTGTGAAAGTGACGGGAGATTTGAAGACCAATTTCCTGTCCAAGTTTCCGAAAAGGCTACTGCCAAAGACGAATGTAACGAGTCTGACGTACCCTGTTTCGGCTGGCCTTCATTTTAATTGGACGCAAAATGAAGGGCTTTTGAATCTCGAAAACTTCATTGCTGGAGTGTACACTCTTCCCGGCATCAAGGAAAACTACAACATTGGGAAGCCAGAAGCCAAACTAAAGGCCCAAACTGCCAACAAGCGCGTAAAATGCCTTTCAAAAGGAACTTCCTTGCTCAACTACAAAGTGGAAAGCGCTGCCTGACACTTACTGTGCGTGAAACAAGGTGCAATCATAATTTCGGGAAGGTCATCCTTATTTCGTGTGTGTGTGTGTGTGCGCGCATTTTATGTGCTTTTTTTTTAATGACTTCTATGGTGTTAATAATTATTGGATGTTATTCGGCACTACCGGCTTTTCTTTTCTGTTAATAAAAAGCATGCCCACGATAGAATGTGCACGTGATCTGCCGCCCCAGAACGAGCGCGTAGCCTCTGCTAGGGCTCAAACAGGATACGTTCACATGGCAAAATGGAAGCCTGAAGTATCGCATTTTTTCGCCAACTCCGCCAAGGTTTTAAAGTCCCGACGTCGGAAGTCGGAGAGTTTTGGACCAATCGTGAAAGATGATAATAGGATTTTTGAGTCAGTGTTATTCTGTTTTTGACCCGGTTTTACTCTGATTTGCTCGGTTCTGGAGCGAAATTTATACAAAAAACGAGAACGTTCCACTCCGAAACCAGGTAAAACTGAATAAAACGGAGCAAAGTCTAATGTGAATACATAATCCAGTTGGTGCAATCGTTTACGCTATTACTGTTACTGAAACATCCTGGAAAACAAAAGGACAGAATACACCGCTAAAACTGCAGAGTTCCGATGATACCTGAATTTCGTGGCTTGCCTATATATAATTATTCATGAATCTTGTACATACTATGTGCACACACAATGTTCCCGTTCCCCATAGTCTTTTCTTTATGTTTTACTGGCAGCCGCATGTTTTATAATACGAAGGAGGACAGTACTTAATCAGGAAATTCTAAAACACGTGACAAAAAAGAGTTCATATTCACTTTATTAACTGAATGTTTTATTTAATTAGTGTCTACATGGCCCAACCCGTTATATAGCTAAATAAAATGTTTATTTGACAGAGGGGAACCCATCGGGCACGCACGTATCTGCACGGGGGGGGGGGGGGGGGGGGGGGGGGGCGGGGGGGGGAACCATGGGACCCCCCCCCTCCTCCCAAACCTTTCATTTGGTGGGGCCCCTTTTCCTCCCTCCCCCTCATACAGTATTTTGTCATGGGCGAATCAAAATCCTGGCTGCGTGCCTGCCATCGGGTATATTTGCGGCAAAAATTATTTTCCTGTGCTCAAAACATAAAACTTTAGTATATAACAACTCTAATTTCTCCACTAAGCATACTGTTTAACCTGATGGATGCCCACTTAATAGATTTTATGTTCTGTATTCCCAGTCGACCATTAAAAGTTCTCGATCCGAAATGCATTCCATTTCACCAATGAAGCTTTCAGTTTAACCAGTACAACTTGTCATTGATCCTATTGAAGGACCAATAGGCACTTGTATTCCGGACCAGAAAACATTCGTGTTGTTCCCATAGAAGTTTCTACTTGTCCCATAGAAGTTCCTGCTTGTCCCACAGAAAGGGTACAAGAGAAGTCTGTATTGGTACGATATAACTTGTTATCGGCCCAATAGAAATGCCCATCGGTACGATGAAATCTTATTGATCGCCTAAAAATCTCTATCGGTCCCATAGAAAATTTTTGCAAGGGTGTGCTAATTTGGCGATTGAGCATTGTCACTGCCATACTGCACCGAGTTCACTTTTCTGCAGTGCATGGCTCTTTGCTATCTCCCGTACAATGGCTCTGCCACATAGCGCCACTGGCTGCAATGAGCGGTAATGAGCAAACTGAGTGTCGTGCACATTGCGCTTGCCCCCTAAAGTTGATTTTCCCTCAACCGATTCTTTGGCCTTCCCCCGTGCTGCGGCTTCTCTGCAGCATTTCCAGTTGCACCAATGTGCAAAACATCGGATTTTCTCATCGGCGCCAATTGCACATTCATGCTCATAGGCTTTGGCTATGCATTTCAATTGGAGCAGGCCTGCCATTTCCAGCAGGGAAATCAAGAGTCGCTCCACTTAAAAGGCTGACTCTGCCAAGGCTTGAACTCATGGGAGCCTTATTGGCGGCAAGGTTGCACCACTATCTCATCGGCACGCTGAGGACACAGCTGCAGGCTGTCTACCTTTGGACTGATTCGACCATCGCCATGCACTGGATCAAGGGGTCTGCCTTGAGGTGGAAGCCCTTTGTCGCGAACCGCGTAACGGAAATTCAGCAACTGACGAATCCTGTGCAGTGGGCGCACTGTCCAGGTAACGAGAATCCTGCAAACCTGTTGACCAGGGGACTGACAGCTCCTACGTTGGTTACTAGCGGACTCTGGTGGAGAGGACCGGACTGGCTGCGGGGTTCCCAAACGGGATGGCCCCAACGGACTCCGAGAGAACGACTGGACGACACCGACATTCATCGGCAGGAGCAACGGGAATCGAGGTCATGTGTCACTCTTGTTGTTATGGAGCCTCTCATTCTATTTCAACGCTACAGCAGCCTGAATCGCCTCTTGCGGGTCACGGCGTGGATCCTGCGTTTTGTACGGAATTGCCGGCGATTTCAGAGAAAGCAAGGATCATTGACAGCACAGGAAATGAGCGACGCGGAAGAATTCCTGGTACGACAAACGCAACGTGAAGAGTTCGGGGAGGAACTGGCCGCAATACAAGACAAGGGGGAGTGCAGCAAGGGGTCTCCGCTAAGTTCATTGGGGGCCTATCTTGACTCTAATGGCATCCTTCGCGTCGGAGGAAGGTTGCAGAAGACGCAACGTCAGCTGGAGGAAAAGCACCCAATCATCCTGCCTCCAAGCACCTCTTTACTGAGCTGCTTATTCGCGCGACCCACGAACGTCTACTTCATGCGGGTCTTCGTGACACCGTAACGGAGATCAGGGAGAGGTATTGGATTATAAGGGCTCGACAAGTGACGAAGCGAATGCTGAAACGCTGTGTGACTTGCAATCGGCTTCACTGCAAGCCGGCCTGTGAACCTACAGCACCCCTGCCGGGCCTTCGGGTGAACCCGGCCGATCCCTTTGAGGTCGTTGGCATGGACTTTGCAGGTCCCCTCTTCGCTAAGGAGTGTGGTGTTGTGAAAAAGTGCTACATCCTCGTAATAACATGTGCCGTCACGAGAGCTGTGCACCTAGAACTTGTCAGTCCTGACAACGGAGAAGTTCATATTGGCCTTCAGACGCTTCATCTCTCGAAGAGGAGTGTGTCGTGTTGTGCTGACTGACAACGCTCAGACATTTTGCAGGGCCGACAAGGAACTCGGAGAACTTTGGGACTGCATACGAAGAGAGGAGGTTTTTGCTGTGTTCGCGTCCCTCCGTGTGCAGTGGACATTTATTGTTGAGAGGGCTGCCTGGTGGGAACGGATGGTGCGGTGCGTCAAGACTGTTCTAAAAAAGGTCTTGGGTCATGGGTTTCTGAAATTCGAAGAACTGAGCACAGTGTTGACGGAAGTCGAGGCTGTACTAAATTCCAGGCCTCTAACGTTCGTCTACGCTGAGACATCCGAACCAGACCCGCTCACACCAGCGCATTTTCTTGTTGGGAGACGACTTACGTCGCTCCCTCCACGCGAACGTCACCTCGTTTCTGAGCCCAGCGCCGCCGACATTCAGAGGCGCTGGAAACACAGGCAGGCTCTTGCTGACCAGTTCTGGAGAAGGTGGCGTCGGGAGTATTTAAACGAATTACGTTCTGCGCACCACTCCCGACCCACCAAGTCCACTGGACTTAAAGAAGGAGACTTTATAATCGTATATGAACATTAAAGGTCCGTTCACACTCTTGCAACCGAGTACGACCGAGAGAGACCAAACCGGTTTTTAAGCCTCTTGCGATCTCTTAGGACCAGCTCCGCTCAGCGCATCCGGTCCCAAGAAGTCTTTCTCGGTCGTACTCGGTTGCAAGAGTGTGAACGCGCCTTTACGGCCACGGCAGAATTGGTGCACGGGCCGTGTTGTCAAAACTTTCCCTGGGCGCGATGGACGCGTGCGTTCATGTACAATAAGGATCCCCCATGGAAAGGTCATTAAACGACCGGTCCAACTTCTGTATCCGTTAGAGTCTTTGAACTAATGAGCAATTGTATGCTCATTGCGGGGGGAGATGTTTGTAGAATATTTTTACGTTATTGTTTTGTTCGGCCAGACTCGGTGGCCCCGCGTTTCGAAAACGAAGTGAACGTTGCAAAACACAAACAGGCCCTCGTTCGGGTATCTGCGGTTCCCAGGCCCCGGAATGTGAGGGGGGTCATAAAACGGAGGGGCGCTCCTGGCCTTCGGCTCGGACACATCTGGAACGCATCGCACCACCCCGCCTCTCTCTCCCCCCTTTGCTGTTATTCTCTCTTTCCCTTGCCAGTGTCGGTGACTTTGTCCTTTGTATTTGTACAGAAATAAACCAGTGTTCTTTTCTCAACGAAACGTATCGGACGCTTCCTGACGTTCTCCTACGAACGCAACGAGTTTAATCTTAACGTGAATTCAGTCTTTTATATATAGAAGTTCCCACAATAGGAGTCATCGCACCGGTACCGAAGGAATGTCACAACCACGTGATTTCACAATTCGCATTTGAGTTGAGGATTAAAGCTAAGGAGGAAGAAGTAGGAAAATTGTTTCTATCCTGCGGCTTCTTGATGTGGTGTTCCATTAAAGTTGTTTCTCTCTCTCTCATGATCCCTTTAAGGTGAGACGGCCAGTTTCCGCAGTATTTTTGCAGCATCACAAGATCAAAATTGCCGACCTTAGAAGCCTATAAGTGCGAGCTCATTCTGAGCACGCGCAGTGACAGCGCACTCAAATATGGCATTCAATGAATACTTCCTACAGACGCCTTCACGAACCGTGCATGAACGCTGCCATAACTAGACTTCAGTTTTTGTTTCCTCTTATTCCGTTCGCAATTCACTTCACCATTGACAAAGCAGGACAGGTTCTTCCCACTTACTGTGTCCTTCTTCCCAGCATAGGCCTTTGTGGAGCCTCGTCACCTCCCGCTTCTGTGGCTCGGCATCTCGGTGAGACAAGAGATGGTCGGCAGTGGCGGCTCAATTTGACCCATGTTTAAAGCCTCTATACACCATTCCAATATTTAGGAGTCCTCAGTCCCAGCGTGCGATCTATACTTTGTTTCACCTTATCTGCGAGCGAAGCCAAAGCTAGAAGCGCGAGACCAGCGCTTTTTGCGTTTCTCCCCAGCTCGCGCGCTCGAGCAAAGCCTGAACGCACGGAGCTTTCGTGCTCGCGCTTCCAGCTTTGCTTTCGCTCACACATAAGGAGAAACGAAGTATAGTCAGCAGAGCGCGCGCGTGTTCGTAGCTTCAGAAAGCGAGCAGATCACGCACCATGCGCGAAAACACTAAAAATAAAACCGGCCAGGAGCCCCTTTTTTAATTTTTTTTTTAAAGGACTATACTTGGTGTTGCAAATAGCGGCCAGGCTCTTTAAATCGACAGCAAAAATCGGTTTCTGAACCTTTTTATAGAACATATTTTCTAGAAAAAATACACCACCTTTGGGCAACGCTGTACAAAATCTTAATGCAAGGTTAAGAAACCGATATTTGCCATCGATTTAAAAAGCTTAGCCGCTATTTGAGACACTTGGTAGATTCACTCATGCGTTATGGAGTACGCCAAAAAGGCGAGCACCAATAGCTTGGCATGAACCACCGTTCGCCCGGTTTCAGAGCATAAACATTCGTACATGGCTGCGCGGTAACGCGAGCACCTAGTTCCTTCGTACCCGAGGCGTCGTTCTTTTATTAATATGTTAGCATTAGTACTTACATAACAGCGAAGAGCTGATGCTGTCCGTCTGCGAACAAAACAGTGGAAAGAGAGGCGTGCAGCGTAGAGGGGAGGGGAGTATTGAAGAACAAAGGCGAGAGGGAGGCCACGTAAGGGGCGGAAGCCAATGCTCGCGAGGGAAACCGGGAAACAACGAAAGCAGCGTCAGGCAGAACCGTGTATACACCAACTCATGTTTACAAACAAACCGGAGCGCCCCTAGCGGACGTCACCGGCGCCGCGCATGCGCCGTGGATGGTGGGCAAGAAGGCCGCCGTCGCCCATAAACAAACCATTGAATTGCGTTGTTGTCGGCGTCGGTGGGAGTCCCCGTGCTCTTTTTCGCGTTGGAATTGTTGATGCTACGTCATCCTAACAATGTCTGACTACTTGAGCGGCTTCAGCAAAACTATCGAAGCAAAACTTTGCGTGAATAATGTGACTTGCGGCGATTCATTTCACGTGGACGCCGCAGAATGGGCGCTAAAGCCTGACTCCCACGTCGAGATTCTGCTCGCTATTTTCAGTCGCGACGTCGCTCGGACTGCAAAAGCGTGGACCGTAGCTGAGATGGTAGACATCGATACTGAAAACCTCAAGTAGAATCGGGCATTACAAGTCGGTAATGGCCACTGGTAACAATGATCAACAACTTCTTGTATCTGTTTACACTTAGCCGACTTACCCCAACCAACCTTTAAAAGTGTTTTGAGGCCTGCACTTAGTTCTTATCGCAATTACCGGGTCAATGTTTGGTTTACGAGCCGCTGTCGTTTGAACGAACTGACGACAAAAAGCAGCCAAGTTTGAAAGAGCAGACGACAGTTGGAACGCACGCGCAATGGAGTACGGGCAAGAAGCACCGCGTCCCGCGTCAACAAACCACTCGAATGTCACGTTGTCGGCGTCTGTGTGAGTCTGCATACTCTTTTTCGCGTTGGAGTTGTCGATTCTACGTCCTCATCGCAATGTCTTACCACTTTAATCGCCTGAGCGAAATCATCAAGGCTCGTTACGCTGCTAAACTTTGCATCAATAATTTGACGTGCGGCGATGTATTTGCATGACCGCCGCAGAATGGACGTACAAAACCATGATGAGACTCTTCTAGCTATTTTCGGTCGCGACGACCCTCGTGCTGCAAAAGTGTAGAAGGCAGTGACGATGATCGTCGTCGATACTAAAAATCGGAAGCGGGAACAGACAAAGCGTAACAAGTAGGTGATGGCCACCGGTTAATGATCAACATCTTGTATCTACTGCTTACACCGAGCCTACTTAAGTCTTTTGAGGCCTGCAATTACTTCTTATTGCAATCACCGGGTCAAAGTTTGGTCTACGGGCCGCTTTTGTTTGAACGAGCAGACGACAAAAAGCAGACAACTTTGAAAGAGCAGACGAAAGTTCGAACGATCAGGCGGCCGTGTGAATTTGAAGACGCACTGAATCCGTGGGTGGTCCGGACAACTTGGGGGTTTTCTCTCGGTCATGTTGGAACAAAGCAAATACATCTGGCGACTACAAATTGTGGCCCGCACACGCAATCGTAGTTCGACAGCGTCAGGTTTGCCCTTTTCACGGCTGCTATCGACGTTCTCGGACGAACGGAGGGTGCAAAAACACATGAAAACTGATCTTCAAACCTTCCCAGACTCTCTTGGTACAGCCCCCGTCGCAGTATTTTTACAAAAAGGCAGGTTTTTTGTCTCGTTTCTTCCAAAGGAACACAGGAATGCATGTCTGGCACGGCGACTTCTGCCCACCGCCCCAGACCGGAAGTGCGTCCGGCGCGCCACCACCGCGGCGTGACGTAGGAGAGTTGAGTTGGTGTATACAGAGAGTTTGGCCAATGGGAGGCGCTTGTAGAGCCAGGGTGTGCACCAGACGCAGAAAGGGGGCTTGGCATGCTTTCTTTGCCAGCCAGAAGCCTAAAACAATCCCCTAGTGGTGGTAGCGAGAAACAGTTTTGGTCGTGTCAATAAGCGCGTAAGAGTTAAATGTAGTAACCCTTCATGGTTGCAAATAGGCTGCACGTGATGTTTCGATCATGATTATGCATGTAGAAAGATGTAAGAAACGAATGCGCCACTCGAACTCCGTTTTGCTCCGACAGTGTGTGACCACTCGGACGGCAGATTCTCGGCGCTTGGTGTACGGATTATGTCGATCATTCCACTAGTCGCACTTTTCCACCATTATATTGAATGACGGAGATTGAAACATCACGTGCGCCATCTTTTCAGTCACCGAGAGTTACTCCGACGCACTTATCAAATTTGTTTCTCGCGGCCACCACCAGGATATTATTTCCGACTTCGGGTTGGCCACATTCGAATTTCTGAAGACGCGCTGGAACATACCCAGCCCGCTTTCGGCCAATGGTGCCTCCTCATTTGTCTCCTATACTTCCCAACGAATGGCAAAACTCTCTACATATACGGCTCTAGCGTCAGGCAGCAGATGCCGCTGCTAGCGTCCAAGGCGTTAGCAAGGTGGGCGAACGAGGCAGAGGGGCTGCGGCAGCCCCTATAAAAATATTTCACAAGGGCGGCGCCATCTCAAAATATCGTCACGTGCAGTATGGGCGAAAACATTGTTTTTCCGTCGCCACACCACTACAATACATTTAGGATATAAGCATAGCCGTTACCCACTTTCGTTCTGTCCCCTCTTTATTATTATTTTTTTTTTTGTATTTGGAGGTTGAAACGTTTTATTATTTTTCTGTCGCCCATAACGGATACGCGTAGCAGGTGGCTGGGGACAAGAGTAAGCAAAGGTCTATAGGTGCTTTACAGCAGCTGTGGATGGGCGCCGCCATAACCGACCATCGAATTTTATTTCCACTTGTTACGTTTGCTTCACTTCATCATGACCACAGCTGGGCAGGGCATTGCCATTTTAGATTCTGCTGTGTCCTTCTCCCCAGCATTGGCCTTTCTGGAAGCTCGTTTCTGGAAGCTTCGCTGACTCGGAATCTGAGTAAGGACAAGGTCACGAATGGCGGCTGTAATCGGGCACGTGTGCATAGCGTCTAATGGCGACGTGAGCGATCGAAAGCGTCGCTGTGATCGGTCTTCCACAATACGCCGAATGTTGACTATGACGTCAGCAAAGGATTTCCCATCGACGGAAATAACAGGAATGGAAAAACTTCAATTTTGACGGTGTTGGCGGTGTTGGTTTGAGAGTGCTATGATTTCAAGCTTCCACCACGTTCTTTACAGACACCATCGAACTTGTTGTTCACAAGGTAATGACGTCACGAAAGGTAACCATAGGAGGGCGCCACCAAAACTTCTCGCCACCAATGCTTGCTTTCACCCGTGGTTTCACCTTATGTTGTACGGCAGCGAAGGCTAGAAGTGCGAGCTCATAGAGTTGGCGGCTGCCCTTAATGCACGAGAGCTTGTGCCGCCGAGGTGTGCCCTAAAGCAAAGAGCTCGCGCTTGTAGTCATTCCTGCGCTGAATCAATGGAGGGTAGCTCGGCTGGCCGAAATGCGGCGCAAGAAGTGTCAAGCCACGCGGGTCTGCGTGCTTCAGAGGCTGGGACAAAGCGAGCTCGGCGACCCTACTTGGCCGTAAAAAAAATTAAAGGAAGACCTACTGGTAGATTCTTAGGAAATGCGATGCCATAACCCCTTGGAAACGCCACACACGTCCTCCTTTGGTAAACGCTAACGCTAACTCCATAAAGAAGACAAAAAAAAACGGCAGCAATAGATAGAGGAAGCAAAAGAGAAAGCCAAAACAGAAAGTTATTGTTGGTTTCTTTGTACTAACGGCGAGGACAGGGGAAAGAGACATAGCGATGGGAGATGAAAAAAAAAAAAACCCGCATCTCCACGTGGTGATTGATGTTGATTGGGGCGAAGCTCTGGTGGTGCTTGTCTGCGTAGACGCTGAGCCGCAGCATGCCGAGCCTTTCGTTCGTTTTCATCCATGTCACGCTGCGGTCAAATGCTCCAATGCGTATCTAACCACGTTCCATGCCACATATTCTCTTTTCCTCTTTCTGACATGGATGAAAACGAACGAAAGGCTCGGCACGCTGCGGCTCACCGTCTACGCAAACAAGCACCACCAGAGCTTCGCCCCAATCAACGTCATTCACTGCGGTTGTTTTTTTGTTTGTTTTTTTTTTTTTTGCTTTACACGAGCACGAGAGCACGTGCTCACGTGCTCGTGAGCACGAGCACGCGACGCCGGACATCGGACGGACATACGGACAAAACACGTCCGCCCTTACGTGCCCTGTTCAACCAGAGTGGTTTATAGCATCCCCCTTTCCTGTGGCAGATCCTACGTAGGACAGACAGGACGGTGTATTAATGACCGGTTAAGGGAGCACAATCTTTCTCTAAATTCAACAGTGGGGGGTCACCTACCTCTGCATTGTCAAGCGTGCAAGTGGACACCTTCCTTACAAAAGACCTCGATAATTGGCGGATTCACCGAAAAACACACTCGCGAAATTTTTGAAGCTTTTATTATACTCCGCTTAGGCGAGCGTTGTGTCAGCCATCCTTCTGTGGCTTTAACCGACAAGAAAATAGCCTTTCTACAGTCGTTTGAGTGTGGTTGATGGTGTGTGTCCTCCGCGTGCTCGGGTGCTCCCGTGCGAGTGTGGCCTCGGCTCGAGCTGATACCGAGGGCTGTTCTTTTTTTTTTCCATCAATACATCGAGTTGTGAGTTTGCGATTGTCTCTTCTCTCTTCCCTCTTCTCTGTTCCTTTCTATTTGTTCGCAATTTTAACCATGTTCAATCATTCCCAACTCGCCCAACTAACCACTTTACTACAGTTTATTTCTTGTGCATCGGGCTCTTCCTCTGTCTACTATAATCTACCCTACACAGACCCTATTACTCTCGACGAAGACGACTCTACACCATTCATCAAAGTGTCGTATCATAAGAACAGGCCATCTGGAATTCCGCTCATATTCAAGCCGACATCACCTGAATCGTCATTTTGGAAGGTGAACCCAAATTCAATTGCAAAAGACATCGTTGCGGTAACACAAGAAAAGGTATTGTCATACAAGATTAACAAGGATGGAAGCCTCTCTGTGAACGTGGCATCACTTGGATCCGCAAACAAACTACTGACGCTGCAATCCCTAGGAAACATCAAGGTCTTTGCAACCGTGCCACAGACATACTCAAGAAATTTAGGAAAAATTAAGAATGTGCCTCTTGAGTATACCGACATTGCACTCCTCGAGTACTTTCTTGACGCCAGGGTAACGTCCGTGCAACGACAAGTTGCATACCTTCGCAAGGAGGATGGGACTGTCGAACCACGACCCTCTGGAAGCGTTATCCTTGTGTTTCGTCCGGACCGCCCGATGCCCCAGCGCGTGTTCCTTGGCTTCACTAGTCACCCCGTCGAAGAGTACTTTGGACCACCGGTTCAGTGCTTCAAATGCCAAAGATACGGCCATGTTGCCAAATATTGCCGAGGCCCACAACGTTGCAAAATCTGCGCTGGACCGCATCACTACAAGAACTGCACTTCTAAACAAGAACCAAAGTGTGCCAATTGCGACGGCAAGCACTCAGCATCCTTCTCCGGCTGCCCACGGAAGCATGCAGCAACCGCAGCAGCTCGCACAAGCATAATGAACGGCCGAGCTCTTAGGCGCCGTGCGCCTTCACCTAACCCTGAGGTCGTCCGACTCCCGACGTTGTCTCCAACTCAACAAGAAAAACCAGAGAAACCTACATACGCCAGTGCAGTAAATCGTCGTCCCAAAGCACGTGTGGCACATATGACTACAGAGACACGTAGCAACAGCGTCGCACAACAAAAGAAGAATGCCGCCGAGACATCGACTATGGATGCGCCACGTGCAACACCGAACGTTCGATCCTCAGCGAACCATCGTCCATCGGCTTCTTCGGAATCTGTGCCTACGCCACGATTTACGTCCCGTCAGCAAGGTGACATAAGTCAAGTATTGCTACCAATGTTCTTCGCAGCACTAAAGGCCATTCTGAAAACATCACCAGACGCTAACAATCTGCCAGAAGTAAGGGCGTTTCTCGCAATGGAACACCTGCTAAAGGCTTCAAATGATTCTTAAAACAATTGAAAATAACATCGGGTGCAATTGAAGATAATTATAAAAAGGCCACTATTTTCCAATGGAACGCAAGAGGATTAAGGTCCCGATTGTCCGATTTTAGACAGCTGGCTTTCAAGTACAAGTACCCTATTATTGTTATTTGTGAGTCCAGGTTGCCTTGCAATATGCGTTTATCAGGATACGAAAAGTTTGACTCCTTACGTACTAATGGGGAAAGTCGCGTGACTCTCTTCATTCGCAGAGAACTTACGTACGTGGCACATATTATTCCATCCCACCCGGACAATGAGTATGTTTGTGCTACAATTTCTGATGAAAAATGTACGTGCTCGTTCACCATTATAGGAGCATATATACCTCCAAAGTCCAAGTTCGACAGAGCACGCTTAGAGAACATTCTGAACACAGTCCCATCGCCACATATAATTACAGGCGATTTTAACGCACACCACTATATATGGGGCAGCCATCGCACAAATCCTCGGGGTAGGTGCCTTGCTGACATTGCACATACACATCATTTATCCCTATTAAATGATGGAAGTCCCACATACCTCCGGGGTGCAGAGAGTAGCAGTTGCCTGGATTTGACATTTGTCTCATTTGCTCTGGCGTCTCAAGCTATTTGGTTCACAGATATTGAAACTCGGGGCAGTGACCATATACCCACATACACAATTATACAAGGATTCATCACAGGCAAAAAGAGTCATGTTGTCAAACGAGTCGATTGGTGGGAGTTTGAGCAGTCAATGAGAGGTAAATGCAATACGCTGACTGACCTTTCTGAGTTCGAAAAAGCTGTCATTGACTCTGCAAAGTCATCAACCCATAGCCATAGCCTTCCACTTAAGCGAACAACTATTGACGCAGAGTACGAACGTCTTCGGGCCATCCGGCGACAGGCGGAGAGGCGTGCTCGACGAACTAAAGAAAAAGACGACATTCGCGCGGCAAGAAATCTGCAGAAAAAAATAAGCCGCCATTTTGACAAGCTCGGTCAACGCAAATACAGGGGATTTTGTGAAAATATTGATCCCCGCAAGCCACTCTCCGCGATTTGGAAAATAGCTCGAGGCCTTAAGTCTCCTCCTCAACAATATCACCCATTCCGAGCACTTGCGTTGTCGGCGGCATGTTCACAAAATGATCTTGCAAACGAGTTTTGTGCATCTCTCACGTCGAGTGTTTCCATGCCGAAAAGTCGTCCTGTCCCTACCGCTGCAGCACCATCAGCTGTTGATGGCTGCATGGACGATGTCTTCACTCGTGGCGAACTAGATGCCGCTCTTGTATTTATAAAACCAAACTCGTGTCCCGGTCCAGATGGGATAAAATATGCTTTCTTAACACATATGGGGACTGATGCTCGCAATTGGCTGCTGGAATATTTTAACAAGTTATGGACAAATGGAGAAGTACCTAACACATGGAAACGGGCAAGAATTGTTCCATTACTGAAGCCTGGCAAGTCGCCCTTACTTCTATCATCATACCGTCCTGTTGCTCTGGCGAGTTGTGTTGGCAAGTTGATGGAGAAAATGATTAATCGTCGTTTAGAATGGTGGGAAAATAAGCGCCAAAAAAACACGGACAAAGAGTAGATTGACAACGACACAGGGCGCACTCTCTGTGTCGTTGTCAATCTACTCTTTGTCCGTGTTTTTTTGGCGCTTATTTTCCCACGATGTACCAACTGGCCCATCTAAACATTTTATTTAGAATGGTATCTGGAAAAACGAAGAGCTTATCCAAAAAATATGCATGGTTTTCGTCGAGGAAGAAGCTCCGTGGATCCTGTCCTTGATCTCGTCACCTACGTCGAAGAGGAAAGATCTCAAAGGAGGATCACAATAGCGGCAGTTCTCGACATCAAAGGAGCGTTTGACCGTGTCACTCATAATGCCATCTTTCAAGCGCTACAGGAGGTTGGCATCGGAGGCCGTCTCTACAAGTGGATCGAAAGTTATCTCTCAGATCGCACCATTTATATGACCACGCAAGATGGAGACACGTCAAACCATTTCATCACTCGGGGTGTACCACAGGGAGGCGTGTTAAGTCCAACCCTCTTTAATATCACGCTTATCAGGCTTGTGCAGTCGTTACCACCAAATATAAATGTATCCTTATACGCAGACGATATCTGTATATGGGCTTCCGGCTCCACTCGCGTACAAGCTAAAGCCAGAGTACAATTAGCTTTAAAGAAAGTTCACAGATACCTTTGCGTCTGTGGCCTTGAAATCTCTGCTGCCAAATCTGCTGCCATTGCATTCACTCGAAGGAACATGGACCGTTATCCACTTCGCATTTTTAAGCACACAATTTCGTACGTCAAAAGTCACATATTTCTTGGTGTATATATCGATAAAGGACTAACTTGGACCCCGCATATTAATTACCTAAAACGGAAGCTGGTGAGTTTCATTGACCTCTCCCGCTTCATTAGTGGCACTACGTGGGGAGCGTCAGTGCGGGCGTTGCTACGTCTCTATCAGGCTTTATTTACTGGTTTGCTTAGGTACAGTCTTCCAGTTATCAATGGCATGTGCCGTACAAACTTAGGCACACTTCGAAGCCTTCAGGCACGCGCTCTTCGAGCCTGCCTTGGGCTTCCAGCATGTGCGTCAACAATTGGAACTATAGCAGAAGCACGCGTCATTCCTATAAGCATCCTGCTCATGCAGGAAACTCTAAGGCTTCATTTAAGACACTTAACTCAGCATGAAGATCACTCTCTCGCCACCATAGAATCTGCACGTCCAAACTCGAGCTGCTCCAAGGCGCTGTCCCAGGTACGGCGATACTTGCCGGGAGATCTTACACAAGCCACAGTTAGCACGACGCCTCCGTGGAGATTTCCGGAACCAGATGTCAAACTTGATATTCCTGGTATCAAGAAAAAATCAAATATGCCAATGGTCGTGATTTTACAGGTTACTATGTCCCATATTTACGGTAACCATCTCTCTAGAACACATGTCTACACCGACGGCTCATGTACCTCTGATAGTTCTACTTGCTGTGTGGTCATTCCAAGTCACTGTAGAACCGTGCGATTCAAGCTAAGCCACGTAACTTCATCTACGATGTCAGAGCTAGTGGCAATTCAACAAGCACTTCAAATCATCTTGACACAATTGTCCCACTCGTGGACAATATTTTCTGACTCCAAGCCGGCCCTCCAAGCAATATCAGCATTTTTGCGACGCGGTCAAAATGACCAAGTGGTTTTCGAAATAATGACCCTTCTTATGCAGTGTTTGGATCTAGGACACACGGTCCAGTTTCAATGGATACCAGGTCATTGTCGTTTACCTGGAAACGAGGCTGCAGACGCAGGTGCGAAGTCAGCCCATTCACTAGATGCAACTATTACGATTCCGTATTGTCGGAATGACATTAAATGCCTTATCAATCGTCACGCCGCCAGCGCAAGGAGAAATCTATGGCA
This sequence comes from Ixodes scapularis, assembly GCF_016920785.2. Lineage (NCBI taxonomy): Eukaryota > Metazoa > Arthropoda > Arachnida > Ixodida > Ixodidae > Ixodes > Ixodes scapularis. The sequence goes on from NW_024609882.1 coordinate 54,702,125, forward strand.
CGATGTCTCTTACCACTATGCTCCCCTCTACGCGTTGGACCCAAATCTTACCTTTCAACTTCCACGTGATCTTCCCCGGAGGACAGGGGCAGTCATACATCGCCTCCGGCTCGGTGTCGCTTATACACAGTCCTTCCTTCACCGCATCGGGCAAGCCAGAACATCGGACTGTCCAACGTGTGAATGTGATGAAACCATTGCTCACCTATTGTGCGACTGCAAAATCTACGACGCGGAAAGAGAACACCTCAAGAGTACGTTGGTGCAACTAGACAGCCGACCGTTTTCTGTCATGAAAGTGCTCGGAACCTGGGACAGCCCTCAGAATGCAGCGAGGGCCACAAAAGCTTTTCTGCGTTTCCTAAAGGAAACGCGGCTGAGCTTCTGCCTCTAAAGGACACACGTATTTTATTTGTAATGTGATCTATAGTTTGTGCTCTCGTGTCACTATTCCCTTTTTTTTTTTTTTTTACTTGTTTATTGTTCTATGTCCTCCTATCCTTTCCTTCCTCTTTTAACTCCCCACTACCCCCTCCCTAAAACAGAGTAGCCAACCAGGACTTCAACCTAGGTTAACCTCCCTGTTCTTCTTTTTCCGACTCTCTCTCTCTCTCTCTCTCTCTCGTCAACCTGGCCGCCCAATGTGTGTGCAGCGCCCGAACCGCATCCTGGCACATCAAACAAGGTACCTGTCCTGTTGAACTTCTAGGACTGAGTGGCTTCCTTACACCATCCGTTGGTCACACAAGAAGGATTTGCAGAATCTTAAGATCTGAGTATTGGCGCCAGGCCCGATTCTTCAAAGACTGCCTATGGGTCGCCTGTGGTGCACGTGAGGGCAGTTTGGAGAGGCAACGGCGTTCCTTTTCGAAAATGAATAGGACATTGGCTGTCGTAACCGAGTTTTTGTGGTAAAGAATTCGGCATAACCTCCCAAAAAAGAAAAGATCTGTGTCAGCAGCAGGACGATTTACCAACCTCGGAAATGTAGCGGTTCCCCAGAACCTAGAAACAATCTTGGGTCTGGGTACCAAGTTTTGCCTTCAATCGAACCTGCGACCACCGGAGCTTCTCACTTTGGCAAGGAAGGTTGCCTACAGAACCAGTGAAGAGGTTAGATCAAGATGTGTTTCCGAATGTGTTGACGCTCTATCTGGCTCAAGGGGAGTTCATGCCCAAGATCCTAGACAAGTTGTTAACTTTTTGGTTGACAACCAGCAGCGTGTCCTGGAAGCGGACAAAGAAGGCTCTTTTGTTATACTGCCCGAAGGCATGTATAATAAAAAAGCATGCGCAGCGGTTCAGAAGAATTTTCGGCCAGTGCAGATAGTCCTGAAGAAGGCCAAGAGCCAGGCACTCTCCCTTTGTCAACGTTTCACGTTGAACCAGTTAGCAAGCAACATCAAAAAAGCTGAAGGGCTACACCTTCAGGTCTTCTTTAGTGCCAAAACACACAAGGAAGCCTGCCCTTTCCGAGCAATTGTCACCGAAAGAGGGTCGTGGCAACGGCAGATGTCGACCTATCTTCAAAAGCACCTTTCGGGTGTGAAGATTACGGATCCCTTTAGAGTCTGCAATTCGGAAGCCGTCGTTGAAGTACTAAGGTCAAATGAACTGTCCAATCACAGTGTTTTCAGCGTGGACGTTCAAGATCTTTTTTACTCGCTTCCCCACGAACATCTACTCGCCTCTGTTAAGTCCTGTATTGAGCCCCACGGTGAGCTCTCGTTCCGAAACTCAAGTGGTGTAACTATAGAAAGTTTTCTTGAGCTGCTACATTTCTATCTTAATTCGACATTCATTGGGTGGCAAAACGGGGTATTTTTGCAAAAGTCGGGAGTCTGTATAGGCTCTTGCGTTGCACCGGTTCTAAGTGATATTTTTCTTGCGGGGGTCGACCGCGCCATTAAGACGGCCATAGCGTCTATGCCAGTTCTTCACGTGTTTAGGTATGTAGACGATTTTCTGCTAGTGTATCAAAAGACATTGGACAATAATGTAATTAGTAGCATCATGGACATATTCCACAAGTGCGGTTCAGGACTTATTTTTACCTGTGAAACTCCTAAGGAAGGTGTGTTGCAATTTCTAGACCTTTCCTTATCTTTTCAAACAAACCACCTGTGCTGGTCATTTTCACCCCGTTCTAAAAAAGGTTTACTGCACTATACGTCCTCGCACTCAAAAGTCGTAAAGAGAGCCATAGCTCTTTCCTGCCTTACTTCAGCCCTAAAGAAGTCATGCCTCCACACCATCAAAAGCAGTTTTAATGCTCAAATTGAGAGGCTTACAGCGTCTGGGTTTCCAGCGCAGGTGCTGACTGAAGTGGTAGAAACTCTGATAAAAAAAGTAAAAGGATGCGAAAAAGCTGCACGTGATATCGACAAAAAAAGAGTGGTGGTGGTTCCGTATATACACAGAATATCTCACAATCTCAAACAGGTAGCCAATAGGTACGGAGTCCCCTTAGTGATGTCAGCACCCCAAAAAATGGGTCAAATTTGTTCTAAAGTTCGAGCAAAAATAGAAAATATTACAAAACACAGGTGCCGCACAAAACACGTCCGCCCTTACGTGCCCCGTTCAACCAGAGTGGTTTATAGCATCCCCCTTTCCTGTGGCAGATCCTACGTAGGACAGACAGGACGGTGTATTAATGACCGGTTAAGGGAGCACAATCTTTCTCTAAATTCAACAGTGGGGGGTCACCTACCTCTGCATTGTCAAGCATGCAAGTGTACACCTTCTTTACAAAAGACCTCGATAATTGGCGGATTCACCGAAAAACACACTCGCGAAATTTTTTAAGCTTTTAGTATACTCCGCTTAGGCGAGCGTTGTGTCAGCCATCCTTCTGTGGCTTTAACCGACAAGGAAATAGCCTTTCTACAGTCGTTTGAGTGTGGTTGATGGTGTGTGTCCTCCGCGTGCTCGGGTGCCCCCGTGCGAGTGTGGCCTCGGCTCGAGCTGATACCGAGGGCTGTTCTTTTTTCTTCCATCAATACATCGAGTTGTGAGTTTGCGCTTGTCTCTTCTCTCTTCCCGACATCTTGAAACTGGCGCTCTCGTTGGGTCCGAGATCTCTCGAGAACGTCCCGCAGAGCCCGCTAGCCCGCCACGCAAAATCCCCAGCGTTGCGTGCGTACGCAATACGCTAGCTCTTCTATTGCGTTCTGCGCACGCGCACTCCCGACCCGCAATTTTATTGCGTACGCAAGGCTTTAGCGTACGATCCACTAAAACTAGGGAGTTTTAGAATAGCGCACGCTAAAGCCTTGCGTACGCAAAGAATAGCGTCGTCGCCACTGCGCATGCTCCGAACGCAAACCAGGTTTTGCGCTTTGCGTGCGCAATTTTAGCGTGCGCTATTTCTCGGAAACAGCGTGCGTACGCAAAGAGTCTTTGCGCTTCTCCAAGGAGGATTCGTGATGAGAAGTTGGCTAAAGCCAAGACGAGCAGAGTTGAAAAAATTGCCGGCTTCCAGGGTTATGTCGGCGGCTGCTTTGGCGGCGTCGTAAGTGCGACGTCGGCGGCATCCTCGCGACTGCAATTTTCAATACGGGACGACATTGTACTCGGTTTGGCAGCGATCACCGGCAACTTGATGCTTGCGACGCGCGAACATTTCACGGCGAAGGAACGATGTGCGAAGGTCAGTACACGAGACCTCTCTTGCCGAGGCGACGCAAGCGGACACGACCGGTCAACCGCTCGCGTCGTGTTCTCATGTTTAAACAAATTAAAATGCTACTCTGGACCAAAAAACTCGTTTTCTTTTAAAGTTACATCATTCCGTGTGTGAAATAAAAATTTGACTATCTTGGTGGCGTCGCAAGCGCGAGATGCTTAGGCTTTTGCGTCGCGGCGGAGAAACGCTGTTCTAAAACTCCCCTGCGTCGCGTGCGCTAATACAAGCGCTAAATTTAGCGCTAGCGTGCGCTAAAATTGCGTACGTTATTCTAAAACTCCCTTCTGTCTAGTTTTAGCATAGCGTTGCTGGATCTTACGTACGCAATACGCAATAGTATAGCGTACGCTAAAAATGACCTGCTCGGACCGAATTTAGTTGTGCGTTACGTTTTCGAGTGAACACCGCGCATGATCTTGGTTAAATTTGCTAAAGCCGTAGAATTCCGCGTGCTTATAGCGCAACCATGCTCCTGGAAAGCAATATGGAAAAAGAAAAAGTGCCCAATCATTTTATTTCAGATTAAACCAAACCGCAGTTGCCTCGTCAAGCGCGCTTTTCTGCGGGGTACAGAGGCTACGAGTACGAGTGCGTAGCCAAATTCGATCACGGAGCCTCCGTCAGTCGTCCCGTGAAAACGGCACCTTTTATCAATGCTATCGCAGAATGAAATTCATCACCCTAATGTCCAGTGCATAGCGAGCGCGGTAGGTCCCAGAAAGAATCGCCGAGCTGAACACCGCGCAATTTCACGTAACACAGGATTTCGAAAACACCACGTCGCCCTTGCTGCGCCAGTCAAGGCAACCGCCGTCTTGCAAGTGGCGCTCTCGTTGGGTCCGAGATCCCTCGAGAGCGTCCCGCAAGGCCCGCTAGTCAGCAACGCAAAATCCCCAGCGTTGCGTGCGTACGCAATACGCTAGCCCTTTTATTGCGTTCTGCGCATGCGCACTCACGACACGCAATCTCCTTGCGTACGCAAAGCTATAGCGTACGGTCCACTAAAACTGTCTATTGTTCAAAATAGTCCCATCAACTGTAATGTTTTCAAACTGTCCGCCGTTAAAATGCCTGGGGCGGGTCACGGCTCGTCCGCTGCGAGTCCGATAGGGACTTCTCGACACAGGCGGCCCTCTTGGGTCACTACTAATGTTCTGCCGAGCCGCTACTGGGCTTGGAGGCACACCGTCAGCTGCGGGTTGTTCAACCGGCGGCCTTGGGGATGCAAAAGCCACCAGTCCCCTGCGGTTGCGCTGAAGGACCGCTCCGCTGTGGTCAGCTTCCACCAGATAGCTGCGGGGACGCTGTCCTAGGCTGAGCACCGCGGCCGGACACTGTTCCGACTGTACCCACACTCTTTCTCCAGGACGAAGAGGAGGCAGCTCGCGGGCAGCATATCGCTGGTTGAAGGTCTGAGCTTGTTTCCGCTTATACAACTCATTCCTCCTTGCCACGCGAGCGGGCGATGGTGGCCGTGGAGGACTTTCATCTTGAGCCCTAGAAAGCTGTGTCCTCAAGCGACGCCCGAACAGAAGTTGTGCGGGGCTGTCTCCAAAAACACCGGGTTGTCTCCGTAGCTCAACAGTGCCTAGTGTGGATCCTCAGCTTTGGTTAAGAGTTCCTTGATGGTGCGGACAGCTCGCTCCACTTCGCCGTTAGATTGCAGGAATCTGGGGCTACTTGTTTGGTGCTGGAAGCCGTAATCTTTTGCAAACTTCGAAAAATCCCCCGATGCAAACTGCGGGCCGTTATCTGTTCTTATCGATCGCAGTATACCATGCCGAGCGAAGGCTGACTTCATCGCCGCGATCGCAGCTCCACTCGAGGTGCTGCTTAACGTCAAGACTTCCGGGTACCTCGAGTGATAGTCCACAATAACGATGAAGTCTTGCTTCTTCCAATGAAACAAGTCGGCACCGACGATGTCCCATGGATGAGTGGGAAAGCTGGACGAGAAGAAAGGTTCTGTCGGCTGCACTCTAGTCTTGGCACACTGCTCACAGCCGCTCACCAGGAAAGTGATCTGTGCATTGATGCCTGGCCACCAGACAGAGTCACGAGCTCTGGTCTTGCATTTGACAACTCCTTGGTGACCTTCATGTATGGGCCTCGGTATTGCCTGTCGTAAGTCGACCGGTATGAGAAGCCTCGGGCCGTTGAGGAGAATTCTTTTGCACAGCGACAGCTCGCCTGCAACAGACCAATACTTGGACAAATTGACTGGCAGCTTGTGCTTCGTCGGCCATCCAACCTCTCAATACCGCTTGAGTGCACAGCACTCTCTGTCAGACTGTTGCGCAGCTTGTACTTCCTCGGGGAGGAGTGGAGGGTCAACAGACGTGCCTTCCAGTGCTGCAATTGCAAATGTGTCAAGAAAGAACCTGCCTTTGTCTTCAGACCCCATTCTCTGGGGAGCTGTGGAGAGTGTGTCTGCTGTTGCCAGTAGTTTCCCCGGCACGTACAGCATGCGGAATTGGTACTGCTCAGCTTTAAACGAAGGCGCTGGATGCGAGGAGGAAACATGTCTAACTCCATCTTGCCGAAGAGAGATACCAGGGGCATATGGTCGGTCTCCACACTGAGCTGCAAACCACGTACAAACTCGTCAAAACGTTGTACAGCCCGCACCGTTGCCAGAGCCTCCTTCTCTGTTTGGCTATAGCGCATCTCTGTCGGGGTCATGGCCCTAGATGCGAAGGCCACCGCCTTCCTTTCTCCCGAAGGATGGTCTTGAAGGAGTACGGCACCGATGCCGAAGGAGCTGGCATCTGCCGAAACCGTTGTGGGGTACACTGGGTTGTACGCGAGACAGCAGTCTGAACTCAAGAGGTTCTTCACCTGTAGGAATGAAGCCGCCTGCTCAGGACCCCAGGCCCATACGTTGCGCTTCGACAAAAGTGCTCGGAGAGGAGCGGTGACTTCTAAGATGTGCGGCACGAAACGCGCAACATTGTTTACCACGCCACGTAGCCTTCGGACCCCTGCAACATCCTCGGGCATTTCCGTCGCCTGGACAGCCTGAATCTTGCTAGGATCCGGCTTCACACCTTCTGCTGATACGACGACTCCAAGGAAGCTGACTTCGGACACTCCGAACACGCACTTGTCTTTGTTGAGGGTGATGCCAGCCTTCGATAATCGGGAAAGCACCTGGTTGAGCTGCGCGTCATGTCCTTCGCGCGTCCGTCCAAAGACAAGAATGTCGTCAATCATATTGACGCACCCGACCTGTCCTTTCAGTATGTGCGCCATCTGCTTCTGAAAGTATTCTGCTGCCGACGTAAGTCCAAAAGGCAGACGACAGAAGCAGAAGCTGCCAAAGGGAGTAATGAAAGTGGTGTACTCCTGACATTCCTTGCCAAGTTTCACCTGGTGAAATCCGGAATTTGCGTCCAACTTGGAGTACACAGTCGCTTCTCCCAGAAGTCCGAGAACTTGGTCCACCGTAGGGCGCATGTATCGTTCTCGAAGGACGACCTTGTTGAGCTTCGTAAGGTCAACGCAGAGACGTTGACCACCAGAAGCTTTCGGAACGACAACTGTTCCTGCACAGCACGGAGTGGGGCCTTCAACCCGACGAATGTCGCCCTGTCGCTCGAGCTTCTCCAGTTCTGTCCTCACGACCTCTTGTAAGGGAATGGGTATACGACGAGGTACACTTAACGAGGAAGGAGTGGCTTCGGATTCTAGCTGGATCGTGTACGCGTAGGGTAGCATACTCAGACCTGTGAAGAGCTCAGTGAAGCCTGGGTTGACTGCAGGCTTGGCTGCAGTATCGAGGAACTTGATGACATGAAGGTCCTGTATGGCAGAGAAGCCCAGCAAAGGAGTACTGAAACACTCGATGACATACACCTGCTGCTTGGAAGATCTGCCGTTCCACCACAGCGTCGATGAGAAAGAACCCAGCAGTCTAAGCAGGTGGTTGCCCGGTTCATGAATGGCGTTTTCCACCTTTGACAAACGCTGGCGAACCCGAGGGAAATCACCTGGACAAGCCGTCACCTCGGCTCCCGAGTCCACTTTCAAGGACGCTGTATAGTTGTTCACGGTGACATCAATTCACTTAGCCCTCTCTCGGGCGTCGACTACAGAAAGCTGGAGAGTGCCTACTTTGGCTTGCTTTTTCGTGTGGGAGAGACAGACCTCTGCGAAGTGCCCTTGCTTACGGCAAAAGTTACATTTCGACTTGCGTGCGGGACAGTCCTCATGAGGATGAGATGAACGTCCGCAAAATAAACAAGAACCAGGCCTGCCCGTAGAGACACGAGACGACTGGTCATGAGCAGCATTGGAGGCGTTAGGCTTAGTACGGCGCCGCTTGAGACGACCTGCGAACTTGGTCGCGTCAAGATTAACACCTTGACCTCCTGGACTTTCAGATTGACCCGTGCCTGCCTTGGTTGCCTTTTCTTTGTCGACGTCTTCGGCTTGGCTTGTGCCTACGCGTCCTTGAGCGTGGGCTTCGGGTTACGTCCAAGACGGTCAGACAGCTGAGAGTCCCGAAGACCGACGACAAAACGATCCCTGACAAGACGTTCCTCGACCTCCGGGGTGCCATAGTTACAGCGCTTGACTAGACGCATCAGCTCCGAGTCGAACGCATCTAAGGTTTCCTCCGCTTGTTGGACCCGCCGATGGAAACGCGACGATTCGTATACTTCGTTCACGGGGTAGACGAAGTGCTCGGTGAAACACCGTACCACTACGTTGTGTGGCGCCTCAGCGGACAGCGAAAAGGATTGCAGCAAGCGTCGGGCCTCCGATTTCATGCAGTAGAGTAGCAGACGTATAACATCTTCAGGTGTCGAGGAAAGACCCGATGCAAAGGATGCATCCTGCGATAGCCAGGAGGGCCACAGTTCCGCGTTCGAAAAGTCGAAGCTGTCAGGCTGGCGTAAAGCGATGTCCCTCCAGGGTGTGGAATCGGTTGTGCTATCAGAGCTTGCCATATCCCACCACTTCTGACACCATGTGGGATTCAGAGCCTACCTTTCAAACCCTGTGAGGCGGAGCTCAGTAAAAGACATCCGCCACGGACGGCTGCTCGTGAAGAACTCTGTTTTGTACTTCTTCTAAAGAACACGCACGCCCTCCCTCTACAATAAGAGGGCGCCACTAGCTGGACAACTCACAAATGGCGACCACTACAGTCGGGATCAGAGTTAGTGCTTCCCAAAAGGGAACGGCGCTTTTTAAGGGTCATTCTAATGGCTAATTCCACTGGTCGTTTTGGAGCGCGCCGGGATCGACTTTTCTGGAGCGAACCTATTTCACTGGGCGATCGGGATTGAGACCAATGTGTTTCACTGGTCGTTTTGGATTAGCTCCCGCTCCAGATCTTGATCTGGATCCGAAAAAAGTCGCTCCCACGATTTCGGCGGATTCAATCGGAAGCCAACCGGGCCAGCCCTCGGCGCACACACGTGACTTCCTTTCTCGTGGGGCATCTCGCCTGATCTCACCCATCTTGCCTCAGAAGAAGAAGAAGCACGTCGCGGGCTGGGCTCCTAGATTGCCTCGACATCAGAAGAATACGTAATGGCCGCTTGCTTACCCCTTGGCTCGACAGCCGGTTCATTTTCCAGGAAGGAGAAGAGAAGATATTTGCCGCGCTACGGGCATTCCGGCAATCTTTGCTAGAAGCGCCTGAGCCATTCCTGCCGCTCGTGCGTCGAACACGTGTTGGCGCCGCGACTGCGAAAACGTCTTCGAAGCGACCGCGGCGGCCGCGGAAAGGGGATTCCCGGGCAGGTGAATGACGGGAAGGCATCCGCCGATCCCGGAGCAGTGGTCATGTTCCGTGGGGATCCGTAGGCGGCGCGACCCCGTTCGGATCGTGTGCTCCATTCCAGATCTGGGGTGCTATGTTGCGCTTTCTGGACTCCCAGGAGACTAGGGAGAAGGAAGTGAAGTCAACAACGCAGCAAATGCAAATTGGGTGTTGATTTTGTTTTCTTCTGTCAACATCCAATCTCTTTGTCTATGTGGAACAACAAAAATATATTTTTGTTGTTCCACATTCTTACAAACTATAGATAAGAAAGTTTGTCAGTGAAGTACGACCGCTAGACTGGGGTCCTTAGCGTGCATCGCGTAGTAGGAGTACACGACCGTGCGCAGGAACGATGTCTGTTCAGGTTAAACGTGCGAGGTTAAAGATTGAACGAGGTTCTGGTTTCCTTTTTTTTTTAATTTAATTTATTTTCGTTTTTGGAGAGACAGCAGAGAGGCCAAAGGCCCGTACCGGGTGGCCACGCAGACACGCAAACTAAGAAGAAAAGAAATAGAAGAGAAAACGCGTAGACGATGATGGCGATGAGAAGCTTAATGGCTGCATAAATATGATGGGATGGTGAAGAGAGTGAGGAGTGAACAAAAGGTTAGGGCACAAACGAGCTGGTGGTGGTTAAACATTTCGAAAAAAAAAAAAAAAACCGAGACTGGGACAATAAGGGACAATAAGTTTGTCCGTCCCTTATTGACCCAGTCTCAGGTTTTTTTTTTTTTTTTCGAAGAGTGCGGAGCACAAGGCATAGCAGCGGTCTTCGCGGCGGTGGTCTTCGCGAGGCCGCCAAACTCGCTGCCGACTGCCATATTCGCTGCTGACCGAGCTGCTAACTTCTAGCAGGTTGGTCTCGAGCACCTGGAGGTTCGAGACCAACCTGTTAGAAGGGCTACGTGCCCCGCTTGTAGGCGAGCTGGCCGAATTTCCGGCAACGCAGGAAGTCCAGCGCCCCCGTGGTGGGGCTCCAGGGGTTGGCGCCGGTGTTGGTCTGGCGGCGGTCTTCAAGAAAGCGGGCCTTAAATTCTTCCAGCTTGCAGTTTAGCTTGTAACCTAGCAGCGTGAGTACTCTGTCGGTCGAGGGAATGGCGTGGGTCACTGGTCTGGCTGGCTCTCTGACGATGGAAAAAAACACTTCTTACGCCCTGTTGGTTTCCTCCTCCTTTCTGCAGCGCAAGCTTTCGCTCAACCCGTGCAATATGCAATCTAAACATTATAATGATATTTATGCTAATTCACTATAATGCACTATTTCGATACCGTACTCGAGAAAAAGAAAAGTGGCATGAAAAGAGTTAAGGAAAAAAATAGTATGTTCCTGTATTTGCGATGAAAGGAGGAAGAAGACACGCGCACTGGCGGTTTTTTAAGAAGCGACGAGGACAAACGAACCAGGCCAAACCAGGCACAGCGCCGAGGTGAGCTGGCAAGACTTCGTATTCAGCATTAATTATATAGACACTCGTGATTCCTGAGAACCTATAGAGCCTGCATCAGGATTTTATTTGGTGTTTTTAAATGCCCACCAGGAAAGAACAAAATAGATTAAGTTATGCAAGTATCGCCTAACGGCCTAACACGGTGTTTTCGAAGCTGTGGTCTCAATGGGGGTCGTGAAGCGGCAACGGATTTCGAAAAAATACAACCATGTCACCTCTCAGGGAGGGCTCTGATGAAACAAAGTAGAGGCCGCAAGTTGACATAAAATCGAAACCGAGTTGTGTCCAAACTCCGCCCTCGTTCTAAGAAACTGTGCTCTAACAAACGAGTTCACTTTAGTCTTCACTCTATTACTGAAGACTAATAAAGTGAAGACTAATACTCACGCTTTATGAAATGGCCGGGGGGGGGGGGGGGGGGGGAGGGGGGGGGTCTCTATTTTATTTTGGATGGGTCGCATTGTCGCAACTTGGAAAGCACCGACCTAACGCTCCAAAAGCTTCGTGAACCTCAAGTACGAAGTATGTCGTCATGACAAATATAGAGTCTCGCAGGTTTCTTTATTCTTTTCGGTATATACTAGGGCCAATGAATAGGCTGCGCTTAAGAGTAATGACACCACTTAAATCATCGTATTGCTAAGAATAATTGCTCAGAGCTAACCAAGGCTTTCATCTTTTTTTTTTCATTTTTTTTTTTTTTTTTCAGAATTGTCGCGGAAATTTTTTTTTCGTCCTCCAGAGACGTTAAAAACAGTCTGGGACCGTCTGAAACGACGTGGTCCGAGGTTCCTGGTACCGCATCTAGAACTCGAAGATGCTTTTATAGACCAACTCAACTCGCTGACGTAACGCTAGTGCGGTGTCGCTGCGGTCGCTCCTGCGCATGCGCAGAGGCTTCACTTCCGCATTTGGTTTCTGCGCACGCGCAGTGCCCACGCCTGTTGTGGGCGGAGCCGGTTTGTTTGTAAACACTGTGTTGGTGTATACCCTGTTTCATCTTCAAGTCCGACTGCAGTGACGCTACGAAAAAAGGGCGTCAATCAGGCAGCGTCAAATGGGCATCGTGATGGCGTGCATCGTCTCACTGGGTCTCTTCTCACCGGCTATGACAGTCACGCGCGATGAATGCACCACGAACCTCCATCTTTTCCTGTCCGTAATTACTCGTACAAAAAAAAAAAAAACTGCCGTGACGATGCACTTGTCATGCCAGATGGCAGTCGAGAAATCGAGTGTTAATTCTCTACGCCTACCTTGTGTAGTGACTTCAGCTAGAACGATATCGCAGTTTAGAATAAACCTCCTGCTTTAGGGTAAATCATGGGCTCCGAAGCCGCGTGAAGCCTTCAAAGTGACCGCGCATATATTCGCTCCATCATTTATCATTTATTAATCCTTAAGGGTCCTCTTTCGAGGACATTACATAAGGAGGGGGCAACACAAGAAATTATACAAGAAATGAAAAAAAAAAACATAAAGATACATAACAACGCACACTCATGCAACGTAGCTAAAAAACCTAACTTGGTGTGGAAAAATACAACATGATGGAGCTTTTGAAAACCACAGGGTCAGTTATAGTAATGAGCGATTCTGGAAGACCGTTCTAGTCCACAATTGTGAGTGGGAGAAATGATTTGTTAAAGGCATTACCGGAACCCGATATACGTTGAAAATTGTAAGAGTTATTGAGCCGACGAGATGACCGTGCGGGAGTCCGCAGGAATGAGCTTCGAACAGTGGGATGGTAGTGGTAAAGTTTATGGAGTACGCAAAGACGGTGCAACCTTGCGGCGTACCTCCAGAGTTGATAAATTTAAGCTCGTTTTCATGGCGGAGACACTGATTTTATAGTCATAGTATGATAAAATGTAGCGGGTTGCTCGGTTTTGGATTGCTTCGAGTTGGGTGATCAACTAATTTTGGTGCGGATTCCATATTGTAGATGCATATTCAAATTTTGGTCGAATGAAGGTTTCGTATGCAAGTTTCCTAAGCTTTGGAGGAGCAGCATTCATGCAACGCCGGATGTAACCATGGGTGCTTGCTGTGTCCGAAGAAATTGTGTTAATGTGATTAATCCATGTCATATCGGAAGTTAGTACGACACCGAGATATTCATACCTATCGACTTCTTCAATGATCTCGTCGCCCAGCACATACTGGAAGGACGAAGAAACTCTTTTACGAGAAAAGTGGATTAATTTGCATTTAGATTTATTTAGTGGCATCAACCAGTTGTTACACCACTGAGATATATTATCTAGGTCCTTTTGGATGAGTTTGCGGTAATTAGGTGAAGTGATCTCGCGATATAGAACACAGTCGTCTGCAAAAATACGTATGTGAGAAGAAATATAATTTGGAAGGTCATTGATAAATATTAGAAAAAGAAGAGGCCCAAGGACTGTGCCCTGGGGCACGTCAGATGTGACATTAATTAAATCAGATTCGTACCCATTTTAGACTGTGTACTGCGTTCGCGAGTCAAGAAAATTACGCATCCACATTAAGACGTGGGGGTCTAGATGAAGGCGAGAAAGTTTAGAGATTAAACGAATATGTGGGACACGATCAAATGCCTTGGAGAAGTCTCAAAATATTGCGTCTGTTTCGTTGCGAGATTGAAGGCTGCAATGGAGGTCATGTGTAAATTCAAAGAGTTGCGTCTCACAAGAGTAACCTTTGCGAAAGCCATGTTGGTGACGGTAGAAGAAGCCATTGTAATCTAAATGCGACATTATGTGTGAATAAATGATATGTTCAAGAATTTTAGATGGAACGGAAGTTAGTGAAATGGGACGAAAGTTAGAAGGCAAGGAACGATCATCACTTTTGTGGACTGGAACAATCCTACCTACTTTCCAATCGGATGGGAGGCAACCTTCGGATAGTGACTGATTAAATATCAGTTGCAAAATATCACTAGATACAATCTTAGTATTTTTCAGAATCTTCGACGATATGTTATCTGACCCTGAGGATGATGAAAGCTTGGGCCCATCGATAAGAGTGGCTATACCGGCCAATGAAACGTTGATAGGGGCCATGGGCTCGTAGTGAACAGCGGGTAGCTCAGGCACATTTAAACGACACTCGTCCGTAAAGATGCGAAAAAGGTATTCATTACCTCTGAGCACATTTTTTCCTCGACTGGGTTGCCACCCTCATCGACAAGTTGAATGATATCATTGTTGTTTTTTGACGTGATTATATTCCAAAACTTTTTGGGGTTGTCCTGAAGGATAGTTGGGAGGTCCTGATTAAAATATTTTCTTTTTGAAGCTTTTATTAGATGAATATAATCCTTAAGCCAATCATAATACTTCTCCCAAATATTTGAACAGCTGGTCAGTCTTGCTTTGCGAAAGAGGCGTTTTGTCTTATTGCCAAGTGATTTAAGTCTTTTGTTATACCAGGGCTGGCAACCATCACTTCGGATCCGCAGAGTAGGTACAAATGCCTGAATAAGGTCACTCAATTCATTTTTATATAAAATCCAGTTGTCATTCACACTCCTTAGATTAAAATCGATTTGATACGCCTGCAAGAAAGTGGTCAGATTTCTGCTCATTGACACGAAATCTGCTCTACTGTAATCCCGTATCACCTTTTTAACAGGCATCTTCATCTTCATCTTCACGCTTGGTTACGTATCGCGCTACGAATCACACAGAGGTGCCTGAAAGTGGTGGGAGCCTCGCATCAAAATATGAACAAAGAAAAACGATAATTCGTTTTTCTTTACTTACGGCGCCCGTTCGCAAGCCCGCGCACCTTCTGTTTGGCGCAACAATCGACAGATGGCGGCAGCATGACCCAGGTGTCTTTGGGTAACCCGTATTACGGGGAGTTTCCAAATGCTCGATCATAATCCCGTGCTTCCTGAGGCACATTTGCAAGGCGAACTCCGAGGAGGTGCCGAAAGCGTTGATCGCCTTCAAACGTCTCCACGGAGTGTCGAAACGTAACCGGAGCAGAACCCGAACTTGAACCGGAGCAGAATCCGAACCGAAATGGTTATCGCCATCATGGAGCTGAATCTGAATCAGAGAGGAAAAAAAAAAAAACGTTCCAAATAAACTTGCGACAAGTTTTGTTTTTGTTTTTGTTTTTTTACTTATTTTTTAGTATTTCCAAATAAACTTGCGACAAGTTTTGTTTTTGTTTTTGTTTTTTTACTTATTTTTTAGTATTGCGAATTCCCGAAGAGGTCTAAGCAGGAGAGGTACAACCTACAAACACAACAAAAGCCCATACAACAATAAAAATGTGAAAATATGGCATCGCAACAATACACTCTGTCGTTCACTGTGGCGGAAGTATAAGTGTGCATGACATAACGGGGATTGCAGTTTTTCATACGAGCATGGAGCTTCCAACCACAAACGGCCCACCGTTATGCTTCATGAACGACACCGGGTATCGACAAATGATTGATCCCAGCGCTTCACCGTAATTGCCGAAAGCGTTCGGTTAAAAGCTGCGTAAAAAGACAAGATTTCTAGGAAGGAGGTATTGGAATTCTTTGATGATGTGACTGCGGTCATTGAAGACTGACTCTGCTACGCATTTGGAACGCTCGGTTAATGTCCGATACGCTGAACAGGGCAAGCTTCACCTGCAAGCACTCCCTATTATATAAATGTTCGACCGACCTACTGTGGAGAACTTGAACGGTGAAGTTATTAATGTACTTACAAGGTACGAAGTCGACGCGGGGAAATCTACAACGACAGACAACAGAGTGAACATGCTTAAAGTAGTTACACTTGTAGCAGAACTTGAAATTTCTGCCACTACGAAATCAGATCAATTCGATTCAGAAAGTGAAGATACCAACCCGCACAGTGACTTCTCAATAGACCCACGTGGATGAGCTCGAAGGAGTCGTTGTCTTTTCAGACGCTGGCCTCTGCTTGAAGGCATGCTCTGTGCTGCCTACATCACGTTGCAGCTCGCCGTTTACGACGCACTGGTCCGAAGCAGCGGACGAGGTTGTAACGAAAGTGCAAGACATAGTCAGAAAAATTCATTCACAGACTGCACTGTCAATGCTTCGAAACCTGAAACTAAAAAAAAAAGGAATCATCAATTTTTTTACAAGGTGTACGTCGACTGTTGCTATGATGCGACGACTGCTAGAACTAAAGGGCTACTGCAACACCACAATCTCTATTTTAGCGGACACGACTGGTAGTCGGTTCGCGATCCAGTTCACTCCCTGCAGCCAGCCGAGAAAGCGACTCTGCAGCTTCAAAACGAGCATGGCTGGCGTGTCGAATCGAAAGCTTCAAGATTGACACCCCTCTCGCGAGCCTACTTGCTGCAGCAATGAAGCAGCGAGAAAAGCTCCTCCTTGGGAACGACACATTCTGTGCGGCTCTCTTCTTGGACCCTAACTGCTATGTCCCTAACGAGCGACAAATGTTACAGAATGCGGCACCTTTGTTGTTCATCATTTATTTCATGCGTTTTATATAGACAAAGTAGCTAAATCTCCTGTCATCAAATTTGCAGTTGTTAGGACGACATTTGCTGTCGGAAAATGTGTACATCTTGCACAACCACGGCGCAGACGGTAATATGATCCTTTCTTTTTTTCTTTCGGTGCGTCAGAACCGCTGTTGTTCGTTCGTACCGGTCGAAAAACATCAAGGAGGCAATGTTTGCATCCCCACCATTTTATTTAACATCCCAATAATTTCGTAGTTATACACTAACCAAAAAGAAAATTGGAACTATTCAAACAACTCCTGAAACCCTGTAAAAACGTCGCAGGAGCCAAATGCAAAGCGCAATCTTACGAAAACGAACTCGTGCTATGGTGGGGGCCATACAAAGGTGTCAAACTTTCAGTCAGGGTGTAAGATAGACAGGTGGGGAAACGAGAACCAAATGAGCGACCGGATTGTGTCCCCCTCGGGTTTCTCTTTTTCTGTGGCGCAATCTATGTGGAGCACCGCGAACTCTCACTCCAGGTGGGCGACCGGCGGCGACCGGCTAAACTGACGGAGATAATTTCTCGTGGATTTTCAATGGAGGACTGTCGTTCTCTCGGTTTATTCTGCGCACTCTCCCATAGAGTTCCACGCAAATCCGATTCCGACTTTTTTTCCTCTCGCCGCAGCGCCATCTGTCGCAAGTCGGGGGTACCCGCAAGCAGACGAGTACACAATCCGGTCACGGCGCTGCGGTAGGCTTCTATGGGCCGTTTCCCCACCTGTCTATCTTACACCCTGCTCTCAGTGTTACGTAGCGTACGCACTTGCATTTGTTATAGCCAAGATAGATGTACATATCCAGCTCGCCTTTGTTGTCGACTCAAAACTTTAAATGAGACGCGTGGCGAAACGACGTGCGAGAGCTTGGAATATCGCCGCCGGGCGTGCTGCATGGGAAAGGACATATAGCCTACTCTATAGACCTTTTCATCCTCCTCCGCATGGGCGCTGCCATCTTTGAATCACGTGACGCGGCAGCCATTAGGTTGCTTCAACTTGCTGCTCCGCTTTCCCCTCCGCGCCTGGGCGGATGCGTTGTATTCGTGTTTTTCGTCGCGTTTCACCGCGCTTGCTTGCCTTACTTCGGAAACTGCAGTTCGATACGTCTACTCAACGACTCCTGAGGTTTGTTTACTATTAGTGGCGGAACATTCTCAGTAAGAAGCGCGTATATTTATATCGCGCATTTAGGATCACGAGGCGTCAAGAATAGTCAGCACAAGGAGACTCTCTGTATTCCCTGAAAGTATCGTTCTTTGCATTCATAATACATCGAAAAAAGTTTCTTTTGATTATATGAGGAAACTCGCGGAGGAGATAGACAACGAACGTTTAACTGGTATTTTATCTGGGGCTAAAAGTAATGGCACGTCAACTTCAGACGATTTGTTTGTTTATAATACCACACCTCCATGTGTATGAGGTTCTCGATCTCTTTTTCTTTTCCTTTTTTTTTTTGCGACGTAGGCATTCGGTTGGTCGGTTTACTTATGAAGTTTAAGAAATTGTATACCATGCTCGCTCCCATTTCGACGGTCATTTAAATGATTTATTGATTACATTTAGATAACCAATGCCCTCCACTTAATTTACTTAAAACACAAAGGTTGGGACCTCCCGCGTAAAAAACTGCCACATACATTTAACAGTAGCGAGTTTTAGAATAGCGAGCACAAAGAAATAACGTCGTTTCTGTTTGCAAATCAAAACGCGGTTTGGGCTCGGCGCATGCGCAATAATGACAACGCTTTTTTTTTCTTTTTTCTTTTTTTGCCTACGTTGTTTTATCTTTTGCCAGTATCTAAAATCTGCAATAATTGACGCCCCCCCCCCCCCCCTACCAAAAAAAAAAAAAAAAAGAAGAGCCGTTTGCATAACAGCTATTTAAAGGGACACTGACACCCCCCAAAAAATATTTTTCATTTTTTGCCAGGCGCTTCATTATGGTGTCGGAGGACTACCCAATTAATATTTTGCAACAGAGTAGCGTATTTTTTTAATAAAGCCAAAAGACGCAACTGCTCGAAACCGAAACCGAAACCCGACGGAGGTTTGAGAAGTGGAGAGAAGAGAGTGGAGTGGCGAAAGTCACGTGGCTACACCCGACCGTGTTTTTTTTTTTTTTTTTTTTTTTTTTGTCTTTCTCCTTCTTGTAGCAGACGACATGCGGCGTACGGGAACTGTTCGCCGTGGGATTCTTTTGCAGTTATGTATGTTCCGCTCGTTGTTCTGTACTCCAAGATGAGTTGTTTTGTACATTGAGGAGTTGGAGATGAGTAGTGAGTGCCCGTGGTGAATTTTGATCGGCTCCGAAAAGAATACACCCAAGATGTTGCGTGAAGAGCTGGCTCACATGTCCTGCGTCCGAAACAGAAGTGGCATTGTGCGACAGAGTTTCCGAAAGATCAACGGGATCGGGACCAATGGCTGGCTGCATTTCCTGTAGACCATTTACGGGCACCTCGGAAAGCGGACGCTACCTGATTTATATGCTCCTTGCATTTTGTGGAAAGTGATTACATTGAGTTCGCAGGTGTCAAAAAGGAAATCCCACACCATTTAATTCAGCGACGTGTCGTCCACAACATTTGTTGTTTTTTTTTGTTTTTTTTTTTTGTTTCTTCAGTAATAATTGTAAAAAAAAAAAAGAAATGTAAACATCAGAAAATATTATAAAAAAAAAAACCCGGTCCTACCGCGTGTGAAGCGGACGTCTTACCCACTGAGCTACTGGGGCATGTCGATACTGGGGGATCTCTTTCCTTAGTAACAATTCAGCCGATAAACTGTAAGTTGGAAAGTTTGCTGCCGATTTTTCTCTAGCAAAAGCACTCCAGGGTCGAAGTCGGGATGCACCACACATTGGCGACATTCTCACCTAGTAAAGAAATCGTACGGGTGCATATTCAACTCGAAGTAGACACGTCGCGCTTGACGTTTGCGCGAGCGATGTCTTCAGCCACAAGAAGGGAGTGACGGCTCGGAGACGTCTTCGTGCAAATCGGCTTGGTGGTCGGGCGTGTCGTACGGCACGAATACCAATTCTTTTGAACAGTCCCAAATTTCTCTTTTAAAGGCGGACAAAATTCGCCGGTACCGCGAACGACAGTTCTGAAATAGAGGTCCCACGCCCGTCGTCCGCTGCCATCGCCGTCCCCGCGAGTCCCACGATACGCGAAACGACGCACGCACAGAATGCTTCCGGTTGTCTGTGGAACTTTTTTTTCAATCAACGTATTTGCAGGTTTTTAGAAGCCACAAAAAATGGGTTTCATATTTTTTTCTATTTTTAATATTGAGTGTGTCCCTTCAGTGACCCACGACTTTGATTAAATTTGGTGGTCGCATCGATACCTTAGAAAACGGCCCGTGACCGCGGAAAAGAGAGTGAGCGAGACTCGAACCGGCCAGTTCTTGATCGGCGGTTTTCGGGCGGTAAGAAACCGAATTTCGAGCCGCAAATTCTGTTCTGGGTAGTTGAGCTCTCATATGTCACGTACAACTAAAAACCTCGGCGAGCATAGATACCCTGTCAGTGTCCCTTTAAGTCCAGGATTGTCGATGGCGAATAGAGGTTTTCCTTTTGTGTGGGGTTGGCTACGCGGAAATTTATAAAGTGAATTTGTTCTAAGAAATAAATATTTGTTCACATAGGTCCGTGAAGTGGTGCGTAGCGCTAGAATTCAGCCAAACTTTCCTAGGTATTTCTCCTCCTGCGCCCTTTAATTTTATTTGGCCAATTTTACGGAAGACAAATGCCAGATTTAATTTGACGGGCCTGTCACTCATATCATATCCTGAGTAAGCAAATGTTCAAATAAAAAAATGTATTTCCTAGAGCAAATATCGCGAAATGCTGCTTATGAGTACTTTAGCAGGATTGATAATTTAAGAAATTTCCTACTCAGCCCGTCAAAACATGCTCGGGTACTAAATTAGAAAAAAAGAAGCCGAGACGATATTATATGTTTATAGCAATTATCTGCGACATTACACGATACGTTTTTATTCTGCGAAGTTCACTAAAGGTTGGGTGCCCAAGAAAACCAAACAGTGAGTTGTAAACTCGCGAGTTCATCTGTTCTGGCCCATTCAGAACCTTGCAAACCAAGCTGTCGATATGCTTTCCCCCGTTACATTCACATGTTACTCTCTTCATTAGTTTGTTTTCCTGGAAACTGGTGTCATCGTGTACGGCCATACACGATGGTATTCTTCCCTGTACATCAGTCAGGCGTTTCGCAACCAACCATAATCGGATACATCGAAGGAGTTGGTAAAAAAGCCTACAATATAAACTAAAATACACCTCGTAGTCATCAAAGTGGCTCAGTACTACTGTTTCATTGGTTGTGTGCTACCAGAAAAATAATCGTATCCCAAAATTAAGCAAAAACAACGCAAAACAGCAACATAGCCGCGTTCACGTTGAAACCGAAACCAACCAAATTGAAGTAACCTAATGGCGCTGAGTGCATCAGCGCCCTCTGTCCGCCGGTGAGGCAACTACTAAAAATGAAAAGGTCTATACTGCCAAAGCCTGCCAGATCGCCACGAGACGCGGCCGCCGAAAGTGAAAAGGTAGAGCGGTAGACAACGGATGAGAGGAGAGCCAGGTGACGAACGCCCCGCTGCGGCGAGACGCCGAAACACACTTCTCCCGGGCAATAGAGTGTCCGCTCGTGCTCCTCGCGTTCCTCCCGCTACCGCTTATTTTCTCATCAGGTTTGAAAACCATGTTTCGGGTTTTCGCCGCTGCAAAAGCTGTGCGTTGGCGACCAGGTTCACCGAGAAATGCTCTGTGCTACCAGATCCTCGCGCTCCAAATCCGCGACCGGGCACTCTACGGCTTCGTCGTCGAACTGCCAGTCTTTGTGAGTATAGAGGAGGCTATGGAAAGGGTCAAATGTCGAATCGGTGTAGCACACACACACGCTGAATAAGACATTTCCAGTGACAAGAAGGACCGAAACTTCTTAGTCACGCGATCTGCAACCCATGGCTCCGTCAACATGTCAACACAACACCGACAACACCACCAGAAACTGAACAGAACAAAACCGCGAAACGGCTATCGCCACATTGAATGGCTTCCACTGCGACGGCTGCATTGGCGGGGGATGTCGAAAAATACAGCCACTATTTTGGCGATTTACGGAACTGACGTCAGGTGTAAAAATAACATTGGTGATATTTTGACGGTGGACGTCAAAATAGTCATTACATTAACATCATATCATCATCGGCTCCCGGAAAATTGTCAAATCGTGGCACTTTTAGCACTTTTACACTCGGTTCTCCGGTGAAGTTTTTATATTACAAATCGGAGATATATTTTAGCCACCCCAAATATGCATTTTATCTTTCCGCACTCGGTATATACACGTTTGCAAGTTTGGCGTCAGGGGGCCCCCATCTTGCTCATTTGGGTTTCGCTTGGGCACGTCGTAATCCGATTACGACGCCTTGCCAGAGACTGCCAGAGACTGAAGGAAACTTGACATGGGGACGCTATCACCCACTTGCAAACTTCCGTGTAAGTTGCCCTTGGCATCCGTCCAGCTTTAGTGTACATGAGAGCTCCTTCTTGCATCCACGCTTGCCAATGCTTCCGGACATTGCTCTTTAATGCGCGAGTCACGGAAATGTCTGGAGGCTAGAGGCGCTGAGTCATGCCACCTGGAATTAGGGCAAGTGCGATCGCCATCTTTTTCAACCGCCCCTTGCGCTTCCGCTGCACCTCATGAGTCCACCTTGTGCATCAGATGTTCTCTCATCCACCCTATTTCGCTGCATAACACGTGACGACGCCTAGGAAAATCATCTTTAGAAATTGCTTTGCGCTTGAAGATGACTAGAGGTGGCAGCTTATCGCCTGTCATGCTGCATGCAAGAAGAGTAAAGCACGTTCGCTAGTAGCCAGTTGTTTTGGCGCTGATCGTTTTTGTTCCCACTTTTTTAATGGTGTGATTTGGCGGCGTATCAAACGACATTGGCACTTCATCCATGTTGCGCACCTATTAAAAAGGTTACGGCAAGCGCGTCGATTCCCCCAAGATAGCCATCACTGCATACAGGGTTTTTGAAATATCATGAATGTATATATGCTTGCGATTTATAAAAATATTTTACCTTACTTTCTGGTATCCCATTTTCCTCTATGAACCGTTGTACGAACTCATGAAAAGCCTTCTTTTTCTCTATCCAATTTTCTGGCTCACTTTGACCAACCGTTGTGCGCTGCCGAACACTCAGACGACTTCTCTTCATAAACTTGGCACACGAAGACACACAACTTTAAAAGTCCTGACGCTCACGTCGACACTGGCAATCCTGCTTCACGCTGTTGTCGGACCCAAGCTTTAAAGGGATACTTCAACGAAATCTGAAATATTCCCGTCGTGTTCAAAAATAGGTTGTATATGATCCACAATATTCGTAAGTGACAATCGCACGTTTGTATTTTGAGCCTGGTGGCTGTATTTTTCGTTATAAACGGCCCACTCTGGCAAGCGCTCGGAGAAGGCCCAGCGGAGACCACGTGACATTCAACGCAATCGTGACGCAGGTCGTCTCAGGACGAGCAAAGCTACGGCGAGGCTGACGTCGAGAGGATGGCCTAGTCGTCCCAGTCACCGAAGCGGCTGCTTTTGTACGAATTTTGAGTGACGGGTTAATCTTCTGTAATCTTGTTGGGGGACAATAGCGACTCCTGCGACACACAAAAGGCATTCTCGGGAAGAGGGGAGTTCCTCCTGCCCCCCTTCTCTCGTCGTGGCCGGAGACGAGACAACCTCCGTCACTAGCTGTCAAGGTTCCTACACTCTAAAAAAAATCCGTTCTTGAAAGGTTCTTCGCCGCCCCAAGAACTCTTTTTCCTCGTGAAGAACTGTTTTCGCTCAAACAGTGTCGCCCCCTGGCGCAGCAGAAAGGCGACCGGGCGATGAAGAACGTTTGCCTGGAAAAAAGTTCTTCATAACGTTTTTTTTTGTTTTTTTTTTCTTTCTTTTTTGTTTTCGAAGAAGCGGTTGCGCGCGAAGGAGTGCCGGTGGTGCCGCTGCGCCGCGCCGTTTGCCTGCGTGCGATTCTGTAAATTCGAAAGTAACGGCGGCCAACAATTCGGGGTTCGCTGTTTACTGTTTCGACCTGGTTCTGTCGGCGGCATTCAATGGATGGGTTCACGGTGCGAGAACATACAGATGTGTGTAGATGGAAGCTCCAGGACGTGTCAGATTGGTTGACAAAGCAAAACCTTCTGGACTTAGCCCAGAGATTCGAAGGTAAGCAGAATGCTCCGTCCTCTTTGTTTGTGTTAGTTGGCGGCGTCGGTTTCGTCTCGCGTTTTCAGTTTCCAAGTTGAGGGTAACGCCGGTAACGGTGGCTGATCGGGGTCTCGATGGTGCTATCCTTCCATACTTCCATGTGCACGCGAATATTTTTTTTTATGAAACTTGTAGTGCAGTGTGGATATTTGGACATGTTCTGTGAGCGACAAACTGCTTCCGGGTCTTTCGGCGATTGGTGAGATTTGTCGTCGTTTGTGCGATTTCAGCATGAGCGGATACGAGTGTTCAAAGTTTTCGCAGTGCTACCACATAGGGAGTCATCTGACAAATCATGTCCAGATAGCTCATGGTGACCCGGACTTGAATTCTGTTTGCAAGTTGGGTGAGTACTCTCCGTCTGGACGATATTTTATTGCATTTGAGAGCTTCAGGAAGCACATGAGACGTAAACATGTCGAGGGAGGATCTGGGGAACCAGAAAATGGAAGCAGTGCGGGTGTGATGCATGCCACTGCTTTATGGTTGTCCCCCCCCCCCCCCCCCCCCCCATCTTCACTCTCTTTATACTATATTTGTGTACACCATGGGAATAAAAGGGTAGAAAAATGTGGTATAACTTCTGTCATTAACATATATAACATATATGTATGATATAAACTGTATGTGCAATATTTTATCTCCTTTTATGCAGAAGAGGTTGATGGGAAGACGTTACTAAACTTGTCAGTGTGGATGATTGAGCAGTTGCTCCCTGCTATGAAACTGCGAGTCAAACTGCTAAAACTGATTGAACAGCTAAAAGGAGACATAAAAGAAAGGTGGCGCACATTACTCAATTCGAAATTTGCGTTCCATTTGTGAAATTCGAGATGCACTAATTACATTGTTATTTTTCAGCTTGCCTGGACCCTCCAATGTGCCTCGTGCTAGTAACACAGCAGCCTCAGTTTGGTCTACAGAGGTTGTAAGGATGTATGGCCACAGATATATACTCTCCCATAATTTCCCTCGCTACTGTTACAGAGGCTGTGTGAAAAGAGTGAACTGTTCCTTCAACCACAGCAAAATGAAGCACGAACAAAGTTGGTCGCTGCGTTGGCAGACGACATTCTGAGCAAAACTCCGAAAGCAGCAGCATTTGAAGTCCTCACTTATATATCTTAAAATAGAGGCTAACATTTGTTGTTTTTTTCTTTCCAGAACGCCAAGTCGGTCTTAGCTAGATGATGTCATGCGTGCCCTCCAAGCGGCATACCCCTTCCTGGCCGACTCCACTGGACGCTGCGTAAGATTTACAAGAACTTGTTTTCATTCTGACAATTGAAAGGCTTGTATCGAAGTTCATTATCTGCATTGTAACAGGCTTGCTACTCGTCAGTCTCACTGTAGGATTCACTGCGGCACAGCCTTATCAACAAAATGAAAAAAGAAAGGTTGCTTCTTATGCATCTGCCAGAAGTTCAGCAAAACAAGGAAAACTATGGCAAAGGTGGTGGACGAAAGCGAAAGGAAAAACGCCAACGCAGTGACTGTATTCAAAAATAAAAAAGGACCATGGTAAGTTTGTTATAATCTGGTTCAGACACAGTTAAAGGAAATAAAACTAACCTGGAAGCGGGAACTGTTCTTAAATAGTTATTCAGCTAAATGTAGTTATGTAATTGCTGCACCATATGCTTCAAAGTGTTTAGCCTGTTACCTTTTGCCAAAATGAGAGGAATCTTTATACAGTTTTCATTTGCCCGTCCAGAGGAATGGTTAGAAGCTTGGGAATGACCTTATCAAATTCGGCTTGATTGTTTTTAAAAGACATATTTATTGTTCGCATGCAGATTCTTGTTATGAAGTCTTAAATATACGACATTGATATTCACAATCAAATGACGAAATCTTTGTTTTATTATAACCTTTAGAACTGTAACAAAACATCACTTAGAGTACTCAAAATGTTTCTATTTTTACATTATTTTATTTTAGTGGTACGTACTGTTTGCTTTACTTTTGATTCCGTACCTAAAACCACCATTCACAGCAGTTCATACTATCCATCATCACTCAGACTGTTGTTGCCATGTCTGGTGCTTCTATGTGCAACTAAGCAGATAGTGCTTTGTTCGAGAGAATCAAACTTGTCAAGCAATTGATGTTAACAAAAGGTTGCACAGGAGTGGGAGAGCAAAGTAGATAGTGTTTTAGTTGAGCATGCCAACACATTAACCGTATGATAATATTCACAGTGGTAAGAATAAAGACGAAGTTTTTGCTTACATGCCAATACATCTTTTAGCTGCTCCTAAACGTACTTTTGGCTACTCCTAAATGGACTTCTGACTACTGCAACAGGTGCTCCAAAGTGACTTGAACGAATCACATTGCTGTAAATGTAATCTGTAAAAGTCACAGTTGCATGGCTTGTCAGATATATCAAATACTCTCTGGTTGTCTCTCGGTTAAATCTCTTTTGTTGCATTGAACTGCCTTATTATAGCTAAAATATAGAGTGCATATAACTTGATCTATTTGGACCCGTGCACCCACTGTTTAAATTACAATTTTTTACATAACATAAAATAAGGCTTGCTGGAGTTCGTCTTGTACACAACTTTGTTCTTCAAATCCCATATTCTGTGCATGGCACTGACTTTTTTTTCAGGTTCCACATCATGACGTAGAAGGTACCGACAACTGTGCAGACCACGTAGAGATTATGGCTGCTGAATGCTCCAAGGCTGCAACAGATGTGAAGCTCTTACTTCAAATAATGGCACAGACGTAACAGGCAAGGAGGGTAGACATCGCTGGCAAGACCACCACTGATGTTATTTAGCTGTACCCGGCCCTCTGCATTCCCGAAGTGGTAATTTTAACACTTTTTCCACTAAACTTTCAAAGCAATAGACAGCCTGAATGGTGGATCAGTTTTGTCTGGTTTTGAGTTACTTCAAACCTAAAAAGGGTATACTAAGAGAGTTAGGCACTGTCTAAATTCAACTAATATCTTGGTTTGCAGCTGCCTACTTGCAGTGCCGTTGTGCTCTTTGTCTGGGTTTAACACCTGTTTGTGCCATGCGCCCTCGCAGTGTGTGGTTGGAGAGGGGCATCACGAGAAGGAAGGGGCCAGAAGTCTTGTTTTGTCGCAATTTCCTTTTTCCTGCTTCCACACCTGAGTGGTTGCCTCGTCCATCTCGTCTCCAAGATAGCATTTTTATCCATAAAGTATACCTCAACAAGAAAGGGTTTTGAAGTTTTTCCAAGTCAGTTTTTGTTTTCTTTTGTTAGTGGTCAAATAATAGATCTGAGCTCGCTAACGTGCCATATATGAAATCAGACATCTAGAACGTTGTCTCCATTTTCTCAAGGCCAAAATTTCAGTGTCTCATTTCAGTGTTCCACTAGGCCGTGTTATATTTGATCTATATTTTAGGCAGAGAAGCATTCTACTCATGTGCTAAGTTTCAATCTAGTCATGTTCAATAAACGTCAGTATGTTTTTTTTTTGTGAACCGCGGTATCTTGTCTTCATTTCACCATTGACAGGTTGGACATTGCAGAGCATCTCTTTCGTTCTCCTACCTTTATTCCCTATACCTCATACTTCGTCTTGACAAGAGTATCAACGATGAATGTGTACTTGAATACCCATCCAAGCCAGTGGTTCTGCAGTAGATGTAGGGCCCCAGAAAAGGAGCCTCGTCGTTCAAAGCCTGTTTTGCACGTCTAGCTGTTGACGTTTGCAAAACGTCTAGGTGATGTATATTGCCTCTTTGAACAGTTCGAGACAGTAAAAAAAAAGCGGTTTACAAAAGAGCTACTGTACACCTAAAATTGCTGCCCAAGTCGCTTTTTGCGAATAAGTTATTCAAGTTAACTCGAAAGTGGTCTTTGCAACAAAACTTTCATTGAAAAGGTTCATAATAGAAAGCTCTCTCGGTGAAAAGTAACTTAAAAGTTAGGGGTGAGCAAGTAGTGGTTAAAATAAAATCCTTGGTAGTTCTTTTTTTTAGTTCTCTCTCGGATGGAACGGTTTTTCATCAAATACCTTTGCAAGCTTCTTATAAGCTCTTCCAATTGACCAGTAAATCATGAAAAACCTTTATTGAGTTTTTTTAGGGTCTAAGGAAATAACAGTTCTAAATAACCTCTCAAGGGAACTTTACTGTTGGGGTGTGCGAATACCCCTCGGTTCAAATAGCGCAGCGATATTTCTAGATTCAAGAAGTCCACGGTACACAATGACTTTCATTGCAGTATTGAACCTAGAAATATCGCTCTTCTTTTCGAACCGAGGAGGTATTCGCACACCCAACATAAAAGCTCCCTTGAAAGGTAATTTAGAACTTATTTCCTTAGACCCTAAAATAACTCAATAAAGATTCTTCATAACTGGTTAATTAAAAAAGAGCTTATAAGAAAATTCCAAAGGCACTTGATGAAAAATCACTTTATCCGAGAGAGAACTAAAAAGAACTGTTTCAGCGACAGAACAACTGGAAATAACTTTTTAAACGTTCTGCACGAAGAACTGTTCCATTGAAAAGAGAACTTAAAAGAACTGTTAAACGGTTCTTCACCAAGAACTGTTTTAGCGAGAGAAGGGCTGAAAAGAACTTTTTACAAGTTCCTCGCGAAGAACTGTTTCATTGAAAAGAGAACTTAAAAGAACTCCTTAAAGGTTCTTCATGAAGAACTTTTTTATAAGGTGCTTAAAAGAACCTTTTAGGGTGCAAAATATGGACAAGCCGAAGAACTCCTAAAAGTTCTTTTTCGAACTGATTTTTTTTAGTGTGTAGACGGGCATTACAAACGAGGCGATAACGACATCCACCAGGTGCTCTTTTCTAATCGTTTAATTCGTTTTAAAATTCCTTTTCGTGTCTTTTTTAAGAAGATATTGGTGTGTTCGATGTGATACTGCTCCTTTGAACACATATAGACTATAACATAACCACCGAAATTTCGTTGTAGTATCCCTTTAAGTTTTTCCTCGGGCTCCGGCCAAGCTGCTGCCTTGTGTCGTCGCACTTTCTTGCGTACAGGCATTCCTTTCAGAAGTCCTTGCGAAGCGGCCCACATCCTTACGCTTCTCTCGTCGATGCCAAGTTCTTTTGCAGCTGCCCGGTTCGATTTCAGCTCGTTGGCGCGCTCAACGGCACGAAGTTTAAAGGGCGCGGCGAAACCTCTTCTTCGCCTAGGAGTCATCACCACGGTTGCTTCAGGTAGACTGCACAAACACCCGTTTTTCTTTAGGATCTTGTTTTGCAAACAAAGGAAGGGGCTGTTTGTGCCTCTTTTTTGCCCCATCACAAAGCTTCTGTTCAAGAACAGGCGCCATTACGTGGGGGGCAATGTGTGCGTCACCGGTCGCCTGTGAGGGCAGTGAGGGTGGGGGAAAAACAGTGCTATACTCTGTTTCACCTTATGATGTACCGCAGGAAAGGCTACAAGCGCGAGCTCCTTGCTTTGGGGCACATCTCGGCGGCACAAGCTCTCGTGACTTAAGAGCGGCTACCAACGCTATGAGCTCGCGCTTCTAGCCTTCGCTGCGGTACAACATCACGTGAAACGAAGTATAGTATGACCTCGTTTCATTGTTCCGTTGAAACAGACGAACGGACGAAGAAGAGGACAAACAAAACGACTAAAAAGTATACTCTTAATCCCATTTATTTTTGCGGCCTCTATTTTTCACGAATCGGTCACAGACGACATAATCGCGGCCACAAAATTTCTCGAAATCCAATGCTTTCAATTCGCGAAATTCGTGAAAAATGAGGCCTCGCGAACATTAAGGGTTTCACAGTATGTGTAACATGAACCAATCAAATATGTGCTACATATATGATGGTTGTATGAATGTACGTGTAACATCAAACAGCTGGTCTGTTTACTTACTCTTTCTTTGGTCACCTTATGCATGATCCGCATGGCATAAAACTCAGCATTTAGGAAAAACACTTAGTGTATAATCCGCACGGCGTCCAATATAAACCTTGAGAAGAAAAGTGAAAAAAAAAGAGTTATCTGTGGTCAGCACAGTACAAAGTGTTAGCTTTTAAATATATATCGTCCGCGAACCATACACCGGAAAATACGGTACGTTTTCTTAATACCCGGGCTTTATTTACTCTTCCCGGCACGCTATTTGGTATCTCTAAACTAAGTAAAGCAATTGAGAAAACGTCAAATCACTGTCATGTCAAAACCACCGTACATACCTTCCCACGATTTTCAGTACTTGACGTCACATGCGGGTAAACTTCAACGATGGTAAACTTGCAGATCGACCAGGCAGCCTTGGAGGCAGAGTATATATCGGGCATTTATTTTCTGCTGTTGAGGAAGTGCAAGAGCGAACCTCCACACCATTAATTTCGCACCATCAAACTTTCGCAATCTGTTTGGAACAAGTTCTACCGGATCAATGTGGGGATGCAGGCGAGTTGGTTCATGATTACAACTGGTAGCAGCGCGCAAAAATTCTTCCCTTTGTCCTTGCGTTTTTTGCGCGCTGCTACCAGCTGCAAGTTCTACCGCCCGAAGAGTAAACCTGTACCCACAACTGCTGCCACGTTTTCAGTGTTGCGTGTAGAGAATTTCAGTTCGGAAAAGCAGTGAGGGCCAATCTTAAAACTTCTTCCTAGTATAGCAACTCCGAAAGTGTGTATCTTTGACTAATGTACCTATATGTATAATATATATAATAATGTAAACAACTTATTTCAATTAAACAAAACTCGAAAGAATCAGGCAACAGTTGTGTAATTTTAAGATCTAATGAAAAAACGCTCTCCTTTTGGAGTCTAATTAAGCAAGATAAGATTAAGTGGTTCTGTCATTCCATGTTACAATGCTTGAGGGGAGCCTCTTGGTTAGGTTAGACGAATGAAAGGAAAGTGGCAAAGAGAACGATGGAAGGGCATCGTTCCACCCTCCCATCTTTGCCGTTTCGATACTTTCCTTTTGATCATTGACCAGCATCGAAGTCGAACATTGTGCGCCAAAGAACAGGGATGTATTCAGCAACTCATTCAATAAATACACTTAAAAATAAATTTATAGTTAAGGTCGCTACTTTTGCAGTTTCACATTCAGGCGTGAGTCAATTTGATTTTTAGGCCCTATCCCTAAAGCGACAGACACCTACGTTTTTTTCGTAGGCGTTCGATGACGTTAGGTTAGAAAGTTGTTTTGTCTTGCGTATCAGACAAACAGTGTGCATATGTCGCACACTTTATCTGGCGAAATTTGATGAATGAGCATAACAACAGCACTGAAATAAAACACCTGTTCAGTTGATCCGCCTAAAGTCTCTTGACAGTTCTTTTTACAAGTCACGACAACCAATACAAACGACAAAGCACACTCCGCTGTTAACAAAATAGGCTGATTCAGATTAATCGTGGTGCCACGATCAACAATGAAATTAATAACCGTCCGATGTCACAAGCGCTAATTATTCGCTACGAAAAAAAAAAAAGTACAGAAATATATGATTTTTGAGAAGTGTGAGCAGAATACACGCCGTTCTGACGCTCATCACACTGTCAAAAAATGCCGAGTCACCGGGCTGCATGCGGGCTGTCTGATATTCCGCATAGTCAGCACTACTATACGCATGCTGAGACAAAAATGTCAGCGCGCAAAAGAAGTGGAAGCTCCTCCCAGCTCTTTCCAGCTTAGCGAAGCGAACGCTGGAAAAAAGGCGACGCGACCTCCTCTCCAGCATTCGCTCTGCTAAAGGGGAAAGAGGGGGGAGAAGCTTCCACGTGGTTTTTGACCTGAGGCTGTCACCGGCCATGCGGAGAGCAAGTCGTCTGCTTCTTGCGTATGAGTTGTGGTGACGTCAGAAAGACTTCGAGCTCTGATTGGCTCTGATTGAAGTATAGTGGGTAGACCTCAAAGCAAGCTGCCCCGAAGTCTACCCTTCATTCAGAGCCAATCAGAGCTCGGCATCTCTCTGACGTCACCGTAACCCCTGCGAAGGAAGCAGACGAACTTGCCCTCCGCATTTGTCTGTATCAGCGTCGCCGCTAGTACGTCTCGCCGAGTCTCACAACGAGCTCGGAAAGCCAAGACGGACGCATCTGCTTCGTTGAGGCGACCCTTGGCGAGCTTCGGCGTGACTTCGGGTGGACTGTCAATAACGATGACGTCATGCGGAGTCCTTATTTTCTAGGTGGGGTAGAAGTTTCATCTGTCTCGATTGCTTCTATGCGTGCTCCGGGATGATGCGTGACATCATCGAGACAGTCTTTACACGCGATTTCATCATCGTCTACGCGTTTGTTGTCTGTCTTCCGGATTTCCTTCCAGTGGTGACGGAAGAAGGTGCAAAAATTATTTCCGGGGAAAAACCAGTGACGTCTCGGATTCTGGTGGGTGACGTCACTTTCTAAGGTATATTTGAGATAGGATTATCACCGTTTTCGTCCAAATTTTCATCGACGTGATTGAAACTCACCCAGACTTTCTCGGCATCAAACATCCGATGACAGGCTTTTTTTTCCACTTGTTGTTTTTTTAGTAATGGTTTTTAGCTGTTGCAAAAAGAGCTCATGGCTGAACAGTAAGATATTTTCGAGCATCTCTATCTCTGTATCGAGATACATTTGAAAAATGTATTTGTATCTCAGTAGTGAAATACATTTACAATGTATCGCTCGTATCGCGATACTTTGTCAGACTTAGTTATCTCGTTACATTGCTTGCCCTTTTTAAAGATAAATTTAAAAGATAAAAATATCGGTTTGGTGCAAGTTGCTTCGGAATTTAATATTGTCACGAATGACAATTGATGAGGCGACGAAAACTGAAGCAAACTAAACGTTCATAGGGGCGAACTGGTGCCCAAAACAGAATAGAAAAAGGCTAGCGTCGCATGCGTCGATGGCGGAGAAAAAGCAGGATCGAACGCTGGGGCGAGTGCTCCTGGAACAATCGGCATAGAAGGTTCGGCGCGGAGAACATTCTAACCTCGAATAAGCAACGCAGTTCTCGAATATTCCCGAGCGCGACGTTTGCAGAAATAACAAAAGGGTGCTACCGCTGCCAGGAATCGTACCGTGGCCCTTTTCGTGGGAGCCAAGGATGATAACCGTTCGGCCACGAACTTTTTTTTTTTTCTTTCGTCGACCACTGACGCGTTTGTTCGGAGACGCGCATGGCAATGTAAACCCGCCCTATAAAATAATTCATCTCAGTCACCAACATAAAATAAACTGGTTTAAACAAGGTTATTTGCAAGAATAACCAAAATCAGCTCCTCTCATGATCACAAAGCCCTCGCTCTTTCCAATTTAGCAGAGTGAACGCTGTAAAAGCGTTGAGCGGAGAAAAAGTACAGCCCTGTTTTCCAATCTCCCCACACAATGGGTGACTCAGTAGCAAATAAGCCGACAGTTTGAAATGCGCCCTAACGGCAAAACAGGGTTCATTTCGGGCAGACGCCTTTTGTCAAGCGGTACACAGTTTTTACCTTTCGGTAATTATGTGGTTCAACGGGGGTGACATGTTTTTTAGCGGCATTAATGATAAATAAAGCGTTCTAGGTAAGGTGTAGTGTATAAAATGGGAAAAAAGAGGAGCACAAGCATAAATTATTGTTCTCATTCGGGACGAACTGCACCCTCCCCGCGTAGCAAACAAATATATCTCTTTAAGTATCTGTATCTGTATTCCGGAATCATTTTTCGACGTTTTTGCAGAAGTATCAGCGATATCCCGTTGCGTGAAAGACAAATGTACCTCAGCACCTAGCTTATTTCGGGCTTTAAAAAGCATGTATTCGCGAATGCTTTTTGGAGTATCGCTGCCCAGCCCTGAGAGAGCTGCAGCATTCATGGCTGAAAATAGGTAACCATAACTGCCATGAGCAGCTTTTTTTTTTAATGTTTCTCCCCGTGGTATCCACACAGCCCAAATGATCACGCAGAAGCGTAAATAATAGATGGCAAGCTTTTAAGGAAAAAAAAAAAAAAAAAGAAAGGAAGAGGTTGTATGCCGCCTTATAGCGTTCGTTGCTGTAAGATTGGTAGACACCACGGAGCATATAAACCCTCCTTAGACTCTCGTGGCACCTTGTTGCCACATGATTTCTAATGATTGTCGCGAGATGCCCCCCTTTCTCCTTTGTCATTGCTGTCATAAAATGCCATCGAACCTGGAAACTACCCCCATTAGAGCAGACATTTGGTCTGCCGCTAGTGTAGGGTCTGCTTATTTATTTGCTTGAATTGCTAACCCCCTAACGATCAGCGTAACGAGCTCTAGCTTTGTTTACAGCGTAGACAAAGGATGATACAGAATCACATGAGCTGTTGGAAAACAAAGTGCGTCGTTAACTAAAACTCACGTTTAATTACTAATATGTCCAATAAAATAGTTTTTGCCTATTTTAACGACTAAATTCAACATAAATTCACCGCAAAAACGAAATATCGAGCGAATCGGATGAAAAAAATGTGGATCCGTTTCCGGGGAGGAAGCGCGGTTCCCGGAACAGCGAACCGAGCCTATAAAAGGGCTCGTCCCCCGTCCGCGGCCATGTTTTGGTCGGTGTTTTGCTTCAACAGTGATTGAACGAGCATCGCCAAACGGTTCGCCTTCCTCCGTCGCTAACCTCTCTATTATTGCAGCAGAAAACAGCCCTTGAGCTCGTGCCGAGAACCATTCAGCGAAGATGGCCGCCACTCAGCCCCGCCAGAACTACCACGTCGACTGCGAAGCTCGCATCAACAAGCAGATCAACATGGAATTCTACGCCAGCTATGTCTACGCCTCCATGGTAAGAAAGAAAAAAAAAGGAAAAAAAAAAATACCGTGGCTTGATTAGCTCGGCGTCGAAAAACGAACTATCCTGGCTTCAGTGCACGGCACGTAAATGCTTGAGCCGTACATGTATGCGGCTTTCTCGGTAAATGCGCCATTGCGCACTTAGGTGTCTCCTCCCCTATCCGCAGTGGATTAGTCTAAAAATCTGAGATCAGTGCGCTGGGGCTAGGGATTAAAATATCCGCGTGTCTGCCGTTCTTTTCTCTACAAGCTGGTCCTAATCGAATGTTGGGCTGTCTGGGTACTATGATAGGGGATCACGTGCCTCCATCGATCCATCATGGCGCTCCCGCAGGTTTTTTTTTTAAGGCTGTTTAGCGAATAATTGCAAAAAATTATTTTAGATCGAAGTTTCGTGCGAGTCGCATGTGTTTGGTTGATCGCATCCTGTCTCGAACCTTTCCGCCGTTCCATAGCAGACGGCGGTTACCTTTTCGTGCCGTCGAAACCGCATACACAAAAATAGAAAAAAAAAAAAAAAAAAAAAAAAAAATCTGACAGGAGGGCGGATCTTCGGACTTTAGGTTACGATATCTGGCTCGTACGCGATACGGCTTCGGCAACGATCTCGGTTGCCTGTTGCCAACGGTTGCGCTAGAGAAAGCAGTGATTGGCGACGCGAGCAAAATTTCCGGCCCCTCGAGGCAAACCACTCGCCAACAGACGGACGTCCTTGCGCTTTTCACCCTTGGCGACAAACCAGTAAGATCGTCCAAACAGGCGTCCTTGTGTGTCCGACGTCTTCGGCGCCAGCGTTCTGGCCTAGCGAGCTAGCAACGCTTGTCTGCAGGTGGATAGTAACATGTGGCACGGCTGCTATCACTGTGACGTCTTTATTCGACGTGGCAGCTTTTGATTAAAAGAAATTTAAATTTGGTTAGAAAAACATACCTGAGATTCAGTCTTCTGTAACCTAGATTCAGGAATCTTTTTTTTTTTTTTTTGCCCTTTGCAGTCTTTGGAAGTGCAGCTCCCTCTGGTTTTATGAAACCTACTTGCTCACACATTCTTTGAGCACTACCCTCTTCCTGGGATTTTTGGAGAGGGTTACCGATTGTCACTTTTTTAACCCCCTTGTATGACCTCAAAGTAACAACGGTGTATGGTGCCATCGGACTGTGACAAGTGCAGAAGTTGACACTGTATAATGAGCAGTGCAAGGCAGTTGAGTTGGTGCTTTGTCACTCTGGGGTGCTTTTAATTTTTGCGGGCTTAGAGCACGAGGAGCACAGTTCGGCGCTGCAGTTTTCTGCTGGCGTGCAAAGGAAGATGCGGGTGCGATGTTGAAGTTTGGGTAGAACTCGTAAAAGCTTCCTGGTACTTCCAAGAGATATGCTCATTCTTTACGTGTTAGAAACCTCTCGTTTTTCTGCGAAGAGGTATAGGACGCGAGCTTGTATTTGGTGGCATTCAGAGGGAAACATACCATCGAGGTCTTCGGCGTAGTTATAGCAAAGAAAATCTGTGAAGCTCTATGGCGAGTTCAGTTTTGTCATTTCTGCAACTTTTAAGATTTTTGCAGAACTCGATAAGCTGAGATTGGCAGTTTGAGTTCATCTGAAGGCTGAACTGGCCCAAAATACTGTTAAAGGGGCACTGACACCCCAAAGGTCGTATTTTATTTTTTTATTGTCTAAAATGATGCACATTGTAGTCATAAACACACACACACAAAAAAAGAAAAAACTTCTAAAAAAAAATTTCCTTCCACACGCGCGCGCTTTTTTATTTTTGGCGTTTTTCTCCCGCTGCTCACTTCCTCGCTTCTTTTGATCGGTGACGTCAAAAATCATGAAAGATAGAAGCTTTGTAGGCGACATTTTTAGAACATTTAATAACGGCAATTGTAAAGTGTTTTTTAACTCAATTACGAACGCACTGCAGCCCTTCTTTTTAAAATACTAAAATTCAGAGTCCGGTGTAATGTCGCTTCCTGTATTTGTATCCTCCCTCGGAAAACTTGGCGGCGCTCGAACAGGGGATGATCGGTGAGTTGGGGGAAGAAACTGGTTTTTTTCCCGGGCGCTTCGGGTCGCGGTGACAACGGCGCTTTGCTTTGTAGCGTGGAGCGGAGGTTCGAGAGAAGGTCGACACGCTGGAGACTGCAAAACTTGTCGTCGGTGCACTGGCGTGGATTGCACGGGAATTTTAAATTCGGCATTTGGAAATTTTTTTTTTTTTTTTTACTTCACAAATGCTGAATTCCCAAGTTTCGAATTTTGAGGGTAATGTGCCGGCATCGTTTTCAATCGTTTCTGATATTAAAAAAAAAAAAATGATTTCGATGTGTCAGTGCCCCTTTACATACCGACAGCGCGTGGCCATGTCACGGTAAGCGCCCACCCGTTACTTTTGAAACATTGCAGAAATCATCCAATGACATGTTAAGTGCCCACTCCTCTTTTCTAAGCAAGTTAGAAAATGTGCGAAAGACACATAAGCGCCCTGTTGTTGTAGGCGGCCATTATATCTGCGATTGGCAGACTGCACTGGCACAGCACGGGTGAAGCGGCTTTAATGTCAGACTAGATGGTGTATAATTTATCACTTTAATTTTTCTCAATAAGCTATTCACGGTATTTACTTGCACAAATGCACTTTCCAAGCCAGTTAAGCTGACAGGCGGCCGAGCCAAGCCAAACCAACCATGGCAGCACACGCGAGCGAGTTATGGCTACAAGTGGGAATTGGCTGAAGCAATCGGCAGCTTCACCGCGTGGCACGCACGACCAGCATATTCGTCCATTGGATATCCTGATATCGGCGAATGTGCAGTGGCCTGTGGTTAGGCCGAAGGATGGTCGCGTCACCTTTTGTTCCGAGCCGTGCCGATGTGAAAACTGCATCCAGCGTCGTATGGCGCTTTTTCGGTGGCAAAAAGAACGCCAAAGTTCTGTTTTCATGCTGTGGTGCATTGTGGCTATAGTCAGATGCAACATGAGACAGTGCAAGGGAAAAAAAGCCATGCACGAGAAAAGCTGTTTTGATAAGGAGGTCGCTCCTCTCCACTTCAGATTCCCTAGTTTCTTCCTTTTCCCCAGGAAAGGAAGGAAGAAAGTGTCTGCAAGGTGTAGGGCATTATACTTCCAGCCGTATCTGAATACACATACCGGATGTACATGGCCCTACAGTTAGTTACCTGCACCGGTGAAGGTAAATCGTTCGAAGCTAGTGTCTTTTTTATGTTGTATCTGACTATAGTATGGCAAATGATGGTCGTTCAGTAATTGGACGAAGCAAGGGCTTGTCTCGACGCAAGAAAACTTGTGGCAGAGGTTAACTCGTCGCACACGTACTTTGGATGGCAATCGTGATGCCTTGTTGGTGTGGCACGCAGGTTGCGCATAAGTTCTCTAAGGTGGGTGGCATAGCGGAGATGTAGACATAACAAACATTTCTCCTGAGAGGCGAAGTGACTGTTGTAGATCAGGTCTTTTCTGACCGACACAACTTGGTGACCCGGAGGTGACATCAGCGACCATTTTGTGTCGGTCAGGTAGGACGTGCGTCAATGCAAAGCAACAAACTCATCTTTTTAACTGTTAAAGCTCAAAGTTCATAAAGGTGCAGCTCCGCTGAGACCACCCTGCTGCACCGTTGATTGCTGCTAGGCTCGTGCTGTTCTGTGTCTGAGCTCTGAGCTCGGTCCTGTCGGTGCAGCTTGTGCTGCGCGCTCAAAATGTCATTAGCCTCTGACGTTGTGGGAGCCACTGCTCTTAGTCTACATGCATGCGCTACATATTAACATTTTTTTAGTAAGCGCTGCTGCAGGTTGTTGTTGCTAAGTGGCATGAATAGGTGGGTCGGATAGGTAAACACGTGCCCCAGTGATGCACAAGCGGCTGGGTGACCGTCCCTCACTGCACCGTGGAAGTGGCACATTGTTATCTTGAACAAGAAAGCACACACTGGAGGTCACTACCGTGCGCCAATTTTACGGATTACTATAGGGCAGTATTTCCTTTTAAATTTCAGCAGGGTGTCGAACCGGAACCGAACCGAACCGAAAACCGGAACAGAACCGTTATTTTTAGCCGAACCGGAACTGAACCGAACCGAAATCTTCGCCGCCATCTTGGAACTGAACCGGAACTGAACCGGAAAAAAAGATAACGGTAACCGGTTCAAAACAGTTCACGGTATTTTTTTTTGTTAGTATTACAAATTTATTATTTGGGAATAAAAAATTGGCACGTGTATTCCTCTACGTATTGATCAAATCGTCATATACAAAATTGCAATGTATAATAAATCCTGGTTTTTTGCGGCGCTTTCTTATTGGCACTATGAATAGCCATGTGTCACATCGTCACGTGACGTCATGATGTTAAGACATGCTGTCAAGTAATGTCACATCACGTGACCCCGTGACGTCACGTGACTCACCGCGTTAAGTCGATTCAAATTGAGAACGTCGCTAGATCTATTAACGTTGTTGATACCGTGACGTCACATGACATCCCAACTTCGCACTGAGAGTCACGTGACACCATGATGTACTCGATTGTCATGATCCCGAGTCGAATGCCCTGGTTCATGACAACCAGTATCGCCAAACATTCGGGTAACGGCTCGTGTTCAACTAAAAAATTATGATGGGCCCGAGTCCCACAAGAGCTAGAAACAGAAACAAACGAAAGCGACAAGCCTCAGACACATGCAGCATGTTCGCGATGGTACCTTTATACGGCTTTGAGCTGTTCGGTGCTCGCGAAGTTTGCACGAGTGTTTACAAGCCTGCAAATGGTACCATCGTGCGAAGGATACTCGTGTTTTGGCATAGCCTTCTTTATTCTACAAAAAATGTCAAATCGCGAAATTCTCTGGTTTAAGGCTAGCCGCTGTCGTTTGTTTCTGTTTGTCGCTTTAGTGGGGCTCGGGCCCCATTATAGCCGAACTAAAACTATACCTAAAGATTAGCCCATGCTCTCTGCGTTGCCAACCTTGCGTATGACTATGATAAACATTGACGGTGCATATATTAGGATCAGGTCACGTGGCTGATAGTTCTAATTGCGAGTTGAGGAGGGAAAGCTGTTTCATTTCTTTCTTTTGACTGCGTCTGCCATTTCGCGGAGGGGCAAACTAATGGATGCTTTTGCAAGTTATAAACGTCAGGGATTACAACTTAGCGGTATTTATTGAACTTGAGGTAAAAAAAAAAATGCTGCACGACCCATTTTACATGTATGCGCACCATTGAGGCTCCCAAACGATGATATACGGCAGCCTAATGAAATGTTCCAGCACATGACTGATAAAGAACAGAGTCGTGAAGTAAGGTCCCAAACAAG
The DNA here is from genome assembly GCF_016920785.2 of Ixodes scapularis. Classification (NCBI taxonomy): domain Eukaryota; kingdom Metazoa; phylum Arthropoda; class Arachnida; order Ixodida; family Ixodidae; genus Ixodes; species Ixodes scapularis. Next base: position 54,741,954 of record NW_024609882.1, read on the forward strand.
TGTACGTAAAACCTAAGATAACCTTAGCCTCCCGAGGTAGTATCTCGCGACGTTTCGAGCTGAGGCAAGCTGATGCCCAAAAGTGATTTATATTAGGATTCTAAAAATCTTCGTTTGCCCTGCGCGGAATCTATGTTTAATTAGGAATATCATTTTATGCATTTCTATGCATCTCTTTTTGCAGTAAAGCGTTGTGTAAGGGATTATTTAGAAAAAATTGCGTGTCATCTCCTTATTTCTGCAGATTTCGTGTATTTGCCTTCAGATATATCATGTGACCACAGTGTTTTTTGCATACCCTGCAACCCAGTATTTTACACTGCAAAACAGCTAACAAAAGCACGTTTCCGAAGACTCAACAGCTGGTGTATTTTCGAGTATCGTCCTTCCGTGTCGGCCTCAGGCGGTTATGTGAAATTCATAAAGTCCAATTTATCGATGATAATAAAAATATACTTAATTCCTGTCTGAAGATTTGGCAGCATAAATAGAAGATCGTCACCTCAAAGATATATAAGTAAATGAACCTTTAAATTATCTGCTGCGAATCTTTTCCGGCGCTTTTATCCTCAATAGACACGTTATAGGTGATTTGGAAAAGCTTTAAATAATGTTTTTTTTTTTTATTTTGAAGCTAATTTAAATAACTATATGTGTTCCTCACGCATATATAACTTCTCAAATATATAGAAGTCTATTATTGCGTTTTTAATGTGTTTTTATTATCGCCTTTTTTTACTGGAACGAATGGTGGAACTATGACGATTGCACACTTAAACTCTCAGAAAGTGTCCAATTAAGTAGCTTCCGAATTGAGTAGAGCATGAAATTCCACTTTGTTCTATTTAACAAAAATCATCAATTAGCGAGGGTGATGCTTATCTGCAAATTAAATTGACCGGCATTTTGTCAAGAGCAAACCTCAAGAACCAGGTTATGCCAGTTTATCCAATATAAGAAAATGTTCACATGGGTAAGCACTGTTTTAGGTCAGATTCGATCTCAGTACGAAGGTGCTCATAGGTTAGAGTGAATAATTTCAGCCACTCCTTTTCGCATGATTCGTCGCCCGCATCATGCTGCTGAGAGCAAACAATGCTAGTTAGAAAAACAAGCATTGCGATTGTCGCTTAGTGTTTCTGTAAAATATAGACTGGAAGGACTTGTCCCGTGACTTTCGTGACATCTTGAAAATTATATTGCCTTGAGTTCAGTCGTCTCGTCATCATATATATATTGTGAAACGTATTCCATAAAACACATTTTATGGTGTATATGGCGACGAACTGCCCATTTCATGATTTTATTCACTGTAATGAATTCCTTAGTTCAAGGGCAAAACCACGAATCAACATCTAATACTGCGATACAAAGTTGTACCAATCACGGGTATTTCAGGCAACCTACTTCACTTCGCGAAAACATTTCGATTCAGGTACAATGTATGTGACTCTGGCAAACGAAGGAATGTTGAGTCGTATATACACAACGTTTTGTATGTTAATGTAGATTTTCCTTTCTTGTTGTGTAGGTATAAATAACAGAATTTTATAATTTTTGTACCTGAAAACAAAACTGGATTGAACAAACGATAAAAAAAGAAGAAATCTATATACTGTACACGACTTATTTTTCGTGGGCTCAATATTTCGCGATTTAGGTCAAAGCTGAAGTTTCGGAATAATTCGCGGGTTGTAATTTTCTCGACGCGGTGGAATCTCAATATAAATTTCAGTCTGTTTACATTTTACCGAAATTTTTCGCGGGACCCATTTTTCGCGGATTGTAGGCGATTCGCGAAATTCTCAAAAATAAGTCCCCGCAAAAATCAGATCGTTTACAGCAGTTAGTTTCACGGCCTAAATAGTGCATGACAGAACAAAGTGGAAAATATATTATCAATTTAGCGGTTCAAACCGGTTTGAACCGGTTCGAACCGGTTTGAACCGTTATTTTTTGCGCCCCGGAACTGAACCGGAACTGAACCGAAAGCCGTGAACCCGAACCCGAACCAAACCGATAAAAATATCGGTTCGACACTCTGAATTTCAGGACAAAAATTGTATTCTTTGGCTTTGAAAAAGTGGTGACCAGTTGGCCTCTTTGAGTTTTCCTTCAACGAGTTTCCCTGTGGCCAATCGGCGAATAGGCGCATGAGTTGGATTTTAACAAAGTAGCCTAGTCACCCCCCCCCCCCCCCCCCTCCTCTTTAAGCATTAACAAAAGGAAGGTCTTAAAGAAAAAAAAAAAGGGCAGCTTTCGATTCGTCAGCTCTGTGCCATCCTGCACGTAGGACAAAATTAATGTTTTACAAATGGGGACTTTCAATAAACATACTGGGCAATCGCTTCACGAGTGGACTTCACCGTGGCCACCAACTGAGAAGGAAAAAAAGTGTAGTGCCCCTTTTTTATTGCTACTCTTCACTTAAAATTGTTCCCTTTAAGGCACTTTAGTGACGTCAGTCTGGCCACCCCCGGCATGCCTGTAAACTCGAAAAGGAGCCCCCCCAAAGCCTGTTATCAAAACCAAGAAAATAATAAAAATAAAGCAAACTCAAACTTGAGCAGGAAAAACTCGGCCAATCACCGCCCCCCATCGAACTGTCTGCGAGGCCGCTTCTTTGTGCATGAATCGCACCCCTTATCTCTTGTCCTTCTCTCGTCGGTACCGGGGCGTCCTCGGAGTCTTTCGCATTCAGGTCACGCGCTTCTGGCCTGTAGATTGGGAAATCTCGTGCCCCGGTCGTTTTCAGCATGGACTTTGGTAAATGTAATTGTTTCATCATCATGAAAAATGAATGCCAAAAGACCCTTAAAAAGCCACTGAAAAGAAAATTTTTTTTTTTTTAAACAATCTGGTTGGGCAATGCATTTCAAATAAATTTTATGTGAAAAAGAAAAAGAATTCGAATAGCAATATTTAAGGTGCAAGAATAAGTTAAAGTTCTCCGTGCAATGTCCATGACGTCGCGTCAATCTCTCCACCTCAACTTGATGGCCAAGCAGATCTACCTCTTTTCTGCGCGCCCGAAATGCTGAGAGAGATAACGAGTGGAAAGAAGGCAACTAGAGACTAAATTGCGACTAAATTTCTTGTTGCGCCGTCAATATTGCTCTAAAATTTTTTTTCTTGCGTTAAATTTTTTTTAGTTGGATAGGTTTCAGTTAGACAAATTTTTTTTTTTCTTTACAGTGGGTTTTTTAAAGCACTCATAAATTCAGAGAGGAATGACCTTCGAAAACATCGAACCTTGTAGACCGCTCCAGCAGCAGTCTTGGTCCGTAGTTAATATAATCTAGAGGGAAAAGGTCCCATGCATTGGGAACACTTGGGGCCCATATCGCTGGTGACGACTTAAAGGGTAACTGCAAAGAAAAAAAAGTGTTTTTTTTTTTAAACAGCCTATATCGGACAAGCATGTCACAAAACAAATCTTCCACGAAGAAACAAATTTTTTCTAGTAATATTTACGCCGCAGGACATAATTTAGTCGAAGTCGCAACTTCTCCACATTTGAAACTCCCGCTCTTTCGACGCGCGCAAAGTGGCTGTTATATGGCACTCCGTGAGGTGTAGCAGCCCCTATGTCAAAGGGACGAAATAGCCGCAAACTAAAATCAGTCTCGCGCAATAAATATTGCTGTACAAAAATTTGTTTTTGTGGAAAAATTGTTTTTGTGACATGCTTGTCCCAATTAGGCTCTTTAAAAGTACACTTTTTTTTTTTCTTTGCAGTTACCCTTTAATGTGCAGAAAGAAGCAGCAAGACATTTCTCGTAAGGTCAATATCTTGTTCTTTTCCAGCTTATTTGCAAGAAAGCGCCGGAATCGCACGTCATATAAAACTAAGTAAATTTGACAAGCGCTCGAGCAATTTCATCTCGTTGCGGCAAGACTAGCGTGCCTAGTCTTTCGCCCGCTTTCTTCTTCCGCTCTTCTGTTGCTCTCTGTCTTGTTCCTTCTCCTGGGACCTCCAATGTCGGCGGCCAGGATTTGCTGCATTCTTCTCCCGTTCTTGCCCCCCTTCCTTGTCTTGAACCAGGAGATTTAGAGCGTGCGCCCCTGGTGGTTGGCGCTACCAGACAGCTCTGGGTTTTCTTATAGGTGGACTGCGACAGCCTAGTAGGTGCAATTCCTGGCACTGGTGTCTACTCAATTGTCACATTTTAATATTTTTTGTCTGTTTTATGCAAATGGCATTTCTTGGGGTTTTGAAGGCATTCTACCATCTTTAGAATCGCATACAAACACTTTTCAGGAAGTCCGTGTGCTACACGTATGCAACTGAAATGCGTGTTTCATTTTATGCTGATGCTTTTACGCCACCATACGCTCGGCCAAGTATTTGGTCACGTAAGATAGCCTAAAAGACTCGGGTATTCTTTGCTCGCAACACAGTTTAACAGGTCTCGTCAATCGAACAACATTTCAATCCCCTGTGCCGCGTTATCCAGACAGGCTTTATTTCAGAAGATCTCCAATAACTCGGCATATTTAATTTACGGTGTCTGGGGAAGTCGTTTTATGACGATTGGATGGAATCTGGACTGGTTTTGGGCCGTGTTTTGAAGAGAGCTGGTTTTTTGCGCACCACTAAAGCAATGGAAGGAACGGACGTGTCTGATCTGTGCCCTACTTGCACCCAATTGGCTAATTTTCACAAAGGCCGCGAAGGCTTTCTGGAGATTATCTTTGCAGGGATAATCCTCCAAAGTGTCGAATGGCCAGCGTTGCGGGCGGCGTTCGACGTTTGATTTTAGAAATTTCTAGCTGATGGGGGTGAGTCGCAAAATGGCGCCAGCTGGTGAGCTCTTCTTGGAAAGGTCTATGGTGACGAACAGCGTGAGAAACGTAGGGTGTGCTGGGAGTCCAAGTGGCTGCAGTATTAGCCGATCAGAATGCCGAAGAACAAGTCGTGAGGCACCCCGCATTTAAGCTGTCGGCGAGTAAAGTTGTAAAATGCAGAACCAGGAACATTTTTGCGTGCATTGTCTAGCCCTTATTGCAAGAATTGAGATGGATCAGACTATGAGGTGCAGCTCAACTCTTGCATAGTCTTCCGATTTACATGTGTAGTGGGTGGCACCTGGCCCTAGATCGTCTTCAGCACGCAGGCGAGCAGTCTCACTACAGTGAGAGGCCCTCTCGCTGTTGTCTTTTATTTTTTTTTTGCAGGGTTTTCTTTTAATCTTAAAAAGCAAAAAAAGAAAAAAAAAAATTTACGCAAACATTTTTTTTTTTTTTTTTTTCTTTATAGTAATATTGACGGCGAGAGATTTATTTGAAATTCTGCGAGTGAAGTCCGTGCTGTCACGGGCGGGCAGACGTCGGGGGTCATTCTGGAGTTACCATCTCTGTCGTCAAGGTGAAGCCGATCCACCTCTCCTCCACGATCCCGCAAATGCCAAGAGAAAACAAAAGGAAAGGAGGTGACTGCTGACTAAATCGCATCTCTCATCGTCAATATTACTAAAAAAAAATTTTTTACGTAAAATTCATTTTTTGACACTTATAAGTTTAAGGGGTAGGTTAGTGGGTTAAGGCAGAGGGCATGGTTTTGTTGGCTGAAGGGGCCACTGAACCCATTGTCTGAGAAAACCTTGCTGATAGCGGCTGTTGATTCGTTTAATTGTATGTCCAAACGACGGGGTTTCCAAAGCTCTGCTTCTGAGTGAGTAGCTAATTTTATAATTTGCTAGTTAACCACCATATGTCCTTCAATGTGTCACTTTTTTTTTTTTTTTTTTTTTTGCTTTTATGTGCGGTGGTGGACTCCGTCCTGAGATTTATTACAGTTCATGGCTGCCCATTTAAACCGGCAGGTATTTCAGCGCTGCCAGTGGAGACTTTCATTTTAAAAATAATCTGCGAGGACCCAACTTCAAACTTTGATAACTTCACCAAAAGAAGTTCCTGTTACCTAATACTTTTGTGACAAGTACAGCTTTGTCTGCAATGCGTTTGCCAATTTTGAGGCGAATTGGCGACCAGGGACGAAAGAATAGTGGATTATCGCTTTAAAAGGTGGTTTTTCTCTGTCTGCGCCTGCTACGGAATCTTTAATCTGTAGACACGTTAGATTTTTCTCTTAGCTAAGGAGATCTAAGCTGAGCTTAAAATTTTCGGCAATGTGCGGTCAGCATTTGGCATCTGACGCCTACGACTCGCTTTTCTTTGACAAGTCCTTACTATTGTTTAGAATAGAATCTACGAAGGAGTGGAAAAATGAGCCAGCTTCATAGCTGGAGGCCAGACGAGTAGGGATGCTATACCTTAAAAAGGCAGTGGAATGATTTTAGTGTTGAAGGAATTGGCAGTTTGTATTTTTGATATTGTTTATTCAAGTACAAATGACCAAAAACGGGTCACCATGCCCCGAAAAAATGCTAATCCGGTGCATAGTTGCAAAGAAGAAAACAAAATATTTGCCGATCTGCAGCCGCTTGTGTTGGTTAAAGGGGCCCTCCGGAGCTTTCTGCGATTGTGTGTTTATGTTGTTATATTGCGTAGTAGGGGCAAGTTAATATGCATACAAAGTTTTAATTACAAAACCGTTTATTAAGCAGATGACAGAAGAAATGTATCGGGACTATTTTCTCTTGGAAGACAGTCCCCCATTCCCTGCCCCTCGCTAAAACTTGACCAGTGGAAATGCTGCATCTCGCGGTGAATACAAACATTATTATTGCAACACTTTTTAAGCTTGTTGTAAATTAAAGTTTGAGAAAAACGTAAACCTATTGTGGTGCGGGGAAACATGGTCCGCAGTTATCGCTCCAAAACCAGCAAACCATGTTTTCTTCCCGCAAGCTTGTTGCTAGGGGGTGATGCGTCGGTTCGTCTGCTTCCCGGGGCGTCTGCAGGCATGCGTTTGCGGGACACATGTTCCTTCTTCCCGTGGATCCCGACTCCAAAGCCAGCTTTGCGATCCTTCCACGTCAACGAGTCAAGTTTTTCCTTGTCATCTGTGGGATGCGACTGCGTATTGCAGTAGCAGCGCGACGGTGCGGTGCGACGAACGACTACTACCGAGCACAAGGTCTGGGTTCCTTGACTACGGTCCGTGCGTGCTTGACAGATTCCTCCGCGGGTCGGCGGTCTGCCGCGTTGGTGACGCACAGTGATGCCGGAATTCTTTGCTTGCTATTGGCTGACGCGTAAAGAGATGCCCCATTGTTTCCCGGGGTCATCTCAGAAAGGGGGGAGGGCGTGCCGGGGACATTGATAGCAATTTTGATAGGGAAATTCGCCGTGCATGACCGTAATTTTATGATTTTTAGGATCCTTAGGGCCTGTAGATTGAGTTACCGCCATAAATAGACCATCGCAGAGCGCTCCGGAAGGCCCCTTTAATGTAACTGATGTGTGACATACTCTGGGGGTGTGCGGAAGTGAACAAAACCTGTCTCGCGCCTCTGCTACACTTGCCGTCAGCCCTGTGGCAAACAGTCTTTTGTGTCAATCACTCGCTGCGACCTTCGACGATTCTAATCCTTGAAAAGTCTAATTGTGGAGGAGGTGGCTTGGGTCTCTGAAGAAAGAACCCAAGGGGAACCACGTGATTCCCCAGAGGCGAAGCGGAAGGTGGCGGGAAGAGCTGAGAGGCATTTTGACCTTCGATTTGTTCTGTTTTTTTGCATAAAAGCTAGCGCTTGCAAGGAAGTGTGATTTTCTGTTTTTTGTTCCATGGGTGATACAGATTAATTTTTGCAGTTAATTGGCTAAAGTCGAAAATCGTTGCACGCATCCTTTATGTGCATTGATCCACTGGACAGCCTTTTTTCTTCCCCGTCTTTCTTTTTCTGGTTTCTGGCAGTTGGCCTTAACTTGCATCACTGAGCTTTCCTCTTTTCTGGGCTGAAATTTGTGAACAACTATGCTTTTGAAGGGCAACTCTGCCTCATTGTTTCTTATCGAAAAAAAAAAAAAACGACAACAAAAAGACAGTCTTTTTCAGTACAAGCCAAATGTTACGTCATAGTTTAGTCGAATAGTGGATTCTGAGTTCGAAGCGAATTCGAAGCGAATCATAGTTTTGCGCGAATATTTTCGATTCGAACATCGAATAGTTTTTCCACGCCTTTCACTACCATTGCATAATACTTAGACGAAAATCCAGCTAAACTTGTGAAGGTTGTTCCACTTGTTTATTTATAAACCAAATTTAATCAATCTGTATTTATGAACTGTGACCTCAGAAGGTCTGGTGTCTTGGGATGCCAAGTAAACAACGGATTTGACATAATGAATCCTGTACAGATGGCCAACTATACCTAAAGGAGTGAATTTACAAATCTTGCCATATAAAATATTCTTTCTTTAATCTCGAGTTAAAAAAGAAGGAATCGTGCATGATGAACGCAGGTTGTAAGGGCATCTCTGCCTAACATAGTATACTCTTGCATAACAGTTTAACCCTTTGCGGTCAGATACTCTGACCAACTTAATGGTCATTCCGGTCAGGACCTATTTTGTATGCATGGGCCCCGGAAAAGTAAAATTATTTCGGCGTAGAAAGGCAACGTCTCACACTGAATGTAAGGACTGGAAAGTCCGGGAGATTGTTTGTGTACAAACTCCGGGACAATGTTTGTGGCGAAGCGGCTCCGCGGCCACTGTCTCGTGCAGTGTTTTTATATCCTTCGCTACTTTCACTCAAGTCACAGAGGTGGCCTCTCCATCATCTGATGGAGGGATATAGTCGTCCTCTTCACTGAAATCAAGCGAAGGAGCATGTTTAAAAGGACACGAAAACACGTGTCGGGCGACGCCCGACACCTGACCAGAAGCGCGTTTCTCCGATGTCGGGCCTGGTCCGACACATGACCGCAAAGGGTTAATTTTGAAACTTTGATTACAATGTTGATACACACATTCACAAACCCGTTTTCCCGACGGGGCCGAAGTTTCGGTTTCTGCTCATGTTTAAAGTAGGACTTAACAAAATATATCGCATTTTTCGCGAAGCAAATGACGTGGCGCCTTTTATTAGTGTTTCTTAATGTGAAATCGCTCATTATCCCAAAGTTTTCCGATTGAGCGAAGTTGCCCTTTAAATGTGCAAGAAAAATATGTTTTCCTTTGTCTTGTGCACGGTTATTTGCATCTCTTGCGATGCACATTACTCGGTAACCTAATCGCATCCCATTTTTTATCAACGAGTGGCTGCCGTCCTTCGTCATACAGTCGTCGTGCACATTTTTATGACACTATTCATTTTATGACCAATAGTTTTGAGGAACAGAGGTCCACGTTAGCAAGTCATCCCTGTACAAGAGCACGGCATGGTGAGCATGTCTGTCGTCCGTTCCCCTTTGGATCATTGTCGGACCCGTAGCCCGCTACAAAAGTGCCAGAAAATGCGCAAGGACAAAAAAGTGGACGACACTGGGCGCATTTGTAGTTGATCTCGAGCCAACTGGCCCAAACTGCTGTTTCTTCTCCGCCGACGTAGGGCCGGCGGAAAGACAAGGAAGGAGATTCTTCGGCCTATCTACCGTTCACACTCCTCTTGGCTCTTTCAGGCCTGCTACTTCGACCGTGACGATGTGGCCCTGCCCGGGTTCCACAAGTTCTTCAAGAAGTGCTCGCACGAGGAGACCGAGCACGCCGAGAAGCTGATGGCGTACCAGAACAAGCGCGGGGGCCGGGTGGTGCTGCAGCCCATCGCCAAGCCCGCCCAGGACGAGTGGGGCTCGGGCCTGGAGGCCATGCAGGCCGCCCTGGAGCTTGAGAAGACCGTCAACCAGTCCCTGCTGGAGCTGCACAAGCTGGCCACCGAGAGGGACGACGGGCAGGTGCGTACGCCCCTCCTGACGCCCCCCAGGTGGCGTCTCTGTCTTGTGTACGGGATGCGGCGACAGCCCCTCGAGTCCGTGCTCCTTTACTCCCGCTTCAACTCTCAGAGTTTCGTACTCTTGAGCACAGAAACTAAGCGGAGCATGGCGTACGGTGCTTGGATTGGACATAATCACGGACTTGGAGGTTCCTGGGATTTTGCCTCGAAAACATAAGAGATGTCGAAATAAAACCGCGCTCCAGGCGTGAAAAAAATCGCTTGCTTTACTTACTACACTCCAAAATACATGATGTTGATTCTGCAGTAAATATAACTGTACTTAAAATAATATCTTAAAATTCAAGCTCTTTCTTGTAGCAAGTACTCGTTCGCTGGCTTAAAAATAAAATCTCGTATGCTTATCTTTTGTTATTCATATTCACTATTGCTAAGGGGTGCACAAAAACATCTACAATACTGTTTCTTTCTTTTTTTTTTTAACAAAGTGTTTTAGTGTTTGTGTTTCTGCCCACCAAAATGTATTCATTCCCACCAAAATGTATTCCTGTATTTGTATTTCCAAATACATTTCTATTCTTCAAATGTATTTTTGATGTATCTCAATAATACTTTTTTATAAATGTATTTCGGTATCAGAATTTCAGCTGTTTTTGCCATGTACCCCAGCATTTGTATTTCTAAATACTTTTGAGAGTATTTCTGCCCAACCCTGACTGAAAGTAAAGTGGAATGAAACTGCTACAGCACTGCCTGCAAGCACAAGTAGCTGTAGCGCGCTATGCACACATGACTGCATGCCTAACTGTTCCCAATCAGCAGAGTCATAGTTTTATTGTATGCCCATATCTCTATTGTTTGCTAACCGACCTAGAAAATCTAGGCATCAATCGATCCGTCCCATCAAAATGAATTTGGTACAATAAAAAGGTTTAATATATTTTTCTGTCGAGTAGTAACATTTTGTGCCACTAAGGGATGGCGAGCACATCCCAGAAGTGTAACTGCATTCAGAACGGTGTAAGGAAGTTTTGAGGCCCCCCAATGCGTTCACATCCCTCCAAAAAACCTGCATGTCCCATTTTTTTTTTTTTTTTTGTGAGATTACAAAGAAAGGTTAGAAGGGTTCTAGCTGCTTTGTCTAGGGATATAGCAAACCTGCTCAGATTCGAGTTCTACTGGGTTTGACCTTTCCTAACTTGTGTAACAAGTTTTACTAAAGTTTGACTTCTAAGCGATATTAACATCAGAGTGCACATCACGTGACTAAAGTTTTGCACTTTTGCAGCGTGGCACATTGAACTGCCTCTGTGGTGAAGGGAGTGCCGAGGCGGCACGAAGAATCCCCGTTTGGTGGCAGATCAGTTTGGTTATAACAAAACTTTGTAATCAAAATGGGGACACAGATTTGACATAAAAAAAAAAAAGAAAAACAATTTCATTCAACATTTCTCCTCGTGCAGGAAGTATCTTTATTTAGTAAGTATAACAGCAATGTAAGGGTCTGCCTCGACACCTTCGTTTTTTATTGGAAAGTTGCGTTTACGTTGCGGGGAGAGGGCTGCAGGTTTTGTTGCGTGATGACGTGTCCCTTCCAAAGAACCACACTTCTAGTAGTCTCTGGTGACCCCATTGCTCCTCCCTCGCCAAGGTGGTTGCGGTTGTCCAAGTGTCGTCCACAAGTTAAGTTTTGAGGCAAGTTGCGTGCGATGTATAGGCGAAGTCGCGCTTGTGTTCTTTCAGTGGAGTGCCTCTCCTGCGTCCGGTTTCGCCAATGTATGAAGCACTACAGTCGATACACGGGATCTTGTAGACGACGCCTCTGGACGTCTGTTGGGGTGAGGTGTCTTTTGGCTTGGACACAGCATTCGCAATCATTCGGTAAGGCGTGAACACAGTACAAATACCAAGGGGATGCAAAACGCGACCTAAGCGGTTCAGAGATACATACGGAATACACAACACACTCTTGTTACTATTTTTTTCACGCACTTAGACTTTTTGTTTTATTTGCTTGCAGACATGATCGACAAGCCGCTTTGTGTAGTGTTGTTTCTTCGGGGATTCATGCACATGTGCTTGTTCGTTTGAGCCATAGACTGTTAAATGAAATGGTGTTTAAACTGTGCAAAAATGATTTTACTACAGTGCAATGCACTTGAAACGATAATGAGAAAGCCCGGAAATTCAGTTATAACCAGATTGTTGTAGCTGGACTAGAAACCGATTGCTTCTGGTCTGGAAACTCTATAAATTGATCGTTATAAGCAGTACATTGTTATATGTGGTATCATTAAAAGTGGATTGCATTGTATTGCTTGTCTTGCATTGGGTGGTGAGATCGAAAATCTATAAAACTTCCTGTTTCGCACGGCTTACAATAACATTTTCGTATCGATTCCATTGTTCGGCTCAACCGATCGCATTACACATACGTCCAAAAAGGCCAGCATACCATCGTGTTCTGCCTTGGAAGTAAAATGTATTGTGGGGTGAACATAGTTTAAATCTCTGTGAAAATCATTAACATGTTTCTTATGTAAAATAAGAAAAGTGTCAACATATCTACCATAAAATTCGATAGGGAAAGTGAAGTTACTCCGCATCTTTTTCACGTTGCGCTCCATGATGAGATTTGCAACATTGACAGATACCGGGCTTCCCATTGGACAGCCATTCACTTAGTGGTACACCTTTCCACGGGAGTTAAAAAGACATTAAGGCAAAATCCTGGAGCCCAAGATGATATCTATGTGAAGCGACGTGTGCGTTGCCAGCGTTTCGTCATTAAGGAAGCATTCACATGCAAGATCATTGGCAAGGTCGTTTGGAACATTAGTAAAAGGATACACCATGTCCAGAGGGAACATACCCTCATGCGGAAGAGGCATGAGGGTGTGTTTTCTCTGGATGTAGGGTCTCTTTTTGCTAATGTTCCGAACGATCTTGCCATTGATGTTGCACGTGAACCCTTAGTTAACAACAAAACGCTAGTGACATGCATGTTGCTTAAAGTAGATCATATAACTTTTTTTCCTTAAGATTTTGCCTTCATCAAATGTTTTTTCGCCTTCCGTGGAGAGGCATACCACCAACTGAATGATTGTCCGATGGGGAGGCAAGTATCCGTCGGTGTTGCAAATTCATTATGGAGCATATCAAGGAAGGGGGCTGAGTAACATCATTTTTCTCATTAAATTTTACGGCCGCTATGTTGACGACACTTCGTCATTTTAGATAAGGATGTTAATGATTTGCACCCTATGGTTTGAACAATCTTCACCCCGCAACACAGTTTATTGGCAAGGCAGAATAAGATGGTATGTTGTGCTTTTGAAACATACCTGTAATGCTATGGGTTCAGCCAAACCATGGGATCAATACTAAACTGTTATTGTAAGCCGTGTGAAACCGGAAATTTTATGGATTTTTGATTGCACCATCCAAATCAACTCGCAATAGTGCAATCATTTTTGTACAGGTCAAACACCATTTCAATAAAAAAAGTTCATGGCACAAATGAATTAGCACATGTGCATAAATCCTTGAAATATCGACACAACCCAAAGTGACTTGTTAATGTCGGCAAACAAATCAAACAAAAAGTTAAAATGCGTGAAAAAATGGTAATAAAAGTGTTTTATATTTTAAGTAAAAGGTGTCTCTGAACCGCTTAGCCGTGTTTTGCATCCCCTTCATATTCATTCAGAGTTCAAGCCTTACCGAACAGTTGCAAATACTACGTCGGAGCAGAATGACCCCACCCTGACCTGACAGACGTCCAAGGAGGCGTCGCCTACAAGATCCCGTGTATTCTCTGTTGTGCTTCATACATTGGTAGAAGCAGACGTGAAGTGTGAAGTTGCCTATGCATCGCACGCGACTTGCCTGAAAACTGAACTCGTGGGCTGTACCGTCGCTACCATTTATAGCCAAGTAGGTTATAATGAAATAGCGGCTACAGCGAAGCGATCACGATTTCCCATTGCCGGGCACTTTTCAAGGTATTTGCGTCTGCTTTTAGTGAAGGAAATTGAGTGCCTCCCCCGAATACAGTGAAGAGAAAGTTTGCAATAATTTAAAAAAATGATAAAATTTTCGAAGTTTACCCAGTGGCAGACCGCCACACCCTGCTGCCGTGGCCAAGCAGCCACCCAGAACTGGCCGCAGACATGGTACTAATCCTGCCGGCGGCAGCCTCTGCATCGTCGTCTGCTTGCGGCTGCTTATCTAAGTGTCCTTTCCGCATTGCACACGGAGAAGCCATTGTGGCGGACGGCGATGGCGAAGAGAGCCTAGATAGAAGGGAAGGCGCAACTCCGACCATGGAGAGCATGTTCAGTTTAATGGTGGTTTCCTCCTGGGCAGATTCAGATTGGCACAGCCTTTGGTTGTCTCGTGGCCGGCGTGGCAAAGAAACTGGGCGGAGAGGTGAACACATTTGCAGGCGGCGAATGCGTTTGACTCCTCGCAGTCTGCAGCTCGTTGGAGCAGTTGCCGCTTTTCTCAGATCTAGGTTCTCTATACCAACAAAACGGAAATTTAACTGCAAACTCGAAGCTGCGCGTGCTTCTTTTTTTGCTTCATGTCGGCGTCGCTGGTTAGCATTGTCGCTGCCTGCATGAAAACCTAGCTTTGCTCGAGCATCGTTTCGGGAACTCGTCGCCACTGGACGATGGCGAGTCCAAAGACCACCGGTGGCACCTCGACGAGGAGGGCAAAGGCAAATTGTTTGAAACAAAAGCATCCTCGACGGAGTGCGCATTAACGTAAAGAATTCCACCAGTGTCCTCTGCGGTAGCCGTCGCGTCTGTCGACACAGTGCGAGGGACGAGAAATTGGGTCACCAAAAACTGCTAGAATCGTGGTTCATCCGAAGGAACACGTCGTGCAACAGAAACCGGGGCCCCCTCCTTGAAGCATAGCTGGAACTTCGTGATAAATGGAACGGTGTTGAGATAGGCCCTTACATTACTGCTGTACTTAAGAAGACACCTTCCTAACGGGACGCGAAACGTTTAATGAACATGTTTTTCCGGTTATGTCAAGTCGGTGTCCTTATTTCAAATGACGTCTCCTGGCTTTTGGAGTGTTTTTGCTACAATATTTTGTGGGTAAAATGCACGGTGCCAAGTGTAAAAACCTCAGTTTATCTACAGTAGTATCGTGGAAAAAACGTAAAGCCACTGATTTGATTTGCTCATGCCGACATCTGTTTCCAAGGCATCTGATCCGCATGAACGACGAACAGGGAGTAGCACTTGCCGATGCAATTGTACGTATCTCACCAAATTTGTTGACCACAGAATTGCCACTTTATGCGAACGTGCCGAAGACCGGCTCGCACCGCCTGGCAGAGCCAGGGTGCAGCACCTATTGGGTCTATTGTTTCGCATTATTTTTCTATAGCAATAAAATTTTAAAGAATTTGAAATGTTAGCAATAATTTGAAACATTAGCGTAGACGTCAAGCTACACCTTCAACCTCGTCGAATTTTACCAAAAGTTCAAAAGGTTTGCCGAACCGGTCAAACCTTCATTTGGCATAAAGTTTGCCGCATCCTTAGTTACTTTGGTGACCGGCGGTGTCTTGATGTGCACCCCGAAGGTTGTTGACCTCCCTGCTCTCTGTGCAGCTGTGCGACTTCCTGGAGGGCAACTACCTGAACGAGCAGGTGGACGCCATCAAGGAGCTGTCCGACTACGTGACCAACCTGAAGCGTGTGGGACCTGGCCTGGGAGAGTACATGTTCGACAAGGAGACCCTGTCCGACTGAGCCCCAGGCTGCGTGGCTCCCTCCCAGCTGCCGGGGCAGCTGCTGGTTTCCAATAAATAGTTGCAGACGACCCTCGTGCCTGTCTCTAGCCAGGGACGGTGTGCTCGAAAAGGTCGCACACCACTCAAGCGAGAGGAAGACTTGTATAGTTGCTCATACCTAGGTCATTTCGCGGACCCCTTGTGTATGGGGGAGATGATAGTGGACCTCGTTTGTGGTGAGGGGAAGAGAAAGGTACAGTCTAAGCTCATTACAACACATTTGGATATAACATACCGATTTGTGAAGTTCGGTTGGTTTCCCTCTGCATATTGTTGACTCGGGTTCACTACGGTTGATCGAGTGCCATTTCATCGAAGCACGTTTTAGAGCATGGGTTCTCAAACTGGGTTCTGTGGAACACAGGGGTTCTGCGGAGTGCTCGCTTGGGTTCCGCGAGCACCCAAGTCAGTCCCCCCCATCCTACACACACATACGGACGCGACGAGAAGACGCGGGGCTTTGAGCATAAAACGCGATTTACTATTGATCGAAGTATGCGGGACTCAGTCACTCAGCCATGCGGCCGCATGGCTGAGTGCTTGTTGAGCCTTTTGTGGAGAGCTCTTTTCTCGTGAGGCTAGCCTACCTGGTTGACATGTTTGAACACCTCAACATACTGAACCAAAGCCATCGGGGCAGACGGGTAACCCTAGTTAGTGCTGCTGACCAGATCGGGGCCTTCTGCAGCAAACTGCAGGGCTGGATGAGCCGCCTGAGCAGGGGAGACTAAAGCCCTTTCAAGAGGCTCTGCACCTGTGAGGCTCAACTTGCTCTGTCTGCTTCTGACAGAGCGGTAATCATGGCTCACATCAGTACGCTCGGGGCTCATTTAGCCAATTACTTTCCGGAGGCGGCCAGTGCTCAGTGGCTTGTGTCCCCTTTCCATGTGGACATAACAGCATTCAACAATGAGGCTGTTGAGATTGAAAATGAGTTCCTTAAGCTCGCTGCACTCACTGCAGTGAGCTCACTACTTGAGTTCACTGCACTCGGAGAAGTTCAGCAGCCAAGATGTGGTTGCATTTTCGATGGAGACTGCCTCACTGTTTCCCCACCTCTTTCGCAGGGTAGTGGACATGCTTCTTCCTTTTGCAACTATATATGTTTGCGGGGAGGTATTTTCAGCACTAGGCTACGTGAAAAACAAGCACAGGAACCGACTGAACCGGGCAGCAGATATGAGGCTGGCCCTAAGAGTGACTGAGCCACGCATCGATTCGCTGATGCGAGCAAGGCAACCCCACCCTTCACACTAATATGTATACTGTCTTGCATTTTAATCCCACTCTTCAGTCTAATGTGTGTTCCGCTTTTTATTGTTTTTATCTGTGCAACAAATATTTTGTGAACTCTTTCATTGAAAGTGTATCCAGTCAGCAAAACAGCGGGGAAGGGGGAGGGGGAGGGGTTCCTCGGCAGTCTTTAAAGGTTGCTGGGGTTCCCCGAGGCCAAAAAGTTTGAGAACCCCTGCATGAACACGTTTTATTGAAGCACAGTTTAGAGAAAGCAGAACCTCCGTTTAGAGAAACGCCGTTTATCGAAAAGGGGACGCTTTTTAAAAAAAGGCTTTCCTACTTCTTGCGTGTATCAGTGGTGCGCGTGTTAAGCGATGGCCCCAGGTGTCGCTCCCCCCGCTTCGCGGCGGCAGTCTGTGGCGGCTCATTACAAAAATGTTAACTCGCCCTATTTATCCATACACGCCGCTTTGCGGCGGCAGAATTCGCTAAAAGGTGGCTCGTCGCCATTTTCTCTAAACTGGGTTCTCTATAAAGGCATTCGATAAACCGGGGTTGGTAAAACTGCGTGCGCTAAAACGAGCTTCTCTAAACCGCATGTCTCCGCGTTTACTCAACTTCATATCTGCATACAACATACTCTTCTTGAAACAGACCGAAATCTTGGTCAAAATCGAGGTCTGTTATAACGAGCTTGCACTGTATAGGCTAGTTATGATAATGTTTTAAAAGATGGATTTAACTAAGAACTCTCGTTGACATACAGATGAGAAAATATCACTGGAAAGGTGGAATGTTTGTTTCAATCTGAAAAGAGACAATTTCTATGCCGTGCTCAAGTGATGAGGCAGGGTTTCGCAGACCCCTAAAACGCCTTTGTAGACCCCCATTTGAGAATTGCTGACCTAGGTAATGCCTTGGTGCTTCATTTTCAATTTTCTGCCGGGTGCCATTGTGGGGAGCACTTCCCGGAATACTTTGCGGCGAGGGGAATTGTGGCGCTGTTTGGATGTTTGCTCGTGCAGGCTCAAACGCCTTGTATATCCCTGAGCTGTACGATTCATTCTCTCTTGGCTCGGAAATCGCAAAAAATAGGGAGAACGCAAAAAGAGGTCATTGCACACTGTTTTGCTTTCTTTGTGCCTTCTCCGATACCTAAACTCGCAAAGTGTTAAACCAACTTTGTCTTTGATTCCTGGGTAACCGCAGTCGCCCTCAAGCTGGACGATATTTACCGCGTCTGCGTGCTAGTGAGCCTCGGGACTGGTGCAGTTAATTTGCAACAATTTTTAAGTTTATCGTTTTGGACCATGTCCGAATGTGTCCGTGAAATTAGTCTGCATGTAGTCTCGACCTTGTTTCTTAAGGTTTCTTCTCTGTCCAAAGCCTCCGACGACGTCGATGAAAGAGGGCTGCAGTTAGTTCGGATGCGTCGTGGCACCAGGTGCTCACTGCAGGTTCTGGAGTGGCGGCATGCCGACAGCATTTGGGCTGGCTCTTCATTTCCCGAGCAAGCAAAATATCTCCTCAAACATGTCGTACATTTCCATCCATCGGCACTCTGCAGACTGCACTGAACAGATGGGTAGACGGGCACTAGACTGTGAAGAAGAGGGAAAGTTGCAATATCTAATTCTCGCATGGTTGCGTGCCAATCAATATACAGTCGCCGACCGATTTTTCGGACACTCAATTATTTGGACGTTTTTGCCGGACTGTCACTTGCCCCATAGAGTTAATGTATAACGTTGAGCGAAATTCTGGACGTCGGGAAGCTTATTGCTCGATATTTCTGACATAATTTGAGTGATTTCCTCAGCTTTTAGCCACAAAACAGCCGCTGTGATAGTGCTGCGAGGTTAGTCGCCGCCATTTTGGTGGTTTTGATTTTGCCTTGTAGCCTTGATACCACATCCTACACAATAAACAAGCTGGGTTGAGGCTATAGTCAGGTTTTCCGGTTCCGTTGTAGCCGGCATGGGTGCCGTCTGCAACGAGCTTGACCCCCCCCCCCCCCCCCCCCCGAGTTGCTGCCATCTTGACTGTTTGCTGCATTAATGATCATGTCACTTTAAGATGGCTGCACTCGTAGGTGCGCCAGATCATATTGGCCAGATTACGGTAAGCATGGCCGCGGTCCAAAATTTACTTCATCTACTAGGGTAAATGTTCTGTACCTTGGTGTTGGAAAGGAAAATCTACCCGCGTCCAGTTGCTCTGTCAGTCTTGTTATGTGACATGATCCGCGGGAGTAACTTTGATCCATTCGAGTAACATTGGAAGGCAGCCCCAGAGGGCCCCCTGCTTGCCGTGATCTGGCCCAACTTTGGGCGCAGCCATCTTGATGTCACGTGATCACTAATGTGGTAAACGGGCAAGATGGTGGCAACCGGGGGCGGGGGCCATTTGTGCTGCAGGCTTTGGGTTGAGGTTTACCGCTCCAAGTTGATACTTAAGCTCGTTGGCCGTCTGCCCATTCTTTTGGTTCTTCCAGTTCTCGTGGTCAGTGTTTTACGGGTGTGACTGCGAGAAGAGTGGCCATTTTCCGTTCTTGAGCACAAAGGGTTTTTACCGATAGGCTTAGGATTGAAGTGAGCTTGGTGGACTAAATGTCGTCTCCAAATGGTACCAACTTCAACCTCGCTCTTTGTGCCAACGAAGGCGCCGACAAAGTGCAGCACCGTAATCAAGAAACATTAAAAAATGAACAATATAAAGTGGAAATTGCACGAGAACTTAAAACTTGACATCAAGCAGGTGGAAAGTGGCCAGTATGCGGCGTAATATGCGTGGAAATTTCATAATTTGGGGGGGGGGGGGGGGCTGAAATCGATTTTTCGGACCACTCGATTCTTCGGACAATTTTGGGGTCCCCTCAGTCCGAAAAATTTGTCGGCGACTCTTATCATAACTGCCAATGAGAAAGTGGCAGTAAGGTGCTTCAGTCGTCCCGTCTCCAACACGAGCTTCCTATTTTCGACCGCGCTTCGGCGTCTTGTGCTCCCCGAGCACAAGCGGCCGAAGCGCAAAGAGTGTGCCGAAGGCCCAGGCATTTGAAAGACGTGCCCTGTTGTTCTCATTCCCTCTCTAACTATAATGACTTTCACATTCCACACAGTGGCCTGTATGTTGAATGGGGTGGATAACAGCAGCCTTTAGAATGTTTTTTCTTTAATCAGGTGGAACTGTGCCATTTTGCGCCAGACGCATTTGTCTGCGCCATCCTGCGCTATAGCCAATACCTCGCGCCATACTGCAACAAATCGCAAAAACGTGCACCAAAAAAAGATGTATGTTTCTTGATTTTTTGTTTTTATTGACTCGATTGGCAACAATGGAGCGCGTTTAGCTTGATCGGCCTTGCAATCCTTTGTTCTGTTTATTCTCCCTGTGTATCTTGAGTCGGAAGCGTGCAAAAAAATTTGGGGGTCGGATTCCACGCGCTACACCACTTGCGACTGGATTGTTATTCTTCAACCATAGAGCGCGAAACACGTGTACGACGAAACCGTCCGATCCCACGTCCGATTAGGCAATACGACGGTTGAAGGCGAGGGTTTTCGGCGCTCTCCAGTGCTACGAAAACCTTCACCCCCCGAAGGTCATTCCGGTAGTTCGCACGTCGGATCGGATGGTTTTGTCGTACATGTGATTCGCGCTTAAGCGGTTAAGCAAGTCGGCAGAGGTGAGGTCGAGTCGTTAAACGTCAGATTGCCTGAGGCTCTGTGGCCCAGGATCCGAATGTCAACCAGTTGAAAATGAAGGAGTAAAAGATTCTTTTTAGTTCTTCATCGTTAGAAGTTGGAACCACATTCCCACAAAATAAATCGTGATTTCATAGAAATCAAACGCGGTCCGATCCGAAACTGTGCCGCCCAGCAGCTTTTACGCGAGTGGTAGATCTGCAGTAGATCTGCTCGGCGTATTTAATCTTGCTCCAGCTTAGCGCTTCGGGTATGGTAACTCCGTTAATCGTAGTCTGCTGCTTCAATATTGAGTTGCACAATGGAATAAACTCTAAATTTGTTGCCCTGTTTCTCCACGGAACTGCATGTCCGTTGCTTACGCATGTCACGTGGTTTGCACATATGATTACTATGTCGAGCACATGTGGGTTGTGCGATAATCAGTGCTGGGTTGCATTTTGCGCAGCTGAAAGCCACTCAAAAAATATAAAGACCGACACGCTGTTTACAAACAAGCCCGCGTTTGCCCACACCAGGTGTGGGCACTGCGCGTGCGCAGAAACCGAATTTGGGAGGAGTGAAGCGTCTGCGCATGCGCTGTACCGCCGACAGCGCCACCGCAGCTGCATGACGTCAGGGCCGCGTGTTGGTCTAAAGGATACTATCTTCAGAAAATTATGGTACTTGCCTTTTGATTATCATTAAAGGGAAGCTGAAACACTTCTTGAAAAGAACGAGTTAGAGGTGAATTCTGGCGTATTTTTATCCCGTGAATCTGAATATCACTTTTGTTTTCCCTGAAGATGCAACTAAAAGCGAGAAAAAGCGAAAAAACATTCGACCAGTCGTGACGTCATACTAGGATCTTCGGGCCGCCAAGCGCGTGTCGCTCGTGTGTTCAGCGCGTGCAACGGCAAGCTTGCCAGGTATATTTCCCCGCACTGACACCAGTCGTGACGTCTCTTTCTGGCCTTTCTGAAAATAGCAAGAGTGCGCGTGCATAGCTTTGACAGGCGCTGAAGATGCGCGAGAGCAGATATTCCGAAGGCTCCTAGTGTGACGTCACGCCCCGGGAAGGAGGGGCTTCGGCGGTACTTTAAAAATTAATTTCTGAAGCCTCCGTGCACCAAATTGAAAAATAATCTTGATATTCCTCATCCTGGAGGTAGAATGAAGGCCATCGAAATGTTTTTTCTCAAATAGAGAACCGCTTCAGTTTCCCTTTAAAAGGCTCACAAAGTTTGAAGTTTTCTCATCTGTTGCACTGTTATCCCATCTACCTAGGTCCCTAACCACTCATGTTCATCTGTACTGCTAAGCACAATTGAAATTGCTTCCGTGCTTGTCTAAGACACAAGCTGAAGTGCAGTGAAAACTTATCTGGACTGCTCCAGAATGTAGTTTTAGCTGCTCCCAACCTACTCCAAAACAGCTGTTTCAGCTGCTCCCTTGGCTGCTCCGAAGTACATTTCATGAGTTCCACCCCTGTTTAGCTCATTTAGCAAGTTTGGTAGGAATTCTCATAAATGCGCGGTTCGCTTTTAGTATTTCGATACAGGATGACGAGATATCGGCGATGCTGGAGCCTCCGTCCCGTGTGAACGTGGCATTATTGGGCATTCGCGGTGGGCCTCTAAAATATTTCAACGTCCAAATTGTCTTTTCCAGATTAATGATCCTTTGTAAACCGTTGATCTCTCTTTGCCTGTGTAGACTGCCAGCAAGTGAGGACTTTGGGTCCCAATGTTATCTTCGATTTGAATGGAACGTGTGGAAAGGTGCTCCACTCGATTCTCTGGGGCATCCCATATTTGTGTGGAATTCTTTATGGCATGCTGTTGCAAGCAAGCCCGCGCAATGTCAAGCCTGCCAAAGGTGTGCCTGATGCATGTGCTTGGGTACGAAGAAGTTAGGCAATTGAAACTGGTTTGCGGGTGCTTTTAGTTTAATTACAAAAAGTTGTCATTACTACTCTTGCAGGTTAAGAAAATCGGGGCAAGCTGCTCTCGCAAAGCCCTCCCCACATTCCACTTTAGCGAGTGAACCCTGGAGAGGAGGTGAGTAGACTCCTCCTCCTGTTTAGCATTTGCTGGCTAAAGTAAAGAGTGTAGGGCTTTGATAAGCTTTTCCTGCTTAACCTGCAACAGGGTACAATATATTCGCCAAAAAATTGCATGTGACGTGTAATGTCTTTATGTGTCGGTTTTTTAATTTGTTATATATGTATATATTTTTTTATTTGAATACTTGCATTACCTAAAGAGGCATCATAGTAGGGGGGCCACAGACAGAAAATGGAACAATAAGTAACGTGCAACGATAATTCAATGTATCCTTGAACCTTCTTAACATGCAGTTCTAGCAACACTGTTTGAACACTGTCACTTGGCAGGTCATTCCAATTGTCAATAAACTGTGAGAAAAAGAAAAAAAAACTTTCAAAACAGCAGTTTTGCAATGAAATGGACAAATTTGTTTTTTAATTACCTCTACTTCATTACACATAGGCTGAAAATATACTTTAACCTACAAATAGTGGTATCGTTTAACACTACGTAAAAGTTTGAGAGGGAGAAATTCGTGCCATCGACTGGGAGGTGTCCAATTTAGAGATTAAGTGTAATTATGCTAGATCTGAAATCATACTTACCCGTAAGAAATCTTGCAGCATGATTCTGTATCTTTTCAATTTGATCTACCAAGTTCTGCCTGAACGGATCCCGAATCTCACTGGCATAGTTGAAGACAAACCGTACATGAGAAAAGATAGTGTGCTGGGGAGCCAACCAAACATTATATTTAATAAATCCCAGTGACCAGTTTGCTTTCGTTGTAATATGGTCGACATCTTTCAGACGAAGAAATGACCCAAATATTTAAACTCCGACGCCTGTTCAAGTGAAACTATAGCATTACTGTAGGACGAAAAAACACTTAGTTTTTCTAGTGAATCTGATGGTAATGTTACCTAAATTGATTTGGGTTGATGAGAGAGGTTAAATTGGTTGGAGAGGTTAGATTTTATTGTTTTAAAGTTATGTCACGCGATGTTAAAAATTTTTAAATAATTTTTCACTGTTTCCTAACACTAATAGCAGATATCATGCATCATAAAAATAGTATCGATAGATATCTTTATAGTTATGTTGTCCAGGAGTTGCACACGTGTGAGTGGCGTGCGTGCCATTCATCCGTGCATGTGAGAGTGCGGGCTTGGTTGGGTTGGTACGGGTTCGGCCTCCGGGGCCTTCGCCCATTTGTGCATCGCTGCCTAAGCGAAGCGGTCAGGCTTCGTCGTGTGTGTGGTTGGCTTGGTTCCAGGCGTTTTAGTGTGAGCTTATGTGCATCGAAGGGGACAAGTGCAAGCCCAGTGCTCCGTACATCCTTGACTTGCGCGCACGCTTGTGCAGTCTGGTTTCTGTAGATTACCCGCTTGCGCTTGTAGCTTTTCCTTTGCTCGCAGATAAGCTGAAACGGGTGAAATGAAGTATGGCTGCTGTGCGACAGTTTGTGCAACTGAGGTGCGCCCTTTGAAAAAGCCTGTGCTTCTTACCTTTGCTCTGCATTGTCGCACGACGCACTAAAAGCCATATATTCAGGAGGGACGATCGGAAACTGAAACGGAGTGTACGATCGTGACACATTCAATGCTTCATGAAGCGAAAAAGGGTCGAAGGAGTTATATGCTGCAAGTGCGGGGAGTTGGCACGCAAGATCCATGTGGGATCCAGATTTCGAAGCTCAACGCCACAGTTTGATATACTGGCAGAAGGAAGAGGAAGGTGGAGTGTTCTTTGACAGCGACAGTGGAGGTGCAGTAGCCTGTGATACAAATGAATGGAACGACGATTCTGATAATGTTATCAGCAAGCCAGTACCAGAATTCCGGTGTGTCAGATCGAGGTGATATTATGCAACCAACAAATTCCGAATACAAGTCACCCTAACTAAACACTCAGTGAACCATATTGCTTGACTGGCGATCTGTACCAGCTTCTGGAAGCTGACGGCTGAATGGTCATGGAAGGAGAGTTTTGGACACTTCAAATCAAATGTTTTTATTTCCACCTTGTAAAAATACAGGCTGTGGGAAAAAGCTGCACCTAGCAGCTTGAGGAGCCCACTGTCCCTGTATTAATGGCAATCAAGCATCACTACGGTGGGAAGCATGAACATGCATAAAAAGGATAATGACAACGAAAGTGCGAAAATATACAGAACAGGTGTTGAAATGTCTGAAACCATTGAAAACACCACTTGGGCCTTCGGTAATATCCGATTACAGTCGTGATGATTGCAGTGACCATTGACATACCTAGCTTTATAGGTTCTTGAGGCTAGAAGCCATCGGTGCCGGAAACTTGGGGGGAAAACAACATGCATACCTGCCAACCCTTCCGAATTTTTCGTAAAATGTACGAATTGGAACTAATTTTACGATTTTACGAATCTTGCTTCAAATCTTACGAAATATATATATATATATATATATATATATATATATATATATATATATATTTTTATTTTTTTTATTTGTTGTTGTTTTTGTAACTCCCTTGTTGGCGGTATCTTGCAGCGCCACAAGAGAGCGATAGGTACCGTCCATAGCAGCGTCGTGGTTTTTACTATCCGTCTATCCGGTGGCCACGGATCGAAAAGCAATCCAAAGCTCAAAGCCTTTGTTCGTGTGTTCGGTGGTACACACGTGCACGTTGGTTCGGCGTGTTCAGACGTTGTTGGGCCTCGTTGTTTCGGCTAGTTTGAGGCGAGAAGTACGGCGTCTGTGTTTGTTCCACGTGTAACTGTAGCATTCTCCTGGTCACTGCGGCTTCGCGACGCAATGCCGAACTCGAAACCTCAAAAGAGGTACTTTCAGGTGTTCCTGAAGCCCTACACGTCGAAATTTTCGTGCTTCGTGCCGCCCAAAAAGCGAGAGAAGTTTGGATTGTGTAGCACGTGCACGTGTGATGTAAGCGTTTCGCACGCTTGCCAGGCTGACATTAAGCTGCACATCGCTTCGCGTAACCGCCCCCCCCACTGCAGCCGCGACTTTTACGAATTTGAAAGTCCACAGGTTGGCAGGTATGAACATGCAGCTTGGATGCCGAGTTAAGTCTCAAGAAAGCGGATACTGTGAACAATTTATAATTCTCCCGACAACTTAATTTTTGTGAAATCCATGATTTGATTGAGTCGTCTCATGGACATGCAATGCACATATTGAAATATTCAGAAAGCTGACACTTTGCAAATTATAATGCCCATAAAGAATAAGTTGTCTACAGTTATGCTGTATGCACAGTAAAGGAACTTTCGAAAGTCGCCCGCTTCCACCTTTCCCACCACTACACACAACTTGTAAAATCTAGCTTGTCTCCTCGGAGGAGGGCTTCTCCCTACATGGCTCATGGTGAAGGAAAGCGCTAGGCAGACGGTGTTGGCTAAGCTGAGAAACCTGCAAGTGCGCTTCTCCGTATACTATGAGTGTTGCGGGAAAGCAAGATGCTCGCATGTATTTGTCCCCTGGGGGGTGGGCTCTTCCTTTAGAAAAGTGATCTAGGAAAGCAGCACAGCAAGAAGCTGAGTGTGCTCCTCCCTACAGTGACGTGCACTGTGGAAATGCGACATGAACCAGGAGGACCAGAAGCAAAAAGTTGATGTCCGCTGTGTCGCCTCTGCAGTGCTAAAATATCTACCCCAAAAAGCTTGCCTTCATGCTTTCTTTTTTTACATCGAAGCTCATATGTGCTAGGATCTGTAAAAAAAATGCATCTATAGATGCTAACAAAAAAATTCTTGGTTTAAATGGTTCTCTTTCGTTCCTATTGGTTGTGGCAAGTATAGATAAAAAAGAGGAAGCAATCCGTGTGAGTCAGCCTTCCTTGGCGTTGTTGGATAGTAGTGAGGTCCTGATCCCTTGTTATCACCTATGGTCACCGACTTATCTCGGCTAAAAGAGCACTGTGACGAGGCACGCGTGCCACTTCAGCGATAGTGATAAGGAGACTTGGGCTCAATCGGAAAAAAAAGAGAATGAATAATGTCGTGTACAGTAAAACCTCGTTATAACAAAGTTGAAGGAGCGGTCGTAATTATTTCGTTATAACCATTAGTTTGTTATAGCCACTGTTTATTTCTTCCCACTATTAGCAAGCAAGGGGAATTATGATTGCTTTGTTATATCCATTAGTTTGTTATATCCCGTTTTGTGATAACGAGGTTTTACTGTATGTGTCTTCATTGTAATCATCTAAATCGTATAGATGTAGTATGGTTGTCGCAAAGATAACAGCTTCGCTGGTCCTCCATCTTCCCAAGAACTGGATGGGCTCTACAATTTGTTTTTTTTTTATTGGACACAACAATGCAGTTTGGAAGTATATGGACTGAACCTCGGCAACAACATCAAGGAAGTGCTTATGTTCAGATTTAATCTCGGGGTCGGCATGCAATACATTATATTGCACATTGTCGCTCTTCTCAACAGGAGGTTACGAAATAGTGTGCTAGGTTAATAAAAAAACATTTTTTAAAGTTTTTTGCAGACTGTTTCCAAAAAACACAGCGTCCTAACAGTGGATGAAGACGTGTTCGATGGTTTTGGGTGTTTTACACAGGAGGCAATCTACAGACCAAGGGAAAAAAAATTCCTTTTTTTCTTAGTCACGGTTTGACCAGCGTCGTGCCACTGTGCAACTTAAAGAAAAGCGACTTAACAGCTGGTGGGACACATTCCTTTTGCGTGACAAAGTATGTCTTGCCCGCGACACTCGCTGTATAGTAAGTAGTACAAAGGTGTGGGAAAAGGAGCTCGACCAGGTCTCTGCTGAGCTTTTTACTTCGCGACAGTTCCAAGGTATTCCGTTGGAAAATAGGTTTGCAAAAACGGTGCAGCCTCTTTCACCTTTTTCAAGTACCCCGAAAGACTTGGGGGCCCAGTGCACTGATAAGTCACCAGCATTGTCGATAGGGAGTTCGCCAGCGTCGCCTAGATTATATTGCGTAAAAACAGGTGGTTCTGGTCACTCAGGAAGAAGCGCCAAACAAGCTTTCTAACAAAAAGATGCGAGAGGCCGAGGCCCCCGTCTTTGACTTTCCGTAAGAGGTTGTCCCTTCTCATTGGTTTTCACCCTGATTTCCAAATAAAAGTGGCAAACACCCTGAGGAACTTCTGGATGTTGGCACGTGGGTGTGACAAGACTTGCGAAATATACCATATTTTTGCTGCCAGAAAAATATTGCACACTGTGGCTCTCGCGAATACTGGCAGGCCGTGATTTTCCCACGTGTCTGCCTTACTTTTTAAAACTTTTGCGACTTCACTCCAGTACAGTGTGCTGCTTTTGCAATACTCCAATGGCATCCCAAAATAAGTACAGGGTTAACCATGTTGAATATACCTGAGACTGGGGTAGAAAAACATAAAAGTCGAAGAAACAGAACGGGACAGGACGACGTCTCAAACTCAGCTCAGAAAAAAATAGTTACAGGGTTTGTTTGGTTCCAAAAAATGAACTAGGCATTGCCGAATGCTCATTCTCCGCCCAAAGGTAGCGCTGGAGGTCACAACCAGATGCCAAACTTTCAGCCCAATCCAATACCTTAATTCAAAAGTTATAAGTGATTTTCTGAAAATTTCAATGGGAAAATGGAGCCCATTTTTGCCCGTTTTCAGTTTCTGGTGCCATTAGAGCCCCATGTATTCAAAAACTCTGTCAGCTGCCATTTTCCCATTGAAATTTTCACAAAAATCACTTGTAACTTTTGAATAAGGTATCGGATCGGGCTGAAACTTTGGCATCTGGTTGTGACCTCTAGCACTACCTTTGGGCGGAGAATGAGCGTTCGGCGATGCCTAGTTTATTTTTACGGTAAAAAGAATGTAAATTTATTTTTGTGACACCCTGTACGTGGTGTACTTTCCCCAATTATAATCGCAAAAAACTGAGGCCTTAAATTCCACATGCCGTGCCTCACTCCACAACCATTCCCCCAGCTTACCGCCCTTGATGAGCAGATCAGTTTCCATAACACTTACTGCATCACTACGAAAAATGGCAACATCGTTTAATCTCGACGCTATGTAAAGAATAATCGCGAATGTTGTTGCTGGCAGCTACATATACACAAAAGGGTTCAAGGTATAGCGAAAGCAATAAAGGCGAAAGGGACAGCCCTGTCGAAAGCTTTCCCGATGTCCAGCTGTATCATTCCTACTTTCCCTCCCCACTGTTTCCACAGTGCTTCTAGCGACATGGATGTTAATTTGTATAGAGCATCCTTTTATCCCACACATCTGATCGTTTCTGATTAGAGTGCCGATTATGCTTTGAAGCCTACGCGTAAGGGTCTTGGTAAACATTTTGTAATCCGTGTTACACTGTGTAATGAATCTCTAACCCGTGACTTTAAGCCTTGTCTTTGCATCCTCTCGCTTCGGCATCAAGATGGTGTGGGTTTCCGCAAAGGACAACGGTGGTCGTTGATTTTTGGATGCCTCACAACAAACACGCAACAATAAAGGGCTAATTATGCCTCTAAATGTTTGGCAAAATTCAGCACAGAGACCGTCAGGTCCAGGCGTCTTTTGTCTTGCTAGGGATTCTATTGCGTGGTCCACTTTGCTCTGGGTGACATCACCTTCGAACCAAGTTTTGACGTCTTTATGAAGTTTTGGCACGAGTGTTAGAAAATGGTTTAGAGTATCAAAACCTATGGGGTCCTTCTTCAACCAAAAAGTCATTAATAATATTCACAGAACGCTCCTTCGATAACTGCCTTATCGCTACTGATTGTTCCTTTATATTCTATTTCTCGAATTTCTCTGAACAAAACATACCGGATTTACTCGAATGTAACGCGACCACGATTGTAACGCAAAAAGTGACTTTTCACAGCAAAAAAAAAAGAATACGAATGTAACGCGAGTTAAGTGAGGGGAAAAAAGTACCTTAAAAAGTACTACAACGTGGTCCGCGGAAGCCTTTTCGGCCGGGTTCACACTTGAAGAGCACTTCACGCTGGAGCCTCCACACACGGATAGTCGACTCTGTCACATCTACCCGTCGAGCCGCGGCAGAGTTTCCGATTTCCCCAGCCATCATAATTGCACTTTTTTTGAAGCGGGCGTTGTACTGAGCTCGTCGCGTCGCCAGTCGCTCGAGTCCAGTAGCGGAAGCACGTAGCAGCAGCTCACAAAACACGAACAACACGGGCACATGGGTACGGTAACCCTAACAGAAAGAGAAAGCGTTGTGAAGGTAACCCGTAACCCTAACATGGGCGGTGCAACGAGTCGCAATAGGATTGGATTGGCTGTTTCCAGCGTGTATATGTTGCCAGCACAAGATTGAAAGATCGCGAGATTTGTCGTAGCCATTTTAAAAAGCCTGTGCTGCGACACCGCCAAGGCAAATTTCGAGGCGTTTCGATTATAACGCGAACCCCCAAATTAGGTAAGGGAAATTTGAAAAAAAACTCGCGTTACATTCGAGTAAAAACGGTACTTTTTGTCGGCAAGCGCTCGCTTGGTGGGTTGCTCTCCATACAGAAATTTCTCTGAGCGTGCACACACACAGCTCCCTAATAATTTTTGAGCTATATTTTGTCTATCTACAGGGTGTCACAAAAGAAAATTTACACGGTCTTTTTTACCGCAAAAAGAAACTAGGCATCGCCGAACGCTCATTTTCCGCCCAAAGGTAGTGCTAGAGATCACAACCAGATGCCAAAGTTTCAACCCGATCCGATAACTTAATCAAAAGTTATAAATGATTTTCTGAAAATTTCAATGGGAAAATGGCGGCCGACGGAGTTTTCAAACACATGGGGCTCTATGGCACCAGAAACCGAAAACGGGCGAAAATGGGCTCCATTTTCCCATTGAAATTTTCAGAAAATCATTTATAACTTTTGATTAAGTTATCGGATCGAGTTGAAACTTTGGCATCTGGTTGTGACCTCTAGCTCTACCTTTGGGCGGAAAATGAGCGTTCGGGGATGCCGAGTTTATTTTTGCGGTAGAAAAGACCGCGTAAATTTTCATTTGTGACACCCTGTATATTCAAGCTATATTTTGTATGCCAGATATCCTCGTTACTTGTGCCCGGTTGTTCACACTCTACTCTGCAAAGAGCATTCAAATTTCGATTTAGTTCCCTTTCTCAAGCTTGACTTTGAAAGGTAATGGTACTTGCCCGTTCTATCACAGCTAATTTCACGTCTTCTTTAAAAACCTCTCAAGCTTCGCTGATGGCGGTGTCTCTTTTGGCCGTAGTGCACAACAGCTCACGGACAGTATCAGCGAACTGTTGATTGGTAAGGAGCGTTCAATTTAGTTTCTAGAGCCTCCAGTTGAATCTCGGAAGTTGGGTTTTCTTTTCTTTCAACCCTGACACTAAGAAAGCAACTGTCAGGAAAAAGAAGAAAGGGCTAAACGCGACAGTCGTGCGCTGCACGCTGAACGCCGACTGAAACATAAATACGGTCTAAGTGGACGTGTGATGCATTTTGAAAATGGGTATAATTAAAGTTATGCCTTCTGCTGCACAACGCACCAATCTCCTCAAGTCCACACAATTCAACGATTTCTCTCAAAACACTTAGAGCTACATCACTATATGCTGTATGCGCGGTTCTATCTCGTTCGTCTTACGGAAATAAAGTTGCCCATGAGAACGACACTTATGTCGCACTCCGTGTAACTGCACGAAAATTGAAAAAAACCTCTCTGTCTCTTGAAGTATTAGGTGCATAGATACACATCAAGCTCCACTGTACTCCTGACAATATGAAATCGCAAGAAATGAAACGCCCGCACTAGTCAATGACTGCTTGCAGGTTTTCATATCTTAGGCATTTTTAGGAAAAGAAAACGGCCCACCGTATGACTCACGTGTACCTTGTATTGCCCCAGATGATGACTCGGCATTCTGGCGATATTATCCTCTGCTTCCATGTTCGTCTCTTGTACCGCAAGAAAATCCGGCTGCTCATCTGCCAACAGCAGTGCTGTGCCAATTGTGCCAAACTGTACCAAGGGGCTAACCCTGCTACATCCTGCTACATTTTGCCAAAATATGGGTAATCTCCGCCAAGCCTGCGCCAAAAATCCAATTTCGGTCGTCTTTCAAAACCGAAACTAAACTGAGCACAGTAATTGAGCGTGCGTGGGCTAGGTGGCGCTCTCGTCGTCTCGTCTTGCGTCTCTCCAACAAATTTTCAACGATAGACGCGGGCATGTGTGGACGCTCCAATGGTATGCGTGACGTTTACCAGGCTAGCCATGTCGTCATGCAGTGAAACGAAATTACGTTTTTGTGCGGCGGGAATAACTCCGTTAGCTGAAGCACTCGCTCCTGAAAGCAACAGCCGTGGGAAAACTATATTTGGTCCCTGCGGTGGTCGCGCGACGTCGGCTGTTGTCGCTGCAGATGTGGCGCTTTCAAAACTGAAATGTAAGGACTGCCGCATATTCATCATCATTCCTGTTCTTGTTTAAATCATACGCTACTACAAGAATCCCTCCTTAACCCATAAACTGTTGAGTCTGAATATTGATTACCTAGGTTTCTCTCAGTAAGCTTTCTTTTGAGAGGGACCCCAATACGTGAAAAATCTGCTGCGAAAGAGAGTTAGTGAAGAGAAGTGAGCTAAAACAAAGAAGGCAATATCTGCACGCTGAACTCGCTCAGCACTCTTGTCTGTCTCGAGTTCAGTCGTTGCACAAAGCTCTCCAAGAATGTTTTGACCCTGGCTTGCTATGTCTTGTGTCGATGCGCTCAGGTTCTTTTTTTCTGTGTTCAGCTTGTACCTTGCCTGCCGTCCTTGCAAGCACGTGCCGCTGGACTGTTTTTTGCCGTATGCTGAACAGTTACAGTTTGCATACAATTTTGGGAATCAGTTGGCGACGGAGCGGAGTGGCATGGTTTCGGTCGAACAGCCATCTCCGCTTGCGCGATGAAGCTTGTGCAACTGCAAGCTTGCCGAAGTTGCCCTCATGTGCATGCAAACATGATGATTGCACGATAGAGGCACCAGCCGGGACGCTTGCAATCCATTGTTTTACGTTTGCTTACTTTTGACGAAAATCTGGCACGTCGGGAACCCGTGAAACGGTGGCAAGCGGTTTTTCGGAATTGCTCGGCAAAGCCTACAGCACTTTGCACTTGTGGAATGTCTCAATGTCTCTTTGGAGACGTTGAAAGTGGACATTAATTTCTAGCCGAAGGCAAAACGGGGCTTGCGGCAGCCTCGCAAAAAGTTTAGAAAAGCAAAAGGAAAAGCACCCGCTAGTCGTAATGCACCTTCCTCTTGTGTACAATTTCGCATTGCACTGCAGTAGTTAGGTGTTTCATCA
Organism: Ixodes scapularis; assembly: GCF_016920785.2. Taxonomy (NCBI): domain Eukaryota; kingdom Metazoa; phylum Arthropoda; class Arachnida; order Ixodida; family Ixodidae; genus Ixodes; species Ixodes scapularis. The sequence continues at coordinate 54,774,851 of NW_024609882.1, forward strand.
GTCAGAGACTGCTTCCATTTATTATATTATATAAATAGTCAACCTAATGCTGTGACATTTACCATGTTGAGCTCGTCGTTTTCAAATAACTTTTAATATGCGCATTTTGGTTCTTATATATCTATAGCGGTTACATATAGGTGTATGTATCATTTAAAGGGATACTGAACTGAAATTTGGATTTCGCAAAATAAGGCCGCAGAAGCGTTGGAACGGGACGCTACAAACTCCAAAACATCACTGATTCATTGATATCTCAAACGGATGGCCATACTTTTGAGAAAGAGGGGCGCGATGAAGCGAGGTCTTTGACGTAATTTCCTCTGGGAGGATTTAAGATTGAGGGGAAGCGGCGTCGCTTCTCTCCTCCTCGCTACGGTTCACCAACTCGACGGGACGTAGCGAGGAGCACGGAGAATGGGGGAATCGTGACGTGCCTTGTCTCGTCGGCCGTGTTCATTCGCAAACCTCTTTTTCAAAAATACTGCGATCCGGAGAGATATTGCTGTATGAGTGATGTTTTTTTTTAAATTTTGCTGCGTGCCAGTTATCCATCCAGCCTTGTTTTGTGAGCTCAAAATTTCAGTTCAGTATCCCTTTAACTGAAGCATTGCAAAATGTGTCATGTCATTGGCATTTCAGTTACATGTTGAAAGATTCCCAGGTGGTCTAACTTGACCATAATTTGTTTATTGCGGTGAGCAAAGTTCCCTTCGTTTGTCCAGCACTTAAAACAAATATTTTTACATTTTTAAGAATATTTGCTTTAAAAGCCACTTTTTCTGCTCCGAAACACTGTTTTGGCTGCTCCAAAGGCCACTTTTGCTGCTCCAAAACACTGTTTTGGCTGCTCCGAAAGGTGCTCCAAAACGGATTAGGCCAATCACTTCACTGCAACAGACATTGCAGTTGGTATTGTTTCGTTTTTGAGGACAACCCCCGAACGTTCAAAATAACAAAACTAAGTGCCATTCAGATCTCATTGAAGTAGACCAAGTCAAGCAACGGAGGGAAGTTGATATGCAGTGAGAGTAAGCCATTGGCAGAACATGCTATGTAGTGTATACACCAGCACAATGTATGACATTCTTACTTGTAGTTTTTTTCCTAACTGACAAAGTCTGGGTACCTGCAATCACATTTCTGTTTCCTTTCACGTCGTGTCCTTTCTTGCCGGACTTCCACCTGTACCGCCAGGGCTTTCATAGTGCCGGACCGTCTTCGTTATCTACTGAAACCTCTGGACCACTCTCCCCTGAAGCCAGACCATCTGTTCAGGCTCCTGGGTTTGTGCCGTTTCTAGTGATCTTTTTGCAGTGCCACTCATGGCCTCCATGTCTTGCTCATCGTCCTTCTGGGCTTCTTCCCCACCACTGACGTTCGGGCCCTGTTCGCACCACGAGTAGTCTTGGTCTTGCCCTTGATTTTGAGAGGGTGAACCTCGTGCTGGCTCTTTGACCATGGGTTTAGTGACACTTGCTGTATCTGGGGCAGGCTCCTACGCAGACGGGGCCTTGGGAGGGGCACCTGCAGCTTCTTCGGCTTCTTCCTGATCCATGACAAGCTCCGAGGTCTCGTCCGCCTTCCCCACATTAGCGACGTCGGCTTACATCCTACTACAGTCCTCTGTTGTGGGCCCGAAGCGCCGACAGCTGTTGCAACAGGGCACACTGCACTCTCTCCTGATGTGGCCAGTTCTTCTATACCTGAGGCAAGGCGGAGGGAGCCCTTCCTGGAGCCAGGACGAGTGCCGTGCAGCCAGGCTCCCAGAGTTGGTGAGGCAGCTGCTCTACGGTGACTCCCTCCTTCAAAGTTAGCCTCGCAATTCTCGCGGTAAACAGGACACCTTTGAAGCCACTGACGCGTCGGGTCTTTCTTGTGACCTCTGTCGCTCTCCCGTATGACTCCAGGGCCTTCCTGACATTGTCGTCCAGGAGGTGGAAGGCAGTCCAGTGAAGTTTGAGCGTCTTCCCTTAGCCTCGATGGTTCCTGCGGCCACCAGCTTCTGCTTGGCTGATGGAGACTTAAGGGTCACCATCCACACATGACTCATTTGAAATGAGCCACATGCGGCAATGTTGCCTAGGGCCCCTGCTTTTGCCAGGCCAACTTTGAAATCTTCAATGCGGTAGGGCCGTGCGCCAATATTGCCGTGAAGAAACATAGTATTTAGGGCATGAATGCCTGTTGGCAGCGGGGGTAACACTATCTTATATCTTTCTTTACTCGGCTCAGCGGAAAAACCGTGGCTATCAGTAGCCGTTGATGCCGCTTCGACGGAGCTCATTCCGATACATCCTTCCACTTCGAAAGCCGGAAGTCGAATCCTTGCCTTCACGCTCGGTAAAAATGATCCATTTGCTATTCATTGCAGGAAATCTACATGCTCACTTCATATCTTATCGCAACAGCACAAAGCACTAGTACACAAGAAACACACTATCGGAACAAACCAATTGTGCCAAATATCCAAAGAAACGGATTCTTTGCTGTCAATGTTTGCAGACTATACACAGGGTGAGGATTATATTACAAAAAATGTATTTTCTTATATCGCGATGTTGGTCTGCCACCTTTTGAATGGAAGGCCAACATTGTGCTATCTAAATATTCATACAAACCATTTTTTTTAGAAACCCCCACAAGTGTGCTTCTCCCCACAATAACATGCACTGCAGGAAAGTGACCTGGGACAAAAGTTTGTTTGCTGTATCCCCTGTAGGACAAAATATCTACCATAAACCAGTTTGCCTTTATGCGCTCTTTGACTTGTCTATTTCCTATTCACTGCGGGAAATCTACATGTCCATTACATCCTCATGAGCCTTTGTGTTGGTTGGGCCAAAAAGGAAACTTTTCAGATTCAAGACCTTTATTCAAGTCTACATAGAGCAGTAGTACAGATACCAGGGGCCAGACAAAATGTTGTCGGTATGACAAAATCTAGTCTTCTGTGCACCACAGTTGAGAAGGGAGAGTGAGGACCAAGGGTCACAATACACAACACAAATATCAATATCTAAATAGGCACCGCCGTGCTGACAGCAGTGAAGACATCATAGTGCCTGTTGTAAAGGAACACTCACCTAAAAGGCAAAAAAACACTAGATATACAAGTATACATGCACACAAGCAAACATGCAAGAAAATGTACAAAAAAAGACGCTTCAGGGAAAGTCAAAGCCGCTTGCGGAAAACCAGGCAGGAACAGCAGTCAGGCAGGAGCAATGGCCGCCGGACACATGGCAAAACAATGGGAGGCAAGATTGGAAGGTGATTCCTGCGTGGACGGAGTGAAAACTGGAGGAGAACTGGCTCCACCCCGCAGGAAGTGATGTAGTGCATGGATGGAGCCATTTCTCCTCTGGCTGGGCTACGTACGTCCCCACACTGGGATCTAGAAACTCTCATTGCTTTGAAGAGTAAGCACATCAGCATCACAAGTGACATCATTTTATAAAATGCACTTTGCATATGATAGAACATGTGAAGAGATGCTATCAACTACCTTAAAATACCGGGCAAGTGCTCACTCAAAATTTAGAAATACAGTGTAGACCGCATATAAGGTATGTCGCGGGAGTCGCGAAAATCCACACTATAAGCGGTACCGCGCTATAACCAAAACATCAATTTTTCAGGCCAAAATACATGCCATCAGACAACTTACCTTTGTAAAAGAATTTATTTTATGTTAGATGAAAAATAAAGCTTCGTTTGAGGAAAGTCTTTATTTCACCAGACTAGTACACTTCTCTCTCAAGTGTGTCACACATTTTGAAAGAAATGAGCGACTTTTGCCTGGCGCAGCCTCTTAACGGCGTCGCGGGTTGCAGACGGACGTTGCGAGCGTTCAGGATATCTAACCCTAATCACTTCTCTCCGGTGATGAAAATGCGTGAAAATTCGCATCCTTTATACGGTGCGCGCCAGTAATACCTTCAACTTGAGCACAGGCATGAAATGCTCCAAATAAGAAATCCGGGCGATGTTCGAAAACACAAATACTTAGAAATCACCACTGTAGTCGAAGTAAACAAACACGACGACACGGGCGTTTCTGCCCTCTTGAGAGTGCCGCCACGACATTGGCGCACGAGTAGGTGGATGTTCCCTTCTAGTATGTGCTGGGTTATCATGGCGACACACAACGAAAATTCACAGTCAAGGATAGCGCTTTTACGCGGAACGATGAGCTTCCACTACACTGTCTACGTCGACGATCACAAGCGACGCCATGTTTGCAGATAGAAGAAGCCGGCCCGCGACCGGCATGCAACGCGCACAAACACTTCTCCTCGACCAGCGATTGGTCTGTCGTTGCGGTTGTTTCCAACGCAGCGGAGGGATGCATGCACGCACGCACATGAATGACACATGCGTGCGTCCCTCCGTCGCTATGGCAACTGAAGCCTCTCTCTTCGCTTCTCCCCGCTTCTTCGAGCAACCTCCTTGCCCCACGAGTGCCGCTTGCGGCTAGCGCCGTTATCTAGTGTCGCACAGGGAAGCGTGCTCGCTGCGCCGGTCGGTCGGCGCAGTTGGCGCACTGTTCCAGAAACCGCACTATAACCGGTATTTTCCTTCGCGTGCCTGCATTTTAAGCAGTATGTAAATACATGGAGTTCTATGGGAGGCGAACCGGTGGTTTAAGAAAGCCGCGTTATACCCGGTCCTGCACTATAAGCGGTTACGTTGTAAGTGGTCTATACTGTAATCGTGAAAAAATGGGGGATGGGCACTTGTACAGTCATCAGTTTTACATATAAATTTATCGTGCATATTTTTTCGGACCTTACAAATTTGGGAATGGGCGCTTAGTGTGGAATGGGCGGATTTGCGGTATTGTGTGGTATATTATTATTAGATATTAAAAATTGGAGAGGGCCAAGTACCGACCCCAGCGGGACTTTGGATGCTATTTTTATAAAAGTAAAACAAATCTTTCTGGAATGAGGCTTTTAAGGCATTCATAATTGTTGTACACGTAACACACGTCAACATTTCATTGCAACCGGCACTCTCAAGTACAGTTCCATCTGAGAGGATAAAGTTCATAGACTTGTTTGCATTTGCATATTTATTTATTTTTTTACATTTTTCTACTTTCAGATTTGGGAAAGGATGGGCTTCAGAGTATTTCCTCCTCTCAGAATACTGCAGTCGGCTTTTAAAAGAAGTTTAAAACTGCAGCGATAAAAGTGCTGTACTCTTTGCACCAAACAGTGCCATGAAGGAAAGTCCGCTACATCTTGCACCAAAGTGCCATTTTTGCTAAGAATTGTGCCGCACCTGCGCCAAACCAAACGTAAAAATATTTCATTATTGGTCGATACTAATGTTCACAGAAGTAGTTGGAGGAAAGGAAACTAAGTACAAATATGTGTTTCACAGCATCTCTACTCACCGTATAGTTTGTATTATCTTGGGTCGGAACACAATCGAAGGCTCGAACAGATAAAACCTCCAACACCTGTACTAAAACCGTAAGTCATGGGACATTAGCTGCACTTGATTGGTTTAGTTGATAAAAGAACATGTATGGGAAGACGGACGATTGCCATATGTTGTGTCGACCACTCTGGCCGGTTGTTGCTCCGGCAGGTTGATCGCCGACATTGTCTAAATTTGCAGACGATGTTGGCTACTTCAGGAGCTGAAAGTGAAGAAAAAACAGTGCAAATTAGTAGGATGGTGGCTACTGCGATAAAACGAGTATCTTGTACTCTAGATGGGATCACTGAATTACCTATCGTGTCTGCTGGATTCCTCTGTTCTGCTTCTCATCAGCGCACGCACGACGAGCTTTACTGCTTTGCACCAGAGTGCTTAGGAGCAGTGGCTGACTCGGGCGAGCGCCTGGGTTAACGTGGTAGACTCGGAAATGCTCGGTGCTATTACTTGTCTACCTTCTTTGGTCTTGATTGTAGGTTGATCTCTAATTTTAAAAAGCTCTACCAAGAAATAGAAAAAAAAGGTTCGATGTACACCTAAGCACTTCTTATGAGTTGTGAATGCGAAAGCTTGCAAGCCGCTCGTCCGCTGCCTCATTTCGTGTGCTCTCTACTGTTTGTCGCCGGTCAGCGCGTGCACTCTGACCTTGGACGCTCCGTATTAACGGCGCGCTGACGGACATGCAACGGGGTGAGCGGTCGTTGAAACTGACGCGCAGCGGCCAATGAAAGTTTCGTCAACGCGCACCAGCCAATGGAACTTAAGCCGAAAGTCCATCAGCTTTACTCCGCTCCTTTGGGATTGAGGAATTTAGGTGCCGTTGGCTAGCTTTTGGCATGGTTTCATAGCTGGGAGCTAGCATCACTTGGAGAAAGGATTTAAGGTGCCGTTTGGCATGGCTCACTCCACGAGTCATTTAATGCTTTCGCATTCAAATAACTTGTGGGTCTATATTTGAATAAATACAGTGGCCAAGGTAGTTCCCGTGCAGCTGTTGACCGAAAGACCAGCGAACTTTGACTGCACTTTAGTTCCAATGCCAATAAAGAGCAGTGTCATTTTTAATGCACAAGTGTAGGTTTTCATAATATTTGTGGGTAGTTGTTTTCGCAGTATAAAATCTTTTTTCATCATCATTGAGTCTTCATGCTCAACGTTTACCAACTTGCCCAGCTTAACACTTTGCTTAGAGTCTTGAGTTTGGCAGGTTCACAAAGCTTATGGGAAGCATTTTTTTATAGACGTGTTGTTGCAGGCATTGTACAGTAATTATATGTACAGACAAAATCAACTACCAGGTGTAAAAGTGGGAAGGGAGAGAGGCTTTATCTCAACTGAAGTGTTAAAGGGGTTATGACACGCCACAAATAAAATATGAGATAACTATACAGCTAGGATCCATTGTATGTTCCTATAATCCTGCTAAATTTGTTTTGAAAATGGCGCGATAGTTTCGTGGATAAATCGATTTATATGGGGGTCCCTCGGAGGGGCTGATCCAGGCGGAGCTGGAGGTTGGCTACATAGCCAGCCTCCAGCGCGGTGTCTCCTTGCATGCACTCACAGACTTGGCTCTCTTAGCGTCTCAAGCCTCAGCTTCCTTGTTTACCTACCACGTTTCGAGCATGCGGTCTATGACGATTACGTCTATGGCATCGCTCGCCTTGTCAAAGTGTTCGACATTGATCGCAACAGCGATGAGAGTGATTGCTATAAAGAGATGTTGGAACTTGTTCATTTTGACTGCGACCCGCTGGCGACCAGCTCCAGCAATGACAAGGAACTCACCGCAGTCACCGTCGTCCGGGGATATCTCGCAGTTGCATGCAGGGTGGAAGGTCAACGGGCTGGGGGCGAGAGCGAGAATAGCTTTCGGGTTACCGAGTTGCGTGAGCGGTTTTGATCGTACCGCGGTGAGGAGAGCTTGGGCGATCATGGGGGTGCCTAAAATGAGAGAGCGTTCATGGTCACATGGTTTCTGGACACCATGGTGTGACTAACTTGGGCAGTGTTGCCTGGTCGCCAGATGAAAATGATAAAAATCTGAAAATTGAGTATTGCAATTACCAGAGCTCTAAAAATCACGTAACTTGGTGCATATACTAAGTAGCCTAGGAGCATTCCATTTCAAGAATAATCAGGGTGTCTACCGACCGGGAAAACCGGGAATTGTCAGGGAATTTTAAGACACCTGGAAAAGTCAGGGAATTGTCAGGGAAATTTCCAAAAAGATTGCAGAGTCGGGGAATTTATCCCATGCTCGCCCGCTTACGCTAGAAGCGGCAGGCACGGGCAGGCATAGACACAAGCGCAGTCAAGTGCGGCGTCGCGACCCCCTATGCGCGTTCCGACCCGCCCAATTTTCCACACGCTACGCTTCACTTAAGAGCATGTGCAAAGCTGGCGACTCGTCGTTGTTTTAGTACACTCTAAAGCCACTAAATAAGCTACACTTTAGGGTAGCAACGCTAAAGTATGGCGGCTAAAAAGTTGCTCACAGTTACTAGTGAAGCAGAGTAGCAGCGGCAATTTTGTTTAGTCTGTGAGTCTAGTCAGGTGGTGTTGCTCTAGTATGAAGAGAGACAGTTGCTCTAGCCGATACTAGGGGGCGCGAGTCACCACTCACTCGAAAAAGAACAGCCGTCGTTCATTCATCTACCCTCTGAGAGGCGCGCGCCTAGCGATCCATTCGTTTGTCAGATATGGTGCTTTCGCGCTTCCCCGTAAACGCAACCTGGACGCCTGTACTCTACGAGCTCTGCCATGTGCGTTTGTGGCTGTGGGTTGCGCTTTCTATTGTGTTATTTTCCGAAAGTGGAGATATGTGAAAGTGACTATGTCGCTGTTGAGAAAGTGCTCCTTCAACCTCAACTGGACCAACCCGGACATATGCACGAATGCAAGTTGGATTCGGCCCATTCCAAATCATCCAAATAGTGCTCACTGTGCAATGTGCTGCTAGAAATTCTCCCTGAGCGACATGGGGAATAGGGCGATTGCTACTCATATTAAGGGTAAGACACATCAAACTGCTATGAAATATCTGCAAAGCGTTTCCAGAGCCCAGTCGTATTTTTCAAAACTGCGACAAATGCGGACTTGCCTTCCGCGACAGCAACGGGTGTTTTTCGTCCGGTGGTAACAATAGTGCTTGTAGGGCTCCGGCAATGCGTCTAACCACTGCCACGGAAGCTCTTAGCCCCTCTGTGAAGACGTGGGTGGTGGCTTTTTATTGAAGAAGGAAGTCACAAAGGCCGGGGATCATGTGGTGCTTGAACACTATAACAACTCATGGGTCTTTCCGTTCAGCGGCAGCGTCTGCCTCGCTGTTTCCGTTGATGTTCCCCATGTGTGAGACCGCCAGAAAAATGCAGCTTGGAAAAGACAAAGTGGGATATACAATATGTTGTGGTATCGCCCACTACTTTCAAGACGAGTTACTAGCAAGCCTCTCTAACGTGCCATATCTTGTGGTTGCTTTTGACGAGTCACTGAACAAAGTAACTCGGAGAACAAATTGATGTACTGGTCGGGTGCTGGGACCAAACTCTCTGAAACAGTAAACCCGGGTCAATGCTGTATTCTAAACATCTTCTAAAGTTTGCTTTATCTAACTTACAGAAAATATTTTATGTTGTGAACAGTGTCTATCTATCATATATTGTGTTTTGGTGTCGGTAGTTGTGGGTCAGGGAATTCAATTAAAATAGTCAGGTAAAACCTAGAAAAGTCAGGGAATTTAAAAAAAAAACAATTTGGTAGACACCCTGATTATCTACCCGTTTAATAGGCCTTATGCGAAATAGCTTGGTGGTCTGACAACACTGAGAGCGTCGCCATATTGAGTTTGCCGATCGTCGTGAGAGGAAACCAACGTTACTAAAACACTCAGTTGGGAAACTCGCCGTCGAAACCTGGGCCGTTGGCATCCACCGAGACCGAGCTAAATGCGACAACAGCGCCACTCTTTGTCACTTGTCTGTACTGTGGTCACCTTGAGCGTTTTGAAAGCATGTTTTTGCGTAAAAACAAACGGAAAAGACTCTTTTTGTATGAAATTTATTGGAGTTTAGTATCAAATGATGGGCACTTGATGTTTTTATCATCTTTAGTTCGCAAGGTTTTGGGAACAATTACTATTGTTTTTATACAGCCATGCCTCAGCGGTCCTTTCGGGTAGCGCGTCCAGACCTAGGTGCATTTTAACTTCAGTATTTCGACGCGGCGCGTCCGCCGGGGCTATAGGGGTGGCACCCCTGTAACCTCTTCCGCTGTATCTGTTCTTAAAGCCAATATAGAAGTCACGTGCAGTTCCTCGAGTGGCCGCTGCGGGAGAAATGGTGTCGTTGTGTTCGTCATTAGCTCAGTGCTCAGAGACAGATTGGGGCCACTTTTTCCAAGCTGTCTCTATGGGAGTTTCCCAACTGAGTGTTTTAGTAACGTTGGAGAAAACCGAAGCCGCCCAAGCACTGGAAGCATCGGAAACACCCCGTATGGGCAGTGTGCAATGGCAGGGCCGCGGCGTTTTCCGCCTTCCGACCATACAATGTGGACAAACAGCCTGACTAACTTGCCTCCGCTATCGGATGAAACTCTCGGGGGCCTTTGCACGATGGCGACAACCTCGTCAAAGCAGCGGAGCAAGTCCTACGTCTTCGCTGTGGAAGCCTACACAGTGCCGTCTTCCGTGTGGACGAACATCTGTGATTCAAGGTACTGTGAACTATGGCCTCTTTGTTTAACATCGTAAATAGGTGCGGTGCTTAATACTTTGTAACCAAAGAGTTGCGGCTGTATGCGTATGTGTGTGTGACGAGCGCTCTGCGTGCATTTCATAGCGCGCGCGGGCGTGGTATTGGCGCGTTCACACCGGCGATGCGATCTAGTCGCGCGATAACTTTCATTGCAAAAGTGACCATTGCGGGAAAGAAAGTGACACGATTTGAGCTATCGCTACAGGCGCATTCCCACCGGCGATGTAAGCGGTGGTCACACCGGCCTTTTGCGATGCGATCTAGTCACGGAGCGGCTGTTCGGAGCGAGAGTTTTCGAGAAGCGACTCGCCAACGAAGGTGTTGGACTCGCTCATCGCGCACGCCAGTGTGACTATCTAATTTTTTTGCGATGTGATCTAGTCGCATCGCGCGACTGCTTTCATCGCAGGTGTGCACACGCCCGAGATCGGACGCATGGGCCAGTGTTTCTTGCGACGCACTGACACGCGAGTGACAGTTATCGCATTGCAATTTGCTGTTTTCATCGCCTTTCTGCACCCCCCTTCCCCCCCTCGCACACACGCACAATCACTCTAACTGTGCAAATAAAGATCTTTATGAGCCATGCGAACACTTGACGCTGTCTCGTATGCTTGGCTGCTCTAGCGTTACAGCCCATGACAAAATGCTGTATGAGGGGGAGGGTGAGAGGAGGCCCTGGCAAAATGATAGATTTTTGGGGGGGGGGGGGAAGGGGGGAAGCCGGGCCCCATGGGTTCCCCCCTGGCTACGTAAGTGATTGTAGCGTTGTTATTGGTAGAAAAGCAAAAAGTATTTTAAGTGCAGCTTGTAAATTTTTTTTTTTTTTTTTTGTTATTGTTGCAGCTTTGGGATCGTCTACGGCCAAGCGGTGTGCTACCGGAGCCAGAAAAAAACTGGTCTGCCCTACGTCGTCCTGGCGTTCAAGGCTGACAGCGGTGAAGAATCAAAATGCGCGTGCCCTGCTCGTGCAAAGGGTGCGTGCAGCCATATACTTGCTGTTCTACGGCTGTTCATTTTGTTGAAGAAAGAGGGATTTAAAGAGGCACCGCCTGAGCTCTCATGCACAGAACTTCCCCAACAATGGGGGCGCCCTCGCCGACAAGGCATCAAGCCGATGAGCGTCCAGGATGTAGACTGGAGGAGTTCTCGGGAGGGTGGCATGGAGATGGCAATGCTAGTGCAGCTCTACGATGCACGAGCTGAGAAGCAGGAGGACGAACAACAACTGCAGTCTTTTCATGCACTAGGAAGGGGCCTCGAGAACATTGGAAACTTTGACTTCGCGTCAGTTCTCCTAGCAGCACGAAGGCAGTCTGTGGAAACAAAACTCTGACCTGCCCCTGCCGGCTCTCCAATATCCTACCAGCAAGCTCAACTACCTGCAGGCTTCACAACATGGATGTCTGACAACATTGTCATGGGAGCAGGCACCATCAGCTTGGTTCCAGTACCGTCTTTCTTCAACAGAGCTTCACAGCCAACATTCCCTGGCGGGTTGAGCGCTCAAGAATTGAGCATATTGACAGTGAGTGTTGTCGATGCGGATGATGTGCCATCAAGGGTGTCATCAACAGTACTGCCAGTGTTCATGCTGTTCTGTCGAGCGGTGATAGGGTAAATCATTTTGCTGGCTGTGAACAGTGTTCCACAACAACAATGGCATAAGTAAATGCGTCTTACATGTAGTGCACAGCTCGTAAAGATAAACCACAGCCGGACTGAATGCACACTCTCTCTTACGGCCTGTGCAATGCGGCGTGATACTGCCTTTAGTACTATTGCGGACTCTGTTAGCTATAACACGGCAGCCGTGGCTGATCCCTACCCCTGCAACACATAGCAGTTGCCCTCTGAAACACCGCACCTAGTCTGTGCGCCAGAATTGTCCTTCCAGGTTAATGCCACACAAGGTCACAACCTGTAGTGAGCATGCGCAGGTGGAACAGTGGATGAGAAGAGCTGCAGCGCCTCATGCAGAACGGCATGCATGCTTCTGCAATTCCGAAGGTTGTATGAAAGCACAGGAATCCAGTCCGGCCGTGGACAAACAAACACAAGTGTTGTAACACTTCACTAGTGTCGTATTGCATGAAGCACTGAACAACATTAAAATTTTGGGTCAAAATCAGATTCCATGTTGCGATGATCAGCGTAAACATCAAAGCAAGCTTCGCTTAACACCAATTCCCACATGATGTGGGATCCACATATTTTATTCTGTCCTGCTTTGCTTTGGCGGCAAGCAACAATGTAGCTGCACGGTGTACGACCGCTCCAAAGCCAGCCTGGTCACGTGTAGCTGAATTTGCGCTTGATGCCTAAGTGAGACCAGCTGCAAAACACAAAGCTAAAATGCATCTTAAAGCCTGGAAAGACTTTGATGCACATTAATTTACTTTTTGTGGAGGTGGTAAAAAGCGTTCACAGTTCAAGAGTGAAAGGTTGTTCCAGCTATCAGTCTCAACAAGTGCAGCGATTGTAAGGTGGGCTAAATTTGCAGGTTAACATGTTGAACCAGCGAATGGCATCTGGCACGCCCCAGTGGGAGACAGGGTTAATTTAGACCACCTGGCAATTTTGGACAGCAACCCAACCCCAATCTGAGTTACACAGTGCCTTTCCGCATTAAGTCTCAGTCAAGTTGCGGGCAGCTCGGCCAATATTCAAACCCGCCGGCTGGGGATCCATATGCTAGCACTTTGCATCTGAGCCACCTAGGCGGCTAGTGTGGCAAGTGTAAAATGCTGTAACCAAAGAATGAGCTGTTAAACACTTGTATTGTCCTCTCATGGCATATTCTGTTTTTCACAGGAAATCCAGCTTTCACCAGAGGAGGCGAGAGACCTGGAGCGTAATACCAGGCAGCAGCGACACAGTCAACGCTGGAAGAAAGCACGGCTGAACAGACTAACTGCATCGCGTTTCGGATGTGTCATCACACGCAAAGAGTGGACGGAGAAGGGCCTCAAGAACCTAATTGAGCCAAAGGACCTGACACGCGTTCGTGCTGTTCAGTACGGGATAAGAAACGAAAGCATGGCCAAGGACCGGTATGTTGCTGTGATGAAGAACTATGGACACAATGTGTCAATTCAGCCCAACGGCCTATTTGTAGATCCATCATGCCCCTGGCTAGGTGCAACGCCCGACGGACTAGTCTATGACCCAGAAGAGCTGTCGTACGGTATTCTAGAAGTCAAGTGCCCACATTCTCTCAAAGACAGTGAGCCAGACTATGCAAAGAAACAAAAGTTTTCTCTAGTTTTTGGAGAGAATGACAAGCCACAGCTAGACAGAGACCACGATCACTATGCCCAGGTTGTGGGGCAGATGGCTCTGACTGGCTGTTTGTGGGGAGACTACGTTGCTTGCTCGGAGAAATGGATCGGCGTCGACCGTATTCGATTTGATCAAAATGAATGGCTCGAAATGCGCAAAAAGCTGGACAGCTTTTTCTTTGCGTACAACCTTCCCTATCTTGTCAGGAGGCAGGACACGTGCTAGTGTCTAAAACAAAAGGCAATGGGTAAAAGCCACTTGGAGAGTGGAAATGCTTTCCTCACATTCCTAAGTAGCACACTTGACCGGCGTAAGCTAGAGCCATACCTGGCCCAAGCTTGCGCCGGTCAAGTGTCCTACTTGGGTTATGTACACATTGCGACATTGTTAGCGCAAACACAACATAACTGCATTTTCTCATTTACTTCGAACGAGTATTAGTGGGGTGCAAAATTTTACCGCCTACATTATAGCCCTAAATGATCCCTTTCCATTAAATAAAAACTAATTACACTAGCTGTTTCGATTTCAAAAGAAAAAAAAAACGTGATAGCTTTTTTGCGCTAACAACGTCGCACTCTGTACGGCACCATACATTTCAGCACTATCGTTATGGACTGTAAAGGTGCCCTGGTGTTGCGGTGTAGGTGGAACCTTACGGATTGCTGTGTTTGCAGTAGTTATTGCTTTCCAACGTTCATTTCCAAGCTGTCTAGTGAGAGGTGTTAGTGCTAAAGATGTTGAGTTACATACATTTCTGGATCTGCATGTTGGTGATATTCACTAGTCGCAGCTACTGCTGTAATGAGCAGACACTACTGCTGAACTGAAAGTGACATTTTGTACTAAATTTTATTTTGTTCACATTCAATATGGAACCGACAGATAAAGAAGAATCAGGAGCGCCATATTTATCTCTACTTTAAACACCGGTTCATTCGCACAGACTTCTTTCCATTTTAGTTTGTAATAACAGGTTTGCAATGTTCCAACATTATTTGTGTGACTGCTTGTGTGAATATACCATGTCTGCCTCATGCCAGTTTCAAGCACCCTGTCGCAAAATAAAGTGTTACTGTAGATTCTACACCAACTCGTTTGTAAATAAACCCGTTTGCTCACAGCAGCTGTGGGCACCGCGCACGTGCAGAGGCCTGTTTACGAACAAGCTACACATATACGCATGCTCCGTTGCGAGGCCAGTGTTGCCGAATGGATGCGACATCGGAGACGTGAATTTTTGTATATGGTGGGAACGAAAAAGATGGGCAATACAAAAGCTTCAGAATTTATGCAGTTTTAATATCTTGTCAAGCTTTGGCACAGCATGCTATCGCACTACTCTGCAACTGCTACGGTGACCACATTCTAGAAACAAAAACGCATTCAATGCAACTGTTTTCCCCCAAAAAATGCACAAGCATGGTGTCCAGGATAAGGATTTTTACTGCGAGGGAGAGATAGGGGTGATACTACGTCACACAACAAGAAGGTTATTTTGTGAAAGCCCACAGGCTAATAATATATGTATGGCCTCCATACTTGTCACTACTCAGTCCACCATTTCAGGCATGCTACCCAAATGCTGAATAAGCGAGCACTGAAAATTGCTGAGGATTGCTGCCACAGTCCAAATTTGGTTAATCAGTGGAGCCAAGGTAAGAGGTATGGGCCGATCAAAAATGTGATACGCCTTTATCCTTTGTATCCTTCGCTCCACATGTATTCGCAGTGAGGCAATCTCTTTGATTTCTTCGACTTGACTGGGCGAGAATGTGCGGCCCTTCAAAAATGGGGGCAAGTTCAGCTTCACACCTCTTTTTTCCAAAAGGTCGTGGATGCGAAACCCTTTATCCGCCATTACGGCATCACCAGCATCAAACTCTAAGTCTAGAAATCCACACCTTATTACACATTCTCTGTCTGAACTTGAGCCTGTAAAAAGCTCCGAAACAAAAGCTACAAGCCCGTTCGGAGAGACACCAATAAGGCCCTTGAATGTGTTTGTGGACTTGTATGACGAATAGGTAGATGACTGGAGAGACAAAGAAGAGGGCACCTCACACTTAATTTCAGTGGCATCCAAAATTACTCGTGTCGACGCATACTTTTCAGCAATCTCTGGTGGCATGGTCGCATCAACTGTTTCCCTAGGCGCCCACAGAGGCAACACGCTTAGTTTGGCATACAGAAAGTTCATCCACGATTTGCAAATTCTTGAGACTGTCGATTGTGCGATAAAAAATCTATGAGCTAAATCTGCCTCAAATAGACCAAGGCGTAGCCGAACAAGAACTAAGAATAGTTCGTTTTCGGTGCTCAGCTTTCGTTTACGCCCCTTCAATGATCAGCTGTTCCGCTGCTGCTCTCTGCACGTAAAACGTTGCAGCCACCATCCCCGGGGTTGATGTAAAGAAGCAATTCAACAAAGTGTTTGTAACTTGGAAGGCCGGTATAGAACATAACGTCTTCATCACTGTCCTTGAATCGTTGGATGGTAAATGGAGAAGCGTCTTCTTTTTCTTGAGCAAGTTGGCAATCAAGAGAGAGCTTCTCTGCTTGCAGTTCCCGAATTGTTTCTCTTGCCATTTCCAACTGATGTCGGAGAAGTCCACACTCATCTTGAAGCCTTCCAATTTCTTTGTTCAAGCCTTGAATGATGCTTGCCAGACGTGCACTGTCTGTTGCAGGCAATGTGCTGTGGTCAGTAGGCTCCAGTGGGTTTTCAGCCACAGCCTGCACTTCATTTGTGCAACACACCGCTGGATCATCCTGCATAGTGTTGTCTATTTGTTGGGATCTTGGCGCTGGTGCATTAGCCTTTAGCTGTGGCGGTGCACGCTTTTTTGGAGGCTTTCGCGCTGTTTTCTTTTTGGAAAAGGAGAAAACGGATGGCACTGCCGTATCACGAAGGAGCTTTCGGCCACTCACAACGCTGGGTATGTAGTCACTTTCATGAAAGTGTTTCGAGCACAGCTTCGTCCACTTGCTTACTTGAAACTCAAGGCCTTCATCCCTTCTGATCGCGACAATCCATTTTTTGTAGACCATAGGATCTTTAGGGAAGCGATGGAAGGATACCTACAAGGAAAAAGCAGAAGGAAAGTTTAATGAAATATTTCAAGCAGGGCTCACTTTCACTCTGGCTCACAAATAGCCAAGCATAGTTGCGAATCAACAGCAGCGTTCGTGAATGAATGCGCGCAAATGCCATCGCAAATGTGTTGAAGTAACCCCACAGGCAACGTAAGCTGAAACGCTCGATTCGCCTTTAGTCTACGTATGCGGTTTCCACAAGCTCCATACTTTCTCAATTTGTCAAATAGTTCAAAGTGCGGCGTCTTACCTATGCATTTCATATCTAGTTAGAACCACAGCTGTATGAAAAACTGGCAGGTAGGCAAAGGAAGCACGAAGGGCTGTTTCAGCTCACGTCCACGATTGCAGAGTTGGGTACGGTCTTGCGCGATCGCGCGGTTCGGCCGGTCCCTCAGAGGCCAAGGGCCCACGGCAAACATCTATGTCTCTATGAAGGGGCGATAAACAGCAAGGAACCGCGACACGTTCCCCTCGCCCAGCTTAATCCTTCCTCGTCGGCCTCTGTGACCGCCTCCAGATCGCTCCTGCCACCGAACTTGCATAGTAGTAGTTTTCATATACAGAACACAGTAATTAAAAATCTGTATTGTTCTTTACTACACTTTGCGAGTGTAGTTGCTTTGACAAAGCGAGGGCTGGTCTGTCGGAAACATCTAATCCAGCCGCAACGTCGCCCGGCACGCAGAAAACATCGACTACTTTTTATGGCATTTCATTTCAGTAAAAAGCCGCTACTCGGCCTGTACGTTAATCCAGTTAGGCAGACTCCAAGTTACCGTGCAAAGAGAACGCCCCGCGCACCGTACAAGACCCTCGATCAGCGTGCTTGCAAACACTCGGTCCGGACAAGAGCAGTATGAAGCGACTTCACGCACCGCTTCTTCGGCACTTTCCGTCTGCTTCGTTTACCGCTAAGAAAGCAAACTTTGTGCCACATACCTTATTTCCATTGCTGTCCTTGATTCCTCGCTGTTTGCACAACGGCGCGCAGCAGTGTACAGGCATTTTGCCAGTAACGAACGGAACGGTCTCACAGCACGCAAACCAGACCGGCTCCGCTTCTCGCCAACATCAAAATGGCGGACAGGCTTCTTTTTGCATTCACCAGATGGCGCAGCTAATTTCGCATAAGGCCTATTTCCGTGTCATAACCCCTTTAAGGTAAGATTCATTCTTCAAACATTTTTTTTTAGAGCGCAGCTCTTAGCACTTGATTCCCGGCTTGAGCGGTGTCGGCGTCGCCGTCGGCGTAATTGCGCGGTGCATGATGGGTAAATTTCCCCGCTAAATTTAGTGGAAAATTTTCCCCGCTAAATTTAGCGAAAAATTTTCCGCGCCAAATCTAGCGGAAAAAATTCCCCGCTAAATTTAACGGAAAAAAATATAGCGGAAAAAATTCCCCGCTAAACTTAGCAGAAAAAATTCCGGGCTAAATTTAGCGGAAAACTTTCCCCCGCTAAATTTAGCAGGAAAGATTCCCTGCTAAATTTAGCGGGGAAAATTTTCCGCTATATTTAATTGGTGGATTCACTGATCTCAATGACAATTGCTGGATCGCGCTTGCTGCTCCCGCAAGTGAAGCCACCGGACGCAACCCCGCTGGGATACGATTTCCCATTTTGCTAGCCTTTTGCTGCGGTTTTCCAGCGTGCTGTGGACACGTTTTCTACTCGTTCGTCGTCATTCGCCGAAGAAGTTTTTTGAAGACTGTGTATTGTTGAGACTTGCCGTCCTGAACACGTGGAAATTTTTCCGAAAGTGCAGTGTCGCAGGAAAAAGGCACAACGCGTCGAAAGGAAGGGCTGGCGGCGTGTTCAAAGCTTCCTTGGCACGCCGAAGTGCCGTGCCTCTGTGCCTTCGCACGCTTGGATACCGACCAAGAATCGACGCCGTGTGGATGTGTTTTGCGAGTGCAATGTGTGTGAAGCCGTATCAGAAGGTACAACTCGTCGAAAACAAGTGTCGCCGGTGTCGCGGCGTGATCAAAGCTTCCTTGGCACGCCGAGTGATGCATCTTTGTGCCTTTGCACGCTTGGATACCGGTCAAGAGTTGACGCCGCGCCAAAGTTTTGAGCGTGTGTCGCGCGTAGAAGCCTTTAGATCATTTATATATATCGGCCACGGAGTTCTGGATCGTCCAGCTGTTCCGGTGAGTTGCTATCACTAAAAGGGAGAGATCTGTACGTGTTCTTATGTACTATATTAACCATGGCTATGTCCCAAATCTACCCTAATAGATTCCGTGGGAGCACGAATAGGGCAACGTTGTGGAACCAGGGGGGTTTTCGAAAGCAAAAGTACAAGACGGCGAGAATGAAAATCTTTGAAGCGCGGCCGATATGGTCGTGTGCAATCTGCTGACCAATTACAATTAGGCAAGCCGCGCTCAAACGTCAAGTGCAATTAAGTAGGTTGATAATAAGCCAGCACTGATCAGTGATGAGGAGCTGTTGTGCACGGTATTGTGTAAATCGTCTAAGGACTAAAAAAAGACGTACCTTCCCCACATCTTCCGTCGCTAGTGGACGCTGGATTAAGCTCGTTCCTAAACCACGAGGGGAAAAGACGCTGATCCAGAGGCACGAACAGCTTCACGCACATTGCACTCGCTAGACACATACACACGGCGTCGGTTCTTGGTCGGTATCCAAGCGTGCGAAGGCACAGAGACACGGCACTTCGGCGTGCCAAGGAAGCTTTGAACACGCCGCCAGCCCTTCCTTTCGACGCGTTGTGCCTTTTTCCTGCGACACTGCACTTTCGTAAAATTTTCCACGTGTTCACAACGGCAAGTCTCAACAATACACAGAGTCTTCAAAAGACTTCTTCGGCGAATGACGACGAACGAGTAGAAAACGTGACCACAGCACGCTGGAAAACCGCAGCAAAGGCTAGCAAAAACGGCAAATCGTATCCCAAGCGAGTGAAGTCCGGTGGCTTCACTTGCGCTGCAGCGAACAAGCGGGGAAGCGCGATCCAGCAATTGTCATAGAGATCAGTGGGTGGATTTTTCCCACTAAATTTAGCAAAAAAATTTCCCGGCTAAATTTAGCGTAGAATTTTTTCCACTAAGTATAGCGGTAAATTTTCCCCTAAATGGGGGGCGAGCAGTAAAGGAGAAGGGGCATAGCCCCCTCTCCGTACCTTCCCCTCCTCCTCCTCAAAAGCTGCGCTCTAATTTGGCATTACAGGGCATTGCAAACGGTTTTCAATTTTTTAGTAACTATTGTAAGTAGAATTCTCCCTGACAAAATCCTTGTCTAAAAAAAATTGTTTTTTTTAATTTTATTTATACTTATTACAAAGGTAATTACTAATTAGCAATATTGCCACACGCGTTGCCGAGCGAGCGGTTAACGGCCACTCGGCCACGAGCGGATAACCACTCGTGGCCGAGTGGTTATCGCGCTTGGCTTGCGTGCAGAGGCCCTGGGTTTGATTCCTGAAAATGACGCTTCTTTTGTTTATTAATGCAAAAGCATTTAGTGTGTCATGGAGCGAGCTGACGTCATCAGTCTGAAGCGCGAAAATGGCAGATAGTTTCCTTCGGTTTCATTGGCTGTCGCGCATCGACGGGGCTTCCGTTGGCCGCTGCGCTCGTCAGTTTCCACAACCGCTCACCCCATGGCGCTGCATGTCCATCAGCGTCCCGTAAACGGAGCATCCAAGGTCAGCGTGCCCAGAGGAGCACGTGTGCTGACCGGCGACTAAAAGTACTCGGCAGACGAAAAAGGGAGCGGACGAGTGGCTTGCATGCTTTCACATTCACGACTCATAAGGAATGCTTAGGTGTACCTCAATTTTTTATTCTCTCAATTTAGCAGTCTCGTAAGTTTGAGAACCTTGTCTTTTCATTGAGGTACAAATGGTCTACGTAGCAAATCTTCTACGCCGAATATTCCACAAACCCACGCGGGTACATAAGGGACTCCGCATGGCGAGTGGAGTCAGTCTCGCCCCAGCGTTCAATCCTTCTGTTTCGTCACCATCAATGCTAGCCTTTCTCTATTTTGTTTTGGGCGCAAGTTCGCCCCATTAAACGTTTAGTTTGTTTCAGTTTTCGTCGCCTCATCAAATGTCACTCGGGACAATATGCTCCAGCATAAGCAAACGTGGGTAAATGAGACCGTAGGGCTAGATTTTCTACATCACCTGTCTGAGGCCAGCATGGATTTGGCACAAGTGCTGCATCATCATTCGGCTGGCACTCGTGTACGATCGGGGAAGACTCGAGTTCCGCCTGAATGCTGACGCACCTTGCGTTCAATCTCCGATGGTGCTAGCCACCGGTAGGTGATGTGGAAAACCCAGCACTATGGCCTTGTTCCGAGTTGCTCATGCCAGTAGGTGAGAATTCGGCTCTGCACGCAAATGAACAGAGTAGAATGTGTTGTTCCTACACTTCGTTCCACCTCAATTCTTGATGGAGCCGACGCTCTGAGCTGTTAAGACCAATTAACAGCTTCAGAAGCGCACCATTGTGGTTTTTTGCATGTTTCTGTAT
This sequence comes from Ixodes scapularis, assembly GCF_016920785.2. NCBI lineage: Eukaryota > Metazoa > Arthropoda > Arachnida > Ixodida > Ixodidae > Ixodes > Ixodes scapularis. The sequence goes on from NW_024609882.1 coordinate 54,795,941, forward strand.
GCATTCTTTCATCGCTGAGCCAATGAAACAGAAAAGGCCCTGTGGTTTTCACTTTTGATGCCATTGGCACCTGGACCTCAGATGCGTTCGAGGCACCATAGTGAAGGGGTATGTTTTGTCGCTGGATTCAAATGCGTAGTGTAGCTTGAACTGTAATTTACTTGCAACTTTGGCATTGTATTCCTGGTTAGTGAGTCTTCTGGGCCTGAAAACCCACCTCTTGATCTCAAAAAAAAAAAAAAAAGTATGTCAGTTAGGTACTTGTTTGGAGTTTAAAAGCATACTTCAGTGAAGAACGTTTAGGATGGCATCTTCAGAAGAACGGTGTGGTCGTTAACCTTCACCGAGGAAAGGTGGCGGCAAGTTAAGCTCACTTCAACCCTCTCCTTTTCTTTTATCAATGTATGTGCGATAGAGGTATGTGCATGTATAAAATATTTTATAGAGAATTGAATTTGAATATTAATATTGGACCATGAATTGAATTTCATTTCAAACACAAATATTTTACATTTATATGCATTGAGCCCAAAGAATTTGCTCATGTATAATCCAGGAACCACATTTGACTCAACCCTCAGGCATGATCAGCAGGATTACCTCGGCAAGCTTTGCAAGGGAATAGCTGAAAAAAAAAGTCTGCTTCTAATTCTAATATTACAAGCATATGAAGCTTCTCGCTCAGTGGCGTTGTCTGCAGGTATACTTGTGTCCTAGTTGTGCCTCTATATATGTTTGTGCAAGATGCATATAAGTTTGGATGAATTCAATCTCGTTTCATGTGCCCTTAAAGGGGCCCTGCAAGCTCTTTTTTACTGGTTTTTAATTTGCACTAAACCTGAGCACACTGACTGTAGTAACTTAATGTAACTTTTCTTGAATTTCGCTTTATTTTAGTAGTTATAGGCAAATTAAAATTACAAAAACAAGCAAAAAATAACTTCCCTCATGACGTCCTTTGTTGCTTGAGAGCGGCCGTGAACTAGAGGAAAAGTAGTGAGCTCAGTGAGTGCTCACGGCTGCCGCACTCCGTGTTGACGGCGCGAGAGGGTGCCACTAAGGCGTGTTCTGGATAGGCTGTATACAGCGGGCAGCCAGAGCGGCTCTCATTGCATTTGCTGCGCGATTAAACACTAATTCGGTATGACACTTCATTGGCCACAAATGACAGCAAACACGGGGTAAAGATCAGTTCAGAATGGGAGTCACTTCGTGCTGCCGTAGCGCGAAATGGCCAAAACGCAAGACAAAGCTACTCGCTGAAGGCCTTCGGAACGCTCGGAGCCGGTCGGATCCTCCAGTCCGTAAACGACCGCAACGCCGCCGCGTACATCCGGGACCTTTCCGTGTCGGCTCCTGATCCCACTACTCTTTTCTAATATGCACCGCCTTTTCCACCACTTGGTGGCGGGTATGTTGACGGGTCATTTCTTGTTTCCGTACTTTATGAACTGCATTCGTTTCTTTTCTGATCTAAAATACTGAACAAAAACTACTTTTAGAAATAATTGAAACGGTTCGCGCCACCTATATTTTGTATTTCGACTAAAAAAAAGCTTTTAGCGGCTCTGACCAGTAGTAAGCCAAGGACCAAAGACGTCACATTTTGCGCGCTTTCAGTACCACGGGTCGCCTCCGTCGGTGGAGGAGGTTTCCGCGTCGTCCGGTTAAAATATGATACACTGATATTTGGTTACTCTCCGTGTCCGCTGGCTTGCCCGAACCCCAAGAGACGTGGAAACCACAAAAAAGGTAGACGCTTAAATATGATTGTAGGGCCCCTTTAAGGGAGTACTCCATTAATTTTTTGAGCTACCCCAACTAACAATATTCTCGGAATCACCGGCCTTTGCTCTTTCCGGTATGCTATTTCGTATCGTGAAATTCAGAATAGTTAATGTAATCTCGGCAAATGAAAATACCTCCAAAGCCAACATCCAAATATACCCGTGCTTTCCAGTGGCGAGACGTCGGGGAAGGCAGGCTTGCAGGTCGAGCGGGCAGCCTAACTCGGGTGCTGGAGTGAGCTTTTATAGCGTTCATTTGACACCATGAAACTGCTTGTTATCAGCTGGCAACAAAGTCTACAGTTCAAAGAGCGAACTTTGGACCAAAATTGTTAGGTCTATAAGTTCACAAAAAAATTACTTTGGCCCAATATTTGGGTTACCGTTTCAGCAATGTTTGTTTCTGTGTTTAGCAAATTTTCAGGCAAATCGGGGATTGTGAAAAAAACAACGGAGTACCTCTTTTATGCCAGCCCAAGAAAACCATTCACGTCATACTGACACAAACGTTTCGGCGCACTCGCTTTGCGAAGAAGCCTGAATGCACACTTTTGTGAACACGAAAAATTATAACGACTACATCAAGATGTCCGCAGTTCTGCATCGAGGCAGACCAAGAGGTGCAAAGAATCGCCGTCATCGACATAATGATGTGCGCTAGGTGAACGCATTGATGTATACCAAGTCTCTAGTGCTGAATCTTCTAAATAACCTGCCAGAGGCAAGCATGGGACACAAGTTGGACATGGGTTCTGTGTCAGCATTTGGCTGAGACTTGTGTTCATCTAGTAAGAGCATGAATTCCAGCTGAATGCTGATGCAGCACTTATGTCCAATCTGTGCTCTTTGAGGGCTTTCGATAGGCGAGAAAGAAAATTCAGCATTATGACCCTGTTCTCTATGAAGTGTTGACTGACTTCAGCGTTTTCACCTTTCAAAGTAGCTAGCTGCCCAGCTTACAGAATTGCGTTCAATAAACCCGAAGACTGCCCGCCATGCCCCTCAGAACGAGCTTGTTGCTTTTGTCTATGTAGTAGAAATTGTTCACAGGCAATGGGAAGGAGCTGAGCTAGTTGGTTTCCACAATCTAAGTTTGTTCACAGGGTTCTGTGGGACCACTACAGTATCCCTCACTGCATGAGAAGTTAATTTCTTTTCTCGAGGGTGAACGTCTGTTGCTAGCTGAGGAATTAGACGCAATCACTGAAGACGTTCCAAGCTGTCATTGCTAGCAATTGACTCTACCCAATTGCCAGCAAGTAGTGTTGTGCGAATAGTCGAATTTTTGAACAGCTGGTAGCCACGAAAGATACGGTGGCACACAATGAAGAATTGGTACAAGCAATGTCTGAAAGCTACGATAAAGTATTAAAAAAGATGTCTGAACAAGACAACGAGAGTAAGGATCTAAAGAAAAGGGTAAACAAACTCGAACAGGAGCGAAGGACTGACAATACTGCCCAAATAAAGCAATATACTGGCAAATGAACAACCTACAAATGCACACGCTTGTTGAAACCCTAAATGAGATTCCAGTTGAAACAGTCGCTGACCATACAGAAGTGCCAAGGCTAACAAGTAACAAACAGCCTAGAGGGCGTCCACAGTGTTCCGTATAAGACTAAGCATCCTCCAATGGTGATTGTGTGCTTCGTAAATCAAAGAGCGAAACGCATGGCTTGTAAACAAGCACAAATTGAGGGGCAGATACGGTGCAGGTAAGGTGCATCTGGAAGAGAACAATACCATACTAAACAGGAAGTTGTTCTACGATGTCAGAATGGAGGCACAGTTCCTCAGCTACAAGAAAAATGTTCATAGAGAGTAAAAAGGAAGGCAAGGCAAACTGCCACAGAACTGTCAAATATTATAGCAGAATACTCAAATGCAATTGCACTACCCACCATGATCTGTTTAAATGGCGCCTCGTTAATCAACTTACCGAGAAATACCGCAGAAGGGCCCACTTCGTTCCAAGCGCCCAGTATTAACATGTCCCAAACCTGGGAATTTGGACCGGATAAACACTCAAGTCTAGATTAACCCAGTTTTCAGTGAAAGTTGGGTGTGTGCTCCCCCAGTATTTTATGGTATGTATAACAAATACACATGATACAGACACTATACAACTGGGCTCCTTTCAAAGGATATTAGTGAACACCTTCGTATATTTGGCCGAACTACCTAGATTAAAACGAGGGTAAGTAAAAAAAATTGGTTTCCCTATCATAAAATAAATGAGGAGCCTCGAACTCCTCAATTCTGATTGACAGTACTAGCAGCTTATACGAGGGAACAAACCCTGGTGTTGCATTTATTCTTCTCGAAGATCTTTTAAAACTGTTAGGACGATGCATTCCCCCTTGTACAATCAGCAAAAATTGCAGAAAAAAAATAAGAAAGCTGTGGATAACTAAATGTCTTTCTAAAGAAATAAATACAAAAACATTGAAATGTACAATAATCGTCAAAACACGATGCCAAAAATTTATGAACCAGTTTACACGAGTTAGAAACAAATTAATAGCAGATGTAGTCGAATCTCGTTACTTCGAACTCGAGAGGGAGTGAAAATTTGCTTGAATAAAGCAAAGTTTGAATTAATTGGAGTGTTCTCTTATAGAGATGCATAGGATGGGACCTACATGTTAGTCTGAATTATCCGCAAGTTTGAATTAAAAGAGCTTGAATTAACGCGATTTGACTGTATACAAAAAAAAAGAAAAAAAACATGAATACCATCAGAATATGTATTATGATATAAAAAATGAGTCGAGGCAAATTTGGAATGCGGTCAATAATCTCGCAGATAAAAGGGGGACCCTTGCTTAAGCTACGGAAGGATGACACAATCAAAAAGACTGTTCGGGGAATCCTACGATCTTGCCTAGTGGATGAAGTGGGCAAGGCCTATAGCTTTACTGGGCGCAAGGCTGGAAAAGATGCCTTTAACTCGCTGGCTGTGTGCAAGGTGGTGTTTGGTAAGCTTGTCCAAGTTTTATCTTTCTGGGCTGTTAGCGATGAGTCTTCAGCGAAGAATAATTGGTCATAAGGGAATTGTACTGTCCTATCCAAGGTTTTCAATCTGTCAATCGGCTGAATCTGAGAAATGTTGGGGGATCCTAGATTAGACGCCACAAACGCATGTCCTAGCCAGGACATGCTTTAGTGGCGTCCGCTCGAGCCTTCCACACGAAGTGCGGCAGCCGTGAACACCCGCTAAGCTCACTACCCCTCCTCTAGTTCACGCAACCGGCGGACTCCAATTGCAGACGGCAGCGCCAAATCTCCCCTAACGGGCGTTGGGTTTCTCCAAAAGAAATAACAAATAGACAAAACAATACGCGCACCGTCGTCATGGCAACCGCTTGGTTATGGGAGAGAGTGAGAGAAGTGTGTTCCCTCCTCTCCCTCTCTCTCACCCTCGGCGACAAAAAGATGCGAGTTCGTTCGGAGTTCGGAGCAGCCTCCGAACTCCGAACGAATTTGCATCTTATTGTCGCTGATGTTGAGAGAAGAGGGAACTGCTCCCATTGCCGCCGTCTCGTTCTTCTACAATACAATGTAATCTTTTTTAGAACAAAAAAAGTGTGTTTACCTTTTTTTGCGAATGTCCGACGCTTCCGAAACAATTGCACTTGACTTTGCCTCGCTCGGTTGAGATCGGCTTAGCAACAGTGCATGTTCAGTTGGTTCAGTGACAGCCAGTTCTCATAAAATTGTCAATGAATGAATGCAAAGCAAGCCCAGCCGCTGCTGTTTAGCGGCTTAAGATGGGCGCACATCGCCAGTCTGAGCACAACTCCAAACTTCTTTTGCAAGTTCTCTTTTTATTAGGCACGCTCGTTATACAAAAAAAAAAAAAAAAAAAAAAAAAAGAAACGTTCACTGCACAGCACAACAAAGTAACAAAATCTACACGAAACTACTATTCAAGTATTCACAGACCTGCAATCACACATTTAACTTTGCGGCAGTTAGCGACAGTGATTCGATCGCCGGGGTTTCTCGCAGGTTCCTTCTGCAGCGAGCTGCTCCACGCACGAGCTACCGAGCTGCGGTGCTCTAACACCGATACCGCCCACACCGCTCATTTTAAGATACATGCGCTGTCCCTTGTGACCCTTTACAATAACTCTTCCATAAAGAAACATGCACCAGCAAGTTTTCGGCAATCCGAAACTGTATATATAACCAAAAGTATAGCAGCCCGTCTTTACCTTTCGTCACTCGATCGGGAACCCAAAGAACTTGGCAGAGTTGTTGCCACTGGAATTAGAGCACCACTGAGTCGAGCAATGAACAAGGTTTCGTTTGCTCTGTGTACTGGTAGCAGAAATAGACCGATAACGAATAGGTCAACGCCACTGCCCGCTGCCGCAAACGAAAACCACCACCGTACCGCTGGCACAGGCGCCGCCGAGCAGCCGACGCATCCGCGAGCGCGGCAGCCGACGCGCAACTGTTCTCAACGGTCAAAATACAAAAAACAACCGGCCAATGAGAGCAAAGTATGAGGGCGAAACTTTAGCTAACCAAGATATTTGTTTCATCTTACCAGGATAATTTTTGAAATTTGTAAGTAGCAACAATAATATGTATCTCATCCTATTAAATAAACTTCCCGGCGTAAACCGTAAAGACTTAATAGAATACCAACGGATAAGAGATGGCGCTGAAATAGCTAACCGGAAGGCGCTTGAAGTGTCCGCCGGTTGTTAAAACCCAGTAAAAAAAAGTCCTTGCAGGGCCCCTTTATTGAGGAGTTTTAGGGAGGCTCAAGTGAGGGTGGGTGCAACTGCTAGATCGGCGATCACGGGACATGGACGCCATTTAATTGCTAAATTTTGCTGGGAGTCTATGGGGCAAAGGGTCGTTTTTTTTCCTAACTCGGGTCATAAAAGCCCATTAAGCTGCTTGAATATTTTCCGCAAGATATAAATGATTACTTTTCCATAGCCACCAGTTTTGTTGCGATAGGTTAAGTATTTTTTTAACGCGAAAAATGGTAAATTCCGCCATCTTGGACGTTGCTGCTTGTCTGGCAACCCTGCTTTCTCCGCTCGACGTTTGCAATTCTCGGAGCGAGAAGGAAGCGAGAGAGGCTGCGCCAAGGCGCTCGTTGCTTGCAATGGGAGGCGAGAGGAGGAAAGGCGCATGGAGCAACAGAGTTGCAACAGAGCGGGCGCCTGCTCTCGTGCAGGCAACACTGGCGTATATCCTTTCTCGAATCCTCTCCCTCAGGCGCCGCCATTAAATTGCAAACGCTTTCCAGGTTTTGAGTTGCGCCCACCCTCACTACAGCCTCCCTAAGGAGTTTCAGCGACGGTGTCACCGCCCTGGCGGCCGGTCGCCGAAAGAGAACGAGGGGGATAGCAAATACCGTTGAGAATAATACAGGAAACTCCGGGCTAAAATGGGAGACGGAAGTAGAAAGCGATCCTGGCGGTGTGGAGTGGACAGCTCGCCACTTTCCCCGGAAATGAATCAAGTGGATCTGACTCACTAGAGAAATTGATAGTCTATGAAATATTCCAATTTTTTTATGGACCATAAGGGGTATTCACACGAGGGAGAAATCCCGGGATTTCTCCCCGGCACGCGAGCATCACGAGATGAAAACGCGAGGCTTTTGCACATGGCAAAGCCTGACGTTTTCGTCGTGGGATGCGCGTGCCGGGGAGAAATCCCCGGGATTTCTCCCTCGTGTGAATGCCCCTTTAGGGACCACAAGCTCGTGATATTGGACCTCTTGGTATTTTGATGTCAAAATGCAGTGTGTTGTATAGACCAGTCAGGGTTTGTATAGTGATTTTGTACAATCTAAATGATTATTAACCTTTTCTGAGCTTGTTGATTTATTTGTTTTATTCCTACCGAAACATATGCCCTTGGCTCCAAGTGACCATAATTGGCAATAGGCATCAATTTTTTATGAGACCGACTTGAAATGACTCCAAGTGACTAGAAGTGATTATTATTGATAATTATGTGATTTTTCTGTTTGCTTACTCTTATGAACGGCTTCAGGTAACTTTTGTTGGCTATTAGCATCATCTTTGACCAGATTGACCTTAAATGGCTGCCAATGGCTATTGATGAGATAATTGACCATTATCTCTTTCGGCATTGGTGAATGCATATGGTTTCAACTGGCTATTATTGGATATCAGCCTCCACTATTATATATATTTGATAGATATGGCTACAAATACTAATGAGTCATGAAAACTGATCTATTTCTGTTTATAAACTGGAATTACTTCAGGTGGCTCATTGTTGACTATTAGAATATATTTCTGACCAGATAGGCTCAATGGCTACTAATGGCTGTTAGTCAGTATAATATCAATTATCTGCTGTCTGAGTGTTTATGAATGAGAATGGCTTCAAGTGGCTATTATTGGCTATAAGCACCTATTTTGCAATAGATTGGCTGCAAATGGCTACAAAACCGCAATTTTTATATTTACTTAGCTATTTTTATAGCTATTTTTATATTTACAAAATGGATTGGCTTCAAGTAAATAATGTTGGCTATTTGTATTTATTTTTGACCAGATTGAATTGAAATGGTTGCTGATGGATATTGATGAGATCATTAAACAATTATGTGCTATTTCAGTACTTAAAAATGAGTATGGCTTCAAGCGGCTATTATTGGCTTATGCATCAAATTTCAGATAAATTTGATTGAAATGACTACAAATGGCTAGTAGTGACTAGTGTTGATATTTATGGGTGTTTTAGTGTTTACTAACTGGAATGACTTTAAGGGGCTATTGTTGGCTATTAGCATATATTTCTGACCAGCTTTGCTTCAAATGGCTAGCAATGGCTATTTGTAAGTATAATTGACAATTATGGGTTATTTCAGTGTTTATGGATGAAAATGGCCACAAGTGGCTATTACTGGCTATAAACATTTATTTTTATTACAATGGCTTAATTTGGCTACAAATGGCTATTAATGACTACTCTTGACAGTTATGAGTGATTTTTGTGTTCACCGACTGGACTGGCTTTAAGTGGCTATTGTTGGCTTTTATCATCTATTTCTGACCAGATGGGCTTCAAATGGCTAGCAATGGCTATTAGTGAGTATAATTGACAATTATGTGCTATTTCAGTATTTTTGGATGAAACTGGCTACAAGTGGCTATTACTGGCTATAAGCATTTAGATTGGCTTAATATTGCTACAGATGGCTAGTGGTTACTAATGTTGATATTTATCAGCAGGTTTTATGTTTATTAACTGGAATGGCTTTTAGTGGCTATTGTTGGCTATTAGCATCTATTTCTGGCCAGATTCGCCTCAAATGGCTTGCAATGGCTATTAGTGAGTATAATTGACAATTATGTGCTATTTCAGTAGTTTTGGATGAAACTGGCTACAAGTCGCTATTACTGGCTATAAGCATTTAGATTGGCTTAAAATTGCTACAAATGCCTAGTAGTGACTAGTGTTTATATTTATAAGCAGGTTTTATGTTTACTAACTGGAATGGCTTTTAGTGGCTATTGTTGGCTATTAGCATCCATTTCTGGCCACATTTGTCTCAAATGGCTTGCAATAGCTATTAGCGAGTATAATTGACAATTATGTGCTATTTCAGTGTTTTTAAATGAAAGTGGCTACAAGTGGCTATTACTGGCTATAAGCATTTAGATTGGCTTAAAATTGCTAAGAATGGCTAGTAGTGACTAGTGTTGATATTTATAAGCAGGTTTCATGTTTACTAACTGAAATGGCTTTTATTGGCTATTGTTGACTATTAGCATCTATTTCTGGCCGATTTGCCTCAAATGGCTTGCAATGGCTATTAGTAAGTATAATTGACAATTCTGTGCTTTTTCAGTAGTTTTGGATGAAACTGGCTACAAGTGGCTATTACTGGCTATAAGCATTTATTCTTTATCGAATTGGCTTGAAATAGCCACAAATGTCTATTAGTGTCTAGTCTTGATAGTTATGAGCAATTTTAATGTTAACTAACCGGACATGCTTTTAGTAGCTGTTGTTCTCTATTATTCATTTTTAACCAGGTTGGCTTCAATGGGCTAGCAATGGCTATAGCAAGTATAATTGTGGATATTCATGAATAGCCATTCAATGGATATTCATGAATAGCCATGCATAGCCATTTGAAGCAATTCTGGTGAAAATAGATGGTAATAGCCAAAACTAGCCGTATGGAGCCATTTCAGTTCGTAGACAAAGAAATAGTTGCTAATTATAAATACTAGTCACTTTAAGCCATTTGTAGCCAATTCAAGCCGCCCAGGTTAGGAACAGATGATTATAGCCAATAATAGCCACTCCAAGCCAACCAAGTCAAGAATAGATCCCTATAGCTAATAATATCCATTTGAAGTCACTCAAGTCTATATAGGCTCCAATTGCATAAATTGTAAATAATAGTTGCTGATAGCCATGTATAGCCATTTCAAGCCAATCCAGTAAAATAGATACTAGTAAGCCAATAATAGCCATTTGAAGTCATTTTCCATCATAATCACTGAAAAAGCAAGAATTGTCAACTTTATTCATAATAGCCATTTGTAGCCATTTGAAGCCAGTCTGGTAAAAAATAGATGGTAATAGCCAAAACTAGCCGTATGGAGCCATTTCAGTTCGGAGACAGAAATAGTTGCTAATTATAAATACTAGCCACTTTAAGCCATTTGTAGTCAATTCAAGCCACCCAAGCCAGGAACAGATGATTATAGCCAATAATAGCCAATCCAAGCCAACCAAGTCTAGAATAGATGCCGGTAGCCAGTACTATCCAGTTGAAGTCATTCAAATCTATACACACTCCAATTGCATAAATTGCCAATAATAGTCGCCGATAGACATGTATAGCCATTTCAATCTGATTTGGCCAAGAACTGCCCATAGCCAATAATAGTACACTTGAATCCATTCACATTCAAAACATCATGAATACTATGTCGCTAAATGTAACTAATGTTCATTCTGAAGCGATTTAAGGTGATATTGTTAAGATGATGTGCAATTGGCTAACAATAGCCACTTGAAGCCATTTTCATTCATAAGTATAGAATAGCAGAATATTGCGACCAATAACCAGTAATAACCATTTTTTGGCAATTCGAGCCAACCAGGTCAATAACAGATGCATATAGCCAATAATAGCCATTGGAAGCCAACTCAGCCTGCATAAAATCAAATAAGTCGAAATAGTGACTGATCATTGATAGTTTTTTTTTTTTCTTTATTGAACTCAGGTTGCAGCACAAGGTGCTATGTCATAAAATACATTTTTGCCCAACCACTTGCGGGCGAACTATAGTTCCTTCATATTTTTGATCTCATCAAACAAGTGAGCCCACTCTGGCGAAGACTCTGGGGTCCTACAGTACACCGACTGGACCTCGCTGACAATTTCGATGAAATGTTTATGCACCGATTTAATTCCGGGGTCAGCATGCCGGAATTTCATTCTGGTTTTCCATATACAAAACAAGCCAAGGACAATGAAAAGGTCGTAAGGCACCGACTCACTCTCTTCGACCGGCAAGTATCGAATCGTCGCCGGGGACAACAAAAAATCTTTTTTCAGGGTACTTTGCAGGATGTCCCAAAAAAACACAGCGTCCCAACAGTAAATAAAGACATGGTCGATACTTTCCGGGTCTTACATAGGAGGCAATCCACGGACCACGGGACGAAGATACCTCTGTCTCTGAGCCAGGGTTTGACAGGCAATGTCTCGCTATGCAACTTGAAGAAAAAGGACTTGACTGCCGGTGGGACGCACATCCGTTTTACACGACGGAGCACGTCTTGCCCGGGACACTGGCTATACAGTGAGCGGTACAATGGAGCAGGAAAAAGTATCTCGACCAGATCCTGCCTTAGTTTCTTTTTCGTGACTTTACCAAGGTATTCCATGGAAAACCGGGCTTGTAAAAATAATACAGCATCTTGGACCTCTTTTAAAAACCCTGAAAGACCAGCGGGTTCGGTACATTTGCTTGTAACCAACATTGTGGTCAGGGAGTTCGCCAGTCTCATCTGGATTATGGTGCGCAAAAATGGATGGTTCTGATCGCGCAAGAAGAAGAAGCGCGACACGAGCTTCCGGACGAAAAGGTGCGAGAGGCCAAGACCGCCTGACTTGACGCTTCGGAAAAGGTTATCCCTCTTCATCCTCTCCCATCCGGACTTCCAGATGAAAGTGGCGAACACCCTGTGAAATTTCTGGATGTTCATCCTAGAACATGTTAAAACTTGCATTATATACCATAGTTTGGCGATCAAAAAAATATTGCAGACTGTGGCACGCGCAAATATCGACAGGTTTCGATTAACCCAGGTGTCCGCTTTCACCTTTAAGTCTTTTGCCACTCCCGCCCAGTACCCCGTGGTACCTTTGTAGTACTCTAAGGGCACCCCAAGGTACTTACATGGTCCTTCTTCCCAATTAATGCCTGCAAAATAACGAGGCTTTAAATCCCACCTGCCATGCCACACTCCGCAACATTTCACCCAGTTCACCGCGGCTCCCGTAGCGTTACAAAATTCTTTGGTGAGCATAACAATTTCCATGACGGTCTCTTCGTCGCTACAAAAAACGGCAACATCATCAGCGTACGCAGACACTTTAACCTCGACGCTATTTAAAAGAAACCCGTGGATATTCCTATTAGCAATTACACTCAGACAAAAAGGTTCCAGGTACAAGGCAAACAATAAAGGCGAAAGGGGACAGCCCTGTCTGACAGATGAAAGTACCGGGATTTTCTTAGAAACATTATTATTTATAACAAGCCTGGTGGTGCAGCCCTTGTACTCCACTCCCTTTTGAATCAGTTCACCTACGTTAACAAACGCTAAAATACTCTTTATGACATCGTGTCTGACTTTGTCAAAAGCTTTCTCCAAATCTAATTGAACCATTGCTACTCTACCCCTACCCACAGTTTCAAAAATACTTCTCGCTACATGAATATTAGTTTGAATAGACCTTCCTCTTATCCCACATGTCTGATGATCCCCGATGAGCGTTCCAACAACACTCTGAAGTCTGCGCGTTATGATTTTCGTGAAGATTTTATAATCTATATTACATAACGTAATGGGCCTATACCCCGTGACGCTAAGTTTTTTAACTTTATCTTCCGACTTCGGAATCAAGACAGTATGGGCTTCCGCAAATGAAAGTGGTAAAGAGTGGTTTTCATATGATTCGTTAAATACGCTCAACAATACTGGGCTAATGGCTTCTTTAAATGTCTGATAAAATTCGGCACAAAGCCCATCAGGTCCGGGTGTTTTCTGTCTCGCTAACGAGTCTATGGCTCGCCGAATTTCTTCTAGGGTGATCTCCCCCTCGAGCCAAATTTTTACTTCATCATTCAGCTTCGGCATAACTGACAAGAACTCATTGAATTTAGAAAATCCAACTGGGGTCGGTTTTTCCCCGAAAAGTTGCTCGAAGTGCTCCACAAAAGCAACTTCGATCGTATTTTTGTCCTTACTGACTTTCCCTTTATACTCTATTTCCCTAATCTCGCGTGTCAAGGCGTACTTCTTTTCCTCAGCCAGAGCTCGTTTCGTTGGCATCTCCCCCAGCAAAAACTTTTCCGCGCGAGCGCGGACGACTGCCCCTTTGTATTTCTCGAGGTACAGTTTTTCCAGCTCTAGTTTAACATTTCGGATGTCCTCGCTACTTGAGCCGGGTCGTTCACATTCCACTTGACAGAGTGCCTCCAGGTCTCTTCTCAACTGTCTTTCACGGGCTCGACTCTGAAATCTGATATTGCTTGCCCTTTCAATCGCAGCTAACTTTATGTCTCGCTTAAACTCTTCCCAAGCTGCGCTTATACAAGGTCTTTTTTCGGTGATAGCCCGCAAGTGTTCGCTAACTGTAGCAAAGAAACGTTCGTCGTTTAAAAGCGACCGGTTTAATTTCCAAAGCTCCCGGTTAAATTGGTTTTTACTTTCTTTCCTTCCAATTTGAACACTTACAAGGCAATGATCGGTAAAGAAGATTGGCCGCACACGGTATCTGTGCGCTTGTCTAAGTGCGTCTGCTGAGACGTAGATGCGGTCTAGTCGGGCGTGCGAACTATTTTGAAAATGAGTAAAACTGACTCCCTCCCTTCCAGCGTATACGGCTCCCACATCCTCGAGCGCACACTCATCAACAATTCTTTTTAAAAAGCTTGCACTGCTGTCACTGTACGGTGTAAGAGCAGACCTATCCCTATCTTCACATACACAGTTAAAGTCCCCCATCAAAACAACAACCCTGTCACATTCTACGTAATTACGCAAAAACTGAAAAAAAATTTCCCTATCTCTTGCATTGTTGGGTGCATAGACGCAAATGACTCGCCACTGCACTCCTGACAGCACAAAATCACAAGAAATAAAACGACCACATGCGTCAATAACTACCTGCACACTTTCACAATTCACGGCCTTCTTTAAAAAGAGAAAACACCCCCCTGACCGCCCCACAGCATGACTTACAGCTATTTCGTATCTCCTAAGATAAGGATTGAGCGCTCTCTCGATATTATCGTCTGTCTGCATTTTGGTTTCTTGTACCGCAAAAAAGTCCGGTTGCTCGTCTTCTACTAGTCGTTGCAGCTGGTATTGCTTTTTCAACGAGGACAACCCTCGGACGTTTAAAGTGGCGAATCTAAGAGCCATTGCGGTGCAACTACAGACAGTCGGCGAGGCTACAACACAAAAAGCCGCTAAGTCAAATCGTTATATGATGACGAAAGTACAACACTCTTACTTGAAATTTACCTAAAAAATATGGTTCAGGTTCAGTGGTTTCAGTTTCTTCACTGTGGGACCTTTGACGCGGGGTCCTCCCGTGGTCCCTGAGCGGCGGCGTGGCGCCGGCCTCTCTTGGATGTCCCCGTCTGCCACTTGTGGAGCGGCGACTCCTGCAGGTTTCCAGGTTGACCCGGGTCCTGGGTTGGTGTTGGTTCCAGGGGACGCTTGGCAGAACCGCTCACAGTGTCCATCTCGCCGTCCTCCGGGTCGTCTTGCCCTTGGCTGGCAGCCAGGGTCGGCTTGCGGAGGGCGTAGTCGTGGTCACAGTCGTCTCCCTGAAGGGCCGGGCCGCGTGCGACGTCGTTGTCTCCTGGCTCGGGGACGTCCGTGGCGTCTGCTGGAAGCTCCACCGTGGCCGAGACCTCGGTTGGTGGGGCGTCTGCGGGGGTCTCAGCCCGCCCCTGAGGTTGGCCGCCCTCCATTCTTCCTCCTGCCGCCTCCTCAGCTTCATCTTGGTCCATGATGAGCTCTGAAGTGTCTTCTGCGGTGCCGCCATTGGTCACGTCTGCGTAGGTCTTCCTGCAGTCGTCGCGTAGGTGGCCGAAGCGCCGGCAGCTGTCGCATCGTGGCACACGGCACTCTCTACGGATGTGGCCGGTTTGACGGCACCTAAGGCAGAGCGGGGCTCTACCCGGGGCCAGCACCAGGGCCGTGCATCCTGGGAGCCGGAGTTGGTGCGGCAGCTTCTCGAGCGTGACGCCTTCCTTTAGGGTCAGCCTCACGACTGTTGTTGTCGACTGCACGCCCTCGAAACCCTCGACGCGCCAGGCTTCTCTGCCGACTTCCTCCACCTTGCCGTACGGTTCCAGGTTCTTTTTCACAACGTCGTCAGGCAGGTGGAAGGGCAACCAGTGCAGCTTCAGCCTCACCTCAGATTTTTCCGGGTCGATGACGACGCAGCGCTTTCCTTTGACTTCAAAGGTTGCGGCGCTCAACAGCTTTTTCTTGGCCAACGACGTCTTCAGGGTCACCATCCACACGTGGTTCATTTGGTATGAACCAAACGCGGCGATTTCGCCTAGCACACCGGCTTTCTCGAGTCCTTTTTTAAAATCCTGGATGCGATAAGGCCGAGCTGTTATGTCCGCGTGTAGGAAGACTGAATTGAGGGCGTGAACACCCGTGGGCAGGGGAGGCAGAACGATCCTGTAGCCTTCGTTCGATGATACAGCAGATCCGCGGCTATCAGTAGCCGTTGTTACCGCTCCGACGGAGCTCATAGCGATACGTCCGTTCGCTTCGAAAACCAAACGACGAATCCATCATTGATAGTCACTAGGAGTCATTTGGACCCCAAATTTGCCATAGAATTTATAAACATGATAATATAGCCAATAATAGCCATATGAAGCCAAATCAGTCTGCACACAATCAGGAAAGTCGAAATAGTGACTAATAGCCATTGAAAGTCTCTAGAAGTCATTTGGACCCCGAATCTGCTGTAGATATAAAAAATATATGATTGTATAGCCAATAGTAGCCATTGGAAGCCCCAACTGAGCCTGCATAAAATCAAATAAGTCGAATTAGTGACTGATAGTGATTGATAGTCACTAGAAGTCATTTGAACCCCAAGCCTACATTATAATTTATAAACATAATCATATAGCCAATAATAGCCATATTAGGCCAACTCAGTCTGCATACAATCAGGTAAGTCGAAATAGTGACTAAGAGCCATTGATAGTCACTAGAAGCTATTTGAACCACGAATCTGCCATAAAAATATAAAAAAAATAATATTGTATAGCCAATAATAGCCATTGGAAGCCAACTCAGCCCGCACACAATTAAATAACTAAAAATTGTGACCAATAGTCATCAATAGCCAGTATAAGTCATTTGAACTCCGAATCTGCCATATAATTTATAAATATAATCATATACTCAATAATAGCCATATGAAGCCAACGCAGTCTTCACACAATCAAATAACTCGAAATGGGGACTGATAATCATGGAAAATCACTAGAGTCATTCGGACCCTAAATCTGCCATATAATTATAAATATGAATGTATAGCCAAGAGTAGCCATTGGAAGCCAACTCAGCCTGCACACAACAAATAAGTTGAAAAAGTGACCGATAGTGATTGATAGTCACGGAAGTAATTTGGACCCCATATCTGCCATATAATTTATAAACATGATCACATAACCAATAGAACCCATATGAAGCCAGCTCAGTCTGCACACGATCAAATAACTGAAATAGTGGCCAAAAGTCATTAAAAGTAATAGAAGTCCATTTGAACTACATATCTTTCACGTCAAATTTTGATCAAAAAGCCAAAATTAGCCACTGAAAGCCAACTCATGCCTTGCGCAACCAAATAACTCAAAATAGTTACAAACAGTCATTGATTGTCATTAAAAGTCATTTGGAACCGAAATCCGCCACATAATTAGGAAATAAAATCAAATATCAAATAATAGTCATTCAAATCCAATCTGAGACATAACATTACAAATATCACGAAATGGTCGCTAATGGTCATTAAAGTCTATCACAAATGGAACAGCCTAATAAACAGCTGCTTGGTCTATATGCCCCGAAATAGCCTAGGAAATTGGCCCAGAGCCATTAATAGCCCTTGGAAGGCAATCTAGTTTACACTCGTTCAACTAACTCAGAAATATAATCCAATAGTAATTACAGTCATTAGAGGCTAACCAAGCCCCAAAACGACAGGTAAAACTGAACCAGGCACAATTTCTACTTATAAATACTGAATCTTCGTTAAACAGCCAGTGTAGCATTTACTGGCTGTAATTACTACGTAGTGTAGCATTTCCAGACTCATTGGAGGTGAATCTCATACAATGTAAGATAAATGACCCATGGAGCAATTACATATTTGAATTGCTGTGCTTTATTTCTAACTGCAAAGAGCCAGTCACTGGAGCTCCATAAACTGTCAATTTACTAGAAAGTCACTAATTGCCGGTAGGTCATTTGTACCAGGTGTAATACACAGGTCTATATAATCTAAACACTTAGTGCCAATATGAAGCGCACCTCATTATCAAAAATACCGTCTCGAGCCAAATTGATTTCAATTGAGCTCTTGCTCAATTGAAATCGGCACACCGATTTGCCATATATTCACAATTCCTGATAGTGTGAAGAGAAGAAATAGTGTAGTGAATGACTGCTTTCCTTTTAATTTCGAGCTCATAGTTTACCATCCCACACCGAGAGATGGCAGCACTTCTGTGTCTCCCGACAACCTCATGTATTTTGGCTCGAGTTTCCAGTATTGGTAGTCAATGGTATTTGGGGATAGTTTCGCTGGGCGTTGCAGTGTTGCCAACCGTAGGGTAATTACCCTACTTGTAGGGTATTTTAGGCATTTTTGGTACATTGTAGGGTTGTAGGGCCGTCCGGCCATTTCCCCGCCAAAAGTAAAGTAATTTCAGAAAGTGAAAAAAAAAAAAAAAAAAAGCTCTTGTGCAGGTTTTGCACAGCTTTGATAGCTTTGCAAACTCGTGTGCTGCCACACCATGACATCATGCAGAACGAAAGTATCCAAGTTGCAAGACAAGCTAACAGAGAGCACCACACACCAAGCTGGAGAGTAATGGAGAGCTGGAGCAACGAGCAAGTGGGAGAGGTGGGAGGAGTGGGAGTTGCGCGGAGGGAGTTTGGAGCCAGAGGAGGTATCTTCCCAGTGGACATGTTCCCGCCAATTTTTCTCTGATGACTCTGGTACATCCGGCGGTTCTTGTTACACCTGCGAAACACGTGGCACCACGGGCGAAACCACCGCGAGCCCACCAGAACCGGAAGCCACCTGTTCAACTGAGCTTTTCTACGACTAACAATAGCTGGAACTGCCACTCGTCCTCTGCGCTCTTTTCTTATGGCGCGTTGCAATTAACTCTTTCCTTACCACGCCCATAAAGCGTCGATCACCGATGATCGACGAGTTTTAGCGACGCTTTAGCGAACGAAACAGAAGCCATGACGTTTCATCGAATGACACTTTGGCGAATACGGAAGAGCCGCCGGTTTCCTATCCCCCCCAATAGCATAGTTTGTCGGAATAGTACCTTAGTTCGACGAATCCCTAGGCGCGGTACACCCAAAGAAGCTAATATGCCGCTCGGATTAGCTTGCTTTTGTAATGAGCCGCCTTGTCTGTCGCCGCGAGCGCTGGTCCCACGTAGCCCAGTTTTTAATTTGACGACTAATCGGCTAAACATGTTAGTTGGGGATATGTGTGCGCTCGCTACATCACTGTTGTGCTGATTATACAGAGCGCACCTGAAAGCATGGTGTTCTAGAATAACGCAGGTGTGCGCGCGCATGCGTGCCCTGTCGCTTTGTACTGTATTAATATTGCCCTGTATCATGATAATCTATGCAACAGTAATATCTGAACAAAGATTTGCCTCGTAGGGTAAATTGTAGGGTAATAAGAAACATTCGTAGGGTAATGTAGGGTTTTCTGGACGTTGTCGTGGGGTATTTTCAAAAAATAGGTTGGCAACACTGGGGCGTTGGCTTTGTGTACGTGCGTTGGCCGCGAACGTAGGCTTATAAACTTCGGCAACAAGAATATTACGCGGCTCTAGTGTTTCGGTACGAGCAACAGAGGTGACACGATCTGCTACGACTCGCTACGACCACCCGCCGCAGCGATGCAGTCGTCGAAGGAGCGCAACCTGTGTACTACGCAGTCAGTCACCGTCGCCCGACGCAGGTCGTTTGGCAGGGCTTTCCGCCCCGGGTTCTTCGCTTGTACTTGGAACCGAGTATTATTTCCTGTGCTTGTGTATGTGCTCAGTGGCTGGATATGGACCTCATAAAGCAGTTCTTCAGACTCAACAGCGACTCAAAGTTGACGGCGGAGGGGCTTGCAGCAACGCTTTCGGTTGGTGCACGGGTGCGACGACAGCACGGATAAATTTTAAGATTGCTGCTAGCAAGGTGGGCCATAGTCGCTTTATGTTGACACGACTTTGAGTGTAAGTACTCCGTGCAAAGGTGAATCTATCGCGTTTCTAATCCTCCTTTGTTTTTGTTGTTTTTAGCTCGCACGACCGACTGCTAAGCAAATGATTCACGGAGTGAATGTCACGGAGTGAATGTCTTCGGCCTTACATTGCGGAAAGCCCAATAAAAAGTCATATTCGTTCAGCGAGAAAACTTCCCTTTCGAGTGACCTTCTGATTGATAATTTCTCCCGTACTTGTGCTTTAATCAACACGATCGATTAAGTTTGCTTCCCTAGTTAGGACATTCTTGTGCCACATGCGGCACTAATGCTTGGCACGATGTATGCCACTGGTGGTATTGGGAATTGGTTTACTTCCAAAGCTAACAGTGTGACAGGTGGGACCATTCATTTTGCTAAAAATGTGATGATATGGGAATTTCGTGGCATAACTAGCGTTTTACGTTTAAGATTGATAAGAACCATGCCCATTTGATGATGCATGTTGACAGCATAAGCTTTGCAGATTCAGAATGGGTGTGCTATAGGCTACAGCCTCAAGATTTTTAATGAACCAAATTGGTGATTACACGGCAATAAATATTGTGGTGAAAAACTGCCCATTGACTCGGTGAGTTTTGATCGTGACCATTGGTGTGCTGTTGGCAAATAAGGTAGTGGCACACCTTTTCCCTGACCATCTGGCTTCAAGGGACATTGCATCTAGATATGCCTAAATATCTTTATTTCAAGGTTCAGTGGACCCCTCTGCATCATTACAGGAAGGCAGTCTCAAGCCGCAACAAACAGCACTGAATATACAATGCATAATAACAGGCACCAGTGTCCAGGCGTATAGTCTGCAGAAGCCGATTGGGCTTAAAAATGTTTTTGTTTTGTTTAGATAGTTTGCATTTGGTGTATAATCCGCAGGGCCCGATTTCCGTGCCCAGTGCATAGTCCGCCAAGCTGGTGCGTTGTGTCTTGGAGCTTTTTTTCCTGGGTAGCATTTTCTTCAGAACTTCTTCGGCGAACGCTATTGAGCCTGAAGAACTGCTCTTGAGGCCCATATCTAGCCACTGAGCACACACAAGCACAGAAAATAACACTCGGTGCCAAGTACAAACGAAGCACCTGGGCAGAAAGCCGTGAATGCCAAACGAGCAGCGTCGGGTGACGGCGACTGACTGCTTTCCGCCCTTTCGACGCCTGCATCGCTGCGGTGGGTGGTCGTAGCTAGTCGTAGCGAGATGATCTTCACTTCAAGCAAGAAATCTTGCCATACCATAGTCAAAATATGTGTGCAAGTGTTCGACGACGTGGGCTCTCTCACGTTGGTGCAGTTATCAAGAAAGGTACATATCAACAATGTTGCGTGTTTGAGGCTGAAACTATAACGCATACTTATCTAAACCTAAATTTATCGGTCTGCGGCTAGAAACATTTTCGTTGACGTTGCTTAGATGATGTAACCGTTCAGGCCTCGCATTAAATGGTGTTGCGAACTCTTTGGTTGTGTATGAAAACCTATTTTGCCCTAATAAAAGACATTTTCAAAAGGACACGTGTCTTCTGCTGATACATATCTTCGAATTTACAATGCAGAGGCAAACAGAAAATCAACTGCGTACATCTACCACTTAGCATAAGCACCTTTGGCATTCATTCTTGAGCACACTGTTCTGTAAAAAGAAAACAGTTGAAAAAGCTTTACCTTCGTTCTCCTCGCATTTAATACAGACATGTTTGTCAGCGGATATCACCGTGGCACATACAACTCGAATGATCGATGCGACTATTGCTATTACAATAAAGCTTTCCACAAGAGCCAAAACGAGGCTTGTAGGGGTGCACAAGCACATCGAAATGAGATTGGCGCTTTCGGGGCTTGTTTACATTATGCGTAAAAACAGGACGATCGGCGACCAGCTGATCGCAATATAACACCAAGGATAGAAGAGTTCGCAACACCTTTTAATGCGAGGCCTGAATGGTTACATCATCTAAGCAACGTCAACGAAAATGTTTGTAGCCGCACTCGGAAACAATATGAGCGTGAACGCGCTTGCGCTTGTCGCCGCGGAGGCGCGTTCGCGCTCATATTGTTTCCGATAGTACGCGTCATAGTTTCAACGCGCGAACATTGTTGATATGTACCTTTCTTTGGACCCGCGTACATTCGGTTCAACTTGATGACAGCTGCACCAGCGTGAGAGCTCACGTCGAACACTTGCACACGTATCTTGACTATGGCAAGATTTCTTGCCTTCGATTGGCTTGAACACTTCATCTGTAGCATCACGGTAGGTCTTGGTTGAAACGATGATCGTCTCGCACACGGCAACAAACAGAGAACGACACGCTTTGTTTAATTTATACGCTACCGGTCTACGGGCGTCGCAAATCTATCCCCCTCTTGTCCGCCATGTTGGCTCGACCGGAGCGCCCCCTCAGCGCCTGGCCCCCTATATTCGCTGAAACTCCTCAATAGCCGATTCACACGACGGACTGATCCGCGGACGGATTGATCACGTGACGACATATCCGCGGTTCGTCCGTCTCCCAAGCGCATCCACACGAGGGAGACGACGAGCAGACGCAAGTGAGGACGGACCGAACCACACAGTGCCGCGAAACCCCAACATCGCACCGTAGCACCGTTGTCCAATAGAGAAATCGACGGTTGCTACCGCGATAAAGAATCGTACGCCGCTGCTACGTACAGATCGAGAACAAAACACCGGGACAGGCTTCGCGCGAAGCGGCACTAACTTTACTAACCCAAAGCATGACAGTGACACACGCATGATCCTGCCCGAGAAAGCTTCGGCGTAGACGCGACGAACTTCTGGGCTCGCGGAGGGGCGTTTGGAGATGCCTTCGCGCACTCCGCGCTCGTGCACAACACTCAAGCACACCACATCCACAAGAAAGGGCTTGCTAGGTGAAATCCTGATTGGACGTGCAAGAGTTATCGCGGCTTGCTAGACGAGTTTTGACGGGAGCTTCTTGACACGGCCCCGTAGGAGCACCGGAAACTGCGTCGCGTCAGCCGGACAAAGTTTCTGGAGTTTCTCTCACGCGTGGAACCAAGAATCGCACGACAAAATGAACCAACAAACGCACAAAACGCAACGACGCGCCATTTTTGTTTTGAACGCACAGAAGGAAAATACCAAGAAAACCATGTACCGTTGCCAGACTAAATGCTTTCCAAGTCAGTCTGCCGCCAAACGTCCGCGAGTGAAAAAGGCGCTCGACTTTATCAGTCCGCTTTCCAAGAGCGCCGATATCGTTCAAGCGTCTTGCGACTGCGTTGCAGTGTGAGTTTAGTTCTTCGGTAAAACCCGTGGCGATGTAATAATGTGTCTTAAAGGGGCACTGACACATCAAAATCATATTTTTTTTTATTATCCGAAACGGTTGAAAACGATGCCGGGACATTACCCTCAAAATTTGAAATTTGGGAATTCAGTATTTGTGAAGTAAAAAAACAATTTCCAAATGCCGAATTCGAAGTTCCCGCGCGATCGGCGCCGGTGCCTTCACGTCAAAAATTGCAGAGACCTGAGAGTCCACTTTCCTGTCACCACTCCCTGCTGTTGCCATGGCGACCCAAAGCGAGGAGGATAGGAGCGAGCGCCGGCTAGCGCCGGCGTTGCGGCGGACCGGTTTTGAGCGGTGTCGCCTGTTTTCCGTTGGAGGATACAAATCCAGGAGACGGCACCACAACGAACTCCCGATTTTTGGTATTTCAAAAAGAAGGGCCGTAGTGCGTTCGCAATTGCGTTAAAAAACATGTTTTAGGATTGCCGTCATTAAATGTTATAAAGATGCCGCCTACAAAGCTTCTAAATTTCCTGATTTTTGACGTCACCGATCAAAAGAAGCGAGGAGGCGAGAGGCGGGAAAATCAAACGCCAAAAATATAAAGGCGCGCGTGCGCGCGGGAAATTTTTTTTTCGCGATGCGGTTTTTTTTGCGTGTTTATGGCTGCAACTTGCATCGTTTTAGACAATAAAAATAAATACGAGCTTTGGGGTGTCAGTGCCCCTTTAAAGGGTAACTGCAAAGAAAAAAAAGTTTTTTTTTCAATAGCCTAATTGGGACAAGCATGTCAAAAAACAATTTTTCCGCGAGAAAATACATTTTTTACAGCAATATTTATTGCGTGAGACTCATTTTAGTTTGCGGCTATTTCGTCCGTTTTAAATCGCGCGCCACGAAGTTGTGATTATGTGACGTCAATCCCAAAAGGTTCTCATTGGCTAAGAGTTTGATTGACAGCTTAGGTCTTGGTTGTTAAACCTTTGTTATATGTTGCAATTTCCTTTTGAGCGGCATATTTTTACGTTTAAAGAATAACCCATGTGTTGAGAGTTATTATTCTTTACAAAAGGTTTACAAGACGGGCACTTCCGTTTGGATTCATACAAGGCAGTGTCTGCGTCGACCCGGTCTACGCAACGCCCAGCGTTAGGTAGACCCAGAATTCTGATTGGCTATTAAGAAAAAGGTCACGTGTCTATATAAATGGAGTGAATTATTTTGTTAAGTTTATTTATAAAAATTTTAAATTAGTAGAAATGAAATTATATTAGATATATTAAATGCATTCTGAGATAATTATTATATGCAATGTCACGTGTTACATTTGATGAGAAGCGGGAGAATCCCTTCGTTTCCCGCGTTTTGACCGTTGTTTACCTTTTCGGCTCCTGGTGTTCCTGCAACCTTCGCAAGTCCACCTCCATTCGTCGTGAATCCCCGTTTCTGAGCGTTGATTTTCCCTTCCTGGTGTCTTGTTGATTTTTTTCACGTATGTATTTCTTTCGCGAGATTCCGATTGCCTGTGTATTTAGCCCAAAACTGGGTGTACCACGTGCTTTGATATCTGGGGGTTCCGTGACTGGGGCAACTGGGGTTTCTTGTGGAAAGACCTTCGGCATTTTCCTATTGAAACCAGACGTGGCTGTCGAGATTCAGTCGATTCGTTCTTTTTGCGGCGATTAAGCGTCTGTTCGTCATGACTGCTGGATTGACGGTCATCCTCCCGAGGCAGAGCAGCCCGCGGTGGACGTGCAGAGGTTTTGCGGGAAAGAACAAGGATGACCGGGAGACCAACACTTTCTGCAGGAGCCACAAGGCAGGCCATGGTTTCATCGAACAGCCGGGAGTGGAGCGGGATAGCGGCGCTCACTTCAGTGAGGTCAGTCGATATGTTGAAGTTTATTTCTTCATCTGTCATTTGATTACTGCAGCACACCAGCCTCGTTCTGAAAATAAGGATGCAGGTGTAAACGTTTGGCAAGCAGAGGCAGTTTGTGTGCTATATAGATCAACATGAAATATTTGCAGTGGTATGCTCATAGGTTTAGCCTCTTGTCCAGTTAAGACCATAACATGCTCTGCATGCTGACACTGTTATTATATCTTTCTTATGTTGACAGCTATTTTGCTTAACATACTCTTTGTGCCATCCCTACGAAAGCCCCAACAGAAGGGTGGGCCAGGTAATGGGCGAAGTCACATAGATCACTTTCCCCAAGCCCTTAATCTAATGACTAACAAGCCTACCTTCATAATTTTGTGCTCGAACCACAGTTTGCTCTTGCAACAGCGGCCACGGGGCAACCGTTGCCAACTGCACCACCTTAAAGCCCCTTTATGTTTCAAAAGTAGCGCAAGGTGCGCCGATGCACGAGGTACGTGCTACGAGTAGCCCTTGGGAAGATCATGGCAGCACAGCGCAGCACTGAGCTAAATTTCAGCCGCCATGTTCTTCCCAGAAGGTGGTGCCCGGCACAAGTCTCGAGCATTTCCACAACAATGAATGGTGCCGCTTTTCCCAGGATAGAAAGGCTTTACACCACCTACGAGCCATCGGAGCCAATCCAAGGCCCTGTGAGTGTTAAGGCTGATCCACACATACAGCGGAGCGCTCAGTTAGCGCTTCATGAGCGCTGGAAGCAGCGCAGTGTAAGCGCGCTCCTTGTGCCGTGCTTGCTGCTGCGAAGCAACGCATGCACGGCGATTCCGTTGTCATTTTTCCTTTGGCATTGAAAGAAGAAGTAAAAGAGCCGCTCTCCAAGCAAAGGGTCGGGCAAACGATTCAGAGTCATGGACTCTGAGCAACTAATTGATTGGGTACGACCTTATCACTTTCTATTCAACATGCGTGATCCTGGTTTCAGAGACACCCAGTTAAAAAATAATCACCTTCTAAAGAGCTCTGTGTCCCGGTCCCTCGGCCTGGGAACGAGGTTCACCGGATACCCGTCGATATCTCGGTGGCGAAAGATTTCGTGCACTCAGAAGGCTCTTCTGGGCGTTAAGTCGTCCACACACATATGCACTAATTGCGTATGTAAGGGCATTTGTCGCCTTTCTATTTCAGCATCCCACATGTCCGTCATGGTACTGTTGCACACCCAACCACAGGAACCTGAACATCAGTACTCGTGCTAATCTGCAGCAATAACGGTCGTACAAGGAGCGCTACTAAAGCGCTGATTGCGCGCTGTATTAGAACTAACCGCCGAATTCAGAAACCTCACTCAAACTACACTCAAACTGAAGGGCCCCTCCACTTCCTCGAGGAAGGCGCGAGGGCCGGCGCTGGCCAATCGCGAGGACGGATCCGCCGTCAAGATTGGCCAGCACCGGCCCTCGCGCCTTCCTCGAGGAAGTGAAGGGGCCCTTCAGTTTGAGTGTAGTTTGAGTGAGGTTTCTGAATTCGGCGGTTAGTCACGCGCAAGGAAGCACCACATGAGCGCTCTTTGGAGCACTCACGTAGCGCTAACTTAACGCTCCACTGTATGTGTGACCAGGCCTTTACTTGACCTTGAAGAGGGTGACATGCATAGAGCATATCAAGTGCTACGTTCGCAGAGCTGGGTTGGCTGAGGCGGCTTGGAGCATCCGCTGCGGTGGGACGTGATGTGAAACAGAATGTAGACCTGTTGCAAAAATACACATTGATGCTATAGTTGTTGAAATAGGGGAAGTACTCTCACTGTCAGTGGACGAATTTGCAAATGTGGGTGCTACCAGTAAGCACTGTAGAGAATGGACCTTTTCCTGTTTTCCGGTTCGAGAGTACAAAATGCATGTGTTGCTACGCTAGGTGGGAACAAGGCTGCCATTTTGCTTGAAGCAAGGGCTCTGTGCGATTCCCAGTGGCAATGCCAAAGCGCTGTGTTGCATTCAGATGACGGCATCGGCACCAGCCGGGGGAGGGGACGAGGTTTTTTTTCGGTTTTCTTCCGAGAAATTGAATCTTGATGGAAGAGCGGCGTGAATTCGCACGGTTATAATGCACTCGATTCTAGTACACCATAGCACGGTGAAGGGGATTGACTTGTCAGGCCCTACAAAGGCTTGGGAGGCAAATAAGCGTACCCGACTACTGTAAACAACTTAATTGTTCGCAAATTTCTTGACTTAAAAATTTCTGCAAAAAACGCATCCCACCAATATATGGTAAAGAATATATAGCTCACCACTCCTCGCAAAATTTTCTGCGCATGAAATATTCTCCAAATTTGCGAAATATTGAGGCCGCAAAAATAAAGTTGTTCACAGTATGTGGAGCTAACTAGTCCAAGTCAATAACATTAACGGCACTTTAGAAAAGCACTTCAGAAAGTTGCACGATTGTTGCAATGATGCTTTATAAGACAAGAAAAGCATAGCCATAGACCCTTTCAGGCAACATTTCATGGGCGCCGGCATATTGACGTCACGTGACCCTGCCGCCATAGCCGACCTTCAGTTTCTCACCGTTCCCCCGCGTTGTGTGCTGCACAGGCCACTACCGGAGCTTTGTTTTCGTGTTCTTTCACGTTTCGTGTTGAAATTGTGTGTCTTTTCGACATTAAACTTGTGTGTCTTTTCGATATTTCGGGCTTTTGTTTAATCATTTGATATTTATATTTCGACACAGCTCTTGTATTTTCGTATTTATGAAATGGAATCGGACAGCGAATGGATCGACGATAAAAGATTATGATTTTAGAGACCATATAAGTTCATCCCGTTCCGGCGTTTTTCTCGCTAATAAAGGGCAGTCTACACCATTGCGACATATGCAAATTTCAACTGACGCAGTAAGGCTATCCAGTCGTGCTTTCCGCTGCATGTGCACACTTGTTTCTGTAAAGATGACCAGCATGTAAGCGATTTAGCTTGCGACGAGACGAGCGGTGGCGACAACGACAAGAGTCAGCGGCGAGCGACGGAGATTTCTTACTGTCGCTTGTCGTGCTACTCGGTTTTTGGGTTTCTAGAAAACGTCGCTCACCGTCCTGGTCGCTTGCTTTGTCGTTTCCATGCGGTTCGTCTCGTCACACGACTGACCCAGCGACAGCGAAGCGGGTCACCGTCGCTTGTCTCATTGCTTGCCAAATCGCTTGCATGCAGTTTATACTTAAAATCGAGGCACCAATGGTTCAACGTTGTGTGCTTGTAAATTAATTGAGTATAAACCACATGTAAGCGCTTTGGCGAGCAACGGCGACCCGCTTCGCTGTCGCTCGGTCAGTCGCACGACGAGGCAAACCGCATGGAAGCGACGGCGAAGCGACCAAGACGGTGAGCGACGTTTTCTAGAAATCCCGAAAACCGAGCGATGCAACGGGCAACCGTGAGAAATCTCCGTCTCACTTGTCTCGTCGCACGCCAAATCGTTTACATGCGGGTCGGCTTTACGGAAACGAGAGGAAACAAACATAGTTGGAATGCTACCCGGTCGAAGTCTTCTCGCTTGACCGCTTGTGTCAAAGCAGTCATCTTCGAAGTGCGCCGAACAAGGGACGTCAGTATTCTTGTGCAACCAACCATCCCCCCGCCGAACAGCATGCTCCCTCGCAGCATGCAAAGTATTGTCTTTAGGAAACCGGCAACGTGCAAAGATGTTTAATGTTTTATTTTTCCGTTAAAGTGCATTTAATCATCTAGCTTTCTCCCGTGAGCTTGTTTGTTTGTTTATTGTGGGGTGTCGGGAAGGGGGGGGGGGGGGGAAGCTAGGAGAAATGTGGGCCTCCGTACAGGGGCAAGTCGCTACCTAGCTTTTGGGGAATGGGAGGAATAGAGAGGAAAGAGGGAGAGAAAAAGAAAAGAAAGAATGATTGAGGCGTTTGAACGGGGCGTTGAATCGTTAGCTGACAGACGAGTAGCGTGACTCTGAATAGCCCCGTTTAAACGGGCATCCATACTTTGTTTAGAAAGCAGATCTGGCACAATTGATTAGTGCGTAAATACGCTAGAGCCGGCTTGCAAGTCCACTTTCGCGCAGATAAGCCAGGAGAGCACAAAAGGCCTTCTCGGCTACTCCTTGAGTCCCGTTTGGATTTAGAAGGTCTTCAAGATTGGAGTGGGAGAGGCCGGCCGTCGCATACCGCTGAATCGGAAGCTTCCGATGCTGGTCGTGGCTTGGGCATAGAAGAGCGTGCGCTGTGTCTTCAGGGTCACTGCAAGATGGACAGTATGGGTCTGACTTGCGGTCGTACATGTGAAGGCGTTTGGAAGTATACGCACATCCAGCTCGAAGCCTGTGCAGCAAGGATCTCCCGTGAGCCTGCTCACATGCAGTAGTAAGCTATTGGCCTCGGGATCGACCTAGAGGTGGCACTGCTGTCGTGCTATCATCATTATCAAAGCGGGGATGGAAGCATTGCTGTCCCATAGGCTCTCCACGTTCGCGTGCGAAACGGTGTAAACTCTTGCATTTATTTTGTTGCACTGTATCGGTGAGAAAACAGTTTTAGCGGAAAGTGGTGCGGTACCGTTCGGTGCGTCAGTAAAGATTGAATAGTCTTACCAGCGTGCGGCTTAAGTATAAATAACCATGTGTGTGGATGAGTCGTCTGCCCTAGGCAGACGTTGGGAAGCATGGCTCACTACGACAGATGACTGTCTTTGGGTAAACTGCACTATTTATGTTAAAAATTTCTTTCTTTTAAAATAGTTCTATCAATTCACGAGCGTGGAAATTTAACAAAATAATTAATTGTGACCCGGATAACATAATATGGGTACTGTGGACTGTGAAATGGCAGGTTCTATGCATTTTTGTTTTTGCAATTTTGAGCTTTTTCATTACTATAAATATTTAGCATGAAGAGAAGCTACTGCTCTATCAGAAATTACCGTGCTATTGAGTTCTGCTGCAGCCTGTTGCCCTTTTCTGTGCCATGGTGTGGGTAAGCTTTTCGGAGTCGGAACAATTTTACTACGTTGCGATAAGGAGAGAGTGCCTCTTCTAGTTAACGATCCGGAAACTGATCGTTGGCAGGACTACTGAAGCAAGTGAAACAAACTATTCTAATATATCTGCCGCGATAGGAACAAACGGGTGTAACCAAGCAAGGCAGTAGCGTGCGTGCTATTAGATGCTTTTCTCGGTAGTGTGGGTTCACCCGCTTCAATTTTCTCGGTGAGGGTTGTGGATATCAAAAAGCCAATATTATAAATTTCTGACTAAATAATCTTCTATTTAAACATAGTAGACACTGCAACTTCACCAAATGACCCGCACCACGACGTCGCCGGCATCGGCCGCAGCGTCAGTCTTTTACTGATGAGGGCTAGGGACTCACGAGACTTTGCGATCACCCTCTGCCCTCACCTAACGCATATTGGGACTGGGCAGTACATTGATTAACCTTCAGATTATTCGAGTGATGCTTTAATTGTGATATTTTGTTTTGCCGTTTAATTGGAATCTTGTGCTAAAGGAAGTCATGAAAAAGTGAAAAATGCCTGCTCTATAGACCGTTCCATTAGGGTCATAGCAAAGAGGGTAATAGAGAGAAAAAAATGCCCTCCCCCTCTCACCCACTGTCATCTGCTCCGCCAAGTGGGCTGTACCTAGCATCCGGCTGGCGTACAAACTCTGTTTAAAATCGCGTCATTTTGGGAATTTCAAGCGCAGATGCGCAGATTTTGGTATGCCAGATCTCGTGTAATACTATGCTAAATAAAAAGACTAACAGGGTCCAACTGCGTTACCTGCGTGCAAATAAAAAGAAATACTGAAAACTGTGTCAGATTTGCCGGTCTCTACGGCGAAAAGTGAATCCGGTGGCTGTACCTTTTTTACTATTCAAAGTTTGTACTGGTGTAGGCCTTTAGCGATCATGAGTGAGGTCCGAAATAATAAATAGAAACATGCTCTCGTGCCGCAATAAACGCAGTAGCTGAGGGTAGTACTGCCGGCTGACTCAACTGCTATTTAAGTAACGGAAAAAAGATATGCTAGTTGATCACTTATTGAAATAGAACAACAGAGAGCTATAGGCTGATTTTGGAGCAGCCATAACTATTCTAAGAACGCGGACCACTCCACAACGGCAGCCACGAGCGAGAGTTCGATGTTCCGTACAGCCCGCCGGTACAGCCCAAAGATGGAGAATAACAACCTCCCGGTTTGTCGTCTGCTAGTGGAGTTGGGCGCGTGCCTTCTCTCGTTTTACCCCACCAAACCCGCTGAATTTTCCGGATGTATGGAGAGGGCAACGCTGTCGAACAAAATGGTGCCGCCCAGAGAGCACTAAATGGAATGGTCTATATTTCTGACATTTATTTCTTTTATGACACAGGCTTGCACGGTAAACCACTTCAGCATGCATGTGATTGTCATAGAGGGTGATGATACTGTTTAAATAATAACTTAAAAATTACTGCACATTAAAAGGCTTCCCGTGTTTATATTTCTGTAGGCGTCACAACGTGAAGTTTAAAATAGGAATGCAATATGCCATTTCTGACATACTAAAAATACTAAACAAGGTGTAGTTTTATTGTCTTTCATGCATAATGACCGGTGAAAAATCGACTAACAAATTTATCAATTGATTTGTGTATTAAACGGTAGCGATCAGTAGGATTAATTTTTAATCAAACCACAGCTCCAATCAACATTCAATGTTTTATGAAACCTATGGTTTGTGTGAGATACCAAGAATATATGGGACCAGCTGTCGTATACAAACCACAACAGTAAGATTATGGAAGCATCCGACTTAATAATAATCGCTTTGCTGAATTTCCGTGCATGTGAAATGATACTCCATAACTAGGGTTCTGCGTTTTCGGCGTTGTTGTTGTTGTTGTTGTTGTTGGTTTTTTTCTTTCTAGAAATTGGGGAAATTTTTAGGGGGGGGGGGGGGGGGTTCCATTTCTTTTACAGATTCACTGTTTTTTGTGTGAATTGGTGTAGTCATAACCAATTTAAACAAAAACCACGGAATCTGCAGGAAAACATTAAACCCCGAAATAAAATACCCCCGATTTCGAGAAGAAAAAAACACAGAAAATGCGGAACCCTAACCATAGCCTTTAGTAGGAAGAAACGACAGCAATAACAACAAGCGTTGAATGAGGAGGGCTCAGCTCAGCCGGGAACGGACTTGCATCAAGATCCGAAATTCGGTTGTGTGTACGTTTATACAGCCTAGAACTTGGTATGCCTCACAGGGGCGACGAGTCTCCCAGCTGTAGATGAGCAATTTAGCGAGTGCAGTACAACCGCTAGCTTGGGGTAACGTGCACCACCCAGTAGTGATACACCAGACACGTAGCCAGGGGGAAGGGGGCCCATGGGGCCTGGGTTCCCCCTCCCCGAAATCTTCCATTTTGCTGGGGTCTCCCCTCCCCCTCATACAGCATTTTTTAATGGGCGGCCGCTGACTTTCCTTCTTCATCAGAGTGGAAAGGCTGAAAGTTTTAAATTCGCACCGAACCTGAGCGCACTGAACGTAGTAACTTAATGAAACTTTTCTTTTATTTGAATCTCGCTTTATTCTAAAAGTTATAGGCAAATTCAAAAACAAGCAAAAAAACACCTCCTTCATGACTTCTTTCGTCGCTTGAGTGGCCGTGAACTAGAGGAGGGGTAGCGAGCTCAGCAAGCGCTCACCGCTGCTGCACTCCGCGTCAACGGCTCGAGAGGACACCACTAAAGCATGTTCTGGATAGGCTGTATGAAGCGGGCAGCCAGGGCGGCTCGCATTGCATTTGCTGCGAGATTAAACACTAATTTGGTATGACACTTCATTGGCCACGAACGACAGCAAACACGGGATAAAGATCAGTTCAGTACAGCAGCCACTTCACGCTGCCATACTTCCAAACCTGCTCCGAAGGCCTTCGGAACCGGTCGGATCCTCGACCGCAGCGGCGCCGGGTACATTCGAGACCTTTCTATGCTCACCGCTATACTCTGTTTCACCTTATGATGTACCGCAGGAAAGGCTACAAGCACGAGCTCTTTGCTTTGAAACACATCTCGGCGGCACAAGCTCTCGTGACTTAATTAAGAGTGGCTGCCAACACTATGAGCAAGAGGCTTTTAGCGGCTCTGACCAGTATTAAGGCCAGGACCAAACACAACACTTTCAGCACCGCGGGTCGCCTTTGTAGGTGGAGAAGGTGTCCACGTCGTGCGGTTAAAATATGACGCATTGATATTTAGTTATTCTCTCCGTGCCCGCTGGCTTGCCCAAACACCAAGAGATGTGGAAACCGCAAAAAAGGTAGATGCTTAAATATGATTGCAGGGCCCCTTTAATGATACCTGCAATTTTACATAACAGCTAGATGACGGGACAATCAATCAAATGCTTGGCGAAATCCAAAAATACATCTATCTGTCCCCTACTATCAATGCACTGGCTGCAATCGTGAAAGACGTCAATAATCCATGTTTTTTTTTTTTTTTTTACATGAGGTAGTTTTATGTTATTTTTGTGTCAACTTCAGCTTGTGCGCCTTTGTGTCTAATATCTGCAAGATAGTATATGTGAAGCAAAATGTATTAGTGAAAAGCACTGTTTCTTGACTAGTAATGTTATAAACTACTCTGGCATACCACTGCTAAAGGGTCAATTGCAGTGCCAGTTTACCTTTTTATAGTAGAGTGAATATTTATAACAAAAATGAACAGGTTTTCAGTGACATTTCTAATACAAAAAAATCTACAACAGTGGTTTGTGATTATGATCAAAAATGCTTCGAGCACTATTTTTATGTGAACTAATGTGCTATTTTGTTCAATACTTAATGCTTTCGCTCGGTACGAAAGCATGCAGTTGCTATTCTTAATGTTCATAAGGTGACGTTGCCAGCGTGTTCAACACATGAGTTTAAACCTGGGTTACAAATGATGCGACGAGTTAAATATTTGTAAGAATTTCCTTTCCTTCCACTTCAAAATTAGGGATGACCTATATTCGAATATGTTTTCACTCTCAACAATTTTGATTACTTGTTGAATGTTCAAACTAACTTGTAAAGCTCCTTGCTGTCGATTCGCTTTGTTTAGGGGATCATTATCCAAGAGTTCTTGTTTTTAAAAGTAGTAACACACTCCTTAGTGCACTGAAGTGGTGTATGTCTGTTCCACGTGGTCTAAAATTGATGGTTATGGTGCTTGTACTGTGGCAATTCTTTTCTCTTGCAGCCCAGCTTGAACCCCACCATTGGCGTCCTGGGCACCACTCTGAATAAGCTGCTTCAGTTGTGACTTGTAGCACAAAGTTTCTGTCACGCAGTTCGTCGTCATCTCTGAACCAAAGCATTGGTCCTGCCTGCTAGTCACCACTTGAATAAAAGTTGGAATGGTGCAGTGTGTTTGTGTAAATAAACTGTTGAAGTTTTGACAGTATTTTTGTTTTTGTAGGTAATGAGAATTATTTACTTTGAAAGATCCCATCCGTCCATCCATCTATGATCCTTCATGCCATAAAGTATGTACTATTCCCAAAGTAAAATTTGACAGTCTGGCAGCTGCTGCTGGCCTGGAAAATTGTGAGGGCTCACGCCTGTAAACTACATGTATTGTTTTGTGAACCTCCTCCGACTCCCTTGTGTACCTGAGAACTTAGGAGGTCAGTTTTAAGTCGAAGGGGGATAGCCTATTTTTATTTACAAGGAAACTTTTGTACTTGCATATGCATTATGACCCATAGAGGCTGAACTCCATGGGACGAATATGCTGTGAAAAATCTAATTTTGCCCGGCGGCTTTTGTTCTGCGCATGGAATTGGCACAGTGGCTGCTACGTCCCACGCAAAGTGAGTGTGTTGTAGGGCGACATTCTTCAGTTATTCGTCTCATGGGACTGGGAGGACTAAGGTTTTCACGTTCCAGTATAATAACAATAGTTATGTTCAACAGATGTATGTTTGAAAAGTAAACATTTTGGCAAAATTGTGCCTGGTTAGGTGAGTATTAATAAAAAGCTGCAGGTACGCTAACCAGCTGTGTTCAAATAGCCCAACATATCGCGGCCTACTTGTTCACAGGTGACTTATTTGGCTGGGAGTTTGTCTTTCTCTTCTTGTCGCTGCCTTTAAATCTCTCCTTTTTGTGACACTTAGAAGCCCGTGAATATAACTGCTTGGGAAGGTTTGGGTTCTTTGTATGCTGAATATGCCATGACTCAAGAGCAATTTTTTCCAGGTTCGAGAGGAACTGAAAAAACAACTTTGTATAGTTGTAGCTTATTCAGCATACAAAGAACAACCAGAACAGGTCGATCGGTACCATCCCAAGCAGTTATATCCACGGGCTTTAGGGTGCAACAAAACGAGGAGAATGATTTAAATGGCAGCGACAAGGAGGGTAGAAATACAAACTCCCAGCCAAATAAGTTGCCCGTGAACAAGCAGGCCACAAAACGTTGGGCTATATAAACACAGTTGGTTAGAGTACCTGCAGCTTCTTTTATTAGCAGATGTATGTTTAAAAAAATCAAAATACATATAGCTTAGGCTTCACAGCACATGCCAAGGCTATTAGGTACTTAAAAGGAAAACAAGGATGAAAATAGAAAAGGTGTGAAATGGCCAACTCAAGATCGAGTTTTAAAAAAATTAAATACAAATATTGCACTTTTCCTTTTTTTTTTTTTTTTTAAGTATGGCTTTCCACCAGTGTTAATTCAGCCTTTATTTCTCTATCGGCAAGTACTAGGCAAGATACAAGTTCTCACAATGCTGCCTCTTTGATAGTGTGCAAAGGCTAAAGCGATCAAAACATTTTCCAAATTTAGTTATGCAGTTTTGCACCGTTTCCTACTTCGTTGCTGAATTAGGTAATTATATTTCGCTGATTTTACACACTTGTCGCCCTCAATAAAATTAACACTGACCTAAGTCGGGGAGGAAAATAAAACCGGACACCCTTCGTGCTATGGGTTTTAGTTGGTACATACTGTTGGCAATCGGGTCATCTGAACACGGAAAAACGGGACACGAAGGAAAGAACTGGACAAACAGCGGTCCATTTGTCCAGTCATTTCCTTCGTATTCAGCTGACCCGATTGCCAACCCTACGTGCCTGCATAATTACAAGGGAGCTTCTCCCTTAGCAGGCAAGCACTGCGGGAAAGTAGCAGGGAGAGGGGCTCCTCCGTTTTTGTCCCAATCCCGCTGTTAAATAAAAAAAAAAAAAAAAAAAAGTGTGCGTGTAACTGCAATTCTTTTTTTCGTTTTTTTTATGTTTCTTGCCTGAGTTGGTGAGTTTAGTAATTAGGAAAATCAGAAAGCTCCCATACAGCGGCCGTGCACCGCGTAGTCGGGCTTCTCTCCGGCGCGACGGGGAAAGTACGCCCAAGGGAACCATGGAACGTTTTTCCTTCGTTTTAAATAATGCAGACTCGACGTAATCGCTGGTGTGGATAATGCACAAGACGCTTTTGTTTCTAACTTTATCATTCTTGCAGAATCCAAACGCTGAAAAAAGGGCACAAAAAACTGAAATTTCATGTCGGAGTTTATTTTCAGTGCATCAATCATCCGATATCGCGGTAATTGTTAAGTATACTTTGGGTGTCGAAAAAGGGCCCTCGTATATTTTTCGAGCTGAAATATACATTCATATAGAACAAACGTTTTAAACTAACCAGTTAGAAAATATTTCTCGTCCGTGTTTTTAAGATAGGCCCAAATTCACCAATTATTTAGGTAATCTTTCCTTGTAAATAATTTTTTTGTTGTAGTTGTAGGGTATGTTGTTGTTACCCTCCGCGCGCCCTTAACTTATTGAGACCGGAGTGGCTAACGGCTGCATCGACTTTATATATATATATGCCCATTTCTGACTCTTGTCCAATCGCCGGCTAGCTGAACAAAGCGACATGTCCGTCGTCCCAAAATTAGTCTACTCCGTTTGACCTTACGATGGGCCGCAGCTGGATTGACTGGGATCACTCGTAGCGTATGCTATGCTCTATGTCAACAGTATGCACTCATTTTCACCGAAAACCAACGCGTCTAAAGGGAACTTACAACCCTTCCACGCTTTCTAGAAACGTGAAGATGACATGAATTTCAGTCAATTAAGAAATATTTGCTTTTGTTATCTGCGGAAGTTGGCACAAATTCTACTATACAATGCAGCACACGTACATAGATATACGTATATATATATATATATATATATATATATATATATATATATATATATATATATATATATATATATATATATATATATATTACACAATAACACAAC
This sequence comes from Ixodes scapularis, assembly GCF_016920785.2. Classification (NCBI taxonomy): domain Eukaryota; kingdom Metazoa; phylum Arthropoda; class Arachnida; order Ixodida; family Ixodidae; genus Ixodes; species Ixodes scapularis. The sequence goes on from NW_024609882.1 coordinate 54,833,009, forward strand.
GCAGTGCCAGCAATTTTTTGCGGCTTATACGCGGGGCCATGGGCTAAAGGTGCACCTCTCCGGTAAATATAATCGATTTTACAGTATTACATAAGCTTTCGTCTGTAACAAAAATTTAAACTACGCTTGCGTGACTAATTTTTCAAAACAGGAAAATCGTCTAAATAGTTCTTCGGGGAAAAACAGGAGTCTCCAATGAAAACCATATTTGTTGTTTGCTATACTTTGATGGAATGCATTTATATGGTTTTCACACGGCCATACACCACGTTTGGGCCGTGCCAAGGCGCCCCGAATTCCACTACCTCTCCTCCCATTCTACCCCTTACCCTGTCTTGCGTAAAAGCAACTTTTTTTTTTTTTTTTTTTTCATTTCGGTAAAACACTTGAGATTAGGTGAAGATATGCAAGGCCGTCACGAATCACACACACTTCAGCTAAAGCAGAAACCTAATACAAATGGCACTTTGGACAAGAACTCATTAACGTTTTATTATGATTATTTACTATCTGGAACGTGTTATGGGGAGTAATCACTGGCGGCCATAGCTATGTGCGCGACTGCTGAGCGCGTGCTGACGGTGAGCTTCCACAGTTATTTTGATACGTGCACTCCGCACCATCAAGATTGCTCTTTCTGAGCATGCGCTCTAGATATCGCCCTCAAACATGGCGTCCAGTGAATACCCTATACTGCGTATACTGATAAGGCGAGTGCGTTCAGCGTGTGTACCGTATACGTTGCCATGCTACTTGATGCTGGAGTAATTTGGCACGTGCTTCATCATGAAAGAATTGGTACAGTGTTGGAGTAAAATACGTAATGCACATAGGTACATGACGGCGGCGGTCAGATGTATTTACAGACTACACAGCCTGTACTTAATCCCAAAAAGATCTGCAGTGCTGATCTTTGCGATCACGAGCGCGTGGTTTTGAAGTGTCTTTGACGCGCGAGATTCTGCTGAGCTATGGTCACACGCGTGTGCCGTTTTTACTGCAGACATTTGTGAGACGGAGTAGAGTAGTGACCATAATCCTCTGGCCCCAAATTGTTTTGAGTTTTGACAACTTTAGATTTAGATAACAGATCACTAATTTTTTATCATTTTGTATACACCGTGCACATTTCTTTGCCTTGCAGTTCGCACACCGTTTGGCATGCACATGTAATATATTTGTTTAGAATATTTCTATATTTATAATGTATATATTATTGTAGATACTATGTTCATAGTACCGCTTACCTGTCACAGGCAAACTAAAACCTTCAGCGTCAGCACCCTCTCCTGATGCATCCTTTCGTTTATACGGTACAGCGGGACCTGTCCTTGCCTGAACCGGAATTGGGCTGTCACGCTGTATCACCCAACGCGCAGCTTTACACTATAGTATGTGCGTATTCGCTACCCCGGTATGCGATCAAGGGACGCGCCATCCCCATTTTAGCGTTCGCGCCCATGGCAGGTGCTTTGCACTTTCCAACGCGGCGAACATGCACGCGTGGTGCCATTCTCTCTGTTCGTGTCCATGCTTACCAAGGCAACAAACACGTGTTTGCTGGGTTGTGAATTTGTAGATAACATCTCCAGTGCTGACAAATCAGCGCGGGTGCGAGTGTGGTTTTGAAAAGTGTCTTTTGTGCGCGATTTCTCGTGTAAACAAAATAATTCGGATGAGCTGAGGTCACTGGACAGGCTGAACTAACCTCATACACTTGTGGCATAAACTTTTTGGTTCTATGTTATCTGTTCTTGTGGTATATTGTCAAAGCTAGCGTAGCTTCAATGTGCAGCAGCCCCGCACTGCTGCGAGAGCACGTGGCTTTGTCTATTACATTTCATTCGCATGCGTTCGCGCATGCTATCTGTGATGAAGTTGGAGCACTGTGGAAGCTAAGCTAACTTTGACAACGTAGCTCAAAGGAGACGCTGCAGTCCCGCCCTGCTATACTCTGTTTCATACTTAGTGTGCAACGCTCTCAAAGCTACTGGCGCGAGCATGGGGCTTGACCTCGTTGATCATTTGCACGTGTTCTCGCGCAAACAAAACCATAGATGAAGCCACGCGCTCGCGCTAGTAGCTTTGACAGTGTTGCACGCTAAGTATGAAACAGAGTATAGCACTGTTGCAAGAAGTATATGTGGCCACGTGGCTTCGTCTTATTTGCACGCGCTCTTGTGCAAAGGAGGCGCCGTAGCAACACTCTATTTGCTCGCGCAAGTAGAGTGTTGCTACGTCTGTTGCACGTCTCAGCCACTTGCTCGCGCAAGTAGCTTTGACAGCTTTGTTTGAAGGTTTGTGTTTCTCCGTCCCTTTCTTTTCCCTTGCTGGCGCAGTCGGGGAACGGTCAGGGCATGGTGTGCCCCCGGGGAGTGGGGGGGATCTGAGACCGAGTGGGCTAGCGCACACCAGCTCGAAGCACGTGGAGCAAAAGCTCGCGCTGCAGAACCCAGGGATCCTTGGTTCAATCCCCACCCCTGCCCTTTTCGAGCGGGATGAGCATCGTACCGGCTTGCGGTCGTGTATCACTACTGCGTGGTGCACGTATACACGTTTGCAAGTCCGGTCTCAGGGCGCCGCAATCTTCCTCAGTGGGGTGCGCTCTCGGGAGCGGCCATAATCCGATTACGACGCCTTAGCAAGGCTTCGTAATCGGATTATGACTGGTCCAAGCGCACCCCGGACAGGCAAGATGGCAGCGCCCTGAAGCCGGACTTGCAAACGTGTATACGTTAAAGACCCCAGGCTAGCAAACGTACTGCACTGGCTAAATTGCTTATCTACAGTGGGTTACAATGTCGCCATGTTCTGGCAGGCTAAACTCGTCCACTATAAACAACTAACAACTAATTTGTTTGGTTTCCTGTCCCTGTGGAAGCTACGCTGGCTACGCCGCCACGTTCGCATTGACAGCGCGGCGGGCGTGGCACGCTGACACTTCCAGCGCCCACTTGAGCTCTAGCGGTAGTCTGAAGCAACTATGCGTTGCTAGGAGGCGTTCGTTGTGTTTGTTGCTTGAAGCGATTTCAAGATGGCCGAAACTGAGTCGCGGGATAGTCGATGCAACGTTTCAAAGTGGTGCTTACCGGTGTTACAATGTCACTCTAGCACAGCCTCGGCGGGATCAGCGAGAGCGGGACATTGTGGGACAGGCAGGTCGGTTTCATCACCGCTATCATGATTTGAAAATGCTGCCGGCATGCAGCAACCATCTCGTTCGAAGACTTCGTCGTGAGGTGCGAGTACTTGTGAAGTTAGCACCGAATAGCGCAGCGTAATTCATAGCTTCAACACGGCAAACAGAACTGGTATCACGTGTGTTTCCTTCGTAATGTGAAGGTTAGGAATTACGCAGCACTATGAGCTTTGAACCACTATTCGCACACCCTATTTCTCGTGGTTTTGCCCACAGATCTTTGCTGCACCCCGCTCGTAACGTCCACAGAAGGGCAGAGACGGTGTGTGTATATGTGCGTGTCCTTTTTACGCGCCGCCTTCCTCCTTGTGTGTCTCAGGTTTGACTATGTTAACAAGTGCGACTTAGAGCACCGCAGCGGAAAAGTGCTTAGGAGAAAAAGGTAATTAAAATAGTAGCTGTCAGCCCGTTAGAATATGGTCTTTAAGTGTACAGTATAAACCCCGATACGTCTAACCTATTTTAGACTGTCCGAAAAAATAAGTTTCCCAACGTTGTGTGCTGCGATTTGCTACAGAGGGGCATTAAGTCACTTCATCACGATCACGTGTAACGCAGCAACAGTGTATTGTAATGGCTAGGTTTATTGCTACTCAATGAAACCACTAGGTCACGTTGCTCAAGAAAAAAAAAATATAAACTTGCGAAAGCAGATGTGGCATGTTGATCATAAATAATATAAGAAAATATCGCGAAACAGTACTTCTCTTCCACTTGACTTTGGCAAAAAGTCATCTGTGATAACCCTGTCGCTCACCCTTTACTTCTTTAACATAATTTAAGAAGAAAAAAACCGAGACTGGGGCTGTTTCAAATCTTACCAAAATGGATTCGAGTTACTCTGGCAGATCGTACCACGTGACAGCACAGATTGAAAAACGCTGGACGCCGGTAGGTTTTAGAACGCCAAGGGTACGAAACCCTTACCCTGGAGTAAGATCGAGTAAATTTTGGAACACGGCCTTTGTTTCACCTTATGATGTACCGCAGGAAAGGCTACAAGCGCGAGCTCCTTGCTCTAGGACACATCTCGGCGGCACAAGCTCTCGTGCGTTAAGAGCAGCTCCCAATGCTATGAGCTCACGCTTCTTGCCTTCTCTGGGGTACAACATAAGGTGAAACGGAGTATAGGTGGTGCAAGTTTGGAGTGAAAATATAAACGAAAAAACTTACCACATTCAAAAAAGAAAAACCTGCCTCGGAGAGGCAGGTGCGACTTGGTCAAAGAGCTTCCTAAATCAAGGAGGTAGTATAGCAATTTTAGATGACCGAGCACATACGTCTTGATTGAGGCTAAGACGGCTCAATGCCTAAGAAAGTGGAACAGCACCCATGGTTAACAGCCAAGAGGCGAAGCGTGCCGAGGCACAGTAGACTAGGGGTTGCCCAGGGGTTAGCCCAAACAGGAAGCGGCGGGGGCCACAGAAGGCCCAGCGGGGCCTTTTGTGACCCCTGCTTTTGCGGCCCCTGCTGCAAAAATGATCTTAGAATGTTAGTTAATTCCTGCCCGTTTTTCATTGCTCACATTGAAAAAATCTTCTACGATTCCCTACTCTGTTGGGCATAATCTCATATCACACGACAATTCAGCTTTCTTGCTTGTTAGTTTGGCCAAGGATGGAATTTGCATAAATTGTTTGGAATTTAATAAGTGTAAGTCAAGTGCTTAAAGGGGCCCTGCAACAACTTTTTAACTGGTTTTTAATTTGCACCGAACCTGAGCGCACTGAATGTAGTTACTTAATAAAACTTTTCTAAAATTTTGCTTTATTTTAAAAGTTATAGGCAAATTAAAATTACAAAAACAAGCAAAAAATAGCCTTCCTCATGACGTCCTTGGTCCTGGCTTTAGTGGCCGTGAACTAGAGGAGGGGTAGTGAGCTCAGCGGGCGCTCACGGCTGCTGCGCTCTGTGTCGACGGCTCGGGAGGGTGCCACTAAAGCACATGCTGGATTAGCTGGATGAAGCGAGCGGCCAGGGCGGCTCGCACTGCATTTGCTGCGCGATTAAACACTAATTCGGCATGACACTCCATTGGCCACAAATGACAGCAAACACGAGGTAAAGATCAGCTCAGGACAGGAGCCACTTCGCGCTACCAAACTGCCAAACCGCAAGCCACACCTGCTCACCGAAGGCCTTTGGAACGCTCGGAACCGGTCGGATCTTCGAGCCCATGCGACCGCAGCGCTGCCGCATACATCAGGGAAGTTTCTACGCTCGCCGCTCGTTGGTGCCTGATCCCACTACCCCTTTCTAGTATGTGCCGCCTTTTCCACCGCTTTTTGGTGGGTATGTCGACGGGTCATTTCTTGTTTCCATACTTTATAAACTGCATTCGTTTCTTTTCTGATCTAAAATACTGAACAAAAACTACTTTCATAAATAATTGAAATGGTTTGCACCACTTATATTTTGTATTTCGACTAGTAAAAAAGCTTTTAGCAGCTCTGACCAGTAGTAAAGCCAGAACCAAAAACGTCTTGATGTCGTCACATATCGAGCGCTTTCGGCATTGCGGGTCACCTCCGTAGATGGAGGTTTTCGCGTCGTCCGGTTAAAATATGATGCACTGATATTTAGTTACTCTCTCCGTGCCCGCTGGCTTGCCCGAACCCCAAGAGACGTGGAAACTGCAAAAAAGGTAGACGCTTGAATATGATTGCAGGGCCCCTTTAAGTTGGAATATGTCCAGTGACGATTTGTCAGGCCTATGTATGATTGCCATATTGGACAACAATTTTATTATGGCTATTCATATCTTTTGGCAACTTTCACCTCTTTCCATAAGGTGACTACTTTGTGATATGGTGTTTCTTTACAAATTGATTAATGCTGTAAATCTCTTATTTCTACTTACCATAGAATACCGTGCATCCGCCCGTTCCATATTAAGCGCCCATATCCAAATTTTTAAGATAGAAAAAATATGCACAGTACATTTATATGTAAAATTGATGATTGAACAAGTGCCCATCCCCCATTTTTTCGCGTTTATCTCTAAATTTTGAGTGGGCACTTGCCCGGTATTTGACGGTAGTAAGATTTTATTCAATGTTCCTTAATGTCAAACCAGGCTTAGATCACCTTTTCATTCTTGTAATTTGCATTGTGAAACTCCTTTGTCTAGGATTCAGCAGGCATATAATAAATGTGACAATACATACCTTGACTTCTCTGCTCCTTTTTCAATGTAAAAAAAAAAGAAGTCTTATGTATGCTAATTAGGATGTGACAATGTTGGTTTTCTTTTTATTGGATGGGGTAAGTGCACCCCTGTTTAGGTCTAAGAGTTGCCTGGAAACACGCAATAAAACCATGATTGATTGATAGCATGAATACAATTTTTGTCGGTAGACTGCAGCATTTTAAGCTGTAGTCTACTGAGAACATGTGCAAGATGCAGGAAGACCTCAGTTGTCGAGACCCTTTAGTGGAAAGAAATGGCTGTGGATGTACAAGACAAAATAAACAGTCACTTTGGCTTTGCACAATTGTCATGATATTGTGGTGAAATATTTTTATTTCCATTGCAGAGATTAGTACATGTTCTGCCTCGTAAAACCAGTATACCGATTTTACAATGTTCCGTATGCGAAAATGCTATCTTCCCTTCTCCTTCTCTCCCCTCGTGCACCCTTCTCCCCCTTTCCTTTTCTTCTCCCTCTCGCTCCTTCTCCCCTTCCCCACCAACGTTTGTTGGTGCAGAGTTTGCTGGCAACAAATATATGTTGTTGTAAACTGAAAGCTTGTACAAGTCTGTTTTCCTCCCTCTGTTCGTCTTGTGCTTTCTTACTGTTACATCTGTTCCAACACGCTCGTCAAAATCTTCTCGACTACTCTTTTTTTTGCATATCTGAGTCTGTCTTCAGTTCCTGTTTACTTACTGCCCTGGTGACATTGAGATAGCATGCTGGCCTATGATGAAACCTGCTCAGGTGGCTTCAGTGTACAGAGTTGCAGCCCAACTGCAAATTATTGTCAGATTTCCCTTTTTTAACCGGTTGATTGGTAAAATTTTGACAGACCAAAAGTAAAAATTAAATGTTTTCACCACGCAGATCTGGATGAGTACACCTTTATGAAGGGCATATTTTCAGTGAAACTTTAACCTAAAGTAAACTGTAAAGGCGAGACTTATAAATCCAGACAAGTGCAGAAGTTTACACGTGTCCCGGTCACTTCAATGCCATGCGAGTGCCCGTTTAGCGCAGCAGAGACTATTGTGAACAATCAAAGAGAATATCAACAAACTTCCTTGCCTCATGCAGCTGAAGTAATAATCTGCGAGTGTGAGTGTCTTTGAACTGTACTGAACTGCATATCGACGTTGATTTATAATTAAAATTGTATATTGCACCGTTTGTCACATATTCAGCAAAGGCAAAAAAAAAAATATATATATATATATTTAATTTTGAGTTATTAACGAGACCAATTAATTAATTGAATGAAGGGTGTCAATCGGGTTAATATTTTTAATCGAAGCCCAGTCCAACTTTTTTTCTCTTCATGTAATGGCAGTCGCGGAAAATGTTTCAGAAAAACGAGCAGCGTTCACCCGAACTCGCAGAGAGAATAAGTGGCCACATGATCTAAAGCCAATTACCAGAAGCATACTATTTGGATTCACCATTTTGTTTTCTGATGCAGATACCGGTCACCTAGATGTAGGCATGCATGTCCACCTTGACAGACTCCCACAGGAGCCGAATGCCCTTGCATCACTTGTGTGGCAGCTTCTCTATGCCCTGCTGGAACCACTTTTACAGCGGAGCTGTTATCGTCTAGTTTCCCCAGGATCGTGTCCCCCACGAAGAAATGAAAACACCGAACTCTGGACACCTACCGCCCTCTATGAGCGACGGCGGTAGGCCACGTATCTGGTAGCCGCCGTCACTCATAGATGGCGGCAGCCTTTCCACTTTGGCTTGCCGACTTGCGGCCGGCCGTTACTTTCCATTGTACAGCTCCGCTGGTCCTCCTCCTTCACCACAGTGGAAAGGCTGAAAGTTTTGTTCTCGTCATTTGTCGAACTTTTGCATATTGCAGTCATATCAATTGTCCAAAGTCGTTTACTATATATAATAATAAAGAAAAAAAAAAAGCATTGATTTTTTTTTTGAGGGGAAATGTTTTACATTTACGCCTGGACAGCTGCTTCCCGCATATTAATGACTGCGAAATGCCACATTTTATGTCATAAACACTGGGGTCCCGGCCAGACCATACACAACCCAACATCCGACTGGTTGTTTGACGTGCCAAAAAGACTGCTGAACCCGATCAGAAACTGGCAATCACAAACTCGGGTGAATGCACACAATGCAGCGAGTGGTTGGCGCCTGACGAGGTTTGACTATCTTTCTGGCATGTCGTAGGCCCAGTCGGACAGTTGGTTGTGCATGTGTATGGCCTGACTGGTCCCCCAGTGGTTATCATCTGTTTGGTGCCACGGAAAAATTCCTGCAAATTTGCATTTCAAGTCTCCTGGTTCAGGTAAAAGAAGTATTTTCTTTGTTTTTTCAAACTTGTACTTTTCCAACCGTAATACCTTGACAGGGTAATACAGAATAAAGAAATAAACAACCACGTTCTTCCCTGGATGGATGGATGGTAATGGCTATACCCTTCGTAACGGGTGGCAGCTTGCGCCACCCAGCCTAACATTTCGTCATCCCTTCTTTTTTTTTTGTATTAATTTTGTTATAACAGATTCCCTTCTCTTTTAAATTGAATTTATTGCTTATTTTTATCTATTTTTTTTATCCTTCTTTAGATCTTTTCCACCAATCTTCCAATCTCCTCTTAGTTACCGCAATTCTTTCCCTACCCATTCGTCCACCCATGTCCGGAAAACACAGTGCCCCCTCCAAATCCGTAGTCATCCCCCCAAGAGGGTGGGACGAAGCCCCGTGCACCTTAAAATTACATGTTCTATAGTTTCCCTTTCGTGGTTGCATACGTCGCACAGAGTGTCCACTTGCTGGAATCTAGCCCTATACGTTTTCGTTCGTAGCACCCCTGTTCTAGCTACAAACAACAAAGAGCTCCCCACTGAATTATTATACAGCTGTTCCTTCTTTATTTCTTGTTTTTGTGCCCTGTATATTGCTAAAGCTGATTTCCCCTGCATTCTCTCTTCCCACAATTACCTCTCTGTTTCCTTTGCTCCCTTTTCTACTGATATGCTCCGATCAGCTCCATCTCGCTGAATATATTTAAATCTCAGCTTGCGGGTTCGGTTTGTCGACTTAGTGTTTAGACTTTTCATATATAGATACTTGTACACTTTCGCTGCCCACCGTGTACCCTCAATTTCAGCTAGTCCTTGTTCAAATTTTTACTTTACTGATTGCTTCTCTACTCTCGAAAGATGCCCAACCCATATCCCCCTGTAATCCCTCATTTGGTGTATTCCCATGTGCCCCCAATGCCAACCTGCCCACACTCCTTTGCTGTATCTCTATACCTGCCTGGATTGCTGACCTCATACACAATACTGCATTCCCAAATGACAGTCCTGGCACCATGACTCCCTTCCATACACCCCTAACGACTTCATATCTATAATAGTTCCATAGTGCCCTCTGTTTCATGATAGCAGAATCTTGTTTCCCCTTCTTTATTACAATATCTTCATGGTCTTTTAGATACCGTCTTCCTTCATTTAACCATACTCCCAGATATTTGTACTTTTCTGCGTGATCTATCAATGTGTCCTGTATCTCCAGGGGCTCCCCCTTCTTGTCGTTGAAAACTATTGTACCAGACTTGTCCCTACTAAATTTTAGTCCTAAATTGTCCCCTTCCCTGCTGCAAATCCTAATCAGTTCCTGTATTATCTCAAGACTTTCTGATACGAGTACAATGTTGTCTGCATACATTAACCCTGGCAATATTTAATTTACTTTATGTCCTTCCTCCATGTAAGTCAGGTCAAAACCTAGGTTGCACCGTTCTAGCCTTTTTTCCATCTCACTGAGGCATATCATAAAGAGCAGGGGAGACAATAGACAACCCTGTCTAAGACCTCTTTTTATTGCTGCTGGTCTTGTAGTTTCGGCTTCCTATGTTATAACCACCCCGTTCTAGAAACTTAACCACGGTTCCCTCTAGTCCATATCCCTTCAGTTGGTTCCAAAGTTTTTCCTGATTCACATTGTCATATGCCCCTTTGATGTCTAAAAATGCTACCCATAATGGCCTTTGACTTGTCACTGCTATCTCTATGCACTGAGTGATTATGAATAAATTATCATCTAGTCATCTATCTTTCCTGAAACAGTTTTGAAGCTCCCCTAGAATCTGATTTCTCTCAGCCCATTCTTCCATTCTTCTTGTTACGATTTGCATACCTAGCCTGTATATTACTGAAGTTACTGTGATTGGTCGGTATGATTTGATAGTGTCTTTGCCTCCCTTGCCCTTATATAATAATCTCATCCTGCTCAATTTCCAGTCACTGGGTACCTCCTCTCCCATAAGTATCTGGTCAATCACCTGCCTTAGTTTCAATTTGCTTGTTTTGCCTAGAACTTTTATCAATCTCATTGGTATGCCGTCTGGACCTGTCGCAGTTCCAGCCGAAACCTTTCCTTCTGCTTTTTCCCACTCCCCAGAGGTCATTTCCTCTTCTTCACTATGATCCTCCTCTTCTGTTGTGTAGACACTACCATTCCCTACGGCCTGATCTGATTCTAACTCTGAAAATGCTGCTTCGATTGTATGTCTAATGTATTGTCTTGCCTCTTCCCCCTCTACCTTTGTCCCTCCTGTGTGGTTAAAGTCTGCTGGTACCTGTCGGTCTTTTTTCCCTGCGCACTGATGTGTTCCCAGAACCTTTTTGCCGCATTCCTATACTTCTGGTTTATCTATCATCCACTGGACCCCTGCCCTCCCAATTTTGGCCTGTGTTAATGCTGATGCCTCCCGCTTTCTTTCCTGAAATTCTTCCCATTTTGATGCTACTTCGGCTAGTGTGGCCCCCTTTTTCTTTGCCCATCTGTGTTCTTTAGATGCCGCCTGGCGTCTCGATATTGCTGCCTTAACCTCTTTATCCCACCAGCTTTTGAGCTTGCATTTTAGTTTTCTTCCTCCTCGTTTGATTCAATATTTCTCTCACTCTCTTTTGAAAACACTAATTAAGTCTTCATATGTCCATTCTCTTTCCGGTAGCTTGCATACTATGTTCGCCATGGCAACAGCAGGGAGTGGTGGAAGAAAGTGGGCTCTCAGGACTCCGCAATATTTGACGTCAAGACACCGGCGCCGATCGCGCGGGAACTTCGAATTCGGCATTTGGTAATTGTTTTTTTACTTCATAAGTACTGCAATCCCAAATTTCAAATTTTGATAGTAATGTCCCGGCATCGTTTTCAATCGTTTCGGATAATAAAAAAAAATAATAATTTTGATGTGTCAGTGCCCCTTTAAACAGTAGTCAATAGTCGAGTGAGAGTTCTTTCTTTCCCATGTTATTTTTCCATCACATTTTACCTGAGCATTAAACAATACCAGATCAAAAGCTTGGCAGAACTCCTCTAACATCCTTCCTGTTGTATCTGTATGTCCATCAAAGTCTTTGAAATGTGCATTCATGTCCCCCAAGATAAGTATTTCCTTGTTAGTGCCGATTTCCTTAACGTCTCCTGATATACATGTCAAGTGTTCTGCATTTTCCTCCCCTGCATCACTCCCTGTTTTTAGATAAACAAAACCCAGTATTGTGTCCAAACCCCCAATATTGCCTTTGACCCACATGTGTTCCCTTCAACCCTCTCGTTCTCTTTCCCATTCCTGACCCTTAACGAACACCCCTAATCCCCCTCCCTTACGTTCCCCATTGGCCCGGTTGTATCCCATCCAATGATATCCCGGTATGTATGGTGGTTCTTCCATAACCCTCAGATATGTTTCTGCTAATCCATACACTGCAAAGTTTTCGCTCTCTAATTGCTCCTCAATCTCCTCCCATTTTATTCTGTTCCTGCCCCCCTGCATGTTTATGAACCCTATGTTAAGCTGTTTCTTTTTCCTAGTCCTGCAAGGCTTCCTTTCACCCTCTGAAACCCTCCCCTCTGCCTCTACATTTTGGCCCTCATTCACACTGGCACCCTCGGGGATCTGGGACCCCCCAAAAAATGTATGATGTGACGTCCAATCCTATCACCTACCGTGCTCCCAGTGATTTCTCTGTAGTGGATGCCCCATGTAAAAGGGTCGGAGCGAGCCTCGTACACCACCCTGTTTACTTCCATTACTCCGTACCCAAATCGTCGGCTCATCCCCCTTATCACCCGGTTAGCTTCCACCACCCGCTTCTCTATCTGCAAAGACTGTCCCCAGACCTCTGGGACGGTGCATGTTTGCACATGTACAGTCTCGGAGACCTCCCTCAGCTTACTTAACCCCAACTCTATCTGCCTGGCGAGGTTCTGGCTCCGACCCTTTAACACATCATTTAGTCCTGCGTGTACTACCCACTAGGTTCTCTCCCCCCCGTTTTCCCACACCTCCTCCTTCGCTTTGGCCATAGCGTCTATCATGCACTTTCCTGACTGAGCCACTACATTTACCCTCCCATCCCCTTTCACCCTGTCCAGCAGCCCCTCCCTAACCCTTGTTATGTTTGAGTCTCCTACCACAAGCACACTCTTAACCCCCTACTGCCTGTCTTCATCCCCTCCAGTTATCTGTGCTTTCTCTGCCTCAACTTCGGCTGCCTTCCTCGAACCCTGCTGTACTGCAGCACTATACAGCCGTGCAGGCTCCTTTCCTACACAGTCAAACACCTCGTCGTCAAACACCTCGTCACTATTTAACTGGCCCCCTATGTCTGCCGCCCCCACCGCCATCTTCTCTGCCACCTCCCCCTTTTTCTTATTAACTATTCCTGTCAGTTGCTGCACCATCTCCTTACACTTCTTCTTATGCTCCTCCAACTTCGCCTTCCACTCTTCCCCTGTCTATGTTGTAGTAGTAGTAAAGAGATGTTACTAAATGCCGGCTAACTTCATTACACGGTGGTTCGGAATCAGCCAGCCGCTGTTCCAGAGAGACAGACACGAAGCGAACCTTTTCAACTCTCAAGAAGAACTGTTTATTTCAGAACAACTAACGGGAAGAAAGACGTGCGAGAAGGGGAAAGAGGGTACACGGTGTCGAGTGACCAGAAGCCGCCCCTCCGAGGCGCAGCTGGCGCTGTTTACACAGGGGTCCGTGGTCGCCCGTTCGCGTTCGCGGGTGGCTCGGTGGAATGTCCCCTCTGGGTCATAAATTTCGGGAGCACTCGAGGGGAGACCGTTTGTTCCGAGAAACACAAGCACAAGACGGAACGAATGCGCATGCAGACTCTGAAAGCAACACACACACAAAATACAACAATCTCCCCCGGATGAGCTATTGCGGTAGCTCATCGTTACCAACTTCTAGGGGGTATAACAACTGAATCGGACGCCTGAGTTCGCCTCCCCCGGGTAGCACAAGTCTGCAGGACCGCACCCTGCCATCTCTCCCACTGAATGTCTCTTTAACACGGCAGGTCTTCCACATGTGTCGCGGGAGACTGTCCTCGTTCAGCAGGCACATGTCACCCACGTTGAGGCCGCTTGAGGGGGTGGGTCTGACGAGGTGTGCCGATCTCAGCTCCAACAAATATTCACGGCGCCACCTTCGCCAGAACCCCTCCACGATGGCGCTGCGGTACCTCCAACGCCGCACCAGCCTGGTCCGACTCGCTGCACCTGTAGGGGTCTCTGCTGATAGGCGATGCGGCGGAAGACACGTGAGCTTTCGCCCCACGAGGAAGTGAGCAGGAGATAGTGGCTCTGGCTCACCTGCCTCGGGGTACAGGACAGTCAATGGCCGCGAGTTGAGCACGGCCTCTATCTCGGCGAGGACGGTGGAGAGTTCCTCGAAGGTCAAACTGCTGCGACTCAGCACTTTGCGCAAGCACACCTTCACTGATCGTACGAGACGCTCCCAAAATCCTCCCCACCACGCTGCTCTTTCGACGATGTACTTCCAACGAATGCCATGGTTCGTGAAATACGACTGCACCTCGGGCGATTTCATAGCGCGGAACATCTCCTTGAGATCCTTCTCCGCTCGCTTGAATGTCAGCGCATTATCGGAGTACACCACGGCGCTGATTCCTCTGCGTGCAACGAACCGCTTAAATGCTAACAGGAACGCAGCAGCGGAGAGGTCACTCACCAATTCAAGATGAACAGCACGGGTGACGGCGCAGGTGAACAGGGCCACGTAAGTCTTCTTAGAGCCGTTAACCTCTCTGCTGAACAGGGGCCCCGCGAAGTCCACGCCTGTGATAGCGAAGGGCTCATTCCTTTTTACCCTGTCTGCTGGCAGAGGAGCCACAGGTTCCGATGCGGGCCTGCAACTTTGTTTGCGGCAAACCAAGCACCGGTGAACCGTTTTCTTCACGGCTTGCCGTCCTTTAACAATCCAGTACACCTCTCTCAGCTGTGCCAGCGTGTCTCGGACTCCTGCGTGCAACAGTCGAATGTGTTCCCTTGATATGAGAAGGGCGGTGAACGCATGGTCGGAGGGCAGAATAATAGGATGCTTCGTCTCGTCATTGTTGTCACTGAATTGCAGTCTTCCTTTCACCCTAAGCAGACCGTCGTCATCGAGGTACGGCCCGAAACGTGAAACGGCGGAGTTTTCTTTCAGTTCTTTTCCGGCGCGCAGTGCTGTGATATCGTCTCCATACGCCTCTTTCTGTGTGCAGGCCAACCAGTATCTTTCAGCGTCTGTCAACTCCTCGGCTGTTAACTGGCCTTCCCTTCTTGCCTCCCCGTTTTTGCAGTTGTGCACAAAGCGCCGGATCCAAGCAGTCAATCGTAGCACTTTGATTAACCGGCTATGTTCTTCCAGTTGCAGGAGAGGTGTCGTGGAAGGTGCTGCCACCATCATTACAGCCATTAGTTTTTTCTCTTGATATTCAGTGGCCCTGGGCATTTGCTCGTTCATGGTCGGCCACTCCGACTCCGGATTTTGCAGCCACTTGGGTCCGTTCCACCAGAGCGCGCTCTCTACCAGTTTTGAGGGTAGAACGCCTCGGGTTAGAAGATCCGCTGGATTCTCGGCTCCAGGGCAGTGATTCCAGTCCTGTGGGTCGGTCAGCCGCTGCACCTCCTCCACTCAATTTGCCACAAACGGCTTCCATTTGTCTGCCGACCCCTTTATCCAATGCAGCGCCACCGTTGAGTCCGTCCAGAGGCAGGCGGGTATGTCCTCCAGCCGCAACGTCTTTGTGAGGTAGCACTTCAACCGCGCCCCAATCAGGGCTCCCAGTAACTCCAGTCTCGGCAGGGAGAGGCGCTTAAGGGGTGCCACTCTTGCCTTGGCCATAATCAAAGTCACGTGCACCTCTCGTGCTGCAGTCTTTGTGGTGACGTACGCAACGGCGCCGTATGCCTTGGGGCTTGCATCGCAGAAGACATGCAGCGTCTTGTTGGTCTTGTTGCTTCTGAAGTTTTTCATGATCGTCCTTGGGACGGACAATTTTCCGACTGTGGGAAGTTCTCTGCACCAGTTGTCCCATTCGGCTGTCAGGGCCTCAGGTAAGGGGTCGTCCCAGTCGACCCCGAGCTCCCACAGCCTTTGAAACATGATCTTAACACTTGTTGTGATGGGCGCGAGAAATCCAAAGGGGTCAAAGATCCTTGCCGACACCTGAAGCACGAACCTCTTGCTGTCAGTTCTTGAGGAGATGAAATCGATCAGAGAGTCTATCCGGTACTCGAAGCTGTCCGTTTTCGGATTCCAACCGACTCCTAGGACCTTTCCAGCTGTCGTGCGCCCGAGGTCGGCGTAGACTCGTTTGGTCCCGTCTCCCCGCAGTGTCTCTGCCAGCTCGAGGCTGCTTGACATCCACTTGTGGAGCTTCATCCCAGCCTGATCCAGCAGTTCAGTCGCTTCCTCGCAGAGCACTCTCACCTCTTGCAGGCTATCTGCTCCGGTGACCAGGTCATCCACGTATAGGTTGTTTCTCAGGATCGCCGCCGTCGTCGGGTACTGCTCCTGTACGCTCTCCAGGTGGTATTGCAATGTCGCGGCCAATAAAAATGGGCTGGACGTGACGCCGAATGGTATGCGCGTCATCCTGTATGCTACGATTGACGGACGTTCTTCTCCGTTCTTTGGAATTTTCTCATACCAAAGAAAGCGCACGGCATCTCGATCCTCTTTCGTCAGCGACACCTGAAGAAACGCCTTTTCAATGTCGGCGACCGCGGCGATGTTGTGAGTACGGAACCCAAGCAGCACGTCGATCAATTCTGGGTTCAAATTGGGTCCGCTCTCTAGAACGTCGTTTAGCGAGAGCCGACCTGCCAGGCTGGACGATGCGTCGAATACCACTCTCATCTTAGTAGTCTGACTTTCGTGCCGTACGACTGCTTGGTGGGGCATGTAGTAAACCGGACCCTTTGGCGGGTTGCTTTCCTCGACTGGTTCGGCGTAGCCCTTCGCTACGTAATCTCGGATGCAGGCATCGTATTCTTTTATCAACTGCTCGTTCTTTTGGAGACGGTTGGTCTGCGATCGGAGACGCCTCGTCGCCGATTCTAAGTTGTCTGTTAGCTTCTCGGCCGCTGGCTTCCACGGGAGCGCCACTTGATAGCGACCGTCTTCGTACTTGGTAGTTTCTTTGTGGTGCTGAAGTACGGCGTCTTGTTGGCATGTCGTGGCTTGGGTGTCTTTGATGCCGAGGTGCTCGAGTTCCCAGAACGACCGGAGCTGAGCGGATATATCTTTGTCTGTTTCGTTTGTCACGATCACCCTCATCACGTTAGCCGCTGAGGAACATATCGCCGTTGATCTGGTTGTTCCCGCCTGGCCTTGCAGGGTCCATCCGAAGGTCGTGTCTACTGCCATCAATGTAGGGCTCAGACGCTTAACGGATCCCGTGACGATGGCCCAGTAGTAGTCGGCTCCAATCAAGAGGCTAATTCCATCCTCAGTTTGGGCCCCTCCCGAAGCGTCGGCGATGTTCATTCCTTCGTTCATCATGTGGGCCACTGAAGATTCCGATGGAGCTGTCATGATATCCGCGCAGATGCAGGGAACCTCCAGAGCCTCCACGCGGACCTCCTGTCTGTCGTACTGGCTTCTCAGCCAGAGCTCCACCCGTCGACACTTCGTGTGCTTCGCTGCTGTGTTGTCACCGAAGGTGAAGATCCGGAGCTCCTCCTCTCCCAGCACCCCCAACTGCAACTTCTCGGAGACGCCACGTTGGATGAACGTACGCTGGCTGCCGCCGTCGAGGAGGAGTCTGACAAGAGTGCGCCTCTGCAGGCCGTCTGCCCATGCCTGTGCGGTCTGAAGGAGCACCTGCGTCTTCTCTCCTCCACAGCTACGGTCTCTCACTCCGAGAGAAGACTGCAACACCTGTTGTCCGGGGATCTCTTTTACACCCGTCACTGCCGAGTCCCCTCTCGTGGAACCGCGGGTGCTCATCAGGTCGGGGTCACACATGCTCGTCAAGTGTCTCCCCGCGCATCGTCCACATTTTAGCCATTTTGACGTTCTGCAGTCACGAGATCTGTGGCCATATTTTGCGCAGCGGAAGCATCTGTTTTCGCGTTTTAGAATTTCCTTTTTCTCTGAGACTGACATCTGCGCAGCGCACCCGTCCGAGTCGTGACCACTAGAGGCGCAAAACACGCATCTTCTGTCGCCCCCGCCAGTCACGGCATTCAGGGCTGCTGCGGATGCGATAGGTCTTGCCCTGTAATCTCTCTTTCCGTCTCTCTTTGCATCTTGTGCAGGCTCGCCGGTTTGCCGGTCTTTCTTTGCGTCTACTGGTTGCATTCTTTCGCGGCTTTCTACTTCGCATTTCAGGAAATCCAAGAAATCCCGCAGACCGTTCTTTTGGTTTGGTGATTGCGCGGTTATCTTCCGGCTGTACTCAAGTCCCATGTCGGCGGGTATGGCTTTACGCAGCACAGTAAGGAGCAGCACTCCATACGTGCTGTCGTTGATGCCGAGGGCCTCGAGGCTGCGGACTCCAGTTTCAATTTGGTCAAATAATGCTCTGAGTCCGCTCACGTTTCTAGAGTCATAAATAGGTCGGACAGCCATTAACCTCGCCATGTTATCTTCAATTATAAGATCCTTTTGTCCGAATCTACGGGTGAGAAGCTCGAGGGCTACTTTGTAGTTTTCCGCTGTCAGGTCAAGCCCTGCCACAGCCACGGCTGCCTTTCCCGTGAGGTAGCTGTTCAGGTACTTGAATTTGTCGACCTCCGACAGTGTCAAGTTCGCGTTGATAGTTGAATCGAACTGACTCCAGAATCCCTGCCATTCCCGTAGTTCACCTCCAAATTTTGATATCTCCAATTTGGGGAGCTTCACTGCTGGGTTGGTCTGTTCGACTGTCACGCTCGTTCTGGTGTCCGCGTTGGTTAGTGAACTTGATAAGGCTCTGTTACTTGGACGGGCCTGATCTAGGAGCATGCCTTTCAGTTTAGTCTTTGCTACGCTGATCCTCTCCTTGTAGCTTTCGCTGCATGTAATCTCCTCTTCTAACGCCTCGTCATCGATTCCTTGCTCAATTTCGCTATCGAGTTCCTTGAGAGTGTCCTCTTTCAATACGAGAAGGTCAAATTTGGTTTGGAGCTCACCGACAGTTGTTGGATCCGCCATGGCTGCGACATCGTTGATAAGCTTGGTCGTCGCCGCTCGCACCACAGTCCGCTTTCGCTTTGCACGGTCGGTGAGGGCTGCTTTCGATGTATCCATCTTCTCTGGCACTTTCTTCTCCCGGGTTTCGGCACCAAAATGTTGTAGTAGTAGTAAAGAGATGTTACTAAATGCCGGCTAACTTCATTACACGGTGGTTCGGAATCAGCCAGCCGCTGTTCCAGAGAGACAGACACGAAGCGAACCTTTTCAACTCTCAAGAAGAACTGTTTATTTCAGAACAACTAACGGGAAGAAAGACGTGCGAGAAGGGGAAAGAGGGTACACGGTGTCGAGTGACCAGAAGCCGCCCCTCCGAGGCGCAGCTGGCGCTGTTTACACAGGGGTCCGTGGTCGCCCGTTCGCGTTCGCGGGTGGCTCGGTGGAATGTCCCCTCTGGGTCATAAATTTCGGGAGCACTCGAGGGGAGACCGTTTGTTCCGAGAAACACAAGCACAAGACGGAACGAATGCGCATGCAGACTCTGAAAGCAACACACACACAAAATACAACAGTCTAAGCTCCTCCACCTGACACTCAAGTTCGGCTCGCTGTTCCCGCTCTCGCCTCAGCTCTCCCGCCACGCTATCTACCTTACTTCCCCGTTTCCTGGTCATCTCCTCCACATCCGCTTCGGCCCTCTTAATCAAATTTCCCACCTGTGCCTCGGGCTGTACCCGCTTCTCCCGCTCTACCCCTATCTCCCGCTTCAACTCCTGAACCGCATCCACCCATTCCCTTCTCCTAAAACCAAGTTCTACCTTCTCGCATCTCCGGCAGGTAAAGCTGCTCTCCTCGGCTTCTGCTATAGTTTTGAACTCCGTCTGCATCATGCAGCACCAACGGCCACACTCCTCACATTCTACATCGGGTCCTTCTTTTACTTTAGGCTGTGCATCTTTCTTCCGTCGCATATTCACCATTGTCTACCGACACACAGCGCGACCCCACGACAAATATCCCACCAAAACTCAAACCCAAGAAAGCCTGCGTACGCCTCTATCCACACAACCAACTAGCCAGCCAAAAGTTTCAAATGTGCAGGTGGTTCGGTCTCGCGACCCTGCCTAAAAAGCCTGCTTTAACCCGACTATCCTATCGCTACTTTAAAAACTGCTTTCTTCTACCCATAAAACCACTAGTATAAGACCAAAAATGCTTTACAGTAGGGCTATAAACCTGGAGGACCAACCCCAATAGGGTGTGCCTCTTGCCTTTAGCATGCAACACCATCAACGAAGAAGATCCAACAAGTAAGCCTATCCTATCGCTACTTTAAAAACTGTTTTCTACTACCCCATAAACACACCCGCAACTAAACTAAATACACCAAAAATCACTTAGCTTCGCAGGAGCTTTGGAAAACACACCCTCTTTGTCAGCTGACGATTCATCACAGTAAGGCTGATTACAGTTGTTGCCAACAGTATAATAGCTGCCGTCCCAATTATTATTATTATTATTTTTTTTTTGTATGCTCAGTGTAAGCATGCTGGGTTCCAGGGTACAACACAGATAAAAACATTGTCAATGCTTACATAAGTTCACCTTTAAGGCCAGCATCATTAGATAGGGAACTAAAGAGGCAAAATGTGCAGCTTAGTCTATCAGTAGCTTTACATACTGTGTAGTAGAGGTCTTTCAGGCATGTGAAAAGAAAATCGATGTGAAGTGGTTCAAATTAATCTTTAGTTCTTCCCGAGGCATCCATCACAGCTACATTTGCTTCGGAAAATCAACACCAAGCATTTTACACTTACGTATTCTCCCTTTAAAAAAACATAACACAGAAGTAACTCGGTACTCACTCATAAATAAGGAGGCAGGGGAACGTCCCCCTGCCTTTTCTTCCCAGAAACCGCTGGGATACTCGTGTAATTGGGCTTCGGTAAAGGTGCCTGTTCTCCCCAGATCATACCACTGGTAGGTTTAGGCGAGACATTGTTATGGTCGTGGGGAGGCACTCACTTGATCGAATGACGTTTTAGCGAACGCCCACGTTTCACCGAACGACACTTTAGCGAATAGTCGGATGCCGCGAAGCGGCGTTTTCGGGTGGGCCAAGTGAGTTCATATTTTTGTAATGAGTTGCCGAAGACTGTCGCCGCGAAGCGGCGTAAAGCGCAGCGCGACGGATGGGTTAACACGCGCCCCCGTTATTCGCTAAAACGACCATTCGCTCAAATGTCGCCGTTCGCTAAAATGTCATTCGCTCTTGTGATATGGACCCATGGTCGTGAGGTATACAAGGACGACGGAAGGAGAGGCAAAAGCAACGAAAACCTCTACACCCCGAGGTGGCCTGCTGTGCAAGCGCTCTCGTGCAGTGTAAACGCTGCTCAAGACAATATTCTCGTATTTGTGTTTCTAAGCTCGCTCGCAGGCATGGGGAACACACTGCTTTCGGCGCGAGGCCGGCGAGGCTTCCACCTTCAGTGATTTTCTGGCATCGCGTGAGCGTCGAGCGTAATCCTGCATGCTTGTGGCTCAGCGGTTTTCGGTGCGCGGGGAGGACGCGCTGGGGTCAGTGCTGCAATAAGGTGAGCTGGCGGGCTAGTTGGTCGTTCATCATTAGTAAAATAGCGCAAAACAACAAGGAAGAAAGGGCGAGATAGACAGGAAGAGCGCTAACTGACAACTGACATTTAATAGTCTATAAAGGAGGAGAAGAAAGAAGCAAGAAGTTGCTTCTTGCTTCTTTCTTCTCCTCCTTTATAGACTGTATTAAATGTCAGTTAGCGCTTTTCCAGTCTATCTCGCCCTTTCTTCCTTGTTGTTTTGCGCTATTTTACTAATGAGGGTCAGTGCTGCTCTGGTGAGCAGCGATAGTTAGGATCGCGAAGGTTATGCACGCTAGGCTATATTATCAAGATGCATACATGGGCTCCCTGATACACTAATTTGTAAAGAACTACATGAAATTCTCTATATAACCGAATAGCCCCGCCAGCTGACTTACCACAGTTCCGCCATTTGTAAACATGTGTGCGTACTCTTGAACCGGTGCGCGAGGTGGCAGCGATTTTTGGTCCATGTCATGGATGGCATGGGTTTGCCTTACTATTCTAATAAATAATAATTAAAACAAATTTTAAACAATTGCAAGCATATAACGCAAGCGACCCATTTGTATTTTAAATTAATCTAAAGCCGGATATGACATCAGAGTAAAAATATTATTTTGTTGAACAACTAATGGGTTCTTGATTACTTAATAATATATTGACATTAAAACAGTTTATTAGCAATATAGTACGTAAAAGTTTTGCGACCTATGCGTTGTAAAAAACCGGATATGACGTTTTGGTAGATCGTGTTTTCAGGCCACGATAATCGTAGCGGAAGCAGCGGAAGCCCGAGCCACCGTGGCCCGAGCTGCCACTTCGATGCGTGCTCTGAAGCGCGCGCTCGTGGCGGTAGCGGGCCTTTGAAAACGATCTACTAAAACTCCCTAATTTGCATCATAAAACGATGAGCACACACAAGAAGCGTTCGTGTCATCGCCAGACACTGGCAGCCACGAGAGTACGCTAAATTGAGTGTGTGCTAAACTGTTGCCTGCTTACCGAAACCTAGAAATAATAAAAATTGTCTATATTTTCATGGTAAAAGTCTGCTTTAGTTTCACCAGAGTTTAATGCTTTATACCGGCAATGTCTGAAAGAACAGTGAATGCGCAGGTGGGTTGGTGAATCTAGTGGTGAATCTAAACATGAGACGCGCGAGGAGGAAGCAGACAGATTGTCTCTGAAATAGTTAATTGTTTCTTATTGTCAACGCAAGTCTTTCATTGGTACAAAGTAATCAGCCAACACCTGAAAAACCATGCCGAGGTCAGTCTTTCCAAGTTCTAACTTCAGGGAGAAAAAAAGTTCTGTCGAGAGTACTGTTGAGAGTACTTCCTTCGTATCTAAAGGACGTTAGAGAGCTCCCTTCATGAAAAGGACGCTTTAGGTCAAGCAGCATTCACGGTGCCGTGTGGAATGAAGTCCGTCTCGTTTTAGGAGATTGTCTTTTACTACTACTACGCGCATATTCAGGCGGTCCGTCTGACCGTGCGTCTGACAGGCGTATTTCCAGGGTATTCACAACTTTCGCAAACTATTAGCCCCGAGTAGGGAGGCTCAAGTGAGGGTGGGTGCAACTGCTAGATCGGCGATCACGGGACATGGACGCCATTTAATTGCTAAATTTTGCTGGGAGTCTATGGGGCAAAGGGTCGTTTTCTTTCCTAACTCGGGTCATAAAAGCCCATTAAGGTGCTTGAATAATTTATACAAGGTATAAATGATTACGTTTCCATAGCCACCAGTTTTGTTAAGATAGGTTAAGTATTTTTTTAACGCGAAAAATGGTAAATTCCGCCATCTTGGACGTTGCTGCTTGTCTGGCAACCTTGCTTTCTCCGCTCGACGTTTGCAATTCTCGGAGCGAGAAGGAAGCGAGAGAGGCTGCGCCAAGGCGCTCGTTGCTTGCAATGGGAGGCGAGAGGAGGAAAGGCGCATGGAGCAACAGAGTTGCAACAGAGCGGGCGCCTGCTCTCGTGCAGGCAACACTGGTGCATATCCTTTCTCGAATCCTCTCCCTCAGTCGCCGCCATTATATTGCAAACGCTCTCCAGGTTTTGAGTTGCGCCCACCCTCACTAGAGCCTCCCTAGCCCCGAGAAGTTCGCGTGGCGCCCCCTTACGGCAAACCGGGGTGACGTCACGGCAAGGAGAGGATTTTTCCCCGACTCAACCCGCTCGCCCTGTGGAAGCTGTGACGACGCTAGCTGTCGGCGCGCTCGTTTCTATTTAATTTTTTTTTGCGTGTTTTTCGTAGGAAGCGTAAATTTTTATTTGTGCCTTTATTGAGGCATGGCCTGTAGCTACAGGCGAAACTTCAACGAACATTTTAAGCATGGTTAACAGGGCAGGCGACGCATGAATCGCAGCTGGTATATGAAAATAAAGAAATATGGCCATAATTGCAGGAGCATCACTATAGATTTACATTTCGCATAATAAATCCTGCTGATGGTCTAAATGAATTGGCAGGTTACGTATACTATCTTTTTTTGTATCTCTGTTTTTAAACAAGATCGCCGAAGCAGAAAAGCTGCATGCTGCTCGAGCAACATGCTAAATACAGTCTGGGCCAAGGGGAGAGAATCACAAGTAAGACAGCCCAAGTGCAGTGGCAAAATAAAAAAAAAACAAGGAACATTTATTGTATACATTGGTCGCATTTGACCTTTGCTAGATTCGGGTAGTATTTCAACGGACTAGACGGGTGGTATCTGTGGACTTGTTTATATCAGCACTCAAGTAATGTACAACAAACGTAAGCGAAGGTGTCTAGCTCGTTAGTAGTCCCTTGAGCCCTAAAATTCAGATTTTACTTAAATCGAATTGTCCTGAAGCTAAAGTACCATAAGCTTTTCTCACGCAGACTGTCGCCCTTCACAGGTTCCACATTTTCTGCTGCTAGTGCTGCATCTACCACTGGACAGACGTTCGAATGCTTGCTTTTACTCCTGCTTTCCTCTGTTGTCAGAGAGTTCAGATGTAGGGAGTTTGGAGACTGAGGAAGCTTTTGGAGACCTGCAGCAGTGTCTCTTTTAATTGAAAATGACAATTCAGACTAAACGGTGTATTTTCCGAATACCCAAAGCTGGAATAAAAATGTCAGGAAAAAGTATAAACGTTCCAAATTACGGCACTACTGCTGTGCATATTTTGGGCAGTTCAGTACATATCATACAGGCAACTAGGGGCAATTCGGCCGTTTTTGCTGCTACCATACAAACTAATTTCCAGTATTTGTGCATCTTCTAAGAAATATGCCTGCACACGTGTATAAACTATATAATTAATTCACGAAGAAGCTACATTTACGTAAAACAACCCTGTTCTACGAGCACTTCAAAGATAATCAGACACAGGGCCTTTAAAACATCTGCGAACCAGCGCATGCAGAGTGGCAGCGCAAAGTCGGGGTCGCGTGCTAATTTGCCGCCCACCCAAAGGCCCATGATATAAATGCCACTTCAAATGCCTTGAAAGCGGAATGTAATATCGTCCTAAATCATGAACATGCAAGGAACAGAATTCCAGCGTCTGAAACACTTGCGCCACCGCTTCACTGATCCCTCGCAAAATTGCCTTGTGTCGTGTGGAGGGACGGGGAGATTCATCGGCGGAATTGCCTCCGCCGATAGCTTTCGGGATTCGTAAACCAATTTTAAAGGTAAAAGGGACAAGCAGGCTTATAAAATGTACGGAGGCACGTCAATATTGGCCTAACTCAACGTCTTGTACACCGGGTAAACGAAGTCCAGCTCCTCGAAGAGCTTGCGGCACACAACGCCAAACCAGGAAACCGGTGCTGGGAAGCGAGCCGATGCGAGATCGCGGAGCGGAGTACTCCCCCTGACGTCACCGCGCACCTCACCCAATCAGGGCGCGGCGACCGCAGCGACGCTTGTGTTCGCTCTCGGGGCTAATACGGGGTCGCAATGGCGCCTATAAAAATGGCTGTCATCTGTATGATCGTCGTAGAACAGCAGTATACGGGGCTGGGTCAGCGACGCGTAAATAAGTATAGCCTTGCTAAATACGGGCAGTATTAGAGCCTTCATTCTTTTCACGTCAGAAAGGTGAAGGTAAGCCCATTTATTTTGAGGCCAATCATCCAGGAGATAGGGTGTACGATTCTCACACCGCGGTACCACCATCGCTGAAAGTTGAGAATATAATTGAACCTAATCGACCGATCTCACTAGGCGTTCGGCGCATGCGTGACGCCGCCATAACTTTAGTTCACGGGAGGCAGACAGTTGTGCATGCAAGGGCTCGTGCCGTCTCATGCTCCACATGTGCAGATCTCCAGCAAGGTTGTTGCACGTGCAGAAAGACAAAAGTTCCCTCGATGCATTGTGGCAGCGGTGGCGTAGTCAGGATTCCTAAGTCTATAGAGCTCGAGCTTTCGCTTCACGTGCTCCTAACGATTTCTCACGCAATAAACAGCTCCAGATCAAGAAAACAGGAGGAATAGAAAGTCGTTATCGGTGAACCATGGGTAACAAGAAGAGTAAACTGAATACCCAGGTGCTTCGAGACCTCTGGGCAAGTACAGAGTTCCAGCACGTCGAGATCATCCAGTGGTACCGTGATTTCATGCGAGAGTTCCCGGACGGGCGCATAACAATGGACCTCTTCAAGAAGACCTACGCTAAGTTCTTTACCGCGGGCGTAGACTCGGACGAGTTCGCCGAGAGCTTGTTCCGCACGTTGGACGTCAATAAGGACGGCTTCATCGATTTCCGAGAGTTTATGCGTGGGCTAAACGCCACGTCTCGTGGCAAGCCCGACCAGAAGCTCACCTGGGCCTTCAATGTTTACGATCTGGACGGGGATGGATTTATAGACAAAGACGAAATGCTCCAGATGATTACGAACGTCTTAAAGATGTCTGCGTCTTCTAAATCGACTCCGTCCAAGGACAACCTAGACCCGAAGAAACTGGTGGAGCAGATATTTGCCGCTATGGACACGAACGGAGACGGCAAGATCACATTGCAAGAGTTTCTGGAAGGTATAAAGAAGGATCCGACTTGCGTCAACCTCCTACTATCTGACATAAAACCGACTTCATAACGAGTGTCCCCAACGTCCATTAAGTAGTATATGGGACTGAGATGGACTGTGAAGCCCGTCTCAGGCGCACGTTTCTCTCAGCGCGGTTCGAAAAATACCAGCAACACATTATGTATCATTACTGACTCTACAAAAAAAATATGCGTAAATTGTGTGTGTACTCTATTACACCGGTAAAGTTTTGCCTTTAAAAACACGACTTAATTATAGTGTCATTTGCTTTTCGGAATATCTTTTGCACAATATAAGGGCTTTTAATGCGAAGGTATTAACTGTCTCATTGAGCGACGCCGGTGAAGCCGGCGAAAACAGCAACTAAATTCCAATTACCTGGAAGTTGTCTGTAGCAGCAAGACGGCACCTAAATTATGAAATCGTTAAAAATTTCTCAGGGAGGTTTATGTAGACAAAGTAAATTAATGGCTTTGAAAAGAAAATTTCGTACATTTCGATCTGGGTGGGAATCGAATCCGGGCGGTGGTACGAGACGAGCATGCACGCTACCCCGACGCCACGGCTGCTCCACGATTCCGGCTGACTAAACCTATTTCACAAGGACGCCGCCATCTCGAAGTATCGGCCCTTCCAGTATGGGTGAAATCATTGCTTTGCCATCACCACGCCGACAGAATACATTTACGATTTAAGCGAAACCGTGACACACTCTCGGTTTGTCTCCCCTTTATTCTTTTTACAATTTGCATTTTGAAATGCATTATTATTTTTTCGTCGCTTATACCGGATATGCCTAACAAGTGGCTGGGCACAAGAGTAAGCGAAAAAGGTCTATACGCCATGTCGCTAGTTGCGTGCAGTACAGGCGAAGGCAACGCCAGGCGTTTAGAGAAAGGGAAAGCACTAGGAGGGCTGGGGAGGAAGAGAAAACCCTCCTTTCTTTTCTAGCGTTTAGTATGCTTTTCCTTTCTCCCCCGTGCTCCAGAGCCGCGCTCCCTTGCCCTCCTCTACCATTCCGCGTTAAAAATAATTGGGGTTGTGTGGATATTTATACAGCGTGCAGTTGGGCAGCCATTTCAAAGTTGCGACGAGTCACTCGCTGTAGGTGAGGAATTTAGCCAGTGCGGTACAACCTATAGCCTGGGGGGTCTTTAACGTGCACCACGCAGTAGTGATACACGACCGCACGCCGGAACGATGCTCATCCAGATCTACACCGTGTCCAGATCTAAACGGGCAGGGGTGGGGATTGAACCCAGGATCCCTGGGTTCTGCAGCGCGAGCTTTCCATTCCGCGTTGCTATAGTGCTCGCCTTTTCTTTCTTCGCCTGGCGTTGCCTTCGCCTGCACTGCAAACAACTAAAGCTTTTTTTTTCTTCGTTATTGACTGCACACAACTAGGGAGCCTCAATGTCCTTCTGTTTAGGGTGATGCCACCCTTTGTAGTACCAGATGCCGACAGCACGCGCTCATGGGCAAAATACAAAGAAATCGACGAAAACAAAATGTCGCCATAGCACAGTCAGCGCTACAAGCGCGTGCAGGGACACGCTCTGTCACGCGCTTCTGAACAAAAAATAAAAATAAACGTGTGTGACAAAATGGCGAGATGCCACCACTTTAAGCAAAGCGCACATGAAGGCACCCTACACACAACTAAAGCCCCTCGACGTGTTTGCGTTTGTCTTGCAAGTAGCGTCCAATACGCCAGTGCACGAGGCCCGTGTCTCGAGCTGCCCTTGGAAGCAGATGGCGGCGCAGCATTGAAATGAGCGGCCCTTCGAAGCGAATGGCGGTGGAGCACCCGCTCGTGGCACGTGTCTTGCACGCTTCCACAAGAATGGTTGGTGGTTCTTGAGGCCTTTATCAAGGGGCTTTACACACAACTACGTGGCCGCGTCATGCTTTCGATTTTTTTTTTATCCTCCGCTGCAAAAGTAAATGAAATTTTAAACAGAGCCCAACTGCAAATATTGCATCCATGAAACGGAAGCATCGTGCAAAAAGAGACATAAAACTTGAGACTGCCGTCTCAGTGAAATAGCTCGATGCTAAGAAAGACAAAATTTATGGTGTTGAGAAAAGCTCAGTTCTTCGACGACTTGTATAACACCATTGACCTTGCTGAACACAACCGGGAATAAGTCAACGCCCTCGACTCTGACGGTACCATGCCTAATGTGACGTAAAGTGGAGAGTTGAGCTAGTTGGTACGATGACATCATATTAAAGGGACCATGATATTGATCTTTGGCTATTATAAATTGGGATTTTAGTAATCGCATATCGTTTAGTGCAGAAAAAAAACTAGTGCACGAGCGTAGAAAGCCTGCTTTTGGGCACTAAAATCTGAAAGTATAGCGGGCTAATTCGTACCTCCTTTCCTTCGAAAGTCCTCCGCCTTTTTATTGTGGTGCATCGCTGGGTTGAAATGAGAAGGCAAAAACGAGAAGGTAAGAAATGCGAACGGGTTCAAATGAGAACCACCCAACCCAGCACTTGCATTGGACACGGACATTGCTCCGATAAAAAATGCTGGACTCCCTTTGCGTTTTTCTCTTTGAACACGACAGCGAGCCTTTTCCAGCCGTGGTGAGTCGGAAAAGGGGAAGCGATTATCGATATGACTGGCACACTTTCCATCCACGTGACCGGTGCGTTTCGCTGCATCCGGCAGTCGGGCCGGTCGCCCCACCGCGACGTCCGACTGCACTAGAAACTGCACGCAAGCCTTGCCGATTGACTTCCTCTTCATTTGGCTCGTGAACGTGATTATACTGTGTTTCACCTTGTGTTGTACCGCAGGAAAGGCTACAAGCACGAGCCCCTTGCTCTATGGCACATCTCGGCGGCACAAGCTCTCGTGCACCAAGGGCAGCTGCCAATGTTATGAGCTCGCGCGTCTAGCCTTCGCTGCGGTACAGCATAAGGTGAAACGAAGTATAGTAGCATCAACTTTCTCCGGCTCGCCTCAGCCACGGCGCCAGGAAGCATACCCCTTAAATGGGCGGTGCAGCGATTTTCGAACTTCGGACGGGTAATTGCGTTAGTTGGTGTCGGTCATTTTTAGGTGCAAGAACAGAAAACCATTTCTACCTTAGTGCGCTAGTTATTATCTTTAAAAGGACCGAGGTACACCTAAGCATTCCTTATGAGTTGTGAATGCGAAAGCATGCAAGCCGCTCGTCCGCTCCCTTTTTCGTCTGCTGCGTACTTTTCGTGCGCGTGTTCCGCGATGATGGACACACAGCGCCATGGGGTGAATGGGCGTGGAAACTGACGAGCGCAGCGGCCAATGGGAGCCCCGTCGACGCGCGCCAGCCAATGGAACCGAAGGAATTCGCTGTCTGCCGTTTTCGCGCTTCAGACTGATGACGTCAGCTCGCTCCATGGACAGTTAATGGGCGCGTTAAGTCGGCGCTCCTTTACTCCTACTCCGACGCTCCGAGTTTCATACTCCGAGCGCAGCAACTAAACGGCGCATATCGTACATGAGCGCGACACACCGAGGCTGCGTTCCAAACCTACTCAAATGGATCCGAGTTACCCTGGCGTTTTATGTCACGTGACAACAAAAATAGAGAAACGCTGGACGCGGGTAGGTCTTCGATAACCACTTTTACCTTAGAGCTAGATCGAGTAAGTTTGGAACACGGCCAGAAACTATCGACCCTATCGACGGGCCACGGCCCACACGAGCTCCTTCCAACCGTGGATGCGGGTGGCAGAAGCCGAAAATATTTCGAAGATAAATAATTAGGCCCGGGTGGAGCGGCAGAGTCTAAAGCAAAAGAGACGGCAACGTTATGAAGTTTCTACGAACGTTTTAATATTCCTGAAAGGTTTGAAGACTCGCTTCGTGCACATATGTGGAAGGTTACCTTGGTTGATCTATTTATCGATCATGCATGCTGTTCCGATTTAAATTAAAGACAATATTCTTGAACCCGCTCGGGGCGACACAGGAAAACCCTCAAATTTGTCAAAGATTTTCTGGTTCCGTCGGTTCAGTCTCGCAGCGAGACGGAAGCTACGCCGATACCGGCACACCGTCGTTCGTTAGCACATCGTTTTTAGGCGGTATGCATGAACAAGCCTTTCCCGCAACGCTAACTGATGTTTCGGCTTTCCAATCTAAGTATCTTTATTCGCTGCGGCCGGGCTAAGCATTCTAAGCAGGGCAGCCGTCTGTCTTTTCATCACTTTTCTGTCGCCCAGCTATCGGCACGCTCGTTCGATAGATCAATTCGTTTTCAGGCAAGACGCATTTACAAACCTTTTCATCGACGCTCGCTGATGTTTCGGCGTTCAAATCGAAGTATCTTTATTCGCTGCGCTAAGTATTATAAAAGGGACAGAGCGGTCCGAATATCTTCTCATCTCGACAACTTTTCTGTCGCAGTACTATCGGCACGGTAGCGTTTGATAGATTAATTTCTTTTTCAGGCGAGATGAACGAACAAACCTTTTGCGGAACGCTAATTGCTGTCTCGGCTTTCAAATCAAATCGTTTTTACCCTCTGGATTAAGCACTAATCAACTGAAAAGGGGTAGCGGTCCGCCTACGCCTTTTCGTCTCGCCGGTCGCAAGAGCAGCGCAGCCATCTTGTTTGTTTACGTGACGTCACGGAGCGCGAAGAAGTCACTCGCGCTCCGAAAAATTCTCGGTGCACGAAGAGCGCGCTCGAGTGTCAGTCTCCGGTGGCACTCCTGTCCGTTTAGTGAAAGGAGCGCCAAACTCTCGCGCTCCGGAGCGCGGACTTAACGCGCCCAATGCTTCCCTCGAGCTCTTCTCCTGTGATTCTGAACACGTGTCAACCTTGTTCTCGACCAACGCGGCGTCATGGCGTGTTGGTCTCTGACACCACGCACCCCTGAGGTGTTCCTCGCGGCGTAGCATTGATAGAGAATATTTTGGTTTGCGAACACGGGACTCTGTTTCAGGCAAAACAAAGCACCGCACCCGGTAGGCATCGCCCGGCCGGTGATCGCGGTGGACGATAAAATAGTACGTTGAGAAACACACGAAAACTGAAGTTCAGACTCTCTCTGCTCCTCGAACAAGCCAAACTGCTAGACATTACTCGAGTCGTTGCTGAAGCTCTTTACTCTATGCACAAATGTTTGCACCAGGTGTGCTCTTGGCACAAAACGGTACATCGGCAGACCGTTTGGTAGACCAAGCAGTTCGATCATTGTTCGCGCGATGGCTCACGGGACTCTTCTTTTTTTCGTTTTTGTCATCGCTAGTGCGCGCACCCGGAAACAAAAGGCAGTGTGGGTCCTGTGTCTGTCTTTGTGTCCCATCTTTTTTGCGCTGTTTTTCACTATGTTGTCAATCAACGAGCCCAGCAAGCTACCCTGTTAGAGAGCAACATGCTGCCTGAGATGCAGCACAAACCCGGGAACGAGGGTAGCTACGCAGGCACGGCCGGACTGTAGACGCGCTCGCCGTCTTACGGCCTGTCCAGTGAGGCATGATGACACCTATGTTTCCGAAGTGGTACTCACACATAGTTCGCACATAATAAAAGAGGGGCTTTAGTAGGAGTAGGCTCTAAGCGCCACTGATAATGATGATGATGATAATGATGCTTGTGGCTATCCGCTTTGAAACGGGTGGTCACTATGTCGTGTCCAAGCCATGCAGCTTTCATTTTCCACTGGACGGCCAGGGGCTGCGCCACAGCCCGGCTGCAATCAAAGGTGCAGGAGCACGCTCATGAGCGCTGACCATAGTTACAGTTGCGCACACAAGGACAAGACAAGAGAAGAGGAACACGTACGACACAAGGACAAGGACTTCTCTGTCCTTGTCCTTGTGTGCGCAACTGTAACTATGTTCAATATCTGCCAACTCGCCCAACTGTCTACTCTACTACAGTCATGAGCGATGATCAAAGCTGTCTACGCGTGTTCTCTTCTCCTCTTTGAAAATGCCGCAGAATGATGTCCACAAGTATAAACTCTGGTCAAAGCAAACTGGAGAAGCCGACGAAGAAGAGAACGCGTAAATTGTTTAGAAACTATCGCGAAGCTTGTTGCGCGTTACGTGCTGCTGGATTCTCGGTGACTGGCGGTGAGCGTTCATTCTGAGTATGAATTATGAGAATTACTAGAAAAATGAAAGCCGTTTACAATCCCCTGTAACCCCGAATTAGAGCGCAGATCTTTAGATTAGGAGGAGGGAAGGGTACTGAGGGGAGAAGGTGCAAAGTCCCCCACTACTAACATGGATGTGGATCGACGTGTGCTTAACGCAAGTCGCAGAAAATCTACATCTTTGGTGAGAGCAACGCGCGTAAATTTGGCAGGAATGTAGCGGGGCGATTTTTTCCCGAACTTTAGCGGGGAATGTTTTCCACTAGATTTAGCGGAGAAATTTTTTCGCTAAATTAGGAGGGGAAATTATTTCCGCTAAATTTGGCGGAAATTATTGTCTCACTTCACAGAAGAAACAGGCACCGTTCCTCCAGAGGCCCGTGCCGTACCGCCATGCCAAGCGTCTTTTACCCATAGAGATCATACATACTAACTCTAGAGGAAAAGGTCCGTTATTTTCCCATGCATTCTGGCTGCCGCAAGCGGCGGAGCATGCAAGCAGACCCTCGGGGTCCCACACATGGTTACCAACTGCCTTCGATTTCAGGAATATAACTATATCATCAGAGCAGTGTCATGAACTTCAACAACCCACGAACTTACCGGTGGAAAGATATTCGCGTTCCTTTCGAAGCTCTCTTTTTGCATAGCGCGCAGATGTTCGGCCTCGCGTCAACGCTATATAAACTAAACCAGATACACGGCTTCGCCGGTGGGGCGCGGGTGCGCGCGGTTGAGAAATACGAAACCGCGCAACCACCAGATTTCCGAGATTTCGACAGAAGGCAAGTTAATGGAGCGTAATGACTATTTTGCTTTTTATAAGTCTTAGAATAGCTCAGAATTCAGTTTGCAACGTTAAATTATCACTGTTTATATTGCTGAGAGTTTTCAGTCTTCGCGTTTACCATTGCGACTGTCGTCCTTCAGCTGGCAACCTTGGTTTATTTCTCTCGTGTTTTGTCACTCACTTTCGCGATCTTTCACTCGGGACCCCGGGTGTCGGCGCACGGGATTTGCCACTCCTCCTCACCCACCTTTGCCCCCCTGCTTTTACCACTTTTCAATTAACGAATGGAAAAATCAACCAGAAAAACTTTGCCGTCCGACGTCGCTAGTAGCACGGTTACCATGGCAACCTCCCAGGCCCAAAATGGAGATCACTATCGGCGCTTCTGACGTCGTGCATCCAGTTAATTTTGCGTCGTGTCGTTGGTCGTGTCCACTGATCTCTATGACAATTGCTGGATCACGCTTCCCCGCTTGTTCGCTGCAGCGCAAGTGAAGCCACCGGACTTCACTCGCTTGGGATACGATTTGCCGTTTTTGCTAGCCTTTGCTGCGGTTTTCCAGCGTGCTGTAGACACGTTTTCTACTCGTTCGTCGTCATTCGCCGAAGAAGTTTTTTGGAGACTGTGTATTGTTGAGACTTGCCGTTGTGAACACGTGGAAAATTTTACGAAAGAGCAGTGTCGCAGGAAAAAGGCACAACGCGTCGAAAGGAAGGGCTGGCGGCGTGTTCAAAGCTTCCTTGGCACGCCGAAGTGCCGTGTCTCTGTGCCTTCGCGCGCTTGGATACCGACCAAGAACCGACGCCGTGTGGATGTGTCTAGCGAGTGCAATGTGCGTGAAGCTGTTCGTGCCTCTGGATCAGCGTCTTTTCCCCTCGCGGTTTAGGAACGAGCTTAATCCAGCGTCCACTAGCGACGGAAGATGGGGGAAGGTACGTCTTTTTTTCGTCCTTAGACGATTTACACAATACCGTGCACAACAGCTCCTCATCACTGATCAATGCTGGCTTATTATCAACCTACTTAATTGCACTTGACGTTTGAGCGCGGCTCGCCTAATTGTAATTGGTCAGCAGATTGCACACGACCATATCGGCCGCGCTTCAAAGATTTTCATTCTCGCCGTCTTGTACTTTTGCTTTCGAAAACCCCCCTGGCTCCACAACGTTGCCCTATTCGTGCTCCCACGGAATCTATTAGAGTAGATTTGGGACATAGCCATGGTTAATATAGTACATAAGAACACGTACAGATCTCTCCCTTTTATTGATAGCAACTCACCGGAACAGCTGGACGATCCAGAACTCCGTGGCCGATATATATAAATGATCTAAAGGCTTCTACGCGCGACACACGTTCAGAACTTTGGCGCGGCGTCAATTCTTGACCGGTATCCAAGCGTGCGAAGGCACAAAGATGCATCACTCGGCGTGCCAAGGAAGCTTTGATCACGCCGCGACACCGGCGACACTTGTTTTCGACGAGTTGTACCTTTTGATACGGCTTCACGCACATTGCACTCGCAAAACACATCCACACGGCGTCGATTCTTGGTCGGTATCCAAGCGTGCGAAGGCACAGAGACACGGCACTTCGGCGTGCCAAGGAAGCTTTGAACACGCCGCCAGCCCTTCCTTTCGACGCGTTGTGCCTTTTTCCTGCGACACTGCACTTTCGTAAAATTTTCCACGTGTTCACGACGGCAAGTCTCAACAATACACAGAGTCTTCAAAAAACTTCGTCGGCGAATGACGACGAACGAGTAGAAAACGTGTCCACAGCACGCTGGAAAACCGCAGCAAAGGCTAGCAAAAACGGCAAATCGTATCCCAAGCGAGTGAAGTCCGGTGGCTTCACTTGCGGGAGCGGCAAGCGCGATCCAGCAATTGTCATTGAGATCAGTGGTCGTGTGGCTACTCTGGCAGCTACGCTGCCATATTGGATGGCTCTAGGCAACATCAACCATGTTGATCAAAATCGGGAATAAGTCAACGCCCGCAACTTTGACGTTACCTTGCCTGATGTGAGGTCACGACACGACCAGCCATGCATACTTGCGAAATTTGCCGTGAAGTTTCGTATTGATGTTCATAATTGAATTAACGAATATTCGGGCATCTTTTATAACATAAATATTACATATGACTATATTTAAGCCCCCTCTACGTGATCAGCGCAAAAACTTAGTGCTTCTGGATATCATCGGACAACCCCTTTAAGTAAAATACCAATCAGATATGACTATAGACGCGTTCAGGCATCTGTGCATGGGCGCCGCCATATTTGACCTTCAGTTTTTGTTCCGGCTTATTTCGTTCGCTTCACTTCATCATTACCACAGCAGGACAGGTCATCGCCACTTTAGGTGCTACTGCGTCCTTGCCCCCAACGTAGCGCTCTGTGGAGGGTCGTAAACACCCGCTTCAGTGACTTGGTATATCGGTAAAACAAGAGAAGGTCGGCTGTGGCGGCTCAATCTGGCGCGTGTTTAAAGCGTCTATATGTTCGGACACTCTCTACGTGACCTCAGGAGTTTTAGGACATTTTAAGTAGTGACGCGAGCGGCGTATTTATTTGTAGTTCAGTCAGTTACTAACAATGGTTTGAGATAACATTAAAAATACAATCAGCCGGCCGCCTCTTCCCGCTTTTCATTTTTGCTCATTAATCAATCACAGAGGACTATTTTCTTGAACAGGAATATTTTGAATTTGTTAGTATATTTTTCAGCACTGGGAAGATAGTGTATCTTTAGTAGAAAAAGGCTTCCTGGACAAGGTATTCATGAACACATGTTTCATCGACACGGGCGTTTCATCGACACTCGTTACGCGAACTGCACATTGTAGGGACATTTCGTCGCGGGTGTCTTTAGGACCCTACCCGGACCACCCGTTCACTCCGCTTCGCGGCGACAGTTTGTGGTGGCTTATTTAAAAAAAAAAAGAAAGAATGTGGACACTTAGAAAAAAAGGTATATTTTTACACCCCTTGTCAGATACACGACAACCCAAAACTTCAGTTCGACGTACCCAACTTTCACAGTTGGGTACGTTGAACTTTCACTGGCGTCGAACCGACCTACCCAACTTTCACAGGCGGCTTCATAGCTGAGTGGTACTACTTATTAAAACAGCTAATGTAGGTGTTATTGACTAAAAAAAGTAATCGGGGTTTTCTCGGCATTACTGCAAAACCTCAGCGATATCTTTCTGCAGTCTTTGATACGTGCTTTAGCTGTTTAATGAGGTACATCTCACCGTTCTCAAGCACCTCGTAAGTGTTGAGGCCGTCTTTTCGACGTCAGCGCGCTGTACGTCGAATGAAGTATTGAGATGTCGTATTGGGACAAGAGGTGTAAGAACATACCCTTTTTTTTTTCTGAGAGTGAACCCACCTGACCCTCCCATACACGACGCTTTGCGGTGGCAGTCTGAGGCGGCTCATTACAGAGCGCGTCGTATTTTTCACCTACAATGTGCGATCGCACATTGTAGGTCGCACAATACGGATGGAATGGCGCTGTCACGTACTACCTGAGGACGGGGGTAAAGCGTGGTTAATTCTCAGTAGCCGTCGTGGTTGGCGTCGTGAATGCCACTGACGACTGTAACCACTGCTCACTGATCCATGAATTAAGTGGGTAGGCACGGCAGTAGTTCCTAAAACCACCAATAGGAGATATGCGAAATTGCTCGGACGTCTGGCAACACATCCGGTCGGCCATAGCCGGAGTGCTGCGCCAGCACGTTGATCAACCTTGTAGTCCGCCGGAGGAATGACGCAACGACGCCGTTTTCGGACGTCAAACCATAACATATATGGCGAAACAATCTAGAAGCTTTACCTGTCCTTTCTGATGACACGTTCGCAAACTTGTGCGCGTCGATAGAGACGTCGTCTCGCCCGTAGAGCGAGCCGCACGTGTTCGCCCTCGAAGCGTACACGCTGCCCTCATTCGTGTCGACGAACGTCTGCGACTTAAGGTGTGGGGATACCGTTGCATGCGAACATGGACCAAAGAGGTTCCAAGTTGGGTTTTCGTATAACGCGAGTTATGTTTGAAAACAAGTCTTTCAAGCAGACGACACGGAGATTCTCTCTTCGTCGCGCTATTCTTGGCGGGATGCCAGGGCTGCCCTCTTCGCTCTCTCCGGCATGGCCGACGAGAAGTCCCGACTTGCCCCTCCAAGCGGCAAGGGGCGAGAGGAGAAAGGTTTTTTCTATTCTTCGCGCGCGAGGTGACAACAATACGAGGACGAAACTTCCGCAAAGTGTCGTCCATAAAGGTCGATTAAAAAAAGCTAGTCTGTGCTGTCGGCAAAACGATCTATCGATAAAATGTTGTTCGATAAACTGATTGCCACCGGCTTCAATGGAGTCATCACCTATGATCTCCACTATACTGGTTTCCACTTTTAGTAGAGACCACTATAGAGGAAATTATATCTGTGGGCCCCTTTATAGTGGAGACCACTGGAAGGCGGCAAGCAACTTACTTGACTGGTGGCTGCCAGTGACGACTGACCTGTATAGTGATCAGTGGGCTCCACTATAACGGAGACCACTGAACTCTATAGAGATCAGTCGTTACCGGCAGCCATCAGTCAAGTAAGTTGCTTGTCACCTTTCTCGGCAATATTGCGGGAATTCACGTATAAAAACTGTACTGTTCGAAATTTGGATACAATTCATAACTGTATTTTTTTCTCAACGATAATGAAACATTTCATCCAATCTTTTTGCCCAAGAAACGAATCGCTAAAGCGCACTGTCCGGAAGAAAGAACCACATCCCTTTTCACGTCAGAAGCACCGAAGAAATGTTCCAGAAGCACGTCTCAAGCCTTCCCGCATGTCCTCCGCTCAAGAACGTTCCGCATTCATCGCTGCATTGACAGAGGTCCTGATATAGCACTTGGTTGCGAGACAGACTGAGAGCCATTCCAGTTATGACTGAAGATACTGCTCTAGTGATATAAAATAATTATGGAGATAACCTCAGAGGTGCTTCAGCAAGTGACGCAACAAATACGTACAACTTACTGAGAACTCGTACAGCTTACTGAGTACTGAATAACGCAGAAAGCGAGTCTAAACACCAATCTTGTTGTGTTTCATGGTTTGATTAAAATGCGCGGAGAAGGATTACCAATGAACAAAACTCGGACTAGAAAAGCGACACGATATACGCAAGAAAGCACTCATTTGGTATGTCATGTAGTCTTTATAATCCCTCATTAGTGTATTGGTACTCATTCGCAGCGCAGCTCGGTCAAAGCCAAGCATGCGGTTCCCAAGGAAAAAGACCCGTGACAAAGCAACAAAGCAGGCGGGCGACGCAACAGCATCAAAATGTCACGCATGGGTCTCAATTTAAAACAGCTGCAATCAGCAACGCCCTTCTGTACCCATAACGAGGGCTTACTACAATTCGGAACTTTATACGCTATACGCTACAACTTTATACGCTATTTAAAGATAACACCTACGGTAAATTCTAATAGTTGTACCGGCTAAGCGACTCTATAAACTTAGGCTATGCATATTTGTAGAAGAAATGACAACCTAATGCAGAAAATGTAACAACAAACAGTACCATTGCGAAAATGAGAACCCTTAGAAGTTGTCATCGCATATCGTTCCCGATGCGGTTACCACCGCAATAAAAAAAGAGCGCACTTCAAGTCTCTGGTTTTACGGCCGTTGAACTGGACGTCCTCCGCCCAAGCTGAGCCAGTACAGAAGGCGGTACCATGCTTGAGGCTGTCTGCTCGGTGGTGCAGTCCTTTATTGCGGTGCTCGAAGCGTTGGCGTCCTTTGCGCGTTTAGGTCTGTGATGTCGACGCTTATGGTATTTCTGCTCTTTCGGCTTTTTGCTAGGTTGACTATCTTCATCTCCACGTGCAGCCTCTGGTACCTCCACGAGTCTAGAGGCTTTTTTCTTCTGTCGATGGTGACGTCGGCGGTCGTGCAACGTCGAAGATGACTTCATGACCCCTCGGCTATGTCTGTCATCGGACAAGTCTTGCTTACACTGATGTTGTTTCGGCAGCACCATACCCTGCTGGCTGTGTTGCCCGAACGCGATGCTTTGCTGATGGTCTTGTACTTCAAGTAGGACAGTGTCACTTGCCTTCCGATGGCGATGGACGACGGGTGAAGATCCCTGCGGGATCTCTGCGCCGGGCAGGCATCGCAGCACGTCGGAAGTCAAGCCAAGTCCCGGCAACGGAGGAACTGATTCGTCGACAGTGTCCTCGAGGGGTTCGAGTCGACTGAACTGCTGCACCACCGCCGAGCCAACAGAATCCGTGAAGATGTTCGCCGCAATTCGAAAACGGTCTCTGGTGGGTGAAAAAAACATGGAATCGAGTCCAGGTCATTTCTGGTACGGACATGTGCTTTCGCGCTTTCGTGGTTCATGAAGGATATGTGTCACACGAATAAGCAAAATAGAGGCAATTGTGCCGTTTCAAGATTACCTTCCATCATATTCGCATACTACTGTCAAGACCGGTTATAACGAAGTCGGTTATAACAGAATAGCGGCTACAGCTAAGCGATCAGGATTTCCCATTCCCTTGCACTTCGTTATAACCGAAGTCGATTATAATGAAGCAAGGCGGACGGCAACGAGTACGGGATGGAGGACGGCGTCCGAAAGAGGCGCTAAAATGTAACAGTCTTACAGTTACAGTCACTCAGGCAAAAAGTAACCCTGCTACAGTTACAAATTTGAAAAAGACACTTTTTACAATTACAGTCACTTTGCTAAACTAATGCCGTTACTTCGTGGTTACTTTACAATAAAAACATTAGAAAACATACAAAAAGTACCTTCGTTAATATGCCTTTAAATTAGCATAGATTTCTTATAAGACATTGTGTTGTTCATGGTATTGAATCTGATTATTATGAGATACTAAGATTTTCTTAATAATCAATATTAACATGTTTGGTTCTTCCTATTTTAATTTTACCATGAATAGCTCCTTAAACAAGATTATAATCTAAGCCAGTATCCGAGTAAATCCACTATATGATAAATAATTTGGAGTCTCGTCTTTGCCAAAATTACAGGCGACTTTAGTTTTTCAAAATATTAGCATAGCAGGTACCTAGACAATGAAGGACATTAAAATAAGCGCGACCATCATAAGGATACACGAAAACAACGGCATGCGCCCAGATCTCTTGTATATCCAATCCTGGTGACAGTTTGCAATTAGCCACTCCTAATTTTGGATTTTTTTGATGAGGCAAAATCGGACGGAAGCAATAAAAATCATGCAAATGTGAAGTCAATAATAAGATATAGTCATGCCTTGCAATCAGCTTTGTAGATGTGTAATGCCACTCTAATCTACTCGTCGGTTGAACCGTTTTCTACAACGTGCTCACAATCTTTCATGAAACACGGAGCTTCCCTTGGAAACTTGGGGAGCAATGTTGCGGCAACATCTCTCTGTCAAAATAAGCACTGTTGGGGTACAAACGTCCACTGCGTGTCGAATTCCAAACGGCTGTTGCAATATTTTTTCCGCCACTTCCTAACCTGATCGAACACTTTTGTGCTCCTCCATCTTACCACCCGAAATAACAGAGACAACCCGGAAAGCCCACGACGTGAATATTGTCACGGATAAAAAAAGAGCTCGACGAATGTAAACTGAAAATAAAGGTTTAATCGGCGATCTTGCGTCGAACAAAATAAAGAACGAGCGCCTATACAGCAGAAACGAGGGGGGTTATTTGACGGCGTAACAGCAAGCGAGCGCGAGACTGACTCGACAAGGTCCCGCGCAGCTCTTTATCTACTGTGCGTGAATATCTCGAAAATTCGGCAAAGAAGCTTCGAGCGTCGCGCGCTCGGGACGAGAATGAACAGGCACTTTCGAGAACGAGAAAGCAGGACGAAATGATGAAAGTTACATCCCGAGTAAGAATAAACGCGAATCTTTCAGAAGTGCGTGATCGAGCCTTGCTTGTTTGGCCCTGCGCGCGCAATATCTATAAATTGACTGATGCCAAGTGACCCTGGTCTCGGCTAAGGGCTATCTGTTCAAGGGAAAAAACACAAGAAAAACAAGCAGAACGGCACAGAAGTTTCGAGCGAATACTCTTCCTCAAGTGACGGAACTCGAGAAGGGACAAGAAGTGGATGACAGGAGGCAAGGCTGGTAATTGGGTTGTAAAAAGAAGGAAGGGAGAGAAAATGGGCCTGAAGTCGAGACCCCGCAAGAGTACATCTGGGAATTGGACGATTCAAATTAGAGGGGAAGGAAAGGTATGCTTGGCGGCAAGAAGACGAGGTTCGGAAAGTCGGATGTGCCGTAAGCCTACGGGCGTTTGGGGCGACAATCACCAAAAACTGTCCTCTGCAAAAAGTACTCGCTCCCTCTGCCGGACGAAGAAAAGAAAAACGCTTTAGAGATGCCGCGCTTTGCTACATCTGCGATATTTCGTTTATAAGAGATAAAAGCACGTTCTCTAGGACAGTCTAGGGAGCCTTCATGTCCGAAGCGCACATGAAGGCACCCTAGGGGGGACCAGTTTGGCCAAACAGGGTCACCCAAAATTTATTTTCTTTATATTTTTATTTTTTCCCTCCTGCTCCAGAGGTTTTTTGTAACAATTTTTGTTTTGCCTTTCCCTAGGACTTAGGACTCTCTCACTTGTTGTGAGACATATTTGTGGTCGTGTTTGCAATATTTTGCACATCAATCTGAGAAGTAACTGTAACGACGTTACTTTTTACAGTCATTTTCAAGAAATAGTAACTCTGTTTAAGTTACAAGTTATTTTCACTAAGCAGTAAAAAGTTAGTTATAAGTTACTAAAAGTCATTAGTTACCGGTAACGCGCTGCTAGTAACTATAGTTACCGCCCAGGACTGCTATACAGCAGTGCGAATAATGTGGGACCGGACATGTTTAATGGTCAAAAAGTAGACGAGGGACAGTGGATATGCCGGTAGACAACTACTCTATAATAAATCGTTATCAGCCCTAAATGGCAAGTGGATAAATTAAACCGTCTGCTACCATAGCCTCCTTTATACTGACAAAGCCTGGCAGATCGCCATAAGAAGCGGCCGCCGAAAGTGAAAAGGTAGAGCGACAGACAACGGATGAGAGGAGAGGCTAGGGTGCCTACATGTCTGTCTGTCTGAGGGTGAAGACATCCATTGTTGCCCTCAATGTGCCAGCGCGTGACGCTCTCGCGCACTTGGTGCGTGATTGGGGCGGTAAAATGGCATCTGTGCATTAGCCAAAGCGGGCCCGAGCTGAGTGGCACCAGATTGCGCGCGCTTCAAAATGCATAAAAAAATGATTGGGCGGAAAAATGGCTCAGATGTCCCCACTCAAGCAAAAGCGCGCGTGTGTATGAAGGCACTCTAGGAGAGGCTAGGGTGCCTCAATGTGCGTCTGTCATAAGGTGAAGACACCCATTGTTGTATTTAAAACTGCCTGCGCGTGCCGAATGGGCCTTGAAATGGCGCCAAAACAACGGACAGAGCTAAGCGCTCGCTCCGAACGAGATCGAAGCGCGTGCATTCTGGGCATAGAAAAGACCGAGATGCCGCCACCCTAAGACAGACGTGGCTAAAATGTATGAAGGCTCCCTAGGAGAGGCATGTAACGGGTGCCCCGCTGCGGCGAGACGCCGAAACACACTTGTCCCGAGCGGTGTAATGTCCACTCGTGCTCCTCGCGTTCCTCGGGCTACCGCTTCTTTTCTCGTCGGGTTTGAAAACCATGTTTTGAGTCCTCGCCGCTGCAAAAGCTGTGCGCTGACTACAGGCTCCCCGAAAAATGCTTTGTACTACCAGATTCTCGCGCGCCAAATCCGCAACCGGGCACTCTATGGCTCCGTTGTCGAGCTGCCAGGCTTTGCAAGTATAGAGGAGGATATGCT
The DNA here is from genome assembly GCF_016920785.2 of Ixodes scapularis. NCBI lineage: Eukaryota > Metazoa > Arthropoda > Arachnida > Ixodida > Ixodidae > Ixodes > Ixodes scapularis. Next base: position 54,876,323 of record NW_024609882.1, read on the forward strand.
GCTGCAGATCGACGGTTAGTTTCAACCGCATCCAACCCCGAAACTTTAAATTTACTTTTTGTTTTTATATCCTATGTCTGCCACATTTAAACAGGCAGCTCGTCACCAGAAAAAGAACCAAACGTTCCGCACAATATAAAACTTTTTTTTTTTGTTTATTGCAGAAACAAACTGGGCATCGCCAAACTTCGATGGCTCGACCATTTGGTAAGACAAGACAAGGTCTACAATGGCGGCTAAAATCTGTCGCAGGCTGTATGTCGTTTTGAGATGTACTAAGCTGGAAGCGCAGCGTGCTTTGCGCCGTCGCCGAGCTCCACTCACATAATACAGTCGGCTGCAAACACGAGGCTGATGTCGCTGTTTGGCAGCTCCAGAATCCTGAGGATCATGAGCAGCGTGAGGACGCTGCTGTTTGGAATGCTGGCTGCGCCCAGGCTGGCGAAGAGCGTCGTAGTACTGCAAGGGCGCGTCATGGTGGCACCGACTGCGATATAGTACCGATTTGCATTGCGAAAGAATAAAAATCGCCTGGCTTGGACATTGCTTCAAAGTTCAAATGCAACGATAAACTTGGTGGAGTCTTTTCAAAGCGCGGTTCTGAGTGCTATACTAGATTATTTTACTAGTACGCAGTTCCTACTACTCAACCTCCGTTCCTATAGGGCGCCAGAAGAAACACCTAACTTGGCACAAGCTTGTCAATCCTGGGCCTAACTTGGGCCTAATACGGTTGTCCTCCTAGGCGTTTTAACGCCAGATTACATTTCTTTGGCGTTTTATGACCTATCACTTTCTTGCCAGAATGGCAGGCTTGAGCCAAAGACGGCACTATGAACCGAAGAACGAGCAGTAAAGCCTAAATCTGGCAGTTGTTTGGTAATCTTTATTAAGCCCAAAGTTGCCGCATCAAACCGAACAAGCAGAAGTAAAGCCTAACGCTGGCACTTGTTTGGCGAATTACGGCCAAGATAGCCATGACTCTGGCCAATGAAGGTCCAGTTTGGCTCTATCTCGTCTTTTTCGAAGATTTAAGCATCCCAAATTTCTAGACAAAACCCAAATTTTTGCCCAAAAAACTGCGACAACTGAGCATTGCTTTAGAACGGGGTTGGCCCCCATATGTGTCGGGGCTAACCGAGCGGCACTCCCTATACAAGTTCTTCTGCCGCTGGAGCGTCTCTTGCCAGGTGCTCAGGATATCGCGCTGAAAAAACGACTGCACAGCTCGATGTCCCGATCAACAAATAGGCTCTTTATTGATAGCGCACATGCTACAGACCTTTGTATCGCTTATCACCCCGGTGAAAAATGCCGAGTCACTGAGCTGTGGACGCGTGCGCAGCGTCCGATATACCGCACAGCAGAGCAACAGCGCATACTTGGAAGGCGTTCCACAGCCCAGCAGACAAAGATGGCAGCGCGCAGGAGGCGATTACTGCACACGTCTATATATGGGGCGTGGCGCACAAGGTTGCTTACGAACGATTCGATGCACTCACCCGATGCCTATCATGTCCTCCGGTCCCAGCTCGAGTCCGTTAAACTTTGCGAGGAATACGGCGGCTACCGAGACCACCACGGCGGTGCCGGACATGCTCACGTTGGCGCCGACGGGAATCACAAAGCGCACGATGCGTGGCTCCAGTTCCTCGATCTCCTCCAGCACGTCTGTGGAACGTACACACTTATTTTCCTGCTCCGTATTAATGGACAGATATAGGGTGCCTCAATGTCCTTCTGTTTAGGGTGATGCCACCCTTTGTAGTACCCGATGCCGACAGCACGCGCTCACGGATAAAATACAAAGAAATCGATGAAAACAAAATGCCGCCATAGCACAGTCAGCGCCACAAACGCGTGCAGGGACACGCTCTTTCACGCGCGTCTGAACAAAAAATGAAAATAAAAGCGTGAGACAAAATGGCCAGATGTCTCCACCCTAGGGTGCCTCAATGTCCTTCTGTTTAGGGTGATGCCACCCTTTGTAGTACCAGATGCCGACAGCACGCGCTCACGGGAAAAATACAAAGAAATCGACGAAAACAAAATGTCGCCATAGCACAGTCAGCGCCACAAGCGCGTGCAGGGACACGCTCTTTCACGCGCTTCTGAACAAAAAATAAAAAATAAACGTGTGTGACAAAATGGCGAGATGCCACCACCCTAAGCAGAGCGCACATGAAGGCACACTAAGATAAAACATAAAACCATGGGAGAGCGTTTGCAATTTAATGGCGGACCCGTTGGAGACTTTCTGTAACTATAGACGCGCTATCTTCTACAACTGACATAGGGGCCCCCTCACGGATTGTAAACGAACCAATACGAAGGGCACGCGTGTGAGCGTTCTACTAAACGCTACATTCAATGTATACCTTTTCGAAACAACGCAGTTACTTCTTTATTTTTTTTTAACAACATCAAGTGACCTATTTTTTTATTTTTGAACCGAGATAACGAGTAATGGTTTTTGGCTACTTTCCCAGAGGAACGCCTGTCACGCAAACCAAAACTTTTCCATGCGATTTCTGATGCATTTGCTCAGCGGTCCAGAATATCTGGATGGAAAGGCCGGTGAAGAGCATGTCAGTGCCATCGAGACCGGCATGTCAACCCATCGCAGTGTACTCAGCTGCAACGTGAGTGCGACATGTAACGGTATTCACTTTCTGTATTTAGTGACGTGTACATGCTGGCTTCAGCCAAACAAACATGTGTGTTAAATTAGTGACTCCACTAAAGTTACTAAACAATACATAATGTTCACCACCGACGGACGCAGTACGCTCACGCTAATATTCTACGACCTTGAATTGTCCCGCGTGTCTACTTTCCCGTGGAGCACTGGAGCAGCGAATCACTGAAATCCGGAAAGGAGCTCAGCGGATGACGAGGCCGAAAATATGATTAGACCAAAATTAACTTTGGCGATGTGTCGCTGCACACGGCGCAAGCACGTGTGAAAAGTCATGCTCAGAGCCACCTGTTATTTATATAGACGTTTTTCGTTTCCTTTAGTTCTCAGTCACGTGAGTTTCGTATCAGGTATCCGGGACGGAAATATAATAAGACATTTAAACCTGGATCATGCGAGAAAATATAGGTGAGGCAAAACAAGGATGTGTGTCAATAACGCATTTCCTGCAAACATATTTTATTTATTTATTTATTCAATATACCCTTCAGCGCCCAACGGCTTTACCAAAAAAGGGGGAGGGCAAATAAAGTGAGGAAAAATAATAAACAAAATCTAGGTTAATTATGAAGAATTCGCAAGTGGTAGGAACAATAACAATAATTGTACATTGAATTACACACTTGACACTATCGGGTGCAGCCAGATTCTTTACGCGAGGCGTATGGCGGGGTAGCAATCACAAAACCATATGTACTTCCTCTCATCTCACGATGGCCTAAGGGTCAAAGCTACGAGCCGTCAGGTCCAATCAGGAGCGAGTTCGAAGCCACGTGGCGGATTGTTTCGACGTACGTGTGATTGCGCCCGGCTCGTACTACAGGTATACGCACGTCGGAGCACCACGAGGTCCCTAGCTGGCTCGTGATTGGACAGGACTTTCGGGTTCAGTTTATTGCAGGGTGAGACCATGTATGTAAGCCTCAACTCACGAACACAGTCGCCTGTAGGTTTTCGACTCGCGCGTTACAATATAAGTACGATGCCTCATACTCGCCTTCGACTGGCGTTTGGCGTCCCAGACCGACCGTACAACGAAAGTTGTCCCGAAATGGCGAAGAATTGGGCTACAGGAGCAGGCGCGTCACGCTACTACATGTCGTGATCATGTCGGATGGTCATGGCTGCCTTTGTATCTACTCACTTTTTGAACGCCTTCGAACGCCAGAGTTCGGCGTTCGCATTCGAACGGGTTCCAAGTCTGAGTACAGAGACCCAGGCAGCCAGCCTTCGCCTCTACACCCTCCAATAATTCTAACCAGAGCTCGGTGCTCTGACGTGCCTATCGCGCTCTTTTATACACCAACTCAAGTTTACAAACAAACCGGAACGCCTCTAGTGGACGCCACCGGCGCCGCGCATGCGCGATGGGGGGTGTGGGCAAGGAGCTCGCAGTCGCCCATAAACAAACCATTGGAATGTGATGTTGTCGGCGTCAGTGTGAGTCCCCCTGCACATTTTCGCATTCGAATTGTTGATTCTACGCCTTCCTGGCGATGTCTGACTACTTGAGCGGCGTCAGCGAAATTACCGAGGCTCGTTACACCGCAAAACTTCGCGTGAATAATGTGATATGTGGCGATTCATTCCGCGTGGACGGCGCAGTATGTACGCTAAAGCCTGATTCGTATGATGCGATTTCGCTCGCAATTTTCAGTTGCTACGCCGCTCGGGCTGCAAAAGCGTGAACCGTAGCTGAGGTAGTCGACGTCGATACTGGAAATCGCAAGCAGAATCGCACCAAGTGAATTAGGGATAACAAGTCGGTGATGGTCACTTGTAAAAATGATCAACATCCTTTTGCATCTACTGTTTACATCGAGCCTGCTTACTAACGTTCAAATATAAGTCTTTTGAAGCCTGCACTTCTTATATGAAGTACCGGGCCAATATTTGGTCTACGGGCCGGCGTCTCCTAAGAGAGCAGACGACAGGCAGAAACGTTTGAAAGAGCAGAGGACAGTTCGAACGATCAGGTGGCCGTTTGAACTTTAAGACGCACTGAACGTAGTCCGCAGGTGGTCCGCACAACCTGACGGTTTTCTGGCGTTCATGTGTGAACAAAAATAAATCTGATGACCCCAAGTATCTGTGAATTCAACCCAAAGTGCTTCCCGCCCAAGCAATCGTTGTCCGACGGCGTCTGCTTTTCCCTTTTCACGGCACATATCGAGATTCTCGGACGAACCGAGCACGTGAAAACTGACCTTCAAACCTTTCTCGACACTTTAGGCACGGCTCCAGTTGCAGCGTTTTGAGGAGAAGGCAGGTTTTTGTCTGGTTCCTTTCAAAACAACGCAGGAATGCACGTCTGGCATGGGGGCTTCTGCCCACAGCCCCAGACCGGAAGTGCGACCGACGCGCCACCACCGCGCCGTGACGTCACAGAGTTGAGTTCGTGTATAACGTCAGCATGCAGAAATTGAGAGATCGCGAATGAGGCGTCCGTAAACACACCAAATAGGAGACAGGTTTAGCCTGGAGCATGTCCGACGAATGTTTGTCTGTACATGTCTGCATGCAGCTTTTAATGCGTTAGCTCGTTTTGACAAAAACCCGGTGGTCTGTTGTTTGTCGGAGCCGGGGAGAGAGGGAGAGGAAGGGGGAAAGGCTGACGCGGGTTCGAAGCGCTCACCTCAGCACCCGTCAACCTCTCCCTCTTTCTCCGGCACTGACAAATTGACAGACGCCGCCGGTTTTTCGTCAGAAGAAGCCCTTTTGTTTTCGTCGAAGTCACGCGCACAGCTGGCGCGCAGCCAGAGAGAAGGAGGAGCCGCGCAACACCTCCTAGATAACAAAGCCGTAGTGCTAAATGAGATGGCGTCATCAGAGAAGGCCAACGCTGAGCACGGATTGAAAACAAGTGCTGCGTCAGCGCTTGGCTTCGAGTTAAGTTTGAGCCGAACGTTGACGCAATCGTCGTGTCCAATCTGCGCCTATAGCGTTGGCCTTCTCTGATGGCGCCGTCTCATCCAGCACTATAATTTGTTATCGAGGAGGTGTTGCGCCGCGGCGGGGTGGAATGCGTGCGTCCTCAGTTGCCGCCCTACCGTCGCCGGTTGTTCTTCGCCCTTGGTTTCCGTAGTAGCGGTGCAGGGGCTGTGATGTGTGTTTAAAACGTTAGATGTGGTTCCCTCCACGAGCGATATGGATGCGGTTCCTTCCAAGAGTGGTAGGATCGTGGTTCTTTCCACGAGTGACATGGATGACCGCATCCAGGCGCGTAAACGATCTCTGACAGGGAAAGACAAGAAAGGATAAAAAATATTACAGGAAGCTGCATCGGTGTATCCTTAGGGAATCCGTTAGCATGACCCTTGGAAAACGATACACACTTGTGTCCTTTTAGGAAACGCTAACACTGACCAAAAAGAGACAACAAAAATAGAGAAAGCCATAGAAGAGAAGTGAATATATAACAAGTCAGGTGTTAGCGTTTCTTAAAGAGGGACGTATGTAGCATTTAAAAAGGTCATGCTAACGGATTGCCTAAAAATCCACCAGTGGATCTTCCTGTATATTTCGCATGACCAATATCTGACAGGACCGACACACAAGGAAAAGACACGCCTCAGGCAGGGTCTGCGGACTGTCCTTTGCATACTGTGTAAGCAGTACCATAAACGCGGCTTTACGCTCCGAAAGTACTGAACATGCGCAGGTCTCTTTTGTGGAACACATCAGACGCGGCGCATGCGTTCACAGCCCAGTGACTATGCGGGCGGAAACTGGGCGAGAGGAGGAGACGAGAACGCGCGGGCATGTTAGAACGCCTAGCTTTGTTTGCGATGATTTGATTTATTTATGATTAAAGCCTGGCTTTAATCATAAAAAAAATTTGATTGATTGATTGATGATTAAAGCCTGGCAGATCACCACGAGAAGCGGCCGCCGAAATGGAAGAGGTGGAGCGGATGAGAGGAGAGTCACATGACTGGCGCCCCGCTGCGGCGAGACGCAGAAACACACTTTTCCCGAGCGAACAAGTGTTTTTCGGGTCCTCACCGCTGCAAAAGCTGTGCTCTGACGTCCAGGTTTCCCGAGAAATGGCTCTTTGGTACTTTGTGCTACCAGATCCTCGCGCTCCAAATCCGCAACCGGGCACTCTATGGCTATGTCGTCAAACTGCCAGGCTTTGTGAGTATAGAGGAAGCTGCGTTAGTGGGTAGACTCAAAGTGAGCGGCCTTTGTATCTATCACACTCGTCGAACGCGTTCCAGTGCGAGAGGCAAACGCCGGACGCCGGCATTCCGCGTTATAAAGCGTTCGACGAGTGCAGTGGAGACAAAGGAGCTTTAGGTCTACCCTCTCCCCCAGTTTCTGCCCTCACAGGCATTTTGCCTGAGTGAGAAGCACTGGGAAGGAGTAGATGAAGACAAAGCGGAAACCTTATTCCCGTTACCGATGGTCTCCGGCATGGAGACGGCCCTTGAGGCCGAGCGCACGGCCTTGAGCATGGGCGACGTGGTGAGCCTGAGGAAGCGGCGCAGGCTCCGGCGCGTCACGGCTGCGTACAGGGCCGGCAGGAAGACCAGGCCGTACAGCAGCAGGCAGGCGAGCGCCGTGAGCACGTACTCGAAGATGGAGCGGAACACCCTCCCCGTGTCCCGCACCTGACTGGTGCGCGTGGCCACCAAGAAGAAGATGCCTACGGGGGAGTACCTGTGCCAGATGGTTGTCGGGCTCGCGTCAGGGCTTTCTTTAAATGTGTGCTTGACCGCTCCTGACCCAGGCGACAGGTGTTCTTAGACAACACCAATGTCAGAGACACCGGGACAAGTGTTTGCTGCACAAAACGTATCCTCAGGGTGAATAAATTACTTGTCGCGACGTGATATACGTTAGTACGTTCCAGTGACCTCGAGATTGCCTCGTTCCCAGCGTTTCACAGCCCCGAAGAGAAAAATGGTAGGACGGAAAAGGAGCTTGGAATGGCCTACGGATGGCCGCCGTTCCGACTCACCAGGCGATGAGATGCGAGATGGTGACGGAGGCGTTGCTGAGGCCGATGAAGATGTTGAGCAGCGCGTTGGACTCGGTCCCTGTGACGGACAGGACGGCTCCGAGCAGGATGGATACGGACAGGATGCCCAACATGTTGGAGCGGGACTCCTTGGAGATGACAATGTCGTCCTCGTCTAACGAAAAAAAAAACAAAAACACGATATGGCGAGATATATGCGAAAATTCAAAGCGACGGTTGCTCCACGCTTCGACCATTGTGCTTTTATAAACCAACACGCTGTTCACGAACAAGTTAGCGTTTGCCCACACCAGATATGGGCCCTTGTCGTGCGCGGAAACGGGGTTTGCTTGAAGTGAATCATCCGCGCTTGTGCCGTATACCGACCGCAGCGCCACCGCATCGGCGTGACGTCAGACTCGCGTTGGCGTGTATCGTCCATGCACCAACCAAGAAGGCATGTACTGTCAGCTCTCCTTGATTATAATGGAAGCCCGAAGGTTTCAACAAGACGTCAGGTTTCACTTTCTTTGATGACTCTGACCGCCTCAATCATGAACCTGAGAACCGGGTCTGAAAGCCTTCAATTTATCTTATTCGTCTTTTATGTGCACTGTTGTTGGCAAAAATGCTCATGTGGAAATTTTAGCTCGCCTAAATTCTTCAGAGGCTGGGCATTCGTCAAGCTTTCATAATCTTGGTGTAGCATCAGTATATTCAGATACACGCTTTTTCCAAACCACTTCCGACTAGAGTAGATTACTCGATCACTAGCGTAGCGTAATTATTTTGTCATGTTTTCTACAAACCTGCGAGTTATGTGAGGTATATTTAAAACATAATGTATATTAATACATCTCATACTGACACCTCTAATTTATCCTTAAAGGATAACTGCACAGAAAAAAAAGTTTTTTTTTCAATAGCCTAATTGGGACAAGCATGTCAAAAAACAATTTTTCCGCGAGAAAAAACATTTTTTACAGCAATATTTATTGCATGAGACTCATTTTAGTTTGCGGCTATTTCGTCCGTTTTAAATCGCGCGCCACGAAGTTGTGATTATGTGACGTCAATCCCAAAAGGTTCTCATTGGCTAAGAGTTTGATTGACAGCTTAGGTCTTGGTTGTTAAACCTTTGTTATATGTTGCAATTTCCTTTTGAGCGGCATATTTTTACGTTTAAAGAATAATCCATGTGTTGAGAGTTATTATTCTTTACAAAAGGTTTACAAGACGGGCACTTCCGTTTGGATTCATACAAACAAAAGCTTCGCCATTCTTTCATGGCCGCCGAAGTCTCTGCTCCCGCCTGTCTCGCCTACCTCGACTAATCGTTTCGCCTAAGTGATCAGTGTTTCTTCCTTTCGTGCTGACCCAGGTACTTCTTGAAGTGAAGTAGTGCCTGTTTAGCAGCGACGCGGTTCTTTCGTTTTCCTCTTTGCTTGCTTAGCGTGCTTTTTTTTGTTGTTTGTTTTGCTTGTTTGCGCGTGCAAATGCTGACTTTTCGGAGATGTCAGATGCGTGATCCCGACAGTGAGCCTTCCAGAAGCCATGTTGCCCCGAAAGGAATGCTATTTGGCTGGAGGCAATCGGGCTTTCGCGTAGCGACCAACGTGTCTAGTTACGTTCTCGTCATATCGCTCTGGAGGCCGTCGAGATTCGCCCCGTGTGCACCTAACGTCCGCGACTAGACAGAAAATAAAAAAAGCACTATGTCCACTACGTAAAAATGGTCTCAGTTCATGCATCTGTAGGCAGCTACGAAATCGTGCCCAAATTTATTCACACCGCACGATGCAACACGTCGCTGTGCAAACGCAGTCCAACACGAAGCATAAAAACGGCAGATTTAGGACAACAATTCGGAGTCCATTGTTCAATTAAAACGACGTAATTTTGTTGAAAACGCCCGCAGCTTTTTACTCACGGTATGCGTCGGCAAACTTCCACATTTTGAAACAGAATGAGGCAGATTTACTTTTAAAAACGGTCCCAGCGTCCTCCCGGACCAGTTTGACTGGATCAGCTGACGACGACGGGACTTATCTGGTTGAACGTCAACCCCACAAGTTCCAGTTTGCGCTCCGTGTTAGCACCGCATTACACACAGCACGAACGTTTCAGCTCTGTCGCATCGCCGTGTTGCACAAAACAGAACGAGATCGCCGAAACCAACGCAGCGCTGTCGTGAACCTTGGCTTGTGGTTGCGCACTCGTGGATTCTGTGACTCCCTTCGCTTTCAAAGCGCGCACGACGATTACGAACGATACTTTCCGTCTTCCGGGAACATCACAGGGGCACTTCTCCGGTCACGTCTTCGCTACATGTGCTCGCAAACCGCGTCAAACCAAAACAATACCGCGGCCTGGCGTAGTTGCCAGATCTTGCCGGAAGTCGAGACGCTGCGTCGTTCAACGGTTCAACTCCGCAACGCAAGGAGAGTGAGGGGCGGGGCGTACTCCTCTTCCGCGGGGGTCGAAAGAGCGGGAGTTTCAAACGTGGAGAGGTTCTCACTCTACTAAATTACGTCCTGTGGCGTAAATATTGATAAAAGAAATCATTTTTTTCGCGGAACATTTGTTTTGTGACATGCTTGTCCCAATTAGGCTTTTTAAAAAAAAACTTCTTTTTCTTTGCAGTTACCCTTTAATCTTGGTCTCGAATTATGCCGCGCCGGCCGTCTGCTTCAGTATCCGTTTTCACAATAGGAAATATAATCGCGTGTGTTTGATTAGAAACAAAATTTCTTTCATTTGTTTATTTCTTTAAACTGAAGCATACGTCTGGCAATTGTTAAAAGATTCGTTCATTGGCGGGAACTGTACTTACCAGTTGCGTTTCTTCCTATGGTGACCGTCTGCGAAGAAGTAACGTGCGATCTCAAGACCCAATTTGCGACCCATGTGGCGAAAGCTCTAAGGGTCTCTCCTCGTAAAAAAAAAAAAAAAAAAAAAATCAAAAGCGTCATACTATGTCGGTACCGTTTTCTTGTAATTTGTGACGCGCTAGAAATATATTGCTGCTCATGTTAAATAGAGTCGGTGAAAGGTTAAGAGGGAAGTGGAAGCTCCTCCCACCTTTTTCCACTTCAGCAGAGCGAACGCTGGAAAGGAGGCGACTTCCTCTCCAGCGTCGGTTCTGCCAAAGTGGAAAGAGGTAGGAGCAGTTTCCACTTTACTCTCACCGATTATAGAAAATATCACGACAAAACCAGATTGAGAACACATAGTTTCCCAACCTAGCACAAATATTCAAGAATATCCAAATAACTAATAGATATGTTAGCCCCCATGGACATTAAGTACGTTTATTGAAGACCCTTTAGCTTGTGCTAACTTTAATAACGCAGAACGTCACAAGTCACTTGTATCTGATTCGATACTATCTCGACCACGCAGTATAAGTACTAGAGTTCGTGTTTTAAGAGTTTTTTTTGTTTTTTTCGTCAAAAACAAAAGTGTTTTCTTTTTTTTTCCTTGGGGGGGGGGGGGGGTAGGTGTTTTTTGGTTTCCATTTCTGGGCGTCATTAAACAATCTGAATTTATCTTATTCGGAAAATAAGACGCGGGACTGAGATTTCCAAAGCCTTCAAAACATCGGTTATGATCTGAATACTTAAGGAACGTACTTGTGCCATAAAGAATTAAAAACGCGGACGGGGGAATGTGGTTCCGAAAAATGAAACGGCCTCACGGACAGTTCAGTGAGGGTTCAATTCAGTGTTAAGATGAAATGAAGCCTTAAACACAAATTTTCATCCCGCGTAGCGTCGGCTTATCTTAGTCAAGGATCGTTTCGATTCGAGGGTTTTTGGTTTTCGCCGACTTTGATAAAAGTGCAGTGCAGGCGAAGGCAACGCCAGACAAAGAGAGAAATGGCGAGCACTAGGAAGGCACTAGAAGAGGGCAGTGGAGGGCGAGGAGAGGAAGGAAGAGCAAATATAGGAACGTTAGAGCGGAGGGAAAGTTTCCTTTCTTCCTTCCCAGCCTTCCTGGTGCTTGCCCTCTCTCCCCTCGCCTGGTGTTGCTATTACTTGTACCGCACGCAACTAGCAACGCCGAGTATATACTAATACGGGGTTACTTTTCGGGATGTATCGGTATTTATCGAGAACACGGAACCCTAAGTATGTTTCTCCTTTCCTTGCGTCGCAAAATATCTTATATGCTCCTTTCTTTTTTTCCCCACGAAATGCTATACTTTGTTTTACCTTAAGTTCGTACGCGGCCGATGCTACAAGCGCGAGCATGTGGCACTGAGCAGCGCTTGCACTGCACCAGCGCGCGTAGGGACGCTGAAAGCCCGGAGCTCGCACTTGTAGCTTCTGCTACGCTCACACTTATAGTGAAAAGCAGTAATGTATTATCAACTTGACCTACAAGATAAGCGCCCTCATCCTCCCTCGTAATTTCTTCTCACGTTGACTATCAGTTCAAAGTCGGAATTGCTCACTGCCCCCGCGCAGCAAGTTCGTCTGCTTCTTGTTCAGGGGTCGCGACGACATCAGAATGCTGAGCTGGGATTGGCCCTGATTGGAAGGATAGTGGGCAGATCTGAATGCTAGCTGCATGGCTAGCTGCCATTGAGGTCTCCCCACTATACTTCCAATCAAGGCCAATCCCAGCTCAGCGTTCTGATGTCGCCGCGACCCCCTGCACAAGATGCAGGCGAACTTGGACTCCGCACAGTGGCAATATCATCACACTACAAATCAATAAATGGTCATTACTGTTAATGTTAACGCGACATCTTCTGCACGTGTTGAAATTACTTTTATTTAATGTGTTTGTTTTATTTTTCCTTCCTTTAAATAATGCGCCCCGGAGCCCAAAAGTACTGATTCAAATCGATATCACGCGACATACCGTGTAGATGCAAGCCTCCACGAAGTTACTAGGAAAAATGTTCCTGAAAAAGAAAAAAACGTATAAGGTCCGGTTTATATACGTTACCAAAAAAAAAAAAAGCTGCAAGGCCCGTTTACACACTTGCATTTGTAGGCCCGTTCACACTCTTGCAACCGAGCACGAGTGAGAGAGACGAGACCAGTTTTTAAGCCTCTTGCGATCTCTTAGGACCAGCTCCGCTGCAGCGGAGATGGTCCTAAGAAGTCGCAAGAGGCTTAAAAACCGGTCTGGTCTTTCTCGGTCGTACCCGGTTGCAAGAGTGTGAACGGCGCTTGACCGACAGAGACACGACCGGTTTTTAAGGCTCTTGCAACGCAGCAGCGCATCCGGTCCTAAGACGTCGCAAGAGGCTTAAAAACCGGTCTTGTCTCAGCCGGTCGTTGTCGCTCGCAAGTGTGTGAACGGGTCTATGTACTGCAGTGCTTCCCAAAATGTTGGTCCCAAACTGCGAATATGTCACGACCTCAACGAGATCGAGAAGCGGCTAGGGAACTCTAAAAAATGCGAACCTCCGCTTCCCTGCGGGGACGTTGACGACAACAAAGTCGCAGCTCAACGTCGAGCCGGAACTGAGAGCTGCGATGTCCAAACTAGGGCCTCGTTTTAAGAAAACGTGATCTAACAAACAAGCTCACTCGAGTCATTAAAAACAATCATTCCTGCTGGCATGCTTTTTTTTTTTTTCTTTTTTAGAGTTTTGTTTTAGGGGCTGGTTCCCGTGTTTAGCGGCGTCGACTTTGGGAACCAGCGCTAAAATTCCGGGCGCTAAATTTAGCGGGGAATCGAATTGGTGTTGAGGTCACATGACGTCAATTTTTCCGCTAAATGTAGCGGAGAAGCTGAATTTGTTCACAGGTGACGTGACATGAAGTCATGTGACGTCATTTTCCCCGCTAAATTTAGCGGGGTATTGAATTGGTGTTGAGGTCACGTGACGTTAATTTTCCCGCTAAATTGAGCAGAGAAAATTAATTTGTTCGTTGGTGACGTCAAACGAGGTCATGTGACGTCATTTTCCTCGCTAAATTTAGCGGGGAGACTGAATTGGTGTTGAAGTCACGTGGCGTCAATTTTCGAGCTAAATTCAGCGGTGAAACTGTGGGATGCGGGGAGGAGGCAGAGAGTAGAAGGAGGGGAGGAGGAGGCGGAGTAGGACCCTCCCCTCCCCTCCCCTCCTCCTCCTTTGTACCCTCCCGTCACGGTATACCGCAAAATCAAAATACCTCAAGATCTGCACTCTAATTTCGCATTAGAGATATGTAAACGTCTTTCAATTTTTTGGGATGGTATCTAGCTTAGCTGACTCACTCTGACTATATTAAATGTCAAATAAAATTTAAGTATCAATTTTGTTTTCGACTGTTCATGCACTGAAATGCAAACGCTTGCTTGCAAATAGTAGGAAAAGAAAAAAGTGCGATCGAAGGTTCTTTTTTTTTTAAATATTTGATGGGTCGACGGGTGGCAGAAGTTTGGAAGCACTGATCTACTGCTCTAATCAAATCAAATCAAATCAGCTTTTATTTTCCATCACATAATGGTGGATACCAAGAGAAAAAGCTGCTTATATGCAGCTTGACGAGCCTTTGGCACCCCTACATGGCAGACATCGCAACAAGAGATCATTTAATAAACAAATAAATCTAGAAAAACTATACAATGTGCATTTTTATACAATGTTAATAAATCATAGAATGTGCATTTTTTATACAATGTTAACGATGCTATTTTTATTAAGTGAAGTGATATCAATTTCTAGCGATGCGACATGATTTAGTAAGTGAGGAAGTGCATGTTTAATTCTTTGATGTCCAAAGTTCGTACGTGATCTTGGTATTTGCCATGGATGCATTTGACGGGTTTGATAAATTGGAATTTTCAAATGAAGGTCAGCGAGGTTCAGAAATGTTTCGGATTTACCTTTTAGGGCCGATTGGTACGTTAATATTAAGCGTTGACTGTAAAGTTTTGACACGTCGGTTATGGAAAATTTATCAAAGAGAGGCAATGATGGTGAGGTCGTAGGAACATTGTCTATTGCACAAAGAGCTTTTTTCTGCAGCACGCGGAGCAAATTTAAGTTGGTTAAACCAGTGGATCCCCATATCAGATCGCGTATCCTAAGACGGGGAAAAATAATGATTTAAAAATTTGAAGTTTGATATTGGTAGGTAAAATGTTTCTATATTTGTTTATTACTCCAACTATTTTTGAAAGTTTAGTACGAACATATTTAACATGTTCAGACCAGGACATGTTAAAGGAAAAAAATACACCCAGAGTTTTGACATTTTCAACACAATGAATAATATCAGAACCATATTTGAAAGGAAGGAATAAATTTGTTTGAGTTCTAGAATGTAGTTGAAATATTACAGCCTTGCTCTTATTAGTATTTATATGGAGGGAGTTAATTTCGCACCAACATTTTAATTTAGATAGAACAATATTTGCTCTGGTAACAAGATGTTCATAATTTTTATCAGAAATGATTATACTCGTATCATCTGCGTATAGTAGTATATAGTATAGTAGTATACTACCAACCGAACTTTACGTTTATTTATTTATTTATTTCTTTTTTTGCTCATATACGCGTTTGGTTTACCTGTTCCTATGCTTCATGTTTTAGACGTCTAGGCTGCGTCGCTTTTTGCAGTGCATTCCGTTCGGAAATAGGCTTTGCCCGTTTCTTTGGTTGTCGCGTTGACGGCTAAATGTCGTGACCTCGCTTGGAATGGCGATAAGAACGGTTTTCGCTCGCAACCAGAATATGACTCGAAAGCGTACGATCGCGATGGTACCTCCGAAATCTATTAGCCAGGGCAATTTCCATGGACATAGACCTCACACTCCGAAAAATTCGGAGCGTCGACTTTCCCGCCAACCACTTGGAAAAGTCAATCACTACAATCTAGGGAGACAGCTCGGCGAATGAAAGGAGGCTCCAAATATGTCTAAACAGCAAAACAAAACAAAAAAACTGCTTGAACTGCGCTATTGAGAATGACGCTTGCATGCTTCTATGACATGCACAGTGTCACAATGCAGACAGTTTCTTTCGGTCTAAACATATGTCATCCTCACCAATAACGTTCGCCGAACTAGCTCCCGTAGATCGCGGCGACTGACCTTCCCAAGCACTTTGCAGGAAATATAGAAGCACCGGATATCCTTAATAGAGTCTGGTGGACAAGAGGTATAGACGCTTTGCAGCAGCTGTGCATGGGCGCCGCCATAACTGACCTTCAGTTTTTGTTTCCTCTTATTGAATTTTCTTCACCTCATCATTACCATACCAGGCCAAGTTATGGCAATCTTAAATTCTATTCCGTCCTTCTACCCAGCATTGGCCTTTCTGGAGGCCCGTCAACACCCGTTTCAGTCACTCGGTATCTCCACAACACAAAAGAAGGTCAGCAATGGCGGCCGTAATCTGGCGCGTGTGTAAAGCGTCTATATGTCCCGATCGGAGCGATGCAGTGACCCTGGTGACCCAACCAGTCACCTGAGGAGGTCGAGCAACGCATCGGCAGTCGTGGCTCTCCTCCGGCTCCAGCAGGGCTTGTTCCACGACTGGAGTTGGTAGGCGACCGCGATGCCGATGGATGTCGCCATGCCTGCGTTGAAGAATTCCCGAACCCCAACACTTTGGCGCTTATCGCTACCGCGACGGCTGCGCCACGCCTTTGTACGATGGGCACTGACAGCTCAAGAAACGGGAGGTACGGCCTCAATGATGTTCCCGCTCCTTGTGTCGTGAATGGTTCTTCGGAGCTCTTATCGATTGGTACATGCCCTCTCATTGGCTGCGGAGCCATCATAAGATACGGAGGACTCGCTAGGGCCTTAAGCTTCTTAAGCTGTCAGCGACGGTGGACATGCCCTGTTCGGCTGCCAGCTCGGCGTGACGTCATATACACGAGACGGGAGCGGAGGGCAGAGGGCGGGCACCCACTTGTGGCCAGGAGGAAGTAGAGGAGCGACAGCACGCCGATGTGTCCCGCGAGCACGATGTCGATGCTTCCGAGGGCGGCGATGACGCTCGACGACACCAGGGGAATGACCAGGGACTCCAGCATGCGCATGTACAGTTCTCCGGGAATGTCCAGGTACATCAGGACGGGCGTAGACCACGTGCCCTGGGCGCCAGCAGAGAAAGACAAAGAAATGTGCAAGTTTAGTAGAACACAAGAGAGCCAATTGCACTGCGAACAACGCGTGACATCCCTTCGAATGACGAATTAGACCTGAAAAAGATGCGATGTGCACAGGGTCAATGACCATGATGCTCCACTTGCTCCTTCTCCCTGTACACAAGGGATGTTTCATACCGAATCGTATTCTGGGCGTCCTCATTGACTGGGATTCTTACATTGTTCGCTGCGATTGGATGCCTCCGTTTTCTGCAGGAAATTGAACTCAGATAATCAGTGGCGTCACAAGGGGGGGGGGGGGGGAGGGAGGGGGGGGGGGACGTGCGGCGGACCACGCGAGAACGGGGGGCGGGGGGGGGGGGGGGGGTCGTGGCGGGCTACCGCCCCGGCTGCCGCTGACCCTCGTGACGGCACTGCTCAGACTTATTTACAAGCTGTCAATAAATAAATAAACCGACCAATCAATCAGCTGGTGTTTACTGTGCCCCAGAATATCTGGCAGTCGTTAGGAGGGGCGCACGCACGTGATGCGAACGACAAGGGGGAAAAAATGACTAGCGTAAAAATGTGCAAAACACTCCTTTTGAACTCCTCGGAATTACCAGCGAAGAAGTCCACGACAGAACGACAGAACTGTCGGCTGTATGCCGACGGTTCTGACTTGTCGGATGCATCCGTGTAAATGGACCGCCATATTCTAAACCAGAAGGGTAAAACAATTGTACAGCAAATAGCTCGGCAATTGTGTTGTATACGTGAAACGTTCTTGCACCATTAACTATTAGCGATAAACTGAGCCTGTGTCCACATAGTTTGGCGAATGACGGGCTGGAGCCGGTCATATGTCAGGTATCCTGCTAAATTTAGCGGGTAAGCAGAATATGTGTAGTATGCACAACGTAAGTTTCCTCCCTAAATCTAGCGGGCAAACTAAATTTGACTATAGGTCACGGGACATCATATCACGTGATGCCAATTTTTCCCCTAATTTTAGTGGGGAAACTGAATTTTCGTACAGGTCGCGTGACATGAAGTCGCGTGAATTCATTTTCCCCGCTAAATTTAGCGGGGAAACTGAATTGGCGTTGAGGCCACGTGACGTCGACTTCACCGCTAAATGTAGCGGCGAAACTGAATTTGTATGTAGGTCATGTGACACGAGGTCACGTGACGTCATTTTCCCGCTAAATTTAGCGGGAAAGCTGAATTGTTGCTGAGGTCACGTGACACCAATTTTGCCGCTAAATCAAGCAGGGAAACTGAAGTGATGTGATGTCAAAGGCCACGGCTTCACCAAATCCGTCAAGCCGTGCAACAAGCCAAAGAACGTTTCATGTTCAAAAGGTCGTCCATCTATCGTGGACGTTAGCAAACGTGAAATGAGATTCTGCTCAATAGCGGGAGAATCAGTAACAGAGTTGAGCACCTTATAACGTGTGAGTGTAAAACATTTAAGGGGAAGAAAAAAAAGCAAAAAGAAGTGGTCACCCTCGCGCGAGAACCTTATCACGAAACGCGATATCGGCTATAGCGTCTTCTGCGTTAAAATCGCCCCGACAAAGGAACATAAAACGTGCTGCCTCTGGGAGTGCTCGCACGAACTCACCTGACGTATATGTGCTCCGAGCAAGACGCCGCCGATGACGGCGACGACGACCAGGAGGTTCAGCGAGTTCTCGGACACCTTGAACAGACTCGCGTCGGCTTCGGCCTTCTTCTTTTTCGGCTCGCTGCCCTGCGGCACAACCTGTAAGTGCAGGATGAATCCCCGTAGCAAGTGTTGCGTAAAGTACGTCTAAAAAGTACAAAGTAAATAAGAGTCTATGTAATTCAAGTACTAAGTACACAGGGCCCAATGTACTTGAAGTAAAGCACTATATATACGATGTACCTTTAATGTAAAGAACTAGTACTTTTTAACACAGTCATTCATGTTGCACGTTAGTTCCCCTATGCAGTTTTTTGATAAACTGGTATGCATTGTCCCAGGGGCAGTTTTTGGAAATGGCGGCGAATATTAGATAATGTCAAATGGCCACAAAGTAGTTAATTTACTCTCGCTGACGAACAATTTCACACAATAAGTTCATAAGGCACTGATTTGTATCGGTCTTACAGCCGCCATTACTTCACTCAGAGAAATTAGCAAATGAGCAATGCGCCTTCTGTTCCCGTTACTGGTGAGAGTTGAATATTCCTTCCAATATTCCTTCGAAGTTGAGTAAGCATCGTTTTGCGTCACAAATTTAACAGGACTAAATCTGGGGAACGTGCTTTGAATTCAGGTGTTGTGCTTTCCTCGGAAAGTACCAGAAAAAAAAAAAAAATTTAAGTAGAGTGTAAGTACATACACTGTAAAAAAAAGCCCGTGCGCCTACTTTCCCGCACAACACTTGGAGAGCCAATCACCGCAACTTACGGAGGCAGCTCAGCGAATGACGATGCCGAAATATATGTTTAGACCAAAAAATGTAGTCTGAGTTGTGACATTAAGCAATACAAAACGTCACGCTTGCATTGCTTAATGTCACAACTCAGAGTACGCTTTCTGGTCTAAACGTATGTTTCGGCATTGTCATTCGCTTAGCTGCCTCCGTAAGTTGCGGTGATTGGCTCTCCAAGTGTTGTGCGGGAAAGTAGGCGCACGGGCTTTTTTTAGAGTGCAGTCACCAAAATATACTTCAAGTAAATTACAAATCTTCTAAACCCTACTTGAAGTAGTACTTTAAGTACAATCTACTTAAAGTACAGGGTGTCACAAAAGAAAATTTACACGGTCTTTTTTACCGCAAAAATAAGCTAGGCATCGCCGAACGCTCATTCTCCGCCCAAAGGTAGAGCTAGAGGTCACAACCAGATGCCAAAGTTTCAGCCCGATCCGATAACTTAATCAAAAGTTATAAGGGATTTTCTGAAAATTTGAATGGGAAAATGGAGCCCATTTTCGCCCGTTTTCGGTTTCTGGTGTCATAGAGCCCCATGTGTTTGAAAACTCCGTCGGCCGCCTTTTTCCCATTGAAATTTTCAGAAAATCGCTTATAACTTTTGATTAAGTTATCGGATTGGGCTGAAACTTTGGCATCTGGTTGTGACCTCTAGCTCTACCTTTGGGCGGAGAATGAGCGTTCGGCGATGCCTAGTTTATTTTTGCGGTAAAAAAGACCGTGTAAATTTTCTTTTGTGACACCCTGTACTTTAAAACACTGTCTGTAGCTTATTGTGTTCGTTCTTAGTTCAGAATGTTTTTCTTTTGCGTTCTGATTGGTTAATGCAGCACTCTCGTGGGCTAGGAAGCGATAATTAGATGCTTGAAACTCGCCACCTGTCTTTGTCCACACGTGTGCACAAGATCTCAAAGCCCCGATCGACTGAAAGAATTAACCCCTAAACACCAAGACAGATTAGAGTAATATAGACGCATAAAATCGGGTGTAGCCAACACCGCATGGCCTCGTCTACCTCAATGGTACGTCATCACATTGCAGTGTAGCGCCGACTCCGCAACTGGGCCCGAACCCGGTACCAAGAGTCCTTCGACGCATTGACTGCACCCGAGACCCAGACAAAAGTTGACGAGGCATTCGTGGTAAATTTGCGCTCGATCTCACTGCGATGTCGTGAAAATGCTTGTGCTTGGGCTTTTATTATTCTAGGTTAAATTGGTGTAGCTTTGCGGTCTTTTATTTTGTTTGAAGAAGTGTGAAAGGGAGATATAAAACCAACAGTTTTATTTTCTCCCTCTCTCTGTGAAGAGTGCTATGCCGCTTTAACTAAAACCATATATACATGGCGGAAACAAAATATTGGTTTAAATTAAAAATTATGAGCCATTTCACTCTGTGGAAGTGGATGACCAGCGAAACTGTTCAGCACACGACACAGACCCGCCCCGAGGAGCCGGAGGAGACTAGACACGCGCGACGGGACCGCCACCCGGTGGAAAGTAGACACGCGCGAAGGGACGCCACCCCGGGAAAACGGAAGGAAAGGAAACTAGGCGCACAAGCGCTTGGAACGACGACAAAGAGAGGGCGGTGCGAGCGTTGATATGGCCGACGCGGGTTGCACACCGGCAAATCTTCGAGAAACCTTCATCATCTACCTGAGAGTCTACTGATCTTGAAAATGATCCCTATTGATAACTAATTTACTGAAAATACATATCGAAGTGATGAGACGTATGAGATTTTGCATAGAATGCAGCGATTTTGCATCCAATTCGGGACCTGAGATCCACGGAAAACAAGCTATTTACAACTTCACTGTTAAAGAAAAAAAAAAGAAAAAAAAAAAGAAAAAAAAAGCCATGAAAAGCAACTTTTATGCTTAGGGAACAACTCGGTGTTGTACAGGCACCGACAAGCTGAGATCGGAGGCGGCAAACACAGCCGTGCTGCTCAGCGTGGCCGGAGAGGAAGCCGTGGACGTCTTCAACAACGTTGTGTTCACCGAGGGAGAAAACAAAGAAGAATACGCCACAGTGACCGCCAAATTCTAAGAATATTGCGTGGAGCAACAAAATGAAATTCGTGAAAAATATGTCTTCTGTTCGTGTCTGCAGTGTGAGGCGGAACCATTCGAGAAGTTTCTACGTACTTTGGAGAGACACGCGCAGCACTTCAGCTCCGGAACCCTGGCAGACGGTATGGTTACGCGACCAGGTGGTGTTTGGGACAAACTTGCGAAACCTTCGAGAGAAGATGCTCAGGGGCAAGCACCTGACCTCGGAAGAGGTTGTCACCTTATGCAAGGTGGCAGAAATGTCAGCTTGTCAAAATTAAATCTGGCGTGAAACAAACGAATAAAGGCCCGTTCACACTCTTGCGACCGAGTAAGACTGGGAGAGACCAGACCGGTTTTTAAGTCTTTTGCGACGTCTTAGGACCGGATGCGCTGCAGTGGAGCTGGTCCTAAAAAGTCACAAGAGGCCTAAAAACCGGTCTGGTTTCTCAGTCTTACTCGGTCGCAAGAGTGTGAAAGGGCCTTAACTCGACGTTAACGCTATGAAGACCAGCAAGAGCGCTCCGACAAGTCCCCGCGGCGAAGTGTACGTGCTGTAATCGATGGCATGCCTTGCGACACTGCCTGGCATACGGAAAGACCTGCTACTCATGCAATGGTCAGAACCACTTCGCATCTTGTTGCAGCGAAGAAGACGCCGTTTACGAGTTACAGCCTGAGAACAATGACTTCGATTTTCTGGACGTCGCCATCGGCAACGCTAACAGAAAACGCGACTGGCTGGTGGACGCATGTGTTCAGGGCAAACACCTGAGTTTAAAAGTTGGTACAGGGTCACAGGTAAACGTTTCGCAACTATCGGTGTTCCTCAAGATCAAGACCCAAAAATAAAATTAAAATTAACTGTTGGGCTAGCTGGGTAGACATCTTAAACGCAAAACGACAGAACAAAGATACGATCAGGACAAGCGCTTACTATCAACTGATTGTCTAATGCGAGATAAGACAAAGATGAAAATGAGAGGAAAAAACTAAATTAAAATGCTGAATGCATTCGCGCAAAAAAAAAACTAAAAATTATTAAAAAAGTTTTAAAAATCAAAAAATTTTAATTGAAAAAGGAGAGCTATATAAAGAGAAAAGCCAGCGGATTAAGAAAAAAAGGTTGAGGTACCCTATCACTTTCTCGGACAGTGATATTAATGGTGTGCTAAGGCACGTCTCCTTTTTCTATTCTGGTTTTTGCCCCAAAAATTTATCTGGCTCTCTTGCTCAAAAAGCGATTGAGGACTCTTTTTTTTATTAAATAGAGGAGTGCATTTACTGTCTCTGACGTGTATGGCTAGGTATCCTGATGGTCACGATTGTAGGGAAAGGTCATACTAACGTTGTCTCACATTAAGACAGCGCTCAGATTGATATACGTACACTCTTCCACAGGTGCACGGGATTTCGTATACGATATTGACGTTGCAGTTGACATATATCTATGTGCGTGCTGGACTGAGCATTTTTCTTGTAGTTAGGACAAAGTTTTTAAGTTTATCAGGTGCTGATGTTAGAACGTGAATATCATATTTAGACGCTATTCGTTTCAAGTTGTGTGACACTTTGTGTTGGTAGGGTATCACTGCCGGTCGGCGCGTCTTATCTTTTTTTCTTTTTTTCATTAGGAATGGTCAAGCTCTCGGCTACATCGACCAATAAGGAACTGTTGTATCCAGAATCATTCAGTTTTTGAACTTGTGCCACAAAACTCTGCTTGGCTGTGTGCTCGCATGATTTTTGCAAGGCTGCGATGAAGCAGCTTTTTAAAATTCCTCTCTTGATTACTTCAAAATGCGCCGAGTCAAATCAAAGAAGTGATTTTTTTTCGGATTCACGTTTAGAAATTAAAGGAATAGAATGGTGAAGCTCAGCCATTCCAGGAATGGGAATGGGCCCAGTGTTTCCATTCCAAGGAGTTGAAAGGAATGGAATTTTCGGAAACTCTAATTCCTGGGAATGGAATCGGAATGGAATGGAGGGGTGTTCATTCCGGAACACTGATGCGCACTAGCGACGTCTTCGTTGCATAGAGCGTAGCGGAGAAGTAAAAACTGGCTATGAAAACTCCCTAATCAAGTAGTAACATATTTGGTGGATAGCGTTTATGTGTTTTTCTGTCGGGGGAGGAGAGGCCTTTGTCACCCCGAAAAGTCTATGTTGCGCTCTTCACTTTTTTTTTTTTTTTTTCTTACGTGGCTCGCTTTACTCACAACATTGAAAACTTTCCTTACGAGCCAAATAATGCCTTGTTTTCCTAATCCCTATGTGGTTAAGTGACATCTGGAACGAGTTTGGCTTACCATGCTGGCTTCTACGTATCCTTCCGCCCTGCAGTGGTCTGTATTTTATCTCGTGTGTTCTGGAAGCATGCAAGGCCTCGCGCCGAGTGGAAAGCTCAAGCAGTGTGCTTGTTTTCATCTTTCTCAACATAGACCCGCGTCTTAAATTCCCGTCCTTTAATAACAAAATAAATAAATAAATAAAAATAATGACGGCGTCATCTTTTATTTACTTAAAAAGACAAGAGAATATTTGCTTACAACGAACAAGGCAATACACATTTTTTTTTTTACTTTTCATGTACCATTACAAAGAGCATGCTGGGATTGTAATTAAAGCAAGGAGAGTTGAATTAAGGGCACCATTAAATTTTCGACTTCTTCTTCCTTGGCTTTAATCCTCAACTCAAAAGCGAAGTGGGAAATCACGTGGTTGTTTGACGTGCTCGGACATCGGATCCGAAGACTCCAAGTGTAATAATATTGTTTTGTGAGTCCGAATAAACGGGGCAAGTAGGGGGACAAAAGAGGAAGAAGAGGACACAGCGCCCAGGGGATCTCGAAACGTTCTACACGTAGTGTTGCTTGTTACCCGGTACGACCGGTACAATCAGGTAAATACTACCACACCAAGCTTCCACCGTGCTTTCTAAGCACACCTTGGAACTTGTTATTCTTAAGTGATGATAAGTGCAGTCCCGGCGGCACTCATTGGGCACGAACGCGACTCCAAACATTCGCCTTGCATTCGTCGACGGATTGATTGTTGACGAGCGCATACGTCCGTGTGACCCAGTGCTCGCGTTACACCGTGGCTCGCGTCCACCGCGGCTCCCTCGCTCAGCTGGGATAACTTCCGTTTCCGGTTAGAAATGCATACTTTCCGTAAAGGCCACGTGATTTCAGATGCTGGTGGCAGAGTCTGGTTGAGTCAAGGAGGATTTTCTTTTTTTTTTTTTTATGTGACAAAAGGAAGCCAGAGAAATTAGCCGGGAAGCATCTCCTGACTTACTACTCTGGTTAGGCGGAAAGGATGTGGGTACAAAGATATAGTAAGAGTTAAAAACACACGAAAATAAATAAAAATAAAATATAGAAAATTAAAATCTGAGTATATCTTGTCACAGCGTTAGAGTTTCTTGTTGAGACCGATCGCTGATAGGTATCGCAACAGGGCATTTGTTGCTGTTGTGGCAGAGGCTTCGTTTTCCCACGGTCCCAGTATCTTGCAGATGGTGAGGTCTTCTCCAGAAGGTAGTTGCATTTCTTTTTGCAGTTGAGTGCGAGGAAAGCAAACATGAGTTTTCATCTTTCTTTTTTCTTTCTTTTTCCTGCTAAGCTGGAGGCAGTAAAAAGAAAACGAATTCCTGCTCCGGGTTCTATGAACACTGAAGATAATTTGAGGACTTCATTTGGAAAAAAGCTTGAAAATCATTTAATGGGAACTTCATTTAACACCCTGCACATACCAGTGACAATGGGGACTTCTAGCAAACCATTACTGTGCTCCGGGTACCGGACTACCGGAGCCTTTGAAGAATGCGTTTAGGTGCGCTACCGACGGTGATACGCGTGACTGCGGGGCGCTCACGGTACCATAGCATATTTTGCCATAGATATAACGAGGTTGCGCGATGAGCGACGGCGATGTGGAGAGTGATAGCAAGAGATAGCGCTGCAACGCTCTCACTCCCTTCCCGTGATCATGTGGGTTCAGCCGTACGAACGCAGCCCGATTTCGTCGAGAAGGAGCACTAATAGCTCTTAAGGCCCCTACATACTGAAAGGTAGCGAAAATCTCCTCCCCCGCTCTGTTTCTCCCTTTCTATCAAGGGATCAAGACGAATCCTCCTGGCCCAACGCTTCCGGCAGCCGTCCCGCCGCCATAAGAGATTATGACCATGTAACGCGCGCCTAGATGCACTGTCACATAGATCAGTCAACAGTCCAGTGAGTGTATCATTCTCGCTCTTTCAAATCTGCCTGTTTTGTTTGTTCGTGTTGACTGCACAGACTAGTAAATCGGATGCTTTGAACCTGGCCATGAAACTCTTGAATGAACACACCGTACCACCGCCCGGTAGAAAATGGACGTTGGATTCGTACCAAAACTATTCATGCCAAGAACTTGGTCGTCTGTTCTCGGACATCTTCAGCGACGCAGTTTTCCAGTATCTGCAAGAGGTTTGCCGAGGACCACGCGAAGACCGGTGCTTCCGTGTATCAGTACTACAAGTTGTGCTACGCCAACACGGCGTCCCTGAACGTACCCCTGTGGACGGGCGTACCCCACAAAGTTCCAGCTTCGGCTACATCACTGGTGTCCCGCTCCGAATGCCAGAACGCTTCATCGATCAAGATGAAGGGTTCAGACAAGACATTCACGCAGTGCCGCCTAGGTTACGTCAGCATTGTCACCAGTGCGTCTTGTAGCGTCTGTTAATGAACACGACGCCAGCACGCAGCGACGCCAAGACGGACGCGTCTGCCGCTTTGCAGAGCTTCTGCAGCGATCGAGCTTCATTCATCAAGTTTGCCACTTGGGGCGACTCGGAGATCCACCAATGATAACGTCACACGCAGTCCTTGTCTTCTAAGTTGTATTGGCTGAGCACGCCGCCGAAATTATGTCAGATTCCAATAGACCTTTAGCGCCCTCTGCGATACCGAAAGGAATTGCCGGGGACATCCTGTATAGAACCGGCTGTAGCAGACAACGGTGACAATCTTGGAGGCGACATTGGATATGCATGCAAGCGGCCGAGTGCAGCGGACTACACTCCGTTTCACCTTCAGTCCGAGCGCAGCGGATGCTAGGAGCCATCCCAGCCAACCTGCAGTGTTGAGAGAGTGTCATGCGACCTTGAGCTCTCTGTGCCGCTCTGCCCAACCGGCAGGTCATGCGATTCTCTCCCGGCGCTGATCGGCTGGGATAGCTCGTGGCGTCCACTGCGCTCGGACTGAAGGTGGAACGGAGTATAACTGCGCTACTGTCGTTCCCTTTTTGAGGCATGGTCCAATCCAACCCTCAAAACGGTCGTGCGGGAACGTCCGGTAGACGGAAGAGTCGCCCCTTCCTGAATTCATCGCTTCTGGGGAACCCTGCAGAAGGACAAAGAGAGGCTTAAGAGGCAATCATGTCGTTTAACACATGAAACTGTGGTGTAGGAAAGGAAAAAGAAAACTTTTAGTCGAAGGAACAGACACAGAGGGAAAGTCGACATGCTTAGGTACACCACCAGCTCGCCTGCGCACTCAAAGTGTTAAGAAGCAGTTGCTTTTGTTGTAAATATGGTACACTGTAAACGACTTTATTTTTCCCGGGCTCCATATTTCGCGATTTAGGTCAAAGCTGAAATTTTGGAATAATTCGCGGGTTCTGATTTTCGCGACGCGGTGGGATCTCAATAAAGATTCCAATGTGTTTACATTTTACCAAAATTATTCGCTGGACCTATATTTCGCGAATCGTAGGTGATTCGCGGAGTTCGCGAAAATTAGGTCCTCGCGAAAATTACAATCGACCTTCTTAGCCTCCGTCGCGTGGACGGTGCCATCTTGGAATCATGTGATGCGGCCGCCATAAGGTGGCTTCAACTCGTCGCTCCACTCTCCCCTCCGCGGTTTGGCGAAGGCGTTGCACTGGTGTTTTTCGTTGCGTTTCACCGCGTTTCTTGCCTTTTTGTGTAAAGCGTTGCCCGATGCTTACATTTACAACTTAATGGCATGCCACCATTATGTGTACGACGACATCTGCAGTTAATTTTGTAACACCTTCTCACTTTTTTCACCGTCGGCGTACCGGATACGTGTGAGAACGGATGAGGTACAGGAATAAGCGTCGGCCCTGGCGCACATTGAGTTCAATCATTTAGGAGAACTAACGTTTCCTCATGGATAGTTGGGGAATATTCGAAATAAGCATAGCGCAATGTATATTTATAACCGTGCATTTAAGATCTTAGGGTATGTTAAAAAAATACTCAGTATATGACGCTATATATCATATATGTGTGTTTCCTGAAAGCATTACGCTTTGCCTTCATAACAAATTTGAAATAGTTGTTTTTGTTTATATAGGATTTATAAGATAGGTATACCGAACGTTTAATTCATATTTTATCTGATGCTTGCGATAATAGTACGTCCACATCAGGCGATTTGTTTACGATATTACACCTACATGATTTAAAGGTTTTTCTTAATTGTTTTTGCGGTATAAACATTTGCTTAATTTGCTTATTTGCGAATTTAAAGAAACTGTACGCCATGCTCGGTCAGATACCCGCACTCGTCCAACTGCTCTAATCAACATAAAATTTAATTAACTTATTTCCATTATTTTAACACAAAGGTCGGGACTGCCCCGGTGGAGAGATCTGTCACAGGCAGCTTGAGAGCGTCCATGGCTCAAATTATGTTATACCGAAAAGAAGCCATCTACATGGAAATCACCCAAGTTCAGCGTTGTTGATTCCAGATCGCATCAGTTTTAAGGAAGATCTGTCTCCTTCAGGATCCCAAAGTGGTGCCTAGCCTTCGATTGCAGCCAGACGTATGATAGGTCACTTCTCTGGGGTCCGTTAATTTCATTTGGCAAAGTTTGTGCAAAGACAAAATTTCAGACTTCACTTGATTGGCCTGTCACTTATCTCAATGCTGAGCACGTCGTAATCAAATCTCAGTAAAACAGATAGTTTTCTGTAACGCCAACGTTGTGAGATGATGTTAATAAGAACTGTAGCAGGGCCAATAGCTAAAGAAATTTCAAAACCGACCGAGGACGGACTATCGGAATATTTCTCGAGTACCTAATTTTTTTAAACGAAGCAGCCCCGAACCAATATCACTTATATTAGGTTTTCAATGAGGTTGTGGACGTGCATTTTACTACACATCTACGCATTAGTCTCTTTCATAGTTTATATTTCTGAAAACTAGGGTCAGTAGGTACGGCTGTAGACGATGGGAATCCTCCATGAACGTCATAGTCGTTTCGCCACCGAACCTGACCGAAATTAACGACGAACGTAACCAGATGTATCGTAAAGTGTTCGTAAAAGAATTCCTTAATTACGACTCGAAGCCCCTTCGTGGCTCTCAAGATGGCTCGGTACCACTGTTGTAATGTTGAGTTTTTTAGAGCGCAGCTCTTAGGGCTCATTCACACTGGAAGCGGATCCGCGTTCGCAAAGCGGTTGCGAACGCGGTTGTATAAGGATTCAGTACAATTGCACGCGCACACGATGACATCAAATGCGCGTGCAATTGCACTGGATCTTTATACAACCGCTTTCGCAACCGCTTCGCGAACGCGGATCCGCTTCCAGTGTGAATGGGGGGTTAGGGGCCCGTTCCCGGCTTGAGCGGCGTCGGCGTCGCCGTTGGCGTCGCCGTCGGCGTCGGCGTCGGCGTAACCGCAACCCTCGTAACCCTCGTGAGGGTTACGAGGGTTACGAGGGTTAATCTCATGAGGGTTACCCTCACGAGGATCACGAGGGCCACGAGGGTTACTTACCCTCGTAACCCTCACGAGGGTTACGAGGGTTAGTTACCCTCAAAAGGGTTACCTTCACGAGAGTTACCCTCACGAGGGTTACGAGGGTTAGTAACCCTCATGAGGGTAACCTTCACGAGGGTTACCCTCACGAGGGTCACGAGGGTTATGAGAGTTACCCTCACGAGGGTCACGAGAGTTACCCTCACGAGGGTCGCGAGAGTTACCCTCACGAGGGTCACGAGAGTTGCCCTCACAAGGGTTACTAGGGTTACCCTCACGAGGGTCACGATAGTTACCCAGGTCACGTGACCGCCCCTGGGGTCACGTGACCTGGGGATACCCCCGAGGTCACGTGACCCCCCGTTGACGTCATAGCCACTGATGACGTCATCAATGACGTCACTGATTACGTCACCGGCATCCGCATCGTCATCGTCATCATCACTGATGGCGTCATCAGTGACGTCACTGTTGACGTCACCGGCATCCGCATCGTCATCATCATCATCACTGATGACGTCACTGATGACGTCATCGGCATCGTCACGTGACCCCCCCGACGTCGCGTGACGTCCCAAGGTCACGTGACTCCCACGAGGTCACGTGACCCCCCGCCACCCGAGGTCACTTGACCCACCCCCTCAGTACCCTTCCCTCCTCCTCCTCAAGAGCAGCGCTCTAATTCGGCGTTGCAGGGAGTTGTAAACGGCTTTCATTTTTTTTTTTAGATATATAAGGAGCGGATTTGTATTAAGAAATTAGGCGAACATAATATAGAACATAAAAACACAGCCGCGAACGCGCTGAAACCGAAGCCAACCAAATTGAAGCCATCCAATGGCGGCAAGTGCGTCAGCACCCTCTATTCGCCGGCCGAGTAACTAGTGATATGAAAAGGTAATTTATTTATTTATTTATTTATTTATTTATTTTACCCTCAGGGCATGAGCATTACAGAGGGGGAAGTGGTTGCATGAGTTAAAAAAAAACACAGACACAGATACACAGGAAAATACAATCAGTGAAGATCAGAAAATAATGCGTTCCAAGGCTTTTTTAAAAAGAACATGATCTATGATGGAGACTACGGGTGCAGCCAGGTGGTTCCAGTCAAAGGATGTAGACGGTATGAAGGAATGGTGAAAGACGTTGGTGCGAGCATATGGGATGCCAACTTTGTGTTGATGGTCAAGTCTAGGTGAAACGTAAAGAGGAGGTATAATTAAATTATTACGCAGCGTGTCATTAGTGAAATAAATTTTATGAAACAAACTGAGACGGGCTACTTTTCTACGGGTTGATAATTCAGGGAGAGAAAGATTAGATTTCATAGTGCTTACACTGGCAGTCCGATGGTAATTTGAATACATAAATCTAACTGAACGATTTTGGACGGCTTCAATCAGATCAATTAGTACAGACTGACCAGGGTCCCAAACAGAACATGCATATTCAAGCTTTGATCGTACGAGGGTTTTATAAAGAATTAGCTTCAAAGACTGGGGTGCTAAAAAAAAATTCCTTTTAAGAAAACCTAGCATGCGATTAGCGTTGTTAATGATGTAGTTAATATGAGTCCTCCATGATAAATCAGATGTAATATGAACTCCTAAATACTTATAGACCGTAACTAATTCAAGGGGATGGTTATTTAGCGTATAATGGGGCTGAGATGAAGTACAACGGGACACTCTCATAACCTTACATTTGCTGGAATTTAGTACCATAGACCATGAGTCGCACCAGTTTGTAACAGAGTTAATATCGTTTTGTAGTATGTTAGAGTCAGAATCATTAGTAATTTCTCGATAAATAACGCAATCATCAGCAAATAAAGACATTTTTGAGGATACATGAGAGGGTAGATCGTTAATGTATATAAGGAATAATAACGGACCGAGCACAGAACCTTGAGGAACACCTGATGTTACTGATACCATAGCAGAGCTTCTGTTATTTACGCTGACAAATTGTTTACGATTCGTTAGAAATGATTGTATCCACGTGAGAACCGCCTGATCAATATTTAGTTTACTAAGCTTGGACAAAAGCAAGGTATGAGGCACTTTATCAAAGGCCTTAGAGAAGTCTAGAAATACGCAATCTACTTTGGAGCAAACGTCAACGATAGAATGAAGGTCGTGCGTGAATGATACAAGTTGTGTTTCGCATGAGAATGTCTTTCGAAAGCCGTGCTGGAAGGGGCAAAAAAACTTATTTGATTCTAGAAACTTGACTATGTTAGAATAAATGATATGCTCTAAAATTTTGCTTGGGACACTGGTCAATGAAATCGGGCGAAAGTTTCGAGGGTTGAATTTATCACCTCCTTTGTGAACTGGGACCACCTTGGCTACCCTCCAGTCGTCTGGCAAAATACCTTGCTCTAAAGACTGGGAAAATATGCTCGCAAGAAGAATGGAGGATAATGTTACTAATGGAGGATAATGTTACTAATGCGCGATTTTCTCTTTCTCGCTAAACCCCCCTCCCCCGGCGCGCTAGCTATTTCGTCCACACACATCGAGCACTTTCCAGCCGCTCCAACCTGCGTAAGTTACAAAAAAAACTTAAAAATAAATTCTGGCTCCAGGACACGTTCTGCGGTTTGGATTGAACCACCATTTTCTCTCTGACTTCTGCAACGCGTGGTTGACGCTGCGGGGGCGAAGAGGAGCATAAAGCACATTCCCGCAATTCGGCTTGAGCTTCATTGGCGTGCTGCCATTTGAGATTTTAGTCAAAGGTCTGCTAGAATGAACCTCTGCCTAGAAGAGCTCTTCGCATGCACGGTCTGCCTATCGTCTGCAGCTTATTAATTTCGGATGAAATACTAACAAGTTCATTTACTCGGTTTTCAAGCAAAACTGCATTATTTTTTTGTCTTGTCATCATTACATCTGTATTCTCATTGTCATTGTACCATGGCTTGTCTTGTTATCATTACGATGTGTAACCATATCATTACAAGTGTAGTCTTGTCATTGTACCAGGACTTATCTTCTCATCGTTACCATGGATAGTATTATCCTTACATGAGTTGTCTTGCTCATTAGTACCACGTGTTGTCTTGCCATCATTAGCATGTCTAGTAAACATAATTGCATTTGCTATCTTGTTTGTTCTACCATATGCGTTGTCTTGTCATCACTATCATGTGCAGTTTTGTCATCAGCGGCGTAGACTTTCCATTTTTCCGGGGGGGGGGGGGGGGGGTGGGGGGGGTGGTGGGGGGACAGGCTGAAAGGTTTTCCGGGGGGGGGGGGGAAGGAGGGGTGCTTTTCCGCGCAATTTTTTTTACACTGGCAATTATCAGTAGTTTATTTCAGGGGGTACATTTTACGTCCATCGCTGTGTGTCAATGTTGATCACCTTGCAAGCGTAGTCGTGTGTTTATCACCGGTACCACGGCCCATAAACGTAAACAGCGTCTTGGTAGGGATCATAACCCGGGGAATCGGGTACTGCCCCCCCCCTTCCCCCCTTCCCCCCCCCCCCCCCCCCCCCCCCCGGATCTCACCCGGAGGGGCACGAGCCCCGAGGACCCTCCGTAGTAGTTTACGCCTCTGCTTGTTATCCTTACATGTGTCGTCTTGTTCATTGTACCACGTGTTGTCCTGTCATCATTGTGATCTTTGTCTTCTCTCTATTCGCTTCCAGGGTCCTTGGAAACTTTCTTGGTCTCAACTGGACGTCCTTGGCTACTAGAGACTGTTCGGTCATACATCTGCACCCGTTGAAGTTAGTCAGTGTCTGAAGACAAAAGGTCGTCCTGCTGTAGTTACTGGAAAGAACTCGATATGTAGCCGAGTGTCACGAGCTTTCAGTGCCATCAAATTACAGTGATATGATTGACCCGAGTCATTTTTAGTCCTTATTTAGAACAGCCAAAAGTTGATTAAGGAGCAGCCAAAAGAAGTTCTGAAGCACAAGCTCATGCTTTATTTTTATTCATACCACTGCGAATATTATGTTTTTTTTTTGTGATTTGCCTTCACACTTCTGTACAACCTTTTGGTAGCATCAACTGCACAGCAAGGGGGATTCCCTCAAGCAGTAAGCTAACTGTTTAGTTTCACAGAGAAGCACTAGCCATGGCAACGAGACGCTGAATAATGGACATCATGGACTGATGTGAATGGTCATCTCAGGTACGAAATAAAATGTATTCCAAACAGTAAAATCTTGCAAAAATCTTGAGCACACTAATTTATGCTTCATTCAAGTTCTAAAGGTTGTAATAAAACTAAAATTCTGAAATCAGACCGAAAACAAAAGTTATTCATTGAATTATGAACATTACTGTCATTTTGTATGTAGAACCTCATAACAAAGATCGGCATG
The DNA here is from genome assembly GCF_016920785.2 of Ixodes scapularis. Lineage (NCBI taxonomy): Eukaryota > Metazoa > Arthropoda > Arachnida > Ixodida > Ixodidae > Ixodes > Ixodes scapularis. The sequence continues at coordinate 54,909,684 of NW_024609882.1, forward strand.
TGAATGATAAGTTCAATCAATCAATCAATCAATTTTATTTACATCATCATCAGATAGTGATGTAGGCTGTATAGGCAAAAAGTGAAAACAGTTTTGACTTGACAAGGCCCCTGCAGCCTTACAATTGGCATACGGTAACAAACAACAGCAACCAGGGGAAAACAAGCAAACAGCGACTTGGGAAAAAAAAAAAAAAAAAAAAAAAAACACTTCTATACTCTATTTGCTGCTAGAGGAAGGATTTGACCTCTTACACAAAGCACGAAGAACGACTGCATATAGTGACGATGTATACAGGAAACAAAAATATATAAAACATGTATTTACAGCTCACAAAGACAATTTACTTTTTATTTGTGAGAACAAAGTTCTCGAATTTCATTTAGATGTAGCTTTTCAATGTTTGACAAATTTTGTTTTTCAAATTTATTTAAGACAAGCGGAAGATTATAGCTTAACATTTGAAACCCATAGTTCATGCGATTTAATGGAATTTTCCAGCGCTCCCTATCCCTAACGTCATAAGGTTTAGAAATGGGAGTTAAATTTGAAATACAAGTGAAAAATGGTTCATTACATCGGATGGTGGATCTGTAGGAGTGGAGGCTCGGTAAATCACACTCTACATATTTATTTACAATGTTTGCACTGTCCTTTTTGACTATACCTCATCGAGGGGCCCTTCGCCGAATTCCAGATTCCGTGCAGCTCGTGGTCCAGGCACCTCGTGTCCTAAGCTCGTGCCTGTCCCGTGAGCATGGCGCCGTTCAAGCGCTGGATCGCTGCCGACAGCTGCAGCTACAGATCTATAGACGCTTTCAGGCAGCTGTGCATGGGCGCCGCCATAACCGACCTTCAGTTTTTGTTCCCTCTTATTCCGTTCGCTCCACCGCATCATTACCTCAGCAGGACAGGTTATTGCCATTTTAAGTGTTACTGTGTCCTTCTCCCCAGCATTGGCCTCTGTGGAGGCTCGTCAACGCCCGCTTCAGTGGCTCGGTATCTCGGTAAGACAAGAGAAGGTCGGCTATGGCGGCTCAATTTGGCGCGCGCTGAAAGCGTCTATATCGTGCGAGGAGAGTAAACTCATATGAATCAAGAATGGATGTTAGATGCAGCTCTTTAAACAGAGGAGGAGTGTGTGTGTCAAAAGACACATTTCGTATTATCCGGACAGCCTTTTTTTGAAGAATATGTAATTTATTTAGGTTGGACTGGCTTGTAGTGCTCCACACCAAGCTACAGTAATTTAAAAGAGGTTGAAAAAGAGCTTTATATATGAGCAGTTTTAAACGACAAGGCAGCATATTTTTAAACTGGTACAATTTTTTCAACACTTTATAAAGTTTTTTAGCTATATTGATAATATGATCATTCCAAGACATGTGGTTGTTAAAATAAACTCCAAGCGTTTTCACATTTTGAACGAGTTCAGTTTGAGAGCCGATCCGATCTTTGTTACCTGTTTGTTATCTATTTGTTTCACATAATTTAGTTTTAATTTATTCTATTGACTCTACCTTGAACGGATAAAATCTATAGAAAGGTGACAACTAAACGAGAGTTAAAATAAGAAATTTATCCTACGTACAGAGCAGTTTATATACATTTTCTTGCGAGAACCGTAGCTAAATCTCGAATTAGAAAAATATGTTTACTTATTTATTTACATTACTGCAAACCTTACGGTCAACGCAAGAAATTAAAAAAAAAAAACGAATGTGGGAAAATACCCCATTTACACAGTCAGGTTTGCGCAGACAGGGTGGTCACTGGTCACCCTGCACAAAATGTAACATCTACAAGCATGCAAACATTAAGGAGGCAAATACTGATGATCGCGTAGCTTAACGTAAGATAAATCGAAGGGCCAAATTTTATATTCTTTCAATTTGAGAAACTTATTATTTCCTATATGGATCCAATATAACAGATGCACATTCTAATGTTGGACGCACATATCACTTGTAAACAGCTAAACGAACGTCACTATTAGCATGCCGTAGATGCCTTCATATAAGCAATAACTTTTTTTAAGCTTTTGCACAAAACGTAGTCCACATGATTATTCCAACGTAACTTATTACAGAACAAAACACCCAACTAACTCTTTTACATTTAATAATTGCGTAACCGAACACTGTCTTATCGAAATTGATGGTGATACCCAATCTATCGCACCACAAGCGGAGTTTCTCCAGACAGATGGCAGATCAAATCTTGATCTTCAATCGTACGCACTTTGAAAAACAGCATGCAATCATCCGCCAATGCTTTTACCCGAACGGCGGGAGGCATATCATTTGCGATATTATTCACATATAGTAAGAATAAAAGTAGGCCGAGCACCGACCCCCGCGGCACTCAAGAATGAACTGCTAAAGAGGCCGAACATGCATCATTACAACAACGTACTAGTACTTAAAGAAAAGCTGAAGAGCTTTTCGAAGAAAAATGAGTTAATGGTTTATTCTGACGTGCTTGTGTCTGCTGAGTCTAAATATCGCAACCGTTTGACCCGAAATAATCGCTAAACGCGAAAAAACCGAAGAAATCAGAAGCGATCGCCGCAGCGGCCACTACGTGATAAAAGGACCATCTCGATTCTCGTTTGCTCCGTCGCTTGCGGAAGTAGCCGGGCGCCGAGTCTTCCTCTCTTGTAAATCGGGTTCGGCTTCTGATGTTTCCAAATCTTTCGGTGGATCCTAAACAGGAATGTGTCCAGACGACCCTCGAAATTACGAAGTATGCGTTCCAGCCGTTGGCAAAGCAGAAAAATGACCCCCCGCAGTAATAAAGGCAGACACGAGGAACCGCTTGCGGGGACGCGACATGGCCGGCTTCATGCCTTCAGAAACCTACTGACTGCTACTTACTGCAGTCTTGTACACGTTACTAAAGAAAAGTAATCGATTACAATTACTATTACTCTTGGTTAAAAAATATTAGATTAGATTACTTGATTACTCGACGGCAAAAGTAATTGGACATTACTTAAAGAAGTAATCGTCACTTTTCCGATTACTTTATTGTGTGAAGACACATCTTTAGCGCTCATAACAATGAACTACTTCCAACCTATATTTCACATTTGCACAAGTATTGAAGAAGAAAAACTGGCTCCCTCTTCGTGGTCGTTGCACCTTCACAATGCGGACACAAGCATAGAATTCGTTTGAAGACGTTTAATGATTTGGGCGCGTATGTGTGTGCGTGTGTGGGGGGGGGGGGGGGGGGGCGGAGGGGGTTTTAGATCTTGTTAAGCTTGAGCAAGGGTTGTCGCTCAAAGTTTGCGTCGCTCATTTTATTATTCACATGTGGATGAGCTCGCATGTTATATAAAAGAGCAGCAGCTCCAGAATTTGAAACGGATCATGTGTAGTATCCATTAGCGAAAGAGATCGCCCCGACCACTTCTCAGCTCGAAACATTGCTTGTCACAAAGACCACGTAGGGGAAATGGGGAAATATTTCAACTGCCTTTGTTATATTTTGCATCCGCTTTACACATTCTTCGGTTCTGGTTCTCCTACGGGCTGCGAGTAGGTACCCTAAGCAGGATTTTTTTATATTTCTGTGTGTGTGTGCGTGAGGGGGCTAGTTTGAACGAAGGACTCTCAAAGCTACATTCTGCTTCCTCAAACTTCGCCCTGAATGGCCTTTGTCACGCACTGGGGCCTCCCTGGGGCTTCCCACTCCCAGTCCCAGCTCGAAAAAAAAAAAAAAAAAAAAAAAAAAAAAAACGGACATTCCGCAGAAATTATACATAGAAAGAGATTGACCTCGTTTCCTACAGCTCCGCAAAAATCTTTCTTTTTTCCGTTCGAAAAAAAAAAAAAAGCAAATTTTATTTTTGTCATTTTATAAAAAAGAGGCGTGTGCCGGGGGGAGGGGGGGGGGGGGGTCCCATGGACAAGTTGTAACGGTTACAAGTAATTTTATTACTTCAAAAAGTAATCAGATTACTCTTGTGATTACTGCCTAATGAAAGTAATCAACTGATTACAAAATTACTCCCAAAAGTAATCGATTACAAGTAATTTGATTACTTGTAATGCGTACGGTACAAGTCTGACTTACTGTAAAGTATAACGTTGACAATAAACGGAGTACTATTGACGGGACGCGTAGAGCCGGATTAGCGTGACGGTGCACCGTGACTCTCCCCAAACCGGACATCAGAGGACAAGAATTCTGCACACATCGGCCTTCAAGCTTGCCAGCTGCTGGACACGGTGAGCGTGCAGGCTGCATCTTGTAAATCCTGAGATGGGGAACGATAAAAAAACGGACGTTTTTTTTATCGTTCCCCATCTCAGGGTTTACAAAATGTCGATTAATTACCAGCTCGCCTGCACTCTCTCACTGCTTACAAGGCTGCATTGTTCATCAAGGCTGAAGTAGTTTGAAGGGATAGTATGGCTTCGGGCGACGGGAGAGCTTCCCCTGAGATGAGACGGTTGATGATCTAGGATTCCCCTTCTGCCACCGCCATGTCCTTGCGCAAAAAGTCAAAAGTCAAATTGAACGTTTGAGTGATTTATACAACGTAAGGTTGGTCTGCCAGTAGGGGCGACACTGGTTTACACTGTAGATCAGCAATTTTGCCAGTGCAGTATACGACTGCTAACCTGGGGTCTTTAACGTGCTCACGCAGTAGTGATACAAGACCGCACGCCGGTACGATGCTCATCCAGATCGAAACGGGCGTGGGTGGGGCTCAAGCCCAGGATTCCTGGGTTCTGCAGCGCGAGCTTTCGCTCCACGCGCGTCGAGCTGGGTGTGCGCTTCAGCCCACTCGGCCACCGCTCACCCCATGTCCTTGCGCACTATGCGGATAACTAAGCAGAAGGTCCATCCTTGTGATAGCGGTACCCTCTGCTGCGTTTAGTTTGATTGCCACCAACTATTACGCCATTATAGCTTTAGGAAAAGCGGCGATGTGTGCCCGGCAGCCCTTAATTTGATGTAGAATTCGTGAAAGCTTCCAGGGCCTCTACATTCGCATACTTTTACCAAGATTTGTTGACTGCATCACACCCCCACCAAGCATTATCATCGTCCGATCGCATTTCTACGGCACAAAGAACCATTGCATGACACAAACTTTATACGGAAAACACTACGTAAAAAAAGAACTCAATTAAGAACAGAAGGTCACATACTCTGTATTTCCAAAAAGCTCTCCCGAAGGGAATATGAACCTATGAGAGGAAAATTTAACAAAATTTATGTTTACGTTTAAAAAATATATGACCTCGAATAGTATCAGCAACTGTAAAAAAAGAAATAAACGAAAAAAGAAACTCTTTATGCTAAATCAAGTTGCACCATGAAAGTCGCATTATGAATTGCATGACCACTCATTAGAACAAGCCCCCCTCTCCCAAGTGAATGGATAGCGGAGTAGATTAAAAGCAAAAGAAAATAATCTTGAGCTACCCAAGATTGTTTTCTTTTGTTTATCAGATTTCCCGGACCGGAGTTGGTCCGGAAATAAGGTCACTTCAACAATATTAGAAATCAACACAAGAGAGTCATTGGAAGCCCGCTATTTGACTACATGATGGCGGCTTTTCTAGTACACTGCACAATTCTAATAACGTAATAGCTTTCTTCTAGAAGAGCCGACCTAAAATTCCTACCTAGTTACGTTTCCTCTTTGCTTGTGACCTTCATTGCGCTGAATTGCCTTCTTACCTTCAAAGATGGTCGGCAGAGCGTCGGGTTCATGCGAGCCTTTTTCAGACCCAAAACATAGTTTTCATATGCGCCGTCCGAACCACGTTTCGAACAAAAACGGTGTACTTGTTCAAACCCACCCACCCCTTTAAAATTTCGGTGTCGGAGTGGAAAAGACGGTAAGCGGGAAGAACAACTGCGACGAGCGCGGTTCGTGAAAGCTGGCGGCTACACATGTGTACGTCATCATGCAACAGCACGAGTCAGTTGATTCGGTGCCACAAGAATTCTGCGAACACGTGAACAAACAAGAGAACAATCAACACGTTAGGCGATTGAGTCAATAGACAGTTTTAGTATAGCGTTGCTGGATCTTACGTACGCAATAAGCAATAGAATAGCGTACGCTAAAAATGACCTGCTCGGACCGAATTTAGTTGTGCGTTACGTTTTCGAGTGAACACATGATCTTGGTTAAATTTGCTAGAGCCGTAGAATTCCGCGTGCTTATAGCGCAACCATGCTCCTGGAAGGAAATATTGAAGAAGAAAAAGTGTCCAATCATTTTATTTTCGATTAAACCAAGCCACAGCTGCCTCGTCAAGCGCGCTTTTCTGCGGGGTACAGAGGCTACTTCGAGTACGAGTGCGTAGCCAAATTCGATCACGGAGCCTCCGTCAGTCGTCCCGTGGAAACGGCGCCTTTTATCAATGCTATCGTGGAGTGAAATTCATGACCCTGATGTCCAGTGCATAGCGAGAACTTCGGTGATTTCTTTTAGAGTCGTTCGTCCGTCGGCGATGAACTGTGGGAATAGGCTTAGCGTTGAGCAGATCGCAGCGTCGACGCAGATTGCGAGCGGCGAACATTTCCACTGTGCACTCCTTCAGCTGCAGGGCGATCTGATTCGACCGCGGTGGGTCCCAGAAAGAATCGCCGAGCTGAACACCACGCAATTTCACGTAACACAGAACTTCGAAAACACCACGTCGCCCTTGCTGCGCCAGTCGAGGCAACCACCATCTTGAAACTGGCGCTCTCGTTGGGTCCGAGATCTCTAAAGAGCGTCCCGCAAGGCCCGCTAGCCAGCAACGCAAAATCCCCAGCGTTGCGTGCGTACGCAATACGCTAGCCCTCCTATTGCGTTCTGCGCATGCGCACTCACGACCCGCAATCTCCTTGCGTACGCAAAGCTATAGCGTACGTTTCACTAAAACTGTCTAATAGCATGACCGGTCAGCGGATAAAAGCAAGCGCTATGCAGCGGCAGAACGGTAACGGCTCGGAAAGTCAGGAGAGCAGCCTACGAGGGAAGCGCGGCCAGCCGCGACGACGTCCCCCAGCCGGTCCTTTTGTGACGTCGGCTGACGGGCTTCTTCCTCTCTCCCCTTTCCCTCTACTTCGGAGGGGCGTGGCTTCCGCACTACTTTGAAGGCGCTTTTCCGGTTAATCCGCGCAGAAAAGGACCAAACGAATACGATATTCGTGATGGCGGAGGTCTCATTAACTAGCCTCAGGTGTTTTTGCATATATATAAGACCGCTTCAGCTTCCCTTTAAAGGGGCCCTGCCACAACTTTTTTACTGCTTTTTTTCTTTGCATTGAACGTGAGTTCACTGAACGTAGTAACTTAGTAAAAAAAAAAATTCTCGAAATTCGCTTTGTTTTAAAAGTTATGGGCATACTAAAGTTATAAAAACGAGCAAAAAATAGCCTGCTTCATGACGTCCTTGGTTCCCTGTGCCCCCTTTTCCCGCGCCGGAGAATTCCCCCAACACCTCCTAGAAACTAAGGCCGTAGCGCTCTTCTCGTGACGTCGCAAAGGAAGCGCTGGGCGCACGTCGAAGCGAAGACAACGCGCGTAGATCAACCGTCGCAACGCGCTTTTAGTCCCATACGCGTGTCATATTAGCTAAAATGAAAGCTGCACATAGCAACAAGGCTAGAAAACATTTTAGTATATGGGCAAAGTATCACACCTCTAAATAATCGGTTCGAAATGGCACGAGGTATGCGTATAAAACGTCTATAGAAAAATGGGATTGTGTTAAGTCGAAAACAGTGAGTCACGCAATTATTGCTGCAGGAATGAATATTTTATACAGAAATACTTCAAAAAAGGGCGAGACATGCAGTGTTTAGACATAGCAAAACAGATCACGGTTCTAAATCAGGTAGACGTAGTCAACGTGGACACGGCGAGACAAGTGTCACTTACGATCATGTAAGCGATATTATCGCATGCAGTCACTGAACTCTAGCATTATACCCCCGCGACATGGTAAAAGTAATGTAATTTCGATCGAATCACATTATGGGGTCGACAAATCAGCTTGCGACGCTCGTATAATCACTCAAGACCGCGAGCTGACTAAATCTCATATCATTTAATGAAAATATAGTAACTTTGCTGTGTGGCAGGGGTACTAAACTTGCCATTTACAGTCAACTAATTTACTTCTCCCTATGGGCTCGAGCTGCCTTAAAACAAAATATAACTTATTTTGTATACAATAATACTATAACCTTAATACAGTCAAGATTCTAGTATAAACGCGGTAAAGGCAATAAAATCAAATTAGTCTTAATAAACAACCACGAAGAACGCACTTTCAATAATCACACAAACGTGTTATTCACATTTCAGTAAAAATTAGATTACCACGGATATTTATAATGTCGACGCAGCACCACACGGATAACGACGAAGAACGAGATTCCATTCTATGCGAACAAAAAGCGCCGAATAAATACAGGGACACAGACGAAGGGAAACAGGACAAGGCGCACTCTCAACTGAAGAAATTTATTGAAAATTCACGCGTTATATAGCCAAAAACCCTGTTTACCCTATCTGCTCAGCCCACGTTTCGAAATTTCAAACTCCTTTGTAGATAAGGATAGGGACGTGTAGGGTGCCTCAATGTCTTTCTGTTTAGGGTGATGCCACCCTTTGTAGTACCCGATGCCGACAGCACGCGCTCACGGGGAAAATACAAAGAAATCGACGAAAACAAAATGTCGCCGTAGCACAGTCAGCGCCACAAACGCGTGCAGGGACACGCTTTTTCACGCGCTTCTGAACAAAAAATAAAAATAATCGTGTGTGACAAAATGGCGAGATGCCACCACCCTAAGCAAAGTGCACATGAAAGCACCCTAGGGACGTGTCACCATTTCTTCTCCCTGGTCCTAATTTCAAATGCCTCGTGCAATTCTCGCGACACTTTATCTTTGTGCCTAGCCAAAATCTTGGTGCACGAGCATCTATTACAATGAATTGCAAGGTGCCCCGAAGGCGTCGTTCTTGTAGAGGCAGCGTGCTCCTGGGTGCGATCATTAACGTACCAGCCCGTCTGGCCCCCGTATGTCATCCCACACGTCATGGGGATCTCATAGACGACGCCAGTGGCGCATTCGACATACTTATTTCGGTATTTAGTAGTGCAGGGATCTGAAGGCGGCTGTGGGGAATTTATCTGGTGACAAAGTCGCGCCATCTTATTGGGCGCTGAGAAAACTACCGGAACACTGTAGCGCTGGGCTACCTTTTTTTAATTTGTGCGTGACATTGTGCATATATAGAATGACAACAGGCCTCTAAGTCGGTTAATCGCGGTTTGATTTCTGATTGCCTTTAATCTTTTTGATTGAGCTTTCTGCCACTCCAACCAAAGATCTCAGCGGAAAACCAGCCCTCTGCAGGCGCTCTATCTGACCCTCAAAGCTGCCTTGCGCACTGTGCAAACATGACTTTCTGAGGGAAGCCCCCAGGCACGAACTGGCTATGCCCCTTTTCACAACC